>NC_045626.1:23566500-24867000 GCF_009829155.1 Mustela erminea | reverse complement strand
AGAACAAGCTATTCCAAGTGTTATGTGAGAAGCCTTGTGGTTGCTAACCCAATGTTTTCCTCACTCTAGCTGGAGAAAATCCTACTTAAAAGCCATGATCCTCATGACGAGTGTTTATCACCTAAAATTCGGGTTCAGTACCTTCTATAGCCGTACTTCCCAGTGACCCAAGCATGATCCATGAGGGGGTGACCCGGATCTGTGACTTCCTGTCAAATGCCACAGTCTTGGCCCCATAGTTATGACAACATGTGTTGTCAATGAATTAAAAACACAAAATGAGATTTGTTTATTTCTGCACAGTCGTTAGGACTAACAAAGAGTATCAGGAAATCTAGAGGAAAGGAAACAGAAGCAGAATGCTCTAAAATGAGCCGACTACTACTTTGTGCCAAAAAGCAGGATTTGGTATGAAATGAGTCTTAGATTCCATTCAAGGATGGTTATGTCTGGGAAGTTCCAAAATCATAAATGTGAGGTAATTCAATCTAGAAGATGTGATCCCTAGCTTTAAAAAAGACAGGTTGAGGTCAGTTAGAAAAACCCATATTACATTCCTGAGCCTTAATTTTTTTCCTTCTTCTGAGCCTTAATTCTAAGAACTCAGGGAATGACAGAATGTCAGCACTAGAGGGACTGAACACGCCCACTCCCACATACTTATTTACTCCTACCTTTTAAAAAGAAGGTACAAATAAAACAACAAAAATCTTTAATAATCCTAAGGTACACGAAGTTAACTGAAATTTACATTAAAGGACTACTAGACACGTTTACTTTTTTTAAATACCTTAACTTTTTTTTTTTAAGATTTTATTTATTTATTTGACAGAGATACAAGTAGGCAGAGATGCAGGCAGAGAGAGAGGAGGAAGCAGGCTCCCTGCTGAGCAGAGAGCTCGATGCTGGGCTCGATCCCAGGACCCTGAGATCATGACCTGAGCCGAAGGCAGAGGCTTTAACCCACTGAGCCACCCAGGTGCCCCATACCTTAACTTTTTAAAGAAACTGTTTTAATATAGTGAACATATTCATTCTCTCCGCCCTACACGCCTTCAAACTGAGGCTGTTCTTTGAGAAGGCAATGGGCACTTCTCCAAGATTAAAAAAATGCCATTGATAAATTAGTTGTGTTTTTGGTCTCTTGAGGTCAGTAAACACACTGACCATAGTTAAGTGATCAAAAAGCTTGATTTGGTGTCATGTATCAGAGGATGCGCTCTTGATTTGTGAAAGAGCTAGCAGTGGTGAGATGTCTAATTGGTTGAAAACCTCAAGACGATAGCCAAGCAATGAGTGCATCAGAGAGAACGAATCAAAACACTTCGTCTGATTTTTCTCCGGGAAAACACCAACAGGTAGAAGCAAACACAGAGCAAAGTGGGAGGTCAGGCAGGTCACTGAAGAAGGGGGCATGAGAGAAAACACTAGCACAGCAGAGCTGTAACTGGGAACTAGGACTGGAAAAAGAACAACAACAAAGGGGAAACCTACCCTGCTCTATATTCAACTACATGGCTAAGAGAATGGAATGGTGTAATCCCTCTCCAACTGGACTATCACAGATGTATATAATTTAGAATTTATACCCGCCATGTCAGAAACACAGGAGAATAAAAAGGCCTGTACAAAATATCCAGGGAATATAGGCTACATATTATTTTTTTTTAATTTGGAAAAATTTTTTTTAAGATATGTATTTATTTGAGAGAGAGCAAGAGACAACATGAGCAGGGGGAGAGAGGCAGCCTCCTTACTGAGCAGGGAGCCCCAAGTGGGGCTGGATCCCAGGGTGCATGTGCGCACGGGACATTTCTCCAGGCAAACTCCTTCCATTCCCTCGCCCCTGCCGAGAGTCACGCTCCAGAAACGAGATCCACAGAGCAGGGGCATCAGTACCAGCTGGGCAGGCACCTACTAAAACACGAATTCTCGGGCCTCACATAGTCCGTGATTCAGGAAGGCAGAAGGAAAAGAATGACCAGGGCTAAGAAGGATTTCAGTTTTGGAAAAGGTGCCGTTGGTGGGAGTGAAGGTTCGGGATCTGGGGTGGGGGCTGAGGCCCCAGATGGTTAAGGCATACCCGAGAACTGGACGTGGAATGCTTTAGACACCACCGAGACAGCTCCCTCATTTAGAACGTGGGGAAAGCGAGGCCTACAGTCACAGTGATTTATTTCAGGCCTCAAGGCTAAAATGTGACGGAGATCTAACAAGAAATCAGTATTGGGGCCACGGGCGAGGCTGGCCCCCAGACACAGAGGCCCAGAACCATCGGCACGGACCTGAGAATAAAGTGAGAGCTTCCGGCAATATTAAATGGGGAAAGATCAGTGGAGAACGGTGCTTCAGAGACTGCGCAGTGGGTCCAAAGCACGCAAGGGACTTCCTAGCTTCCCTCGCATGCAGCCATTTCACGGATAACGAACTGCTTTTACGCTCTGGCTGTCTACGTGCAAGGACGTTGGTGCTACCGGGGGACAGACCGGGGCACAAAGCATACGGAGCTCCGGCTGGCCCCCAGTAGCAGGACCCCTCCAGGCCTGCAGTTCTAGCGGGACTGTGCGTGCAGGACCCTACCTAACAGCTCAGGGCCACGCTCTGCAGCTGTCCCAAAGCATGCCGCGGCACGCCATGCAATGCCGTCCAGCGCTCTGAAGACAGAAGTTCAATTCCCCTTCTTGGACAAAGGTCTCCCTGTAGCAAGAATGGGAAGGCCAAGAGTATGAGGAGCTGAAGGACGGATGAGGAAATGGTCCCTTCTAGGGTTCCAAGAAACACTCTGAGAGGGCGCATGCAAGATGAACGAACTGGCCCTGGGAACAGTGGCCCTGGTGCCAGCCGGGGGTCATGCCGGAGCTGGCCCTGCCATGGGTGTGCACGGCCCCCAGCCTGGCCAGGGCGTGAGGGATGAGGAGGGAGTGGGGGGGAAGGCCTCAGCAGACTTCAGCGTCTTTCAAGTCCTACTGGTCACGGGCCCATGTCCTCTGCCATCACCTTCTCCTGCTTTCCTGAGGCCGAGGCAGGACCTTGAAGACAATTCCGAGACTGGAGAGCCACGGAGTGTCTCAGGGTCCTTCTTTATTCTAGCATCAAAACTAGGCAAAGCAGCTCAACAGCTCACCAGGGAGAGTATTTTTTTCTTGTCAGTACTATGGAAGGAAGGAACCCACTTCAGATGCTCGGCTTTCCAAAACGCACACAGAGAGAGGGTACTACAGGAGAGGCCGGTGATGTGATCACAGGTCATGTACGACCTGGGTCTCGGGCCAGAGGCTGCCACCGAGGAGCTGCCCGGAAAGCTAACACAGGTAAAGACGTTACTACCTGTGGCCTGAAATGAACATCGAAGCTTCCATTTATGAAAGCCTGTTCTTTGCGATTCGTGTATCCCCCGTGTCCCCATTCCTGTGCAAAAAGGCACAGGTTTTGTGTCATTCCTTATTGTTGGAATTTAAAAATTGGCCCACATTTAAAACACTGGCCTCCGGGCAGGTTAGAAATGGAACTGCACAGAAAGAACCCCACACAATTACAATGTTTTTCCACAATTTTCTTAAGAAGGGAACATTTCACAACTTTATGAATGAGCCACAACCCACGGGCAGGTGAGAAGGTTGCTAGAGGGGGCAGAGCAGTGGTACCGAGCGGCAAGGCCAGGCCAGGCCAGCCCAGGAGGGCGAGCGTGCAAGGGGGCTGGGGGGGAAGAGGGCTGTTCCTGGAGCTGCAGGTCTCATGGACGCCACTCACGTACGGGGTCACGCGGGGCCACAAACCTGGGCCACGGTGGTCAGGAAAGGCAAGACAAGGAAGCTGGGAGTCCTATCTGTCTCTTTCCTCTGCGGTAGTGGCTCTGTGTCCTACAAAAACGGGTGGAGGGGGTAGAACTGGAAACATCAACGAAGGGCGCTGGTCAGGGCCGCGGGGGCCCGGGTTGGAGAGCTGCGGCTGGGCCAGATGAACATTTTGCCCCCTGTCCCTTTCTGATTTCCCAACTGACACGGACTAGAAGTTGTAACAGGCAGGCAGTTGGTACTTAATGCTCCTCATGGCAATGGTCACACTTACCGGTTACTTGAAATGGAAATAACCCCGGGATAAGGAAGCATAAACTTTTAAGATTAATAACGTATCTGCCATGGAAGCCATGAACGGTACAACGGAGGGGGAATTCGGGACGTCTGCATTCAGCCCTGGCTCCAACACTAATAAACTCGGACCAATCACGTCACCTCTCTGACACTTAGTGCCTCATCTGTGAAGCATTACTGCTGACGAGGCTCACGTGGGGCTGGGGGCCCAGCCGGCGGAGGGGGGCGAGGGCACGCTGGGCCAGCACCTCGCTCTGCTTCGTTCAAGCCACGCCACAGAAGGGCTTGGAAAGAGCCTGTCTCCTGCCCTGTGACAAAGGTCATGACCACCGGCAAAGTGGGAACAGAGGGACTCCTTCCTTCTCCATTTGGTCTCCACCATTACTTTTGTTTTCAAATGTGTCCCCCCGAAGGGAAGCAAAACGTCCGCAGGTGAACCCTTCGAAGGTCTACAGTCACTTCCACGACAGGACAGTGGCTTAGCAGGAAGGAGTCTTCTAACATGGGCTCTAATTATGCCACATTTACATATTTGAATAAAGAAAGATATAATGCTTATCTTTCGTTCACTTCCAGGGGCTGACCATGGATAACTCAATTTGTTATATGCTGCAAGCATGAAAATTAAATAAGACTGGAATTTACCTGGAAAATATTCACAGAACACTCTACAGGATATTTCTAAGGGAAATCCTGAATTTAAATAATCAACATACTGTAGTTCAGGATTTGGATATAGGAAGCAAATAATAAAATGTTCTTTTATACTTGAAGTTTATTTAGAAAAGAGAATATAGATTTTTTTTTTAAATCAAAATTTGGGATAAATAAGAAAAAGTAAAAACTATAAACTTCCCCTAAGGAGAAATACTGTGTGCTCAGCACTAAAGTGATGATGACATCTAAATTCTGGGGCTTTTAAAATAGAGCTTTACTTTTAAAAGAGACAGACTAAGAACGAACTCTGGGCTTGTTACAAAGAGTAACTAACATTGTTAGTTATCCTTCCGTGGTCTCCCCTTCCTGGTGCGCACAAACATTTCTTTCTTTTCTTTTCTTTTCTTTTTTTTTTTTTAAAGATTTTATTTATTTATTTGACAGAGAGAGATGACAAGCAGGCAGAGAGGCAGGCAGAGAGAGAGAGAGGAGGAAGCAGGCTCCCTGCTGAGCAGAGAGCCTGATGCAGGGCTTGATCCCAGGACCCTGAGATCATGACCTGAGCCGAAGGCAGTGGCTTAACCCACTGAGCCACCCAGGTGCCCCACAAACATTTCTGATGAAGAAAGACGTGCTGAGACAAAGCTTCTGATTCAGCCCCTCTTGCAAGGTGACCTGCTCATATCAGCGCCCTCCCCTCCTCTGTATTAATATTTGCTTTTTCATTACAGCCACTGATACTTTAACAGTTATGGTATTTTAACACAATATTGGCTATAAAATAATGGTCTTCTTTGCCATTTGGCTGCAGGGTCCCATGATTTGCTGTGACTATACCAAAACCCTGACCAAGTGGCTGACTTGGGGCTGTTTTCTTGGCTGTTCTGGAGCTCAGGGCTGCGGAGTGCCACAGGAGGCACAGGCGGGGGCCACACGGGGCTGCAGCGCTGGGCGGCGGGCTGGCAGCCCAAGATGAAGGCTTGCTCAGGACCACTGGAAGGCCCATTTTCCCCATGTTTCAGTAGGGATAAGTGCCTGCATACACAAAAGTGGAGAACAGTGTGCCCATCAACCAGCTACAAGTTATCGACTCAAGGTCACTTTTGTTTCATTTATCTCAAACTTTCCTCCTCTGAATTATTTTGGTGCTAATCCCAGACACACACTTTTATCCCTAAATATTAACCTATATATTATCATAGAGGTTAAGAACTTTTTGCTCTACTTTTGAGATACCCAATATGAGACTTAATTAAGTTATAGAGTGATTTTGTTTGTTTGTTTGCTTGTTTGTTTGAAAGAGAGATCACAAGTAGGCAAAGAGGCAGGTGGAGGGTTGGGGGGAGGTGGAGAGGAAGCAGGTTCCCCACTGAGCAGAGAGCCTGATGTGGAGCTAGATCCCAAGACCCTGAGATCATGACCTGAGCAGAAGGCAGAGGATTAACCCACTGAGCCACTCAGGCGCCCCTAGAGTAATCTTTTGTATCAACATGTTTAAAAAAAAAAAAGAAAGAAAGAAATATGGTCCCTGCTGCCTAGCATGAACGCAAATGGAAAAAAGACTCACTAGGGGCTCAGTTGGTTAATTAATTCTTGATTTCAGCTCAGGTCATGATCTCAGGTGGTGAGATCCAGCGCAGTGTCGGCTCGTGCTCGGCATGCAGTCTGCTAGAGGTTCTCTCTCTCCCACCACACTCTGTCTTTCTCTCACTCCCTCTCTCTAAAATAAATAAATTTAAAAAAAATCACTTAAAAAAACCAGACGACTCTTTAACATCACATACTGTCAGAAGACACGACGGACTAACTGCCAGTTCTGACTCTGACGGAGGGTGGGATGTGCACAAACAGGTCCACGTGACCTCCTAGCCTCTGCTGCCTCTCCTTCACACGAACCATCAAAGTGAACTCTTCTAGGCCCACTGAACGTTCCAGGTAATTCCTACCTCCGTGCCTTTTCTGAGACTGCTCTTCACGGCCACCACGTCCTTCCTACCCCATTATCATACCCTGCAGAGCTGGCTCAGACGCTCGCCCTCCTCTACAAAGTCTTTTCGTGGTCCTGTCCGGCGCTTGGTGCCTGCCTGCCCGCCTGCCACGGGCTCTGTCTGTCCATTTCCCACAAGGGACTGACCTGGAGAAATCAGCTTCTGGTAGCATGCCATCCCAGTTCAGGGGCGGCTTTGCTGAGGGAGGAACGGTACCCCCTGCCAAGGGCTACGGTGGCTCAGGACGGAGAACAGAGACAGACCCCGTGGACAAGAGCAGTTAGAAGCTGATGAGACAGTGAATGTGGGTGGTCCTGACGGAGGGACAGTGGGGTGGGAGTGTATCCCAAGCAAGAAAAAGGTTTGAACCCTCGTATCTACTGAACTGTCTGAGGAGCTCCAGTAGCGAGGGGCACATGAGCAGTGATGAAATCTCACCGTGGTACTATTTTGTGGCTTAAATAATCCTCATGGTACCCAAGAAAACTCAAGGCAGAGAAAATACCGAAAAGGACAGGCAGAAACTCTGCACCAGGGCGTTTATAACTTAGGCATGGAAATAAACCATCTACAAAAACAACTGTAAGACAACATGGAAGTGTTAAGTATCATGTGAAGTGTGCAAGTAAGTGCAACTTATGGAAGTCCAGAGAAGAGAGAAATGACATTAAGTGAGGGCATCAAGAAAGGCTTCAGGGAGGAGGTGGCAGTTGGGTGGTGTGTAAACAATGGGTATGATCTGCCATGTGAGCGGGGGAGGAAGAACACTCGGGCATGGAGGCAGAAAAGGACAAGGCTGACCAAGGACCACCCAGCTTCCAGGATGCTTGGGTATGGGTAAGGGGAGTATACGGAGGAGTGATTTGAGGGCACGGTCAAGGAGACTTGCCAAGCCCGAATGAACTTCAGTCTGTGCAGAGAGCCACTGAGTCTTTGTGAGCAGGGGCTACACGTGGTTTTGGAGCATTACCTGGGGAGCAATGGGCTCCATCTAGAGTGGGGGTGGCGAAGTCGGCCCCAGGAGCAGAGAGGCTGGGATGGAAGGGTAGGGGTCCAGGCAACAGGGGCGACAGCCTTCTGAATCCAGGCCATGGCAGTGGGAACAGAGCAGCAGTGGCCAGGCCACTGAGGGAGAGGGAGGGAGCCTTGGCAGCCTGTCACAGCTGCCTCTCCCCAGAAAGAGAGATCGGGGGCAGGGAGCGCCTGGGTGGCTCGGTGGATTAAGTGTCTGCCTTCAGCTCAGGTCATGGCCCTGGGATGGAGCCCCCGCTTCAGGATTCCCTGCTCAGCGGCGAGTCTGCTTCCCATCACCCGCTGTTGCCCCCACAACTTGTGCACACATGTGCACGCACGCTCTCTTTCTCAAATAAATAGAATCTTAAAAAAAATAAAAAAGGGAAATCACGGCTTGCAAGTGACAGGTCCAGAAATAATTCCAAGAGTTTCCTCTGTTGACGGTCATATGTTTGGAGTCCATGAGCTTTGTTACTTTTGTTTTTCACTGGAAACAAAGGGGCAGACAAATAAAACCCAGTCTCAGTCCTCTGTCTGGCTCCTTACTAATGAGTCTTTATCTTGTGATAGGGTTTCTTTGGAGCTTACTCGCCTCTGGGAAAGGGCCCTCGGCAGCACACTTCACCATGCCTTTGTGTTTAGCTCAGCAGCCAGTGCCGACACAAGCCCCCTCCTGCCTCCTCCCTGCCCCCCCACCCCCCATAGCCTCACAGCCCAGGTTAACCGAGCTGTCTGGAAGGGCCATCAGAATTCTGCCCTGTCAGCCTCTGTCTTTCAAAGTTCTAAAAATGGGAACGAGCGCCTGGGAGAAAGTCTCAATACCTATTTCTGAAGGGAGACGTCCTGCTTAATTTGGTCGGGTCCTCTGGTTCAGCAGCCCTGAAGTATTCAAGGGCAATAACGATGGCAAGGGGCAAGGACAGGCTGATCACCACTGATGGGCTTTTTGATCAGCGTCTAGGAAGTACATCCTTCTCCTGCTCAAGTTCAGGTCCTGCTGGCAAGTGCCCTGGTCAGTCCCCAGGCCTTGACTCTGGGATCTCCATGGCCTGCCAGTACACAGACACTGATGCACAGTCTTCCTGCCTAAGTGCGAAGCCAGGAAACTGCCTCCCACAGTTGAGGGGAAAACCAGCAAGCCCTTAATGTTCCAGGGATAAAAGTTAAAATGGACTGGACTCAAGGTGCCTCACACAGTGCCTGGCCCATCTCTCAGGCACAGAACACATGTGGTCGGTAGTGCTGTTTGCCCTGTGGCTTTCCCCCAGCTCCACTCCTGGCGTAGCGGGAAAGGAAACAGGAGCCTTTGGGACACATGAGGGTTAGGGTTCCAGCTTAGAAAAAATGGACTGTTCTTCAGAAACGGGCTTATCAACTTCATTCCTGGGATTGTTCCCCACTGTATTCCCTCTCATTTCTGGAAGCCAGGGATGGGGATGGAGTGGGTGATGGGAAGGAGGAAATATTAATAACCTTGGAAAGCCACTTAGGTACCTTGATTCATCTAAGGGTAGAGGGCAACACTATACCCAGGTGGGAGCTTTCTGCACCTGGAATATTCTGTCATCACTCTTTCTTATTCATTTCTCAACTTCCCTTTCTACAGTGTGGCAAAGTCTTGATTTAACTAGAACCCTACTGATTGGGACTTTCACTAAAGGGGACAGAGAGTACAAGCACATATGCAGTAAGTGCAGAAAAACACAACAAACTTCCACAGAACCCTCCCCTGGAGATCTGTGTATCTGCAGGATTTGCCATACCTCACAGGGGCCTGTACTAGAACTCATGTGAGAAGGATGATGGACACAGAGCAAAACTGTGAATTCTTCACAAAAGATAAAAAGCAACATGTTCCTCATCTATGCCTGAAGAATTTCTTTCTCTTACCACGCAAAGCCCAGGGAGTAAGTTATATGTTGAAGTTGTAGTTTGTAAGTAAATGAGTATATGGACAGAACTAAGGAAATATGTAAGCGAAAGACACTGTATCCCCAAGCCAAGAAGCTGAATGTGGTTTTGGACAGTCCCTGACCCGGAAGAGCTTCCCGGCTAGAGGACAGCCCTGACCGCAGGGCTTGATTCACGGCACGCAGAGCTCTCAGAGTTGGGCTAACAAAGTGGGAGGGGAAGACTTGGCTGAAATGGTGAAAACTTCCAAATCCTGAGAGAAAGCGGGTAGTTTTGGTAGGGAGGAAGCACTTGAGACACTGGGAAGAAGCATGAATAGAGGCTTGTACACAAAAGCAACCGCAGTGACTTTATCTTTCGAAGGGAGATAGTAAACCCAGTCATTCCCCAAGGGATGAGATGTTTTTATATTTTACTTCTTATAAACCGACAACTTATAATTTACAAGCTGATATAGAATCTTAACATAAAACCATATACATCATAAAAATTTTTAGTAGAATGACCGCAATGCCTAGAAAAGTAGCATTTTTAGGCAGGTTCCAGCTTGGAAATACAAATTCTCTGATTTCAAAATGAGGGGTTTCATAAAGCTATTCACTGACCAAAAAAATGAACTTCTGAGATTTCAATTATTTTAAACTACTATTTTTTATTTCATTCTTCCCAAAGTGACTTGCTGCTTATAAAGAAAGTGCCTTTGAAAATAAACAAGCAAAAATTTATATAAAATACATAATTCCAAAAATAGATGAACTTTGGGAGGCCCTCGATAGCAAACTCTATGATTTCATATTCTTTTTTTTTTTTTAAAGATTTTATTTATTTATTTGACAGATCACAAGTAGGCAGAGAGGCAGGCGGGCGGGGGGTGGGGGAAGCAGGCTCCCTGCTGAGCAGAGAGCCCACTGTGGGACTCGATCCCAAGACCCTGAGATCATGACCTGAGCCGAAGGCGGAGGCTTAACCCACTGAGCCACCAGGCGCCCTTTACATTCACTTTCTAAGGGCCACTCTGAATTTTCAGCTACAATCTCTTTGATTAAATCCTACTTAAAAATTAAAAATAATATAAATCTCTACCAGACTGATAACAAGGAAATTTTTGGACTTTGTGCTTATGCACAGAGAGGTTAACATGTATTTGAGATCGCCAGCAAGAGTGTATTAAATTCTATTAATAAATCTTCTGGGACATTGTATTCCAAAAATATACATTTTTCCTTTTTAGACTTCTAAATCTATAATTGAAATATATCTAGTTTTAATTTTTTCCATGTTCAAAATTGTAGTTTCTTTACTTTCAAATGCTGTTTTGCAATTCAACTCCTTGGTTGCTTATTATATATCTAGTATTAATCTATAGTCATAATTAAATATTGACTGTTAACACAGATGCCCCATCCCTATGGGTTTTTAAGCTCTCAACATATTATTTTCTCAAAATTTTTACTTGAAGAATTTTTTAAAAAATTTTATTTATTCATTTGACAGACAGAGATCACAAGTAGGCAGAGAGGCAGGCAGAGAGAGAGGGGGAAGCAGGCTCCCCGCTGAGCAGAGAGCCCGATGTAGAGCTCGATCCCAGGACACTGAGATCATGACCTGAGCCGAAGGCAGAGGCTTAACCCACTGAGCCACCCAGGTGCCCCTTACTTGAAGAATTTAAGTTAGCTAGTCTTATTTCTGAAAGTACTGAACAATTTTTTTTTTTTTTAAAGATTTTATTTATTTATCAGAGGGGGGCGGAGAGAGCGAACACAGGCAGACAGAATGGCAGGCAGAGTCAGAGGGAGAAGCAGGCTCCCTGCGGAGCAAGGAGCCCGATGTGGGACTCGATCCCAGGACGCCGGGATCATGACCTGAGCCGAAGGCAGCTGCTTAACCAACTGAGCCACCCAGGCGTCCCAGTACTGAACAATTTAAGGTTACTTAAAGCTACCTGTTTAGGGGCACCTGGGTGGCTCAGTCATTAAGCATCTGCTTTTGGCTCAGGTCATGATCCTGGAGTCCTGGGATCGCCCGCGTCAGGCTCCCTGCTCAGCGGGAAGCCTGCTTCTCCCTCTCCCACTCCCACTGCCACTCCTCTCTTGCAGTCAAATAAATAAAATCTAACAACAACAACAACAACAACAGCCCCTACTGTTTAGCTAACCCATTGCTAGAGCTGAGAGAAGAACTCAAGAAGACAAACTGTCTGAAAATGTTCACTTAAATCTCAAAGCCCTGGCTCGGGTTCTTTCTGCAGCATTATCACTAAAACACCCACACAGGGTTTGGGTTTTTATTTGAGAGAAGGCAGGGGTATCCTTGATTTGTCCCATTCTCATTTGCATTAAAACCATTACCTCTGTTAACCCTGAGGTCCATACACTCATCAGCATAACCTCTTCTAACTTGTACTGCCTTGATCATCTCTTTCTCTTTTTTATCAGTCCTAAAAAATACACCATAACATTTACTATCTTACCCAGTTTTTACAATTCGGCAGTGTTACGTACATTCACATTGTTGTGAAAAATCTCAAGAACTCCTTCACGTTGCAAAACTGGAACTCGGTACCCACTTAACGCCTGCCCTTCTCCTCCACTCCTGGTAACTAACATTGTGTGTTTCTGTGAATCTGACTACTTAGGTTTCTCGCATAATGAAATCATCTGTCTTTTCATGCCTCACATGAAACAATTCGCACGATGACCTCAAAGTTCATCTCTTATTGTATCACATGACAGGATCTCCTTCCTTTTTAAGGGTGAGTAATATTCCACTGCGTGTATGTACCACATCTTGTTTATCCATTCAACCACCTTCTGGCTGCTGTGAATACTGCTGCTAGGAATGAGGGGGTGCAAATAGCTCTTCAAGATCCTTTCAATTCTCTTGTACATATATACACACAAGTGGGATTGCTGGATTAAATGACAGTTATATTTTAAGTTTTTTGAGGACCCTCCAAACTACTTTCCAGAGTGGTTGGACCATTTTACCATCCAACCAACAGTGCACAAGTATTCTGGTTTCTCAACATCTCACCAACAATTTTTACTATAATGGGTGTGTTGTTTTGTTTTTGTGGGTTTTTTTTTTTTTTAAATAGACTCTATGCCCAGTGTAGAGCCCAGTGTGGGGCCTGAACTCGTGACCCTGAGATCAAGACCTAAGTTGCAATCAAGAGTTGGATGTCCAACTGACTGGGCCACCCAGGCATCCAAGGTGGTTTTTTTTTCCCCCTAAATTAAAAAAAAAAAAACAAAAAAAAACCCAACTTCTATTATGTGCCTCATAGTTAAAATATACTATTCACTGAAGAAAAATGTTAAAATAGGGATTAAGAAAGTATTAGTGCCACGATCCCAATATAACAATTGTTAAACATTTTGATAATATATTCCTCTAGCCTTTTTTTGAGGGGTGCAGAGATCATTTTTTTAGGAGAGGGAAACAGGTAGAATAATTTGATTATCATGCGCAAAAAGAATCAGAGAAGAATCTTACATATTGATAAAAATATTTTTACCATCACTGAAATCTCTCTAACGCTTCATCAGGTACCATACACACGTCATTCATTTTTAAAATAAAGGGGTCTTCATGTACTCCCTCACTTTTTTGGCCTTTTAAGACTTCTTACTTGTTTATTTTAGAGAGTGAGAGAGCACAAGCAGGGGAAGCAGCAGGCAGTGGCAGACGGAAATGCAGGCTCCTGCTGGAGCAGGGAACCAGACGTGGGGCTCCATCTCAGGACCCTGGAATCATGACCTGAGCCGAAGGCAGATGTTTAATCCACTGAGCTACCCAGATGCCCCTGGCCTTTTCTACTGTGAAGTACAACACACGTACAGAAAAGTTCGTCAGCACAAACATATGACGACGAGATCAGCATAAGGCAAGCATTGATACCGCCATCAGCCGGGTCTGCCCAAGCACGTCCATGGCCTCCCTGGTTACCACTAAGTGATGGGAATCATTTCCTTTGCTCTTATAATCATACCACCTACATTTGAATTCCTTAACACTACAGGTGAGTTTTGCCTTTCCTTGAACTTCATATTAATGGACCTTTAGTTATTATATTTTACCTGGATTTTTTCATTTGCATTGTCCTCATGAATTGCATATATATGGGGTTTGTGGTGGTTCACTCATTTGCATTCCTACACAGAACTCTATTGTTTGAATATACCGCAATTTATTCATTAATTCTGCTGCTAATGTCCAGGTTATGTCCAGGGTTTCACTATCATGAACAATGATGTGATGGACATGCCTGTACGACCTTCCTGGCACATGAGGGTGTGCGCTCAGGTCAGAGGTCCGCTGAGAGGCAGAGCAGAGTGTGCATGTGTTCAACTTTAGTGCCCAGGCCAACCCCTTTCCTACTTTTTGTACAATGTCGTTTTTTTGTTTTGTTTTGTTTTAAAGACTTCCAACAGGGCGCCTGGGTGGCTCAGTGGGTTAAAGCCTCTGCCTTCGGCTCAGGTCATGATCTCAAGGTCCTGGGATCAAGCCCCGCATCAGGCTCTCTACTCAGCAGGGAGCCTGCTTCCCCCTCTCTCTGCCTGCCTCTCTGCCTCCTTGTGATCTCTGTCAAATAAATAAATAAAATCTAAAAAAAAAAAAAAAAAAAAAAAAAAAAAGACTTCCAACAACCTCACCAGCCCTAGTCTGTTGCTTCTTATCCCTGATCCTGCCCCTCTATGAAACCCTCACTGGAAACTGTTAAAGCCTACTTGGTGGCTGTCACACTTGCATCCTGGTCAGTGTGGCCTTCTGTACTCTGGTCAGACTTGTACCTTCCCAACACAACACCATGAAGAAACGACTGTGCAGTGTGTACCTATTGTCCGCAGGGTCTCAGGCTGAGCGTCAGGGATAATAAAAAGGAAGATGGCAGGGCCCTGACATCATGTGTTACGACGGAGCTGGGAAGATGGGCACACAGGAACGAAGGTGAGTCTCACTGGAGGCAGCACTAAGCGGCTAGGAACTGGGGTAGATGAGGAATGTTACGGAAGGAGGGGGAAGGTAGGGGTAGGGTGTTACGTGAATGCCTTGGGGAGGAGAGTTGATCTTGGCTGGGCCTTGAGGGAAACATAGGCTGAGCAGATGAGCAGAGGCCACGGCTGGGGCATGCTATGTTTAGAGAACAGGGAAGGATGAGCGTTACCTTCTAACAATGATCCGAGCCACCTATGGCTGCACGGGGGCAGAATCTCTCTCCCGAATGGCCAGTTGAAGAGGAAACTTGCAGCCAAATAAGATATATAACATAATAAAAAAAATTAAAGTCTGCCCATTAAAAACATTGCACTTAGTCACATATGTGCATTCAAACAGAACTCCAAAATATAGTTCTAAATATAGGTATGGTACTAGGCCACTGAGAAGGGACCACTTGGAAGGGTCACATTCCCTTCCAAGGCCTAGAAAGATTTGCGATGTTACTGTCACAGGCCACACAGGACTCCAAAAGTGGCCCTCACATTCTGTTGGTCATAAAGGGGCAGGTCAGGGAAAGACTATTTGACCACAAATACAACATCAGCAGCTAGCAAAAACTCACAGCATCATCTTTCCATGTAAACAACAGCAAAGGACTTGCAAACTTTTTTGAGGCGTCTCTGCTGGATGGCGTAGGCTGATCCTGGGGGTTAGGGCACCCCCCGAATGCAGAAGTGAACAGTGGTGCACATGGAGGCAGGAAGCCTGGATCTGGGCCTGCACGTGCCCCTACCAGTCCTGTGACCAGAGACAGTGAGTTGACTCCCTTAACTTTCTCTATTTGTAAAATAAAGGGCTAAAACAGGGTTTTCTAGAATATCTCTTATCACTCTGTTCTTGCAACTGATGCCAAGTGAAGGAACATTTTTTTGGCCCACGTCCTGATGGATGAAGGAAGCTCACGCCTCCCTTCTCTGTAGCTTTCTTTAAACAACAAAATTTCCCACAAACCCTGAGACTTCAGTGCTTGATGCCGCTCCTGAGAAATGAATGAACTCCAGAAAACACTGTTTAACACAGATTTGGTTAGCCTGGGCTCCTGGAGAGGAGATGTGGAGGACAAAACAAAACCACTGAGGAAATGAACTAGAAGCCCTGAACTTGGCAGCCTTTTTCAGACCTTCAATAACACGTGCACGCTCCTCTGCTGAGGATAAGAGTGGAAAATTTAAAACAAGGAAGTGGCTTCTCCTATTTCCCCTCGAGGAGTGACTGCATTCCAAACCATCTGTTTTACTGGACTGGAAAGTGGCACACTTGTGAATGGAGTCAGGTCAACTCTTATGGGGAGGATGGATATATCTGCATGGGATTGATAGGTCTTTTCATAAGTATATACACTAAAGTGTCTTTTGAAAATCCCCAGATCAGGGAAAAATCCATTAATAGCGAGTTTTCAGCTTCTGTGTCCTGAGAATAGCATGTATCCTGAGGAGATATGGGCACAACAAAACAGGTAGTAAAAGAAGTTGGTTATGGAAAGACCAGATCTTCAGAGCTGGCAAATGCGGCTCAGCCTTACTTTACAACACAGAACTTTCTAGATGGAGTGATGGGTGAATGAAATAACTTAGTCCTACCAGACCTACTGATGTGAGCACAAAAAACAGTGAATAAACTTTAAATTATTATAAATCAAGGCGTATTTCCAACCTACTATTTAGAAAGTATCTTCCTATAATTCCCTTCAAACTAAAATGTCAAACCAACCAATGAGTTAACTACAATCACTCAGGAACTGATCTCTTGTGAGAGTTCAAACTAGTGACTGAGGCTCGGGCTGAGGTCACTCACTTGCTCTTTGAAAAAACGAGGCCTTGAGATCCTTAAGGACGGAGAGGCATCAGCTCACTGTCCTTGAATGACCCCGGCTTTTCTTCAGGGTCATGACCTCCACAGATGTGCAACTTCTGCTATCTTTTCATGAATAGTACATAAAAGTTCTTATAAGACACCAGAAAGTAAGATTCACATGCGTTGTCTTCTTTTCCTTCCTTCTCTGTGCCAGGACCAGGGGCCCTTGGTCTTACTCCCGCTAACGTACTTGAGGGCTGCAGGTCTCATGAGCTGTGGCTCCTGATCCGTGACCTAACGTGGGGAGTAGAGAGCTAAGCTTGGTGAAGGTGTATCAAACAAGGCATCTCAGGCTGTGAATTAAGGGGCTCACAGCCATCAACTAGTGACAGAATGTATAAGGACCTTGAGCCTCCTATTTCGGTTGTTTAGAACGTACTGTCCTAGTTCTTGGTTTTGTTCTACGAAAGTGCGGTTGATGGATAAGCGGGAAAATAACATTGGCTAATGATTACTGAGAGCTTACTTAGTGCTAGAACTCTGTACTTAGTGTCTCTTGAAGTTCCCCAGCGACCTCAGGAGGCAGGTCAAGGTTATAAGACAGATCCACCCATGAGGTGAGACACTGCACAGAAGGGGTTAAGAACCTGCCCAACACCACACAGGTGTGAGACTCGCTCTGAAGGCCTACAGCATCCTACCTGTCTCCCCATTTCTGTGCTTCAGGGCACTGGTTTGGGGGTCTGTATTGGGTCCACAGCCATTTATCATTTCCACATTCTGGGAAATCAAGGTATCTCAAAACCCTGAGGGGTTCGAGCCGTTTCTTTCCTTAGTCATTCGCTTACCATTCCTTAATTATTATTTTTAAAAGATTTTATTTATTATCTGAGAAAGAGAGACAGAGATAGCGAAAGAGAGCATGAGTGAGGAGAAGAGGGAGAGGCAGGCTCCCTACTAAGCAGGGAGCCAGACTCAGGACTTGATCCCATGACCCTGGGATCATGACCTGAGCCGAAGGCGCCAGACGCTTAACTGACCAAGCCAACCAGACGTCCCATGATTCCTTCTTTAAAAAGGAACAGAAGAGAGGAAGTTGTTTCTTTGAATGCTACTTTAGAAACTGTGCCCGCCCTATGCAGGAAGCCTCTTTAAGGGACAAGCAACAGTGGAGTGAGGAGCAGTTCTCAGTCAATACTAGCTGAACACGTCCACAAAAGGCAAGAAAATCCCTACTGCAAATAGTAGCTTTGTAAAAAGAAATATGCTAGCCACTGGATGTTGGAGATATTTATTCAAGGACTCAGAGGTCCAAGGACTGTGGGGGCCATAAATAAATACAATGATCACATGGTTCCTTGCACCCCACTCTACCCTGGTCTGAAAACCCCTCAACACTGGATTTGGCATTTTTCTTCAGTAGGGACTCTTATCAGTGAGAGGCTATGGGGGGAATGGAAAGAACATGTACACTCACTGGTTTTTCATTTTCAGATCCCATAGCTTAGGGCTGGATGGTTAGAGATGAAGGCAAATCTTTTACAGTGCCTACCTGGCATTATTTCTCATCTCTGTGTCAGGAGGAACAATGCCGAATATACCAATTTGGTAAGACTGAAATTTAATGGCAGGAATCATTAGAAACGATGAAAGAACTAGACAAACTATTTGAATACCCTCTTTGGTGAAATTCCTCTAATGCACATTAAAAAAAAAAAGATTTTATTTATTTATTTGAGAGCGAGAGAGTGAGAGAGAGCATGAGAGGGGAGAAGGTCAGAGGGGGAAGCAGACTCCCCGTGGAGCTGGGAGCCCGATGTGGGCCTCAATCCCGGGGCTCTGGGATCATGACCTGAGGTGGGGGCAGTCGCTTAACCACCTGAGCCATCCAGGCGCCCCTCCTCTGATGCACATTTGAAAGTACAGACTGTGCTTTCATTCCCCCCAAATATGGTCTTTTGCTATAAACCCATTACAACTGAATGGAGATCACCCCTCACTAAAAGTTACCACCCACACTAGTCTGTGTAACATTCTGGGATACAACTGAAACCATGGCCACAATGCTCTGAATGCAACTCAAATTCACCAAAGCTTATCTCTGTGTGATGAAGAGAGAAAACCATTTATTCATTAATCCTTTATGGAATCCGCTTCTCTCTTTGGGGTTCAGGCTATGAGCACGGCAACCAGCCAGCAGAGGCTAAGGGCTGGCTTTGTGACTTTGATACATTTTTAGCAAATAAGAGCTATGCCTTTCAAGGGGAAAAGTGCTCTCTGGTATTAAGTTTTTGCTAACTTGGGGGCCTAAAATAAAAGTTAAATGGAGAGCATCTGCAGAAGGGCAAAAAAGAGTCGAAGGACTTCACTCCTACTTATTATCAAGTGTATCCATTAAATACCTCCTGTTTCGTGACAGGGAGAGGGAGATAATAATGGCAAGACTGTGAAAGGTCTCATTTACAGCATCTTGTCATAGGAACTCCTGAAAATTAAACAAGGCTGTTTCTAGTGGCTCCCGCTATCAATTAGCTAGCAGCCACTTCCCCCACCGTAATAACTGCCACATGAACTCGGTGCATTACCTCTGGGCCTGCTAATCCCAAACACAGGAGGTTGCAGGCGAACGTGGCACCAAACAGACGGGCCTACGACCGCGCGCCCTGCTAGTCAGATTTTGTTGTACAAAATGAAATGATTCAGGACGTCAGAATATTTGAGGTAATTTTAGCCTAGTTCCGCTCCTTAAACATATGAACTAGATTATATACTTTGTAATAGTTTAACCTTCACTTACCCAAATATCTCTGCCACAGAGCTACATGCTTCTCTTTTTCTGGGTTCCTCACAATCCCACAAAATTTAAACACTGATCTCTGGTCTACGTTACAAGGTTATGCTGCCAATAAGGTGACTCGCGTCATGTGTAAAGGTCTTCAGTTTTGAAAATGAAAGAAGTCAGTCCCGTGAAACTGGCACTTTGGGTTGAAAGACGAAGGTCACGTGCAAAAATACAACAATCCCGTTCCCCCAAGTCACCTTTTTTTTTTTTTTTTTTTAATCTATGGAAGTAGCCCCTGACCCGATGCGTGACCTGGGGGCTATTTCCATAGATGTAAGCCCTCTCCCTCCAGCAGCACCTTCCTGATGGGGTTCCTCAGACCCTGGTACTGATGGAGTCCCCATGGCCCCAGCCATGAAGTACTGGACACTAAGAAAGAGTTAATGCTCCTCCTGAACTCTGGAAGAAATCGCATTTCGTCAGTGAGGTTTGGCAATGTGAGAAACCCTGTAACCAATTTCATTTCCTGATAAATGAATGGTCCACGGGGGAAAGTCGGCCAGTGAGTTTCGGAACTGTTGAGAGCTCAGCCTTTACTGAAAGACTCCTGGAAGGAGCCAGCCTGTCTGTTGCTTATCACAGCTGAGCCAGCCGGCCCCATGCAAACAGGGCAGCCGCCAGACTCGGTTCCCAGCTGACGGAAGCAGCGGGGAGAGGCAGGCACAAACATGTGCGATCCCTTTAAGAAATGACACTGTGAGCATATCACCACTGCCCACCCCCCGCCGCATTATACTGCCCTTTTTAACCTGTATGTCTGGAAACACATGCCTATTAAAATTATTCTAGAGCAGCAGGTTTAATGGTCTTCATCATTTACACTTAATTCCACCCCCCATCTCAAACCAAAACACCCTCAGCATCCAGATCAGATTCCGATTTGGGGGGACGCAGTGTCTAAAAACAGACAAAGGCTCAGGCAAACAGCCGTCACATGCAGAAAGTCAATCGGAGGGCAGTTCTGGAAGCCAGAAAGTACTTCAAAGTACCCACACCAGTTTACCTGAAATCTAAGTAGCCTAATGAATCACAAGGCCCTTTACCTTCCAAGCTTGAAATGAAATAAATACTTGTAGGTTTCAGTAAACTCAAAGGCAATTCTCATAAATATAACCATATAGGCTGTATTTATAATTCAAGTTTTAAAAAATCTTAAAGAATACTTCTTCACATTAATTCAGAATTGGTCAAAGCATATACTTTAAGATACACTCACTGAATTCAAGTAAATTTTCGCCAAAGGTTAACCTGATGTTTAAAATACCTAATTTGGCCTTGCTTAGAAAACACACAAAATTACCCTATATAAAATAGTCAAATGAACACTCGCAGGCAGAAGAAGGGGGAAAAAAAGAAAACTCTAAATAATAGCTTGAGGCCCTTAATTATAAAAAATAAAGCAAACAAAATCTGAAACTAGCGAGCTTTCAAGAGACTTGCAGGCCTGGCCTGGCGGCGAGGAAACCTGAAGCTGATTAGCCCCTCCCTTGCCAACTCTCGTCCCAGCCCGCAGGAGGAAATGCTGGGGGTTTACAGGGAGGGAGAACACGAATTCCATCCCCCAAGAATAAGGCATAAAATAAGGGAAGAGGGAAAGCCAATGGGTCCTTCAGCTTCTACTTTCACCATTTAATCCATAGTTTTTTTCTCTTTTTCCATGGTTTGGGGACCACAAGACACATTCTTTCTTTGACTTCAGTCGTCGATTCTTGGTGACAGTGGGCTGGGCTGTCTTCAGGCCCAGGCTACGGAGAGAAGTCTATGGATTCCCTCGAGGGAATCAGTACTAAGTTGGCTTGATTTAGGACAAATAATCTGATGACAGAAAGGAGAGAATGAGGCAACGGGAGTTTCCTAGATCTAAGTCATGACCCTGATCGGTCATGCGAATTGAAAAAGATGGCCACCTTCGCACCAGGTCTCTTTTGGGTCTCTGCAGTTTATAAATCAAGAGAAAAAAAAAAAATCTAAATACTGGGTTTATGAACCCCTTCAAATTTTAATTATCCATGTGTAAAATAACCGTGCATGGTACTTCTAAATTCCGAAAATAAGCGAAACTGGAGAAACTGAAATGTTTAAAAATAGGGCTCATTACCTGTGGTAGGGACATTAGTCTGGTTCTTAACATGAAAAGAGTTATTTAAAGGTTAATCGTCAGTGCTTTGTAGAACAGAGCTACAAATGACTACTGTATTTAATAGCCAAAAGCACATCTGAGGCCTTTAATTAATCTCAAGAACTGTTTCTTGTAAGTATTCTGCAAAGCACATGGGTTTCTTATGCAGTAAGTTCCCGAAGAACGAACATGTTTTTCTGTTTTGTTCTGAATGTGGCTGCTTTTGGAACCTTGTTCAGAAGCTTGATGGGATGGGCTGGAGTGGGGGGGAAGGCTTACCGAGTGGCGGGGGAGGATGCTGAGACCGCTGTGGGAAAGGGCTGAACATTGGGGGTGGGGATCTGGGGGCGAGGGGTGGGTGGGGGGAGTCAGGCAGACAGGACAGGATTTTCCTCAGAGGCTCATGGACCAAAACTGTCGCTTCAACTTCTGCCTTCTTGCTGGTGAAGGGCGGTCAGCAGGCTTTTTGTCAGGTAGGAGATGAATGAGGACTCAAGATCCCAGGGTCTGGACAGTTGGGAATGTGTACTCAGGGTACACATACCCTCCTGGGTACTCAGGAGGAGGAGCCGGGGAAACCCCCTCTTTCAGTGTGTTTTTCCTTCCTTCAAGGTTCTTAGTATACGTGAGTCACAGTCCTCACCCCTTTGAGAGCTAAGCAAGCCGGGGGCACGCCAAGCCTGAAATGTGGGGTCCTCTCCCACTATTCTGTATGCCCGTCCTCAGACTTCCACCCAAGGATCAGAGTCACTCGGAAACATTGAGTGTAGCTTCAGCAAACAAGTATAAGCAGCACTCTATAGCCGAGGACATGTACACACAGACAGGCTCAGTGAAGGATGACCAGGGAGCCGACGAATGGGTCAAAGAGAAAACACATTTCTGGATCCTTCCTTGGGAACCTGGCAATGGGTACGATGAGCTAAACTATAGATGTGAAATTCCGTCCACATTTTGATGATGGCGGGAGCGGGTGATGCTATAAAATGTCAGGATTTTTCCAACACGGAGAATCCAAAACATTTACTACTGTGAGTCTTGGAAAGGAGGAATGGCAGTTTAAGTTTTGAGGTGGGGAAGCAGAGGGATCAAAAGAATGTTTACTCTGTTTTATAGAAAAAAAAAGTTTTATGAAGTGCTCTTTCCAGTGGAAGACATAATTATTATTTTCTGCTGGGAAACATTCTGGCTAGTTTACAGTAAGGATCTGATATAACATGGGAAGAGTTTAAACCCCACACATTTAAAAGCTTGCTAGCACACATTTTCCTCTGTTGAGACTAGGGTAATGTTTACCCTTCATTTTGATAGAGCAATGTCAGAAATGTGTTAGCAGGAGCACCCTGTCACCGCAGAAGCAGAACGGCATCCACATGAATTCTCAGCAAACAGGCAAACAAATAAACCCTACCCACACTTAATCTCACTACTCAAAGTAAGTAAATGTTTTCCTTTTGGGGAAGGATCTTCCCGTCTGTGCGTCTGTGTGTCCACATTGGGATGACTGAACTCACAAACACATACACACAAGCATGTATGTATAAATATAGACACGAACATTGTTGCCATCATATGAAAAGTGTTATGATGTTTTTGAGTCTGGAAGACACATTAAGAAAAACTGCCATGGCTTTCTAGTTTTAGATGACACTATAAATTATTTTCCTACTTTTGGTTTACTCTCCATGCTACAGAGATTATGCCAGAAGTAAACTACTGAATGTATGTTCTGGTAAAACATCATATTGTAATTGTTCAAGTAATTTACCCCTCCAGTGTAATAAGAAGCACTGTGTTGTCGAGGGTTTGAGACTACAGGCCACACAAAATGAGCTTCGTACTTTTTATATGAACGTTTATCATATAAAAAGGCAGGAACAATATAAAGTGTAGCATGTTCCCATCCTGACAACTGGGAAGAAGTGAGTTGTACATTCTGCTTTCAAACAATCTGTGGAGGTGCCGAATCAGTGTGGTTTCAGTGACGCCCAGAGTTCTCCCCGGGAGCACCACCGACAGGCTCCGGATGCCACATAGCACACCACTGCTGCCAGGCCCAAGAACTTTTTGGCAGATGAGATGCTTAGATGGAAAACTTTTTTCTTGTTCCACCTAAAGCAGCTCGGTCTTTGAGGGCAGGGGTTAAATTGCTTTTATTCTGGCATAAGGACGAGCTCTGGGCTCTGCGAGAAGGGACACAGAGGAAGAACGCTCTTGAGTTCTCTGTAGGACTGCAGCCTGTAAAGCTCCTTTTCCCCAAATCTGAACTCTTTAAAGTATCCAACTGCCAATTAGCTCTTTGCACAAGTGGTGAAACACACAATACCCTGTACGGCCAGCCAGCCTCACGAAAGTACTTTTTCCTCTTGGCAATGTTTTTCTGGTCTCCGGTTACATTTTTGGTTTTTTGTTTGGTTTGTTTCTTAAAGATTTTAAATAATCCTTACCCCCAACGCAGGGCTCGAACTTACAACCCGGAGATCAAGGAATTGCATGCTTTACTGACTGAGCCAGGCAGGTGCCCCTCCAGTTAAATTTCTAAATTGAACTCTGGCCATCTGTTAGGTGAGAATGACCAAACTGTTTCCTTTTTGTTTGTTTATTGAGATTATCCTATCATGACATTTGCTAATTTCAGTGTTCAATGTAATCAGTTTTGCTCTTTGGATGCATTTCTGTAACTGTCAATGATGATATAGTCCAGTTCCCTCACGCGAAGAAGCCCTCCCTCTCTTGACTCTTTGCACCTACCCTTGGCCCAAAGCAGCCACGACCTGCTTAAGTCACAGTTTTGCCTTTTCTAGCATTTAAAAAATATTATTTAAAAAGATTTGACAGAGAGAGAGAGAGCAACAGTGCCCATGTGTGAGCACATGGTGGGAGGGGTGGGCAGAGGGAGAGGGAGAGAGAGTCCTAAGTAGACTCTGCACTAAGCGTGGAGCCCAGAGCTGGATTTCATGACCCTGAGATCATGACCTGAGCCGAAAACAAGAGTGAGATGCTTAACTCACTGAGCCACCCAGATGCCCCGTATTTTATTAATTTCTAATCATTGGATTTAACTCTGATGATGCTAGTGTTTTTACAATTACTGAGATTTGCTCCATGGCTCAGAATCTGGTCTTCGTGTAAATGTGCTATGCGCATGAATGTGAATTCTCCCACTGTTAGGTGAGATGTTCTATGAATACCAATCAAGTCAGAGAGTATTTTCCAGATCTCCCATGTCTTCGTTGATTCTTTTTTGTCTAGTTGTTCTACCAAGTGCCGCGAGAGGAATGTTAAAATCTCCGACAATGATAGTAGAAATATCTCTTTCTCCCTTTAATCCTGCCAGTTTTCTGCTGCATGATTTTGATGTTCTGTTACTGGTCCCAATACACCTACAAATTTATGCCCTCCTGTTGAATTGTCCCTTTGACCATTATGAAATATCCCTTCTTTCATCCTAGGTTTTGGTGTGAAATCTGTTATTATCTGATATTAACAGACACTTTAAACCTTTTTATGTTTCCTGTTTGCATGACACCTTGTTTCCCCCCCATCATTTGCTTTCAACCTATCTATACCTTTAAAGTTAAAGCATCTCCTTTGCAGACGTCATATAGCGGGGTCTTATTTTATCCATTCAGACATTCCCTGCCCTTTAATGAGCGTTTAGTGCATGAACATTTTATATAATTATTGCTATGACTAAGTCTGGGTCCACCACCTCATTTCCTGTTTTCTATTTGAATCTTTTGTTTTGTTCCTTTGGTCCTCCTTTCCTGCCTTGTGGGGGAGGGGAGAATCATCAAACTATTTTTTAGATTTCTACTCTGTTGGCTTTTTAGCTATTCATTTTTGTATTATTTTTATAGTGGTTGCTCTAGGGATTGCAATATATACTTCTTTAACTTTTCACAGCCAACTTACAGATAATAGTTTACTTCTTCATGTAAAATACAGAACATCCTACGGGACCACATCCATCCTCGCCTATACTTTATGCTATGATCAGCATTTACTCAGACAGCTACCACTCTGGTAAGTACTCGTCCTTTTCCAAAATCCGAGTTTCCATCTGGGATCATTTCCCTTCAGCCTAAAGAACTTCCTTAGCATTTTTTAAAATGCAAATGTGCTGGCAACAAATTCTCTTGGTTTTCTTACACTTGATGGTGTCTTATTTGCATTCTTGAATGATCTTGTCACTGGATATAGAATTCTGAGTTGACAATTGTTTTTCTTTCATACTCGAAAGATTTTGTCCCATTCTCCTCAACACTCCACAGTTCCCAACCAGAAGTAATCTGTTAATTGACTGTTGTCCTTCCCTATGTACTATGCTATTTTCCTCTTGGTCCTTATCACTGCTTTCAGTACTTCTCATGATGGTGCGTGTTGATGTGGGATTCTCTGTGTTTATTCTGCTTTGTGTTAGCATCTTATATTTGCAAATTTGTCTTTTTTCCACTTGGTTCTTTTTTATTGTTTCTATTTCTCGGCTGAGACTTCTCATTTCTCTGCTGAGACTTTCATGCATTGAAAACATGTTTTATGCAATGAAAACATTGAGGAGAGTTCTAGTAACTGCTTTAAAATCCTTGTCTGTTAGTTCCAACATCTGGTTCATCTTGGGGTTGAATTCAATTGATTTTCTTTTATGTAGAGAACGTGTTCCATTTTCTTGGTTCCTTGGATGTCGGGAAATTTTGGACTGCATCCTGAATAATATTAAGTTGTGGAGATTCTTGTCTGGGTTTGAGCTGCAAACTCTGTATTTTACGTAGCAGGCCTCTCATTCAGAACTTTTTCTTTAGCTCAGCTTCTCAAAGTCTAGTCTATAGACGAGCGATTCAAAGTTTAGTCAGAGGTATGGGTAGATGCCGTTTAGGATCCCCTTCTTTGATTTCTCTTCTCCAGGGATTCCTCCACTATTTTCAGATTTCATAGATTCTCTGCTTCTCCTTTCTGGTTCTGCAGGATGGAAAGGTTACAATTTTCCCCACGCACCCCTTTTCTGTGGTGTGGGCCATGGACTACAGTTAGCCCCAGGCTAAATGCCTCAGAGACAGGAGGTAAGTCTGTTATTTCCCATCCTGCAAATCAAAGTACAGTTGCCACCAGAGTCTTCCTGCATCTGTTCACCCTTCTCTTTCTTCAGAGTAGCAAGTCTGGTCTTCTTTCAGACTTCTGGTTTTTGGCTGAGCTGCTCTGTTTCCGATACATGGTTCAGGGATCACTTGGAGTTGGGGACAGACACCGGATGCTGTTTGGGGATCCCTTCTCATGCTCTCTCCCTTCTGGGATTCCTCTACTCTCCTCAGCACTCATGCTTTCCCAGCTTCACTTCTGTGGCTCCTCAGACCAGAAAAGCCAAGTTTTTCCATGTAAGCCCCTCACCACCATGGAGTAAACTCCAGGGACAGTGCTTAGCCCCAGGCTAAAAGCCAATGACATAGAAACTTATGTATATAAGCTCCAAGCTCCTTCCTCTAAATGAGCAAGAACTCTCTGTGGGAGTTTGTTTGCTTCTACTCAGTCTCCAGTGCCTTCCCTACAGCTGTATTTTGTATTATTTGTCAAGGCTTTACAGCGGTTTCTGTAGGGGGTGTCATGTGGTGGGACCTTAGTTCATGATACCCAGAAGCAGGTGTTCTCAAGCTGATTTTCAACCACACTGTCTTCATTCAATAATATTTGATGAGTAGCTATACTGTGCAAGGCAGTTATTGTGCTAGACTCTATGAGGGGGATGTAAACAAAAAAAAAAACAGAGCGAAGAACTAATAATGAAATGGAGAGATTAAAATATATTCACATATTTGTATATGAGATAGCATGGGAACTTTTTTTTAGTAGCTTAAAACTGAAAATAATCCAAATGTCTACCAATAGTAGAATGAATAAACCTGGACTATATACACAACCTAATACTAATACATGGGTGGAAAGGAACAAACTCCAGGTAAGCAAAAAAATCTCATAAATAATGCTAAATGAAAAAAATAAAGGTGCAAAGAAAAATAAACTGCATGATTCCATTTATGAAAAGTTCAAAAATGGAAAACCATATTGTTTGGGAATATATACACAGATGGTAAAATTATGAAGAATAAGATAGTCACCTCCAAAGTCAGGACAGTGTTTTTATTTCTAGGACTTTTGGGCGGTTGGCAATATTCCATTTCTTTGATCGGAATAGTGACTTCATGGATATTCACTTTATAATTATGTAGTCATCTATGTATGATATTGCTCACAGTTAAAAGAGCAAGAACAGGGGGTGGCTTTATTAATAAATGAAAACTTATTACATTCTACATACAATGCATGACCAGGAACTGGTTATTATTATTCTTATGACTCAAAAGACTTCTGGAAATGGGTATAAAACATGTTTCTTCCAATCTCACTGTAAGACTAGTGAGCAATAATATAGTTTGATAACACACACAGGTCAGATTTAACTTCTCCAATGCCAAAGGAAAACTGACTTTAATTGCTTTTTAAAAACTGTTTCTTTATTTTAAATGTAAAAAGGTCATTTCTACTTGAAAGCGCACAGAAGGAATCTTTTTGATCAGCACAGACCCTTTCTGGACACAAATAATTAGCCTCTAATTGATCATTTTTTAATCTTGGGGTTTTTATATCTTCGATTTTTTATTTATTTATTTTTTTTATTTTTTATTTATTTTTTTTTTTAAAGATTTTATTTATTTATTTGACAGAGAGAGATCACAAGTAGGCAGAGAGGCAGGCAGAGAGAGAGAGAGGAGGAAGCAGGCTCCCTGCCGTGCAAGGAGCCCGATGCGGGACTCGATCCCAGGACCCTGAGATCATGACCCGAGCCGAAGGCAGTGGCCCAACCCACTGAGCCACCCAGGTGCCCTATCTTCGATTTTTTAAAGAGGGGCACACTGGTAGTGATCTCCATAGTGTAGTAATCAGCACTGTATTGGTCAGAGATCAGGAAATCCCCTGGAATAGTTGTCCACATTCATGTATTTTGTTGTGATTGGGCTGAAGACTTTACCTAAAAGTTTTCAAAATGGATTAGGCTGCTTCTAATTATCATGCACTGCCTGAGGTACTCCCTGCTACCCTCAGAGCTCTTAGGCAGGAATCCTGAAAGAAAGCTGGATGTGAATTGCCAGGAAAACAAAAATTGTTACATTCGTTAATTATCCCCAATTCACTGATAGGCATGAACAGTATTATGTTCTTCATAGAACCAGGCTTTCAAAGTCTCCAGGCCTCTAACACCAACAGATGCAGTAGAAAGAAACTTTAACACGTATGGCCAGATGCTCACCAACACCCTCAGTGTGACTATTTATGTGCCGATCACTGCTCTTTCCAACTTGCCCCAGAAATTAAAGCCACCATAACGAAAGTAGTTTTGTTCCTCCAAACGAACCAGTTTTGCTATATGTAAGGAATTAGAGTAGCGGACTTTGGTTTCTTTAAAAAGTCTTTTATCACCTTAAAAACTTCAGAAGCTTTTAGGATATGTATGTTCAAATAAGAATATCTCTTTAAAACTCACTAGAACACAATTATTTCATTTTCTCATTCCTTCACTTAAAAAAATTATATTTTCCCCTCTGACTTGAGTACTAATAAGCAGAACCCACAGAACAAATTATTATAATTCATTAGTCATCCTTTTTTTCAGAAGTAGTTCATTTTTCACTTACTACCCATTAAAAAGAAGTAATTTTGTAACTAACAGGGAGCTTTGGTCATTACACAACACTTTGTAAGGATTACAGCAAATGACTTGAACAGTAGCTGCAAAGGCACTGGAACAATCTCAGTCATTAGCCTATGGTCAACCTAGTGGAAAAGTCAAGATGGAGACAGATGAACAATGGGATCTGGGTCGATTTTTTTCTAACCACCACAGTAGACTCTCTCCTTCGGAAATTTCTGTTTGTGAATTACAAAGTTCTACCCATACCAAAGCAAATAATTCTATCAAAACTAATAGCAGAGATTTAAAGATAAAACCACACAGTTTTGGGTTTCCTTTTCCACGGGAGAGTATCAACATTTTCCACAGCTGCCCTTGCAGAGCCAACATGTGTCCCTCGGTCGCTGGAAAGCATGGCTGAAAACTGGGCAAAGAATTCTTTGACTATAGAACAGTCAGATTTTTATCATTTTTCAATTATGTGTTTTGGTTTTCATGACTATATTTAAGATGTAATGATAACAAAGACTGAGTTTTATACTTTGGGATAATGAAGTAAAAACTAGGTTTACTCTACTTCACATTCATTGCAAAGAAGAAAAAAATCCCATCAGCTGCTTATTAAATCTACCAAAGGTTTAATTAAACAAAAATAGTGTAAAATATTATAGCAAATACCATGTGTCAGACTGTTTACTAGGAATGGCTATTCTAAAAATAAGTATGACATGAGGTTGCTGCAGGTGTAGTACCGTTTTAATACTAGGTATGAGAAAATGCTCTATGTACGAGCTTTCGATAAAGTGGCAATGGGTCTCACTTAGGGTTACTCTACAACACTGAGTAAGATACTGCTGAAACCAAGAACTAGGTGTACTATGAATGCTTTAGGTTAAACAAGTTGATCTGACAGCAAATAGATTTATGATTTAGGAGGAAACAAAAATTTAAGATTTAAAAGAAAGAACAGTTGAAATTTACGGCCCAAAGATAAGACGGAACTGAAATAATCTTGGACAAGCCATTAGATTCTCGTTAGCCTGCTCCCTCACTTAAAAAATATATAAATTATCTGTATATTTCTTATAATTGTTGGGAAAACTGAGTAAGAACACCTATATAAAAATACCCAGCACAGGGGTGTCTGGGTGGCTCAGTCTACTAGGTGTCCGACTCTTGGTTTTGGCTCAGGTCATGGTCTCGGGGTCATGATATCGAGTTCTGCATCAAGTTCTGCACTCACCGTGGAGTCTGCTTTAGATTTTCTCTCCCTCTCCCTCCACCTTGCACACTCTCTAATAAATAAATAAACAAAATCTTAAAACAAAACAAGACCTAGCAGAGGACCTGGCACAGAGCAAGCACTCAATAAATGTAATTAGTTGATAAAATAACGAAGAAAAAAGAGCCAAAAGGGGAATATTTATGTCAGAATGAAGAGCAGATATAACATTTTAAAAGACACAGAGTTTAACTTTTTCCTACTATTTGTTTAATTTATAAAATAACTGCATTATCTTGTATTGGAATTACATGTAAAAGAAATCTACTTTCATCATGCAAAAGTTATCTGTCTTTTGTAGGAAGGGAAAATAGAACCACTCTGAGTCAATCAAAGCTAACCAGTAACCCTAGCCATCACCTCCTTAGCTTTCATGGGGGCAGGGATTTGTTAAAAACCAGGCCATACAATAGTGATTCCCTAATCTGGTAAGTCATCTGGACCACTCAGAGAACCACTTAGAAAGACAGACTCCCAGAAAAAAATGGGGTGCCTGGGGGACTCAGTCAGCTCAGCATTCTTGATCTCAGTTCAGGTCTTGATCTCAGAGTTGTGAGTTCATGCCCCATGTTGGGCTCCACGCTGGGTGTGAAGCCTACTGAGAAATATAAAAATATAAGAATCCCAAGTTCATCACCAAACCACTGAGAATCTGAGGTGAAGAGTCAGAAATTTGCATCTGAAAACAGTGCACTAGAAGAAACCCTCATCTTGACGGCATGAGCAGATTTGTTCTTACATAAGACCCATACAGAAAGGATTCTAACATTCACATTATCAAAGTTCTATCATACTTTCTACAGTCCTTGTCCTCAAAAAATTGCTCGGAGGGATTTTACACTGAGGGACTAACTCTTCCTGGATAAGATTTCCTGTTTGCTTCCCCACCGATGTGTAGACTGGTGACTTGGAAAGCTCAAACAACATCATGCACACGTGTGTGTTAGGGGTCTGTGTGCATGCGTGCGTGTGCATTTGAGATCATGTACTTCCGAAGACAGTTCTCACAGGGGGATCCAATGGTCCTAAAAATCAGCTGCCAGCATTACGACAGCGGTCTCTTGAACCACTAATGAGCTGGTGTTTATTGTTCCAGAAGACAAAGAAGTAACTTGTGAGTAAGACTTGGGTCTTCGTCTTTCCTGGACAAGAAACTCAAGAAGCTGAGAACAAAAGGGAGAGCCACTCTGACTTTTAAACTTCTGCAGAGATCATTTTGAATCTGGGAAAACCTCAACAGGAATGTTACCAGTGTCCCTTTTCTTAGGATGCAAGCCCAGGACAGACCTGTACTTTTCACGCTTAGCGCTTCCTAGAGTCCAGCCAAAAGTAAAAAAAATTGATAACATTCCAAAAAGAAGAGAGAGAACAGTAAGAAAAAATTAAGTCTAAATTCATAAAAAAATATAGAAGAAAAAGCCAAACAAGGCCATTAGAACCATTAAAGTAGTCACAAACTAGTAGCAGACTGAATTTGAGGAAGAGACTATTGGCTGGTGGGATGGTGCGGGGCACTGGAGCTCTAATTTCCCTGTCGGAATGTGACCGGTTTATTACCAGTGTTTGTCCGGACCTGAAAACACGCATGCTCTACATATCCCGAAGAAAGCAGAGGGCAGGCAGTCAGAACGATCAGCCTGGTAGCTCCGCCATGCTCTTCCTTTTCCAAGAAAGATTCAGAAATAGAATGAGGTCACTATCTGAATAGTTTCCTCTGCTTGAACTATAATGGAATCAGTGCCAGCAACAGCCAAGAAGAGATACTATTAAAAATTCAGTGAGGCCCATCTGCACAGGCAGTATCCTGTTGACGGGGGCTCCGAAATGGAGGTCAGATCAGAGTTTTGTAGCTCTCAGAATGCATGAATATGGACTGATACTATAGGCTTGAAAGAAATGTAACTATTCCTATAAAGTGACTGGGACTTCTGCTTTGAACTTTGCTCCACTATGGTATTTTGGCATGAAAGCTGACCTTGCAAAAAGACTACGGAGAGCTGTTCTCTAAAGAATGTTTACTTGAAGCAGCATCCTGGGCCCCCATCCAGTGGTCCGCCTGCCTCCTTTCCATCCAGTAAATAGGAAAGCGCCCACATGGGCCAGTGTAGTTTCAGATACATCAGGTTAACAAACTACGAAGGTTCCTGCCCTCCTGGAGCTTCCATTATCTGCAGAACAACAGGAACACAGTATGGTAGGTAATAAATAGCGTGGAGAAAGAAATACAGGGGAATTAAGGGGACTGGAAGTGCAAACGCTGAAACCAGAGATCAGGGCAGCTCTCAAGAAGATGGCGAGTGGGGGCATGACATCAGGGAGAACAGTGGAGATGCAGAAGAAAAACCCAGTGCAGAGCCAAGAGTGGAGAGTGCTGGTGCACTGGAGGGAATGATCTACTGCTGTGCTTTTTGGGGTTTGTTCAAGCACGGCTGGGTGCCAGCCCCCAGAGTTTTGGCTGCAGGAATTCTGGGGTGGGGCCCAAGAATGTGCATTTCTAACACGCTCCTTGGGATGCTAATGCTGCTGGTTCAAGAGCCGGTTCAAGGTTTCCTGCTTTGGAAACCAATGTTCTAATGCTTATTTCAAGCACTGAGTCATTAAATAATAGTGGACTATTAAATTGATTTAATAGGTCTGCCTGGCAATTTAAAAAAGTAAAGAAATAGGAAATATCAGAGCTCATCACATTTACTAAGGGCAAGTGAAACTTTTATCTTCTATGAAACTTTTGTTTCAGTTGTATAAAAATGTGTATGATGCATTTTTTGTTGTGGGTGGCGGTCAAAAAAGTTTGAAAGCCACTAGTCTAATGACATTAGTGTGTCACTAAATAACACCAACCACATGAATCTGCTGGCAGGAATCTGAGATTCCTACTCTTTCAATGGGACATGAAGCTGAACTTGCCTTGAGTCTTCTCTTTCACTCACCCATAAATTTCCCTCTGTTTGGATTTCTCCTTTTTCATCTCAGTCTATGGAAACCTCACCATCCCTTCAAGACAGAGAAGATCAAGTCCAGGTTTCTCCTTCAGACCCTCCCAGTGATGTCTCCTTCCCTGCTCTGACCCCCTCCAGAGCTTAACTTCTATACCGCTCTTCGGACATGCAGCATAGGTGGTCCTGCTTTATTTATTTATTTTTAAAGATTTTATTTATTTATTTGACAGACAGAGATCATAAGTGGGCAGAGAGACAGGCAGAATGGGGGGGGGAGCAGGCTCCCTGCTGAGCAAAGAGCCTGATGCGGGGCTCGATCCCAGGACCTAGGGATCACGACCTGAGCCGAAGGTAGAAGCTTTAACCCACTGAGCCACCCAAATGCCCTGATGGTTTGAGGGCAGGTTGGTGTCTTAGACACCTGCGTTTCCCCAACAATGCCCTGGTAATGTCCTGTTTTAAGCAGACTAGCGGGGCACCTGGGTGGCTCAGTCGGTCAAATGTCTACCTTCGGCTCAGTTCATGATCTCAGAGTCCTGGGATCGAGCCCCCATTGGTCTCCCTACTCAGAAGGAAGCCTGCTTCTCCCTCTCCCTCTCTCCCTGTTTGTGATCTCTCTCTCTTGCTGTGTCTATCTCTGTCAAATAAATAAATAAAATCTTTTAAAAAAATAAATAAAATTATAATGTGTTATTTGTATATGTGCCAAGCCTCCCCCTCTCCACTCCAGAGCCTGGGCCAATGGCTCCTTGGTACAGTATGTCACAGAGAAAATCCTCACTTCTCACTGGGGTAGGACGAAGTCCTCTTGATGCTTTGCTCTAATACTGTGAAATGGATTAGAAGAGCCAAAGGACCAAACAACAAATCAATATTTTGGCCAAAAGGAAAGAGATATAAGGAATCAAGAGAGGGGGTGGCAACGTTAATTTGTTCAGCGTCTGTGCTGCCTGGGTGAATGAGAGTGGGCTGCGCTGGAACTTGAAGCTTGAGTCGTTCATGTGACAAAAAGCCATGAAGCTGTGAGACTGCGGGAGGAGAGGAGGGAGGAGGCAGGAGCAGCAGGAGGAAGGCACAGGTGTGCAACAATACCGTCCACGTGGAGGCAGGTCAGCAGTCTGGGGCACAGGAGCCCCGGGGACAACAAGAACCAAAGTCAAGAGTGAGGCTCTGAGGGGCCCTCCGTGTGGGATCAAAGCAGTGTGGGCCAAGGAGATACTTCTAGCTCAGGGAGCCTTGGGAGGAAGCCTGGGGAAGTGGGGACTCCACTTAGGAGGCTACGGTAACACACTGCATGAGATGTGGGGAAGCGAAATGGGACAGTGGGAACATAGAGGGGAAAGAGAGATTTGGGAAATCATCAGAATTCACAGAACTCAGGGTCTAGTGGCACTTCTGCGTCAGAGAAGATCCTGACTGGCTGCATTCCAAGGGTAAAAATCCATGGAGACACAGAATAGTGTAGCTGTCAACCTGCTGATGGTAGTTCCTGGGGGACCTGGAGAAGGGACACCCAACAGCAGGTGGGCACACCAGGGTGGCCCTCAGAAAGCAGCTCTGGGGATCGAGAATGGACAGGGAAATGACAGACACTTGGGATGGGGATGGGGAGAGACTCCAGCAGGAGAATGGGGGCAGTTTGTAAGCAAGTCAGTATTAAGAAGCTATGAAAAAATTCTTGAAATTTCAGTTAACTGTATTTCTCTTTATATAACAAGGAACAGTGGAAGTACTCTAAAAAGTGAATATAAAATAAAGGCTTTAAAAATAATTTAGTGTGGGGCGCCTGGGTGGCTCAGTGGGTTAAGCCGCTGCCTTCGGCTCAGGTCATGATCTCAGGGTCCTGGGATCGAGTCCCGCATTGGGCTCTCTGCTCAGCAGGGAGCCTGCTTCCTCCTCTCTCTCTCTCTGCCTGCCTCTCTGCCTACTTGTGATCTCTCTCTGTCAAATAAATAAATAAAATCTTAAAAAAAATAATTTAGTGTGACACTGGCTATCCACGCTTAATTCCTATGGTTTATCAGGAGAATGAAATGAGAAGTTCAGTTAATGTCAATAACTTACACTATTCCATAGCTTCCTGTTTATACTAAAAGGGAAACTGGTTAATTCTCCCTGAAAGACATGACCTATTTTTCAAACTCAAGATATATGGTAAAACTCTTAATTCTCAAATGACAGATAATTCACGAAACCAAAGAAAAGAGGGAACCTGGAGACTTTGTGTAACTGAGAGTAAGTTGGAGCGGAAGCGGAACAAGAGCTGTACAGACTGGGATGTCTCCGCCCCGTCATCAGGACACTCAGGCTGCTCGCTAGCAAGCGAAATAGGAGCCGGGAACATGCCCTGCTGTGCAGGCAGACAGTGAGAACCTTGAGCGGTGGCTTCTAACTCAGCTCCCAGAGGACACACTAACTTTATTTATTTCCTTCCAAACCCTAAAGGAGAAATAAGCAACTTAGGATTTCAGAGCCCGTCCTCTATGTCTCTGTTTATGAAGGAGAGTCTGAAAAAACTAATTACCTGGTATCGCCTTTCCCAGACTTCATGGAATACCAGTAAGAAGAGGATGTTTAGAATGACATTAATACTATTTACTCTGAACAGCCAAGTTGTTTAACAATATAGACAGATTTATCCAAAGAGTATATGTTCCCACACAGGATATTACACAAATATTTTAGAAGGCTATGTCAAATAACATTTGATTGAAAAATATTTTATTTGGTTGAAAGTCAATTACTATGCCATGGGCTTCCAGATCTTCATGTTTACTTGCCCAAAATTGGAAGAATAATTCTTCTACAAAATTGGCTTGAGTTCTATAATGCAAAGGAAACTTCAAAAACCTTTGGCTCATCTTCAGTTGACATTAGCTAACTATTTCTCATGAGTAAGAAGCACTGAGCTTCTCTTAACAACCCAAAGGGTAGCTGGAAAGAATTCTAAATTTTCTTAATGTGTTTTTTTTAATTTTTATTTTTTTTATTTATTTGACAGACAGAGATCACAAGTAGGAAGAGAGGCAGACAGAGAGAGAGGGGGAAGCAGGTTCCCCGCTGAGCAGAGAGCCCGATGCGGGGCTCGATCCCAGGACCCTGGGATCATGACCTGAGCCAAAGGCAGAGGCTTTAAAACACTGAGCCACCCAGGTGCCCCACCTTAATGTTTAATTTATATTTTAAGAAGGAATAAACCAATAACTGCACACTATTCCACACTTTCATAAAGGCCTTATTAAAGCAGCATTTCCAATTTCCAACAACCTCTTTTATATGTCTTGCATACAAAGCTATTATTACATACCCGACAATTATTTTATCAGTATATATTAGTAAACCACCCAAAAGGCAAAATAATGTGCTGTCATGTTGTATAATACAAATATTATTCAACACACAGCTTGAATTTTCAATCAACTCTAGATACAGAGTATTCCATGAATTAAACTCTAGAGGTTTTAAGTGATTCATTTTGTTATAAACACTCAATCCAAAAAGATGATTAAAATAATTGAGATAAGACTTGATTATAAAGATAAACAGCTTTTTTTTTTCCCCTGGTAACATCTGTGGTAATAATGTGCTATCATTTAAACCAACTGAAGATGACTCACCATCTGTGAATAAATATAACTTAAGTTTCTTTTCTAGTACTGGGGATGGTTTTCTTTCTTTTCTTTCTTTCTTTCTTTCTTTTTTTTTTTTTTTTAAACTAAATCATCCCTCCTCCACCATCTGTCCCTCTTGCAACCACAGAGTGAGATGGTAAGCTGAAGTAAGTACAGTTTCTCACTATGTTTCGGAACAAAACGAACTGGCCCACTTAAGGGATTTATCCATGACCTTGGTTTCCATAGGATATTAGTCTAAATAAGAGTTAACTGGCCTGGGACCTCCCACAGATGAATTAATCTCTCCTTAGCCATACTCCTGAAAAAATGAAGTTATATTTTCATCTGTATGTTACTGTCTCCAACATAGAGAAGACTTTTTCTCCTGAATATAGTATAATGAAGGAACACCATATCAACATTCAAACATATAGCCTGTATACTATAATTCATTTCACTTTAAGTATTGTAGTGAACTCATGAACGTTCGTTATCTGCTACGGCCTAAGGAGGGGTCTTTGGGCCAGCAGCATTCACCAAAGGAATTAGAGATTTATCTGGGATTGGAAACAGTAGGTAAAAATGGACTAAAGACACAAGTAGTGAGCAATTAGTCAAAAGAGAGGCGCTAATAAGGTTTACCACAGGGTAGGAATAGATATAAAAGAAGAAGAGTACCTGGTCTGACATCACTGTAAGGAAGCACTGGTTGTCCACAGAACAGAAAGGAGATGGGGAAAGGATGAGCAAGTGGAAGGGTACATAAAATTCTAGGAAGATGGCCTAATGCCCAGGCCTTGTTTCCAAAATACCATTTATTAAAAAAAGAAAAAGAAAAAGAAAAAGAAGGGGAAACCAGAGCTCGCTGGAGAAGTAGTTGATTCTAGGACTGGGGCAGGAAAAACAAGATGAGTCTGAAATACTTTGTGCCGCAGAAAACGAAAGGTGTGCTCAAAACAAGAATGGGGCAAGTCAGAGGACACCGGATCCAACCCAGAGGAGCACCCACGGGCCAATGCTAGAACAGTTCGAGCAACAAAGGAAGTGACAGGACTGAATTATAATCTATAACAAAATACAGAATTATCATTAGGTTAACACCACAGTAAGAACTGTGCAGGTCCACTGTGGATGACAAAATGGCCAAAAGTTTGAGGAGAAAGAGGATATTAGCAAAGTCTCGCTCCTAAGACCGTAATTACTTACAAAGGGCAGAACACTGACTCTTCACAGGAGAAATCTGGTAGACACCAAGTTAACCGAATGATCAAGGATACTCATCACCAGGAGTGAGACATACTGACATCACGTACCTCCTGATTCTAGGAACTGAGAAGGATACACCACCACCTCTGTGGGTACTTTTGTCAAATATGCATACCTTTAGTGTAATCATGAGAAAACATCAGAAAAAAAAAACACCTGAGGGACATTATGCAAAGTGACTGAGCAGAACTATCCACACCATCAAGGTCAAGAGAGGTAAGGAAGACAGAGTGACAGTCATAGGCTGGAGGAGAATAAGGAGACATAACAGTTAAACGCAAAGTGGAATCCTGGACAGGACTGGGGAGCAGAATAAAGAACCCAGGAGGAAAAAACCAGTAAAAATTGCATAAGGTCTGTAATTTAGGGGACAGTATTGTACTCACATTAATTTTCTAGTTTTGGTAGTTGTAATATAGGATAAATAATGTAAATAATGTAATATATGTTACATGTGTTGTTAACATTAGAGGAACCTGGATGAAGGGTTTACATAAACTATTTCTACTGTTTCTGCAACTTTCCTGGTAAGTCTAAAATTATTTTAAAAGAAAATGTACAACAAAAAATAGCAAAGTGGCACAGATTCAAGTACCTTCTGCCCGCCCCAACCAAAACTGTTTCTTCCCTAACACCATCCTTGTCTTTCTCCTCTGTATTTTTCCTCCCGTTTACTGCTGCCTAAAGTAGCAAGCATTTTACTATTTATCTGCTTGTCTTATTTATTTGATTTGCTTATTTCTCTGATTATCTGATTACTTATTATCTGATAACTTATTTACTTATTTATCTGGTTGTATTTACTTATTTATCTGATTATCTCCCCCACCAAAAAAATAAGCCCTATGAAGACAGGCATTTTTACCTATTTTGCCCATCGTTGTATCTACTACCTAATGCGCTACTTCTAACAAGTTCCCATTTCCTCTCTAGAACATTTCATTCACCTTCTCATCACATTTACTGAGTAACTACTAAGTACAAGACATTGAACGAGGCATCAAGGGGATGCAGATAAGACATGATCCCCCCCTTCTCAAGGAAGTTACACTCGAGAGGGAGACAGATAACATCTGAACAAGTCCGTACAGGCTGGAAGAGGACAGGAGTCCCACCCAATTAAGTATGAAAAGCTGTGGGCATTTAGAGGAGGGAGGCCTATGCCGGGTGAGCAGTGAAAGAAAAGGTTTCAAACAAGTTCTCAAACTCAGCAAGGCCTCTGAATACTTAGGATTTGGATAAGCAAAAAGCAAAGGGGTGAGGGACTGATATACTGGGAAGAGAGAACCAGGTAAGCAAATCCGAACTCCAACCATGCAGGAAAGCAGCAGCAAAAGGTACAGAGATCATGCTGGTTGGCTGGTGCGCTGGCTGGGGAAAAGGAAAAAGGAAAAAAAAAAAAAAAGGAAAAGACTGGAACAGCACATAGGGGTAGGCTGTGCATGGTCTAGCGTTCCAGTCCAAGGACTCCGGGCTCTGTCTGGTGGCGACAGGGCACTGCCCTCTAGGTAGTTTGGAAGAGGAGGAGGATGTTCCTAGAGCTCTGCTCTACAAAAATTCTTCATGGCATTTTAGAAGATGGAAGTCAAGACTCTTAAGAATTACAAGAGATCTTTGGGGTCATCCTCTATGACTTTCTACCATAGGAATTCTTTCAACCTCTTTTCCGACGTTATGGATTTGAGTCCCTCTGCCATCTGGTGTTCTTCTCACACTGACCATCAGGTACTGAACTAACACCTGTCCTGGTTCAGCTTCTACCCACTGTCCTCTGGCCTACCACACGCTGCTTAGTTCCTCCTTTACAGAATCGTCCTTACAGTAGCTGAACACAGTTTCTCTATTTTCCTGAAGCCCTCTGTTCTCACCATCCTTGAATTACAAGTTCTTTCCAGTAACGTCACCCGCTTCTGCACACAGCTTGGTTTACTGACGTGATGCTCGCCACATTGCTCCTGTATCCTACAGTGCACTTCCGGATGCCCGTTTCAGGCTCGTTAAACGTCCCTACATTCTCGGTCCATGCAGGGAGTCTTCCGACCTTACTTCTTTCTTAAGTGAAACCCAGCTCTCCCCTAGGACTCTGACTCCCCTAGGGACTTCGGAAGTGAGACACTGCTCATCCTTTCGCATTCCGGACTTCAGGGTCTGGAGGTGTGGGGTTGGTGCTTTGCTTTCATTATTGTTTCATGATTGTTTCCTGGCTACTATTCCTCTATCTCTAAACAGAAAGCTTTGCCCCTATGAGGCTGGTACCAGCTTCCTCTCGCCCACACAGCTGGCACCTACTGCCTTCTAGACTATGGTCCCCTTGGCTCCAGCATCTGACTCACAGTCTTGCTCTCCACCCCACGGCTTATTGTCCTGAGGGACTGTGAAGCCTGTGTAAGTAGGCCATCCTCGGCTTCCCGTTCATGAGCTGCTCAACCACACTGACTTCCATTCACAGGCACAGCACTTCCATTCCTCACTCACGGCCAAGGCCAGACCATCACTGAGCTGTGCTCCACTTCTGATGTCTTCAGTCTAAATATACTGTTCTTTAGGCCCATTGCCATGACTTCCACCATACCCACTCTTCGCTTGCACTCAAATCCCCTTCCTGAAGCCTCTGTGACCCTCTCCTTCCAGCCTCCTGATAGCTCCACTTCTCTCCTGACTTAGCTTAGACCAAGATCCACCATTTCCTGTGAGCAGCCACTCCCATCTTTATGGATTTCTGTATTGGATCCCATGGAGCCGTTCAAGTAAATTGGAAAACCTGCATACGCACATGCAAACACACACACACACACACACACCCTCAGAACAAAAAGTCCTCCGAAGCCTTACTTTACATAAGAGTGGAAACCATATAAATTTCTTACATTCACAGAATTGTCAGGAAGGGAGGCAAATCCCAGTGGGAGGGTCTGGTGAGCACCAGTGTTCACATAACTACCACACGGTGGTGCCATTCCAGCTGATAAACACGAACCCCACTGCTCTTTCCTTTCCCGGGAACTTCTCTAAGTGGTTACGATGACTCACGTGCTATTGTTTTACAAACTCTGTTGTTATAACTGAAAATATTTTCATCTCCTACAACAATCTCTCTCTCAAGCCTTCATAAGCAGTGGTGTTCTGTGATAGGGCTGAAAACACGGCCCCCCAAAGAGTCACTCTGGACCAGAAGTTAGCTGTGATAAAACACTATGATGAAGAAGGCCACGTGTCTGCTAGGATGCCCTGTGTTTTTAACTGAGGTGATGAAGGCAAACACTAATAAGAAGCATTAAAGCAAAGACAGGCTACCGTGCTGCACAGTCTTGAGACGCCACTCAATGTCCCCTTCACGTCTTTTCTTATGAGAAGATCAGTATTGGAGTATGAGTTTTATATCATGAGATCACTTTGGAAACACACTGACATGCAAAAGGAAGTGTGTTCTTTTTCTTTTTTTTTTTTTTTTTAAATAAGGGTTTTTTGTTTTGTTTTGTTTTTAATTTGGCAGAGAGCACTCGAGAGAGAGCACGCACAAGCAGGGGGAGCAGCAGGCAGAGAGGGAGAGGAAGAGGCAGGCTTCCCACTGAGCAGGGAGATTGGGATTTGATCCCAGGACCCTGGAATCATGACCTGAGCCCAAGGCAGATGCTTAACTGACTGAGCCACCCAGGCACCTCATAAGTGCCTTCTTAAGATACAATCGTTCCCCGATCTGTGCAAGAAATGCTGCTCTTTCCAGAGGGGACTCGGTGTGTGCACTTTAGAGCCAGACTGCTTGAGCACGAATCTCCCAGTTCCACACTTTTCTAGCTGTGTGGTTTTCGGGAAGTCATTAACCTCTCTGTGCATCTGAAAAGTTGGGGCCAAACACTACCTACTTGTAAGGCTCGTGCGGATGGAAGGAGTTCATCACTGAGCCGCTTGCAGCTCCACGGACACACCACATGTGGGTCGGCGGCGGCAGTCAGCATCCCTACCACCAGCAGGGCCTTCCCATCAATGCTTGATACTTACAAGACTGAATTATTTCACTGGGTCAAAAAACATATGGTGCTTCTTTATTCCCAGTATTTGGCTTACTCACAGTATGCGAAGGTGTTAGTCCTTCTTTGGCAAGACTGTCAGACTCCTCTGCATCGCTGTTCTGTGTGCCAGCATGGAGGAGAGGGTGAAGTGCTTAAAGAGCCCTTCCTAGCACCAGTACTAGAAAGTGGGGCGCCTCTGCCCTGCGCCTGCTCAGACACAAACACTCAGCCCAAGCAATACCCCAGGGTTCCTTCTCCGGTCTTACCTTCAGCCGGTCTTTGGGCAGCGCGACAGCCCCCTGCTTGATGATTTCCAGGACCCGCTCCACCGACAGCTCAGCCCCAGCCTGCAGCAGTCGTGAGCTGAAGAAGGTGATCACCTGGAACATAAAGTGTTCGTTTCTGAACAAATAGTTGTACCAGCTGTGTTTTTAGGAGGCGCCCTACTCCCACGGCGGTCCCACTTCCCAGAGTGACCCGGCTTGACTTCATGAGCTCTCCTCCGCACCGTCCCGTCTGAAGGGGTTGAGGACTGCGTCAGAGCCAGCCTCGAAGCGCTCTGGACTAATGCCCCCCACCGTGCCGCGGCAAGCCTCCTAAGCCCAGCTCTTTCTGCCGGTGGCCTCGCCCGCCCTTAGTCAGACTTCAGTGAGACGGCAGCCCCCCTCAGAAGGTGGGAAGAGAATGCTACAGCTTAAAACCCGTCAGTTTTGAGGCTTACTAGTAACTCTCAAAAAAAAAAAAAAAAAAAAAAAAAAAAAAAAAAAGGCTTAAATGAGAAAGGAATTGAAGCTAATGGTGAAAATGATGTTCAGGGGATTGTTTATAAATTTAATTTATTCCCTGCACTCTTCTCCCTGAGCCACAGGGATAATGAACAGCAAGCTAGGACTTCTCATTTCATGCCCCAGAGCAGCCGGATGCTGGTAACGTAGGAGCATTCTCAATGTAACACTGTCCTTTAACATCTGTCCCTCAAAGTGAAAAGAATGTCATTATTTTTTGAGGAAATCATTTTAGATCATGATGTTACTAAATCAAGAAGATTATACGTCTTTTTCTTTTTATTCAAGAGAGTAACACTTAAGTATTTATAGTCAGACATGCAAAAATATAAAAATGTTCTGTTAAAAATTATACATTTTCATGTATAGGTTTTCTGTTTTATATGTAAAAGACAAACACTAGTGTAAAGAGATTACCTAACTGTAAAAACAAAATAGTTTTTTTTAGCACTCATTAAAATATGATCATTAAAACTAATCTGGACGATTAGCTATCCTATGCCTTACTAATCCTGAAGTCTTCACATTATCAGCAGCAAACACAGTACTGGTCACAGTAAGGACACTGTTTATCACAGTCAGTTCAAATCCATAATGCAAACATGCTGCCTGGTAATTTCTGCGCATCCGGCTCTGGTGAGACGAGGCTGGTTCATTGCTGCTTCTACCCTGTAACGCAGCGCCTGTTCTAGGATGAGGGGGACATCAGCTCAGCCATTTCCTTCTTGACACGTGTACTTATACTGCACTGCCTTTGATTTGTGGTTCTTTTGCAGGAACAATACCCACCCTCCATTTAGAGGGTTTACTTAGTTAAATCTAGATATTATAACCATCAATAACATACACTACAAGGACCTGTAAATGAGTGAGGTGACCTGTAAGTGAGTGACAGCCTTCCAAGCTGAGAACCCCCCCTCTCCTCCTGGGGATACTGTCGGTAGCTGACACGGCTGAAGCCTGGCAGGTTGTGTGTGCCAATACTAAGAATGAGGAAAACTCCATGTGTTTATTTTTAGATGAAGAAAGGAAAGCTCTGATACTATCTTCCCATGCTTCTGCGGACGGTGGGTGCGACCTCTGGGGTGTGTGTACCCATCCACTTTGGAGATTCTGGATGGAGATAACAAAAGGTGTACAATCAAAGCGAGGCAGACGGCACAGCGTTCAAGCAAGGGTACTTCAGACAACCGTGAAAGACTGCGGACATGTCGCATCATCAAAGCAGCAAGTAATGCAATGGAATCTACTTTGGTTCACTCTGTGGTCTACACAGACTTGCCTCTAAGCCTCAAGGAACTTGTGTTCCCACTGGAGGAGCCGTGGAGTAGGCAAGAGACTCCCTCTCTACGTAAGTTCCTGTTTTCAAACTGGCTCTCATTTGTATGTCTTACGCGGATATTCAGTTCTTGGATTTGGATGCACACTGATTTAAAAAATGATAAAACTACCAACTTCTGGGATGCCTGGGTGGCTCAGTGGGTTAAAGCCTCTGCCTTTGGCTCAGGTCATGATCCCAGGGTCCTGGGATGGAGCCCCACATCAGGCTCTCTGCTCAGCAGGGAGTCTGCTTCTCCCTCTCTCTCTCTGCCTGTTGCTCTGCCTACTTGTGATCTCTGTCAAATAAATAAATAAAATCTTAAAAACAAAAAACAAAAAAACTACCAACTTCCAGGAGAAAAGTAAATTTATGCATCAAAAGCAAAGGGAACAGACAGCTACTGTATGTTTACTATGGCCCGAGAGCTCCTCTATTAATTAATTCTCATCACAATCCAATAAGCTGATGAAAGCTCTGCCTACAGACTCTATGGGATGAGAGAGCGAGTTGCTTGACCCAAGTCAACCAAGTAAGTGTCCGAAGTGGCACTGGTACTTGGATGTTCCTTCTCACTTTACCATGTTGTCTCCAGCAATTCTTGAGTAACAAAAGGCTTCGTTTTCTTCATGGAAAATATTTGAGATGAAAGGTTTAAGTTGCGTAGCCCCAAATTTCATTTGGAGTCAGGCTGTACCATTAGCAAAGAATGTGAAACGAATTCATTCAAAGAGACAACTTGTAATTCCTATCACCCAGTTAGAATTTTTGCAGACAACAGTGTATTTAGTGATGATGATTTTAATAGTTAGGTGGCTTTTATCTACTTTCATAGGAACCATTAAAATTGTTAAGGTTGATGAACTTTTTCCCCTCTGAAAATGTTTGCAGAAGATACAGTTAATGATAGAAAAAATTGAGAGTGAAACCTTTAGCGAAATGGGAATGAATGATATGTTAGTGCAATTTAAAGGCAACTTTTTCAGAGGAAGTTTCTTCTCCGTGGGTGTTACACAGCTTCCCTCCACCCACCATATTTGGCCACAATTCCTGAAATCTAAGTAGAGCACATTACCTTCAATTACACTATTAGTTGTGCGCAGTAATTATCCAAGGTCATGGTCTGATTAATCAGCTGTACCCTTTGAGTAATGTCAAAATCACATTTAACAACTACTTATTATGAAACCAGTGAGTGATCACTAGAACACAGATATATAGAAATGAGAAGTTAAAAAAAATTAGAAGCTTTTGTAGGGTAGATGAGGGTATATATTAGGCATTTTTGCTTGCTAAATGGTCACTCCTCCAAGAGGTAAAAGTAGAGAGCTAAGCCATTTTCTTCTCTTCCATAAAAGATAATAAACATGTCTTTAAAAGTGAAATCCATATGTTTTCTCATTGATCCTGGGTTTTCCTCAAGTTTTTGTGTCTTAATCAATACGTGTGTTAACAACCTATTCAGTGGGAGAGATCTCCAGAAGATTTACAAAGAAAATAGACATTTTCAAGAAAGATGCAATGTAATTGGGAGGACAAGAAGCAGATTAAATAGGCATAATTAAACAGATTAGACATCATGGTACTGTGTACCACTTCACATGACTGTGAAGTGCTCAAAGTCAGAAGGCATAGTTGGGGTCCTGTCTTTGATACTGACAAGCTACCTGACTTGTAGAACTCAGGGTCTAGAGCACCTACCAGGTGTCAGAGGCTTAGGTTTAATTCCCAGCTCTGCTTATGAACGTAGACAGGTTATTTAACTTTTTATGCCTCAGTTTCCTGATCTATAAGTGAGGAAAGATAGAGTACCTGCCTCATGCATGGATACTGTTAGAATTAAATAAGTTAATACCTTCGAAGTGCAAAGAACAACGCCTGGCACATGGTAAGGATTCATAAAATATCATTATCATTAGGTGTATATCTCAGTATCCTCACTTATAAAATGTAAAAGTTGCCCTACATACCACATAGGAAACACTTATAATACACATGAAACTTAAGGATAAATCAAACCAGACAGGAGTAGCAAGTGTGATCTACTGAAAGTAAATTCCAGGAAAGTCTGCTGGTTAAAACCAACATGATCATTATCAGTTTAATGCATTACTGAGGGTCAATTTAAAACTCTTCTATTTTTTTCTTTTAAGATTTTATTTATTTGACAGAGAGAGAGAGGGAGAGAGAGAAAGAGAGAGAGCGAGCACCAACATGAGCAGAGGGAGAGGGAGAAGCAGGCTCCCTGCTGAGCAAGGAGCCCAACTTGGGGCTCCATCCCAGAACCCTGGGATCATGACCTGAGCCGAAGGCCGCCACTTAATCGACTGAGCCACCCAGGCGTCCCAAAACTCTTCTGTTTTTACTTGGTGAGTTTATGTATTACCTTCCTCTTTCAAAAACAATTTGTATTTTATTATTTCCAGAAAATTTAAATAGTACAGTGTTGGGGAAGTTTTCATAGTTGGCGAAGTTTTCTTTTCTCATGAAAGAATGCTGAATTTTGACAAATGTTTTTTCTGCATGTATTGGAATGACTGTCTGGTTTTTATCCTCTTTAGCCGTTTAATTTTGTGAATTACGTCAGCCTTTGAATTCCTGGGATGCACGATAACTGAGGATGTTGCATTATTCTTCTGGTAACACTGCAAGATTTGATTTGCTATTTTGCTGAGGATTTTTTGTGTTTCTATCTATGAGTGATACTGACTTGTAATTTTCTTTACTTGTAAGGTCTTTATCTATGAGTAGCATTAGGGTAATAATGTCCCCATAAAGTGAGTTGGGAAGTATGTCCTCTTTTTGTATTATCTGGAGGAGTTTGTATTGAAATTATAATATTTCTTTCTTAAAAATTTGGTAGAATTCGGGTGAAGACTTCCAGGCTCAGAGTTTCCTTTGTTGGAAAAATTTTTAATACTAATAATTCAGTATTGTTAAAGATATAGAACTATTCAGATTACCTATTTCTTCATGAGTAAGCTCTGAGAGTTTGTGCCTTTCAAGGAATCTGTCCATTTGATCTAAGTCACGCAATTTATTGCCAGAAACTTATTCATAATATTACCTTATTATCCTTTCAGTGTTCCTGCTATCATTCCTGACACTGGTAATCTGTGTTTTCTTTCTTCTTCTGGGATTAACTTTGCTACAGATTTATCAGTTTTATAGTGTTAAGGTTTTTATCCCTCCCAAATAACCAGCTTTTGCTATCACTGATTTTTTGTTCTTTTATTATTTCCTACCTTCTTCTTGCTTTGGATTTAATTTACTCTTTGTAGTTTCTTAATGTGGAATCTTATTTATTTAAGACCTTTCTTCTTTTCTAATAGAAGCACTTAATACTATAAATTTCCCTTTAGCTGTATTCCACAGATTTTGATATTTTGCATTTTCTTTTTTACTAACTTTATTATTTTTGCTATTTCCTTCTATCTTTATTTTTTAGTTTTGAATTTTTTGAACTTTTTTTTTTCATGTTCATATTCTTTTTTTTTTTTTTTTCATGTTCAGTTAGCCCCACTGTATTGCTAAGTTTAAAATATGTTCTCTTTAGGGCGCCTGGGTGACTCAGTTGGTTAAGCAATTACCTATGGCTCAGGCCATGATCCTGGAGCCCCAGTATCTAGTCCCACATCAGGCTCCCTGCTCAGCAGGGAATCTGCTTCTCCCTCTGACCTCTCCTCTCTCATGTTCTCTCTCTCATTCTTTTTCTCTCTCAAATAAATAAATAAAATCTTTAAAATATATATATATGTTCTCTTTAGCTTTGGCCTCCTCTCTTTGATGTACAGGTGTACTGTTTACTTTCCAAATATCTGGGGGTATTTTCCAGATATGTCTCTTACTGATTTCTAGTTTAATTTCATTGTGGTCAAAGAATATACTCTATTATGATTTTAAATCTTTAAAATTTGTTGAGGTTTGTTTCATGGTCCTGTATATGGTCTGTCTCAGGGACTGTTCCATGTACACTGATGATGATGGGTACAATGTTTTATAAATGTCACTTAAATCAACTTGGTAGTATTGTTTGGGTCTTCTATATTGTTACTAATTTTCTGTTTATTGTATCAGTTACTGAGGAAGAAGTGTTGACTTCTCCAATTAAAATTATGGGTTTGCCAATTCCTTCTTGCAAATCTATCAGTTTTTACTTTGCGTATTCTGAAAGCTCTGTTGTTAGGTGCATCCATATCTAAGACTGTTATGTCTCCTTGCTAAACTGACCCCTTTATCATCACACAGTGTCCCTCTTTATCTCTGGCAATGCTTCTTTTAATGAGGTCTACTTAGCTGATCGGATACTAACTCCAGCTCTCTTTTAATTAGTGCTTACATGATAAAACTTCTTTCAGCCTTTGACTTTTAACAGACCTAGCTCTATTCACAGTGAGTTTCTTAGAGAGAGAGAACATAGATTTTATCTTTCATCCAATCTGAAAATCTCTTTTAATTGAGGCATTAATGGGACCACACTGCTTGTCATTTCTCTTTGTTCCACTATTATTTAGTCTGCTTTTCCCTGCCTTTAGATTAAATATAATTTATATTTATAAATTATAGTATTTATATATAATATATTATATAATATAATTAATTTAATATATAATTTATTATGTAATATAATATAATATAATTTATATTAGTCTGTTTTTACCTGCCTTTAGATTAAATATAATTTACAATTCCATTTTATCTCCATCTCGGGCATACCAGTTCTCTCTCACTTTTTTTCTGGGTGGTTGGCCTAGAGCTTGTAACAGCCATCTTGCATTTATCAGTCTACCTTCGTATAATACCATAGCATTTCACATTGTCAAGAAATCAAGAATTTTGCCCTACTTGCAAGTAAACAAGTCAGTTTTGTGGATCCTGGAAGGATATGGAGATTTCTGGGTCAGTGATGAAGGACAGCTGTTAGTCAAACAACAGCAGCAACCAGGACATTATCATTTTTAAAAATGGGTTCCCCAAGCCCCAATTTGCATAAAAGTGGTTTGATGAGGGATGGGTAACCCCCCCCCCCCACATGTAGTGGATTATATTATAGGAAGAGAACTCTTGAGCTTAGGGAACCCAAATCTTTTACAATGGTCAGTAAGCAGGTTTACCCTTTGCTCCTGAGGGAGACACAGGCATGCCCCCACCCCACCCCTATGGTTCTCTTTGCCTGGCACACTCTGACCCTAGATTATCTGCGCGGCTCACTCTCTACCTCCTTCAAGTCTTAGCTCCGATGCACCTTCTCGGAGAGGCCTTCTCTGACTGCGCTCTTTGGCCTTGCAACTTCCCACCCCTACTCGGACCAGCACTCATTCCTCTTCTTCTTCTTTTTTTTTTTTTTTTTTTGCATAAGAAACTTGGTCGATGTTGATGTCATTTACTGAGATAAGGAAGACTGCACAAGGAAGAACTGATTCATTTTGTGTTTGACTTTTTGAAGAAAACAAGGAATTCTGATTGAACCTTCTTCAACATTTGTGGGATTGTCAGGTAGGCAACTGGACGTACTTGTCTGGAGCTCAGAAAGGACGGTCGGGTTCGGAAATATACAAAATCTAACATGACTTTTACACTGTCCAGAGATAAGAACAGTACTTGCCTTTAACACACTGCACATCTGCACATGTTACTATTAATTGCCTCTGCTCTTTACTTATATTCAGCCATGAAATTCCTTTCACATCTTCTCTCATTTGGTGTCACAATTCTATTGTCCTGTTACTTAATCCACCCAGATCATATCACCTATGGGTTAGATGGGAGGGACATACAGCAGTGGCTCACAGATATCTGGTCATTTGGAAAACACGCTGGAAGGATTTGCGAAGTTAAAAGTGCTCCAAGGTTAGTGCCTCCTGTCTCAGATATTCAACACTGCTGACTGTCTTAATGAAAAAATATCAACTCTGAACTCCCTGTCAGCTAAAAATAACAGTAATTCTTAGTCTTTTTTACCAATACTTTTCAAGGTTAACTCCATGAAAAAAGATATAGCAAAGGCTTGCTGGAGCCAAATTTCAGGGGCATTTAGGTCAGGGAAGGGGAAGGCAAAGTGCTGAAAGAAGCAAAAAGTAGAGATGTTATTTACAGCTCTGTCATGGCATTCTTTTCAAAATATGCAAAAGAGTTTAAACAACTTTTTGAATGAACTTCCATTGTGCCTGCACTATTTTGGATGGCAGTATTCAATAAAAAACTGTTGGACAACCTGACCATTTGAAATTTTACTTTAGGTTTATCTAAGTGCACACTGAAAGCATGGAGTTTTTAATCTGGCTTCAAGGCCTGGCTGAGTGACTTACCGGCTAAGTGACCTTGGGCCAACAATTTTTTCTCTCAAGTCCTGCCGGGCCTCCCTGGTTTAGGGGTCACATGAGATACTGCATATGCAAATTATCCACAATCAGGACCTACTTGAATATTTAATCATCATTTAAGACAATGATTCTTAGGCTGGGATTTGTGTGAAAGTCACCTGAGAAACTGTCGCTCAACATCCTGGTTTTCTTATCCACTAAGTGGGATAATCAAACCTAGTTTACTTTTTACTGGTTTAAGAAGAATTAAAAAAAAAAAAAAAGGAGAAGAAAAAAAGAGATAATGTATATGAAAGTACTTAGCCTCATTCCTAGCGCTTAGCAGGTGCTCAACAACATTCAGGCATTTATTTGCCTAAAGAAGTGCGTTAACAGCATATGGCCAAATGTTTACCATAAGAGGCCCTTTCTGCTGAATATACAGAAGTGTAAGTGGCCCATTCTTTTGTCAGCCACAGGAAAGTGAGCCCTGGATGTAAGTCCAATTAACACCCTGCTTCCATTTCCACATGGTCATACACCGTGTGATACGCAGTCAAGTCCCTTCTTTTCCTCACCTTAACCCTGATCTTCACTTCTTTCAAAAGGGACTAAGTTTTGAATGGGGGTAGTGAAACCCTTTCCATGGTTCTTGTGTGCCTTTTCAAAAACTAATATAGTCTTTTCAAGATGTTTTTAAGGATGTCAAGTGTTAATCACCTTGTTACTAAGAAGGATCCTCAGTTCTATCATTGGGGGAGTAAAGACTGATTTGACATCAGAAGTGATTATGAGAGAGAAAAGGGAACTGTGAAGTCTCCAGGTTTGTGGATATGGCTCGATGTTTTCAGGCAGTGAGTGAGAAACTGTGGGAGCATTTAGCGAAGGGGTATAGTAGTTAGGCCTGATGATTATAAACACTGGCGTGGGCTTTGTCACAAACTGCCTGGTCTGAGTCCCAGCTCTATGACTTTCTTCTGAATGTGTGACTGTGAGCAAGTAAAAATCTTTCTAAGCTGGTTTATCTATAAATTGAAAATGAAAATGAAAAAAATACCTCATTCACACCCTTTTCCCAGAAAGCTACTACACAGTCTATGCTCCCACCAACACAGAGCAGTAAACCAAAAAAGAGGAAGCCAGAGGAGCCGATGTCAATCAGAAGAGCCAAGTGAAGGAAATTCCTAAGAAGATGCCACAGCTAGGCACGAGAACCAGAGCACAACATGGCTGGGGCAAAAAGCAGGAAGCAGGTCTCCAAGAAAAGGATAGAAATGAAAATTTTATTGGCTCTGCTTGACCATTTTGAGAGGAGTTTTAGAGTTATGCCTGAAAGTCTGAGGCTATATTAGAGACTAGATATCTGTAACATATAATCGAGAAATTTGCCTAGAATTCAGAGCACATCAAGTATCTGCAAGAAAATATACAACAGAAAAACTGGAAAAGGATTTGAATGGAAACTCACAAAAGAGGAAATCCAAATTGGGGGGTGGGGGAATATTCATCCTCAATGGGAATCAAGAAATTATAGATGAGATGCCATCACAAAACTGACAAAACTAAGTGTTCATGGGAAGTAACAGAACCTCTCACACACCACTGGTCGGACAGTCAAATGGTAGGACCCCATGTTAAACAGTTGGCACAATATACACTGCCCAGTAATTCCACTTCTGGGTGTCCATCCAAGAAAGAGGATGTACATATGCTTACTTATGACCGAACTTGCATATTTCTGCCTGTGTGAGAATACAATGATTGAATGTCTTCCTGAATGTGAGTCACACAAGGACAAGGATGTTGGCTCTTGGGTTTACTCTTGTGCCTGGTACTGTGAATCATTATTAACTCAAGGAATGACTGTGGAGTCATGAAAACATGAATTCAAAAAGACATATGCACCCCCATGTTTAAAGCAGCATTATTTACAATAGCCAAATTATGGAAGCAATCTAGGTGTCCACTGATTGATGAGTGGATAAAGAAGATGTGGTACAGACACACAATGGAATATTATTCAGCCATAAGAAAAATGAAATCTTGCCATTTGCAACCACATGGATCGATCTAGAGGGTATAATGCTAATGAAATACATCAGAGAAAGCAAAATCTTATGATTTCACTCATCCGTGGAATTTAAGAAACAAAACAAACGAAGAAAAAAAGAGACAAACCAAAAAACAGACTTTTAACTATAGAGAACAGACGGTTACCAGAGGAGAGATGGGTGGCAGGATGGTGAAACAGGTGAAGGGGATTAAGAGTACACTTATCCTGATGAGCACTGAGTAATGCACAGCATTACTGAGTCACTGTATTGTACAAACTAATTGTACAAACTATTACAATGCGATACATCAGTTATACTGGAATTAAACAAAAGGAAAAAATAGAAATATCCTGCATATAGTTTTCCTCAGAACTGTTTTCATACGATATCTTTAGCATTTAAGATTTATTTATTTATTATTATTTATTTGACAGGCGGAGATCACAAGGAGGCAGAGAAGCACGCGGGGAGGGGGGGGGAAGCAGGCTCCCTGCTGAGCAGAGTGCCCGATGCAGGGCTCGATCCCAGGACTCTGGGATCATGATCTGAGCCGAAGGCAGAGGCTTTAACCCACTAAGCCACCCAGCATTTAGTAAGATGATCCTATTATATATGGATGATTTTTTTTCCTACTCATTTGCTCTACTACAATAAATAAATTACCAATAAGAAATGTTAGTTTTTTTCCAGAGTTGAATGCTACCTGTTCATGGTATTTGGTTTGCTTAATAAATGTATTAGTGAAAACACTAATACAACAATAGAAAATTTAGCAAAAACACCTTTAGAAAAGACAGAAAGTAAAAGTTTATAGACCTGTGAAAAATATTCTGTCAGACTAGAAAAGAAATTAACCGAAATGATAATGAGATGTCAGTTTTGATATAAAAAGACAAATATTAAAATAAGTATAATACTCAAAGCTGCAAGAGTGTATGTAGTGGGACAGACCCTCTCATAAATCAGGTGTGGAAATATAAGATGTTTTACAGGTGCATAAACTGCCCAGTGTTCTGGAAAGCAATCTGGCAGCATGTGTTGAGTCTTAAAAATACAGATACTCTTACAGTAAAAATTAGTACAATTCTAGTCCTAAGACTATGCCAAAAATGTAACTGAAAAATAAGCCAAGATAAGATTGTTCATAAATTATGAAGTAACATAAAATAAGTGAAACACCCAAAATGAGTAATAATGGGATAATGGTTACATACTCTTTTGAGGGGGTGTCTGGGTGGCTCAGTGGGCTAAGCCTCTGCCTTTGGCTCAGGTCATGGTCTCAGGGTCCTGGGATTGAGCCCTGCATCAGGCTTTTTGCTCAGCAGGAAGCCTGCTTCCCCATCTCTCTCTCTCTGCCTGCCTCTCTGCCTACTTGTGATCTCTGTCAAATAAATAAATAAAATCTTTAAAAATAAATAAATAATCTTTTGGGACATCAATAATACAGGTTATACAGATATTAAAATGGGAGATTTTCAAAGAATTAATGATACCACAGAAAAATGTCAATGATCTAAAGGCTAAGTAAAAATGGCAGAATATAGAACTGTATAAAGAATGATCTCCATTCTATCAAATAAATGTGTATGTGTATATAATACACACAGACAGAATACAATAATTACTATAGCAGAAAAAACTACAAATATACTTTATGTTCAAAGAAGGGATTTTAACTTTCGTAGTTTTTGGCAAGGTTTCTTCAACTTTTGCTGCTTTGATACTTAAAAAAGAATCATAATGTCTCCATTTATACTTACCAGATCGATATTCTGCATTATATCCTGAAATGAAGGATGAGTTCGAAACTGTTCGAAGAGATCTCGTTTGTAAAGCAGTGCATACACCAAGTTTGGATTGTGGTGAAGAGAATTCGTCAGGCAGGAATTGATGATCTCTAACATCATTCGAATCACTTCTTCGATGACATTCAAGTCTTGTGCCTAATAAAGAAAGAAAAGCCACATGCACAGTGTTTTTCTCCTTAACACAGAATTAATCAACAGTAACTGCTTTAAAATTGTAACTTTCGGGGCACTTGGGTGGCTCAGCTGGTTAACCGTCTGCCTTCAGGCTCAGATCATGATCCCAGGACCCTGGGACCGAGTCCCACATAGGGGCTCCCTGCTCAGGAGGGGGCCTGCTTCTCCCTCTGCCTACCACTCCACTAGTTTGTGCTCTCTGACAAATAAATAAAAATGTTAAAAAAAAATACAATTATAATATTGAAAAGATAATGCAAAAGAACCTGTCCAGGTGACTTCTGTCAAGAATCTTCAGAATTAGGTTTACCATTTAATAAAGTATTTGAGTAAAAATCCTTTGAATTCATATGGTCACAATTAGGAACTGAACATAATAAAATATAGACTTGCCAATATGGAAGGAAAGTTGGGGCTTCCTCAGCCGCTCCCTTACTAGATCCTTACTGGCCTTCTCATTGTAGCATCACCCTAAATCACGAGACTTCCACAGTGCAAAGTGGTGGCTGGGTCTTACCAAGTCCAAGAAAAGTGCCTAATTCAGAACATGACCTCACTTCTCTACACTGTATTTTCAATCTCTCTATTTACAGATAAATAGCCTATTGTTTTGTCTCTTTTTCCTCAGTCAACATCTTTGGGAATCTAAACAAGAAATAGTTAAAAGACGCCAAAAACAATCAATAAATCTCTTCGAAGAAAGAGCGGAAAGAGCAAAAATACAGGTATATACAATGGACGTTCCTTCTCCTCTTGAGTTTTCTAAATTATGTTTCAAAGTTGTAGCAAAAGATTATAACATTGTCTGATGTGGCTCTCAACATATATAAGGGAATATATAAGACAATTATATTATAAAACAGGGAGGGCAAAGGGATGTAAACAAAGAAAAGGTTTCTACTCTTGAATTGTTAAACGTCAACAATACTAGACAGTGACAAGTCATGCATGCATACTGTTTAGAGCAAATCTACAGAAATCCACACAAAAATACTACCCGTACATCAGAATGGAATTCTAAAAAACTGTTCAAGTTTTTCAGGAAGGCAGAAAAATAAGACAGACATATGAAAAAGAGGGAACAAACAGAAAACAGTGAAATGGCAGACTTTGGCAGAGTAGATAAAAAACACAAGACCCAACTATATGCTACCTACATGAAATTTCAAATAAAACTCACTTCAAATATAGTTAGGTCAAAAACAAAGGATGGAAAATGATATACACCATGTAAATATTAGTTGAAAAATTAATCTGGTAGTGACAGATGAAGTACAACTCAAAGACTGTGGCCTGCAAAGTAAAAAATATTTACTATCTGGTCAAGTAAATAAAAAGCTACGCTTATTCCCACACAATTTATCTTAGCGCATACAGCGTATACAGAGTATAATGTCCAGCATTCAACCAAGATGTATGAGACAAATAGGTAAAAACAACCCACATCCAAGAGACAAATGGGCAGTATCAGACAGAGCTACAAAGATAATAAAAATATCAAACAAATTTAAATGAACTACGATTTACAAAATCTACATATGAATCTACATATGTTTGGATCAACAGGGAATTTCAGTGGAGTTGAAAACTGTAAGAAAGTGACAAACATATACTCTAGAATTTAAAAGATACGTGGCATTAGCAGTAAAGAACACCTACATGGTTCAACAGTAGACTTAACAAAGTCTTTTTTTTTTTTTAAAGATGTTATTTATTTATTTATTTGACAGAGAGAAGGAAGGAAGCAGGCTCCCCACTGAGCAGAGAGCCTGATGTGGGGCTTGATCCCAGTACTCTGAGATCATGACCTGAGCTGAAGGGAGAGGCTTAACCCACTGAACCACCCAGGCACCCCTTAACAAAGTCTTGAAGAGGTAATGGCTAAGCATTAAAATAATGAAAGAATCAAACACTGTCCCAAGAAACTCACAAAATATCTCCCAAATCCACCCAAAACAAAACAAAACAAAAACACACACATAGACACATCATGTTAAACTCTGAAAACCAAAGACAAAGAGAAAATCTTGAAGGCAGCCAGAGGAGTAAAAACACCCGAAATATGGAGACACAAAGATCAGAATTACGGTAGACAGCTCATGAGAAACTAGGCAAGCCGATCTACAGCGAGTGGCGCCATTACACTCTTGAACAGGAGTCTAGCCACACTTGGTCACTTCTGATGGAAAAAAGAAATTGAAAATAAAGTTGCTCAAAGACACCCTGAAGCTGAAACCCTGAGTCGCATTTTTTGGGCCAACTCCTCTTGGAATCACTCTTCTAATTTGCCTGGTACTTTGGACCTCTAGAGCAACGACGCCTCCCAGCCTGGGTCTCTTTCCGGCTCTGGCTCTCAGTAAGGCAGGCTCCTGAAGCTCTTCTTCCTCTGTAGTGAGGGCAGTACGCATTAAGCTGAAAAGTTACTTTCCAAATGTGAGGAAGAGGTCAGACTGCTGGTTCAGAACTGGGGAATTATCTGGAATGTTTTACAAATGGTCGCTACATCAACAACAAAAAAGATAATTACAAAATGTATACATTACCTCACGCTTTTAAAGACTCTTAGCATGGTGCTGGCATTCCCTTAAGACATTGTTCCCAAGGGTGCTCAGCCTCAAGCCCAGCCGGAAACCCTAGGGAGAGGCAGACAGTCTGGCAAAAAAGACATGGGTTGGGATAGCAGAAGCAGCAAAAGGAGAAAGCAGCCTTCCTATTAAAGATTAGCTCTTGGTTTCAAGGCCAGCTTTGGGCAGGCTGAGGGTTTGGGGGGGCAGGGGTCAGAGGGAGGAGCAGCAGCGGGGCGGGCCTAGGGTGCTTGTGGTCTCATTCAGACCAAGCAGAGCCTGGTGCAGCGTTCTTTGTGTGTGGAGGTGCTCATCTTCGGTGCATTTCAGTTTATCTTCCAAATCTTGGATCCTCTTCTCCCGCTTGGCTACCGATGTCTCAGCAAACTCAGCACCAGTCTCTGCCGCCTTGAGTTTTTTTTTTTTTTTTTTAAAGATTTTATTTATTTATTTGACAGAGAGAGATCACAAGTAGGCAGAGAGGTAGGCAGAGAGGCAGGCAGAGAGAGGGAGGAGGAAGCAGGCTCCCCGCTGAGCAGAGAGCCCGATGTGGGACTCGATCCCAGGACCCTGAGCTCATGACCTGAGCCGAAGGCAGCGGCTTAACCCACTGAACCACCCAGGCGCCCTGCCGCCTTGAGTTTAACCATGAGAATCTTTGCCTCTTCCCCATCGCTGTCTTCCCTCTCAGAGTGCTGTTCCTCAGCAGCACACACACCCCTCGGGTTCTGGTCTGTCACTGGGATCCGCTCATCCACCTCCCGGCAGCGGGACTCTGCCAGCTCAGCTCGTTCCTCTGGGCGTTCCGGGTCCCCCTCTATAATCACCGACTTCTGAGCCCCCTCTTTTCAGACTTCGATTGGCCTTTTCTGCAGTGTGCTTGGCCTCTCTGAGTTGGATTTCCTGGTGTTCCATCTTTTCTTCATCTTTTATGGCTCAGCTCTCGAGAACCTCCACACCTCTCGCTCTCATCGGCGGCTTTCTCTGCTTCCTCCAGCTTTTGCAGGGCTGTGGCCGGGGCTCCTGGGTGTGGGCCAGCTCCTCTTCAACCAGCTGGATCGTAGTGTTCAAGGAGACCACCTTGGCCTCAGCCTGCTCCCTTGCCCCCTCCACTTCCAGCCGCAGGTGCTCGGCCCTCTCCTCTGCGTCATCTTGCTGCTGAAGACCCTGGACCTTGTGCTCCCGCTGCCACAGTGGTGGTCCTGGCTACGGTGCCCACCAGGCCACGGCTCTGGCTTGTGCTCGCCTGACTCCCTCCTCCGCTTGGCACGGCAGCTGCCTCTCCCACATTTTTATTTTTATTCATTCTGAAAGACACTGATTTCAAAAGCAAAAGAGTAGCAACGTATTATTGGTTTATGGCATCCTACTAATGTGCATCCAATTTATTTCTGTTTCCTCATTCCTGTGAGCAAGGAGGCAATAAGCATGTTGGTAGATCTGTCCTTCTATTTCTCTGGGACAGATTCCAGGAGAGGGACTGGTAAAAATAGTGGATTTGTATCATGAATAAATGTTGCTAGATCACTGCTTAAAGAGCAATGACAACACATGTACGCTGACAAGGGAGGAAGGCTCTTGCCCTCACTCTCACCCACACGTACACTTATTCTGTTTAACACTCATGGTCTGAAAGACTCATCACTTCATGGTTATGTCAAAATTTCCCAAAAACGGGAAAGGATTTATCAGTTCCTCCAAGTGATTCACATTTTCAGAGTGACTCTAGGTTCACAAGTGTCATCTTTTAAAAAACATTTTCATCATTATGTACTGCGTCTCTTAGTCCATGTTGGTTACTGAAGTCCACATTTTACGGATATTGCTATATCATCTTCCTTTTTTTTTTTTAAACATTTGACAGGTGTATGTATGACTTTCAAGTCTTTAATTTTCAAACTTTCTGTATTACTGAAAACTTATATAGTTCAAAGCAACTATATGGCTAGGTTTTAGAATCTGTAGCTCTAACCTGATAGTTTCTGAATTCTAAGTGAGTCTGATTCACTTACATTTGTCATTGCTGGTACCTTTCCATGTATTCCTACCATCATGTTTCGTGACTTTTAAATCAGCTATTGCTGTGAAAGGAACTGCTCCAAAGCTTCCCGGCTTAGAATAGCAGTAACCATTTGTCTTTCTAATCATCTGGGCTAGGCTTGATGGGCCAGCAGGTCTCTGCTCCATGAGGTCGCTGGGATGCTCAGCAGGAGGTGGGAGCTCTCCTGGTAGGACAGCTCGCAGGGCCGGCAGGCTGGTGCTGGCTTGTGGGGAAAAGGGTGGAGGGCACAACTGGGCTGGGGACTAGGGTCTTTCCTTCTTCTCCACATGGTCTCTTCTAGGCAGCAAGAGCTTCTTCACAGCATGAAGGTTCCAAGAGATCTAATTACCTATTATCAAACTTTTGCTTAATTTTAATTCCCAAGGAAAACTATCCCAGTAATCATAATTTACAATTTATTTGAATCTTCAAGTTGCTACTATGACTGAATCGGATTAAGTGAAACCCTATATGCTTCATCTTTAAAAAGCATTATTGGGTAGTCATCACTACTGGTAAAAAGATGAAAAAGTAGCATGAATTTGATAAGCATTTCTTTACAACTACAAAACTGTCCAAATCTCAGTATTTAAACAGACCTAAATGTTATCTAATCACATCACCATTTGGGTGTCAGAATTTCAAATGGTATTTAGAGAAGTTTGCTACTTGATTTTTTTTCCCAGGAAGATTAAATGAGGTACCATTTGTAAAGCTCTTAAAATAGTGTGTAACACACAATAAGTACCATGTGAGAGTTTTTTAAAACAATGTATCTGGAAGAAGAAAACTCATTTTAATCTTAGACATTATCATAATAAGAACAAAAAGATAAATGCCTTTCCAAAGCTGGTAAGTTAATTCAATTACTGTAACTACGCAGAATTTAGAAATCACATTTCTTAGTGTTAAATAAGCCCCAGATACCACTTCCATTAATTTGCAAAACTGGCCCATTTGAGGAGACGTATAGAAAAGCTGACTTTCATTTCTGGAATAATTTAAGGTTTTATAAAAAGATGTGTTTTAAAACCCAACCGTGTTTCCTCTGTATTGTGTCAAAATTAGCTTTGTCAGAGATAAAATCTGATGGCTCACTGGTGGAGCAGCAAAATATGTGCAGAATATCACGTCTTTTTCATTCATGCTTTTTTTTTTTTTTTTTTAAAGCACATACAGCTTCCATTCCAGAGTCTAGATCAGACTTTCTTCTCAAAAAAAAAAAAAAAAAAGAGGAAGAAGAAAAAGAAAAGCATATTTTGTTATAGAACATCTCAAATGTTAAAACAAATATCCTTAAAAAAAAAAAAAAAGGTCCCATTTTCAGCTGCTCCTGCTTGGTTTTGCCCATGCTGGTAATGACCACTACACACGCTCTGTGCTAAGCTGCGATTTCATGTCTGACAGACAAGCTGGTAGTTACCGGAGTATCCTACCCTGTCAACAGTAATCAGAGTTGCCTCATTATATAAACTTCCTTTTCCTTTTAGGAGGGAATTTATACAGTTAAATAGTTTCAAATCATTTATTTTTAGTTTCCTTAAGAGAAGCATATGTATCTTGTTTGTATTAGTTTTGGGGGGGTTCCAAGAGAGTTGTCTAAATTTCCTGCATTTTCAGCAGAAAATAAAACCTTCAACAAAATTAATGGGACTTTGCCAAAGTCGGGAAGAGGGGGGAGGAAATGCACAGGCAAGCCTCTTTTTAAAGTTAATGTGCAAATGGCCTTCAAAGCCAATCATTCGGTGATAGACTCTTGTTATCGTTATGTTGTTAATTTACTGGCACACATACTAAAAAGCTTTGTGACCAGCCAGAACTGGATTTGTCCCCACATCTCCAGCTTCTGATAGCAAGAACTAGCTTTATGTTACATGCAAAACCACCGCTGAAGACGAAATCCTGTGACCAGAGGAGACAATGTGTAACCTTAATAATGTGGGGGCCAGAGAAGGGGGGCAGGAAAGGGGGAGGCAGAGTTACGGTACCACAGTTTTTGTGTGGGGATGTAAAAACGATGTGGTCTTTTTCATTCCTTGGACAGGGTTTGAACATGCGCCACAAACCTGAACTGGAAGCCTGGGGAGTCTGTTACTGAAAACATACTTACTGGTCGCAGAAAGGCAAGAGAATGGTGGCTGCTAGGGGACACTGGCTAACCTTCCATGTTTTTCCATACTTGGAAAACAGCCACAGAACTCACAAAAAAGGAATGTTCTGATGGAATCCAACTCAGTTCAACTCCCAACGATCCCATTACTTTAGCAGACTACCCACCCTGGGCACAAAGCGGGGTAAGGGCAGCGCCTCTCCTACTTCCCCAGGCCCTCCTCTGGTACAGAATGAGCATATATCTGAGTCTCGAGCTTTTTTGTTTTGATTTTTAGTATTTAATGTTTTGCCTTAAGAATTAGTGTTCCTTTCCACTCTTCTTCAATATATTGGTGTTTTACTATAAAAAGAACTATTCTTTCTTTCTTTTTTTTTTTTTAAAGATTTTATTTATTTATTTGACAGACAGAGATCACAAGTAGGCAGAGAGGCAGGCAGAGAGGAGGAAGCAGGCTCCCCGCAGAGCAGAGAGCCCGTTGTGGGGCTCGATCCCAGGACCTGAGATCATGACCTGAGCTGAAGGCAGCGGCTTAACCCACTGAGCCACCCAGGCGCCCCAAGAACTATTCTTTCACATCCTATGAAAAATAAAATCTGAGTCAAGTAACTCTCTAGGAAGATGTATCTCCTTTTATAATGGCTTTGACATTCTCCTTCACCCCATCAGAGAGAGAAGAGCCCCCCATTACAGTCTCAGCTCTGCCAATAACGAGCTATGTGACCTTTGCTCGGTCACTTCGCCAGAGTGGAAGTTATTTTTAAGTCTCAGCTTCCATAAGGACTGTAGAAAATACTGAATTTAGAAAGCAGATTTTATTAGAGGAATTGAACACGTAAGCAAAGTAGAAAAAGCTTTCAGATGACCTCAAACTTCAGTAAAATCCAGAATTTACTGTAGATCACCCTAGCACCTTGAACTGAGTCACTGTTAGTTTAGAAGGGAAAAACACTCAACCACCTTTGAGAGTAAAAATGTGGAAGGTGAAGTTTGAAAATAATCATCCTGTAAACCCAGGAACCTACTGGTTCTTCTAGAATGCATTAAATTTCAAGGCTTATTATCTTTGATATTGTTAATGCACAAAAGGGAAATAATCTCTACACTTTGGTGCCCTTTTCCCATTCCCTCTCTGGAAAAAGAGTCAGTGTGCTCTGAATCACGTACAGGAGAGCTACAGCCCAGTTTAAAAAAAAAAAAAAAAGGAAAAAGGCAAAACAGAGGTAGCTACATGTCAATGGAGAGAAGCTCTAGGTAGGGTTTTGCCCTAGACTGGACAAGTCACCATCTGGGCCTTAGCCCCTTCCAATGAAAGATAAATGGGCTCTCTGGGGTGATGCAAGGAAGCATTCTAAGTGACCCAGACAGGCTTCTGCTTCGGATATGCAAAGACTGCCTCTCTTACTCTACCAGTGAGAAAAAGCCAGATAATTTAATAAATCATAAGTCTTCCCAGGACCATCAGAGAACGATTCTGGAAGGCAATCAAGTGAAATGAATTCTCTAGAGGGACCAGCCCCTCTAAAGAGAGAAGGAGCACAGATACTCTCTAGCTTTTGGCAGAGCACAGGAGGAAGACACGTCCTCACGGAAGTTGACACACAGAAATCAGATAAGATTTCAGTAAGTTCTTAAAGGCTACGTGTGGTCTAATGTGTCAGTCTGGAAAGCTGGAGCCCCAGGTACGGTGGGGTTTGCACTCACTGGAAAACTCTTTTTCCACCTGCCTTCACCAGGTGCTCACGAGAAAGATGAAGTGTGGAGGAGATGGGAAAGAGCCCTCTATCTAACCCTGCTTCCCAGACCCCCCTTTCACGCTAAGCAAAAGCCTTTAGCTCCTGGGGCAGCAAACTCTATTGGCCAAGAGCACCAGGAAATTTCCATTGCTTCCAGGGGAGTAGAAACATAACCCACGTGCCTCTGAATGAGAAGCAGGAAACTCACCTCCAGGACACAGGCAGATATCTGTTCCTGCAGGTGGAGGGACTGAGCAAAGCCCTCTAACACGGGGTTGGGGCAAGAAACCGTGTTGGGTGCGGAATCCTATCCCTCGATCCTATGCTGCCACTCGGGAAGGGGCAGGAACCTCTCACTCGAGGCCAACCACAGACACAGAACTGCCAAGACGAGGAGGGACAGAAATGCTGGGAAAGTCCCACTTCTAAGACCGAGGCACACACAGAGACTCCCCAAGAAAGAGGCTGGACCAGGACAACAGAAATTCCCTTCTCTGACTCCACTGCACGGACTGCTGAAAGCAGAGGTTGGTAGAGCAACACTGAACAGAACCCAGGCCCCACTTTCAGGCACAGGCAACAACCATGGGGGCATGTCAAGCCAGTAGAGTTCTAAAGACAAAACCCAAACCCACCCCCGGTCCTAACCAGAATGAGCTAACTCCACATCAGCAGAGGTGTGCCCATTTATAGGCATACTTTTCACTCCAGACTCTACTGTCTTAGACATAATGTCTGGTATTTAATAGAAAATCGAGACACATAAAATAAATCATATGTTCCTAAGTAACAGAGAGTATGATGTGGTAAGTGCTAGGGACAGAGCAGTGATCCACACAGGTCCATACCTTCACATGGGTTATCATTTAGAGGAGATTCACCCTGGGGGGTACAGGTGCTACTTGGGGGACTTGGGGAGAAAGGGGAGAAGTATAGCAGAGTGGTTAGGGACACAAGTTCTGGAGTCAGGCCTGGATTTGTGCCCCAGCTTTAGCATTTACTAGCTATACGTCCTTTGGGCCGTAGCTTTCTCATCTGAAAAATTAGAATATTACCTATTTTATAGGATATGATTAAATAATAATATATTTTAAAAAATCTGCTGTCTTGCTTAGCAGATATAAAGTGCTCATTACATGGTAGTTACTGTGATTAGTTATTATCAACAGGCAGCGACCTGTCTGAGTTTGTAGGCAGGTAAAAGGCAGAAGGAAGTGCACGCACAGAAAGCCTAACAATGAAGAGGACCACACTACGGGGAGGAAATCCAGTTTGGCTAGAATGTCAAATGTTGGGGGAAGGTGACAAGAGATGGAACCAGATCAAACAGGTCTCACAGGTCAAGTCAGATGAGTGCCAGACTTCCCTGAGCATAAAGAGGACCTTCGGGGCTCCTTCTGCTTCAGAAACACCCAAAAAAGAGAAGAAAAAAACTACTTTTGGCAAAAATACAGCACTGGAGGAGAAGATGAAACAATTCTGGAAAGGTCCAGGGAGAGGTGTTTTGTTTTGTTCTATGATTTTGTTTATTTATTTGACAGAGAAAGACACAGCGAGAGGGGGAACACAAGCAGGGCGAGTGGGAGAGGGAGAAGCAGGGTCTTTGCTGAGCAGGGACCCTGATGCGGGGCTCAATTCCAGGACCCTGGGATCATGACCCGAGCCAAAGGCAAATGCTTAACCGAGCCACCCAGGCGCCCTGAGGGAGTGCATTGTGAAAACCTACATGGGTAGACATTCGGACACATGATTTGCTACCCACAGTGCAAAGGGCAAAAGAAATGGGAAAGAGCGAGCAGAAACTGAAACAAGGGTGAACTCTGGAACTACCATCCAAAATTTTGAAAAAGAACAATAGGCTGACATTTTCTAACAGAATAACACATAGTACAAAGCTATACTGCGTAATATATCAGAAATGGCACCATATACAGAAAGATAAAAACAGTGAGAGACAGAATCCAGAAATGCATCCAAGGATGTGTGGGAATACAGTAAATTATACGGATTCAATTTCATACCAGAGGAGACAAATCATCGAATTATTGCTACTGGGCTAAGTAATAATTAAATAGAAAAAATGTAAAGGCTAGATCTCTAATTAATTCCTTCAACAAAAAGAATTCCAGAAGATTAAAAGGTTAATAAATAAGCTTTAAGGGGTTAGAAAAAATACAGGTAAATATTTTCAGCTTCTTGATCCAGGGATGGGGTGAGAGACAGGGACGTTTTTCAGTGTTTGAGAAATAGAGTCTCGAAAGGAAAAAAACACAGTTTGGAATACATGAAAATTATAAGTCTTTTGAAGTGAAAAAAGGAGTCTCATAAATGTAGAGGAGACTAATAGCAGCTAAGAAAAAATATTAACAACATATTCAGTAGGAGCAAAAACACATAAAGAAATTCTACAAATCATTAAGAAAAATATAAACAGCCAATGGCTTGGTGCTAATCAGGGACACAGATGTAATCAGAGTTGTTCTTAACAGAAGAATGCAAGGCCTCAGAGTCATTCAGAAGAGCACAAGTAATATCAAGAAAGCAAAGAAAATCAATCCAAAGAAAGCAGGACAGAAGAAAAGACCAAAAAATCAATCAATTAATCAGTTGGAAAATGGCGTAATACCATAAGAGATAGGTAAATAAATGCATTTGTGTCTTTTAAAAGCAGACAACATGCGATTCAGGAAAAAAGGGAAAAAACACACATATAAAACATTAGGGAAGGGTAAGGAAATTAACTATGGATATGGAAAACACTTCCTGAAGATTCTCTGTATAATTCTCTAGGAGAATTGACAATCTGTGATAAAAATGTAAAAATTCAAAACACTAATACGATATATTAGTGACGTTGTAGGAAAACAAAAACCTCTCATGAAATGTTAGTGGGAATGCAAAAATGGTACAACTTCACTGGAGGGACATTTAGCAACACATAACAATGTGCATACGCACTCTGACTCAGGAATGCTACCTTTAAGAGGTGAATACGCAGGCAGACTCACACAATTATGAGACAGCATACCCACAAGGTTAGTCATGATAGCATTTGTAAATAATGAAAGAAAACAAAGTGTCCATCAATAAACTATGGTATCTCCAAATACCATAACACTATGCAGGCAGAAAAAGCAATGAAGAGGTCTCTACACTAATATGGAGTGACCTCTGGGAGATACCAAGAATACAGAAAACAATACACATTGTGTCATCTTTGGGGTAAGAAGGGATTGGGCGAAGACTATAAGAGTGTGTATGTGTGTGTGTGCATGCAAAAAGAAACTGAAAGGATAAACTAAAAATAACAAAAGGGTGCCTGGGTGGCTCAGTTGGTTGAGCATTTCACTGCTGGTTTTGATCCAGGTCGTGATCTCATGGGTTGTGGAATCAAGCCCTGAGTCGGGCTCCTCACTTAGCAGGGATTCTGCTTGAGAGATTCTTCCCCTCTGTTCCTACCCACCCCTCTGTCTCTACCTAAAAACAGAGGAATAAATTTTTAAAAAAGAAAAATTATAAAGAAAATAATAGTTACCTACAGAGGAAGGGAGGAAACAAGGAAGAAGAAATATGGATGGAAGCAAGAACTTTCTGAGTAGATCCTGTTACACAGTTTTAACTTTGGAAACAAACATTTTACATATTCCAAAATTGAGACTTAAAAAAGAATTCTCTAAAACTTGACAATAAACTGAAATGACTTATCAGAATTGTGACATAATGATACAGACAAAAGTACTTCCTGTGTCTTTGAAACACAGTATTATTTCGACTGTACATAAATAGAATCTTAGTAGAATACTAAGTAGAACGCATTCTAAGGACAAACAGATAGGAAATCTCAAACTTAATAAATGGTCTAATTTTTAGAAGACATACAGGTGACAGTATTTTCAAGCTACTGATTACCTAATGAAAGTAAACAGTGTTAAGGTTTTTTAAGAATCAAGGTTTTCAGTGTAAGAGAGGAACGAGAAACATAAAACCAAATTAAAAATGAAAGCTAAAAACTTGTAATGTTAAATACGAATTTGAAATTGTAAACATGATTTTTGTTTTAAAAATATGTATTTTCTAATATAGTCCACTGAAAAGGTCTAGTAATGATAGCCAAACAGCAACAAAGAGTATCAGTGGTCAGATTATAATCTCTAAACACCATTCATGACCAAAAAAACAAGCAAACATACAAAGAAAGAAAACCCAAGTCTCCTTGAAAGGATGACTTGACCAGGTCTGTAGCAGAATGTACACAATATTAGCTGGGACTTCTCACACTAGAAATCAAGAGAGCTTGCAATGACTAGTGGATTGTGTTAAAGGGACACAGAAGTCAATATGATGTGTTATCCAGTGACCAAAGATGAAACTTCAAAGAGCGATGGGATTTCTGGCAGGTGGATTAGATGTTTTAGGCCAAGTGTCCCACCTGAGAACGGCTATAAAAGCTTGACATGTGTGAGGCACCTCTGTGGCTCATTCAGCTGAGGGGCTGACTCTTGATTTTGGCTTTGGTCATTATCTTAGTGTCCTGGGATTGGGCCCTGCCTTGGGCTCCATGCTCAGTAGGGATTCTGCTTGAGGACATCTCTCCTTCTCCCCCAGCCTTTCACCCTGCTTGTGCTCATATTTTCTCTCTCTCTCAAATAAATAAATCAACCTTGAAAAAAAAAGTTAAACATTTGTATATACACAAATGCAAATGCATACACTGTTTAATGGCCTCAGAAAGCTATCAAGTTGGTAAAAAATTGTAGACCCAAGATTTGGGAAAACAGGAAAGTTGAGAGGTGAGCCTGGCATTTAAGCTACATTTCCCTTAAAGATATTTGCTGAAGTATAGTTGAGAGCCTCAGAAACTGAGTAGGTAGAGAAGCTTAGCAAAAGGTTTGATGGGCTCATTGGAATTGGAGATGGAAAGGGCAAATACTGGGATTCAGGATCTGTCAAAAAAGAGGGACCCAGGTAATTCCTTCCGAATTTTATGTGGAATTCCAAGGGGTACACCTGAGTTCTACAAATGAAAAAGAAATAGACCACCCCTCAGAGAGACTCATGTACAGCTTTGAAGCATCTCTATCAGATTGGACGAAGTCAATCTGGGTGTAGTATCATTCCTAGCCTTGGCAGCTACCACAAGCAAAAATCCTCTCCGGAGAAAGATAACATCATCCAAGTCCTCAAATTATCTCCATCATTCTTCATATAAAATGTTTGGCACTCAATAAAAACAATCAGGTATAGTAAAAGATAAGACCACGTAACTGACAGACAAGAGAAACAACAGACAATAGAAACAGGCCCACAGAGAAACATCAAACACATGCTTTAAAATAACTGTGCTTATTAACAAGTTTGAGAACAAGACTAAGAATTTTTGCAGAGAACTATAAACTACAAAAAGAACGACATGAAAAAATCTAGTAGTTAAAAAATACAATAAATAATGAAGATTTTAATGGATGGCTTAAATAGCATCTGAGACATAACTGCAGAGAAAATCAGTAAAGTCGAAAACAGTTGATAAGAAAACATCCAGAATAAAGAGAAAGGAGGAGAAACAATATTTTAGAGATCAACACTAGCTGAGAAGTACAATGGGCAACAAATTCAAGAATTATGAACTCTAAGCAGGATAAATCTGACAAAAATCACTCTAAGTACATAACAGTAAAACTACTGAAAATCAAAGAGTAATTTTACTAACAGTCAAAGGACAATCTGTGATAATCCTCTATGTACTTAAGATTTGCACATTTTTCTGTATTTATGCAACATTTCATGAGAAAGTTTTTTTTTTAAAGAATGTAATGAGTTCAAACACATTTAATATATAAAACTCCATGAGTTTAGTAATGTAATCCTTTGAAAAATGAGAGAAAGAGGAATCTCTCACCTCCCAAACCCAGCAATCCACTGGAAGGCATTATAAATAAATGGGGCACCAGCTTCTTACTCTAAAAACTGGAGATTAAAAGGGAATAATAAGCCTTTGACTTTCCTTTATGAACTGTATTTAAACCACCCCATCTGATGAAGAAATGTTCTTCTAGGAAAAGTATAGTTAATGAATGTAGAAGAAAAAATAGTGTCGAAAAAAAATGTTTCAATTCTTAACTAATTGACTCATTTGGGCAATACTCATCAGTGGTTAGAACTGTGCTTTGAGGTGAAGCAGAACTTCACAGAGCAGAAATCAGGCTGTCCCCACCTGTAACCACCGATCACTCTTAGCCTCATCAGGAGTAAGTAAGACAACCACGCCTCCTAATGTGTGGAGCAAACAGTATCACCTGTGAAGCAATCTGGCCAAGAAAGAAGAATCTGAATCTACTCAGGCCTGTAAAGCTAACTTCCATTTACAGTAAATATGAGGGAGAGAACGAGGTAAACTCTACCAGAGGAAGCCAAAAGACATGCTTGGGATGTGGAACATTCTACAGGACAAACGGCTATTTCTGCAACATAATGATGGTATGAGGGGAGTAAAGTGGGGGCCACTCTAAATTAAAAGAGACTTAATAGACATAACAGCCAAATGTATTAATTTTTATTTCGAATTCTGATGTTAGCACTGCTGACAGCCTTATGAGACTGCGGGAGAGATCTGACTGTGCTGTGTATTAGATCACACCTAGGAAATATTGCTACTTTCGTTAGGTGTGATAATCATACATGATTATGAAAGAAGATATTATTTTTAGAGACACATATCAAAATATGAGAGATTAAAATTCCAATATTTCCTCTGAAATACTGAAGCAAAGAAGGTTCAGATGAAAGATATATGATGAAATCTAATGGTTGAATCTAGACGGTTGGCATATCGGGGTTCATTAAATACCTTCTGCATTTCATCTGAATTTTTTTTTCACAACAAATATTTTGTTAAGTCGAAAAATTTGTTAACTGAATGAAAGGGAAACTTGTCTAGGTAAACACAAGTCATTCTACTTCACCTATAACCAAATTAAAAAGAGACAATAATGAAAAGAATAAAACACAAAAAAAGTGAAAGACTTGTTGGGGATAAACTGTTGAAAATGGGGACTATGCTCATGTAGTTTTATAAGTAATGCCTTTATATCTTTAGGGAATATGTAATTACTATGCCCTTTAAGCTTTTATTTATTTTATTTTTTAAAGTTTTTTTTTCTTTTCTTTTTCTTTAAGAGAGATTGAGCAAGTACGTGAGCAGGTAATGGGGGTAAGGGGAGAGTAAGAGAGAGAATCTTAAGCAGGCTCCATGCCCAGTGCAGACTCCAACTCTGGGCTCGATCTCATGACCCTGAGATCGTGACTTGAGCCGAAATCAAGAACTGGATGTTTAACTGACTGAGCCACCCAGAGGCCCCTAAAGATTTTTAAGTAACCTCTACATCCAACATGGGGCTTGGATTCACAAGCCTGAGTCCAACAGTCATATTCTCCACTGTCTGAGCCATCCAGGAGCCCCACCCTTTAAGCTTTTAAATCAGAAAAAAAAGTTTCTCATGTTTTCCTTACATGAGGGTAGCATAACTGATTTCAAAATATGGTAAAGTTAGCTCAAAAATGAAAACAAAAGCCAATGTCACTAAAATACTCAATATATATATATATATATATATATACACATCAAAGTCAACACTGCTAAAAAAATTCTATAGCCCAAGTAGTTTTAGGAATTCTAGAATTGTACAATACTAGGAAATCTATTGCTGTAATCAGAGTAAATATTTATTTATTTATTTTGAAAGATTTTATTTATTTATTTGAGAGAGAGAGACAGTAAGAGAGAGCGTGACAGAGGAGAAGGTCAGACGGAGAAGCTCCCCGTGGAGCTGGGAGCCCGATGTGGGACTCAATCCTGGGACTCCGGGATCATGACCTGAGCCCAAGGCAGTCGTCCAACCACCTGAGCCACCCAGGCGTCCCAAGAGTAAATATTTAAAGGAGAAAAAAGTTATGGTTGTCCTGATGGATTTTTAAAAGTAATCTGAGAAAAGTTAAATTAAAAAGTTGTTTGGTAGGGGCGCCTGGGTGGCTCAGGGGGTTAAAGCCTCTGCCTTCGGCTCAGGTCATGATCTCAGGGTCCTGGGATCGAGCCCCGCATCGGGCTCTCTGCTCAGCGGGGAGCCTGTTTCCCTTTCTCTCTGCCTGCCTCTCTGCCTACTTGTGATCTATCTGTCAAATAAATAAATAAAAACTAAAAAAAAAAAAAAGTCGTTTGGTAAAGTAAGAGAAAGGGCCTTTATTTGAAAAATGCAGAGTGGACACAAACAAGTAATTCACAAAAGATAAAAACATTAAGATATATTCACTTTTGTTAGATTAAAAATACCCATTAAAATGATAACGCTATCCCTCTCTTTTTTCCCGACATGTCACACTGAACACAAATAATAAATCTAATTCCCAGTGTTGTCAAGAAGAAAGGAAATGGGATTCTCAACAGAGTCCTGATGGAAGTGTAATCTAACATAACTTGTCTAGGTTTCAATGTATCAATATATACTAAAAAAGCCTTTAAAAGTGCACAGACTTCTGTGCCTGCAATTCTAGTATCAGATATTTATCCTAAGGACAGAAGACTGTGCTCAAGGACTTAAGCCTTGTGGATGTTTACTGTGTAATAATGAAAAATTCTCATTACCCCGAATTCGTTTTCTATTGCAGCCATACCAAACCACCACAAGTTTAGCCGCTTACGACAATGCAGACTTATTATCTCACGGTTCTGAAGACATTTGGGTAGGTTTGGCTGGTTCCTCTGCCCTGGGTCTCATGAGGCTAAACTGAAGGCGTCAGCTGGGCGAGGCTCTTATCTGGAGGCTCTGGGGGAGAATCTATTTCCAAGTTCATTCAGGTTGTTGGCAGAATTCAGCTCCTCCTGGCTGCAGAGCTGAGTTTCCTATTTTCTTGCTGGCTGTCAGCTGGAAGTCTCTGTTAGCAGCTTCAGACTGCCTGCATCACATCGTCCCTTCCATCTTCAAACTGGCAATGGCGTGACAAATCCTTCTCAGCTTTGAATCTCTCCAACTTCCCCTTTGGGCATATCTCTTCTACTTGAGCTGGAGAAAGTGCTCTACTTTTAAGGGCTCATGTGTTTTAATTGGGTCCACCTAAAAAAGCCAAACTAATCTCCTGATCTTAAGGTCCATAACCTTACTTATATCTGCTAAGTCCCTTTGGCTGTGCAACTTACCGTATCCACAAGTTCTGGGGATTAGGACCTGGACACTTTTCAGAGGTCATTACTCTACCACAATTACTCAAGGGTCATTACTCCTACCACAATCCCAAATGTCCAACAGCAGATGATTGGTTAAATAAACTGTAGTACATCTGGACAATGGAATACCATGTAGTTAATCAAATGATGGATGTCAGACAACTTAGAATGGACTGAGAGAAGGGCAGACGTGAAGAAGTAGGTAATAAAGCAAGTTCAGTAACATGTTAATTGTGGAGTCTAGGTGGTAGGTATATGGGTATTCACCGTAAAAACTCCTCAACTTTTTTTGTCTATTTGAAAAATTTCATAGTAAGATATTGGGGAAAAAATAATTAGGCCAATCTTTCAAGCCCTACTTCCCCTTCCCCATCAATGGTCTTCAAATGGAATTGGGTGAAAATCTAGGTGTCTATAAGAATTCTAGCAAAGCACCAGCAAATAAGCTTTTGCATAAGGTTTATAAGGAGACTAAGTTTTAAATAGCATTAAATATCCCTCCATTTTATTTTTCAGATAATTAGCCAAATTAAAATAGGAAAACAATAATACAGGATGCATTTTTTTAAATTGTTAATTTAAAAACCAACTTCTATCTTATGCTTGAGGCATTTTTATTTTCAAAAAGGAAGTTCTCTTTAAAATAATTAACACATAAAACAAAAGCTGTCTCGATTTAATTATTTTCTCAATGGGAAACAACAAACCTACCCCACAGTTCAACAAAATTTGATCAAACAGATTCTCAGTTGTGACAAACAAAATATCAAATAACCATAGAAGACAATGATTTCGCAAACAGTAACTGAGGGCCCACATGATGACCTGCAGCATTGTCTGAAGCACTGAGAACAGGTAATGAGGATATAAAATAAGTGACATCTTTGACCTTTATTTCACCTTGGGAATTAGAAAATTCTGTCTAATTTTGTAAGGTAGAAATTTCTCAAAAACATGTCTCTCAAGATATGTAAGGAATTTTACATAAAAACCTAACTTAGTATTTTCACTTGGAAATCACATTGTGGATTTAACTGAGAAATACTGAACCTCAAGGGAGACACCAAAAACTATTTTCATGGCCTCAAGTCAGGAGCAATTACTCTGTATCTTAAAGACTTCCCAGTTTTATGGAAACTTGGCCAGAGCTACAGAAGAGGAGTACTGCCACAACAGTGAATAGCCTAGGCTCTGAGGTCAACCTCACTGGCCTTGGAATCCCTGTTCTACCATGTGACCTTGGGAAAGATGCTAAACGTGGGCTTCTTTATCAGCAAAACTGTTACAGTAGAGTGGCAACAAGATAATGAATATAAAACACCTACCCCAACGTCTAACACACAGTAGCAGTTGCTAACTGTGCTCTTACTAGTGAAAGCAACAGGAATAGTGAATGAAAGCTTCCTGTTACATGCTGATGTGCTTCGGAGGCACAGGAACTCTGTTGGGACTAAGACAAACAACTGTGATGCTTCTGACTTACACTTTCATGTCTATTCAAAGAGAAGTGCCTCCATGATGCTGAAATTTGAATTCTAGAACATCTGCGCGCATTGCAGTGAAGTGCACCGAGCCACTGTGAATCTGAGATCTTTAAGAACCTAAATGCTACTGTTATATTAAATGGCCCAATCCTTTAGGAAATGCTGTATTCAAAAATACTCCAAGTCTAATGCTGAAACACAGGTGACCCCTGATGGAAGACAGACAGTTTGATTTGAATCCCACTGCATTATAACTATATTCCACATAATGTCCGAGGTTGTATTTATGGTTGTATAATAACTGGGATCAATGCCTACATTTTGCCCAAACAACTGCCAATACTTACAACTCAGTCAAGGTCAGCAGCAATGAGGGTGACTCGGTCTTCTGCTACAATCAGAGCAACAGATCACTGAAAAAGTTGCCATGGAAACTGCCTACATCCATTCAGAAACTTCAGGAGGCAATTCTGTATTAAATTTGCAATTTATTTCTTGTGGCAGAAACAAATTTTAAAGAACAATTTGACAGTCCTTAGAGTAATGAAGAATGCTTACTACAAGAAGAGTTACTAAAATAAGATGTCTTTAGTCTGTCATTGGACTTCCATTTTCAAAAAGCCTCCAAGGCACCCAAAAGTATATATAAATTCAGTTTTTATGTTACTATTGTCTGTGATATAGGTTAAGAAAATACAAATTGTTCATTCATTTTAATTACTTTTGAAGACTGGAACTTAACCTATGACACTGACATGGATCTAACAGCTCACCTCAGGATCAGATTTAGCAATCAAAGACGCCATGCATTGGGGCTGCCCTCCAATTTGCTAGAGAGTGCCGACTTCTTTGTAAGAGAAAGATGCCTAATTTTACTCTCCGGATAGTTTTCCTGGAAAACAGTTTGTGGAAACAACTACAAATATGTAAAAGATAAAATCAAAATAGGATGGGAAAAACCTTAATGTGGCATAAAGGAAATCCCTTTTTAGAGGCGAAGAGAAAGTTGATACTGCTACAGAAACAGAGACAAAGACTATTAAAAGGAGTCTCTTCAGTCAAAATCTACTTGGCAAGAAGGAAAGTGATTCCCCCTTATCTCCTGTTCTACTTCTTTCGTCTACTTGTATCAGTTGGGAATAAGGAAAAGATCTTGTTATCAGGAAGGTATGAAATCAAGCAAAAGACATTTTAAGATAATGAGAGCAGTGTTAACAAGAAAACTTTCAAGCACAAGTCTTAGCATCAATGGTAACAACTCTCAAATTCACCTGGTGGCATTTCTCCTAAAAGCACAGTGACAGTACCAGGAAATAATACAAAGATGTAGTTTTCCTACAGTTTATAGACCATTAAGTGGCAATTTAGTGAAAAGCCTCTTCGGCCGGCTGTTTTTAAGTAGGAGACTGGCAGTTTCAGTCCAAAGTCAGAGATGTTGTCAGACCCGCACCAGCACGAGTGGGACACACTGTGGGTGCTGCCTCACCATGTGGGCATCCATCACAGGCTGGGGCTGCAACACGAAGCTTTTTGTAGTGGACGCCATGCGCTTCACTTCGGCAAGGACCCGAATGTTCATAGCAGCGATTCCAGAACAATCTCTACCTCATTTCATCAAAAAAGCCAATGTTCACTTAAATTTTCCTGAATATCGTTTGGTTTTACTAAGAGATCACACCAGAAGCTAGGTGGACAGGAACTCTCAAATATCCAAAGAACTGGAAAATGGCGGTGTAAAATCAATTTTAGCAATTTAGTTACACTTTTGTATTAAAAGTGCCTCTCCAAGCAAAATTTTTCAGAAGCAGTTTTTCTCCCTATAGGCGTCTGATTTATACTGAGGGAACATGTTATGACATTATTTGAACTAATTCACTGGTTCCTATTTATTCAACAGTCACTGTTAACTCTCTCTGATGTGCCAACAAGCCAAACAGACAAATGATGATAACCTTCTTAAAGACCTCAACTTTACGTCAATTAAAATTTGAGGAAACTGGATGGGGAACAAAAAGAGTACAAAGATTTTTAAGACAGACAAAGACATGGAGGGAGACACTAACAATGAATTAACTGTGCACACCAAATACCAGTTACAAACTGCCTTTTATAAAAGCTCTCAAAACAGTTGCTGTCTGTTCTGTACCCTTCTAAGAGCTTTGGTAACAGCAAGGGCACTGAACACCTGCCCAGGATTCTGTGCTCCTCTGTAATTTACTGGCCATGGTAGGTCTGGTTCAATGTACTCCAGGCAGCTGCTAAGTTTTATTAACTCCTTCAGGTTACCAGGCTAATTGATGCAATTTAATCAATCCTCCCAGTAGCTACCCATTAGCCCACACAATATAGTCCCAGGTGAAATCTGCCATTCATTTAACAAATACCAATTGACGGCTGTTATGAAAAGGTGCCCGACTAGGAGCAGTATGGAAGCAGGGACCAACGATGGGACCCCTGCCTGTACAGAGTTTTGAGTCCAGTGGGAGAGCTGTGAATTGTGGGAAGTGCAATGAAGGCAAAGAAAAGGAAGAAACAAGAGTATAAACTAATGCAATTTAGACAGAGACTTCGTATAAAACAGCACAGGGAAGGGTCCCCCATTTAAGACTTCCCATCAGAATGCTTTTGGGAGTTCCAGTCAGTGTCCTTAGAGATCTCCGATTAAATGAGAAAACCAGAAGTAGGAGAAAACGCCTAATTGTGGAATGTGTAAATTTTTTTTTTTTTTTTTTTTTTTAGCAGTTTTAGCTACTCTCTCTTGAATTACCAACAATCAGACGAAGGTTTACGGCGTGAGGGTGCTGATGAGTCTGTTACTCATCAGACTCTATCTAATTAGACAGAGAATAATGCATTAAACTCAATTTTGAAAATGATCCCAAATATTTACTGCACATGAGGGTTTGGTTTCCTGTTCTTCTTTTTCTTTTCCCTAAACTTTAGTTTTAATTTTATCAAAGTAACGAATGAGCCTAGTTTAAAAGTCACGACTACTTACTACTAGATCTGAAACAGAACAAGAGCAGTAGGAAGCCGCCTTCTGCCTCCCTCTCATCTCCCTGCCCCCTGCATAGAGGCAAGGATTTTTGAACCATATTATCGGTTTCCTCGGACGTTTGTATTCTTAATTCTGAAAGAGTGTGTGCTGGTCTCTCAATTTTTAATTTAAAATCATCTATTTGACTTCTCACCCTTAAAAAGAGGTTTTTCCTCTTCTAAATTAATTTTAAAATCAGCTTAAATTTTTCTAGTTTACTATACTATTGAAAAAAATACCCATTTTTTAAGCCACCACAGGAAAATGAGAACTAAGAAGAAATAGACATCTTTCTAAAGTGCGGAAAGAACTGCAAGCAAGATTTAACTGGGAATTTGTGAAAAAGATTCTGCCTCAAATGTTACGACCCTGCTTTGAGACAACGGCAGTTGACCAAGGGGCCTTGTAACTGACTGTGTTATCTGCAAAACGGGGGACGGGAAGAATCATTTCTCATGCTCTCAGTATTAGAGTTGAATCTGAGACTGTGAGGCTTGGCGTATTTTCCAGAGCACCTTCTAAATTCAGTTAGGCCTCTTCTAACTGTACCCCACGGTCACTCCTTTTGACGGACAGATTTCTTTTGCAACTCTCAGAATCTGACGAATCCTAGGTGGTTGTTTTATTCCTTTTCTTTTTTTTCTTTTGTTTTCTCCTCTTTTATTTCTTAAGAGTCTGGCATTCCCGACAGGCACAAAAGTGATCCTGCTGGCTTTCTCTCTTGCTCCTGTGCTATTAGATTTAATTTGTGTGCTTTTATAACTTTGTACTTACGCCCACGGACTTTTGAACAATGGGCACCCATTCAATGAATCTAAGAAATAAATGACTTGATGATTGTAAGTGCTTTGAACTCAATGGACAGAAGGCTCTACATAAGTAATATAATAGTAAGGACAGAAGAATGTAAGATTGAAAAGAAAAAAACAACCTAAAGCTTTTTTGGAAGCCGAACACACACACACCCCTCTCCCTCCAACACCCTTTGTTACTCAGCATGCATTTTCCTCATTTGTACTCAGTTCTTAAAATCTCTTCCTCTGTATTTTTATAGATGAAAATGACAAACATTTGTAAAGCAAAAATGCTTTAAGGAGTATTTCCTTTGAACCATGGATGTGATGGTGACTGCAAAGCTTCCTATCTTATGTAAGAGTTGCTTAAATAGGTTCAACAATCTCATAGAAGTCACCCCAGGGCTACTATGGGACTCTCCGGAGCTTCCTATAACAGGAGTTGTATAAACACACTTTTGATTTTAGTTCTTTCCACTTGATTTACTAAGTTTACTAAGCATAACCTAGTTAAACTCTGACATATAGATTTAAATTAATCAAGATATTTAGCAGCTGTGAGGCTTATTATTATAAATTATTAAAGTACTAATATAAAACTTGCATTTTCAATAAGCTTCACTCTTCTTACCATCCGTCCACATAAGAGCTTCATAAGCTGGGTATGTTAATAGAAACAGGGGTACAGACATATTCTAAGGTAGGAAAGGCTGAATAGGAGATTGAGAATAATTATCTTTGTATTTTCTTTCCATCCTAGACTTCAATTTAAAAATCTAATCTCCAAAAGATTTTTCTCATGATTCATCTAGCTACCTATTAAAAATAATTCCCATTTTTACATGCGCAGATACCTTCTCTGTTTCATGGATGTGTTTTAACCGTCATGTCGTCCTCCGTCTTCAACCCATCTTGGCTCACCATTTCTTCCTAAGACACACCTACCTGGGACCACGCACGTGGTGTTTCCCCAATTCCCTGTTTACAAGCACTTCCTCTTCTATCCAACTTCTGAAGGTTGGAGGCCCCTCAGAGCTCTGTACTGATCCCCCTTTCCTTCACATGCCACCTTCTCTTGCACTGGGCTCTTGTCAATTGTCATGACTTTGAATATCTTGTTCAGGTGGACAACACCTGTACTTCCACCTCCAGGAGAGACTTCCCTTGAGTTCCAAGCCACTGTACTGTGATCTCTCACCAAGCTGATTTAACTGGTCTTGGTCTCAACTCTGACCTCTTTAGAATCACTTGTCTAAAATGCTTTTTTTCAAAGGTACATCTGACCAGTTGCTCCATTGCTCAAAACCCTTCAACGACCTTATGCTGAACTATGGGTAATACCCAACTCGGGTGCCTGGGTGGCTCAGTTGGTTAAGCGACTGCTTTCGGCTCAGGTCATGATCCTGGAGTCCTGGGATCGAGTCCCGCATTGGGCTCCCGGCTCCACGGGGAGTCTGCTTCTCTCTCTGACCTTCTCCTTGCTCATACTCTCTCTCACTGTCTCGGTCTCAAATAAATAAATAAAATATTAAAAAAAAAATACCCAACTCCTTTCCATCAACAACCTGCCAGGCCTGGCATGGCCAAACAATAACCTCTGCCTCCAGTCTTATTTAATGCTACTCTCCAAGGCATTCTGGCTTGCGTACATTTTCCTGAATAAACAGAACTCTGTCTACCTGCAGGGCCTTTGAACATGCTGTTTAAAACACTCTACCCCCACTCTTCCTCTGGCTCTACCAGGTCTCAGTTAAATTTTCACAGAGCAAATACTCCATCTCCCCAGCACCCCAAATTTAAATTAAGATTCTCAAAATTCTCTTGCATTATGTTGCAGTTATTTTCCCTATTTATAATGTTGTATTTATTTGCTTGCTAAATGATTGTGGTATTTTTTCCCTCCACCAGATCCTGAGGCAGGGCAAGGTCCATTTCTGTTCATTCATCACTGTATACTCAATGTCTGGAGCAAAACATGGCATACAAACATCATCATGGATGATGCCCTCCTTGAATATATACTGTGTTTCGCTTTTGTATTTACTGTTTTTAATCCTATTTAAAAACTAAGATTAAGTCATTGATAACAGGACTGTCGTGCTTATTTTCAGATATGGAAATTGAAACTCAAAAAAATTAAGTAATTTCCTTACTATCACACAGCTAATAGGAGACAGAAGTAGAATTCAAATCCAGGTATGTCCAAGGCCGGAGTCTGGACAAATCTTGTTTCTTTTCTTTTTTCCCACTGGTGTCTTTCAAAAAATTATTTATTCGAGTACCAGTCTTGTTTCTTTATACTCTATTTCCTCCCCTCAAGTGTTATTTTGAAGCAAACTCCAGACACATCTTTCAGTCATTAACATATCAGTAAGTATCTCCAAAAGATAACAATTTTTCTTCAAGGGGCACCTGTGGGGCTCAGTCAGTTAAGCATCTAACTCTTGATTTCAGCTCAGGTCATGATCTCAAAATCCTGAGATCAAGCCCGATGCTGGGCTCCGTGCTCAGCAGGGAGTCTACTTGACATTCTCTTTCTCCCTCTCCTTCTACCCTCTCATCCCCTGCATGTGAGCGCTCTCTAATAAATAAATCTTTTACAAAACAGTCTTTTAAAAATACAACCACTATGCCATTCTCGCACATAAAAGAGTTAATAGTCATCTCTGAAAATTATCAAACGCCCAATCTAATCTAATTAGGTTAAGAAAAAAAGGCCTTTCTTGTTCTTTTTTTTAAAAAACAGAATGAGGATCCAAATAAAATTTTTTATAGTGCAAGTACTTTTTATTAAAGTGTGTTTCTCTCTTTTTCATTGCAATTATTAGTTGAATAAACCAGGTTATTTGTCCAATATAGTTTCCCGTAACCTGGTTTTTGGTGGTGGCAGTTAAGGTTTTTCTGTTCTCGATCTTTCCTGTAAATTAGCAGCTTAATCTAAAGGCTTGATCATATTAGGTTTGATTCTTTTTTTCTTTGAAAAGCAAAACTATTTCATAAACGGTGGTGTGTTCTGCAACAGAAGGCACATGATGTCTGGTTGTCTGTTTTTGCAAGTTTAGCAGCCACTCATGCTCCATGCTTGGATGCATTCATTTATTAAGGTTTGCAAAGTGGCCATATTCTAATTCTATCCTTTTTTCATTTTTGGCTATAAAACTTCTCCAAAGAGGAACTTTTCCTTATCTATTGTTTTCTTCCATCTTATAATAAAAGGCAGGATAAATTCTTTGTTCCTTTTAGTGGAAATCTGGTTGCTAAGGATGCTCAGTGCTATGCGACTGGGTTGGTCACTGTTTCCATAAGTTCAAAGGACAGAAGTAGAATGACTAGACATAGCTAGAGATATTAAACAAACAAAAATATGAGTCCACAGAAATAGTTCCTATTCAAGCTAAGATCAAAGGGGTTTTACTCAATCTCTTCTATTTTACATCTGCATATACTGTTCCTGTGCCAAGAATCCAGGTTCCCAAGGCAATGGAGGAAGCAAAATTAGAATACTGCACAACCATTCGTTTGTTTTATCTCACATTACACACGCGTTTCTTGAAATAACAACACCAAGGCTTCTACATAAATATGACTAGTAAAAACAGTTTAATTTTTTTTTTTCCCAACTGTGTTTTCAAGGTATAGCCTAGAGTCACTTGGTTGGTTGGTTATGCCACCAACTGGATATATATTTAGGTTTATTTATTTCAATGTATTTCAGTGTTAGAGGCTGCTCTTTTAAATTTCCTTTTATAATCATGCTATATGTGCAATCACTAATACTCAATTCTATAGGCGGAAGTTTTGTTCCTTTAAGAACTGTCTATGTAGTTCTTCAATTAAATCTAAATAATAAGGATTATTCAGAGGCTCATTTTATCCCTATCACTTTCCTTCACTCTTATAGGCAGGTGTTCAAAAAAATTTCTACCTTCCCTTCCTTTTTTTTTTTTAAAGTAAACTCTACCCCAACGTGGGGCTCGAAGTCATGGCCCCAAGATTGAGAGTCACATGTTCTACTAACTGAACCAGCCAGGCAATCCCACTGTACAAATAGATACAAATGGATATCACCAACCTATCCTGAGGATGATTATGTGGTGGCACATAGACTTTCTACAGAAATATCTCTCATTCATTTTTACAGCTGCATAGTACCTTACTATTTAAGTGCACCAAAAGTTATTCAACCAGTTCTTACGGACTGAGTTTTAAAGATCAGTCTGGTTTCAGTGCTCCCATATAATTTTATATTATATTTATATGTAACTAAGTCTTTTAAATAAGTAGACTTTTGAAATGTGTCTATTTTGTTGCTTTCTTTTCATATTTTGTTTTTTTAGGTATATTTTCTGGTATTTAGGAAGTTCGTACTTTTATTCTAATGGTAATCTTTATATGAATAACTTTGTATTAAATTTCTCCCATCCCCCCCCCTTTTTTAAAAAATCATTTTCTATTGGTTCCCTATCATAAGCAATACTGAAATTAGCTAATTTCTTTTACTGCCTACTTCTCTTCTAGGATCCGAACTGAAATAATATCCTTTAACTCCCAGTTAACTATAATCCGCGAGCTTATTCTACTCTCATATGCTTTCCCCATTTCCCTCTCCACAGTTTAAGAGTCATATCCCTATTGTCAGAAAAACAGCCTTTACTTACTATACTTGTTCCTTCAGGTGTATCATTTAGTGTTCCACTAGTAAAAAAATGTAGCTAATGCTCACCACTAGCCTTTGTGACTGTCCAGTCAGCGTGGTTGTCTAAAGCTCTTTCTCCATACAGAGGCTAGCAAACCATGAACCATGGGGCCAGACTGTTTGTGGCCTATTTTAATATGACCTTTTGAGCTAAGAATGGTTTTTACATTTTTAAAGGGTTATATATAAACCAATCAAAACAAAAACTAGATACTCCATAAAAAGATAGGCAACAGAGACTAGCATGTGTCCTACAAAGTCTAAAATATTTACTCTCTGGCTCTTTATCAAAACCCTTTGCTGACCACCACTCAGAGAGAGTAGTGGGAGATGGACCTTAGGAAGGAAACAATATTTGAGTTCCTAGATTTAGTAAGATTGTCTATGTCTGTTATAGTTGGAAGTCGGCTTGGTGGGATATAAAACCCCTGTGCTTTCTTTGAGTAACTTTAAAATGTGATTCCATTTTCTTCTGGCATAAAACACTGTTGTCAGAAAGTGTGTTGACAGCTTCATTTTCTTCCATTTAAAGTGCCTGGTCTTTCTGCCGACTATCCCTGAACTACCATCTCCTTATCCCTGTGTTGGTACCGGTGGCCCAAAGCACAGAATATGTGCTTTCCACATGCAGTTTTGACTCTTTTTTCTCTTCTTCTTAATTTTAGGAAAGTTTTCTTGAAGTACAGCTTTTAGTAGTTTTCCTCCTTTTTAAGGGATTCCTATTTTATAGTTGTTGGATCTTGGCCTATATTCTTTAGTCACTGTCTCTCAAAGCCTTTTCCTTTCATTCCTTTTTGCTTTCAAGTTTTTCACTTTTCACGTTCCGTTACTCTTAAGGCATTATATTTATTTACTTAATAAATACTTGTGTATAGCTGGCATTTCTAAAATGATTCTTTTATTTAAGAAAAATATCAATTTTTAAAATAATTCTGATTTATGTTTTTCTGTTTTATCTTTTTTTAAAGTTTTATTTATTTATTTGACAGAGATCACAAGCAGGCAGAGAGGCGGGCAGAGAGAGAGGGGGAAGCAGGGTCCCCACCGAGCAGAGAGCTCGATGTGGGGCTCGATCTCAGGACCCTGAGATCATGACCTAAGCTGAAGGCAGAGGCTTAACCCACTGAGCCACCCAGGCGCCCCTATCTTTTTTTTTTTTTTTTTAAAGTAATCTCTACATCCAACATGGGGCTCGAATTCACCACCCTGAGGTCAAGAGCCACCCATTCTGCTGACTGAGCCAGCTGAGCACCTGTTTTATCTTGTATGATTTTCTTAGTTTCTTTTAGTTATTTGGAAAAGTTATTAAATAGTTTTCATCTATTCTATGGGTACATCGCATGCTTTCATTATCAGTACAGATATTCTTATTCTCTTAGTCTCTTTTTTCTTCTACCTTTGCACTGCATTTGACTGACATTCTCTTTTGCTCATTTCTAATGAAGTTAGTTTTTTTTTTTTCCTAAAGAGTTTATTTATCTGAGAGAGAGACAGCATATGAGTTAGAGAGTGAGAGAGAACATGAGTTGGGGGGAGGGGCAGAGGAAGAAGCTGACTCCATGCTGAGCAGGGAGCCCCATGTGAGACTCGATCCCAGCACCCCAGGATCATGCATGACCTGAACCAAGAGCAGACATCAACTCATTGAGCCACCGAGGTTCTCCTGAAGTTAGTTTTCCTAACACATTAGGAGGGAGAGGTGGGTCAAGGTAGCACTTTTCTAGTTTCAGGACTCTAGGGCTATAGTATGAAGCATTCCTAAATATAGTCATGCCCCTTTTGGGATCTCATGGCTCTCTTCTCTAACCCTACATTTATCTGAATTTTCTTTTTCTTTGCTTAGTGTCCCTGACCTCCTCTGTGGGCTTATTTCTAGTAGCTTCAACTTAGTGTGGGGCTTGGCCCTCAAGGAAAACTTGAGCTGTTTAGTTTTAAAGGTTCATGGGGCTCACAGTCTAGAACTCCTTCAGCTCTTCCAGCAGACAGCTTACATTCAACCACGAATTAGAGAATGCAAAATCCCTAGTGGTTTCACATTGCTTTCCTCAAACTGGTCTTTCCAGAGAGCCCATTCTGGCTACTTGGGGGTCCTCCTGTCCTCAGATCTCTCAGATGTCTCTTTGGGTCCTTCTAGTTCCTCCCCCACACACTACAGGGATCTTGTAGCTCTCGGTAGTCCGGGTTTGACGTGGCCACCATGCACTCTAGTTTGCTGCAGATGTTAGTGTGAGTGAGTGAGTGCTGATGCATTCTATCTGCTGTTTCCGTAGGGAAATTTCAGGAAACTAAAAAACTGTAAAGCTGGGTCTGTCTTCCAATAATTCTCCTCATAAAGCTGATACTCTCAACCACTCTCCATACCGACTCTAAGTTAAAGGCCCTTTCACTACGTGAGATTCAAATGAAAACCTCCCAAAATTTTTACGATGCCTTCTCAGAGAAACCTTTTATTTGCAGCATTCTATAAACCATAAGCTGATTTATCTTATGTATAAATATGTCCATCACTCAGTGCTATCTACAAATGTCTGTCTCAAATCCTTAAAGAAAGAAACGGCACCACGATTCTCTATTTCTTACTGAGCTCTTCCTGCGCTGGCCCGCTACTGTTCCGCAACCCTAGGGCGCACTATTCACACTATACTCCAGGCTGTGTTTTAGGGGACATTGTTCACACAGAATATGATGTGGGTGGAGTCCCCTCTGATTGTGCATTCCCACAATCCTATACAAATCCGTTTCTTTTTTTTTTTTTTTAAAGATTTTATTTATTTATTTGAGAGAGAGACAGTGAGAGAGAGAGCATGAGCGAGGAGAAGGTCAGAGAGCGAAGCAGACTCCCCATGGAGCTGGGAGCCCGATGCGGGACTCGATCGCGGGACTCCAGGATCATGACCTGAGCCGAAGGCAGTCGTCCAACCAACCAAATCCGTTTCTATCTGCCCAGTGTATCCTCACAGAAATGATGGAACCAGAGAACGCTAATGCTAAGGAAATCACACTCAAAAATCTACCTCAAGCTAGATTTTATTTTTATTTTTTACAGATTTGTCTATGTATTTTAGAAAGTGAGAGACAGCATGCACGCAAGAGCACGGGGCGGGGGCGGAGACAATCTCAAGTAGACTCTGGGCTGAGCAAAGAGCCCAACACAGGGCTTGATCTCAGGACTCTGAGATCACCATCTAAGCCAAAATCAAGAGTTGGGCGCTCAACCAACTGAGCCACCCAGGCTTTCCTACTTCAAGATACACTTCAAAGGCAAAGAAATCAAGGGTCAGGATGATGAAATAAGTTGCCCAAGCTCACAGCAAATTAAAGGTAAAAAACACAGAGCACAGGTCTTCAAATTCCCAGGCTGTTGTTGTACCTAAACTTTTTCTGATTTCTCCTCAATCAGCAGTGGTTCAAGACAATTATCGGTGTGATCCAGATCATCTCCTTCCCGGCCTCAATACCCTGAATTTTTGAGATGTGAACACCACACTGTCAAGCTCCAGGAGGCTCCTTCCTCAAGCCCTCTGGCCTCCCTGTTCCATCTTGCTAGAACACGTCTTCTGAGTAGCCACCCGACTTGTCTTTGCTCAAATGCTACCTTCTCAATGAGGCAAGCACCCCACTGTCCACGCATTTACACTGCTAACTTCCCATTGCCAGCACTCTCCGTCCCTTCATCCTGCTTCATTTTCCCATGGGACCTTCTAACATTTCATTCATTCATTCACCCGTGCTGACAGTCATTAGACATTGCTCTTCATTAGAACATAGGCTTCACGAAGGAGGAGATTTTTATCTTTACTGGTATCTTCACAGGGCAGAGGGAAGTACCTAAAAAATAGTAGTAGCTAACAACATGTGGGATTAAAGAATAAGGAATTTTAGAAACCATATGGAGTGTGTTTATACATGCACTACTCTTTTGTAGCTGTTACTATCAACTGTTAACCTGGAGAGTGTTAGTAATGATATGATAGAGCACTTACAATGGGTAAGGGAAATTCAGTACTTGGAATTGGTTAACGAGCAGAAGCACTACTCATAATGAAACAAAAAAGTTACTCTTATCTGAATTAATGAGCAGTGTAAAACAACTTCATAAGAGAGATGGTCCTTAATTATTAAAGGCTCAGTACCTTTTAGCCTTAGAATATGACCCTAAAAAGGATGCCATTAATTCAATCACAAGAATGGTCAGCTGGCATTGCATATTCCAGAAAAAAAAAGACAGGTTTGAGAGCAACACAATACTCTCCTCGTGACCTCAATCAAAATGCAAACTTGAGGTCATAGAAGATACCAGGTGAAAGATTACAGGGCCCTCACAAGCGTGAAAATAATTAACCATGCCCCAATGATTACTGAACAAACATGCTAAGTAATTTCATTTCCCTGGCACCAAATGCATCTAAGGACTGAATTTAGTTCTTATAGCTCAACTTTCCAAAAATAACTGCTTTGCTGTATTAACAAATGAAGAAAATACATTCCAATCATGAAAAAGCCTCTAATAATGGTCAAAGCACAAATTAAACTGCCTTTCTACTTTCCTACATGTACCATTTCTCATGACTGAGATCTCCAAATTCACATCTCAGAAACTCAGGTAATCCATGAATAAATTAATAAATAATTTAGGTTTGACTCCCTCTGTTGTTAATGGAATCTTCTAATAGCTGAAGTCTAGATAGATCTGATGCTCTCTTGTCCGTCCTTGCATTTGTAAGGTGATCCTCAAATGTTCTTGTGAAGATTAAGAATTTTCCAGAAATCCACAAAATTTCCAGAAAAACAGGCAGAGCTGAATTCTCAAATATAATTTGTTTTCATAAATTTAATCAACTATGGAAAGAGCTGAATTTCTACTCATACAATGAGTAAGATTACTGGTTTTTCAGGGTCTTATTTAGAGAAACAAAAATAAAGTGCCATTTATAAAACATTTGCAGCTTTGACTATAATCAACTGTAATAATAAGATACCAGCTCAAAAAAATTCTTTTCATTTAAACCCCTTTTGTAATACTGCTTTTTAATAACCCTCATAATAGCCGAATTAAAGGACCCCAACAGAAATCATTCATCCCACATAAAACAAACATTGCCTTTTCTTCTTAGCTTTGTTTTACAAGCTACATTATTTCCAGATGACGCTTGAGGGGACTATGGTTTCAAGAATTAGATGCTTAAATAGACAGCTGCTTTCTATTTGCCATGTAAATCAAGGATATATCAAAGAAAATTCCAAATAGTAGACTTCTTTTCTTCCTATTCCTACCAACTCAGGCAGAAAGGGAGATAGAGAAATCAATAAAAATTTGAGCAAATGGAAAATTAAAATTAGGATTTCTTAAATGAATAAAAGAAAATTTGGAGACTGTCAGGAAAAGGTATTTTCATATAAGCTCTGCACAGCAGCAGGTAAGAATTTTTTCAGTACAACAGGAAGGGGAAAACACTGTGATCACTAGTTTTTACAAATGTATCACACAGAGCTACTGAATTTAATATGCATGGGTTTTCTGTACTCTTTAAACTTTGCTTAGAAAGTTAATTAATCATTGCCAGATTTCAACGCAAACGCATCCCATTTCCTTTTATAAGCCAGAGGAAAGAAAATAAGGGTTATTTAAGTATTTCTGATGATAATTTTTCTTAAAAAAAATCCTTAAAAAGAATATTCTGCCATACTCCTTAAGAACAGATATAGGACAAATTTCCTCTTGAGGAATAAAGAAATGGGAATTATCTTTCCCTCAACAGAGGTGTGTTTTCTAAAAACAAAGAATTTTTTCTAAACAAGAAGGGAATCCTTTGACTAAATATTGTCCTTAGAATCCTAAGAACATTTCTGAAACTCGTAATTCAGAAGTGTACTTAAAGATTTTTTTTTTTTTTAATTTAGAAGTGTACTTAAAGCCAAGTTATAATACAACCTAGAAAACCAGTCTGATTATGTTAAAGTCAGGTCCAGTTTATAATTAAAGTGGTGGTGGCAGAGGGGGGTTGTTCACTTGCTAGAAGCTTTATTTATTTGAATTTTAAAATCAACTGTTGTAAGGAAGAAACTTCCTGGGATCTAATCAATGTGGGGCTTGAGACCTATATGAGATCAAAACAGTTGTTTCTTTCTTTTTAAGATTTTATTTATTTATCTGGCAGAGAGAGAGCACAAGCAGGGGATGCAGCAGAGGGAGAGAGGGAGAAGCAGGCTTTCTGCTGAGCTGGGAGCCTGATATGGTGCTCGATCCCAGGACTCTGGGATCATGACCTGAGCTGAAGGCAGGTGCTTAACTGACTGAGCCACCTCAGGGCCCCAAAGCAGTTGTTTCTTTTAGAGATGTTCACCAACCTTATTCAGAAGATTTGGCCTTTTTTAAAAAAAAAAAAAAAAAAAAACAGCAGTTTCTACATTATGAAAGTAACTACAAAGATCTTGATTCAAATTTCATGATCTTTCTTGAAGATCTGGTTGATCCTAGAGCTGGAGCAGAGGAAATACCTGATGACTTAAAACATCTTGAAAGTCTCAAAGGAAAAATAAACCAACACAAAATCACCAACACTTGTGATTTTCTGTCTTTTGATGACAGTCATCTTGGTGGTATAAACGTCACCGTGGCTGAAATTTGCACTTTCTGACCATGACATTGAGCATCTTTCAATGTGGTTACAGGTTACTTGTATTGTCTGCTTTGGAGAAATGCCTATTCTGTTCCGTTGCCCATTTTCTTTTTTAATTGCTCTCTTGCATCACAGTCCAACAGGGTACCCAGTTGGCTTTCAGGGAGATGATTCAGGGGTCCACGCACTGCCATATTGTTGGACCCTGGAGTCTCACACCAGATTTCCTGCATCCAGCTAGCACGTGATGAGAGACATGTGGAAGATGGCTCGGGGTGGTGGTGGTGTGGGGCGGTGGTGATGATGACATCACTTCTGCCTACATCCCACTGACTATAGCTGGTCTGATGCTCCCGCAACCACCAGACACAAGCATGATGGAAAGTAGTGCTTAGCTGTGTAATTAGGCAGAGATGGGACTGGTGAGCAACCCAATCACTGGCTCACCCAAGGCCTCGTGGGACATCTGGCATTCAGGAGGACTCGCTGACCGCCTAGAAAAATGCCAGTGCAAGCCACTGCTTTGATCTTGGTGGCCACTCTGGTGTGGTTCACCTTAGGGGCTCTGGGACACACTCAGCCCTGGTATATTTCTAAGATCAGGGAGCATGCTGAAAAGTGAGGGCCTCCCTTTGGGGTTGAGATTCACCCTTTGGTGCCAAATAACAACTGAGGTGTCCCCAGACAGATTAAAGACGCCTCCTCATGTTGCTGCTCAACTATGAGTTTACGGTGGCTTCCGTTGTCTCCCCCTCTACTGATGTCATAGCTCTCCTGAAGGAAGTCTTCCCCGTCACCAGAGGGCACACACACATCTTCGTCTCCTGAGCTGGCTTCTGTTGTCCCAGAATCCCTCTCCCAAACATGAACTGCACAGCGTAACTGCAGTAGCTAATGCTTACTCAACACTTGCTATGCACCAAGGTTCCTCCCTGGACTTGTTCATTCATTTAATCCTGACAACAAACCTGGGTAGTAGGTTCTACTGTCACTCCCATTTTACAGATGGGGCAATTGAGGCCAGGAGAGGCAAAATGACCTGCCCAAGGCCAGACAGCTATGTAAGATACATAAATTACAGAACCAGGTTACAAAACAGTCACCATATTTAAAAAATTGGACTATTTGTCCTTTCTGTGTCTGAGCTATTAAGAATTCTTTACATATTATGAATACTAACTAGTCCTTTATTGGATATAAGATTTGTAAACATTTTCTCCCATTCTGTGGGCTGTCCTTTCACTTTCTTGATGGTGGCCTTTGAAGCTCAAGAGTTTTAAATTTTGATGAAGTCTAAGAGTTGTCTGTTTTTATTTTGTCACCAAAGATTTACAACCATATTTTCTTCTAAGGATTGTACAATCTCTGCTCTTACATTTAATGGCTATGGTCCATTCTGAGTTACTATGTATGGTGTGAGCACCTATCACATGCCAGACATTGTGCTGGACACGAGAAACCCAAGGGTGATGACGTGCTGTTTTCACCTCTATGCCTTATTCAAGAAGCATAACCCCAGACTGTTTTCCCATTTCAATCTCTCCTTTCAAAATACTACCTGGCTCAAATTGTAACTCCTTGCTGTGAAAACTGGCACAATTCCTTCCCTACTTCCCCCAAACTATTCTCTCCCTTTTCCGAAAACCCCCAAGTTTGGTTACAGACCTCTTACAAAATTTGTCATACAGAATTGTATGTAGCCACCGAGAATCCCTGTGTATAGGTGCTAGGCTCTTTTTGTTTTTACCTCTCACACCATGCTAAAGTAATCCCCAAACAGAAGTTTTAGCAACATCCTGATCAATGCCCCCATCATTGGAATAAACGCCCAAAAGTAATTCCTTCAAAAGTAACAACATCTAAAAGGAACGGTTTTAACAAAGGCAAATTTCATCGTTTCCAACTCCTTGGATATGACAGCTCATTCCAGATAGTCATTCCCATGTTCTAGCAATGTTAAACTCTCTATCCCAGCCTCTATACCCCATAAGAACATCTCCAAGTGATAGTCTCAGCCAGAACCAACACTGAAATACAAGAAGTATTATGTAGTACGTATGTGCATTTATGACTGTGTATGTAAAAGAAGTGTTTTAACACTAGCTCAGTAAAGGCACACACGTGTAAAACAAACAGCTGAAGATATTTTTCAAGATTACCTATACATCAACTGTTTCAGTCAAATGAATTTAAGATTTGAGTTAAAGAGTACACACTAACAAGGAATCTTAAAAATATAACTGCCTAAAATACAAGGGAGGAAAACTGGAAAATCCCTGAATTCAAGTTTTCTTGTTATGTGCAATGAGTTCAGAATATCTTGTAATATATTTCTGAAGAAATGAAATGTCTAAAAGCAAATATAAATGAGATAAAAGACTCTGAATAAGAGTTATTGGTTCAGGGTGGCTCAGTCAGTTAAGCATCTGACTCTTGACTTCAGCTCACGTCATGATCTCAGGGTTATGGGATCAAGCCCTGTGCTGGGCTCTGCAGTCAGCGGGGTGTCTGCATGGGATTCTCTCTCTTCTGCCGTCTCTCCCCCACCATTTGCTTGAAGCCTGTGCATGAGCTCCCTCTTTCTCCAAAATAAATAAATAAATAAACCTTAAGAGTTATTGGTTCAAAAGTTTAAGTCAAATGGCATACTCCAGGGTTAGCAATATTTTAGGATTCCATGCCGAGGATAAGCCATCAAGACTTGATCAAAACAAATTTCAAACACATGGTGCTTGCTCTTTAGGAAGTTAGAATTTAAGATAGCGAAGTATTAGATCAAGTAGAGGTCGAACAACCTGTTTTATGTGTACTGAACTAAAGGAAAGAATACTACAACTACCCTTTGAACAAGAAAGCAGCAATTTAAACATTTTTTTAAAGCCATCGCTATACTCACTGTGGGGCTCAAACCCATGACCTTGAGATCAAGTCACATGCTCCACCAACTGAGCCGGCCAGGTGCCCCAGAAAAGAAGCAGTTCTGACATAAAGATCATGCACAAATTAATGAGAAAATATATAATTCAGCTTAAAAATTACACATGTCCCCTGCATGTGAGAAACTATCTTTTTTGACTAGGGAAACAACCAAACCACTCAAATTTAATGTCTTACAGATATAATTTAGATCTGAAACTCTGCAGTTTCGGACGCCTGAAAGAGCAGTGGAGGTGTGGACACGGAGCTTCATCCTCATCAATTAATTGGTTAATATTTAGCCTACTTCTTTCAGCCCAAGACAGAACAGACTCATGCCTTCAAAGTACACTCAATCCTGCCGAGAGAGAAGAATATCACAGACAAAAAACAAGCATAGGATATGAAGCAGCATATATTTACTTGTTCCTTCTGCATGTGTGTGCATGGATGTTTGTGCATGTCTGTGTGAGTGTGCTTGTGTGTCTGTGTGTGTAACAGATCATATATTCCACTGGTTCTGAAGTATTTTGGTCTCAAGACCCTTTTATATTCTTGGAAATCTCTGATGCTCTCAAAAAACCTATTTTTATGTCGATAATATGTATTGCTATTTATATTATGAATTAAAACTAAGAACAATTTAAAGCACGAGAATACACAAGAACATGTTCTGTGAGCTGCCAATGAAACGATCACTCACCATGAAGCCTATGGACAACTCTACTGTTCAGTCACAGGTAAAGGAAAGTAAAAATGAGAACTTAGAGAACCACTGGAATGTGTGTGTGGACACATACACACAGACACATATACAGAAGTTAGTAACGTGGGCGCCTGGGTGGCTCAGTGGTTAAGCCGCTGCCTTCGGCTCAGGTCATGATCCCAGGGTCCAGGGATCGAGTCCCGCATTGGGCTCTCTGCTCAGCGGGGAGCCTGCTTCCCTCTCTCTCTCTGCCTGCCTCTCTGTCTACTTGTGATCTCTCTCTGTCAAATAAATAAATAAAATCTTAAAAAAAAAAGAAGTTAGTAATGTTATATTTGCTTAGCATTCAATGATAAACTCTTAGCTGCTATTTACATTCTAGCTGATTTTTCTGATTCTGTCTCCATCTTTTTGGTTGCATCTTTTTAGCTTATGTCCTTGCAATTACTGTTTAAAATTAGATGGCAGAGTCAGTCCTTTAGAAAGGTTCCCAGGTTGGCTGATGATCAAAGGACAATATAAGGGGCACCTGGGTGGCTCAGTGGGTTAAAACCTCTGCCTTCAGCTCAGGTCATGATCTCAGTGTCCTGGGATCGAGCCCTGCATCGGGCTCTCTGCTCGGCAAGGAGCCTGCTTCCTCCTCCCTCTCTCTGCCTGCCTCTCTGCCTACTTATGATATCTCTCTGTCAAATAAATAAGTAAAATCTTTAAAAAAAAAAAAAAGGACATTATAATTTGGTTCCTTATGGTTCTACCTAGAATAAGACTTAGATTCCTCTTATCCTAAATACTTGCCAAGATGATTGCCAGAAATTAGGGGAAAAAAGCTTAGAGGACACTGTAACAATATTCGTAATTTAAAAACCACAGGTATAGGTTTAAAACACAATTACAGCTCATTTATTGTTTTTGTTTCACTTTATATATTCAGGTCTGTCGTACATGACTCAAGTGGCTTTAAAAAAAAAAAAAAAGATGCGGAAAGATTCTCCTTTAGCCATTCTCCCCTGCTCTAGTCACTGAATTCACTTTTAGGAAACCTTGAAGACAGCAAAGTGCAGTCACGTGGCTGGATGGACTGCCCGTGCCTTCCCAGACGTCTTTACCGCCCCCGGAGAGAGGCTGCAGAAACAGCTCTCCCTCTCTGTGCTCAGCATTCTCTCTCCCAAAGAGGACTTGAGTGCAGTTTTTGTTTTATTTCCCCTTCAGCAGCCAGTCCCCTCATTATCTAGAACTCGGTGGAAGGCTTCAGGTCTCCCCTGAGCAGTCCCACCAAACAAGGCCATACTGAAGGATGAACACTCATGCTTTTTTAACTTGCTATTTGTTTTCTCTGTCGTTACTCAACGGACTTGTGAATTACACAGTACAATGAGGATAAGTGTTTTCTTAATAAACTCAGAGAGCTCCAGGCAGACTGAGAGTACTCTGTGTATTACAGTGAGAAGAACACATGATTATCTTTGAGCGCTTATTCAAACCCATCTGATCCCTGGTGGTCTAGTGGTTAGGATTCGGCGCTCTCAAACCCATCTGATCCCGGTGGGAAAGGACAGTCACGGCTTGGATAGAAGTGACCTCTTATGCTGTCAGGGACCCACTGCAGCATTTCGACCCTTTCCTTTCCATCTTTTACAAATATGTGGTCTACAGCATGAGTCCAGAACACAGAGTTTTATGTGGCTGTTGGCAGAGATGTTTAATTACGATTTCCAGGGAGGGGAAAAAAGGGAGAAACATTTTGTTTTCCCAGTTAATGACCAATTTCAAAGAGAATGACAGTGGGAACATGGTTTCAAATACACAGATCACTTACAGTGTTTTGCACTGTGGGAATGACAAGGGAACACGCTCAGTTATGATTAAAGAAAACACACAGCAGCACTGACTTCTCTCGTCCCCACATGGCTAAGTGGCAGGAAGGACCCCGCCACCATCACCACTAATGAATCAGGGCGACCCACCCTCTGCAATGAACTCTGAGGAAAGGCGGCAAAATTCGTGTTCATTAGCCCATCTGGAGTCTGTTGTGATTCGTAAAGTCTCTCACACACAAATGTTAAAATAAGGACTGTTCAGATTCTACGTAGAATTTTCTGTGTATTTTTATGAACCAGATACTTTAAAAAATTCATTTTTACCTAGTGAAAATTTAATGCAAGAACAAGTCAGCAACTTAAAAACTATCAGGTTCAATAGTAGAACTGGTGTGTCTGTTAGGGGCTTAACCTGTCCTTTCATTGCATAATCACTTTCATGACTGGCGGATACCATTAAATATGATCCATTTTCTCAAAGACATAGTGATTTTCTGGTCTCCGATTACAGGAGAATGCTGCTAGCACACCCTCAACACTAAATACATTCAACACATTTTTGTGGAAGAAATGACACAGGAGTGCTATGTAAGCAAATGGTAATTATATAAAAATAAGAAAAAATTTATAGAGGAATTGAAGGGGTTTTTTTTCTTTTCTTTTTTGGAGAGGGAAGGGTAGAGGGAGAGAGAATTTTAAGCAGGCTCCAGCCACAGCACGGAGCCTGATGCACGGCTCAATTTCACAACACCGAGATCATGACCTGACCTGAAATCAAGAGTTGGATGCTTAACGGACTGAGCCACCCAGGCATCCCTGAATTCAAGTTCTTAATAAACGCAATCCCCACAGCCACTCAGAGGCCCCAACTGAGGTTTTCAAGGAATGATTAGGAAGAAATATTTTTCTTATAACAAGTTCTGGCTCGGATATTATGCTAATTTTTGGAAAAAGCTGAGAATATTCAGTTAGCAGGAAAATAATCAAAGATACTTTTTTTTTTTTTTTGGTAAAAGAGAAGTCCTTTGGAATTACACACTTAATACCTTCATGGGAATGACAGGTCATCACATCACACGCATACACGAAATAAATAAAAGGGAAGAAAAACAGCATGAGTCGGGCTGTGGCTGCACCCAGCCATCTCTGTTTATCAGCGACCGCCATCGGGACTGGGGGCCGTTCCCACAGTCTCGTATCAGCACAGCCATTTAGAAATGAAACAAACCACAGGAAACAGAACAAGTCGCCGGCTGTCTGGTATGCATCACCACTTCAAACTCCCAACTTAAAAATTCTCTCATGAAGTACTTAAGTATCAACCCACTGAGAGTTGTTGTCCTTGTTAGAACTCGATGGACTACTTCTGTGGTCTGTGACAAGATAATTTTTAGCATCCTCATCCGAGCCATGTTCCAAAATGTAAGGAAGGTCACGGACAGTGGCACTGCCCTGAAGGCACTCCTAATATTCTCCTTCCTGTTATTCTAGAACGCTCATGCCTGGGCCGCTCCCATTCCACTCTGCCGTCATTCTCTGAGGTGAGGTGGGAATAAGCTCTTTATCTGTCAAGTGGATGAAACCATGGCAACACACGAGTGCTGTCCCCGCTGACCGCGGCTCACAGGACCAGTGTGGCGCACTGAGCTGAGCGGAGCCACTGAAGAGTGTCTCTCCCTGGAACGGAGAACTGGGGCTTCAAGACTGGTCAGGTGGCTAACGATACGACACTCCCAGGGCGAGAGGAAGGCTGGAGCGGCTATTTTAGGTCCAAGTCAACACATAGGGAAATCTGGCCAATCGAGAATAACAGCTCAAGAGTAAAGCGGAAGCAAAGGAACCAGAGCCTAGAAACTGAAGAGCCTCAAAAAGACAGGATGTTCTTGAATCCAAAAGCTTCTCAAGTTCAGGTTCTGGTTCTCTGTGAAATCCAGCCCCTGTACCCCCGCCCCTCGAGTTCAGTGACAAACCTCTGCATGTTTTCTGTGAAACTGCTCCTTTTGCTTCCATGGAACTAGTTTGAGTGGGTTTCTTGCCTGAGGTAACAAGGGTCCTAATTATTAACAGTCACTGGCTTAGGGTTGACTTTCTTTAACCACTTGTTAATAATCACTTAAAAGTTTTCCCCTTGATGTGAGACAGCACTCCTTTATCTGCATATTAGAGGCACCAAGATCACAGTCAGACCTTGAGAACAGAGATCGTTACTTATGAGCCTTACAATGAAAGGAAAACTTGTTACTGACAATGTAAGGTTAACTACTTACGTAATCTGGTAGAGGAACATCGTTGGCACTCAGTGACCCTCTCAAGGACTGTGTGGCTTGTTCCAGAACTTTGTTGTGTTTTTTAGACAGCAAGGAAAACAAACTGAAAGAAACAAAAAAACAAAAAAAGAGAGAAATAAGTGTCTCCTTTTCTGGGTTTTATACGGTATTATAGTTCTGCAGAATGTCATATTCTAAAATACACATGTATGATTTTTTTTTCTTCATGCCTGTGTTAACAGCAGGATCAATGATACCATCGATATAACAAAAAAATAAAGTGAGGAGAATGTTTAAATTACAGGGATTCAAAAGAATAAAAAAAAAAAGTTTGACAGCTTAAAATACTACTGCAAACATAGGAGAATTTTCCAGTATCGAGGAAAGAATAGTGGACAGAGATTCAGACAGACTAAGGGGCACTGGGCTTCCTGAGTCACTCTGAGGGCAAGCTATGACTAGCCCCTTAGACGTGTACCTCAATTTCCTCATCCTTCAAAGAAGCGTATTGGATTAAATTATTTCTCTAGGATAAGAGAGTCAATCACTTTCTATCACAGCTTTATCTTCTTATTTCTTAAAATAATAACTTTAAATATATGTATTATAAGATTTCCACTTCTGGTCATGATGGACTAACCAGCCCCAAATAACCTTCCTGCTATTAATACCTTAAAAAACGGACAAAAGATATGAAATGACTTTTCACCTGGTGTACAACATCTGCAGTGCAGGACTGGGATCCCTAGAAGAGAGTAACTGCCTAAAGAACGTTCCAGACTGGGACCCAGGGAGTACACAGCAGCAGCATCGCGAGCTGAAAAGCCAGAGGGGTCAGGGCTCGGTGCTGTGTGGCAGGTGGAATCTGTAGGCAGATTATTCGACTGGGGAGAACTCCAAGAGGGAGGTCCAGAAACCTGCTCAAGAGTCTTCTCCACTTGAGGTTCAGTTTTGTTTTACCTTCCAAGGTTCAAAGTAAACCTTACACTTTCTGCTCATACCCACTGCCATGACACACAGGTAGCTACTATGTACCAGCACTTTATTGTCTGTGATCCCAGAAATGTTAAAGGTGGCTATACATACACATGCATCTTTTTTATTTCACCCAATGTGTACTGTTCCGTACTTCACACTTTTTTCATTGAACAATATAGTCCTTGATCCATTCAATAAATGTTGAGGGCCAGGAATGGACATATAAGCATATGGATATACTATAATTTATTTATCTTTAGCCCATTATTAATCAATCATTGCAACGTTTCCAGTTTTTTTTTTTAAAACAGCACTGTGATGAACACCCTTGTATATAATTTTTTAGCATATTGAAGTGAGACTATGTACAGGATAAATTCCTTGAAGTAAAATTGCCAAGTAAAAGAACAACAGAATAGGACAGTGAACTGCATTAGCCGTATACATTTCAAATATACAAATTATTTTGTAAATGATGAAAATAAAAGGCGAAAATTTGTTGGGGTTGTGTACAAAGCATATTCACATGGAAATGCATAAAGAAAAAAATTACTAAGGTTCTTTTAATTTGTTAGCAGCACATTTGAGGAATAAAGGGAATTTCAGGATCTTTTTTGAGGCCAAAGGAACTATGATGGTCAGTTCTTGCACAGGGCATGGCAAGTCTCAGAGGCATGAACTGATGCCCAAATAAAAAGGGAAAGCACTAAAAATGCTTGGAAGAAGTACGCTTCTTGGTATTAGTTAGAAGAAGGGGTGCAAGTGAAGACAGACAGCGGCCTTTGTTGAGTTTACAAAATACCAGCAACCTGGGGTTCTGTCTACGTCCCCACAGTGTCCCTTCAGAGGAGAGCAAAGGTAATCCATGGTCCCTTCCATCAAAATTGAAGAGAATTCTTAAACAAGTTGTAGGAATCAAAGCAAAAAGGATCTGAAATTGTTTCCTTAGGAGAAGAAAGGCTAGTTTTGTTTATTTTCAAAGAGAATACTAACAATCCACTTTCCTTGTTAGAAGAAGACAAAACAAGGAAGTAAGACTCAGTTCTAACGTAAGCTCTTTCATTTGGGTATAACAGAAAATCTGACTGGTGAGGGCTGAAAATGTTGACTGGTCTACCTCAAGGAGCTGTAGCTACTGCTCCCAGCTGTTCCTAAGAAAGCTGGTGTGGGAACAGCTGATTTGAGGCCACTTCAAGTTTCCTATCACGAATGAGAAACAGCATTCACACTTGACTTCAAGCTGTTATTCTCCTACAACTTAAGAGGCTTTTCCCTCAGGTCTTAAAGCTAAAGAGCTTTATATATATATATATATATATATATATTTTAACATTCTAATTCTGGCTCGCATTTAACTTTTTTTTTTTTTTAAGATTTTATTTAGTTATTTGTCAGAGAGAGAGCACAAGCAGGCAGAGCGGCAGGCAGAGGCAGAGGGAGAAGCAGGCTCCCGGCTGAGCAAGGAGCCCTATGCAGGACTCGATCCCAGGAACCTGAGATCATGGCCTGAGCCGAAGGCAGCGGCTTGACCCACTGAGCCACCCAGGCATCCCCACATTTAACTTTTTAAGGCAAAAGGACCTAAATGTATATGAGATGTGGCTTGTAAATTGCTGGGAAAAGTAACTTCTGGTGAAAACTTTGCAATCAAACTACGAGCCCCCTTAGCTTACTGCCAGTTAGAGCGAATGGTAGAGATGTATGGTGTTTGCGTGTAAAGGGGTAATTCTGAGCAAAACTGGCTTTCAAGTGTACTATTCACTCAGGATATTGCTGCCAGAGTCCTCGTTTTTTAATCTTAGAAAAAGACTAGATTTTTCTTTTATACAAGTATGTTCACTACAAATTGGTTTAGCAATGAAAAACTGAAAATCAGAACACTGCTGAACAGCATGGGTTAATACTGCGGGCGAGTCCTGTAAGGAAACCTACAGAGCAATGGAAAGTTATCCGAGGCTCTGTGCCACAATAAGGATAAAACTCCAAAACAAGGGTATTTTACATGCAAGGATTCTAGTGGAAGAATGCGGCCAAAGTAGTATTATTTACATAGTGTATTAAAAATGCAAAAATGATATTACCGATCTTCTACAGATAAAACATGAAATAATAAACCATATGGAAATGATAAATACTATATTTAAGACAGCCATTCTTCACTGAGAAAGGGAAGGAAATGAGATCAGAGAGGAAAAAAATAAGGGATTTAGCTCTTTCTCTCATTCTCTCTCTAAAATGTTGTTTTTGTTATGCTGGGTATATACATAGGGGATTGCTGTATTACTCTATCTCTTTGATATATGCCTGAAATATCATATACATTTTTAAAAAGTGGAATAAAAAGAACACACTAACCTGAAGAAAACAGAGCCCCCGCGACCAGCCAGCACTTCAGAAAGGAGCACGAGGATAGACTCTGCATGGTTAGTCCTACACGAGATACGCTCAGAAAACCACCAGCTGCTTTTGCAAAGGGCTGCCGTTCAGGGCTCACAGGCAGCAGCAGGAGACGAGGCCCAAACAGAGATGGTTTAGGACGGACTGTGAAGGACCCATTAGGGCACACTGCAAGCCCTGGACTTGACTCAACATGGAGAAGCAGCTAAAGGAACATTAGTCTTACAAAATGACAAAAGAGACACGTCCCTTGCTCCCAAGGAGCTGAAATCTAAGGTGGTAAGAAAAAGAAAAAGCCTGTAATTCCGAAATCGGAGGACACGGTGGGTTTCCAGAGTGCGCTGAGGGAACACAGAGGAAGGCTCGGTGCCTGTCCCAGGAAATCTTCCCCAGGGGCTTGCTGGGCAGGGAGAGTATGGAACTCAGAAGGGGAAACGGTGTGCCCAGGGGCTCAGAGAGGCTCAAGCGAAGGAGTCCCATGGCTGAATGATGTGAGTCCACGGGGTGAGGGCAGCGAGAGAGGAAGCACAGCAAGACAGCGACGCGCCTGTTACAAAAACCGTGTTACGAGGTTTGCATCTCCACTCAAGTCACTGAGGCAGGCAGTAAGTCAAACATTTACCAAGAACCTATGATGTGCGGGGCAATGTGCAAAATGCCCGGCACAGTGACAAGCAAGGGCAGCGCTGCCCTCCTGGAGGGGTGGCTGGTTGGGGAGGACAAACGTACACAGAAGGTTCTACTGTCCGAGCAGGGAGGGCCAGTGGGACGCAGATGAGGCTGCCCAGCTGCCCCTGGAGACAGGAACAGGAAGGCATGGCTGGAGGGGACGCCTGAGCTGGATCTGAAGGAACTGTCAGGAGTGAGCCAAGCAAGTGAGGCAAAGGTAGAGGTCATCTGTGCCGAGAAAGGAGCACAGGGAGGACAGAGATACTTGAGCACTGTCGGCGTAGGCAACAGGATGGCACATGCGTTCACCAAATGTTCCATTTGTGGCCGAGCACACCATCAATGCTGGGCCAGCAATGGCGACAGTTTATGAGGTGTCTCTCATGTCTCGCTTAGATCTTGGACTTTATCCTGAAAGCCGAGGTTTTTGTTGTGGTGGTGGTTTTTTTTTTGTTTTGTTTTGTTTTTTAAGATTTATTTATTTCTTTGAGAGAGAGAGCGGGATGGGCAGAGGGAGACAATCTCCAGCAGACTCCCCGCTGAGTGCAGAGCCCATGAGATCATGCCCTGAGCTGAAACCAAGAACCAGATGCTTGACTGAGCCACCCAGGTGCCCCTCGAAAGCCAGAGGTGTTTTATGACAGCAGGAGACACGAAAGCAAAGCTGCTGTGTCTGGTGTTCAGGCGGGGAGTGTGGGGCAAGAGATGGACAGGAAGCGACCAGTCCTTGTTCATGTGTGTCCTCAGTCTCTCCCCAGTGTGCTCTCATCCCATGGAGGTGATCCAGTTCCTGCCACAGAACCTCAGGGCTCTAGGAAGCCACATCTGAAAAATACAGGCCCAAGCAGTGAGGCACAAGCACATCACTGCTGCGTTCGTTTCAGAAAGATCCCTCCCCGCCTCAAGAAAAGGATGACAGGGAAACAACTGCTGAAGCAGAAAGATCCTTTAGGTAACGAACCTCATGGCTCAAAATAAGAGAGCAGGAGGTAACCGAGCTAAGGCAGTACGAGCCGCTAGGAAGGCAGAGAGACAACAGAAAACAGTGACAAAAGGGAGTCCCGGGTGACTCCAAAGTTCCCAACTGGGAAACAGCAGCTGGCTGAGAATGTGACCGAATGTGCTGGGAAGAGAAGAGCGTCAGAGAAGGCAAAGGGCCCAGGAAGCCCACAGCTGTGTCCCAGCAGCAGGAGCGACTAGGACACACATGCACTGCTTGCTGCTCATCAAACCATCAGGAGAGGCCAATGCTATCATTATCCATCCTGTGTTTGGTTTTTAGGGAGAATAATCAAAGCAGAGAGGAGTTAAGTACTTTGCTTAAGGCACAGGGCTACTAAGTGGTGGGGTCAGGAGTCAAGCTCAGGGGCAGGCCAAGTTCCAGAATTTGTGCTCTTAATGATTCTGCCACAAAAGCCAGAGATGCGCAGGAATATCCAGATGGTAAGAAATATCCAGCAGGCAGTTCAGAAATATGAAGCTGGTGCTCCGGGAGAGAGCAGAGAACTTTTGAGGGTTATGGGCATCAGCGGCCATCACACAAGTACACGTGACCACCCAAGGATACTGTGTCAAGTGAGAAAAAAAGAACAAGGTCAGGATTCCGGGAAACACCAAGACTAAAAAAGGGAAACAGCAGAGGGACCTTAGAAAAACAGAAGTGGAAGAACAAAAAGTGGAAGACATTTTGGAAGCCGAGAGAATAGTCTCAAGGGGAGAGTGGTCATCCCTGTCAATAGGTAAAGAAGGATTAAAGAAAAAAAAAAAAGAAAGAAACAAAATCACTGGATTTGGCTCAAGGAAAGAAAACAATGATGACCTTACCAAAACCTTTCTTGGAGTGGAGGAGGAGGCTGAAGGGAACCCCCGTGGCTGAGAGAGAAGCCTGATGTGGGGAAGTGGGCAGTGGGGAGGCGGGGGGCAAAGAGCTAGAGTAAGACCCTGAAGAGGAAGCAACACAGAAGTGTCACTTCCTAGGAGGTGGCAGGGGGGCTCCCTCCCAGAGAACTGCAGACCTTCCCTACGACAGCCTTGCCCCCCTCACAACTTGTAGTCACCTTCCCTCATCATGGCGGTCCCCAGAGAGACAAGGAGCACCTCAACTCCACAGAAGAATGGGAAGTTAGGAAACTGAGGTACAGAGTTGACAGTGCATCTGAGGTTAAAGTTACACAGGGTAGTGAACTCAAAGTTCCTGACAAAGCCTGAAGAGCTATTTTAAAATGTCAAGATAGACAAAATATTATTAAAGTTAATAAGAGCAAAGCTGCAGACAGAAACCAAATCTCCTTTAATGCCAAGCCTGAGACTTTCTCCTCTGCAGGCAGAAACTCCTTCTTCATGCAGGAAGCTTCCTTTCCCCTCCCTGCGCAGCTGAATGTACTCATCCCTCAAGGCCCAAGTGCTGCTGCCCATTCCATCCCGTCTGCGAAGGATCTGACTAACCTGGGCTCACCTTCCATGTGAACTACCCTAACTTCACGCCTCAACCAATACTTCCATATAGTCTCACACTGTGCTTACCTTGTTTTTGATCAGCTTTATAGGAATCATCAACATAGACTCCAATTATCCAATTTTAAGTATACAATTTGATGAGGTTTGAAAAACTGAAACATTCATGGGCCTCATCACCGTAACTGTGACGTAGAACGTTTCCATTCCCACGGGACGCTCCCTGTAGCCCTCTGCAGTCAATCCCCTGCTCCACCTCGGGCAACCGCCAACCACAGAGCTGTTCCCTGTCACTGCGGTTCTACCGTTTCTAGATTTCAGGTAAAAGGGATCATACCATGTGTACTCTTTTTGGGTCTGGTTTCTATCACTTTAGTGTTTCGCCCACGTTGTTTGGTGTATCTGGAATTCATTCCTTTTAACTGCCAAGTAGCTTTCCGTTGCATGAACAAACTTCAATTTGTTTACTTATTTATTAGTTGACGGACCCTTGGGTTGTCTCCCTTTCTGAGCCATTAAGAATAAAGCTGCTATAAACATTCTTGCAAGTTTCTTTGTGAACAAATGTCTTCCATTTCTTTTGAATAAATATCACGATATTTGTTTAACCCTGTAAGAAGCGGCCCACCTGTCCTCTATATTTGCTGGCACTTGCTAAGCCAGTCTTCTTAGCGTTAACCCTTCCCCGGGGTGTGAAGATTTCGCTGTAGTTTTAGCTTGCGTTCCCCTAACCAACTTTCCTGGGCTCCTAGTTCTGTTTGCGGCAGTGCGTATTCAAACCTTGTGCCCATGTAAAACAATGGGCAGTTTCCTTCTTCTTCCTGAGTTTGTAAGAATTCTTTATAATATTCTAGATATAAGTACTTTATCAGGTATTGTTTTGTAAATAATCTCCCCCATACCGGCAGTGGGGGAGGAGGGTGGGCGGAGAGGTCTTTCTTTTCATTTTCTTATCGGTGCCCTTTGAAGCGCAAAATTTTAGAATCTGAGGGAGTCCAATTCATCAACTTTTAAAGAAAGATCTGTGTTTTTTGTGTCCTAAGAAACCTTTGCCTAACCCAAGATCCCAAAGATTTTCTCCCATGATTTGATGTATATGGTTTATAGTTTTAAGTCTCCTATGTAAGGTCTCTGCTCCATTTGGATGTAAAAGTCAAGGTTTATGTTCTCCCGTTGGTTTTTTGCATATGAATATTTCACTGTTCCGGTGCCATTAGTTGATAAGACTATTCCTTCCCCCTTAAATTACCTTGATGAGCTTGTCAAAACTTCACTGACCATATATGAATGGGTCTATTTCTGGACTCTATTTCATTCCACTGGTCTATAAATTTATTGCCTACCAATAATACCACACTGCCCTGATTGCATTAGCTATAATTTATAGTACATCTTGAAATCAGGTAGTGTGAGTTCTCCGTAAGTTTTCTTTGTCAAAATTGCTTTTGGGTATTCTAGGATTTTTGCATAGCCACATAAATTTTGGAATCAACTTGTCAATTTCTACCAAAGAACCTGGTGGGATTTTGATTAGGACTGTGTTAAATGTATAGATAAATTCTAGGATCTTAACAATACTGTCTCTGACCCATGAACATGGGATCACCTTGTTTATTTAAGTCTCTAATTTTTTTTAAAAATATTTTATTATTTGACAGAGACAGACACAGCGAGAAAGGGAATACAAGAAGGGGGAGTAGGAGAGGCTAAGCAGGAAGCCTGATGCGGGGCTGGATCCCAGGACCCTGGGATCATGACCTGAGCCCAAGGCAGACGCTTAATGACTGAGCTACTCAGGTGCCCCTGAAGTCTTTAATTAAAAAAAAAAATGTTTAATTAAAAAAATTTTATTATTGAAATACAGGTGACACACTGATATATTAATTTCAGGTGCGCAACATAGGGATTTGACTGGTCTTTTAAAATTTCTTTCAGCAGGGACGCCTGGGTGGCTCAGTTGGTTAGGCGGCTGCCTTCGGCTCAGGTCATGATCCCGGCGTCCTGGGATCGAGTCCCACATCGGGCTCCTTGCTCCGCGGGGAGCCTGCTTCTCCCTCTGACTCTGCCTTCCACTCTGTCTGCCTGTGCTCGCTCTCGCTCGCTCTCTCTCTGACAAATAAATAAATAAAATCTTTAAAAAAATAAATAAAATAAAATTTCTTTCAGCAATGTTTTAATTTTCAGTGTACCCATTTTGCATGTATTTTAGTTATGGTTTTTCCTAAGTTCTTTCATATTTTTATGCTACCATAAACAGTATTGCTTTAAATTTTGATTTCTGATTGCCACATAAATATCAGAATACAATTACTGTTATATACTGACCTCTGTGTATCCTTTGACCTTGCTAAACTTATCTCTTTCAATTTTTTTGCAGATTAGGATTTTTATTTTTAACATATGACCATGTTTTATGTGAATAAAGCCAGCTATAAGTGTTCTTTTCCGATCTGAATTTCCAAAATTTCTTTTTCTGTCACTGTACTGCCTAAGACTTTTAGTATAATGTTAAATAAATGTGAGAGTGGATATCCTTGCCATTTTCTTGACCCTAGGAAAGAATATATTCAGGACTTTAGCTATAAATTGTCCATAGATGCCCTTTATCATGTTGAGGAAATCCCCTCTATTCCTTGTTAACTGATTTAAAAAAAAAAAAAATCAGGAATAGATGCTGATATTATTAAAGTTTTTTCTTTATTATTATTTTATTATTATTATATATTATTATTATTATTATTTTAAAGCTCTTTCTGTACCTACTAAGATGGTCATGTGGTTTTCTTCTTAAGTCTTTTAAAAATAGTGTATTGGCTGATTGATCACAGAATGTTGAGGCAACCTCACCTTCCTAGGATGGATCCCACTAGTTATCCTTTTCTATGCTGAGGAGAAATAATAAGAACGATGGTAGCTGTCACTTACTGAGAACATACTCTGACTCTATGCGGAGCACCTTACTTACCTTTCATAATTATTAACTAAATTAATATACAACAGGCTTAAGGGGGGTACTAATACTTTCATGACATTACACAAAGGAAACTAAGGCATTAGAGAGGTAAATTAACTTGCCAAGGATTATACTTCTCATGAAGGGAAGAGCTAGAATTTATACCTTGGTAATCTGACTTTCAGTTCCACACTCATAACCGCCTTATTATCTCATCAGGAGATTTGTTTTACTGATTATGGTTGACGATTCTTTTCCTAACCTTCATGATTCACTCCTACTCCCCTCTTTTAAGAACAGAACTAACCACTCTCCTGAAAAAAAGTGACTTCATGACACAAGGCTGAGTCAGTTACAGTACCCCTTCCCTGGATCACAAAGATAGGTCACTGGACATATGCTCTAAGCTGTGCCAGATGGAAACTTCCCCTAAGATTTTTTCTACCTAGGAACAGTGACAAAGACTGCTTTCCCCTGGGTGAGAAGACTGCAGAGATGTGAATCTGGACGTGTCTATGGCCACGATTTAGCTTCATGGAGAAAACCCACACGCAAGGAGAGAGAATGAACTTATGCTGAAAGAGTGAAAGAGAAAGACACAGAGAAGGAGGCAGAGGAACTACTCTGGGGGTGCTCACTCCTCAGTTCAGGTCTCTGGAACCTCACTTCTGGATCCCCTACATCTGCATTTCTTTTGTGAGCTATTCTCCACTGAGCATCTCTTAAGACAAACCTCCATCTTCACACATGCTGGGGTCTGGTGTGGCTTACTCCTTCATCTGAACATATCTGTTCAAATGTCATCTCATCTGGTTTCTGACTCTTTAGACAAATACCTAATTTTTTATGGCCAGGACATTACCCCCCACCCCATATTTTACTACATTAGAAAAACAAACATTTTCTCTCACTGAGCTAGAAATACAATCAACTTACACATCTAGTTTTCCTGGAGTAATCCTCCAGTATTTTTCATGTGTGTTCAAAACTAGTTGACAGCAAAGCTGAGAGGGGCTGCTGCCAGACCGGATTTGGGGTATAAGAGGAGAAGAGTCAAGGATATCATCAAAGTTTTTACCCCAAGCAAATGGAATGATGAGCACATCATTTACTGAAAAAGGAAAAACTTTATAGGGAATAGGTTCTAAGGAGATCACCAAAGGTTCCCTCTTGGATATGGTAAGTGTGAGATGCCTATTTGTTACCCAGGTGGGAGCTTCAGGTAGACATTCTGGCTCAGGAAAGGGATTCTAGTTAAAGATATGCATTTGGGAACTGAAACATGAAACTGGAATTTAAACCCATTGCAATGGATGAGAAAACTCAGTACTGAATACAGAGAGAAAAAGAGAGACCAAGAAAGGCTCAAAATCAAGCTAGCAGTGAAGGAAGACTAGATGCTACGTATTTATACTCTGGAACTCAGGCAAGGTTCAGGTAAACAGAAGTACCAGGTATTAAAAAGTGTGGTACAGATGAGGCCAGAGACAGTAAGAGAGACTGAAAATCTGTATTTAAAAAGTCAGACTTTCAGTTCCCCTCTCCTCCCCTGCTCAGCCCAATGAATGCCTTCCTTTTTGCTGCCAGAAAAAGAGAAGTGTTCACCCTTGAAAGGATGAAGCAGAAAGTGGGTTCTCACATATAAGGCACAACTAAGGATGAGTATGCTGTCCCAAAAGAGGGTGACTACGTAAGAGTCTAGAGATCAAACACCGAAACCTCTGCCTTCAGCAACAACCACCCTTGCCCCGGCTACGTTTGTACATTCAGGGGAAATACCAAGGATTATTCTCAGGAGAAACTGAGAAGTATAATAAAAATACTCCACAGATACAGACATGAGGGGAGGGGGTGGTCCTCAAGAAACCCAGCCCAGCTGGAACAGTGTTAAGAAAGCCACCAGTCAACAAAGTCCAAACCGAGCACACAGAACTTCTGGTCACTTCTTTAGTGCCTCACTTTTAGATATGAACTCGCCGAAGATCACCAGAGACAGCCACGAAAATGACAAGGAAGAAAGAAAAAAGGAACCCAGATGAAACCGAGATAAAGCAGGGAGAAGCTGAGAACTCCCCAAATGGTACCATAACTAAACTAAAGGAGGGAAGTCAACACATCAGCTGTGAAACAAGGAGGAGGTGGTATCAAAACGAGTATCAGACAACAAAAAAGAACTCTTGGAAAGTGTAAGTATGATAGCAGAAATGAAAACTTCAACGAAAGAGCTGGAAAACAAATCTGAACTTTCCCAGAAAGTGGGGCAGAAAAGACAAAGAGATGGCAAGCAACAGAAAAATGACCAAGAAATGGTCCACAAAATTTACCAGAGGATATTTTAAGACCAAAAAGAATATGGAAGAAGGAAAAAGTGGACATTATTAAAGAATTATTTCAAGGAAACTTTTCAAAGCTGGAATATATGCCTTTCCCAAAAGAGCCCACCAAGAATCCAGAAAATAGGTTAAAAAAAAAAAAAAAAGAAGAAGAAAAAAGAAATCGCACCCCCCCGCCCCCACATGATAGCATATGACTGGAATTTTAAAACACTGAAGACAAAAGAAGGTCCTAGAAACCAAGAGAGAGAAAGAAGAGGGAGGGCCATACACAAGCTGTCAAGAATTGCTATGGCATTAGACATCTTGACGGCTACAGAATAGTGAGTAGCGCCTTTCAAACGCAGAATGAAAATGACTCAAAGGGAGAATTTCGATACTTTTTTTTTTAAAAGATTGTATTTATTTATTTGACAGACAGAGATCACAAGTAGGCAGAGAGGCAGGCAGAGAGAGATAGAGGAGGAAACAGGCTCCCCACCGAGCAGGGAGCCCGATGCGGGACTCGATCCCAGGACTGAGATCATGACCTGAGCCAAAGGCAGAGGCTCAACCCACTGAGCCTCCCAGGTGCCCCCCTGATAAATTTTTATTCTAAAGGTTAAAATAAAGATATTTTCAGACAAATTTTCTAAGAAAGTAAATAGCATATACTATATGGACCATCGGTGAATAGTATCTTGTTACAACAATATAAGCACCAGCCACTGATCTAACCGGAAAGTATGTGCACTTGTAGTGGGAGAATGGGAGAACATGCCCGCAGCGTGCGTGCGTGCATGCGTGTCCAGCTGCAGGGGAGTCTAAGGAGATGACTACTACTTTTGCAATACTAGTCTGTTCACATAAAATGTTTTTCCAGTTCTCTGCTTCCCATGAAGAATCCTTCTATTTATTCAGAGAAAGTCGAGCAGGCCAATGGTTGCCAACAAGAGCCAGGGAGCCTGTCGAAGACAGACCAAGTCGGAGGTGAGGGAGATGGGAACAAGTGTTGGATGGCTCTAATAAACGTGGGAAAAGCCGGAGGAGCTAAACACCTTTGGCAAAATAAAAACTCATCAAAGTCTATAAAGATTATTACTCATCTTATGAAATGTGTCCCCTTGTACTTAGAGAATATGATATAATTAGAAACTTCCCAGGCTTTTCCTCTCAAACGATATATTATTTGTTTTAATACGCTGCTTCATGCCCAATTGCTATGCTTATATGTATGTTTTATGATACATACAATACATTATGTGTGTTGTAAACATGGGGTTTTCTCCCGAAATACTAAGTTCATTTATAGGCCTTGATTACAGATATTTTTTACAGTGTTCTGCATATAACAGGGTCTAAAATATGCTTGCTACTAATGATTTGTCTTTCTTCTCTTTCTCTTCTGCCTTTCTTACTCCAATAAAAGAAACTGCAAAGACATCAGTATTTCTACCTTACAAAACCGGAAACATGAGACCTTTATTTTTAGTTAAAAAAAAAAAAAAATCTTATTTTTAAGGATCTAAAATTAAAATGAAGGAGATGGTTAACTACATAATTATCTTCACTAAGAACACTGACATTTATAAAAGAAGCAAGGTCAGAGGAGAATAAACTGCCCATTCACATTTAATTGACTTAATTACCATAAACATTACTTTACATATCTAATAAATAGCTTAAAACTCATTTCTATCCAGGACAAGTGCTAAAATGACATTGATTTTATGGCATGTAAGGCAGAGGACAAAATAGGAAACCTCAGTACCAATAAATAGCTACCTGACTGTGAAGGAAGTATCATGAAAATGCAAATGTTTAGTGGACTACCAGTACGGACAGCAATGGATGGAAACTTGGGTCCATCCTCACACTTGATCAGCTCGAATCTATATTGCTCCATATTTCAACACAATTTCAACAATTCAGTAATTCATCCTCTAGAAAAACCCTGAAGGTAAAAGCAAAAGATACAAAGATATGCATTTATAAAACCTAGTAAGGAAAGTTCCCACCAAAAGGGCACACACTGTACAACTGTGTAACCAAAAATTATATGTATAACCAAAAATAGCTAGTCATACAACAGAGCAAGGGAACTGACTAAACGATGGGTCTTATTAAAAAAATGCTGACGGGCACCTGGGTGGTTCGGTTGTTAAGCATCTGCCTTCGGCTCAGGTCATGATCCCAGGATTCTGGGTTCGAGCCCGGCACTGGACACTCTGCTCAGCGGAAAGCCTGCTTCTCCCTCTCCCACTCGCCCTGCTTGTGTTCCCTCTCTCTCGCTATGTCTCTCTCTCTGTCAAATAAATAAGTAAAATCTTTAAAAATAAATAAGTAAAAATTTTTAAAAAATAAAAAATTAAAAAAAAAATTAAAATTAGGGAATTGAATTTCTACTGGTTAAGGTAACAAAATGAGGAAGTCATTAAGGGAAAACTGAAAGGTAATTAACAACTTTAAAAATCATGCTACATAAATTATTACAGGTATAAATATTTTGAATGTAATGGATAAAATACATGATCTGTCAATACATAATCTGGTACCTACATTATGAAAAATGTGAGTGGGTGAAATAAGAGATTCCATCTTTAGGTTAAAGTCGATTTTATTTTTTTACAAATGTGTTCATGTGTAAGTTTTTAGCTTTAAAGTCATTCAGTGGAAAAATGTCATAACGCAAAAGGTTTGTTTTCTAAAGTAGATTTTTCCAATTTTGGTTAAACTTGGTTAGAAATGCTATTTAGTAAGAATGACCTAATTAAAAATTTTGTAATTTGATTTACTCAAAGGAAAAACTTTATCCCTAATTTTAACTGGATATTATACTTAAAAATGGATACTTAACTGGATACTATACTTAAAAATGATATTCTTATATAAACTTAAGTATAATGAAAGACCCAAAGTATGTTTTCATTAGTACACATTCTAAAGATAACAAACTTATTAGAAGTTTTATGGTATTTTCAAGTGTATTATGTAACAAACAAACTGATTTCCTGACCGGGAAGAGCTTAGGTTGTCTTTCTCAGTTACTTTCTTCGTCCCTTAAGAAAACTGCATGCCGAGCAGACAGCAAACCCATCCACGTAAAACAAAAAAACCAAATTCTGTAGCACACTGTCACTAATTTATGGCAACAGTTAGGACTGAAATAATATTTAACGACAAAATTCATCTGGAAAGTGGGATTATTCCCCAGTGAACACAAGAGGAGTCAGGACAGTTTAGAAGTTACTATCACAAGTTGGAAGGCACTTCCTAAGTAGAAAAAAATTTCCTCTCAGGGGAAGCCTACCAAATCAAGTATGTTTATTGTATGTCAGATTTTACAAAGATAGTCACAGGAAACATGACACTATTCACTGTATTTAGAAAACGCTGCAGAATACCTGCTTTTCTATTATAACACCATTTATCAGGAAGATATTTTCCAGGTGTTGAATCCTTAATAGTGGGGATCCCAACTAGAACTTTGGGATTTCTTTTGCTTAGCTCTTAATCTTAATTTAGCAAATATAATTAGTCTTTGGGAGGGCTATAGGAACAGGAAGTCTTAATTGGAATTACAGGTCTTTACTAGTAAATGCCTTTTCTAAACTTCTGCCAGACTCATTACTAGTAAAAAAATCTTTAGATTTATGAAAACTTTTTATGAAAACTTTTTACTTCAACTTCCTTTCAACCTTTGTGTACTTAATTACTAATTTATACTTGCTTTATATGCTTTTAATATATATCTTCCTTTATCTTTTGCTTGTATATTTATCCCATTTCTTCTCTGAACATAATTTTAAGGGCACAGATGTCCATTCCTGTTCTTTTCAGCTCTTCTGCAAGGCCTATTGTGTACACACAGTAATTTAGTTACTCCCCTTCCCCGCATTCTTTTTAAACAAATCTATCCTGATCAACCAAATTATTAAAAAATATGGTTGATGATTGGTGGAAAAATATACTTTCAAGTTCAAGTTTAGAAAGACCTTTTAGAAAAACCAAGAAACCAAATATATATTTATAGTAACTTCATTGGAAACCCACCTCTACACAATGACTCATTCTCCAATACAGGAGCAGCCCCCGCCCCTCCCCTAAAGACATAAGCCCAAACCACAAATAGAGAAAGAAAGATTTCCGTGTATGAATCAGTGCCCAATGGAAAGCTATGACCTTTAAGTCAAAGTCTTATTAATCTGATTTAACACAATTCTCAACAAAGCTAAATTATTAGCTTTCCTTAGTTAAAACTTCTAAGTAAAAAATTAATAATAATAATAATAATAAAGGAAAAACTTAAGTGTAACCAAAACCATGGAGAAGAGTTCTGATGGTAAAGTAAGAGCAAACTTAGAATTCCACTACGGATTAGCATGATGGTCCGTGTTTCTAGAGACTACTCTGCAGTATCAAGTCTCAAATATACACAAGGTCTTGCAATTAAAAACTCAAGGAAGATGGCAACTGCGAGCTCTCTTATCTAAAATACTTTTAAATCATTTTAAGGTAGTGTTTTCATGAAACATACTTTTGTTATCTGGAGTATGTAGAACTCCTAATTCCCAGGGACACTGGATAAATGGGGTATCACTTAATATTGCTTCAATAGCGCTTTAAAACCCTGTAATATTTGAAGGCAGAGTCCCTTTCAGCTCTGGGTTAAGTTCAAACAGCAGAGTTACTAGAGTATCAGTCAGAATATTTCTGATATAAAGTTATAATGTGTTTTAATTAAAACATATTTCACAATACAGGACATAAACCAAGCGATCCTCACAAATAATCACTATTAGATGCGCTTTTAGAACACAGCTCTTTCTTATAACTGCCAGTAATTATAGAGGTAGAATTCTATATGGAGTTGTAAAAATATCACCATTTCCAGACAAATTAGAGTGCAAATGAAGTTGGGCATAACCCGATAAGAAATAATCTCCTATTTTAAGAACTGTGATTAGTATTGAACCACATAAAACCCCCCAATTTTCCTAAGACCCCGACATAAATTCATGCTTTGTGCTCCCTCTGCTGGCTCTACCGCTACAGTTAATCCCATTCTCAAGAGTGTTTTTTGTACAAGGCAATCCCATTACAACACTGAATGGCACTGGTATATTGTATTTGGGATCTCAAAGATGTAAGCCAGCTCTGAGGAAAAACAAAAGAAGAGAAAACAATTTGACCAAAGGTCACTCGAGGTGCTGAGAAACACACTTTGGACTCCTGATCCAGTGGTTCTTCTACTCCATCACGATCTCAGTCAGTGTCTTCATGTACAGGACTATTACTGAACTATACTTTGCTGCGAGCTACCTAAAACGTGGTATCTTTGAGCCACACAGGCTTTCCATTGCCCCATAATTACAACTGATAAAAGCATTTGACCAAAATTCAGTGCAGACATACCAGGCTCAAAGAGTTCCAGATTCCTAATTTTCTTGGACAGGCCCCAATTAAAGTCACCTATAGTAAAGGTTCCTAACACACTGGATACTTAAATTTCTCCAGTGTGCTCCTACCATTTGCTTACAGGAAGTCATATGCCACCATATTTGTCTCAGAATACATGGTCACCATATAATATGTCTTCATGTTAGTAAAAACCATAAAAGTCATTTTGTTGATGATGGGAAGGGACAGCACCATCTATCCAGTGCCTATTACAAACCAAGGATAGGGCTGGGTCTTTATAGATATAAATGTTTGCCCTAGGCAATCTGTGAAGAAGGCATTACAGTCCTTGTTTTACAGAGAAGGAAGCTGAGGGAAAGTAACTTGCCCAAGATCTGTTTGATAGCCAAGTCTCTACCACTTCCTTTGTACCTAACTCTTCTGGTATTTTGTTCATTCTTCAAACAACAGAGATAGTTACAGTAAACGATGCTCCCTTACCCCCGGCACCATCACCACCACCTCCTGCAGAAAAGCAAGCTTTGAGCAAAAGAGATTTTATTAAAAACATGAAGCTGTGAGATTTCTTTTAAAAGGCGAGGGTTAATACTTCATTTTTAACAGAGTAAAGTACATGGCACATACCGCAAATATTCATTAACTTGTAGCCTACGTTAGTATTTAATTCCAATTGACTTTTGTGTAATGGATGCATTTAATTATTTGTCATGTAGTCAGTGTGTGGAAAACTGAAAACACTAGCTCTGGTCTGATAACAATACTATTTACACAGACACAAACAGTCTGGGATTAAAGAATTTAATCTGTTCAGACAAAAAGTAAATATTTATTAAGCTAAAATATACAAGTCTATCTTTGTAGGGAAGAGACATTTGTTTCTTGATGAAAGATATAAATTGTTATCTAAATCACTGGCAATTTTATTCAAAGTGAAGTTTAAATTCTGTGTTCCTCCTGAAAACAGAAAACGAAAGACATCAGTGCCTATCCTTGTTCTCTGGGAGGGTTACTTATTTTCACAGAAGGGAATCATGTTAAAGTATTCAAACAGGAAAGTAGTGTTAAAATGAATACAATTCTCAAGAACTGACTGGTAACCTATTTGGACAATACAAGGGATGTCTACATTTTAGATATGAGAATGTCGGGGTACCTGCCTGGTTCAGACAGTAGAGTATATATGACTCTTGATCTCGGGGTCATGAGTTCAAGCCCCACGGTGGGCACAGAGATTACTTTAAAAAAATAAAATAAATTAAAATATTATTAAAAATCACTCTTTAAAAAAGATTTAAAGAAAGAACAAGAAACGAGAAAGTGGCCTACGTTAAATGTAGACTTAAGGAATTTAGTAGAAATGACAAATGAACGTAAATCTTGCTTAATATAAGTAATGTGATAAACTTGTTGCCTGAGGCTCTATAGGAAGCATCATACAATATTTATGGATATTGATTTTTCAACTGAAATGACAGATAAAAAAAGCCCTGTGTTTCATGATCTGAAGAAAGGAATTTAAAATAATTCAGACACACTTGTGTTCAAACACCAGTCCTTCACTTACTAGCTATGTGAACTTGGGCACTTGACTTTCCTGCGACTCAGTTTCCTTCCATGAGGACAGTGACTGCTGACTGAGAGGAAGAGAAACACCCTAACTGGGAGTGTGAGGAAAAGGCCACCAGTCTGTGCCAACTGGTTATCAGCATGGAGAGATGAGGGCGCTGGGTTACCAGCTATGTCAACTTTCTTTTCTTTTTTTAAGATTTGTTTATTTGAGGGGGTGGGGAGGGAGAGCCGAGCAGGAGAGGCAGAAGCAGAGAGAATCTGAAGTAGCCTCTCCACTGAGCATGGAACCTGACATGGGGCTAGATCTCACAATCCTGAAATTACAATCTGAGCGGAAACCAAGAGTCGGATGCTTAACTGACTACGCCACCCAGGCGTTCCCTAGCTATGTCAACTCTTAACTGCTGTATGTTAGCAACGAATTCTGACTTTTTATAAATACTGTGCAAACCAAATACACCAGCTGTCAGGGCTGGGTCTTGACCACCAGCTGCCAATATTAGCTTCCCTTTTGCAGAATTATGGGAAGTGCTCCATGCCACCCAGAGGAGAAAGCATCTGGACTCAAGGTTGTTCTGGGGTTACACAGATATTCTAAAGCAAAGAGATGTGCTCTGGCAGGAAAAGTCAAGAGCAGAACTTAAGATGATTTTATGAGAGAAACTCAAAGCAAAAGTGTGTCTCCCTGGCACAACATGGTTTTGATATAGCTAAGAACTATATTTACATTCCAATTTAAAATCTTTTTTATATAAATGTATTTTAATTTAATCACCGATTCCCCACCCAGTAAAGAGAATGTTGTGCCTTGTCCTCTGAACCTCAATAATATAAATCCAAATTTACTCAACATACGAATGTTGACCAGAGATGTATTTCTTTTTTGACCTTTTCAAGAAATGAACTTCTGGTTTTACTGACTTTCTCTTATGGCTTTTTGGTTTTCTATATCACTGAGTTCTGTTCTCTGTCTTTAGTCGCCTTTTTGGGATTTAATTTGCTCTTCTTTTTCTAGTTTCTTAAGATGGAAGCTGGGGTCACTGACTTGAGACTTCTTTTCCAACATGATATAGGCATTTCAGGCTATAAACTTCCCTCTAAATACTGCTTTAGTGGCATTTTGATCTGCTGTATTTTCTTTAGCCGAAATTACCTTTTTAAATTCCATTCATTTCTTCTTTGATCTATGGGTTATTCAGAAGTATGTTATTTGATTTCCAAATTTGGAGGATTTTCCAGAGAGCCTTCTGTTATTGACTGCTGTTACAATTCCTTTGTGACCAGAGGACATGCTTTCCATGACTGGAATCTTTTTTGTACTTACCAAGTCTTGTTTGATGGCACAGAATGTGATCTTTCTTGATAAATGCTCCCACGTGCAAATGAGAAGAAAGTGTATTTGGCTGTTATTGGTTGGAGTGTCCTATAAATGTCATTTAGGTCAAATTGGTTGATGACGTCTGAATTTCCGATATTCACACTCATCCTCTGTCTACTTGTTCTACCAATTATTCAGAAAGAAGTATTTAAATCTTTAATTGTGGAAGTGTCTCTATTCCTACTTGGAATTTTTTTTTCCCCTTTTTAATTTTGAAGCTCTGTTCTTTATTTGGTGCATACATTTAGGATTCTAATAGTTTTCCTGTCGAAGTGACTCCTTTTGTCATTATGAAATGACCTTCTTTATTTCTTTATTCCTGGAAATACCCTGTGCTCTCAAGTCACTCTCAGTTTCTTTTGACCACTGCTATTGATAAGGTTATGTCTAGCACTTTGCCATTAGTTTTCTCTTGGTCCCGCCCCTTCTTCCTTCCCCATTTCCTTTTTTTCTGCCTTCTTTTAGGTTATTTTTATGATCTGATCTGTTGGTTTATTAACCACTGAACAGTGGTCTGGAAATTCTATTAGAACAGTGAGCTGTGATACTCACAGGACTCACCCCCTTCTTTTCCCATCCATGAGGGATTAGTTTCTTTTGCTGTCTGATGCCCAGTACTCTGAAAACCTCAGTTTCTTACATTTTATCTGTTTTTGTTATTGTTTTGGGATGAAGGGTAAGTGAAAAGCAATTTTTAAATACTTATATAAAAAAATACAGTTTTAGAAAGTTTGTATAGAAGCTTATTAAGGAATGCTAAAGAAAACCAAAGATTTTTTATTTTTTTCTTTACTTGAAGTTGTACTGTACAATTTTTCCCAACCTTTCATAGTCACACTATTTTAAATTTCACCTTGATTTCTCAAATATGACACTAAGTAAATGTTTATCTCACTTTGTGTAGAAAATTTATTCCTTAAAATAATCCCACTAAGTATGTGCTTTGTAGCACCATCTTTTATTTGCACAATTAGTCTCATGTTGTAGATTATACATGCCAATCATTCTAGTCTTTTAAAACTCATTTTTCTTCACTGTAGAAACCAACATACTAGGTATTCTCTACTTTTTCAGATAACACTGTGGCACCATGAGGGAAGACATAAAGCAGTTTTGCATTTCTGGTTCAAGCCCACCATGTCCTACTTCACTTCAAACTCTATCCACGTTGATCTGCTCATTGGTGAACAGGTCACGCCTTTGCTCACACTGACCTCCTGGCCTATACTTCCCTTTCCTACATCAGTCTGCCCAGCAACTTTCCACCACCCTTCAAACTTAGGGGAAAAAAACCTCTCATCACATTTTCTAGTTAGCTGTATCCAGTTTATCTCCTTTACTAAAATATAAAGTTCTTGAGCATGAAATAATTCACTTTGGCCTTCTTGGTACCCAGTACAGTACCTATATATTTAAAAGTTTCTCAAAAAATGTTTAATTGTGGGTGCCTGGGTGGCTCAGTCAGCTAAGCACCTGCCTTTGGCTCAGGTCATGATCCCGGTATCCTGGGATCAAGCCCTTCATCTTGCTTGCTCTAATCTCTCTCAAACTTAAAAAAAAAAAAAAAAAAAAAAAAAAGTTTAACTGAAGGAAACTCAGAAATAGAAATAATTTGGGATGCAGCATGTTATGGACTGAATGTATGCGTTCCTCCAAAATTCATATGTTGAAGCCCTAACTCCCCAGTGTTGCTATATTTGGAGTAAGGAAGTAATTAAGGCTAAATCAAGGTCATAAGGGTGGGGCCCTATTAAACAGGATTACTGTTCTCCTGAGGACAGACACTAAAGAATGACCTCCCTTGCCTCTCTGCCCAGGACCCTGCATAAAGAACAAATCATCTGAGCACACAGCCACAGAAGGCAGCCATCTGCAACCCAAGGGGAGAGCCCTCACCAGACACCAACCCTACTAGTTAGTACCTTGACCTTGGACTCCAGCCTCCAGAACTATGAGGAAATGAATGTGTGATGTTTAAGCCTCTCAGTCTGATATTTTTCTTTTACAGCACGTTGAGCTCACAGATACAGGGAGGTGGTTAAGATGAGGCTGTTCCTCTCTCTCAGCTAGAAGGCAGGTAGGGTTCTTGGGTCTCCAGGGCCAGTAGTACAAACTCCTCAGTTGAAAAAAAAAATTATTTCTGCCTTTTCTCCAGAGGGCTATACTTGAAACAGTGCTGCTCTGCCATTTCATTCTTAGTTGTTACCAGCATGACTCCCTCCAAACCAAGATCAGATTGGCTGTAACCCTGTTTACATGCAAATTAACACTAAAAGAAAGCTCAGTTCCCTAAGGACTGGGTTACTGAGGTATCAGACAAGCTCACATTTTTATTCCATCAAAGAGTTCTAGTTACTCTAGTTATATCTCGGAGGTGTGAAGAACAATCACATTGCTTCTAGAATGTCATTTACAACAATAAAAGCGGAAGAAAGAACGGAGTCTGGACAGGGCTCTGGTTTCAGAATGGGGTAACCAGAGAGGGCTCTACTGAGGAGGTGATATTTAAGCAAGGACCTAAAGAAAGTGAGGATGTGAGGTGTGCAGCTAGCTATCTGAGGAAAGAACATTCTAGGAAAAAGGAATAATAAATGTAAGTGAACTGAAGAAGGCCACGTTCAAGTCAGATTACTGGTAAACATTTCATGAATCTCTTTAACTGATTTTCTGAAGCTTAAAAAACCTAAAACACATCACTATTATTTGCCAAGATCACTCCATCTCACTCCTAGCAAAAGTAAGTTTCATCTTTCTTACTTAAAGCTGGAAATTAAATTATTATTCTTTAGTCATCAATCCCCTGCAGAACGGGAACTGGAAAAGCATGCTGCTGCTGAAAACATCTTTAAGGTTTACCTTAATGCAAAATGAGAATTGCTATATTCAATAATTCAATAACAGGATGGTGAAAAGTCTGTTTGCTTCTGAAAAGTGAGAACTGGCACAGACAGTGAGATGTGAGCTGTAGAATGTTGAAGCCAGAATGAAAAATAGTTTTCTAAACTAACTTCTCTTTAATTCCTGAATTATCGTCACGAACAAAAGGCACAAAGCTGCCAGCAACATCAGAAAGATTCAAGTACTTACTACTTTAAGTTAACCCAAACGGAAACCAGGCTGAGCACGGATAACTGGTCGCTGGGGTCACCGCGACACCAGAGCGTGGGCCCAGCACCAGCACCAGCAACAGCGAAGGGTCCCGCACACATCCCCTCATTTAAACCTAGACTCCACCCCCGACGAAAACGCCAGCACCTGCAAATCAGACTCAGCAATGGGTCTGCTAACCCTGGCCAGAATCTGCTACTTTAACTATTTACAGTTTCTTTTTTAAAGGGAGGGTATGATGTACCACTTTCAAAATTTGGAATTTTAATTTCCCCTGTTTTGGTGATCTATTAATGAGCTCCAAACGGAGTATTTAATAATAACGGGATAAGGTCCATGCCAATTTGCCTAGGATAGTTCATGCATTCTGTCCTCGTGGAACGATAAATAAGAGTCCCCTTTTCTTCTCCTAAAGGGTCCCGGTTGGATGGGTAAGTTATATGGTCACCCACTTGATGATCACTTCCTTTATTCCTTTACCCATTCACTATCTTTCTCACTGCATGAAGAAACACGCTGATCTGCCAGCATTCTTTCCTCTGGGGGCACCCACAGCTCTCCTCATCACCGGGGCTCTCCATGTGCACCGCACAGCTGTCTGCAGATGGCCCCACGGCACTTGCACTTGAATTTTCGGTCTGCTCTCCTCCCACACCCGGTCCCGTCCCACTCCTTCCTCCTAAGTGAACCCTTTGTCTCCCTCGCCTACTCTCGCCTCTATTTTCTTTCATGCCGCCCCCCACGCCGGGAACAACTTACTGATCTACCAAATTTCTATCCTCAAATCACTTTTTAAAAGTCACTTCCGTCGGTGAAGCCCACCTGGGAGCGCCCATCCGCCCACCTGTCCTATTTATGGATCAAATCTGTCAGACTAACCTCTCGGAGGCTCAAATGTGAAATGTTTTTGCTATTACATTGAGGTTTTCACCATATTCACTCACATCAAAAACAATGCAACTCCCGACAAACTTTACAATATCCAAGTAGAGCTTTGAGACCTATACTATAGCTATAAACAACAACAACAAGGAAAATACATAAACCAGAGGGATCTTACTAAAAATGATAAATCCAACTCCTGCTTTCAGAGGCTTGAGGGTCAGTCAGATGTGGTTATTTGGAAGCTGAAAGGAAGACCATCCTCATTGGTAGTACACGATCTAAAAAAAGACTCTTTCCTGGACCCAACTTTAGTCAGGTTCCTGAGTATGAACACCTTCCACCCCTGGACAAGTCCTCTAGGAGCCCAGTGTTAAGCATCCTGTCAAGCTGATTTGGGCAGAGCCCCCCAACCCTAAATATCTGATTAAATATTCATCCTCTAAAATCCCCCCCCCCAACCCCCGGGTCACTAATAGCCCTAGCCTGCCTTCAGTAAGAATCCCGTTACATCAGTTTAGTGAAAAATCACCCACTTCCGGGCACCTGGGTGGCTCAGTGGGTTAAGTCACTGCCTTCGGCTCAGGTCATAATCTCAAGGTCCTGGGATCGAGCCCCGCATCGGGCTCTCTGCTCAGCAGGAAGCCTGCTCCCCCCTCACTCTGCCTGCTTCTCTGCCTACTTGTGATCTCTCTCTGTCAAATAAATAAATAAAATCTTAAAATAAAAAAAGAATTACCCTACTTTCTTAATAATTTTCCTTCTGCGGACACTCACCTCCCCCCAGGTTGCTGTTTGACTAGAAGCCCACTTTCCTTTGTTGTAGTCAGAGTTGAGAGCCTACTCTCTCTCCCCTATTCCAAAACCCCACGGAAGCAGTCCCCCTCAGTAAGTCTGCCTCACATTCTTCAACAAAACCCAGACAGGAGTACACAGGAGATGAGTATTCTTAGTATGTCGTCAGCGGGTACGTCATGGTACAAAGACAATGAAAGAGATCAGTGAGTCTTTAAGATGTGGCTGTTCATAAGTGAGAAATTTCCCACAAGAATATGGGTACAGGGGCACCTGAATGGCTCAGTCGGAAGAGCGTGTGATTCTTGATCTTGGGGTCATGTGTTCGAGCCCCATTTGGGGTGTAACAATTACTTAAATGAATAAAAACGTAAAAAAAGAAAAGAGTATAGATATAGTTGCTACGCCTTCTTCAGGGCAAAACAACAACAACTTTGGATTTATAGCTCTGGTCAAACTTCTAAGTGGCACATGAGTACCCAGGAAGCAACAGGGGATCTACTCTAACAGTATTTTGCCCCCAATGCAGTTTTAAAAAGCAAGCAGTCCGCATGTACTGTCTGCCGAACAATAAGTTAAGCCCAGAAATGACCACATAACAAGAATGCAGGCAAACAGAGCAAAAGGAGAATAAGAACAAACGACCCAAGAGTCACTCATGGGCATGAATGAATTGCATTTACAAGTCTGGAATCAATGCCTTAGTTTCTATCATGATTCTAGCTCATGAGGACCCTCTTTCAGTGGAACCACAAGTTATTAATGTACACCCATTCGGTGCAGACACAGGTTGCTATTGTCATCATTATATCCACAAGAGGAAGGGAGGGACTAGAAAATCAGACAGTGAGGGTAAAATAAAATATTTCTAAACCATGGTAACAGGAAATGCCACAGACTCTTGCAACAGTCACACCAAGTGTCATACAAAATTTTGTAGCCTGGACACCTCCTGTTGCAGTTTAGTGCCTAGGCACAGAAATCCAAAGACACTGAGTGATTCTTCAGAAGGCATATTAAAAAAAAAAAAAATTTAGGGGCGCCTGGGTGGCTCAGTGGGTTAAGCCGCTGCCTTCAGCTCAGGTCATGATCTCAGGGTCCTGGGATCGAGTCCCGTGTCAGGCTCTCTGCTCTGCGGGGAGCCTGCTTCCTCCTCTCCCTCTCTCTGCCTGCCTGTCTGCCTGCTTGTGATCTCTGTTTGTCAAATAAATAAATAAAATCTTAAAAAAAATTTTTTTTGGTGAAAATTAAGGCTCTTTTCTTTCCATTAAACCAGACTACCACAACACATTGCTTTAATATCTTGCTTGCTGTGGTAATGTTGTTACACAAGACAAGGAAACAGCAAGAAGGAAAAAAAAACAAAAACAAAAAAACAAAACCCACAGATGATTGCCCACTGCATTTCACTGACCAGTATTTAATCCACAGTGAGGCTCTCCAACCTGACCATTCAAGGCTAGTAGAGACTATCGTACAATCAGCTAACCAATGAAAAGTATTCCCCAGATGCGATTTTCTTATTGAACATGTTGAAATAAATAAATACACCGGCAGCCATGTATTCACTGGTTCTAGATTGATTTGTTGATACTTCCTTTACTTTCTACAGAAAAGATACTAACTGCTACCTTTAAATGTGATTTTGTAAGTTCAGGACTGAGGGATATGACATGAATCCTAAAAGCTGGGCCTACATTAACAAGACACAAATTGCTCTCTCTGCCAGATTCCCACTGCTGCCACAAGCCCTTTGTGCTAGGATGGACAGACCACATATTAAATTCTTCAATCTTCTACTGTCAGGAGTAACAGGACTTGAATTTCCTACTAGCTTATACTTTGTGCTACTTGAAATGAATGCACATAAGAAATTCCTAGCGTCAGCCTGAGGTACAACAAATTTAACAGACATTTTAAAACTCTATATAAATGTTATCTGGACTAACACACACATGCATATATAACAGTTAGCTATACTTCTAAATCCCCAGGAAAACTTCTTATTTGGTTTGCTTGTCTAATGACAGAAGAGTAGCACAACTGGTAGACATTGAATGGAGGAATAACAAGGGAGCTCTAAGACTTTAAGTCACTATTAGAAATTATTTCCAGTTGCAAACTGCTTGTTTCTTTTCCTAGTGGCAAGTAAAATGTATAATTTATTCTCTGGGGTGCTTTGTGAAATCTGGTTAAAAATCTTTTGAGAACAGCTTGTATCTACTATTACTTTGAGAAAAAAAAAAATCAAATCTATGACAAAAATTAACACCAAACTTGGACATCTGATATGTCAAAGTAAGGACTTTTGTAAAGATTAGTAGCTTTGAAAACCAGGAGAGATTACATGTTTAGACAGTAACAACCACACTAAATGGTCCATACATAGACTTTAGAGGAAGAGAAATATAGTTTTGAATTTCTGGATCTATAACCTACACTCCCAATTTTAAATTTTCATCAGTTTTATGATCTATCTCCAAATGAAATTGTGAGTGTGCAGAGAACAGAAGTTCAAGACCTTAAAAACAATTAGTTTAAAATATATAATCATCAAACAATATCAGATTTGTAGTGGGCTTTTTAAGATGGGTCAAAATAATTTGAAAGGCAAAGTTACTTCATAAAATCATACTGTTGTTAAAAAGTTTGATGGGAGGCAGTAAAATGTTAAAAATGGGACTTTTAGGGCCAGAATATTTGCATTTCCATATTGGCTTTACCATCTTCTAGTGAAGTATTAAGACAGCCCATGCATCACTTCCCTTGCGTATGAAATGGGGATAATTAACAATCTCAGAGAGCTGCCTCGAGGATTAAAATAAAAATAGTTAATAATTAGAACCATGTCTGTTACAGAGCAAGAGCCCAATAAATAGTGGCTACTACTAGCATTACTGGGCAAGTAAAATATTTTGTATGCATGCTCCACGATACAGCCTTTAGAAAATCTATACTGTACATCTCAAGTTCATTTAAAAATTAATTTTTAATGAACTACCTATTATAGACAGCTAGTTTATAGAATTGTTACAGAAAATGAGCGGCCTGTTGGAACACATCTGACTCTAGTTTAGATCAATGTAAGAATGCACGTGGGACAAATGCCTACGAAAATGAGGACCTCCTCAGTTCCCATTCCAGCTCAGATCTGCAGGGTGGAGACTAAAAATGTAACAGGAGTGAACTGAGATTTTTAAAAAATAGAAGCAGCTATCTATTGAGAGTAATTCATTCTGCACACGTATGGTGAGATGCGTTTCTCTCTCTCTCTCTCATGCGGTGACACTCAGTGAAGATGAAACTCTGATCAGAGTAGAGACTCTGAGAGACTTGGGTTCTACTTCTGCTTTGTTGTGTGGTCTCTGCCAAACCATTTAATTTCTCTACAGTCTCCTCTGCTTCCTCATCTTTTGTAAGATAGAAATTAGTAATTTTGTTGTCCATCTAACTTAGAGGGACGGTTTTAGAACAAATGCCAATTCTACTCAGGGCCACAATGAAAAGAATTTACCTTCCTCATCGCAAGCATGACAACAGAGTTACTGAGTGCCAGTATATTACTTCAACAAATGTTAACTTCTGATTTATGTCACCACCTATTTAAATTCTGGAAGTCAAACATATGTAAGGGCTGGCACTATGACGTGCCAACGCATGGAGAGTAGGCGGAATCACTTTTCTTCCATATATGGGAAACCCTGTAAGTTTCAGTCTCTCGGACATTTAGTGACCAAGAATATTTCTCTAATAAGCAGTTATGCAACTCTGCATGTCTGAATATGCACACGGAATTCCCTGCACATGGCAGCCCCAGGGTAAGAGCATCCAATGGAGGGGGAGGGAGGGAATTTTGTACCCTCTCCAAGTCCTCCATACATAGTTTAACCTCCAAGAGAAATTTTGTTATCTGCCCTGTTCACCTTTAGGAACTCTGGTTATACCTATACACCCACAGGTAAAACACTGTGATGTGAGTGCCTCCTTTACCAACGCTCTATACCTGAGAACACTTGCGGGGGAGGAATCACCATTTTTTTGGATCACATATGAATTTCATATTGTTTTGCCCTAAGATTCTGTCACTTTTTTCTAAGTTTGTTTCCATATGCCCAAATTCTCATAACATCCTTCTCCCAGAAGAAGTATCTTCTGTTATGTTTTAATTATTGATTTAATCTAAATTTCTTCCCTCTGGACAATACGCGGTACAACTGGGTGATAGTTCAGGGCCGATGACCATAGCAGGCTAAAGAAGCATTTGTTTCGAGTGGGGTTTTAACGCCACTGTCGGTCTTCAATAAATCTTACCAATATTTGTAGACTTAACACACTGAAAACATTTTTTAAAAACATTTCCAAGTAGGGATAGTATAACAAATCTGTTTGCTTCACTACTAAAGAATTCTGAATTAAAAAGGAAGTTAAATAGAATTTTTTAATACATACTGTGATATACTTTCTTATTTCTTATCCATATTTCTGAACCTTCATTCTATTACCACTATTATGGCCGGTAGCCTCCATCATTTATTTATGCCAAAGGAAAACTGCAGGGGTGGAAGGTGGTGATAAAGCTTGTTAAAAGCGACTCTATTTTCAGGTTATTTTATAGTATTGTGTTTAAATTTCAAGAGGCAAAATTTAAAGTATAATAATTTTACTTTTCCCTTTGAGTTTCTTCTGCTTGACTACAGCCACCCGAGAAAATATTATTTTTGCATTTTTACGAGGCACCTTTCAAAGCATACTGATACTGCTTTGATGGTCATGGTTTACCATGTAAATCCAAAAAGTAGAAAGTTTATAAAATATTTAAGGAAAGAGTAATGAAAGGCATATGCCAGGCAGTTTTACTACATAACTATAGAAACTATCACCAGGATACTTAATTATCTAATTATGGTATCTTGAATGCTTTTTTGAAGATGTAGTAGCTTTATTTATTTATTTGTTGAGGGAGAGGGTGGGGGGCAGAGGCAGCACCTCAAGCATGCCCCATGCCCAGTGCAGAGCCCAATGTGGGGCCTGATCCCATGACCCCAAGATTATGACCCAAGCGGAAACCAAGAGTCAGAACTCAACCGACTGAGCCACCCAGGCGCCCCTGCAATAGTATTTTAATAGGATTGCCACCTTATTGCTTCTAGCCAAGAAATCTCTAAAGAGCGGCCATTTTGTGGACCTAAGTATCACATTAGGTGCTAATGATGAGCGGACTAAAAACCATACATTTTCTGTCCACCTGGAGCTTACAGTGTACTCTAAAAGAGAGAGAGAGAGAGAGAGAGAATGTATGTGTGAGCAGAAACATGGTATCAAGCATAACAGTGGATTTAGGGATAAGGGAAAAGCCCCATGTTAGGAAGTAAGAAGTGTAGAAAATATGGAGTAGAGTAGAGAAAGAAACATTCTGAACATGTGCAAAGGCCTAAGACAGGAAAGGGATCAGTAAATCCTGGAAAAGAAAGACCGTTGGTGTGGCTAGAGAGTGTGTCATCCCAAAGACAGAGGGTGGCCACGGAGGCCATCTGAGCAAGGAAGAGACGGAATCTGATTTCGATTCTCTTCAGATGGTTGCTTGGTAAGGGACTGGGGGTGGGTGGTCTGTACTGAGAGCACAGGAAACCACCACTACACATGAGGTGGGGATGGTCTGGGATGGTCTGAGCTGGCGTGGCTGGCAGCAGGCACAGAGAAAAGAGGACACGTTCCATTTACATTTTAGAAACAGAACAGAAATGGACAGAGGATGGATGTAGGAGGTGAGGGAAAGAAAATCCTGATGAGTCTCAAGACACTTATGGGCATAAGTGTCTTGATGGCGGGAGACACCACTTGCCAAGATAGAGGAGACAAACAGAAAAAGTTTGTGGAGAAAGGTTTAAGAGTTGGCCTGGGAGATGGGGTGTGAGAGGGGCGAGTGGTGATGTTAACGCTGTGGCAGCTGACAGTGTGGGGTTGGAGCTCAGAAATGCAGCTGGAGTTGGTCATTTGGGACATACTGCCACATGGATGACCTGTAAAGTCATAAAAGGAGATGAAAATGCCTGAAGTAAGAGCTTAAGTGAAAAGAGGGGAGGGCCTTAGGAGCAGGCCTTAAGGAATTCTAATATTTACAACAAAGGCCTAAAAAGGAATGGCAAACCTGTGGGAACAAAGCTAGGAGTACGCTGTCACAGAAGCGAAGAGAAGGTGGTGGGCAAAGCCATCCACCTCAGCTCTGAGACCAAGCAAAGATGGTGGCCGGTTTGTCCAGAATGCACAGCCAACGATTCATTCTTTTAATTCTTGAGAAAAGAAAATCCCAAGTCCCCAAACCAGAAAACATGCATTCAAAGAGTGATTCTAAAAATATTTAAATACATATTGTTCATTTTTCCCAACTTTTCTGATCTGAATTTACCTGCTCTGTTTTGCCTTACAGGCACTGAGTACTAAAGATGTAAGTCTGAAGACCGAACACCACATTACAGAACATAGAATAAGTTTGATGACAGGATCAAGTAGTGAATATGTAATTCAAAAGGAAACCATAATGGTTTAAGTGGAATAATGCATTTCATTTCATGCCACAGAAGTGGCACAGAAATCAATAAAGCACAGAGCCACAACAGAATTATTAAGACAGTATCATATGCATGAAAAATTATTACTATGGCTTCAAATATTTATTCATGACAGATTTAGTGAGTGGTATACACTATGACAAGACCGTTCTAGTAATTTAAAAAAAAAAAAACCTCTTTTGAGGAAACTCATTAGAAGATTGTCCTAGATTTACGCTTAAGATGTAATCCTTTTTCAAAGCAATCAAATGGCACCAGATGTCATTTTTCTAAACCACAGTATAAAAGACATACCAAATGGCGAAAACACTCCGAAATTTGAAAGTACTACAGTTTAGACATGATTTAACATTGTGCTTACTTGGAATAATAAACCAATTCAGTCAGAAAAACATCCCCCCCCCCAAAAAAACTATAAAAATTCTAAAATATGCTGAGAGAAATTTTCTGTGATCACAGATCAAGGAACTATGTCTCTTTCCATAAACCACTGTATGTCTCTGCCAACTTATAAAATGATATTACATGATGCTGGTGAAGAAAAAAAAGAAAAAAAAAAAGAAAAACCAGAGATACACACTTAAATTGCGGCAGTGGAGGGAGGGCAGAGAAAAAACAAAGGAGAAACTTATAATTTAAATTTATGTAATTTTTAAATGCTTAAAAATTTTAAGATTCTTAAAATTTCATGTATACTTCACTAATTTCCACAACTATTTATATATATCATCTAGTTTTTGTCCAGATGCATATAATATATAGTTGTTTATAGCAGTATATAATTTTACATTCTTTCCTCACTTAACATTATATCAAAAGTTTTCTGTATTTCTATTTTACTTCATAATATTTTTCAAGGCTAAATCATATTCCCTTGAGTTGACAGAATGTAGTTTACTTGACCAATCCCTTATTTGGTTCCTAAATATAACTCTTTCCCAGAGTTAAGTTATTTCCGTAGGATAAATCCCAAGACATTAGCATTTCAATAAATTTTGGCAGATATTTCTTTATATAAATCCACTATTTTCTACCATTTTTTACCTTACATATGCAATTTATGCAATTACAAAATAATCCAGGATTATATCATATCTCTATAGTATAATAAAGCAATTTTTAAAAAAGATTTTATTTATTTATTTGACAGACAGAGACCACAAGTAGGCAGAGGCAGGCAGAGAGAGAGGAGGAAGCAGTCTTACCGCAGAGCAGGGAGCCCGATGCGGGGCTCAATCCCAGGACCCCGGGATCATGACCTGAGCCGAAGGCAGAGGCTTTAACCCACTGAGCCACCCAGGTGCCCCTATTAAAACAAATTTTAAAATGGTTGAAAAGTTATCGGCAGGTGGACTTAACAGGACAATCTAAGATTGAAACAGTAAGAACTCCACCGCCTCCTGAGATTGGAAGCACGCAGAAGCATTCTCTCAGAGATGCTATAAAAACAATTTTTATACTGGAAAGAAGTCTGCAGTACAATGACCAAGGTTTCTATCTACAGCAGTAATTCCAGTTAGACTAAGGCAAAGTTCTTTAGGGATAAACTGATACCTCTATCCAGGGACTCAGTTACATTTTAAACACTGCGCACTTCTGGTGAAACACTTTAAACCAAAGCTATCTGAGACGGTGCAGTGAGTGTGTGATGGCTCCATGCAGGCGTCTGGCTTGCTCTGCTCTTCCTGTAACACAGTTCTGCTGAAAGAAAAATCTGTCACCTGCAGACGAGCATACATTTGACCATGTGTCCACGTGGATGCAGGATGTTAGTCATCTACAAAGGAACACAGCACAAAGGCGACCAGATCTGTCCTTTTGTGAAAATCCCATGGTGAAGGTTCCTGGCCCCCAGTCCCAGACTGCATGAGCTGGCACGTGCTGGCACGGGAAAGCCGGTGTTGGGGGGTCATTGCCTTAACTCTGGGGCCTGTGCCGCCAACTACTGTATTTCCTCTCGGCCATTCAGAAAAACTGGTCCGGGCCGGGCAGAACTTGGGGGCTGAGACAAAGTACATCTGTTGTAACAGGCCTGGAGTAAGGTGAGGGAGGACGGCTGACAGCCAGAGAGGGGGCAGGCTGGCAAAGGGACAGCATTTCGAAAATGCCATGAAGCTCTCTCAGACTATTTCCTCAGGGGATCTACCTGATCTACCACAGCCTGACATTTCCCAAGGGCTTTTCAGTCCTGAGGAGGGCCTGCCCGGCACTGAAAACAGACCCTTTGGAGGTACGGACCCCCACCTTGGCTGGGAGTACTGAACACCCGCCCACGGATGAGAAGGGGACCAGAGTGGGCAGGGGCCGAGGCACTGCAGGAAAGGTGCTAAAAGAGGAAACAGAAAATGTGAAAGAAACGCTGTTCCAACTTGGAAACAAAGTGCACTTCAGCTCTGCCAGGAGCTGGGTGAAAGGGGCTCAGGAATCACAGGCTGCTTGGGCCGTGCGCTGCCTTTACCTTTCCTTCCCGCACTTTCTTCGCGCCTCCTGACTTTGTCTTCCTGGTCCCTTCCCCTCCACTGCCTTGTAGCTCTCCAGGTGTCCCCGTATGCCTCCCTCCCCTGTCTGTTCCTGTGATGGGAGGGCTGTGACCCCAAAGACAAGTGGCTAATGGCCTCCCTCACAAATGGCAAAAGGCCCAAACTGCTGCCACTGGTATTAATGCAGGTGAACTGCGCAGCTGTGTGAGGTGTGGTCAGACACATAAGGAGGGCTATGACGGATGCTCTACCGATGAGGCTTAGTGTCTGGTAGGACAGACGTGTACATGAAGACATACACAGAGGAAAGACAGGAGAAGTGCAGTTGATGGCAGCCTTACGTGCCAACTTGGCCAGGCTATGGTACCAGTGGTGTGGCTGAACACCCACCAAGACACTGCTGTGAAGGTATCTGTGGGTGGGATTAACATTTGTAATAAATGAGATTAACATTTATAATCAGCCAACTTTAAGACGAGCAAATTATTCTCTATAATGTAGGTGGGTCTCCTCCAATCAGCTGAAGACCCTAAGAGCAGAGACTAAGGTTTCCCGAGGAAGAAGAAATTCTTTCCCAAAATTCTAACACAAAAGTCCCGCCTAGGTTTCCAGACTCCTGCCCTGCACGGTGGAGCTAATATTTAAGACTGCAACATCAATGCTTACCTAAATCTCCAGCCTGCCCCAACAGATTTCAGACTTGTCAGCCATTACAGTCCAAAAGCCAGTTCCCTAAAGTAATTCCCAATCTCTCATTCTCTCTGTACACATGACTGCACGTGTGTACATCCTATTGGTTCTCTTTTTCTGGAAAAACCTTAGTCAGGTAGGTACGTGGTATATAAGGGCAAGAATAATTAATGTTGCCTGTTCAAGAGGCTCAGTGAGGAGGGGCAGCTCTCTCTGTTCCTTGTAAACAGACAAGTTCTGTCCCTGACTCATAAAACTCTCACTTACCCAGTACTCCCTCACTTTACCTAAGTCAATCGAAAGTAAATGGCTTTGCTTTGGTAAATTCTTCCATATTATATGCAAAAGAGTTTACTCCATTATTTTCACTCACTTTTCTATCTCTGATTTTTTTGTTTCTTTCTTTCTTTTTTTTTTTTTTAAAGATTTATTTATTTGACAGAGAGAGTGCACGCACGCACATAAGCAGAGGGAGTGGCAGGGAGAGGGAGAAGCAGGGTCCTGCTGACCAGGGAGCCTGATGCAGGGCTAGATCCCTGGGATCATGACCTGAGACAAAGGCAGAGGATTAACCGACTGAGCCACCCAGGCACCTGTGACTTTTGATTTCTTAAAAATGTCTCTACTGACTCAATAAGAATCTGACCAATATCATTATGAGTCTACAAATGTTTCTGCCACCAAGAACATGCTGTCAACTTAGATGTCACACTATCTTCTCCTCTTTTTTTTTTCTTTAAAAGATCTTATTTATTTGAGAGCGAGAGAAAGCAAGTGAGAGAAAAGTGCACAAGCTGGGGGGAGGGGAGGAGGGAGAGGGGGCAGCAGACTCCAGGCTGAGTAGAGCGGCCGGATGAGGGGCTCAGTCTCAGGATCCTGAAAGGCAAGACGCTTAACTGACTCTGACTGAGCCACCCCACCCAGGCACCCTATCTTCTACTCTTAAAAATCAGAATGTTTTCACTTAGATAGCCTGTGTAGGGTAAAGCTTTTGTAGGTTTCTACACCTGAAAAGATCTACTTTAATTCAAAACATCTGCTACTTTCAGAAGGTGTTTGTGGGGCTTTTTCCTTCTTCCTCTTAGTCATTCCACGGAGGAGACACTGCCTCAAGCATCCTACCTAGCTAACAATACAGGGCTGGCACAGAAGTCTTCTCTGACTTACAGACATGTGTGTTTAAAATGCCAACTGCAAGTACAAGGCAGTAATGTCAAACTATCCCTCCATTTTGGTGCACGACAGACGCCAAACAGCAGGCGGTGATTTTCTCTGATACTTGACATCAATGCCTTGTTTCCTTCTTACTACTCCCACCGTTGTTCTGTTTGATCTACACTCATCCATGACACACTGCACTTGCTGATTTTATAACCACTCTGTACATAAATAAAAGGAGGAAGAAATACAAAACCCAATGGATAATTTCTACCTTCTTATAAAATCAAACCTGCTTAGCTGAATGTGCTTCTATCAAAACATGGGGGAAGTGCCAGAGCCAGCTCTCAGGAGAGAACTCAAAATTCATGTGTAATTAATGGCAACTGTAGAGTCCATTCATACACAAAACAGAGTGCTCCTGGCTCGTATATATTAAATCAAAAGATTCCCAAATGGAGCAAAGTCTAGGAAAGTTCTGTCAAGTTGCACGACAACTGTGTGGTTGAGAGCTATTCTCTCTCCCCTGAAACATGAAGTACTTAAGAAGACATTTGCAAGGAAACAAATCCCAGCCATTATTTTAAAGAATTATTTAGCATCATTTCAAATATAAATTATTGTCTGTCCTCATTTGACTGGTACGCGTCCCGTTCGAACATGCAATCAGCAGTCACGGGAGCATGCAGCATGCAGAAAAGGGACAGCAGAGTTAATAACCTGGAAGCATAGGATCTGAGAATGTGAGAGCAAGTTAAAGACAAGAGTTCCTCTCCATTGTCACTGAGGGTCGAGAAGCAATGCTGAAGCGTAGAACAGTGAGAGTGGGGGAAACACAGTTTGTCCAACACATAAACATATCTCCGCAAGTGGCGGCAGGTATAACTGAAAGACAAAGGAAAAGGAGAAAAGGAGAAAGAGAGGAGTTTTCCTTCGAAAAAATAAACCATTCTCAGTGTCCTCAAAGCCCTCTGTGGTTTTCCACTAGATGGTACCCAAAAAAAAACAACTGTTAAAAGAGAGTATTTAAAAGATAAAAAAGAATACAAGCAACACGATTTAAAAATGGGTAAAAGATCTAAACAAATACCTCATCGAAGAAGATATACCGAAGGCAAATAAGCATATGAAAAGATGCTCTACATCATATATCATTAAGGAAATGCAAATTAAAACAATGAGATACTGCTACAAACCCATTCGAATGGCCAAAATCCAGAACACTGACAATACCAGTGCAGGGAAGGATGCCGAGTGCCAGGAACTCTCCGTTACTGCTGGTGGGAATGTAAAAATCATGTGGCCATTTTGGAAGACAGTTTCAGCTTTCTTACAAAATCAAACATACTCTTACCATACGATCTAGCAATCACGCACCTTGGCATTTACCCAAATGAGCTGGAAATTTCTGTCCACCTAAACACCTGCACATGGGTGTTCACATCAGTATTCGTAATTGCCAAAACTTGGAAGCAATCAAGAGGTCATTTAGTAGGTAAACAGATCAACTGTGGTACATCCAGAAGATGAAGATTATATTCAGAGCTAAAAAGAAATGAGCTATCAAACCATGAAAAGACATGGAGGAATCTTAAATGTGTTATTACTTAGGAAGGAAGATCATCTAAAAAGGCTACCTACTGTATGATTCCAACTCAATGACGTTCTAGAAAAGGCAAAACCCTGAAGAAGGTAAAAAAGATCAGTGGCTATCAGAGGTTAGTGGGGAGAGAGGGATGAACAGGCAGAGCACAGAGGATTTTAAGGGCAGTGCAATATTCTGTTTTTTTTTTTTTTTTTTTAAGATTTTATTTATTCATGAGAGACAGAGAGAGAGGCACGGGCAGGGAGAGAAGCAGGCTCCCTGAAGAGCAGGGAGCTCGATGTGGGGCTCAATCCCGGGACTCCAGGATCATGACCCGAGACGAAGGTAGATGCTTAACCCTCCGAGCCACCCAGGCACCCAATATTTTTTATGAAACTGTAACGGTGGATACATGCCACTATACATTTGTCAAACCCATACAATGCATAACACCAAGAATGAACCCTAATATAAACTATGGCCTCTGAGTGATACTGGCATATCAAGGGAGGTTCATCAATTGTAACAAAAGTATCACTTCTGGTGTAGACAGATGATAGCAGGGAAGGCTGTGTGTGTAGGGTGACGGGGTACATATGGCAATTCTCTGTACTTTCTGCTCCAATTTGCTATGAATTTAGAGCTGCTCTTAAAAGGCTATTAAAAAGTAAGGGAGATACACTAATGGGGGAAAAGTTATAAAAATACGATGGTGTAATTAGTTAACCATATGAAATCTGCCTTGCTAGAGCAAAGTGGTATGAAAGATCCTCTCCCCACAATACTATAAACACGTTCCTGGAATACAGGCAATAATTGTCCTGCCATTTGGAAGATACCACAGTAGAAGGAACATGGAATCAGGAGTTGGAAAACTTTAAAATTTGGATCCAGCCCAGCCACTGGAAGTTTTGTGACAGTGAGGATTTGATCTCTCCAAGCCTCAACCCCACAAATTGTAACACAGAAGTAAAAATATTAAATTATTCCAAAATTTTGAAGTGATATTTAAAAATATAAAAGAATTATTATCATCAGAGCAATTTCACTCACGCCACATTTCAGACCACTTGAAAAGAACAAGTTTGAAAGAGGGAAATGCCAAGTCAGTCTGACAAGGTGAATCAACAAAACCGTGAACACATTAACCTCAACGGATATGCTTAAACTCCTATTCGCTGAGAACCTTGTCTAAAAATGCATGCCGAAAGTACACAAAGTTCCCAACTTTTATTTTGGGAATAAACTAATAAAATAAAATTAATACATTAAAAGATTAGAAATAGACACATTCCCAAAACTTGGGACACTTCAATCACCCACTCAACCTATTAACCAGCCCATCCACTCACTGGCAAGCAGAATCTACTATACGTGCCACGTAGGAACTATGCATGGCCCTGAACATGGCATGAGGAAGAAATGACACACAATTCTTTCCCGGGGAGATTACAAGATAGAATCAAGACACATATTAGACAATAATAAAAGTCACACCGAAATTGTGAAATTAACAGTCTTTCTCAGTTCAAAAAACAAATCAATTTTTTAAAAAAACTGAAGTATAGTTGATACAGAATGTCACACTAGTTTCAGGTGCACAACACAGCAATTCAACAAGTCTACACCTTATGCTATGGTCATAAGTGTAGCTAGCACCTGTCACCATCCAACACTATCACAATACCACTGACTACATTCCCTATGCTGTACCTTCCAACCCCGTGACTCACTCATTCCGTCACTGGAAGCCTGCGTTTCCACTCCCTTCACCCCCTGCCCTCATCCCCTTACTTCCTTTCCCTCCAGCAATCATTAATTTGTTCTCTTTTGGGTCTGTTTCTGTTTGTTTGAAAAAAACAAATCAGTGTGTTGTTGTTGTTGTTATTAAGAGACAGTGAAGTGCGAGGGAGGGGGAGGGGGAGAGAGAATCCTAAGCAGGTTCCATGCCCAGTGCAGAGCCTGACATGGGGCTCGATTCCATGACCCTGAGATGAAATCAAGAGTTGGACACTTAACCGACCGAGTCACCCAGGCATCCCGAAAAAAAAACCAGTTTTTAAAAATATAGTGATTCTAGTCCAATGACAATAAAATAAGGTGAAACATCCAAGAATAATGTACAAATATCTATGAAGAAATCTTTAAAATGGTAATAAAAAAATTTAAAAGAAGTGATAAAATGGAAAGAAAATTTTAGATAGGAAACTCTAGGATTATAAAGTCACCAAATGTTCAGGTGTCTAAAAATTCATATTCTCAAAAATATCAAGAGTTTTAAACAAAGAAACAAAACATATTAATTCTGAAGTCCATATAGAAAATTAAACATTTAAGAAAAGCCATAAAATACTGAAAAACTATAGTTCTAAGATAAGACTAGTTCTACCATTTATTAAAAAAAAATTTAACAATAATAATAATAATAGTAGTGGTAGTTCTACCATATTTAAAAAAAAAACTGTAAAGTGACATTACCAGAAACAGTTTAATACAGTACATGAGTACAAGAACACTAGAAGAGACTAAAATAAGATGAGAACAGAGTACAAGATAAAGGTAGTATTTTTTTTAAAAAACTGGTTTCTGGTTTCTTTTTCTTTTTTACTTTAAAAAAAAAGATTTTATTTATTTATTTGAGAGAGAGAATGAATGAGGGGGAGAAGGCCAGAGGGAGAAGCAGACTCCCCATGGAGCTGGGAGCCCAATGCAGGACTCGATCCCAGGACCCTGAAATTGTGACCTGAGCCGAAGACAGTTGCTTAACCAACTGAGCCATCCAGAAGCCCTAAAGGTGGCAGTTTGTTTTTATTTTTTAAGATTTTATTTATTTGAGAGAGAGAGAGTGGGAGAATGAGCAAGGAGAGTGGCAGAGGAAGAGGGAGAAGCAGGTTCCCCCACTGACCAAGGAGCCCAACCTGGAGCCTGATCACAGAATGCTGGGATCATGACCCGAACTGAAGGCAGATGCTTAACCAAGTGAGCCACCCAGGCGCCCCAAGGTGGCACTTTAAAACAGAAGATCAGATGAATTTTTCAGTAAATGGTATTGGGATAGCTGAGTAGGTAACGAGGAAAAAACAGAGATAACTCTTAGCCTCTCCTCCTAAATCAAAAGAAATTCCAGGTTGATCAAAGATTGTAAGGTAAAAATAAAACAACAAAAGTTCAAAAATAAGCCATATACTTGAGTACCATTAAAAAATGAGTCATAGGGATGCCTGGGTGGCTCAGTTGGTTGGACGACTGCCTTCGGCTCAGGTCATGATCCTGGAGTCCAGGGATCGAGTCCCGCATCGGGCTCCCAGCTCCATGGGGAGTCTGCTTCTCCCTCTGACCTTCTCCTCGCTCATGCTCTCTCTCACTCTCTCTCTCTCAAATAAATCAATAAAATCTTAAAAAAAAATGAGTCATAAATCTGACCACAAAAAAATGAAAAATACAGAAGAGACAATCACTTTTTCACTGTACATTTTTTGTACAGAATGAACTTTCTGCCATTTTCATATATCATAGACATAAATTAATGACTGAATAGTTTTTAAAAATGGAAAGGGACACAGGAACAATTATTTCAGAGGGAATATGCTAAATGCAGGGAGACTTGGTCAAATTCAAGAATCCGAGAGGAGTTCGGTATGGCTGGTGTATATTGGAAAAATGGTAAAGGTAAGGTAGGTTCGTGCAGTGCCTTGCGAGTTATAAGACTTATCCAACATGGAAACTAATGAAGGGTCCGAGCGGGGAGCAACCAGATATGGCTTACTTCTTTTAAGATGTGTTTCTGCAATACAAAGATAAAACTGGCAAGGGGAAAAAGTTAAAAGATACAACCAGAAGCACCAGGAGTGGCAAAGCAAAGATCATGGAAGAGCCCGTTCCAAGATGACGCAAGTATTGCTGACGATGGCTTAGAGCAGGGGACAGCAGACTCAGAACTTTCGGAGGTAAAATCAGTGGGCCTTGCTGATTGATTGGAATGCGAGATGGTGTCAATGGAGGAAGATACCAAGAATAATTCTCTGATTTCTGGTATTAGGGGATGAATGAAAGTATATTTTCTGAGATAAGAGAAACCAGAGGAGGGATAGGTTTTATGGAGATGATGAGTTTAGTTTTGGATATGCTCTGTTTCAGATACTGCCGCTGTGAGATGTCAGCAAATGCTGCTACACATGTAAGCTTGAAGCTAAGAGAGGTGTGGACTAACCCAGAGATAGAGGTGGACATAGACACACACATAGATGGAGGTCAAAGTTTGGAGAACGTATATGAGATTACGTAAGGTCAGAGGGAAAAGACAGGAACCAGACTAAGAAATTCCAGGATTTACAAGCTAGAGAGAGAGCTGCTGGTGGAGAATACTCACTGGTAGCTCGAGAAGTCGGAAGAAAACCTAAGAATGTTGTGAGAAGGTGTTTCAAGAGGGCCATGGTAAGGCTATACCTTTAAGATGATTTCCATCTATGCAAAGCATATAAATCTTCAACTTTCAAGCTATGTGACTGAAACAGTTAACACATTCTTGGAAAAGGAGCTCCTGTTCAATTTAGAGAAGTTCCTTCCTCTTAATTTAATAATCTTGAAATATTCTTTATTATTATTTAATAGAGATTAAATGGAAATAGGCCTGGTGATTAGCAGACGCATGAGAGACGTAGTCTCATTATGAGAAAAATCCTTTGGTCCCACCACTTTTAGCTTACAGGGAAAAAGAAAAAAAAAGGAAAAGAAAACAAAAACCCAAGAAATGACCAAACGAAATACAACTAGTTCTTAATGATTATGTTTTAATCACAACTCTATCATGAAGTCTGCCTTAATATTTTCACAGCAACTGTAATAATGGTAAAAAATGAATTCAAAAATGTAGTTAGTCCTAGACTTTGACACTGTTACTTTGAATTCAGCTCAATTAATCTGTATTCCTTAAATATATATCAAGGCACACCAAAAAATGGGCTTTTGATTACATTATGCTGTCATTATTAGCTATGAGCAGCCACTGGATAAATAGTATTTATTGCTTGATAAACAAGATTTTAATTATGAAATTATTTTAAAAGCATGTAGTCTACATAAAATCTTTCAAAATACATAATAGATAAATACATAATGTATAAAATCTACATAAAATCTTTCAAAAGAAAGGCACAGTTAAGAAAATGGATTTAAAATCGCATGTTGCACTTCAGCATTTCACAGCTATACCCACCAAAAGCGTGTATTTTCTAAATACACTCTCATTTTAAAATATTCTTAAAACATAGTGGTAATATTACTATTACCTTCTATGAACTGAGCAGTATAATCCTTTTTTTTTTTTTTTTAAATGATTTTATTTATTTATCAGAGAGAGAGGGGGGAGAGAGCGAGCACAGGCAGACAGAATGGCAGGCAGAGGCAGAGGGAGAAGCAGGCTCCCCGCCAAGCAAGGAGCCCGATGTGGGACTCGATCCCAGGACGCTGGGATCATGACCTGAGCCGAAGGCAGTTGCTTAACCAACTGAGCCACCCAGGCGTCCCAGTATAATCCTTTTTGATGAGCACAGGATCACAGTAAGTTTTTAGCAATTGCTCCTATCAAGCTGGTGACCAAACACACCTGCATTACAGAACAATCTTACCAGTCCTTTATTTTGTAACTGATCTTTGGAATTTAAGTAAGTAAATGTCATCTTGCTGAGCCTGACTTCATTCTAAAATGTAAAGCTCATTTTGAATACAGATTCTCTCTCATCCTCAAAACTGAGAATACCTTCATGATTTCTTCTAAGAAAGTTATTAATAGAAGTACTGAATAGGAACAGGTCAAGGACAGATCTAGAAAAATGCACTGGAAATCTCTGTGTTAGCCACTGGGCCATACACAAACTTACTAAGCAACAGCTGTTTGAGATATCTTTCAGCCATTAAAATCTGAAGAAGAATCCGAAAAACAAACAAAAAAACAAAAACACTTTCACATTTACTTCTTTTTCTGACCTCATATTCCACTGTGATAATTAAAGAGATATCACAATCCCCCCTTAACAAATGACAAAACTGCAGAATGAAGGAAAGAAATGACGACACAGACTGTCCCGTCACTTAGTCATGGAAGAATTCCACCCAGTGGAATCCATCCACAATTCAGTCATACTCAAGGCCAGAGACTCCTGACTCCAGGAACCAACAAGCTCAGTACCCTGTTCTCTGGAATCCTGTCCTGTCCCCGCCCACTTCTCCCAAACCAAAGTCTTAAGAGGCTGATAATGTCTAAGACAAGGTAGGGTTAAAAAGGTTTTTAAAAACAGGTTTATAGTTAGCTATTTTTACTGAGTCCTGGAAAAGACTCTAGGACTCAACCCACCAAAGGAAAACAAAACTTTAGAAAACATAAAAACTGTGTTAACGTAGTAGAGATTCACATTTTGAAGCAAGTGATCACAGTTAATATTAAGTGAAGAGACACCATGTATCTCCTGATAGGATCACAGCAGAGCTTAAATCTTATGCTGAGGAATCAAAAGAATCCAAATTGAAGAGTATTACACAAAAAACAAAAACAAAAAATGTTCCATATTCTTCAAATTTTAAAAGACAAAGGAAGGCGGAGGAGCTGTTCCACACTAAAAGAGATAAGAGAGGGCAACTAAATGTAACATGATTCTGGGATTAGATCCCAGACCAGGGAGGGTTACAAGGTGTTTCTTTTTTCTCTAGAAAGGAAATTAGTGGCATAAATGGCAAAATTTGAGTGTCTATAGACTAGACAATGTTAATTTCCTGGTTTTGATAAATGTTTTTGTTTTCAAGAAATAGACACTGAAGTACTTGGTGGTAAAAGTAAAGGTATATCATGTCTATAAATTCTCAAATGTTAAAAAAAAAAAAAAACCAGACACAATGCAAATGTGGTAAAATTTTACCATTTCAGGACTCTAAGTGAAAGGTGAATGAGTAAACTTCATACTTGTTTGCAAATCTGCAATTTCAAGATAAAAGGTTTTAAAAAATGAATACAGTATTAAAACATGAAAGTCATTTTTTTAATATAAGAAAGAAAACAGAACTAAATCTTTTCGATATACTGAATAATATCCATTTTAAGATTACGACATTCAAATCCAGAGCACTAAAATGTCACTCTGACCTCTATACTTAAAGCTTAGGACATCAGAAAAACTAGAGCGTGGGAAGTAAGCAAATGTGGTCTGGAGCTATCCCATAAAAAATAGTCACTGTTACTTAAGAGTTGCATTTTCATAAAAAATAAAATCTCTTTAGTGCCTTCTTATATGAAAATATCCAAGATTATGCAATGTATAGTCGTGAAATGTTATTTGATATGGTTATGCTTCACCAAACTAAAGTATGAAAATGTTCTCTTCTAGAACAACAATTAAATCTGTAAAGGATCTCTAAAACCACCAGTGAAGAGTGATGCTTTAAAAAGATCCCCGAGTCAGGCTTCCTAATAATGTATTTTACAGCCCTTTGGCAGTAAAATTATATTCTCATAGCAACTTTTTATTTATTTCTTTTAATGATTTATATGCTTAACAAACTTTCAAAAAAAATTGAGGTTGCCAAGGAGATTAAACTTTTGGGGCTATCTAGAATATTATGTGCATCCCTTTCCAATGTCTATTAAAAAAAAATTTTTTTTGGAAAAAGTTTGTTGATAAATTCATTAGTAGATATAAAATACCAAGAAATTATATTAATAATGAATGTTTAGCACCTCTATGAAGAAAATTACAAAAATCTACCATTGGGCATAAAAGAAGCCTTGATTAAATAAAGAGACACCAGCATGGTTCTGAATGGGAAGATAAAGGACACCATGATCCTTTACAGACTTGAAAGCCCACTAGGATCATTACGTTTAATTTCTACCCAGTTATGACACCTGGAAATAGAAACAAAGTCCAACTTTGTCTCTACATGAGAGCCTTTAAATATATGAAGAAACTGTAAACCTCTTATTTTTTTTTCTCTGATTGATATTAAGCATCTTTTCTTTCATCTTTCGTGGGCTATGGTTTCTAGATTCTTCAGTCTTCTTACTCTCCTCTGGAGAGTCACGTTGATTAACTTTTCAGCAGTGTAACAAGGGCAGAGAGGAATATTTTCTTACTGACAGTATTTAGAATTGCTGGCATATGACGATGATAAAGAAGCAAACTTTTAGTCAGTTTTATTATAGTTTTAAAATTCTTTACAGATACAAGACGGAGCATTGCCAGAATCACTGGTATCATCCCACCCTTTGTTCTTAAAATACGACAACATAAGTGAACACATTATTCTAGATGTGTTCTGGGCAATGATGAGTAATTTATATTCTATTAGTATACCTTTAAATTGTATATGTTCAAAAACTAAAATCAAAAGCGGGGCAGCACCTGGGTGGCTCAGTTGGTTAAACATCTACCTTGGGCTCAGGTCATGATCTCAGGGTCCTGAGACAGAGCCCCACGTTGGGGGGGGGTCCCCGTTCAGTGGGGAGTCTGCTTCTCCTCCTCCCTCGTCCCCCCACCTCTCTCCAATAAATAAAATCTTTTTTAAAAAAAAGATTTTATTTATTTATTTGACAGAACGAGATCACAAGTAGGCGCAGAGGCAGGCAGAGAGAGAGGGGAAGCAGGCTCTCTGCCCTGCATCAGGCTCCCTGCTGAGCAGAGAGCCTAATGTGGGGGCTGGATCCCAGGATCTTCAGATCATGACCTGAGCCGAAGGCAGAGGATTAACCTGCTGAGCCACCTACCAGGCGCCCCTCAAACAAATAAAATCTTTAAAAAAAAAAAAACCTAAAAATCAAAAAGAAAAAATTTCCTCAAACTGAAAACCGAAACAAATGATTTAACTGTATATTGAGTGATAAAAGTACACAAAGATTTAAAAATTATAACAAGTTATTTTAAGATATAGAATTGATCATATATATTCAGTGGCATATGTTCTAAGGACAGAGACAAAAAAAATTGTAAACTTCATTCACTAAGACTTAGTAGTAATGTTATTATTACCTTGAAGCAATTAGTTGTATATAGAGAGACACACATATATGGAGAGAAGAATAAAGAGAATATATTAATGCAGTTCAAAAAATCAAATTGGAATTTATGTTACATAGCCTTGAATCTGAATCAAAACAGTATGAACTATCCTTTACCCTTTTCAAGAATTGGTATTTTACTAGTTTTGTCCACTGAAGGGCTCTGAAAGAAATGACAGACGCCATAGCAATTAGCACCCCTATCACCCACCACCAACTTGTGGTCTCTAAATTATCATTTAGATAGAAAGAAACCAGAGCTTCTTGAAAGAATGGTGGTTTCAGGGACCTGGGTGGCTCAGTTGGTTAAGCAACTGCCTTCGGCTCAGGTCATGATCCCAGAGTCTTGGAATCGAGTCCCGCATCGAGCTCCCAGCTCCACGGGGAGTCTGCTTCTCCTTCTGACCTTCTCCCCTCTTGTGCTCTCTCTCACTGTTTCTCTCTCAAATAAATAAATAAATAAAATCTTTAAAAAAAAAAGAATGAACGCTGGTTTCTAGGTTTGAGGCAGGAAATGTGCAAGACGAGCCTGACGCATTCTTTTGGCCTTAGAGCAGGAAAGCAGGATAAATATCAGAGAAGGAAAGTGTCCTATCAAAAGACAACATAAGAGTCTCCCATTGGCCAAAGATGGCACATTCAGAAACCAAAAAGATTACTCTGCAAGTGATTGAAATATATAGTATTTATATAAAAAATGAAGAGTTCATAATAAAACAACTGAAAAACCAGAAACCAAAATGTTTTGTTTACTACTGAAGGTAACAAGGACATTAATCATTCTTTCTGAAAATTAAATATTAAAGGAAAAGAAATAAGCATTAATGCTATCTTTCCAAGCAAACCTACTTGGGAAGAAAGAATTCTATCTAAAAAATATGTGCATGATATTATAATTTAAAAATTTCCTGGGGCATCTAGCTGGTTCAGCCAGTAGAGCATGAGACTCTTGATCTCAGGGTCATGAGTTCGAGCCCCATGCCATGTGTAGAGATTACTTAAAAATAAAATCTTAAGGGCGCCTGGGTGGCTCAGTGGGTTAAGCCGCTGCCTTCGGCTCAGGTCATGATCTCAGGGTCCTGGGATCGAGTCCCACACATCGGGCTCTCTGCTCAGCAGGAGCCTGCTTCCTCCTCTCTCTCTCTGCCTGCCTCTCTGCCTACTCGTGATCTCTCTTTGTCAAATAAATAAATAAAATCTTTAAAAAAAAAAAAAATCTTAAATTTTTTTTTTCCTTTTGGCAGCCTGTAATGAAACAACTAATTCAATAAAAGATCATCAATGGATAAAACTATCACATGAAAGAACACTGGGGCAATTTAGAAGGAAGGGATTAGGCTATCACCAACTGAACCTACCAATTAATCTTAGTATCTCTGGGATAATTAGACATTATATATCTTTTGATACACTGCAATATGAAATATACAGGAATGCTTATGAAGAACTTTAGCCAAATCAATGCAAGTAAAAACAAATTAAAGGGCATAGGAAAATGCAAACAGATAAACCCAGAATGTGGGATATTCTATAAAACAATTGATTGTTGATCAACTTGTCAGAGGTGAGAGTTAAAAGAAAAGAAAAAGAAAAAGAAAGGTGGGGATACAGGTCTAGATCAGGGATCAGCAACCTTTTCCTAAAGAGCCAGACAGTACATACTTTAGGCTTGTGGGCTATACAGTCTCTCTTACAACTACTGAACTCTGAAACTAGTGCAAGAAAACAGCATTAGACAAGATGCAAATTAACAGTCATTGCTGTGTTCTAAGAAAACTTTATTTTTAAAAATTCTGACCCTGTTCCACATTGAAATAATCCTAAGAGACACAACTATTTAATGTGCTGTGAAGACCTCAACTGAACCCTGATTTGAACTAACCCAAAAAACGAGGTATTTTTAAATCAGGCACAATGTGAATATTGATTTGGTATCAGATTAAGGAGCTGTTAATATTCTTGTGTGGACAAACGAATCACACCGATGCAAACAGGTAACAGGTGCTACAAATGAGAACTAAACATAGGGAGACTTCAACGGACCATATAGGTAAAGAAAGATTTCCCTACGAAAGTAATGATCCAGCCAAGATTTACAGGATGAATAAAGACAAGCAGGAACAGAAAACAAGCAGAAGGAACAACAAAGACTAAAGATCTCTGTGTTGACCTGGAGGGAAGGAGCAGTAAAAACGGCCAGATTACAGATGAGTTTGGTTTTCACCCTGAGAACAGTGAGAAGCACAAGAAGGGTATTAAGCCATCTCAGGATGAGATTTGCATTTTGAAAGGATCAGTCTGGGTGCAGACTGATGGGCCAAGAGTTGGTAACAGACCTCACGGAAGTTACTGCAGTGGGATTGGGAATCAAGGCGATGCGGTAAAGAGAAGGGGCAGATATGACAAAGTTATTCACAAGACTCAGTAAAGAATGTGCTATAGTAGTGAGAGGAAGGGACAGTCAAAAATGACTCCCGGGCGGGGCACCTGAGTGGCTCAGTCAGTTAAGCACAAGCCTTCAGCTCGGGTCATGATCCAGAAGTCCTGGGATCTGAGACCCAGCCCTGCATGGGGCTCCCTGGTCAGCAAGGAGTCTGCTTCTCCCTCTCCTCCCTGTGCCCTCTGGCCCCCACACCCCTGTTTCCGCTCTCTCTCAAATAAATGAGATCTTTAAAAAAAAAAAAAAATTAACTCCCAGGCTTCTCACTTACATAAAAGGTGATGTCATTCACTCAGAAAAGAAACAGCAAAAAGGATCAGGAAGGGCAAGAAATGGGCAAGATTTCCATTCTAAACACATTGAGGCTTGTGATAACTCTGAGAAACTTGAAAGGATGGTATTAGGTATTTGAATGGACAAAAAGGTCTCCGAGATTCAAAGATAGGGTTTAGCCTGGAGACATGTTTGGGAGCCATACGGGCCAGAGTGGCTAAGATCATAGACATGAGGAGTAGAGAGAATAGAAAGGGGTCGAGGAGTGACCTTGAGAAATGCCAACATTTAACGGTCTCATAAGATACTGTTTATTTATTTATTTGACAGAGAGAGAAAGAGGGAGAGCACAAGCAGGCGGAGCAGCAGGCAAAGGGAGAGGGAGAAGCAGGCTCCCCGAGAAGCAGGGAGCCCAAAGTAGGGCTCGATGCTGGGACCCTGGGATCACAACCTGAACTGAAGGCAGTCGCTTAACCAAGTGAGCCACCCAGGCGTGCCTCGTAAGATCACTTTAAATCTAGATTGAGGAAGACGACCCTTCACAGAATTTTGAGAAGTGGCCAAAAAAACCAAAACAAAACAAAATAAAAAAACAGAACACAATGCAACAAAAACAAAAACACAATGAAAAGAAAAAGACGAAACCAAGAAGAAACTGTCTTAACGAAGAGTAGTTAACAGTGTCAAACACAACTGAGAGGGCAAATAAAACAGAAATGCCCACTGGATTCACTGAGGAACAAAGGACTGAGGTTAGTAACGTCCAAAAATACCATTCATTAAAACCCAACCCTGGGTATAAGACTTCTTAGCTTCAATCCCACTGATTAGGTCATCCACATGCATTAAATTTCATTAAATTTCTAGGGGAGATTTTGACAATCCCCAAAATTTATAAAATAACTCACACAATTTTACACAGTATAAAACTTCTAATACGATGTGGACATGTCATGACATCCAAGAAAACAAGCAGAGGAAAATCTGAGACAAATGTTAGGAAAGTACACAACAGTGGTGCAAGCACAGCCCTTGAATCATTTAACTCCTTGGCAGCAGAAGTCATTTTTTCTGGAGGTAAATCTATTGCCAGCAATGAAGTTCCTGGGAATCTCTAGTATGAAGGATGAACAGACTGGCCCGAGCGCCGGAAAAAATATTGAAAGGAACAATCTAGTGCTAGCTCAGAAGGGATGAAATGATCTCATATCCCACTGCCAGATCTAGAAAGTAATAAAGATTGTAACAATAAAAAAGGATCTCTTTAACAATAAACATTACAATGTAAACATTTCTACAATTTATTTGTCAGTTGCTAAAGAAATCAAAATAAGAAAAATCCCCAGGTTTGTGTAACAAACATTTTAATCAACTAGAATGTACACTATCACTGACACTTGAAATTTAATCAAATTCTCTGCTGATTTAAAAAATCTTCCAATAAGATCTTTCATCCTAAACTAGCTACTTATTTTGGGACATACATGCACCAATAAAGACCTAAAATGTAAACTCGTGGAGGAGCTTAAAAGATAGCCCATTGTTTTAGGTAGCAATTTCACAATGTTTTTGTCAAATCACTTGCTTCCTGTCTCTAAAACATTTGTTATAATCACATATAAATTTGGTAGTATCTATAGAACTAATCATATGTTCCTTTGGGGCATACTTTATTTCCAAGAATGTTTTGAAAACTTCAACTTGTCTTTGATGACTTGATCACAGTTCACTTAATAAAATCTCATTCTCCTCTTTTTACAGAAATCAAAGTAGTTAAAGGCACTGACCTTCATATACTACCAAAGTAAAGGAGACACAGCACTTGAAAATAATTTAAAGTTTTGTAAGCAGTAACAGGTCATATATACCAGATATCTAAATATTAGTTACACTAAGCAGATGGACACTTACATGGTACTCATTAAGTAGACCACTGTCCCTTGTCTTAAAGATGATGTGACAATCTGTATTTATAGGTTTGGATAAGCAAGATCTGCATTCCCTCCTATGTGGCATATGTATACAAAAAATGTCTTTGACTTTGGACAAAGCAACTATTTGAAAAGAACGTTGTTGTGGCTTTCCATTACAGACATTTGCTCTGCAAATGCCCAATAAGGCCATGTAGCAATGTACAGCTGGCTGGGTTCCCAGCAGTGCACAGTTATGCTATATGGCTTGAAATTGTACTTCCATGTGTTAATAGCGTGTTGCTGCCTGCTCTACTTGTGGTCTCATAAGACGGTCTAAAAATCTACAAACACAGACATTCATTCCAAGTTCCCTGCTAACATTTTCATGACCTGAGAGTTAGGAGGAGGGGAACACTGATGGGCATTTCATAAGGAAGGAAAATTTGCTTGGTAAGAATTACTTGATTGGATTTGTTTACAATTATATTTTAAAAGGAGGATTTCAATATGTTATTATGCTCCTCCTTGTGCCAAGGGAAGTGGTGGATTGACAGAGCACCCATTAAGATGACGACTCCCACAGACGCCAAATTGGTTCCAGTGGGGGTGGAGTTGATTGAAAGGGGGAAAAAAAAGCACATGTTCATTACAGAATTAGCTATCAAAGAACTCAGCCTGAAAGTTAAAATTATCTTTATACATCATCTGGAAACATGTTCAAAAATTAAAAGACATGTTTTTAAAAATCTGGACTTTGGGGGACATTAATGATGACTATACACTAGATTCAAAAGTGTTCTTCAGTCCATACACATCTGTCTACACGGAGTAACTTGGAGTGTAAACATTAAGAATGTAATGGAAAGACTGGGTTCACAAATAAATAGCTATAAAATAGCATAAAATAGCTATAAAATAGCATATTTAGCACATTTTATGACCATCAAAAAGCTTGCTCGCTTCTAAAGTATTTATATTTTTACAAACTCCCTCTTGACAAAAAGGCATGAAAGGATTTACAACCATTGTAAAATTCTCCTGAACAATCTGAGTTCTGAGTCTTGATTTTTCAATACACATGCCGCAAGTATTAGATCAGGGGGGTTAGATAATTTGGAGCCATGAAAAAAGCCCAATTCTGCTGAGACTGATAAAATATTTATGTCACATCCTTTCTATAGCAAAGCAGGGAAACATACACCCCAGATAGAGTGCTCTACAATCAGAAGAGTTGAAAATCTATTAAGGTCATTAAAAATCTGGACAAGTCTTCTTATATCGAAGTTATGCTAATAACTCATCATCAGGAGACCGTCTCAGAGTTGTTTTTCCGCTGTGGTCATGGATGTACGCTGTAACAGCCACATTCCCTCACCCTTTCACCCACATGGGTGTGGTGACACACACACTGAACCCACATCGGCGAGCTAGCGGCAAAATTCTGGGTGCTGTTACAGGAATGTGGTCATCATGAAACTGAAGCTCACTGGTGTAGGCGGGTGGAGATGAAAAGCCTGACGTTGGTCCCGGTAGCTCAAGCTCTCATCAGCGTAACTACAGTCTGAGCCTGCCTGCCACAGTAACTGATGGACTCACCAGGACACCTCTCTGGGTGGAGGAAGGACAGGCCACACCTTCTTTTGCGTCCAGTCTTTGCACCTGCTGGCTACTACTGGAGATGTTCATTCCATCTCCGTCCTTCTGGCAACCCTGTCCGCCTCCATTCTCTAAGTGCAACTCTTCTGAGGCTTTTCCTGACTGCTTTAGACACATCTAGAGCTGTTCCTTCTAGACTTCCATTGTGCCTTGCACTTACTGCCAATATACAACTTAACGAAATGCTCTTATAAGTGTCTTTGTATCTGTCTCCCCTTTCAACCATAATCTCTTTGAGGGAAGATCCTGAATTTTTACTCTGCTTTTCCTAGCACCCAGCACAAAGGCTGGCTTTAAGAAAGCACGATATTGGGGCGCCTGGGTGGCTCAGTGGGTTAAGCCGCTGCCTTCGGCTCAGGTCATGATCTCAGGGTCCTGGGATCAAGCCCCGCATCGGGCTCTCTGCTCAGCAGGGAGCCTGCTTCCCTCTCTCTCTCTCTCTGCCTGCCTCTCCGTCTACTTGTGATTTCTCTCTGTCAAATAAATAAATAAAATCTTAAAAAAAAAAAAAAGAAAGCACGATATTGATTAATTCACTAGAGAAAAGCTGACAAAAATTAATGTTCCATATCCAATGATCCAAAAGTTACCTTGTTTGAGGAAGTTTTCATGCATTTATGCTAAACTGACAATCATACCTCAGGCTGGGCTGGGAGTCATAAACATAAAATTACATCTTTCCTTAGCAGTGAGCAAAAGCCTATAAATCATTGGGAATAGAAACTCACACAAGTTCCTAAGGCCTAAGTTTCTCTAAACTGTTAATTTTTTTTTTAAAAAGTCTTCAAAGAAGGGGCGCCTGGGTGGCTCAGTGGGTTAAGGCCTCTGCCTTCGGCTCGGGACATGATCCCAGGGTCCTGGGATCGAGCCCCGTAATGGGGTCTCTGCTCAGTGGGGAGCCTGCTCCCCCCCCACCGCCTGCCTCTCTGCCTACTTGTGATCTCTGTCAAATAAATAAAACTCTTTTAAAACAAACAAACAAATACATAAATAAATCTTCAAAGAAGTCTAGGATTTGTCGACTTTTCAGAAGTGGAAGAGAACCAATTGTCTTAATCACCTCTACCCTCCAACCAAACAAACAGTTCTTATTTTCATTGCATGTTACAACTGCATATACTTACTAAGTGGCCAAATAAATCTAGGACACTAAGAGGCATAAGAACAGAAAAAGAAGAGAGTATAAAGAATTAAGTATGAGAAGAAAAATAAGTAGGTAGCATGGGTTGAAACGTATCATGCAAAAGACATGTGGAAGCCAGCACTGCAGGCCCTCACCTTCTTGAGAGATGAGCTTGTCACACCTACCCAATTAAGATGAGGTTATTCTGGAGCAGGGTGGGCACTTGATCCAATATGACTGGCATCCTTAGGAGAAGTAACAGAAACACACAGAGAAAATGACCATGCGACAAAGGAAGCAGAGACTGGAGCAAGACATCCACAAGCCAAGGACGCTGAGGACTGACAGCAAACACCATAAGCTAGATGAGGAAAGGAAGGCTTCTGCTATAAGTTTCAGGGTAAGCATGGCCCAATTTGGGACATCTACCCTCCAGAACTGTGAGACAATAAATTTCTGTTGTTTTAAGCTCCTGGTCTGGGATCATTTGTTACAGCAGCCCCAGGAAACGAATACAGTGGAAAAGATATATCCATTCCGTTGGCAATGACATGGCCATGACGAGGTGCAGCCATCACAACCCCTTCCCTGTGAAGAGAGGGGAGTGGACTAGAAGATAAGGAAATGGAGAGGAGGACTTAACCGCAGAGGTGGGAATAGCAGTGATGGGGAGGCCTTTCCACCTGCTTCAATTTTATCATCATTTAAAATGGAGGACTCCAAACCGGAAGAAGACGGAAAGGTCACCCAGCAGTTCTCAAGCACTTCCTGCGACCAGAATACCGACAGCTGCCCTCCCCTTTCAGTTCAGGCTCTACGGGCCCTTTATCTCCACTCTAGAAAGCACACGTGCAAGCAAGAACATTGAAGGGACATTTTAGGGCCAACTTTGGATCCACTCTCATTTATTTTATAAAAGGAACAATGACCTCATAATTAGACACAAATTACCTTCAAGTTACCTCAGACCTTAAAGATGACTTCTCCTGACCCACCAATTCACGAGGCTCTGCTGTGCCTTCCCTCATCCAGTCTTCATTTTCACTGTTCGCAAAGTCCCTAGCGTGTTCATTCACTTGCCTATTGTCTGTGTTCCTACTCAGCAACCCCCAAACGTCTCGTCTACAGGGCAGGGAGGGAGGAGAGAGTCAACTGATTACAGCACAGCATCATGTTCAAGTTTTCGCAGGAGGCGGGGTGAATGGCAGTGGGGAGGAGGAGACAGGAAAAAAGGATTTCAGAGGACATGACACCCAGGCTAGGAGCTAGAGATGAACAGGAGAAAGACTCAAAAATATCGTCTCTGACCTAGTGACATTCATGAAGAATAGTATTAGAGCAGAAGCAGAAGCAGAAGCAGGTTTTTCAAAAAGGCTCCCAAACTCTCAGATTCAGGCCACAGATTTTAAGTCTTTTTGAGGTCTTCTTAAAGTCTTTCAGTATATTCCAAGAACATGTAATATAACTTAGAACGACATAAATAAAGGAACAAAGGGCCCTATCTTTTCTAAAATGGCCAGAATTACGCACAAGATATAGCAAAATCTGCTGCACAAACTTTATTCTCCAGAAAGCAGAGCAATTCTCCCTTCACACTTCAGCTGTGTATAGGTGTTGACTTATTTTAAATCCGAGTGATGCCGGCTGCTTTCAGCATAATTTTTCACTTAAAAAATGCTTTGATGCTTATAATCTATCATTTCAACATTAAATTGATTTATAAAGGTAAAAATGTGGCTTTAATAATTTGCAGTTGTGGCTTCTGTGTTTCAGATGTTAATCAACTCAAGACAGACCACCACCAGAGCAGAAATCTGGAGGAGAATGGCAGAGGGAAGGGACAGGATGCTCAAGTCTCCTTCAAGTAATAATGCTGAGGCTCCGAGGTGCAGCTGGAGAGGGTAATGTTTCTCAGTGTCCCTGGACATGCAACGATTAGGTCAACCTCTCAAGAAAGGGGGCACAGAGTTCAAACACTTGACAATTCTGTGATTTTTTTAAAATTAAATTTCTCTTTTACCCATCATTAATTCTTATAAGTGGTAAATAGGAAGGACATTATTGGTGACAGACTCATCTCCAAAAATTCCATTAAAAAAAACATATCAACTGCTAGTGTGCTGCCAGATTCAGTGGAGAAAGGATGATCTTTTTGACAAATGTTGCTGGACTAATTATATGCCCAAGTGCAAATATGTGAACGTTAATTCATACTTTGTAACATAGACAAAAATTAACTCAAAATTAATTACAGACTTAATGCTAAGAGTTGTAACGTCTAGAAAACAAAGGAGAAAAATTTTGTGGGCCTGGGTGAGGCAGAAGAGATTTTAAATACCAGAAGCATGATTTGTAAAAGAAAAAACTGGACATTTGAATGTCATCAAAATAAAAAATACCTGTTCTTTGAAGGATGTCGTTAAGAGAAAAGACAAGCCGTAACTGGTAGATACAGCTTCACAAAACACACACCTGTAAAAAGGACTTGTATTCAAAATAAATAAAGAATTCTCAAGTTGGGGGGGGGCAGTGGGCAGAACAGGTGATGGGGATCAAGGAGGGCACTCATCAGGATGCGCACAGGGTGATGTATGGAAGTGCTGAATTACTATACTGTACACCGGAAACTAATATTACAATGTATGTCAACTGTACCAGAATTTAAATTAAAAACAAATAACACCAAAAACTAACCAAACAAACAAAAACAATATACAAAAAGAACTCTCAAAAGCCAAACATAAAAACCCCAAACAATCCAACATAAAAAGGACAAAAAGTATGAACAGACATTTCATGGATGGCAAAGAGCACAAGATGCTCCACGCTATTGGTCATTAGGGAAAGGCAAATTAAAAGCACGATATACGATTACACATCTCTTAGAATGACTTTTACAAAAAGACAATACTAATTGTTGGTGAGGATGCGGAGTGACTGCAACTTTCTTACACTGCTAGGAGGTATGCAAAATAGTGCGGTCACTCTGGAAAAGAGTTTGGCAGTTTCTTATAAAGTTGACCATACATGTACCATGAACCCCAAAACACCATTCCTAGGCATTTATCCAGCAGAAATCAAAATTTACATTCCTCCCAAATTCTCTACCCAAATATCTGTAGCAGCTTCATCATAACTGCCTCAAAAGAAAAACAGCCCAAATGTCTTTCAACTGATAAACAAATCAACTGTTTCCCTTTCCGGGGAATATTACTCAGTAATGGAACAAAAGGAATGACACAACAACATGGATGAATCTCCAGACTCCAAAGACGACATTCTGTATGATGTCATTTACATGACAATCTCGAAAAGAAAGACTTACAGGAAGAGAATGGGGTTCTGGGGCTGGCAGGGTGTGGCTACAGAAGCGCCAAGGGACTCTTTGGGGAGAGGACCCTTTCCTTCATCTCAACTGTGGTGGCAGATGCCCGATTCTACGTGTGCGGCAACTCAAAGGGCTGTGCGCTAACAAAGGAAAACTTTCTCTGTACAATAGAACAGATTATTTACTGTCCTAAAGAAATAGTAACAATCATCACCTGTGCTAGTCAAACAGACCAACTGCTTTCAAGGGAGGAAGAAAATCTGGCGGCAGATCCCGAGCTCGGCTCCATACACCCTGTTTGAGCCGACCACATGTCTCAGCAAAAACCTTTCATACTCAGCCCTTTGTAACCTCTGTACACTCCTGAAGTTTCTTCTTCTGTGTCCTCATCAAAAGTTCCTTTTTATTCTCAAAACAGGACTACTATTAGACATCTGGGAACAAAACCAAGTGTTTTGTGAAATGACAGAAACTGAACATCTCACCAGAAATGAACTACCTAGTCAAGTTAGATAGGTTACTGAGAAAAGCTTATCACACCCAAAGTACTACAGTGATGGCTCTTTCCACAGCAATCTGTGTATTGGCCCAAAACAAACAAAAGGCTTATTAGAGAAGAATTATTTCTAGAGGTCTTAATGGAAGTCAGAGGAAACAGTCAATGAAACACTAAATATTTAATTCAAAACACTCAGTATACTCTGTTGGTAGCCTGATATATGCCTTATAATTAATAAAACAGACTTTCTCCCTAAGAGTCTACATTCTATCTGTTAACAGATAAAACTCTACAGAAGGCAGAGAATGAGAGAGAATAAATAATAGAACCAATTACAAAAACTCAATCTATATGTAGAAATAAATAAGAGAATGCTTCTATATTATAAATACATAAGAAAATGCATACCATTTAATCAAATGGAGCCATTATTTATTGTTTTTTTTTAAATGACTTCACTCGTGACACTAAAATACTATTATTCTACTGTGTGATGTCCATCTTTTAGATGGATATAATACCTTGAATAAAACATCACCTTTTGAGAAGTTCGAAGACCTTAAGATAATTCTCATAATTCCATCATTGAGAGAAGTATTGTCTAATTTTCCCGAATTACTTATGCATGTTGCTAAAGATAGAAACCGGTACATAAAGCAATGGTGCCCTTTCTTCACATGCAATCTGACATGAAAGTGGAATATTTAAGGGATCGTAGCAGAGGAAAGCTGCTCCAGGAGCAGTAAGGGCCCTGGGAGCCCTAGTTGCTCACATTGCCACTACCAAGGATGATATGAAATCTAGAGGAGAGCAAAACACAAACTGCAAAGCCATAATCACCCAATCCTGGACGTAGGAGGGACCGTACTTAACTTTCCATCAGTCTCTTCTATGGCGCCTCTGAAGCTGAGTCACCAGTGTCATATTAGTCCTTTCCCCAGTGAAGCCGAAACACAGGCCAGAGCCCGCACTGTTCTATGTGAGACACTGAAATGTACAAACCAGCTACTGCTCCCCTTCCGGTTACTGACAACCACATGCCCACTTGGCACAACCGAACAGAGTGGGGCAGATCTATCTGTGTCTGGTTCCTCTAAATCAGTGACCCCTCTAGGTCCAACTTGAATGACACAGCCACTCAAATGCCTCAGCTGTACTAGCACTAGAGCTGAAAGATTACCAGAAGAACCTCACTCAAAGTCTTCGGACTGCAAAACTAATGAGTCTGCCCTGAAGAGGCCTACTTTGAACAAAAATTGATAGTGCCCGGGGCGCCTGGGTGGCTCAGTCATTAAGCGTCTGCCTTTAGCTCAGGTCACAGTCCCAGGGTCCCGGGATGGAGGCCTGCATCAGGATCCCTCCTTGGCAGGAAGCCTCCTCTCCCTCTCCCCCTGCTCCCCCTGCTTGTGTTCCTTGTCTTCTCTCTCTCCGTCAAGTAAATAGGTAAAATCTTAAAAAAAAATTGATAGTGCCTGATCTGATTTTAATTCTGCTAACAGGAAAAGTAAGAGGTGGCAGATCAGAAAACTCCAGAAGCAAACACTCATTGATAAAAAATAAAAAAATTCTTCTTATAGTGACAGGTAGTTCTATCTACTTCCCCAAATCCTTCTTCCTTGCCAGGCCAATGATGTTTTTAGTTACAAATGTGATTTTGCTTTCCCCTACCTTTACCTGCTGAAATGTTATTCACCTTTTAGGGTCTTGATTAAATTTATCCTAGGTTGGAATCACCCCTTCATTCTATGTACCTACGGCATTCTGTACAACTTCTCATTTTCTGCCTTGTATTATAGTTGGCCACATAGAAATTCTACTGGATTCTTGGGCGCCTGGGTGGCTCAGTGGGTTAAGCCGCTGCCTTCGGCTCAGGTCATGATCTCAGGGTCCTGGGATCGAGTCCCGCATCGGGTTCTCTGCTCCGCGGGGAGCCTGCTTCCTCCTCTCTCTCTCTCTGCCTGCCTCTCTGCCTACTTGTGATCTCTCTGTGTCAAATGAATAAATAAAATCTTTTTAAAAAATAAAGAAAGAAAGAAAGAAAGAAATTCTACTGGATTCAAACAGAATTTATTCCTAAACTCTATTTTCATCTTTTCCTTAGTCAGAGAAGAAACTTTGATGTTGTAAGCATTAAGGACCCAGATAATGCAAACATGGATGGACTGGTTATATACTGTTTCTAGCTAGAATTCAATATAATACCCAAACAAGAAACTTTTAACAGTTAGATTAAAAAAAAAAAAAAAAAGTCCACTGTAGCTTTATAAAATTGCTTATCTTACTCCAAATATCATACGGGTAGCAACATTTTTATTCATTCCAAAAATATTTACTAAAACTTGCTCTGTAAAAACACTGTGCCAGGTATACAAGAGTAGAAAAATAAACCCAGGCCAGACTAAGTTGAGCAACATAATATACTGAAGAATTTCTCTGCAGTCTGCCCCTAAGGGCCTTGACCTTCCCAGAAAGCCATGCGACCCCACTCCCAGAGTCCATGGTTGTACTACTGCAATCCCCTCTAGTTTCTTATTTTCCAGTGATTAGAAAAATGTACTTGGTGGAGGAGGGGCAGCTGTCGGTCTTCCAGTGATCCATTTCTCTACTAACAGACTTTTAGTGAGCACATGTGGCAGTAAATAAAAGCTACATTTCTCAGCTTCACTGCTGCTAAGTGTGGTCACATGATGAAGCTCTGGACTATCAGACTTAAGTATTTCACAGCAGCTTCTGGGCATCTTCCTAAGAGTCATCTGGTGCTTTGTCTTGCTTTTTACTTTTTGTCCCCTCCTATCTTATGGCTTGAACTTAAATGCTGACTGGGGCCATAACAACAAAGATCAGACTCTAAGGATGGTGGAGGCATACCAAAAGTAATTTCCCCAAAGGTGTCCATGCCCCAATCCCTGGAACTAATGAACGATACAAGTCGAAAGGGAACTCGCAGATGGAATTAAGACTACAGATCTTAAAAGAGCTAATCCTGAACTATCCAGATGTGTACAGACTAATCATATGAACCCTTTAAAGCACAGAACACCCTCTGGCTAGAGTCAGATGTGGCAAAAGGATAAGTCAGAGTGCTTCTAAGCATGAGAATCACTGGATGTGCCACTGGGCTTTAAGATGTAGGAATCCACGTGCAAGAACCAGAGAGGAGCTTCTAGTAGCTAAGGGAAGTTCCCCAGCTGAGTGCCAGAAGGGTAAAGGTGACCTCATTTCCACAATCACAAGGAACCGAATTCTGCCAACAACCTGGAATCTAGAACGAGATTCTTCCCAGAGCCTTCTGATAATAGCCCAGGAGGGCCAACAACTTGGTTTCAGCTTTGTGAAACGTGCAGCAGACACCAGCTGAGCCACAGAACTCTGGAATAATACATTTAGGTTGCTTTAGGCAGTTTAGTTGGTGATGATTTGTTTTAACAGCTAAAGGAAACTAGCACTTACTGGAGTAGAACCTCCATCAGCCCTTGATGGCATGCTCTGGACTTCTACTGGGAGAAAAATAAAATTCTTTCTTCTTTAAACTACTAAAATTGTCAGTTTTTTTCAATTACTCACAGTTGAACCTAAATTTGACTGATACACTTGATGAAATCCTTTTAACATAGCACAGTATCATCATCACCAACATCTAAAGAATAACAGAGGCAAAAGTGAAATACTATTTCAAGCTGCGAACACTTTATATACATATATATGTAATGACAATAGTTCGCTTTTTAAAAGACTATTTTCACTTTCTCAGTTGCAACAGAGAGATTGTGTGTTATATAACACTTAGCATGTGACCCAATTTAAAGAAAGTCTTTAAAAAATGGTGTCAGTTTGCATCACTACCACTGTCTAGACCAGTCAGGATTAGTAATTACTTACTGGATACAATAAGGTCAGTTTACATCAGCAAAAGAGATGCAAATGGTTTGGAAGGAACGAAAAGCATAATTTCAAGCAAGCACTACATGTCACAGTGAAAGAAAAAAAATAGGTGAGGCTTAAAAAATGCCTAAAATCTTTAAATCATTACAAAATATTCCATTTCATGACTGCAATATAAAAACATACTAGAAAACCCTCACACCACCTTTCTTCTTCATAAGGAATCAAAGACTTCTGCAAACAACATTTCAAGCTAATTTGATCTTCATTTTAACATGAAACATTTGATTTCTAGATATGTAAGGAATACAACACTTGTGTCAAATATTTAATAATTTAGTTAAACATTCTTGGTTTTGTTCTGGAATCTTTTATTCACACTTCAGGTGTCGCTTTTGGATAATCTAAAAAATTAAAACCTTTTGACGCCTATCAGAAAGGACTTCAGTTCCCCCTTCATGTGAAGGTGGTCTGTGAAATACCCACTAATACATAAATGAAAAAAAAAAATAAACAGCCATTCTCAGTCATGTTATTTGTATTTTAGAACTACTTCGGTTTGATCAAGTATACCCCATTTTAAGAACCAGTATGTGGAAAGAAGAAATTGATTTGCAAATGGTGAGACTCAGGAAGGAAAAGAGAAATGAATTCTGCAAACTGTAACAATGAATAAGAAGCAAAAACAAAGCCTTTTAAAAATAATCATGTAAGTAGGTGGGAGACGGTGAAGTGTGCACGCCAAAAGGCAACTACCAAGGGCTGGGCCCCTGAGGTGGTGGATGGACACAGCTGCAGCCCCACGTACACCCAGTGGGGTCAGATCAGTCCAATCAGGTCTTCTCTTTGTTAATATCACTTAGCAAGGGGAACTGAGAAAGCAGCGGTCAACCATTTGATCTTGCTCTCCCCAGACCCAGAAACAATTCTCCCCGCTGCTTACTGAAACACAAGACACACCTGAGATTTAGGGGCAGTGACGCCAGATTCACGTCCTTGCAGAGAATTCTCCTGCAGCAGCGCACTCAGGATATCCTCACGCTAAACGGTATCAAACAAGTTATCTATAAGAGTCTTCTATTGTGAACCCAGGGATCACTTGAGGGGACAGCATCAAAAGGACAAGTTACAAACAAATACCTGGGAGGGGTTTTGAGGCTCGTGAATAAGGAACATCATGTAATGGTCACTCAGAATCACGTCTACCATTTTTCCCAAGCTCTGTATTTGGAGAAACGGAGGGTTGGCTAATGCTTCAATATGTTAAACATTGTTCTAAATGGTTTCCATATTGTTACTGAATCCTCACAACAATGCTACAAAATAGAAACTATTATTTCCCACATTTTATTTAATTTGAACAGCTAGCAAGAAGCAGAGGCAGGTCTCACTCTGCCTATAATATTGCTAACTTTCATACACTGACTCTACTACACGCACAAGAATTTTCTTTCCAGAGCTGTAAGTATACATATGTGCAAAAAATGTCCAAATACATGGCATTATTTATTTTATTGGATACATCAATAATATTTCAAAGCCATGCTATGAAACGCTCTCTCCCACCACAGGTGATACACACACAAAATGCTTACAAAATTATGTACGCTATAGCCTGCTTTTTTTTTTAAACATATACATACATATGAATAGAAAATCATCTGGACTGTTACATACTAAGGCATTAGTCTAAGGATTACTCAGAAGTGGGAACTATGGTTGTCTTCAAGCTTGGCTGTATTTTTGTAATGAGTCTGTGCTGCCCTTTTTTTTTTTTAAAAGGCAGGCTCCATGCCCAACGTGGGGCTTGAACTCACAACCCTGAGATCAAGACCTGATCTGAGATCAAGAGTCAGATGCTTAATGGACTGAACCACCCAGGTGCCCCAGATTCATGTTGCTTTTTTAAACCAAACTATTATTTTTGCATAATCATTTATTCTACAATTATTACTTAGGTACCAGGCACTGTTATAGGTACTTGGGATACATTCATAAGGACAAAGATTCCTGCCCCTCTGGAGCTTATGTGGTTAGAAAAGAGAAACACAGGCAGTGAAAAGTCTTGCTTTGCTCTCACCCCACAACCATTTTAATCAGGTTCTTGTGTATCCTTCCAGATTTTTTCCATGTGAATAAGGACAAATACAAACAATATTATTCCTCCCAACTTAACAATCATGCACTACACATACTCTTCCCTGCCTTCCTTTCTTCATGTGTCTCAGAGCCTATTAGTACCTGTACTTTGTTATTTAGATGAACACTGTCTACCGGGTCAGTGCAGCACATTTATTCAAGTAAATCTCTACTGGGGCGCCAGGGTGGCTCAGTCATTAAGTGTCTGCCTTCAGCTCAGATCATGATCCCCAGGTCCTGGGATCGAGCCCCACGTTGGGCTCCCTATTCAGCAGGAAGCCTGCTTCGCCCTCTCCCACTCCCCTTGCTTGTGTTCCCTCTCTCGCTGTCTCTCTCCTTCTCTGTGTCAAATAAATAAATAAAATCTTTTTATAAATAAATAAATAAATAAGTCTCTAATGATAGGATACTTGAGTTGCTTCTACCCTTTTGCTGTTATTAAAAAAATACTGCCCAAATAAACTTGTATACTGTCATTTTGACAAATACAGGTATGACAGTTGGGTCAAGGAATAATGTATTTAGAATTTGGGTAGACAGTACCACATGGTTCTTCAAAGGAGTTTTACCAACTTATAGTCCCACAGGCACAGTTTGAGAGTGTCTGGATATAACTGCACAAAAAGATTTTTCTAATCCAATACATAAAAATGTAATCTCGGGGAAGTTTTAAATTGTACTTTTCCCATTAGAGTAAAACTGAGCATTTTAAATATATTTAAGGGTTACCTGATTCCCTTTCATATAACTTTAAAAAATCCTAATTTTTGTGAATAGGTGACCTTGAGGCAAATTGGTCAGTACCTTCAGGGTGTCTAGATGCAGCTATGCGCCTGGCTTCAATTCAAGTAGGTATTATTTTTCCTCTTTTGAGAAAATGTCAGGAAAGTGAATAGCCAGGATTAGACTATGTGGACAGTAACTGTGTCTTACTAGGTCCTCTATGTCTAGCCAAAAGGCCTGGTGCTCCCTAGGTGTCCAATCAAACATCTGCAATGTAAAGAAGGCACCAAGAAGATATTTTCTTTGGACGTTTATAGCACAACAGCACCACCAAGGGGAGCTTCAGCTCAAGCATTCCCCCCATCGAATTTCCTGCAGCCAGATCCTAAGCCACAGCAAACACATCATCAAATTGCAGACAGTAAGACTGCTGTATAAACGCTCCTTGCAAACCATCTCTGGGTTCCGCCCTCCAGATTTAATGGTGCCCCTTCACCTACCTCTACAGAACATCTGGGGCTGCCGCTGTCAGAGTGAATGTGTGGCCAGTCACACTGCCACAGGAAATGCTGCTCTGTTTTCTCAGCCCAAACGCAAGATCGGCCCAAAGGCCAATATCAACCACTCAGGTGACCAACAAGGGCACCGACGTGAGCATTCACAGGGCAGGAGCTCTGCCCACTTACTCTAAGTAAAGACACCATGACTGGAAAGTGGGCATTTCCTTCGGAACAAAAGAAACTGAACACAGGCAAAAATCAAGGGAGAGGACGTCCATGTCAGATGTAGATTAAGCAAGTAAAAAAGAAAAATGCAAAGATAGCATTTGAATGAATTCAGCTGAATTTTCTATTTTGAAGAGAAATACAAACATTGATCTTAAGCCTAGAATTTAAGACTGAAAGTAGTCATTCATTTTTCCCAGCCACACTGGGGAATAATTTATGATGGCCCTGTGACAGGTAGAACCCAAAGATGGCTACAAAGGAATCGAGCCTCCCTGTGTTTATGTCCTTTTGTGGTCACCTCCTTTTGAATCCGGGCTGGTCCCGAGACCTGCTTTTGACAGATAAAATGTGGTAAAAGTGATTTTCTGGGATAGATGGGCGAGGTCAGTTTCCGTCACTCTTAGGATGCTTCCCCTTTTTTAAAATTTAATTATAGTCGACACAAATATTATATTACTTTCAGGTATACAACACAATGATTTGCTATTTAGGAGGTGTTTCCTCTTGTGAGAAGACCAAGCTGGCCTGGAAAAGAATGAGCGGCTCTAGTTAACATCTCGACAGACCCCCCCGCCCCTCGTCAGCTAACAGCTGGCATCAACTACCAGTCATGAGCCGGGGCCACACTGGACATCCAGCCCAGCGGCTGTCTAGCTGCAAGTGTGTAAGAGACTTCCAGCGAGCATCACTCAGTTAAGCATCGGTCCACAGCACTGTGAGACGGAATTCTAAATCGTCGTTTTAAGCAGCTAACTTGGGGGGGTGGGTTTGTGACGCAGCCATGAACAACCAGAACATATTTTATAGCCACGCCCAGGCAAGATGAGCAATGAACTTATCAATTTAGTATGGTAACATTCCCAGCTTCTGACTTTTCAAGAAAGAGACCAGGCCCTCTTAACGGGGAATAAACATGATTTATGTATTCTGTGTATCCCCTTTCCCTTCCAACCCCCTGATAACTCTGTTGTTAATAAATATTTATTAAATGGAAGCATGAATAATACAAAACAGCTAACTATTGATTATATCGATGGAAGGAAGTAAGGGTATAATTAATTCGGAAACAGCAGATATTTAAAAGTATATACAATGAACTCTGTAATACACACACGTTCATACTCACTCCTATCCCCCATCCTCTGAAAGGGTATTAGAGCAATGGTTCTTAATCTCAGAGCCCCTTTAGACTCCTAAAAAAATTATCGAGGACCCAAAAGCTTTCCATGTCAAGATTATACCTATAAGAATTAAGTAGAATAAAAATAAAAAATGAGAAATATAAGAAATATTTAATTCATTTAAATCTAATAATTAACATATTACATGTTAATATAAATAACATTTAATAAAAAAAATAACTCCTTTTGAAAACAAAACAAGATGTCTGAAGAGTAACACTACTTTCTATTTCTGAAAATCTTTTTACTGTCTGGCTTAACAGAAAACAGATCCTCATTCCTGCTTCTTAAGTCAATCTTGTTTTAGTTGAAGCATATTAAGAAAATGCAGTCTTAGACTATACGTACTTGGAAAAGACAGGACTTTTTTTTTTTTTTTTAGATTTTATTTATTTATTTGAAAGAGAGAGAGAGAGAGAACGAGCACACATAGGCACAAGCAGGGGGAGGGGCATGGGAGAGAGAGAGAGAGACAGACTCCATGCTGAGCAGGGACCACGGACCCTGACATCATGACCTGAGCCAAAGGCAGACGCTTAACCAACTAAGCCACCCAGCCACCTAGTGCTGGAGGACTATTTTAACGTCCTTTCCAGAAAACTGTACATATTCTGCTTAGATACTATAATAAAATTCAAGTGGTAGTTTCCTAAAGATTAGTTAAAATATGGAATCAGAAACAGTAACAGAAGATCTTTTGAGTCTTTTGCATTAAGACTTATTGGTCTCTTTGTACATTCAATGAATCTTTTCACCCATGCTTAATTTTGTAACTTCATGCTTTGGCCATCTGAAAAATATTGGTTTGCTGAGTTATACAGAGCTCACAAATACTGATACATTTCATCACACAACAGCCGAAATTGTCACAGTTACCATCATCTTCGATCTCATCACAAAATTCTTTAATTATTGGGAAGCTGTCAAACCCGTGATCCCAATATGAGTTTTTTAAAATTCTAATTTTTGCTTGTAAGTTTCAGTTTTATCATTGGCAACCAACACTAGTGGCTGTTTTCTCTGAAGCGACAGGCTCCTTTTATTCACTTTTACAAAAATGTCTGCCACGTCTAAATAACCACAGACTGTCACTCATTCTTTAACATAAAAATGGTATCTTGTCCCAAAAGTGGCTAGTTTAGTTCACAACACAGTCAGACACTCACATTCCTTAAGACAACCAAAACAGCTCAATCTTAATGGTAGAAGTGCTTTATGTCAATCGGTTTTACCACACAAAATATCTCAAAGACATGTATCCAAAGGTCAAGATTTATCACAACTAATTAGTTTTACTATGTCGCCAAGGACATAAAAGAAGAATGGTTTTCACCCCTTTCACTGCAAGTATGCGGTTGTAAAAAATACAGGGAGTACTGGTACAATTCATGGCCATTTGCCCTGACTTGTTGTACCTTAACTTTACTTTTATGATGCTGGTTCAGAATGTCAGCACAGTGGAAATGCCAAATGACACCTTATTATAGAAAGAGCTTAGACCCCAGGGAACCTGTGTGGTCTGTGGACCATACCTTGAGAACCTCTGCATTGGTGTAAGCAAGAAAGAAGACCATGGAAACTCTACAGAGTGGACATTCGACTCTTTGCTAACAGAGAATCTGAGTTTAATGTGGTTGACACCTGTTTCTCCTCTCCAGTAGTTGTCAATGCCAGGTAGGCCATAAAGAGAAGCACGAACACTTCTGGGCTCAGGTCACACCTGGATTCCAATTTCAGCTCCATTGCAACAGGCGGGAGAGTGTGGTGACTCACATGAGTCGCCAATTACTGGCAGTATCTGATAGGTGGCAGACATATAGAAAATATTTGATACATGATTAAATGATCCCCAAATACCTACCCTTATTTTATTTTATTTTTATTTTTATTTTAAAGATTTTATTTACTTAATTTGTCAGAGAGAGAGAGAACACAAGCAGGTAGAGGCAGAGAGAGAAGCAGGCTCCCCACTGAGTGAGGAACCCGATGTGCGACTCAATCCCAGGACCCTGGAATCACAACCTGAGCCCAAGGCAGCCACTTAACCAAATGAGCCACCCAGGTGTCCCTCTATCCTTATTTTAAAATAATCACATATCACATTATAAAATATTCTGTGAAGAATCAGGATATGTTTTGAATTTCAGTGACTGAGGGGTTCTAAGTGAGAAATTTAGAACGATGTATTAAGGTACCATTATTATGTTAAGTAAATAATGTACAATGTTCTTATGCTTCAATATGATCTTGTCTCACTAATAAAGGTAAGAAAAGAGGCACGTTTTAGATGGAAAAACAACACTAATGGCCATGTCATATTGGGTTCCTACAGACGTCCATCTTAATTTGTGATCCTCAAACCCGGAAAGCCCCCCACATCTTTTTTAAACAGGGTTCCTAAGTAAGTGTAATTTCGTCATCAATTAACTCCTCTCCTATGTGGTTAGAAAGGTTTTGGCTATGTGCCATCCTTGGGGAAAATTGTCACTCTTCTTGTTCTCCACAGGGAGATTCTCTCACTGAACCCCAAGTGACAAAAGCTTGCGAGATGAAAGGAGCTGTCTGAGACCTCACAATTCACACTCCAATCTTCTCAGCTGCTACTCGAAGATCGGCAATGGTTTCTTAAAAACAACACGGGGATCACAGGCTTAGAAAGGTTGACAGCAACTCGCCCAAGGCAGGATATAATAATAAATGTCTCGTACACAGATTATTTGCATGCTTTTAGTCTAAAACTTCCTTTTTAAGAAGCACTTGGCAATGGAAGGTAGTATACTATTGCGGATGAAAGACAGATGAAGGCTTAAATCCCAAAATTGTCACTGTCCAGCAAGGTGATCTTAGAAAAATTATTTCTCTGAGATTTAACTTCTTCTCTATAAAATGGAAATGGCAACACCCGTACATCAGGTAACACAAACAACACTCTACAGGGCCCAGTACGTAGCGCATGGCAGAGACCAATTGTACAAAAACCCTGAAGTGGTCGTCCATATGGCGTGCTGTTTCTACCTCACCAGTCACCAGGAGATTTTAACTGTTTCAATCCAATTAAAGTGTCAGAATGTCATCATTCAAATACCTCCTGAGCCACCAGGAACAAGGCCTGCTGCTGTCTGTCCTTTAACCAGGAAAATTAAGCACCTGGTAATTGCTATTCGTAAAGCAATTCACATATAATAACTCATTTATTCCCCCTGACAGCCCTGGGAGGATATGCCCAGTTATAAAAGAGGAAACCGAGGTGTTTTAAACAAACGGACCACTGTGACCGCTGGAAGCATTCATTAATGTCTGCGACAGAGAGTACCTCCTACCCTGCCAGCAGCTACCTCTCCTCACCTCTCTCTTCCTCCCTTCCATAGGCAGTCCCTCCTCCCTGCGCGGCCCTGTCCCCGCTCCATCGGATCTGCACGCCCTTCCACGAGACACACGAGTCAAACTCAATCTCGAAAACTGCTGTTCACTCGCTTTCTCCTATTCACACAACCCTTATTTCTTTGTCATGGAAAAGGTGCTTTTTACAAAATGTCCGTGAAGCATGTGCAGTTCACCAAAAGGAAAATGTTTCCTAAGTCACTTTATTTCTCTTAATCTGGCCTTATCATTTTCTAACATATCAGGTATCACACTTACGTTAGAAAAGGGAAGGGGGAGAGAGAGAGAGAGAGAATACAGGAGCATAAATGCATGCCTTTTTTCTCTCTTTTGTTCCGGGAAGGACACTACGCAAGGAGCTGGGAGACGTGCTTTCTACTCCTGCCTTGGCCACAGCATTCCCTTGGACTGGTCACATAATACATCTAGGTTTCAATATTTCTGTGTGTAAAACATGCAAACTTATCTTGGATGTTCTATTGAAGGTCCTTCTAAATCTAAAATTTTGCGACTTGTGTTTAAAACCAAGATATTCGGGACGCCTGGGTGGCTCAGTTGGTTGGACGACTGCTTTCGGCTCGGGTCATGATCCTGGAGTCCCGGGATTGAGTCCCGCATCGGGCTCCCAGCTTCACGGGGAGTCTGCTTCTCCCTCTGACCTTCTCCTCGCTCATGCTCTCTCTCACCTCCTCTCTCTCAAATAAATAAATAAATAAAAATCTTTAAAAAACAAAAAACAAAATAAAAAAATAAAAAAAACACCCCAAGATATTCTGTTTACGTCAAAGCCACTCAAAAACAAGGCTTTTAAGGGCCGTACTAATGACAAAGACACCTGCGCAGGAGATTCATTATGACACATGACAAAGCTGTGCATGGTGAGGCCATTCAATCCTTTACTACTTCCTCTAAGATACATTAAATCCAATCCCTTGGCAAGTGACATACGAAACCTAAAATAGTATCAGCTAGCTACTTGAATAACACGGTGACAGGTTTTTCCAACTGGCAACAGAAAGGCATAACTAGGTAAAGACTGTAGGGACATAATTTCCCACGGGCCTCTTGAGTTTCTACAAATCTTGAAAGTAGAGGCATTGCTGGCCTTGTGCTCTGGACCATCTTTCCATGGATGTCTGCAGAGCGAAGAGATGTCAAAGGTGGAGACAGTGTCTCCCTCTAGAGTAGAGGGCGGTTTGTTTAAATACATTAAAGATGTCTCCATGCAAAGGCTGGGCAGGTTTACGTGGAGCCTATAATAAAAGATCGGAGTTTCTGAAGCTCAGGGCCCCTCTTCTGTAACGCAACCCATTGCATGTACAGATGTCACCTGACCTTTGTCACACTGCTCTGTGAGCATGGGGAACCACACAAGAAAATGATACTCTGGCTCCTCCCACTGCTGTGGTTAATCGGCTGTCCTTTGTCTCTGACCCAAGAATACTGAGTCTCTACCAGGACCCATGAGGCTGTGGGACCTAATCTGTTAGCTTATAAATTGGGTAAAAATCTCAGATCCTTTATAGAAGATAGGAATAGGGGCGTAATAATTCATGGCTAAAGGACAAAGTACGAACTCTCTCTATTACCTCTACAATAGGACTACAACATTCTATAAAGCTCTATGCAAGTTATTTCAATGTTTAATATCCCATGTGACAATTCTGTTTATAGAAGTCTGTACTTCCAAGAGAAATTCAGATCAATGTAGGCCATGCTACTTTAAAAGTTGGTATTTTGAATGGGCCAGCAGTCTAAACCAATTGAAATTAAACCAATTATGAAGTTATCACATGTCCCATCAAGTCTACTGAGACACTCTTATTGTAAATATTAGCCATCTCTGATAGTTAGAAATTTTCTATTGGAAACACGGATTTTCAACTGGGAGCTACGTGCTCTCAATGTAACTTCTTAAGAAAAGGTTGAACTAAAAAGCAAACTATGTCAGATTTTAGTTTAGTTACCTTCAAAGTAGCACTAATTGCAGGAAGTGCAGGAAGACAGATTTTCAAGGCAAAACATTTTTCCTTCCTTTCTTGGCTACTGTTATGCCAACATCAAATAAGGATCGGCAAAGTCCAAAGCCATGGAGAAGGTGAAAGTTCTTTATTGCCTGGGCATTAGGCAAAAACCACTTAATTTTGTCTTTTAAAATAAATAATGTAAGTTTAATAGAAGTACTTCCACTGCAAAACTATTGCTCAGATCTCCTACCAATGTAAAGCATATTCTTGAGAACTCTCTATATTCAGTGAAGTTTGCATTTAGTGAAATATTTGGGAAATACAGGCGAGGTGATGATTCTTTGGGCAAGGATTCAGAATCCAGGAATATTAACAGAGTGCAAGAAATTTTTTTGTAGAGATGTTATCCAGATTTATTTTTAGGTTAAAATTATTTCAAAAATGTCATAATACTGTAATAGAAAAAAGAGAGCTATTAAAGACTTTGCAAGCCTCTGATAACTCTCGCAGCACTCACATGAAGTGCACATATGCTATTTTAGAGATGGAAAACAGAACTCACCAGGATTTCAGAACAGAACTGAACTATTTCTTATAACCCTTAATATCATAAAATTCCTCCCCTAAAGAAATAATTTCCTGACTACAATGATATCAGATAATGATAAGCATACAAACTGAATTAAAGATTTGAAAAATAAAACCAATATGAGTATAAACTAACAATTTCTAGATACAATAAAGGGCACTAGGCTGAAATTAAAATGTAAAATATCTCAAGGAGAACTTCGGCAGTGGTAGGCACACAGCAAAACTTAGTAAGTACTTAAATGAATTAAAAATAAACTCTAATGTCAAGGATTAGGTGGAAGAAAAATATTAGAGTCGGGGTGGAAAGATACACAGTTCTTGTCCTCTTTTCCACATTCACCTCCCAGGATAATATCTGCAGGACCTCAACACATCCATACCTTCCTCAACTAGCAGGTTTAAGAAGGAAGGAAGGAAAGAAAGAAAGAAAGAAAGAAAGATTGATTTTCCACAGTCTTTGCAACTATAACTCTATATATTTAGCTATATTATCGGAAGAGAGTTGAAATGAGGGGTGAAAGTGGCAAAGGGAATGATCAACAAGGGCTTGGTCTCCTTATGGCAGAGAACCATCCGTTTAAGAAAACCCCCAGCAGCTTGGATACACGATCTCACGGCAGGTGAATTACTCTCAGAGACAATGCTTCGTGGGTCTCACTCTGCCAGTGCCATGCAAGGAACACAGGCTTTTAATCTGGAACATTCACCAGTTGTGTTGCACCAACACCCTAAACTATTTAAGCCTTCAGTCTTCTACTAGTCTTAAAGATAACAAAAAGAAACAAGTGGCGAGATACTAATGGTGACAGGTAGGAACTTACCATTAAACGGACCTTACTTTAAAAGACAGTCCTCCTGAAATATCAGAACCAAGAGAAATAACCAGATAGGTTACTATATTATATATTTGAGTATTTTATGTTGTGTAATATAAATTCATCCCAACAACAAACAGACCATTTGCTTCTTAATATTCTCTTGTATGTTTTCAGTTCAATGTATTGTTTGGTGCAGAAAAAAATAATCAATCCATGAAAACATAATGCAGTGGGGAAAGCAGCGAGGAAGCCTGACGTGGTAAGGTAATACCAGGAAGTATTATTAAAAGCAAACTATTTTCCTTTGATTCCATGAGCCGTCCTGAAAGATCTTTATTTGTCCAAAACACTAGAGCTAACCACTCAGAGTTAAATAGTCAGCCTGGTTTTTGCAGTCTTCAGAACCCTGGGTGACTACAATGTCTACTGTTACATATGCAGAGCAGAACAAGGACGCTTACATAAACTGACAGCTTGGGGTTGGTTAGACAGACAGAAGAAGAATTTGCAAGAGTTTATGTTCACTACTGGTGGCTGTAAATGGTAAGAAAAAGTAAAAGCATAAATCATGGATTGAAGCATTTTTAAATTCTCAAATTACATGATTAGAATTTACTCCCCCCCACAAAAACTCCCTCTGTACTATTAAAAGTCATAATTAAAAATCTAACCTATGCTTTATATTATTTTATTGTCAAGAGGTTTGAAAGACCAAAACATTTTCGAGGTTCTGTACAGTCATCAACTTCCCTAGCTCCAAGCAGCAGGAGGTAGGTACAAAATGCAGCCCAAGACAATTGACTTAAATAAAGTCTCAAGAGTGATGGCTGCCAGAACTAAGCCTAAACTCTCAGACACCAGCCCACCCTTTAAGAATCAGTCATTAAGTACTTATTAAAAGTCTACAGTGTGCTCATTTGAGAGTTATCTCCGTAAAGAAATGCAAAGAAGTATAGCACAAATCTTTTCTTTCCAGTAACTGCTACTCTGCTTAGGCAACAAGATTCGCAACTTCAGGCTAGGACTGTGTGCCACAAGTACCTACACTGGTCAGGTCAAGACGTTCAAGTTCTCTCTCTCCAACACCCACCTCGGGAAGGAGCCGCATTTTCCAACAGGTAACTTTCTCCTTTCCTGGACCCTTGTCCCTGCTCTTTGCCCAGAACCCGACTGTGACCCAGGACTTCTATGAAGCGATAAATAGGGCTGGTTGGGTCCTTCCTCTTTGCAATCTGAATAGGGAAACAGGAGCTATGGAGGTGTGTGGGTAGGCTGGGGACGGTGTGTCATGGTAGGAGGCTGGCCATTACAGGTTTTAAGATAAAACGTACAGGGGCAGGAAGCTGGCAGAAAACGCTCTACAGAAGGAAGAGGTGATACCAGGAACTGCCTCAACTTTTTTTCCAGGTCCAGACTACATTTTCTTCTGACACAGAAGCGTGGCTGTGAAAGGACAGGGAACTGCCATGACTGGGTGAGGTCAGAGCCGCAGAAACCTGCCAATACGCTACAAGGAGTAACGGAAGACTGAGCGCGAAAGGCAGGACCCCAGTGATTTACTATAAGGCAGGCTTCCTCAGCCTCGGCACTACTACATTCTTTGGTGTCCTGTGTATTATAGGATATTCCTAGCCTCTACCCACTAGATGTCAGTAGCCATCTCCTCCCCAGTTGCAGCAACCCCCCAAAAAACCCCTATCAAACCAACCAAAAAACCCCACAAAACAATGAATAAAACAAAACCTTATTTCAGCCATTGCCAAATGTCCCCTAGGGACAAACCTCCCCACGGCTGAGAGCTACTGCTCTAAAGAGGTTGAACTGTAACCTCTGGCAAAGGGAAGCCATGGACTGATTTTAAGCACAGAGAGTCATTTTGTCAGATGCGCTTTTCAAATGGAAGCGGCAGCGCAGGCCGACCGTGGCAGGACAGGTAAGGAGGCAAAGGACCCGGCAGGCTAGTGACACAGCACGGCTGAGGATGGCGGACATGTGGACCAAGGCAGGCGTGGTGGAGAAGGACACGGGGCACAGGTGAATGCGAGTTTCGACGGCACAGTGAGACGGAACTTCTCCAGGACACAAGCGGATAGAGCATTTAAAGGAAAAGGAGAAATGAAGAATTACTCGTAGGGTTCTAGTGTGGTTATTTAGGTGGCTGGGATGAGGGCTATCACACTATTACCTAGGACGGGGAATTTAAAAGGAAGAGCAGGTTTGAAAATGAGTTGTTTTCAACTTAATGACAGTTTGAGGTAAGTGTGGGATATCCGGGTAGTGAGGTTAGTAGAGTGCGTGTTCACTCAGTCGACACTTACATAGACTACAAGGTACGTGCCGGGGCCTCTACAAATATCAACTTCACTTACCCCCCACCACATCCACTGAGAGAACAACTACTGTCACCCCGTCTTACCACAGGGAAGCTGCTGCACTAAGAAGTTAAGTAACTTCTCCAAGGTTCCACAGCTGGTAAGTTTTGGAGCCGGGATCCCCAGCTCAGAGTCTGTGCTCTTAGCCACCAAACTGTGATGCCTGCCTCAGGAAAAAGTACTGTGAATGTAGATTTGGATGGTTTTCTGTACACAAGGCCTGGTAGGTGAAGTCAGAGGCATGCATGTGAACTCCTAGCGAAAATGAGCAAAGAGAGAAGAAAAAAACCAACGTAGCATGAAATACTGAAGAAAAGTTGTGCTTTAAGTCAAAGGCGAAGGCGAAGTCAGAGGAAGGAGCCAGTCAGGGAGATGGCAGGGTCAGGAGACAAAGTCTTAAGGGCAGGAAGTAAGTAATGACGTCTTTGTAATACCTGATAAACCCTTGCATATAATCTACTCTTTATAAATGTTTTTAATTAAGTATAACCCCAAATAATGATATCAAATACTCATACTTACAGAACAGTCAAAAGACTTTAGAGTTGAACAAAACTCAAATCATACATGCTTGAGATTTTTCTAAAATACCAAGAGTTTGTAGAAGATACACTGTCAGTGACTATGAAACAATAGCACAGAAACCATATGAAATCATTCCTTACATTCATGTCCAGCTAAAGCAGCTTTGAGAAGTTTTATTCACACCCTACTTCACAGCAATGTAACATGTTACTCTATTTTGCATTTTGTTGAAGATCACAGGAAATATTGGCTCTTCTAGGTTTTGCAACTGACAAATACAGAACTGTGTGGTCTCTTCCTAAAGCAGGATTTAGAAAATGTGTATATGAAACTGATTACTTCTCACTTGAAGGAGTTACTGGAGCATCTGGTGAATCTTGAGCTGTACTGCTATAATGAGTCTGTGTATCTAAACAGCTCTCGTTAGGCATTCCTCATCATACTTTACAATCCTATACCCTAAATACAAACATTTAGTAGAAAATGAGTTTCCTCAAGATGAAAAAAAAAAGTTGGCCCCCATTTCCAATTCAAAGCAAGTATTTCCCATAGGGATAAATCTTGATTTCCAGGTCCAAACTCAGAGTGTTTTCCAACCTTTACCGTGTATAGAAATCATCTGGGGATCTTGCTACAATGAAGGCTCTGATTCAGCAGGTCTAAAGCTGGGCTGACACTGGCATTTCTAACAGGGCTCTCTCTCCCCTCCTGGATGAAGATGTCCATCTACACGGGCTACTCACGTGTGACCCCTTGAGCCAGGAGCACTGGCAGCACTTGGAAATTTGTCAGAACTTCTAGTCCTCCATGGGACCAACACACCATACGGACATCAGCTGCTGTAACTGATGACGCCAGAAACTTACATTCAATTATTTCTTTCAAAATCCATTTATTTACAACTCATTCATTCACAGTTTTCTTTTTTGTTACTGAAGATCGGACCTTCTTTTCTCTCCATTCCTTCCATTATCCTAAACTGTGTATCTAATAGTTAAGCACCTTCCACAAGGCAAAAACCCAGCTGGTTCTTCCAGGCTTTTCTCTTCTAATCCCTACACAGGTCCACAACATGCCAGCTGAATGGAACTGGTTATTTTCTCAACAGAATGTCCTTTATCACACTCCCTCCTGTTCTGTGTTGTCATTGTTGCTGCTTTTCCCCATCAGGCCAATCTCGAGAGTCATCTCTCTCTACTCACTTTGCCAGATTTCTCAGGGAGATGTGATCTCACCATTCTCTGAGCCAACTACTCACCCTCATCTGAGGAGTTTTTCTCTCATTCTAACACTTACTGCATTCTGCTGTACACGTGTATATACTTGTCTTATCTCGGCTACTGAAGTAGAAGCTACCTGGGGGCAGGAATTTTTTAAAACTAATTTGGATACACCTTGCAAGGTGTAACACAGTTCCTCACTAATACAATGTTAAATAAAACCCCATTAACATCAAGTAAAGCAGTATTCCTTATTGATGATAAACTTGATCTAAATATTCCTAGGTCACAAATCCAAATTCTGTTTCTTATTTCTCCAAGTACAACTGGTTTTCTGCTTTACTCATCACAGACAGAAAATTGGGCACAATATTTTATTCGCTTCTCAACACTTAATACCTAGAAAATTTTTATTTAATCTTGCTTGACACATTATCAGAACATAAATTGTAAACCAGTTAATTTGCCAATTTCTTACTGAACAGGCCAAATGTTGGTGTATCCACTGAGGAAAATGAATCCTGTACTGAAACCTTCCTCAAACCATTATGAAGCTCCACATACACACAAAAAAGGAGACTGCAAAACAGCACAGTATCACTGAATCTCTCCCGTTAAATCTCTGAACTACAGCATAGTAACAAAAATTAATATTTAGAAACTAAAGACTCTTCAGAAGACCTGGAAGAATCTGAGGCATGAGGAGATGCTATTTGTGCTTTAAGTCATCACGTTAGTGTTAGTACGAAGTTAGTCAATAGACAAACACAAAAGTACAAACCCAAAAAGTAATCCAATATAATATTAAGACCAACCTAAATTAAACAGTGAGTCACTGGAAATATCCTCTGCTAAATTCTGAGGATAAATATAGAGATCAAGAACATAAGTTAATGTGGAGCAACTGCTAAAGAAGAGGCCAGGTCAATGAGCATCTCTAACCAATGGATGCCAGGTGAGATCAGAGTTTAAAAGTGATGTGGACTTGTGATCACCGCCAATGACTACAACACAAGACCTCGTCATCTGAAACGCACTGCGCCAAAAGCAAGACCCAGAGAAACAATCTGACTTCACTGACTTATGAAACAAATGTTCTATTTGAGAGCCATTACAACAATCTACCTTAAAGACCAAAAAGTATCCACACGTGTTTGAAAAAACAAAAACAAAAACAAAGAAACCCTACAAATTATATTTATTCATCATTTGTTAATTAGGTTTCCTACCTTAAAGAGCATATCTTTGGCCAAGGGTGGAGAAGGGACCAGAAGGAGCTTCTGGTGATGTTGTGAGAGGCAGAACAATGAGTACCCCCGAAATATCCACCTCCCAACCACCCAAACCTGTGGATGAGTTGCCTTATGTGACAAAAGGGATTCTGTGGTTGTGATTCAGCCACGAACCATGAGATGGGTAGATGAGCCTGAGTTACCTGGAGAGAGCCAAGGCAATCACAAGGATCCTCAAAGTAGAAGAGGGAACCAGATGAGGAGATCAGAGTGACAAGATGTGAGGAGGACTCAACAACTTACTGCTGATGGCTCTGATAGTGGAGGAAGGGGCCAGGAGGCAAGGGAGACTGCAGCTTCTAGCAGCAGGAAAAGGCAAGGAAAAGGTTCTCCTCTACAACCTCCAGAAAGGAGTCCAGCCCTATAGCATCTGGACTGCAGCCTGTGTTGAACTTTTAATCTACAGACTGCATAATAAATTTGGGTTGTTTTAAGACACTAATTTGTAGTAATTTGTTACAACAGTAATAGGAAAGTGATCCAACAGTAAGCTGCTATTAAGAGAATTCTCTAAAATAAACTCAGCTACCCTGTGTAATGTGATGCTCTGCAAATATGCGAAGATTTAGTTTGCATTCCTAAGAAATATACCCGCTCCTCTGTAAAATGCTAACACACAAAGCCTAAAATTAGATTTTATGAAGAGATGGAGAAGTAAATCCAATTAACTTTGATCACGAAAGTGGGTTAGAAAATAAAGCAGAACGAGGTATGTTCAACTAAACAAGAAGGTGATAAATATTAAGCAGGAAAATTTGATACTCCTTGTGCATAACATTAAAAAGGGAGCAACACAGTACGCATTCCACTGAGTCAGCCAAAAGGTGAAGTGCGGTATTTCTCTTCAAGCTCCTATTTACCTAATGATCCTCTGGGCAGCATACTGATGGAGAGAACGGAACTGTGCCGACATGTTCGCTAAAGCGGCCAGACAGTTGGTGTGAAGGTACTTGTCCTGTAAGGAAACAGAAGGGTGAAAACAGACATCGAGTCTTCTCTACATCTGAAGCAAGATTAACTGGAAGCAAACGTAAACTCGATTGTCACTGATTTTTAGAGCGTTCAGGCCCACAATCCCTTTCCTCTCATTATAAAATCCTAAAAACTCCGTTTTATTCACTACACATCTGGAAGCTACATCTGGTGCAAAAGATTATGATGCTCTTTGTCGTCGCCTTTATCCCTGTCCTGGTGCATATCAGAACTATTTCACTGCAGAAACATTAATGCTTAACTACAGAGAGCTGCTGCAGAACTCACAGTTACACAGACTATAGCATATACACCATAATAATCTTTTTTTGTTTTAAAGGTTTTATTTATTTGACAGAGACACAGCAAGAGAGGGAACACAGCAGGGAGAGTGGGCGAGGGTGTAGCAGGCCTCCCGCCAAGCAGGGAGCCCGACGCGGGGCTCAATCCCAGGACTCTGGGATCATGACCAAAGCCAAAGGCAGACACTTAATGACTGAGCCGCCCAGGAACCCCCACAATCATCTTTCTGGAGTCAAAACATTCTCCATTTTTAAACATGTCTGACTTCTAGAGTTTCAGATAAAAGACTGTGAACATGTATCCACATTAGCCTCATTATAGTAAACTTGACCGTTTCTCTGAGCTACAAATTGCTTCTCTATCGAGCAGAACTGAAATTTGCTCCCAGATGCTGCAAATACAATCCAGCTAAAATTTTCCTTTCACTCTTTAAAGTATTCATTCTACTTTTCTTTTCCATTTAAATTCATATTTCTTGTGCTTGTATCTTCATACACTTTGTTGTTGCTGCTTTTAAAGAGCAAATCAGTTTTAGTGGTCTAGCAAAGATAGACATCTTTTATCTAAACATGCCCCACTGCCCATTTTATGTAAAATACCTCTAATCCACACAACCTATTAAATATTAAGAAACAGACACTATATAAGGTAGAAGGAAACATCAAAGCAAAAAATGATGATCTTCTTATAATGTGTCATTAATATTTATTAATATTTTAGTATTATTTTATGTTAAAGTATATATTACATTATAAAACATGAATTATTTTTAATTAATAAAAAAGAAACAGACACTATACACATTACTTTAGAATCATGTATTTCAGTGACTATACGTACATCTGTTATATTTTTTTACCATATTTCTTGAAAATGTTAGTATTCTACATATTGAGATTGCTTTAAACTACAGGCCCAACTGTACTATACATATAAAGATAAAAATAATTGCTATGGAATACTTACTCTTGTCCTCGTCATGTTGTACTGAATGGTTCTTATTACAACCAGTATCAGAAGACTCCCCAGTGAAATTTCAGTTAAAACCCGTTCTGAATACCAACTAATATTTTTTAATATCTGTAATGGGGAAGAAAAGTTTAAGTAAATATGACTGCTTCAGGGAATAAAGGATTATCCATGTCTAAAATCTCAGATAAGCCATGGCTTTGCTCTGAAGGTGAGTTAAACAATATAAAAGTGAATTGTGAGACTTTCAGTTCAAGATAGCAAAACAGTGCTGAGGTTCACTTCTCTTTCCTTCTTCCTTCTTAAATAGAAAAGAGATCTGGAAAACAGGAGGATATCATTAATACACAAAAAGGAAATATATTTGAAAGATGGGCAGCACAAAGGCAAGACCGAAAAACTGGAAAAAGTGGAAATAGGAAAACTGAGGAGTCTCTTGAAAAGTAGAGTTCTCTCAACAACCACAGAAAACCTTCATACTTGTGTTCAGGAAAAGCCAAGAACACAAATAAGCCAAGATCCAGAAGATCCATGCCATGTTCTGCTCTGGCTGCTGAGAACTGGTAGCTCTGGTGCTCACCTCCAGGCACCATAAGCAAGAACTGTTTTCTAGCTTAAGCTGGTGCAGTTCCACAGTGGAATGAAGGATGGACATCAGAGAGAGACAAAAACTGGACATTGCAGATTTGTGATTTGAAAGACTAATTCAAAAGTTCTCTCAGACAACAGCAATAAATAGGCAAAAAGATAAAGTATGAGAGAAAAGCAGAGACCTAATGTCTACTTAGTAAAAGTTCCAGAAAGTACAGACTAGAAGGAAGACAGAAAAATTAGTAATAGGATAAAGTTTTGCTGAGGAGAGGAAAAACTTCCAACATTATGAGGAGAAATAATGAGAAAAAGTAAAAATAGTTTGGTAAAACTTCTGAATTTATAGTATATAATAAAATCTTACTGGCTCCCAGACAGAAGAAGGTTATCACCAAAAGAGACAAGCAAACTAACACTAGATTTCTTGTCCTAAACACTATACATCTGCATAACAAGAGAACAATGCCCATACATTTCCGAGGAATGGATTATGATTCTAGAATTCTATACCTAGAGGAACTACCACACAAGTATACAAACAAATAAAGACTTGAAAGTATGCAAAGAGTCAACATGAACTGTTCATGCACCACTTCTGGGGGAAAAAACAAATCACCACACATGTAAGTATTTAGTTGTCCATCCTTCCCACTGTGACAACAACCAAAAAATGACAGATCAAGAAATTCAAGAGGAAAATAAGGACTACCAAACAAAACCCAAAAGCCACAACCAACCACAATCATAATCCATGAAGTCAGAGAAATAAAATTAAATCTAAGTAATATGGTTGTACCTCAGTTCTTCTAAAAAAATCGTTAAAATTGACATTTCTCTGGTAAATCTGCCCCCCATAATGTCCAAATAACAGGAGGAATGAGAAAGGGGGTATAGAAACAGACCAGAAGAATAAAAAAAAGTAGAGATACTGTGTTCAACTTCATGCAAGTGCACACGAGTGCCTTCACAAAAGATTTTCACTCAGTTCAACTATGTGGCAAGAGTCCCAAATCACCTAGCACCCGCCTTTACAAATAACCAACCCTGACCTATTCTGCAGTCTCCACTCAGAGGCTGGCACACGGCAAACAACCACTAAATGGTAGCTGAGTATTGTTTGTGAGGTAAAAAATGTAAATGTGTATGCATCCCTGTGTATTCATGACTAAGGATGTAAGTGGAAGAGATAATCTAATGTGTAAAACAAATTAACAGTTGAAAAATTCAAAACAATGAGTTTTGCCATTGAACCTTTACAAAGAACAGTGAAGTGCTCAGTCCCTCTGACTTACTCTCTAAGGCACCAGTTCTCAAAACGTGGTCCTGGGACCCTGTACAGGTCCCACAGACACATGTGGACAATTCTCAAGGCCAAAACAATTTTCATGATAATACCAAAATATTACTTTCCACTCTCATTCTCTCATGAGCATACAGTTGAATTTTTCAGGTGGTACATAACATGGCTGATAATGTAACAATTTTAGTACAGAAGCAGACATGAGAAACTGTAAGTCTTCCGTTAACGCAATTTGTTTAAGAGATTTGTAAAAAGGTAAATGCCATTCTTCTTGCTAAATTTTTGTTTGGCAAAAACAGTTATTTTTCATAAAAATATATTGTTGATGTATCTAACATGTATCGGGGTTTATTATAATAACTATTATTTCCAAATGACCTGATTAAATATTTTTCAAATATCTCAGTTTTAATTTCTAGTATGGTAAATGTACAGAACTAAAACCCACAGAAAAAAACTATTTGGTGTCCTCAATTATTTTTAAGTGTAAAGACCAAAAAATTTTAGAACCAATGCTCTTAAGTCTCCAAATAAATACTAAAACAGGATACTCATTAGGCAACTTTACTAGTGAGAAAAGTCTCTGTCTTTTTAAAGGCCACACATTTGAATATAGTTCAGTTTCTCCTCTCTCAGCTCCTTTATTTAGAAATAAATTGTCATAACCCATCCTTATTTGGAACAGAGGTCATTAGTTCTTAACATCTGCTTGTGTGTGTCAATTATAAACCTGGATGGAAGAAATGTTTTGAATAAAAGTAGTCTTATTCATTTGACATTCAACAAATATTTAAATGGTATCCACATAGTAAACTTATAATGTCACTATAAAAATGAGAAATCCAATTTAGTCTTTACATAAAACTTTTTCTTCCTGTGAAAAATACATTATTGTTTAGAAATTCTGGTTGTGTTTAAGAAAAATTATAAAGAACTAGTTATAAAGCTCACAAAGCTTCCCATGGGACATCAATGCATCATGGGTAACATACAGAAAATTCTTTTTGGTAACTTAGCTGTAGCCATTGACCTATTTAGAACCTATTTAAACTACTTAACTTACAAAAGTAATTCCCCATTTCTTGTATCCAATATTCAGACATACAGTTTAATAGTCATAGACTGGCATCTTGATTATACAATTTCATGGTCAACTAACTCAAATAATATGCAAAAGGAAACCTCTCAAGGATCTGAAAATGTCTTCTTTCTTAAAAAGGATATGAGAATTGCTTGTTGTGGGTCTTTTCCTGAGCTTTCCCCTCAGATAGATTTGATTTTATTGAATATCTCTTCCAAATGTTTATATGCTAGAGTAGAGTAACATACTGTGTAATATCAACTCTTTAGAATATCAAGTATGTTTAGAAAGGCAAAGAATAATTAACTTCCATATTCCCACAACTGACATTAACTGTTAACATTTCACTTTTTTTAAGATATAAATCCCATTTTATTCCCCCAAAGTAAGGATACACTATCAACCGCAAATCAACCACTACCTTGAACTTAGTATGTACCTTTCCAGTCCCCTTCAAATGCTTTCTATGTACACACACTCCCTCCAAAGCCTAGGAGATTCCTTTGTGTATTTGCTAGTTTATAAAAACAATACCATGGTGTCTTAGGTTGAATAATGCGCCCCAAATTCATGTCATCCAAAACCTGTGAATGTGATCTTACTTGAAAATGGGGTCTTCATAAATACATAACCGAGATGAGGTCCTACTGGGTTGGGATGAACCCTAAATCCAGTATGACTGGTGTCTCTAGAAGAAGAGGAGGAGACACACAGAAATAGGCACCCACGTGAGAGGAGGACACAACACAACAGACACACAGAAGCACAGTAGCTGCAAGCCAAGGACAACAAAGACTGGCCACCAGAGACCAAGATGAGGCAAGACCTGTCTCCTAGGTCTTTCAGAGATACCATCGTCCTGCTGACACCCTGCTTTTGAACTTCTAATTGCCAGAACTCTGACAATCAATTTCTGTTGTTTTTAGCTACCCAGTTTGCAATAATTAGTTATGGTAGCGCTAGGAAACTAGTACACATAGGTATTTGTTTGCATCTTTTTTTTTTCACTCAATATGTTCTCGTAACCCCCCCATGTTGATGCATATAAGGAAATTAATATTTACCACATATGCCAAATTCTGGTAGTACTAATCATTTCTTAAAATGAATACAACTATGGTCATTAATAAACAGCTGTTGCCCCAAGCCACTCTCCCAGGACCACCTGGGGGTTCCGCAATGATGGGACCATGGTTGATATCCTTCTTACTGGCTGACTCTGGTTCCATACTAGTTAAATGTCTGAATATCACCCTTACTGCATCCCACCAAGTACTGAATAGTACTATACCAACAGGCCACATGTTCTTGGGTCCAATCTTCTATTAATGGAAATTGGGGTTATTTCCAGTTTTTCCCCTAGTAAAAAAATGTTACAAGGTAGATTCTTATCCTTACTACCCAAAATCTCACTACAGGATACTCAGATACCAGGGACCCCTTACTCTCCATATTTTCATACTCTGAACATTAATTATTAAGTCAGTCAGGAAACATATAAATTTTAAAAAGAAAAATAATCTGTAAAACACCCGTTTTAAGCCACTCATTTTTCAGTACTTTATGACTTCAAAAGTGAATCTCCAAGAGTTTGCGAGGAGGCCAAATTGCAAAGTCACTGAACAGCTTTTTTTTTTTTTTTTTAAATAAACGTAGGCTTGGGTCACTATTAACTAAAAAGCATAGAGCAGCCGTGTTCATCACAACGGCCTGAATCACAAGCAGGTATTTGGCTTCAAATTTTTCTTTTAAATTTTATTTATTTATTTGGCAGAGAGAGACAGTGAGAGAGGGAACACAGCAGGGGGAGTGGGAGAGAGAGAAGCAGGTTTCCCACCTGCCCTGGTCTGGGGCTCGATCCCAGGACCCTGGGATCATGACCTGAGCCGAAGGCAGATGCTTAACAACTGAGCCACCCAGGCGCTCCTAACTTAAACTTTATTAAAATTTAAAATTCAATTCCTCGGTCACACCAACCATATTAAAAGTACTACCATCTCAGCACAGAAATTTCACAGAAGTTAAATAGCCTGGTATAAAGAACACCACTGTATCCAGCACTGTTTTCTTAAATGCTAATATTTTGCTTCTGACATCCTGAAATCCCTAGCCACTCTCACTGATCCTGTCCTCTAACCCCTGGCAGCCTGAATTTGATACTTCATTACCATGCAGATTTTTGAGATTTATTATTACCAATACATGCAGCTCTATTTGATTCACTCTAGCTGTTCTACAGTATTCCATTTATGATAGCATTTATTTGCAATTTTTGAACACTACAAACAATGCTACAATGCACATTCCTTCAAATGAGCTATTTTGACTCTCTGAAAAAGTTTTTCTTAGGACACAACCAGGAAATGGAATTGCTGGGAGGCTGAGTACCTACTTCTGCAGGTTATTTGAGGAACATAAAAGGCCAGATTTCTTTCAAAAGCTATTCTGCTCATTTACATAGTAAAGAGCATCCTCCTTCTCTACAACTTTACCAATTCTTCTTTTTTTTTTTTAAGATTTTATTTATTTATTTATTTGACAGAGAGCAAGATCACAAGTAGGCAGATCACAACCTTACCAATTCTTAACAAAGCCTGTAATTTCTGCCAAACTGATGAGTACAAAATATTTGTTGTTATAATTAGCATGATCCTGACAAATCAGCAGTCTGAATATCTTTTAAAAATGTTTGCTGGTCATTCCGGTTTTATATTCTGTTTATTACTTTGCCTATTTTTCTATTGAAGACTTCGGTTTTACTGAACAATCATGCTAACCCATCTTCCTGTCTGCGTCCTGTTTTCCCCTTTATTAACCATGAAAGTTTTTCATTGCAATGCAGCCAAATTTATTAATGTGTTTTTTCATGGTTTATACATTTATGCTATCTTGAGTCCATAAAAACATTATCCTTTAGCTTCTCTTTGAAGATTTTAAAGTTCAGCTTTTCATATCTAGGCCTTATTAACACAAGTGCAATATATCCTTCTATGGGGGCAAAATCATCACTTTTCCTGTGAGATAAGCCAAGATCTCAATCTCAGCACAATTTACCCACTACTTCCATCATACATTTGTGTTGCTGTATGTGAGTGTGTAATTTCTGGACTCTCCAAATTCTTTTGCATTTATCTTTTTTTTTTTTAATTCTACTGTTAATGAAACACATTTAATTACTAATGTTTTATAACTAGTCTTATCTGGTTGATAACTCCACATTGTTTTTCTTCAAAAACTTTCTATGCAAAATGTTCTTCCATATGATTTCAGGGACTGCAGTTGACACTTGAGCAATGCAGAGGTTAGGGGTGACCAACCCCCTGCATGCACAGTCAAAAATCCATCCAAAAGTCCAACTTTTGACTTCTGAAAAATTTACTTAATGATAAGCTTACTAAGGAAGAGAAGATATATTTACAGTACTATATTTATTGAAAACATCCATGTATAAGTACACTCACACAGTTCAAATCTATTTTACTCAAAGGTCAACTGCAGTTGATTAAGTCTCACAAAAATCTCGAGATTTTGATCAGGATTGCATTCAACACAATGATTAATTTGAAAGCAGAATTAACAATTCTGTCACTGAGTCCTCTTATCCATGAACATGGTATCTCTATTTATTAAGTCATCTTTAATATCCTTCATTTAGGTAATTTTTCTCATGAAAAATGTTGCACTTCCTCTGTTACATGATTCTCAAGTTCACTACAGTTTTATTGGTATTATAAGTAGCATCTCCAGATCACATTTTTGAAGACTTATTATTTTTTTTTTAAGATTTTATTTATTTATTTGACAGAGAGAGATCACAAGTAGGCAGAGAGGCAGGCAGAGAGAGAGAGGAGGAAGCAGGCTCCCTGCTGAGCAGAGAGCCCGATGCGGGCCTCGATCCCACGACCCTGAGATCATGACCTGAGCCGAAGGCAGCGGCTTAACCCACTGAGCCATCCAGGCGCCCCTGAAGACTTATTTTTTGAGAAAGAGAGGGGGACAGAGAGGAAGAGAATCTCAAGCAGACTCCCTGCTGAGCATGGAGTCAGATGGAGGGCTCTGAAGCTGAGATCACAACCTGAGCTGAAATCAATAGCTGGACATTTAACCCACTGAGCTACCCAGGCACATTTCTAGAACACATTTTTGAAGAGCTTTGTTACTGGTGTGTAGAAATTGTATTTGTTTATATATGGATCTCAGATTCACAAGATTTGCTCAACTTTCCTAACAGTTCAAATATTATTATAGTATCTTGAATTCTCTATGTGGTTAATTCTAACAGCTGTAAGTACGGACATTTAGATTTCCTCTCTCCAAGTTTAACTAACTTGCTTAGAGTTTTGATACAACACTGAAGAGGAGGGGTAATACAGAACATCCTCTTTGTTCTGACTTCCAAGAAAATATTTCTAAAATTCTCCAATTGAGTACACTACTTTTAACTGTAGATTTTTATAGATACACTCAGTTAAGACAAAGAATTTCTTTTCTATCCCTATTTTGTTGAAAATTTTGTTTTGATTATCATGAATAGGTATTGAATTTTATCAAATCTTTTTCTATGTCTATTGAAATGAATGTATGGGATTTCTCTCTTAAATGTATAAGTTACATTAAGAGATTTTCCAATATTAAACCACCCTCACATCCCTGGAATATTGTTATTGACATAGATAACATAGACACAGTCCTCCCACCTGCCCCTTCCTGCTCATCAGGGAGCCTGCTTCTCCCTTTGCCCTTCCCCACTGCTTGTGCATGCACATGACTCTCTCTCTCTCAAATAAATAAAATCTTTTAAAAAATTTGTTTTAAGTATAATTTTTATAAAAGGGGAAAATTTGGAAAGATACTTCACAAAATAGGATATATAAGCACATGAAAAGTACATGAGGTCTGAGGAAATGCAACTTCAAGCCAAAATGAGATACCAGAATCTATTTCATGGACAATTAGATCCACAACTAATAATTCCACATAAAGAACTTTGGTAGAAACATTTACTTACTCGTTTTCACTACTACATATGGAAAGGAAAAGAAAAATAAACAAAGGTCAACATGAAAGTCAAATTCTAGAAGGAAAAGAAATTTGTTTAAATACCTGAATTTGAAATGTCATCTACAATATCCAGAAATCCTTACAGAACCGAGTCTGAATATGAACAGAACCTAATATTTTATCGGAACATAGACATTTTTAACTCTTTCTTTTCTTGATCATCTTTCTGGGGGGTTTTTATCTTAGTCTTAAACAGAACCCTGTCTTATCATCTCCTATTTCTGCAGTCAGTAAAGTTTAATTTTAATGCAAACTCCTATTCTAACTTTAATTACTAAATAAAATAAGCATATCAAAAAAGCATAGAAAACAATATAATAAAAAGTGTATCCATACTTGAATTTTGTCAAATCAGTTCTTTTTGGTAACTTCTTGTTTTATTTTGTTTTCCATACTGTTGAAGCAAATACAACATTACAGACATAGGTGAAACCCTGTTGTGTACCCTTCTCCACTTTCTTTTTTTAAAATTTTATTTATTTATTTGACAGACAGAGATCACAAGCAGGCAGAGAGGCAGGCAGAGAGAGAGAGGAGGAAGCAGGATCCCTGCTAAGCAGAGAGCCTGATACAGGACTTGATCCCAGGACTCTGAGATCATGAATTGAGCCGAAGGCAGAGGCTTGACCCACTGAGCCACCCAGGTGCCCCCCCTTCTCCATTTTCATTCCCTTTTTGTACTCTCCAGATGTAGCCAGCACCCTGCTGGACTCTGCAGGGTGCTCTCAACATTTGCAATATTATATTATCAACAGTGCTGTCAGATGACCGTTAATCAGCAGGTGTGCTCTATGGAAAAGTGCACATACAACCTTGGAGTAGAACTGCGAACTTAGGGTTAGACGCTGCTTCAGTTTTATTACTGTCTCTTCAAGCTAAACATACACCTGCCCTTGACCCAGGAATGCTACCCTAGGTATACACCCAAGAGAATGAGGGCACATGTCTGCTGATGTACAGGTGCAAAAATGGGACAGCAGCCTTATAAAAATAGTCCCAAACTGGGGGGGGGGGAGCAATTATTTACCACGAAGAGAATGGATAAATATACTGCAACACAATACAACAGAATAACACCTAGAAATACAAAAGAACCAACCGGTGATGCAGTAACACAGGTCAATTCAGCAGTACTCTGGAGTAAAAGAAGCCAATACAAAAGATAGCATACTGTACTCCAAGGAGAGATAAAAACTAATCTGTTGGGAAGAAAGTCAGAATAGTGGTTCACTATTGTTGTGGGGTATTGGCCAAGAAAAGGCATTTCTGTTATGTTAGAAGTGTTCAGTAAATTGATCTGTGTGGTAATAACACAGGTATATACATACGCAAAAACTCCTAAGTTGTACCTTCAAAATCTGTGCACATTTTATACTTCAATTTAAATGTTTTTACTTTTTTTTTTTTAAGATGTTATGTATCTGAGAGAGAGACAGAGATAGCTAGAGAGAACACGAGTGGTGAAGAGAGGGAGAAGCAGATTCCCCACTGAGCAAGGAGTCTGATGTGGGGCTCGACCCCAGGATGCTAGGCCCATGGCCTGAGCCAAAGACAGACGCTTAACCAACTGAGACACCCAGGTGCCCCAATTTCAATGTTTTTAAAAATTATATCAGGCCTAGCTTGTGTTCCCTCTGTCGCTGTGTCTCTCTGTGTCAAATAAATAAAATCTTCAAAAAAAAAAAAAAACAAAGATAAATGCTATAAAAAATGAGAAAGTCAATACAAATATTTCCTCTGTGGTACTTCACTAAACCATAAGAATCAAGAAGTTTGTATGTTTTATCCTCTTTCTACAGTGTCAAGATTCCTTAAATCTTAGTTGAAATGATGGTCACACCATATAAGAGACAAAAAAAAGTTTTAATGGAACATCTTCGGAGAAGAGTAAACATGCCACAAAAACCCTACTGAAGACAAGAAGAAAAGAGTGTTTGTATCCTATGAGGTGTGAAAGCCCTAACCCCCTCTCCCACTAGACCCCCACAGCAGGAAGACTGGAAGAGCTCCTCTGAGAAACTGATCAGCCCAAAGAAAAGGCCTACAGAGAACAGAGTGCCCAGAGAAACAGACCATGCAGAGAGAGTTAAAAGCAAGTAAAAGCCCTGCCCACATATAGAACTTACAATCAACTTTTTAGTGCCTTACTTCTAAATAAAACAAACACTGATCACCAAACATTTGACTTAAGCCTCCAATATGGCCAAAGACAGAAGTCAAAGAAGAAAACGAAACTAAGAAGATATGCAATGTATTTTAATGTACCTAGAGGGAATTCTCCGTTTTGTTGAGGTATGGGAGCTGAATGAGTGATGGATACATGAATAAAAAACTGGGCAATCGCGTGCTACAGAAAAACCAAAACATGAACAAGAAAGGAAATGCAATGAACATACATTACATAGCTGAGCTAAGAATACTAGTTAATCATAAGCATGAAAAAGCTGAGTTCTCAAGCTGAAAATGGTAATAAAAAGGAAGGAGGGATAAAAGTATATGAGTAGAAAGGGGGCTGGGAAGCCAGAGGGAACAGGCATGATGTGCAGGAAGGAGAGCTAATTATGACTTATTTTCCATTTTAGGAAGAGGATAGTTAATATCTAAATCTGGAAAATCAAGAAATAACAAAATAAGAATGTTATTTAGAAACATGGGCAAAGCACTGGTCTTTGGGAACTGGGAATCAGGTGTAGTAGGGTAGACATGGGATGTATTATGTTGCATTAAAACCTGGTATATAAGTTTTAAACCTTCTATATACATTTTAAAACAATGTGTACATGTGTTGGAGTGCCTGGCTGGGTCAGTCAGTGGTTGTAAATTTGAGCCCCACATTGGGTGCAGAGATTACTTAAAATCTTAAAAAACACTATATACATGTGTTACTTTGATACAAAGAAAATACGAAGAGGAAGATAAAAATCAGTTTGGGGTTGGAACTCACCCATAAGACTAAAACTGGAAGAGTTAAATTATGTTACATTGTTTTCAAAAACATAAAACAATTTCTCAGGCTTCTTCTCTTTACTTCCTATTCTTTCACTTATTCTGTATACAAGATGCAACCTGTTTGACAATTTCTGCCACAACTAAGAAGGAGAAACGAAACAGAGAGGAAAAATGAACTCAGCGGCAGCAAAAACATTTGCCTCAGTTACTGAGGAAACCATTTTGACAGAGTTTTTAATAGTGGCTAATAGTCATTCAGAAAAAAAGCACTTCATAAATCTGAAGACAGGCACACCATTTCTAAGTCAGATTCTTGCGGAAACACCTACCAGAAGGAAGAGAAGGAAGAAATGCTAAGGCTGCAGTAAATCTCGTGGAGGGACCTGCCTATTCTGTAACTCTGAAACTCTACGCAAAGTAATGGTAACTTACCACTTCGTGAATTGATCTATTAAAGCCATCGTCTTCTGTGAGGATCAATAATATTATAAGGGCCATATACACATGGTGTGAATTTCTTTCTTCGACATGATACAGAATCTCAAGAATTGGTAAAACCTATCAAACAGAAATTTTAATTTACTATTTCAATTACTTTAAGACAAATGTTTTCAACATTTATGCTTTTATTATACACCATTTTAATTTACTAGTTTTAAGTTTCTTTAAAGAAAAAAGAAAACCACACAAACCAGCATACACCTGAAAGTATTTTCCCCACATACAGCTCCAACACCAATAGAGAAACCAATCCCCCTGGATGACACTGTGTCACCATGTAAAGAGTGGGTCTGCAGAGACCACTCATGCCGATATGTGACACCGAGTAGAAGCAGGTCTGTCTCTAGTCTAGCAGGAACTTATACACAATAATGTATTCTTACAAATACTAATGTGTCAAACATTACCTTAATAAGAAAGATTGTAGAATAAAATTATTAACAAAATCAGATCAGCCCAGTAACATTTTTTAATCATAGCCCCAATATTATAGAATAAAGGTAAAAAGACAGATAAGGACATAAGTTGAGACATTATCAAAATAATCTATATAAGTTAAAAACAAAAATGAACATATAACCCCTCTACCCCCACTCCAAAAAAAAAAAACCCAAAACAAAACCTGTTAAGTGTTTACTGGTGTATGTCATCACGTAGAGATGTCTGTTCCCAACAAATTCTTAGGTACCAACATACTTACCATGGAACTTTCTTGAACAGGTGGTGTCCTGGGCTTTCTGCTTACTGCCATCATTTCCCTTAGGATACATCATGCTCAGAATTGTCTCTGCTTATTCTCACTCACCCCTCAGTAAACAAGCCATCTCCCAAGTGTTTACTCACATGAGCAGTACACTGTTACATCTAATTTTACTACTTAAAATAACCAATGTTTCCCACAGATAGCTGGTGTGCAGACAGGTTCGCTCATCACTTATTTTGTCCTTAGTGTCACTTTGACATGGAACATACTCTTCAAATGAATTCTAACATTCCATGTTAACTCAGTATTTTATCTTTAACACTGAAAAAATGGCCACCAAATCCCTGGTAAATCCTGCTGTCAACCTGTAAGACCTGGTACAGAGGAAACATTCCTATTGTCACCAGCAAGCTGCTGGCTATTTAGGGATGTTCACAATTCTGTTAACGTATAAATAACCAACAGGTATCTCTATAGAATGTATTTCAATTATAATATTAACACCTTGGTGAGGTAAGGTTACTTGCCACTCACAGAAACATTTTTGTTTAAACATTAGTTACAAATGTAAATCCGTGATTTCCTACCAGAGTTTTTCACTCACATAATAAAGGAATAGTGTACATGTAAATTGCTATCTGGTATAGGTGCCCTAAAGAAACTCTAACAACACTACCAGAATTGAGATCAGACAGACCTCAAGCCTAAGCTTCCCAAAGGGATGGGACACATGGGAAACCAAGCTTAGCCATGTTCACCAGGAACTTGCTGTGACTGGGACTAGCTACAGGCACTTGGTGGGTGGACATTTAGCATCTGAAAAGAACCACCAGGGTATAAAAACTTGAGAACGGTGGCAGTGCTTCCTCAAGGACTCCATCAGGCTGGATCCTGGGCAGGGAGAGACCTGGAGGACAGGGAAGCCATGTGCTGTGTCTCCCACACTATAAACTTGATAACCCCATCTGTGCCTGGTGGCACCTTTGCAACCAGGCAAACATACCTTACCCTCCCGGGAAAAGAAACTACTCTTCAAAAGATTAAACAATACAGAAAGTTTGAAATGTGTAGTGTGATACTTACAAGATTTTCCATATCTGTGCGAGCCAACATGTATGTTCTAACATTACTATTCTGATGGAGCAATGTGTACAAGAGGAGAGTTGCCTGGTCAGATGTCTGCTGTTCGCAAAGAGCTGTGTACAAACTGTTGAAGTTAATCTGGAAAGTGTGTGGAATTGATGAGGGGAAAGGACTGCTGTCTGGAACAGAGAAACCACAAAATTTTTAAAATATAATGTTAGGATTTTCTGGACCATGCCTCATGTAAATAAGAAAAACACTGTTCACATCTAACATTCATTTCCCATCAACTTGGTACGTCACTACATTTCAGATTCAAAATTTCAATTTATATTTTAAGTTTTACTTCAAGAACTAAACTAATGGAAAGCATGGAGCCTAGAGTTGATCATACTATTGTATAACTGAAATTTGCTGAGAAAGTAGAACTGAAATGCTCTTACCAAAGTAAAAAACAAAAAAAAAACAAACAAACAAAAAAACAAAACCTGGGACAGTTTATTTCTCTGTACTATCTAAACTGAGGCTTTCCAATGACTAAATATATGTGCAAATACTACTTGAGGGCAACTTTTTATCTTTAAAAAAAAAAAAAAAGCAAGTAAACTAAGTCACATACTTTGACTTTATTAGGATTTGTGCATTGATATAGCTGAATGAAACTGGCTATAAGAACACAGGAGCTTAAATAAGCAGAGCTACAGACCCAGGCCAAAGGTGCTCTAAGAGATATAATTTAAACATGGCAGCTTAAATTTTAAATTTCCTTCCAAAAAGGAAGGAAAGACAGGTCCATGGACTTGGAGAAAAGTATAATCTTATCAGATAAAACACCAGAATGTGATAGCACAACAAGTTGATATTTTAATATCTTAAAAAGAACCAAGACTTTTTGAAAAAAGAGACAGAACCACTAGCAAAAAATAAATAAATAAAAATAAAATTTTAAAGCCACTGCTTTAGCGTCTCCAAAAGCTTTACTCTTACGGGAAAGAAATGGGTGCCAATACCGTCTTTGATAGCACAGTCCCATACCTCTCAGATTCTTCTAAATTGTACATTTGTGAGAATTATCTTATACGTCTTCAATTTTACTACAAAATGCCCTCACTTTTCCTCCTACATTTAAAATACAGGTTATTTTTTCACTAACACTGCATTTTTGTCAGTTGTTTTATGTGACTAACTTATTTTTGCAAAGGATGGTGAAAGGAAGCCTTGCAGGTAATCTGTGAATATGCAAATGACTAGAGCATCTATAGAACTCTCAGTGGAGGAAGATTCTGGAAACACTACGCCTCATTACGAAGTAATGTGTTCACCAGCTGTATACACCTGGCTGCAAATGGAATATGTGTGTTGTGTGTCTCCATAACATTTAAATATTACTAGTTAAGAAGTGATATGAACTAAGTCATTAGACTGACGGCTTTCCATGTATTATCCCTTATTTAATGCATACAATGATCATGCCATTATTTTGACCAGTTTCACAAAGGATGAAATAAAGGCTTGTAGAGATTAACTTTTCCAAGATCAGTCCCAGGTAAGTCTTCACTACTCCATTACACTGCTTCTTAAAATTATGGCAATAATATAGTGACTCTGTACTATAAGAAAAACCCGCTTAATTTTTATAAGAACCCTGTGAGGTAGAGATTATAACTCCTGCTTTACAGATAAAGATACTGGTCTTTAAAGAATAAAAAATGGGATATGAACCCAAGGCAATCTAACCTTAAAGTCAATGTTCAGAATCATTGCACGAAATGATCCACCAGAAAGATGGCTATTCCCCAAAAGGTCCAACCTTAAAAAGTAACATCTGGCCTGAGCATCAAAAGTAACAATAAATACCATATACTGAACATTGGGTTACGTTGTAAAATGTGAGCTTATTGCTTTCAAACATTACCTTGCATGGTACTTATACAAATCCTATTAGGTTATCCCCATTTTACAGACAAAGGCCAGTGAGGCCTGGATGTTAAGCAAACTGTAGGAGGCCTCACAGCTCTGAAGTGACAGAATTGTGGCATAAACTTAGATCTGCTTGGCTCTCTTAACCAGTAAGCCATGACGGAATGATAATGGAAATAGGAAAGCATTCTCAGATACATGAGTTTTTCTTTTTTTCTCTATCAAATTGTTAGAGACTCCCTATTATTGTTTTCCTCTACAAATAATAATACTAGTTGGCAAATGTACCCCCAGCTGGCACACTCATACACTAGTAAGAAACATGCATGAAAACTCTGGAAAAGAACATGCTAATACGTATCAGAAGTTTAAGAATGTTCCTACACAATAACTTCACTTCACTTCTTAACCCATCTTAATTACACAAGTGTTCCATAAATCTTGAAAATCTAGCTACTGTATTAATTTGACCTATGGAGTATAATCCCCCCTTTTTTTAATGGGGTGTAATCTTTTGATTAGAGATTATTCTTTCAACATGGAACTAGCTACTCAAGCTCTACTTCAGGGCAAGTTAAGTTTTGGAAATAAGTTTTAGTGGAAACCAGCGAAGCTCACATCCTTATTATCTGTGCCTGCTTTTGTGCTTTGACAGTAGAGGTAAGAGGTAGTGACAGACAATGTATGACCCCACAAAGCCATCTGCTCCTTTGTAGAAAAAAGTTAGCGGAGTTCTAATTTTTAGTTTTATAAAACTCTAACTGGAATACAGACTTAAATGAGAAACTTCAAACAACCTGTCATTTGGAGTTTTCTGGTTAGTTCCTACCTCTAATAGGTAGGACGGGCAGATCCAAATTAAGCAAACTCTGTCTTGGTTATCTCTAGATAAAAATATAAATTTACATGGATATAAAGAACCACAGTTCTCATCTAAGATTTATTTGACCTTCCTGTGAATACAGACAGAAGAGTCTGTTTTTCTCATCTTTAACCAACATGAAAATATAAAAATTGAGAATCATCTTCACAACTATAAAAAAAATAAACAATATGTGTAAGCAATACCCTCTTTCCTCATAAGAAAGAATATTCAGGGGCTCCTGGGTGACTCAACTGGTTGAGCATCTGACTCCATTTCAGCTCACGTCTTGATCTCAAGGCTGTGAGTTTGAGCCCCGTGTTGGGCTCCACGATGAGCGTAAAGGAGGGAAGGAGGGAGGGAATGAACAAAGTAGCACAAACCTTGCGTATTCTTAAAGGACATAATGGCTTGTCTGTAGGGGTTTGGTGCATCTGCAGCATCAGTCAGGTTGGCCAGCACCAGCAGAAGCAAGAGACTCTGGTTGGCCAGAGGGGAAGACAGTTCTGGAGAGGCAGCTGCTTTGCTGCCCACACCACCCAGTGTGAAGACAGTCCAGAGGCCAGCTTGAGAAGAAAACACACAGTTAAGATGTGCCGGGACTAGTAAAATGGATGTACATATTTCTGTATGATATTCTATACTTTTAAAAAATTCTATAATTTTTTAATTCTATGTTTTTTTAATATTTAAAAGTTCGAAATAACACTTTTCAATTATTAAACTGAAACAAGTTCATTACTTGAAAATTCTCATATTGCCAAAGGAGGTAAAATTTTTTAAGACTACCACTCCCTACTCTCATAATTCCACTTCTACTTTCCGTAGATAACCACTAATAAGACTCCTATATCTTTCTAGATTTTCTTAATATAGCAAAACATCTACATAATTATAATAAAATTTCATGTACAATTTTATACCAATATCTTTGAAAACTTAAGCAAAATATTAAAATATCTAGGAAGATACAAAATACCAAAATTGGCCAAGGACAAAAATGTGAATGGACAAATAACCTTAGAGGAGTGGGAAATGGGGTCAAAGAGCTAGCCCTAAAAACCAAATCAAGTCCAGATGTTTTACAAGTAAGTCTACCAAGCTCTCCCAGTACAGACAATTCCCGTATTATCTAAATAGCTCCAAAGTACACAACAAGAGGCATATTCACACAACTCATTTGCCAAAGCCTGAAAAAGGCTCCTGATACAGAAACTGAGTAATGACTGCATTTAAAACAAGAGGGCACGGACTGCATGGAGCACTGGGTGTTATACGTAAACAATGAATCATGGAACACTACATCAAAAACTAATGATGTACTGTATGATGACTAACATAATAAAAAAAAAAGATTAAAAAAATAAAAAATAAAACAAGAGGGAGAAATGCAAAGTAGATGAAACCTTAGAGAAAAATCTGTTAAAAGAACAAATGCATGATAATCAGGAAAGTTTTGTCTCTGAAATGAAAGAACTGTTCATCATTCTAGAAATATATTAATTTACAGGCACACCTCAGAGATATTGCAGGTTTGGTTCCAGACCACAGCAATAAAGCGAATAGTATTGTGATAAAGTGAATCAAATGAATTTTTTGGTTTCCCACTGCGTCTAAGAGTTATGTTTACACTATATTGTAGTGTATTAAGTGCACAAAATAGCATTATGTCTAAAAAACCAATGTACATATCTTAATTAAAAAATACTTCAATGTTAAAAAAATGCTAACTAACCATCATCTGAGCTTTCTGTTGGTTGTAATAACTGATTACAGATCACCATGACAAATATAACATTAATGAAGAAATTTGAAATATTGTGGGAATAACCAAAATGTGATATAGAGATACAAAGTGAGCAAATGTGGTTAAAAACATGGGGCTGATAGGCTTGCTTGATTCAGGACTGTCAAAAACCTTAACAAACAAACAAAATGCAGTACCTACAAAGCACAACCAGCCAAAACACAGTAAAATGAGGTATGCGTGTATTTCTAGTCAGTTTGAAAGACTGAGAGAAAGATACTCTGGCCAATTTTTTAAATTAAACCTAAAACCTATTAAGAATTCTTACAAGCCAGAAAAGTAAAGTAATCTCTTTTGATTCTGAAGTCTATCTAATCAGAAATCCCCAGTGACGACACACTGGAAGAACTCCCATCATTATCACCCACATCACCACTGCACCCCTGGTGCTCCAAGCAAAAGCTTATTAAGGCAAGGGGAAAAAAAGAGACCTCCTCCTCACCCCCCAAAAAGGAAAAATATTTCATTATTTGCAAGCAAACTGACTATGCACTGTCCAAAAGAGAAGCCACTGGCCACAAGCCACTGTGGGAACTGGGCACCTGAAATATGTTTAGTCCCAAATGCATTATGCTGTAAGTATAAAATACTGAATTCTGAAGACTTAATACAAAAGTAAAAATTTCATATTAATTTTTTTATTTGATTCCATGTTGATATTATAATATTTTGGACATAATATATTAAAGAGTATTGTTAACACAAACTTCAACTGTTTATTTTTATTGTCTCAATAAAACTACTAGAAAATTTTAAATTACGCATGTGGTTTGCATCTAGGCTCACATTTTTTTCGGAGAGACCTTCTCTAGGACATCAAGAGAATCAACTGACACAGTATTAGAACTAATAGATTTTGTTCTACAACTAAAATGATCAACATATAAAAAAATCAAAAACCTACCTACACACAAGCAATAAATAACTATAAAGCCCGATTACTATAGCAACAAAGCCAATAAAATCTTCAAGAGTCAACACAAAAGAAATGTGTAAGACCATCAGAGAGATAACCACAGACTTTGAGACTGAATTAATATATAGGCCCAACATATTTCTGGACAAGAAGGCAGTACTGCAAGGGGCACCTGAGTGGCAGTCAGTTGAGCGACTGACTCTTGGTTTCAGCTCAGGTCATGAGACTGAGTCCCATGGTGGGCTCCACGCTCAGTGTGGAGTCTGCTTGAGATTCTCTCTCCCTCTCCCTCCCACTCACGCTCTCTCCAAAATAAATATATTTTTTTAAAAAGGCGATACTGCAAAACTGCCCCTCAGTTAATCTAAAATTCAGTACAACTACTATCAAAATGCCAAGAGGAATTTATGCAGTATTTGGTAATACAGAACAAATAAAATATTGCTGGATGTAAAAATACATAGGAAATGGTTTCTAAGAAGGACTAACCCGGGGAGGAATGTTCTGGGTTAAACAGCAAGACTTTTATAAAGCTAAAGTCACTTAAAAGCATGACACTGACAGGAGACAAATTAGTCTGATGGGCCAGAAATGTGTTCAAGTTCAGAAACAGAACCACATATATTTGGTAATTAACCTTATGATACAGGAATATTCCAAATCAGTGGGAAAAAAAAAAAACCCAAAATTCTAGAAATGTCTCCAGGACAGTAGAATTTAGTCATCTCCACAATATTTAATTATAAATTATGTGTGTCAAACTTGAGTTGGGAAAGGCTTTTTCTCATACAGAAAACAAAATTCAAGAAGATAAAAAGAATGGTAAGTTGACTACTTAAGATATGAAATACTTAGATGTGATTAAATATATCCTAAACAAATAAGAGAAAAGAAAGTATCTACAACATACAAAACAGAAATAGATATTTATTTTTAAAAAGAGACCTCCTGTAAATCAGTAAAGAAAGCCAACAACCCAAAATAAAAGTGGGAACTAAATATTCAAAGCAATAAAAGAGAAATTAATGTGATAATAAGGTCATCCAAGAAAACAAAAAAAAAATTTTTAAAGATTGTAACACAGATTGGTAACAATATATAAGAAAATAACCAAAAGTGAGAAATCAAAGTGGTACCAGATTTTTGAAGGATATTTGGCAGTTCTCCTGGAAACTAAAAATGCACTCCCCTATCAACCCAGCATTTTTTTTCTTATACTAGAGAACACTTGAACAGGCACACAAAGAACCATGTATAAGAATATTTAATAGGGGCGCCTGGGTGGCTCAGTGGGTTAAAGCCGCCTCTTTCGGTTCGGGTCATGAACCTAGGGTCCTGGGATTGAGTCCTGCATCAGGCTCTCTGCTCAGCAGGGAGCCTGCTTCCCCCTCCCACCGCCTCTGCCTGCCTCTCTGCCTACTTGTGATCTCTGTCTGTTAAATAAATAAATAAATAAAATATATTAAAAAAAAAAGAGGGGCGCCTGGGTGGCTCAGTGGGTTAAAGCCTCTGCTTTGGCTCAGGTCATGATCTCAGGGTCCTGGGATCGAGCCCCACATTGGGCTCTCTGCTCAGCAGGGAGCCTGCTTCCTCCTCTCTCTCTCTCTGCCTGCCTCTCCGCCTACTTGTGATTTCTGTCAAATAAATAAATAAAATCTTAAAAAAAAAAAAAAGAATATTTAATAATGTTTATAAATATCAGATAACAGAGACAATGTTAATGTTAACCAACAGTAAATGGTTACAATAAGCTATGGTTTATCTATACTATGGAATACAGTATGAGTTAAGATATCTACATATTAACAAGGAAATATCTCTAAGATATACTAAGTTAAAAAAAAAAAAAAAGACAAGCTGCAGGAAAACTGAGGCAATAATTTAAAAATTACCCACCAAAACCGTGTGTGTGTGTAAATACTAAAGACAAAAACAAAATAAAATCTTTAAAAAAGGTGGGGAGGTGCCTGGGTGGCTCAGGGGGTTAATCCTCTGCCTTCAGCTCAAGGTCATGATCTCAGGGTCCTGGGATTGAGCCCCAAGATGGGCTCTCTACTCAGCGGGGAGCCACTTCCCCCCTTTCTCTCTGCCTGCCTCTCTGCCTGCTTGTGATCTCTCTCTGTGTCAAATAAATAAATAAAATCTTAAAAAACAAACAAAGAGGAAGGACTCCAAAAATCAGACTCTTAACTACCGAGATGAACTGATGGTCACCAGAGAGGAGATGGTGGGGGGGGGGGCTCAGTGCAAGAGGTGAAGGGGATTCAGGACTGCACTTGTCACAAGCACTGAGCCAAGTACAGAACTGCGGGACACTATACCACCTAAAAGTAGCAGAACACTGTTAACCTTATGGGAATTAAAATTAAAACTTTAAAAAAAAAAAAAAAAAAAGGGAAAAAAATTTAATTTAAAAAATAAAAAATAAATAAAAATAAATAATTTTTTTAAAACCCAGGAAGGACAAAGTATACACCATATTGGTAACAGAAATTACCTCTGGCATGGAATTCAAGAAAGACATGTGCTTTATTTGTATACATTTTTTGTAAGAAGAATATAACCGTTTAATTATTTAAAAATAAATGTAAAACAATAAAATTAAACAGAACACCACCACAGACCCTAGGGATATATGATTATGTAGGACATGGAAAAACTTCATTAGTATCTCATTAAGTGAAAATGCAAATCACAGGACAGCTATATACGCACACAAATAATATGCCCCCTGGTTTTTAAAAAACTGTAGCTACATCCCTCTGCACGTGAAGGCCGCGACAGGTGGCTGGCAGGGTACGCTGCTAACCGCAGTTAGCTCTGGCCACGGGCAAGGGTGAAGGGCACCTGAGGAGTCTCTTAACTTCTTTCCGTGTTTCTTCAGTGGACTGCTCTTCTACAACATGGACGGATTCAAGCACAACTCTCAGTTAGGAACGTGAAAGAAACAAGCGAGGGAAGAAGAGCATTCCCTGGTCACCAGCCCCAGAAAATGTGACATACTGCACACTGGGGATGGGAATGTAGTTCTGAAAAGCTGAAGAAGCACCTCTGACAATTTTGGAGGGATAAACACCAACACATGAACATTGAGCAGACCTGAGGGGGTGGCAGTGGGCGTGATATTTTAGTCTTTGTACTCGGTTAGTTTCTTATTATTATTACTTATTATAACGAGCAGATGGCATTTATAAAGAACACCTTTGTTAGGGAAATTAAGTGTTTTTGTAAAGAAATTTTAAATGGATGGCAAAATAAGCAAAATTGAAAAATGCTATTTTGCTTCAACTAACATAAGCAGATACTTTTAATTTCTTCTTTATGCCGTCAGTTCAGAGTGAACATTTACTCATTCCTTTCTAATATTTTACATCTTCACTTGAACACACCGTACAAAACGACTGCACGGATACCTGACAATTTATCTTTTCTTATATGATTGTGGTCCTGCAAATCTCAACCTTTTTCTGTGAGTCAGTGGAACGCCTACTATTTACTCTGAAGAGGCTGTTATGGCGGGGGGGGGGGGGGGGGGGGAGATAGAGAGGATAAAGAGTCTTCCTGACCAAGTTTTGGAGGTCCTACAGGTGTATACTGGGAAGCTCAAAGTGTGCAGCATATTCAGTATAAACCTTCAGTGTAGGCAAAAGCAAACTTGAGACCCAGCAAGAGAAGTGAGGTGAAGGATTTTTTTTAATATAGGATAGACTTTAAGATGATTGAGACAGAAGAAAAATTTCTGTTAAGCACTGTTCTCCCTGCTTTTCATTAGGAAAATCCAGGTATTTGAATAAAAATTATCAACTGACAACTGATTATTATCCATCACAAATTTAAATTTATTCAAAACAGTCTTCGTGAGAGAGCTGAAAAACTTGAAGCATTTCATAAGAATCTCAAAATCATTTAAGAAAGTCCAACCAGCCTCCAAGTATTATTTGCTTTGGGACTGATTTGTTGTTTATCTTAACATTATAAAAACTTTCCAGTCCCTTCCTTCCACTCAGAGTACGCTCCATGACTGTGTACCCCTACGTCCACCACCTGTGTGTTCCAGGATCGCAAGCAAAGAAAAACACAATTAGGAAGTTCAATCTGCAAGAAAAATGATCATGAAGTGCTCTCCGAGGTAAAAGATAAGTGGCTTTTTGCTTGTTTTGGGGATTCTCTTCAGAGCTGCACATCTTCATGACTAGGAGAAGAAATAAGAGCTGACTGCCACTGGAAGAATTTCACAAAATTCTGAGGGCACAACTGCACTTCCCCCCCCCACCCCCCCACCCCCCGCTTCAGGTTTCCCCACGCTGGTGGAGAAGCTGCATATAATGTCAAATTCTTTATTTGAGAAGCTAGCACAGGCCAGCCGGCCCCCACCACACACAGCCTCCTCCCTTTCCCTGGTAAATATTACTGCAAAGCTGCCTTTCCTCATAGGGAGAAAGGAGGCAGCCTGCCATTGCCTACATTGTAGTTTAAACTGGCCCATAATGTTGGACCAGAGTTCTTCCAAAAGTTCGTTTCTTTTTGTTGATCCAAGCCTCTGATCTATGACCCAAGAATCTTAGTGGAATTGCATTTTCCTGTGGGCAAACAAAATTTCTCTCCACCAGAAAAATAAGGGAAAGTTACAGTATATTTCCTTCTGTTCTAAAAAAGCAAATTAAGGATGGTCTCCCAAGTTTTTTAATTGTATCCCTCAGGTCTTCCAAATAAACTCTTAAAATAAAATTGATCTAACTGAAACCAGAAAGTACTGAAATCAACTAAAAGAACAAATCTGGTGTTGTTGATTCAATTTTTTAAAAAAATACTGATACAAAATTACTTATTCTTAACAATAAAAATGGGAGGAAAATACAAAGTATGACAAATGGAAACATCAATAAAATAATCAAGGAAAAAAAGTGTTAAACTCAAGCTTAAACATTATTTTATTAAGCCAATGAAATTAAGGTAAACTACTATTTTTTTATGTTACTAAACATGCTACCTGCCAAACTAAAATTGATCTCTTACATCTAACAAATGCATAACATTAATTATTCAATTGGAACTATACAAAAAATAGTGATACTATACCATCTTTGGTTATAAAACCAATGCTAAAAGGGACATATTCATACATTTGGACCTATAATATTATAACGAACCAGGTATCAGGAAAAAATTTAGGAGAAAGTAGGTCAACTGTTAGAAATATGTATGAAAGTTCTGCTAGAGGCATTTCAATCAACACAAGTAAAAGACTATAATCAATCAATAAGTACATAGTAAGTACCTATGAGGGTGGGGCACTATGGAAGTTACCAAAAGTATAAAGAATAACAATAAAAGTCACACTTGGCCTCTAAAGAAGTTAACAGCAAAAAGAGAGGATGAGCAAACCACCACAATCCAATTTTAATTTTTAATTTCTGTAATGGTCTAACAGGGGCACCTGGATAGCTCAGTCAATTAAGTGCCTGCCTTCAGCTCAGGTCATGGTCCTGGGATCGAGCCCCGAGTCAGGCTCCTTGCTCAGTGGGCAGTCCATGTCCCACTCTGCCTCTCCCCTGACTCGTGCTTGCTCTCTCCTTCTCTCCCTTTCAAATAAATAAAATGTTTAAAACAAAACTCATAATGGTCTAACAAATACATCTGACTCTTAAACACCTATGCATTACCTGAGCTATATGTAAAATAGTAAAACAGTAGGAAAAGACAATGCTACCCATAAAGAAATGGAACATACATTCCAGAGCAAACCCGGGGTGGGGGGGAAGCCAGCTACTTGATCCTAATACCACACTCCCCTTTTCTCCTTTTTATTAATAAAACACCCTGGGACTGAGCTGGGCAGGACTACATTTTCTGGTCTTTCCTGCAGCACACTACAGCCATTGACTAATTTTCAACCAACGGGATATGACTAGGAGTAGCATATGCAGTTTTTCGGTCAAATCCTCAAAAAGAAATTATTTTCTCTTCACATCCTCACTCTTCCCCTGGGCTGGAACCAAGGCTTATGGGAGGCAGACAGATTCAACTTTGTCCATGAGGACACCACCCAAGGGGTTGGCAAAACAAGACAGAAGGAACTCTGATCCCTGCATGACCTCAGGACGTAAACCTGCCTACACCCCTGGACCAGCTTAGAGTTTTGTGACAGAAATGTAAACCTTCTATCTTGTTCAAGCCACTGGTATTTGACCTCTAATGAAAAGCCAAACCAATATCCTTAACATAATTATGTGTTGTAACATTCCAGAATATTATTGCTTGGTTTAGAGACACTTTTGTTTTTAACAAACAATCATAATTAAAAAAAAAAAAAATTCCTTGCACAAAATTTTTAAAAACTTTTACAGGTGAGTGTAGATTCACATGTTCTTATTAAAAAAAAAAAACCAATATAAGGGCCCCTGTGTAGCCATCACCCATTGTTCTCTAATGGTAACATCTTATGAAACTATAGTACAGTATCACCACCAGGATAGGACATCAATATAGTCAAAACACAGAACAGTTCCATCACCAGTTAGGAGTATCTGCAGGGAAAAAAATACTTGTCTGATGATCACTAACTTTAAAGTTGATTTATTTTGGGGCACCTGGGTGGCTCAGTGGGTTAAGCCGCTGCCTTCGACTCAGGTCATGAGTCCTGGGATCGAGTCCCGCATCGGGCTCCCTGCTCAGCAGGGAGCCTGCTTCCCTCTCACTCTCTCTCTGCCAGCCTCTCTGCCTACTTGTGATCTCTGTCTGTCAAATAAACAGATAAAATCTTAAAAAAAAAAAAAAAAAGTTGATTTCTTCTAAGGGTCGCATACGAACCACACAGGAAACTCGCCATCCCCAGCTCTGTCCTGACTGCCCATGCACTTCAATGCAGTCAGTTCACCGTGTAGTAAGGGCCTGCTACAGACTGGGCAAAGTGCGAGACTCTGGACTGGACCCTGATGAACCCAAGGATACTGAGGCCCTAGGCATGGAGCTCACGGTCCAAAGGAGAAATGGACACAAAACAGAGACAAGCAAATAAACTGCACTACATTTGTGCAAAAAAGAATGTTACCTAAATGTTCGGATGATCTTTGAAGGAAAAAAACCAGTCCAGAAATCTATCAATAAATAGATTTATACACTTTTTATGAGTCTCAACCAAAGATGCTATTTCACTTCCTCCCATTTTTTAATTTTCTTTCATTTCTTCTTCTACATCCTTTCTAGCTTGGAAAATCATTTAAGGTCCACAATAATCTGTCTGCTCTAATACATAAAGCAAAAAATAACTCTTGCCTCCTCTCTGCTCTCCCGGCACTTTGGTTACGTCTTTCCCCATCACTCACTGAAGCTATGGACCTCCATTACACTCGTGCACGGTGTACATGACCGAGACCTCCTGTGCACTCCCTGATGGAAAAGAGCTACATCTTTTTCATGCTTTATATCTTACAGGGGTCGGCCTGCTTTTGTTCCTTTACTTACCGACTTCACTTACTTGTTTTCACTTTCTTACTTTGGTTACTTACCAAAGAATTTTTTAAAAGTGTATAAATAACACAGATTTTTATATTTGATACTCTTAAAAGTACATAAATACAGATTTTATATTTGCTATTTAAAGGAAAAGCTATTTTTAAAGTTCTAAATACTGCCAAAATTGGCCTTAATCCTGTATTTTAAATTACAGTGCCTCCAATGGTGATGAGGGTACTATGGCACAGGTACTTTTAGACACTAGTGGTGGGATATAAATGGGTACAATCTTTATAAAGCATATAAAGCAATGCATGGGACAAGCATCAAAACTCTACAGATCAGGGTGCCTGGGTGGTTCAGTTGGTTGAGTGTCTGACTCTTGATTTCAGCTCAGGTCATGATCTCAAAGTTGAGACTGAGCCCTGCATCAGGCTCCACACTGGGCATGGAGCCTACTTAAGATTCTCTCTCCTCTCCCTCTGCCCCTTCCCTCTCCCGGCTTCTCTTTGTGTTTTTGTTTTTGTTTTTTAAATACTTTATTTATTTATTTGACAGAGAGAGAGAGAGAGAGAGATCACAAGTAGGTGGGGGGCAGGCAGAGAGAGGAGGAAGCAGACTCCCCACTGTGCAGAGCCCGAGGCAGGTTCGTGGGATCTGGGCCTGAGCTGGGATCATGACCTGAGCCGAAGGCAGAGGCTTTAACCCACTGAGCCACCCAGGTACCCCTCCCTGCTTCTCTTTCCAACAAATAAATAAATAAATAGATAGATAAATAAATAAATAAATAGAAGGAGGGGGTGCAGGATAGTCCTCAAGTGACTCCTTTTTCTATGTAACAAACTTTAAGTTAAGAAAATATGATCATGATGAGCACTGGGTGTTATATGCGACAGATAAATTATTGAACGCCATGTCTGAAACTAATGATGTACTACATGTTGAAAAAATAAAACTATAAGTCAATTAAAAAAAAAAAGAAAACGTGATCCCTGCAACAATTTTTTTTTTCATTTTAAAATGAACATAAAACAACAATATACATAATCTTGAACTATAGCTGGTCATATACAGTACTGGGGGAGAGAGAAAGTCGCTTTTTACATGTGTTTACATTCAAAGCCCTCTTAAAATATCTGATGACTGCTAGTTCCTAAAACAATTTTGAGCCAAATTCAATTTTCCTAATACAAAACAACATGATATTACTACCCCCCAACCTGACTCCGAAAAGGAATGCTTCAACTATTTCAAAAAAGAGAAAAAAAATAAATATACCGTAAAGGAACAGAGGAAAATATTTTAAAAACTGATAGGACAGTAAAACATTTATCTACTTGAGTAGTCTGAAATCTTTCAAAATCTCTGATGCACAATATAAGCCATATGGAACTTTTTTTAAAAAAGTTTTGTTCTAAATAAAATCTTTAAAAAAAAAAAAAAAAAAAAGGGGCGCCCGGGTGGCTCAGTGGGTTAAGCCGCTGCCTTCGGCTCAGGTCATGATCTCAGGGTCCTGGGATCGAGTCCCGTGTCGGGCTCTCTGCTCAGCAGGGAGCCTGCTTCTCTCTCTCTCTCTCTCTCTGCCTGCCTCTCTGTCTACTTGTGATCTCTCTCTGTCAAATAAATAAATAAAATCTTTAAAAAAAAAAAGTTTTGTTCCCAGGGCTCTTGGATGACTCAGTCAGTTGAGCATCTGACTCTTGATTTCGGCTCTTGTCATGAACTTAGCATCATATCATGCCCTGCATTGGGCTCTGTGCTCAGCACAGAGTCTGCTGAGAGTCTCTCTTCCTCTGCCTGTCCCCCATCTTTCTCAAATAAATAAATAAATAAATAAAATCTCTAAGGTTTTATTCCTTTAAGGAAACAGAATGGTTAAAGAAAAACTGAAAAAAAAAAATACCCACTGAAATAATTCAGTATTTACAAAGATGATAGCTGTTTTTGAAAAGGAAAAACAATGAAAGATAATAGAATTCACCTATCTCAGTGACACTCCACAATCACACATCCCTAAAATATACATTTACAAGATCCTAAGATGCATTAGACACTATATTAAAGTGTAAAGCAGGGGCGCCTGGATGGCTCAGTGGGTTGAGCCTCTGCCTTCAGCTAGGGTCATGATCCTGGGATTGAGCCACGCGTTGGGCTCTCTACTCAGCGGGGAGTCTGCTTCCCTCTCTCTGCCTGCCTCTCTGCCTACTTGTGATCTCTCTCTCTCTGTGTCAAATAAATAAATAAAATCTTAAAAAAAAAAAACACCCAAATAAATAAATAATAAAGTGTAAAGCATTAAGAAAAACAAAATGAAATCTAGTGTCCTCAGAGATAAATCCTATCTCATGCAAAGATATCAGGTAAATTAACCATGATCCATGAAATAAGAAAGGGGTCCTGTGAGTTCGGAGGACCAAGAGCCCTTCCTTCCAGAACAGGCCCCTATCTAGTTCCCAGTAACCTCATTCAATCGGGTTCCAATGCTTGCCCCTAAAGCAGTGTTTCCCAAAACAATGCACTGATGACCAGAGGGATGGTTAAGTCTGGCATTTAAAAAGAAATCTTCAGTAGTTATGCATATTAGAAATATAAATAATTAGCACATCAATCTCAATTTTCAAGACGTTACCATTTGGTATAAGGATAGAGTAAAAATACGCTTAAGATTTTGAAAAAATGGGGTGCCTGGGTGGTTCAGTTGGCTAAGCAACTGCCTTTGGATCGGGTCATGATCCTGGAGTCCTGGAATCGAGTCCTGCATCGGGCTCCTTGCCCAGCAGGGAGTCTGCTTCTCCCTCTGACCCTCCGCCCCTCATGCTCTCTCTCTTTCTCTCTCTCTCTCAAGTAAATGAATAAAACCTTTAAAAAATAAAAATAGGGTATTTACTCACAAGACTTTTGAAAAAAGATTTCGAAAAAATGAATCATTTCAAAGTGAAATAAGGAAATGAAAATTCAAGTTGTACTCACGTAACACAAAATCATAGTGGTTGCATGGATGTGCTGAGCTGGGGAAATGCATATCATATCGCTAAGCATTTGGCAGGTACATGTCCACAGGAGTCCCACTCTTCACACTGAAAATGCCCTGTCCCCACAACACCTGCCCATGATGCTTCATGTGCAACTCCCTGGCACCCTGGCCACCCTTCCACATGCTGGTGATGAGGCATTTCCAACAAACGTAAAATGTAGGTGTGTGTTAATGACAGAAGAGTAATAGCAGTACCTTTCAACAAGCTTTAACCAAACATAACCATTCACTCCTTCCGCTGAGGAAATTCAACCAAGTAATAGGTCACCCCATGAAAATCCCAGAGCCTTATTATGTTTAGAATTTTCACTGTTACTATAAACCTCTTTGGTCTCCTGCGCATGGCCATATTACTGCATACTCCTGGCTTACATGACTGTTTTTGTTGCTAGACTGTGGGTTTCCTGAGATGAGTGGTTTCCATTCTTCGCTGTGGTTCAATTCCTTTGTATCCCCCAGGGCCCAGTACCATTTTTTATATTAAATAAGAAAACAATGAGTAATTTTCAATTTTTCACTTCTGCAAGAAAATTTACTTTTTATGCAAAAATAATATGAAATTCTTCATCTTCTCCAAACAAAAATCAAGACTGAAGTGTGCATGATGTATAAGATTTTGTCAGAAACTATCTAGATTAGCACTATCATTAATACTCAAAAACACAGAATAAATTTAAACACAGTATTAATAACCAAAGAGAATCAATTTGGAATCTACAAATAAGTTTCTACCCAGTAAAATCTTAGACTGACTGCCTATCTTAGCATTCAACATCCACTGGCAAAGGCATAAATATGAATCAAATGACTGCCCATGAATGATGCAGTACAGGTGTACCGTATACAGCACAGACTTAGTCCTAACTTCAGGAGCCGACATTTTTTTCCATGTAGGTCTCCAGGTGTTACTTTTCTGGGGATTATAAACCAAGAATCTGTAACTGCTACTTCCTGATTGAAAAACGACATTCCAGAAAAGATGAAAAGAATTTCTTCTCAAAACTCTGATCACTTCAACTTAAAAAGAATTTTTAAATGCTTTAAAGATATCTACCATTAAAGAGCAGGATGGGAACTTAGGAGACACTGGGAAACTAGAATCTTTAAAATGAGAGGACAGGGGTGCCTGGGTGGCTCAATGGGTTAGGGCCTCTGCCTTTGGGTCAGGTCATGATCCCGGAGTCCTGGGATCAGGTCCTGCATCGGGTTCTCTGCTCGGCAGGGAGCCTGCTTCCCCCTCTTTCTCTCTGCCTGACTCTTTGCCTACTTGTGATCTCTGTCAAATAAACAAATAAAATATTTTAAAAATAAAATAAAATGAGAGGACATCCATCCACAACTATTTGAAAAAGAGGATTCCAAATTCATGAATCCAGAAAGTTCCCATGATGTAAGTGTTTGGCAAAATGGGAGTTACAGGTGGTAAATCTGAGATATGCAACCTCCAGAGTGAGCACTGTAGATCAAACGGTCCGAAAGTTCTCATGAAATTGAAACAACACCCCCAAGGCATTCAATATAATTCAACATGCCATTAATACACACACTGACAGCAGCAGTCTGCAAAGTGAGTGAGGGGGGAAAAATAGTAGTACCCTGTGTTTCCCCTAAGAAATATGAAGATACTAAGCTTTAGCGGCACACGTTATCCAGACTGACACCAGTACCCACACTCAACCCATCTGTCAGGAAGTCACGTGTCTAGCATGCCAGTAACCCAGGAACTGTGAACAGAAATGGGGGTCTTCCTTGCAACAGGGGTAACACAGGCAACTCACTCCTTCCTTCTCTTGCAGCATAAAGACACGTTCCGTGGGTTAGGCTTAATTAACTAGGCTTAACTAAACTGACTCTCATAAACATCTATTTTAAAAATAATGGAGTCATAAAACCATTTTAAACTTTCTGGCAAAGAAATCACACATAGAATATATAGCAAACATTCAAGTTGTAAGCAAACACCACCACAAAAGACAGCAGAGGTAACCTTCTGCTACCTGTGTGGGCCCTGTGAGATGCATTTTGGAAAATAAAAACAAAGACAATACTCAACAGATCTCTGAAGAAAAATGACTCTGAAATACAGTTATACCCACCATTATTAACAGTGAACATGGCTGTAAATATGTATGTTCTTTGGGATATTAAATGATGAAACTATGAAGCCATCGTGATTAGCAAGTCTTTTAAATACTCATCCAGATGACTGTTAATAATAATAATAATATCAAAAAAGGTTTTCTATATTGCTAATCATAATTTTATATACTTAAAGTTTGTACTGAATCGTGTTTTTCAGAAAACATCAATTTTGTAGATGTCTTATACATGATACATTAGTATAACAATTCGCTTACATCGGGGGCTGCTAGAGGAGGTTATGCGGATGGGATGATCAATAATGTGTAAAGGCCACCATGCTCCTGGGACTGCTAAGGGGAAGGGGCATGAGCGAAGAGAAGGAAACTAAGAAGGAAGAAAAAGAGCAGCTTCTGCCATTCAATGATGACCTATACTAATTATGTTAAAACCTCACCAAGCATTACCATTAATTCGCCCAATTTTACAGACGAATTAAACTCAACGCTAAGTTCTTTACTCACGTCACAGAGCTAAGCAGATCTGCACCCTGTTGCTCTGAGTCTAAGGCAGATAGTCTCACCCAGTACCCTCACTGCCTTTCTGGCTCCAAAACACTAAAGGCAGCCTCTGGCCTTAGTTGTGAATTACTAGTTGAAACCTCACCAGAGATCAGTTCTTAAGCACTTGGGATAGGACAGGCCTAAATTCAATGGATTTGCTACGAGGAGCATCATTCTGTGGTTCACAAATGAGCCCGGCCCCAAATTATCTAGCCAGACTTCTCGACTTTTCAACCCCATCCACAGAACGCTGCATATTGTTGGTTTTGCATGGAATGCCTTTTTGGTTCTCCTACCTTCTGTCCATGTTGGTAATGCATCTGCATTTTTTTTTACTTCCCCCTAAGGAACCATCTCTCCTGGGCACATTGCCCCTTTCTTATGGTGAATAAACATCTCCTAAATTATCTCTTTGACAAGCGCGCTCAGATTCTTCAATGAATACACTGTCGCAGCACTACGTTCAGGAATGCCCACCACCCGAAGACAGGAGACAGGCAGGGGTGTCCTTGTAAGATGATGGACTTAGAGTGTTATGAAGTCACATGGGGAAAAAAGATCTTGCTCTCCCGGAGCATTCCCAGGAAAGCGTTCCAAAGCAGCCCGTGAGCTGCTTTCTTGCCTGTGAGCTGGTATGCACAGGTGAGCAACAGAGCTGCAGGCGGAGGGGACGAAGCCATTTTCAGTGCATGGACGGTATCACACAAAGCTGGTCAAGCACGACCCCTCTGCATACCCAGAGCTTCGGCTGGAGGTGTGGAGCGAGGTAAGGCTGGAAAGAAGACGGGCTGCAAGGAGCCTGGAGGACAGTGCTTCTCCGGGAATGCTCGCTCTGCTGCCCGACTCCGAAGGGCCCCAAGCATGCCAAGGATTCAAGTCCTTTCTGATGTTCACACAGAAGAATGACCATTATACAAGATTCATTTTCAGGTTTACCTATGATGGATACTGACCTATTATTAACCACTAAATCAGTCATGGGATACTGTATTTGGTTTTCATAAACTGGAAAAAAGAATGACTAGAGCTTGAGGAAATCCTAAGTCAGCCTCCTATCACAGCCTGCCTGCTATGCAACGCTTGTCCGTGCTACAAAGCTTCTCACGCGCACGCCCGCATGTACACACCCACGTTTCTCACGTGCACGCCTGCACGCACACACCCACGCTCCTCACGTGCACGCCTGCACGCACATACCCATGCCCCTCACGCGCACGCCTGCACACACACACACACACCCACACACAACAGGTGTTTGGGATTCCGGCACTACCCCTTTTGTTTTGAATTGGTCACAGTCTTAAATAATGCACTTCAAGCTTTTTAAATTACACATTTGTTAAATCAGCTTCAAAATGGTCAAGTAAGAGGTTGTGGATTCTCTGGTGAGCCCTCCGGAACACAGTGATACATGACTGGCAAGACCACACTCTACCAACCAGAAACTCGTCCCCTGCTGGGATGCAACCAGCCAGCAGGCTGTAAAGGGAGGCTCACAGTGCTCAGAGTCCCTCAGATGAGACGCCTCTCTCCTGGGCCATGAGGCCAAAAGCCTCTCGAGGACAAACTGTCCAAAGCTGTATGTAGAACTGATTACTCATCTTCCTCTAAGAGAGCATCAGGACTAACTGCATTATGTCCTACATTCTTGTTTACCTCCATCCGCAAAGAGCTCTGAAGCTGCTTCATATAGCTAGGACAGCTCTTTCTCAGAGGACTTAGCAAGTGGTGACTTGCTTTTTCTCTCTCTATAGACCACGTGCCACAGAGATGAGTCTCCGTTACTGTTCTCAACCACCTCTCTCCAGACAGTCCAGTGACCTTCCAACACCCCATCAAGCCTTGCTACCATCATCTACAGACATCGCTGCTCCTTCTGCTCATTTTCTAGTAACTTGAGCACCTGACTTCCTATCTCTCCCTCAACACTACTCCGGTCCTCATTTTAAGTCACCCAATAATATGCCTCTTAGGCCCTGATCTGCTTATTCACTTCCTCTATGCTACAGCAACTAGCCTTTCCCATGGCTGCACCCTGCCATGCGTTCTCTTTACTAATAATGGCGCCACTACTACAACTCTGAACCCATGCATTCCACTCCCTGGCCACCACCTCCCAGCTTTCCAGTCACCTCCTCTAGCACCAGACTCACACGACTTTTAACCTTATCACGTCTCTCACCACCCCCACGTCCTTGCTTCCCTCCTCACCCAGCTAAGATTCTACAGATGGCTCCAGGATCACTCCCCTGTATTCTCCTTCCCAACTCCCCCACTTCTCTCTTCCTCATCATATTCACCTAGCCAAATACCAACCTTGATGAAACCCAACTTTCCACCAACACCGTGTCCCAGAGCAGATATATGTTGCTGAAGAGCAACGTACAACCGTTCCAGTGGCTCTAAGTCCATCACCACAAATTTCCAGTGAACCCTAAGCTCTACCCACACTGCTCAGGGCAGAAAGAAAAACCCAGTGTGGGAAGAAAATGCCATGAGGCTCTAATCACATATCTGCTACTTCTCCAACTGGGCTACATGAACCCTTGGAGATGGACCATGATGTGCTAAGAATAAGTGAGGCCAGAAAATAGACATGGTATTTTCTCCTGAACTACTGACTTTACATAAAGATTTCAAGGAAGTTAATTAAGTCAATGAACTGGCATAGAATTGCATCTTCATAGAAGTGAAACAAACATGGATGTGGTAACTGAAGCATAACTTAACATGCATTCACTCATAAGATAAAATATAAAACCTGAGTGTATGCCAAGTGGCTTCTGACAAACTCCTATGTCCTTAAGGTTGCACACACCTTTGCCTCAGCTATTACAACTAGATTAAAAAAGCACTGGTAATAGCTCTTATGGTTTTCTCAACAATGCATGAATTACTATGATTGGCAGAATTCAAATCTGTTTAACAACAAAAAACATTCTTCCTGTAACTGTTTTTGTTTCATTCTTTCTTAACTCTTTTTTTTTTTTTTTAAGATTTAGTTATTTGATGGACAGAGATCACAATTAGGCAGAGAGGCAGGCGGGGGCGGGGGGGGGGGAGGAGCAGACTCCCCACTGAGCAGAGAGCCCGACTCGGGGCTCGATCCCAGGACCCTGAGACCATGACCTGAGCTGAAACCAAGAGTCAAAGGCTTAACCCACTGAGCCACCCAGGGGCCCCTGTTCTTTCTTAACTCTTAACATAAATGCTGTCATTAGTGGGGTGCCTAAGTGGCTCAGTCGGTTAAGCCTATGGCTCTTGGTTTCGGCTCAGGTCATGATCTCAGGCTCCATGTCAGGCTCCATGCTGGGTATGGAGTCTGCTTAGGATTTTCTCTCTCTTTCTTTTCTCTCTCCATCTCTGCCCCTCCCCCACCTCAAAAAGTTTTAAAAGAAAACATTATAGTTTGTGAAGAGTATAGCAAAAATGCTGGGGGAATGGGCCCCAAAAGTGGTTTGCACAGAAGGAAAGATGCAAGGTTCTAGCTCATCCCACTGTTTTCTGGTCACTATGTTCTGATGATAACGCCTACAAATAACCTATCCTAGAAAGCTAGTTTATTATGCTACTGCCTTGTCTTTATCCACTATATATTATAACCCAAGTGTAAATTAGGATAAGGCTAAGTCACAAGTAACAGACCTGTGTAACAATGGCTTCAATAAAACTAATAAAAATAAAATAAATATAATAAAGATAATAAAAGTAGGTGCAGCAGAGCTTGCATTTTGCTCCATGATGGTCAAAAGCCATGATATTCTCTTGTTGTTCCACTATGTATGGCCTGCATTCCAAAGTTTACTCATGGTCCAACATGGCTAAACCAGCTCCAGCCATCACATTTTCATTCAAGTCAGCAGGACAGAGATAAGTACACACATTCTCCTTAAGAACTCTACCTCCAAGTTTGCCTGTATCACCTCTGCTTATATTCCCTTAGTCACAATGCAGACCATACATGGTTGCAAAAGGTTCTAAGAAATGTGACCTATTCTTGGCATTCATGTAGTCAGCTAAAATGAAGGAGGTGACAGACTAGCAGTTAGTTTCAAACCATATTTGAATAAATCCTTTGCCATGTCCCCTAAACATGTCCCTTCTACTTGAGATGAGGGAACAGCTAGTTTGTCAGACATACCCTGCCTTTTTGAGTCCTTCCCATAACTTAGCTCAGGGGAAAGTGTGTCCAGATAAACCACTGGGTTTTATGAACATGAGAACTTGCAGACTTACCAAGACACCTTAAAAACTTAAAAAAAAAAAAAAAAAGAAAGAAAAAGAAAAAGATTTATTTATTTGAGAGAGCGTGCGCGCACGCATGCGGGGTGGTAATGTAGTGGGAGATTGGGAGAGAGAATCTCAAGCAGACTCCTCACTGAGCATGGAGCCAAATGAGGGGCTCGGTCCCAGGAATTTGAGATCACAACCTGAGCAGAAATCAAAAGCCGGTGCTTAAGCGACTAAACCACCCAGGAGCCCCTAGACATCCTTAAAAAACAAATGACACAAGCAACGAGATGCCTCAAGGTTTGTGCTACTAATCATACAGTAAGAGGAGGAGGTATAACTTTGGCTGTAATGTGACAAGAATCTGACTGCTTCCTGATTTGACCAAGCCAGGAACAAAACTAACGTAAGTTACCGCTTGGATTTAAATTGTACCTTTTCCTCATTAGGAATCAAACTTCTCAAGTATATAGTAATGCTCTTTTACTTTCATAATGTACCCTAATGATGAAATAAAACTTGGTATTATTTGCACATCTTTGGTGTCTCCTACTTTAACATTTATTATATGCAAATATATACATATACAGAGGACTAAGGACTGAAAAAGAATGAGAAAAAAATGGAAACCGCTGATTTGTTACACAGTGATAGAATTATAGCCTAGCTCTTTAAAAATTCATTATTCTAATGCTCTTTGTGCAGTAATGTTTTCAAGATTTTTTATGAACACACACTCACGGTCATATATAGCTAGCTTACACACAAACAGCATACGGCATGGACCAAGATAGATGGTATCATGAAAACATCATTGGCTTTGAAGCCACACATAATTTTAAAGCCCAGTCTTACACCTACTGGCTGTGTGACTTTGGGAGAATTAAATGATCTTTGTAAAATAAGGATCACACTCGTAGCCACTTACTGTCTATTGGCTCCCGTTTCCCCCACTGATGCATAGTGCAGGGGGCCAAAACCTGCAAGCTCCTATTTTCCCAACTCCTTTGCCTGCTGTCTTCAGATAAGAGCAGACAATGGGAGACACCGGCAGGAGGCGGGAAGGGGAAAAGAATAGGGAAGCCATTTTCTTTCTGCTTCTGGTGGGATGGCTAGCAGATACAACCATGGTTCCAATGCCTTCCCGCTTTGGAAGGAAGGCTCCAGGGGTAGCGGAGCAAAGTGGGATAGTCTAGAAATTATCTTGAAAAGTAAACAATAGATAAACCCACAAATTGTTATTTACTCAAACAGCACCATCTCGTGAGCAGTACAAATATGTACATAGGCAAAATTATTTTTGCTTTTAGAAATATTCCTGGAGAGTTATGTACTTTAGAATAATTACTACTGAAAAGACTTCCTCTCTTAAAGCTGGTATCTGTCAGCCTCTCTTTACTTTCTAAGATAAACTGGGGTTAAGAATTGATTAACATTAGAAAGGCAGAGGAAGTATTATTAGAAAGAGTTCTAAAAAGACAAATTTAAAATGTTCCCACATTTACCCTCAATCCATATCATAAGGACTATGAAAGTATATAATATATCAGACTATGAAAATAACGTAATTCAGCAACTTGTGAAACTGTCAACTGCAAAATTATCTCAACTTGGCTTGCTTCTGCACCAAATGGCCCCCAAAATGGTACTGAGAGCCAGCAAGGCTTCCAACTGGACAAAGTTATGGTTAAGGATATTAAAGAGGATGCCTACTAAATGTGTTCATCATCCTTTTTAATCTTCAAGGCAAGGGGGGGAAATTACCTTAATTTTTAAGCAGAAAGGCTGAGGAAACAGTACATAAGGTGTTTAGAAAACAAAAGTAAGACAGAAGCACATAAGGTGTTTAGAAAACTAGAGAAATGGACACAGGTGACAGGGGAGAAAAGATGAGGAAGATAAACAGTAATCGGTACGTTTAGCATTTAGCATGTTCTAGGCACTTACTCACTACTTGTCATATATACGTTATTTAAATGTAACAAAAGCCCACAGGGTGAAGATAGTCTAAGTTCCGTTCTGAAAACGAGGAAAAATTAGGTTTCAGTGAAGATAAGTAACTTAATCAAAGTGACACAGCTGGTAGGAGGCAGGGTCTGGTTTCCAGCTCACATCTTCCTCTCCCCACTGCTATCCCACTGGGAAGGATGGCTAGCTGCTTCTCTCCCTCCCTTTCTTTTGCCTGCTCTCTGCCAAGTACAGGACCCCCACTGCTCACAAAAGTGAGTCTAGAGACTCCCAGGCACCACAGCGAAAGGTACCTCCCTCTCGCTCCCCATCATTCATTCAACAGGATTCAGTGAGCCTTCTAGGACCAGGATCTGGCTTAAAAAGACTATAAACAAGTACAAGAGAAGAAAAATGAGGAGATGCTTACTAGAATTCTGCAAGGAATCATCATTTCATTTTTATAAATAGGGAAAGGCTTAGAGAGATACATAACTTTCACGAGATTATAGAGGTAATTAGTTTACTCATAGTAAGGGTTTGAATCCAGGTCTGGTGGTCTAGTCCAGATTATTCAGAATCTTACCTAGCAATTCTGGAAGGCTCAAGAGTGAAGATAAAGCTGAAATGTACAACACTAATTCTTCCTCCTAGTGGTTCTATTCTTTCCCCAACGTTTTATTATGAAAACTGTTAGACATATGGAAAACTGGTAGAATTACACAGTGAATACCCACAGACTCACCACCTAGATTTTACATGAACATTTTGTTACACTTGTAATAATATCCCTAACCATCCATGCATCCCTACATTCATCCATCAATGTAGCTTATTTTATTAATGCATTTTTCTTTCTTTTTTTTTTTTTAAGATTCCATTTGTTTAATTGACAGAGATTATAAGCAGAGGGAACAACAGGCAGAGGGAGAGGGAGAAGCAGACACCCCGCCAAGCAGAAAGCTCAACACACAGCTTGATCCCGGGACCCCAGGCTTAACACCGAGTTGAAGGCAGACATCCAATAGACTGAGCCAGTCAAGTGTCTCTTATTAATGGATTTCAAAGTAAGCTGCAGAAACATTTTATTTTTTTATTTTTATTTATTTCTTAAAATATTTTACTTATTTATTTGACAGTCAGAGATCACAAGTAGGCAGAGAGGCAGGCAGAGAAAGAGGGGGAAGCAGGCTCTCTGCTGAGAAGACAGCCCAATGCGGGGTTCGATCCCAGGACCCTGAGATCATGACCTGAGCCGAAGGCAGAGGCTTAACCCACTGAGCCACCCAGGACCCCTGCAGAAACATTTTAAAAGGGAGTCTTTGAATAACTCCTAACACTGAACTTTAAAATATTATTTGTTCATGTAAAAGGTGGTCTCAAAACTGTATCAGCTATAATTTATGAGTCTTTTACTACCATTCACAAATTCTGTCAGCATGTAATCTTAAATAGATCAGCCTGTTTTTTTTTGGTAAGATTTTATTTGTTTATTTGACAGAATGAGAGAACACAAGTGGGGAGCAGCAGAGGGGGAAGCAGAAGGAGAAGCAGGCTCCCTGCCAAGCAGATCCCAGGATCCTGGGATCATGACCTGAGCCAAAGGCATCTGCTTAACAACTGAGCCGCCCAGGCACCCCTAGATCAGCCTTCGCATTTGCTCCAACAACCATGTTGAAATTAATACAAATTAAAGGGGCTGTTTAATAAAAGCTCACTTACTTGACTGTTGATAAAATTAAGCAGTTTTAAAGCAAATCCATTTTAATTGCTTCATTTTTCAAATAAGATTCAAATAAAAATTAGAATTCCCCAATTTTAATGTTATTTTTAATTCCTTACTATTTAAAAATTCCACAATACAGTAAATTATGTCACAGAAGTTTTAAAAACAGATTAAATCAGTGCCTAATAAACAACACATCTAGCAAGCCTTAGAAATTTATTCCTAGGATTTCATCTGAAATTGACTGCTTTATTCTATAATTTTCCTGGTGAATATGAATGAATTTATTTCCCAACCATGTGTAGCATGAAAGAGGCCTCAATCTTCCCTTCCAATCTGTTGAGAAGGAAATGAACATAGAGGGCTGGCACATTGACTTTCAAAGCCATTTCTGGAAACTGCCTGAGGAGTGGTTGTCAGCAAATTATGAGGATAAAAGAAGTCAAAACTGTTGTTTTGACACTGTATTACTTCCAATGGATATCGTTTAGTAAACAGCTTTTTTAAAGTCTAAAATCTGAAATACTTTTTTCAGAGAATAATTAAAAGTGAAATAGCTTATCTTACTACTTTCCAACTAAATCCAGGTGTTCTGGGTCGCAGATACTAATCTAAACGATCCGTGTATCCCTGCAAGGAATCTATCCAAGGAACCATCACAATGAAATTAACTCTATTTCATACGTCACAAAATTAGTTCAGTCCTGAAAATAAAGGAGGAGGAAAAAGCCATTCTTTCGCTTGGTATATAAAATCTACCAAATCATTCCAAGTAAAAATGAACTGAGAATATAATTACTGTTTATAAAGCACTTTCTTCTTCTCAAAGTTCAAAGTGCTTTAATTAGAAATGTTTTCACAACTATGCCTCTTTCTGAGTGCCACATACTTTTTCTCTTACTGTAGTTTTTCTTTCTCTCAGTGAGTCAGCCCAGAAAAAGCCAAAACTGAACAGAAAAATAACCATCACATAAAATAAGTTACAACTACCACACAGCATACCTTTCGTAATGAATTCAATAACTTTCTCAATAAAAGTAACAGGGAGAGATAGTTTCAATCTTCAAATTCTACTTTACTGATTTCTCTACTACAGCATTTGCCTAAACAAATAATCAGGACTTTGGCCTTATAATTTGGCTGGGACACCCACCACTGCAAGCAAAGGGAAAAAAAAAACATTTTTGATGGCTCATTCAAATGGAAAAGCCATATATCAGAAGTTATTGTGTAAAACCTCAGTACTTGTGATGGAAAGCGCAGTCTGGCAGAACACATTTAATTAGGGTTGGCTCTTTAAAACACTAAATACTCAGTTATAATCACATTACAGCTTTGTCTTATAAAGAAAAAAACACAAGAAATTTCAAGGTCAACCCTTTCTTGCTTTTACTCTTTTTTTAGGCACCAGGGGCAATTAAAAAACTTGAAAATATAAGAAAAGACAAGGTCAAAGAAGGATAGCATCAAAAGAAAAACTAAATAAATGTTACATTTTTCTAACTCACAATATTAAGTATTCAACATTATCAGTAATTCTTTTAGTGACTATCTGAAGACTCTATTAAAACCCAAATAGCAGATTTTCATAATTTATTTGAGTTAGAAATCTGAGTAAACTTCTAAACCACTATAAAATCATAGGCTTTTCCCAAAACAATTTTTTAAACAAAAGTTATCTTTTAAGTATTACTAAGTAATATTTGTTATCTAGTAGTGACCATTTCTGTGTTCCTCCCAGGTGCCTGGCTCTTTCTACACTTGCTCATTTGATCACCTCAGTATCCTACAAAGGAAGGCATTATCCTCATTTACCATGACTAATCCGAATCACTAAGAAGTTAGTAGCCCAAAAACACCTAGCTGAAAGACTTCAGTGTTGGCATTCAGTTCTAGTTCTGCCTGATACCAACAGCCAGTCTCACACTTGCTCCTCTTCCATAATTCCAGTTACCAAAATCTAGAGCCAGTCCCTCCAAAGGTTAATGTAAATGGTAGCCTCCAAAATCAGAAAAGAAAATAATCTTTTATTTTCTGGTTGTTTCTGGTTGTTGTTAGATTTTAAATTTAAGTAATCTCTATACCCAACATGGGGCTTGAATTTACAACACCAAGATTTACAACTCCAAGATCAACCCACATGCTCTACTGAGCCAGTCAAGCACCCAAAAAGAATCTGTTTCAATCACAGAATTACTTTTGAAGGGGCTCCTTAAACATCCTGAAATGCCCTTTACACACACCCCTAACACATTTGCGAGGTTGGGATAGGCTGTAAGTGACCTGCTTTGGCCACACCATAAGCAGGATTGTGGTTAAAAACAAAGAATGACTGGCACTGAAAGATGTCTTAGCTATCAACCTACAAGAGACCAGTGGCCTCCCACACAGGATTTCAGCAAGGGGAGTTCCAGCATGACCTACTTAGTACTATTATGAACTGAAGTGTCCCTGTAAAATTCATATATCAAAGCCCTAACCCCCAATATGATGGTAACAGAAGATGAGGCCTTTGGGAGGTGATTAGGTCTATAGGAGGTCATGAGGGAAAAGCCCCCATGTTGGGATTAATGGCCTTACAACAAAAGGAAGAGATACTAGAGCTTTCTTTCTCCACCCTGTGAAAATATAGCTTGACCATCTGCAAGGCAGGTTGAAGCCCTCACCAAAAATTAAATCCGCCAGCACCTTGATCTTTCCAGCTTCTGGTATTGAAAGAAATAAATACCTGTTGTTCAAACTATCCAGGCTATGGTATTTTGTTAAAGTAAGGTGATCTATTTGTTACCACCACACAGCTGGCTCCATCACATCACAAATCAGAGGGGTAAGGGTCTTCAGTCATTTGCTTTGCAGAAGACGTTTAATGATGTCACGGGGGATACTCTTACAGAGTAAAGAATTAAGTATCAACTGCTTTACAAACTATAACTAAGACTACCAATAGTACTGGTATCTTTGATTAAGTGAACGTTTGAAATATTTATTAGAATTCAGGTTAGGTCAGCATCAAGTCTTTCTGTATTAAAATCTTTGGCTAATTTTATATTCAAACTATCAAAAAGAAAATATAATCCTTTCAGTTAAATTAGTGAATAAGAAATGATCCCATAGCAATGGTTGTCAAGGCAAGTTCATTTAGGAAGCAAGGAGAAATCCCTTGTGGGCAGTATCTATTTAACAATCAAATTTTCCTTTCTGACTGTCACTGGCCAAATTCTGCACCACATAAAATGACAAGCCAGTTGGAGAAAGAGCAAAAACATGGCTGGTGTTTCAAAACGTTTTTTACATAAATTTTAAAGTATGAACAGACCAAAAAGATATTCTCTTAAATTTTTAAACTGGCTTACATAAGTTTTTCAGAGATTTTCTGACCACTCATTTCATCTAAATTATTTTGATTTTAACAAGGAGCAACAGAGCTCCAATGCAGGTTAAAGAAAAAGTTATTTACATGAGGAAAAATGGTGTATCATTTTAGAAGTGATTTCATACACAACACCTCATTTATTCTTCAAAATAACTTGGTAGGGAAAAAAAGCCTTATTTATCAGCTTTAGAAAGTAGGATAATGAGATTCAAAGAGTTAAAGAATTTGTCTAGGATCCATGCTAAGCTGGGACTCCATCCCAAATCATCGGAGTCTCAATATCAAGCTCTGAAAATCTCCCCTTACCCACAAGGACTTCCAGGAATGCCACAGAAGTCCACTGAGAGATGCTTGTGCTGTAATCCAAGGGCCCTGGTGTAAGCTCACAAGAGGCCGGGCCAGCACCTCCTGCCACTGGGGGGCTATGAGCTCCAGCCTCGTGAAGATCCTTGTGGGTAAGTCCCTACGTCAGGTTCTGCGGGAACCCTCATGAACTCTACTGCCTGCTGCCTGGGAAAAACCGGCTACTGCCCTCACCGCTAATCCTCCCTGGGATTCCAGGAAATGAAATCCAGTCTCTGCAGAAAAGTCACAAAATCCCTAGATACCTTAATTTCCTTTGTTATTTTACATGTGCCACCTACAGAAATGGCCTGCTTTCCATAAAGGAATCATAATGCGTCCCTGCGGCCGCAATATGGTGACAAGGTCATAACCCTGAATGAAGGAGGAAGCCCGAAAACTGTGTTTAATGATGATCCAGAGCTGAAAACAAGTACAAATCTTATCTTTGGCTGAAATTATGGACCATAGCACACCTAACAAAATGATATTTGAGATACACTGAATGTTGTATGTATAAAACCTTAAGGGGGTTAGACAGGACATAAAACTACAGGCATAGCAAAGAGGAAGATGATGAGGCTAACAAAAATTCATTAAAAACTGAATATTATCTGCCAAAAGAGTTAAGTGAGATTTTGGTATAGATTAATTTTTTTAAAAATGCAGTGTCCAGGGACGCCTGGGTGGCTCAGTTGGTTAAGCAGCTGCCTTCGGCTCAGGTCATGATCCCAGCGTCCTGGGATCGAGTCCCACATGGGGTTCCTTGCTCCGCAGGGAGCCTGCTTCTCCCTCTGCCTCTGCCTTCCACTCTGTCTGCCTGTGCTTGCTCTCGCTCGCTCTCTCTCTCTCTGACAAATAAATAAATAAAATCTTAAAAAAAAAAAAAAATGCAGTGTCCAGAATCCACTCCAGTCTGCACTGGAGTATTGCAGTGATGGTTAGACTTCAGGAAAAGCTAAGTAAACTGATAGAGCAACAGAAAACAATGACAAGAGCAACAGAAAGAAAAACCAAGATAATACAAGAGGAGGAAGTCAGCTGAAACCGTCGGAGCTGCTCACAACATGTTGCCCAGCACGTAACAGCACTGGCTCAATGGTCTGCAATGCTGGGCCCGCAGCAAAACAGATCCAAGCACGGGAAGGGACCTGGACCACGTGAGTGGTGCTAAAATGGACTGGCTACATCAGAATCATCCAGAAAGCTTTCTGAAAATGGATATGACCCGGCCTAAGCACAGGTGTAATGACTCAGAAATTCCAAGGTGTGAGTACACACATGCGCATTTTTTTAGAAGCATGCCAGGTTGATCGCTGATGTTTGGAAGGCACTACAAGACCTTTATCCTCGTTTCTCCTAACCTTCGAATTCTACAATTCATTAAAAAACACCACCCTTGGGGCGCCTGGGTGGCTCAGCTGTTAAGTGTCTACCTTTGGCTCAGGTCGTGGTCCCAGGGTTCTGGGATCGAGACCTGCTCAGCAGGAAGCCTGCTGCTCCCTCTCCCGCTCCCCCTGCTTGTGTTCCCTCTTACGCTTTGTCTCTCTCTCTCTCTCTGTCAAATAAATAAAATCTTCAAAAAAACCCAAAAACACATTAATTAAAACCGTAGCACGCTTTTCTAAACAGTAAAGCAATGAATCAATTGGTGCCTCTTCCATTTTGCCAGCATTTTAGAGAAATATCTAAACCAAAAAGCTATAAAGAGGAAGAAAATCATTTTTTTCTTGTACTGCAAAATTATGAAAAGGCTTGTTGACATGTATTACTATTACAGGTACTCCCAGGTAAAGTAATATATTAATGTATAATTGAGTCTAACCACCACTTTCAGTGAGTGACATTAATCACACTTCACACATCTGAAAACATTTAAAAAAAAAAAATCCATACGAGTAATTTTCATTACTCTCATTAACTGGGAAAAAAAAAAACCTAACTCATGGTCATTAAAATATATTAATAATTCCTCCATTCATTTACTAGCTTCTATTCAAACATCATGGAAGCATTCACCAAATACTGCAGGACCCATAATAAACAGAAAGGAGCAGGGATGTGCTGCATGTTGGAATGGCTAGTCTGGGATACACAAACTGAGAGCAGCCTAGTTACAAGAACACCTAATTGTCAAAATTCAATCTTGGTGCAACACGAGTGATACTGTATTAAGAAAGTAGATTTTAAAATGCAGAGGAACTCTACATTTCTTTCTTTATGCTGACAAAGAAATAAGCATCTGTTTTTAAGGGCAGTTCAATATTTAATCTACTCAAGTTGATAAGTGTGCTGTAGTTGTGTAAGAGATGCCCCCTTTCAGGAAATAACACATACAAGTATTTAGAGATAAAGGGCCATGATGCATGTAACTTACCCTCGAACGGTTAAAAAAAAAGGGGGGGTGCGTGTGCGTGTGTGTGTGTGTGTGTGTAGAATGAAAGAGGAAGAGGAAAGGGATACAAACACAGAACTAACAGGATGAAATGGTAATACTAAATCAACCTGGAAAGAGGCGTAATTTTTGGTAATACTTTTGTTTTTGGAACTTTTATACATGCATGAATTTATTTCCAAATAATTTTTTTTTTAAAGATCATGAGACAGATAAATGAGAAAAAAAAACCCAGCAAAATGTTGCTCATTCTTAAAGATGGGTTATGGATAGATGGTCATTCTCCCAACCTCTCACTTTTATCTATCTTTGAAATTTTCTACAATAAAATGTTAAAAAATAAAAATAAAGAGCACATGAAATTATGTATGTAAGTTAGCTACTAAAGTGACTGGAAAACAGAAGGCATTTAATAATGACAGATGTGTTATTATAAACTGAATTCACTCTATCTGGAGTGTAGACGAGTTACTAGCGTTTAGTATTTCAGTACGTGCAGCAAATTTACTGACAGGCCACAGATGTAAGGTGCTGTGCTGGAGACAGCAGTGAACACGCTCACATTAAGTCAAACACCAGCCGACACACTCAGGACTCAGGTTAGGACGAGAAAGGACAAGAAAACAAAGGTTAAGAGTCAAAGGAACTGAGCTCAATTCCAAACCAACAACACCTCTTTCCTAGGTGAATCTTAGAAAAATCTTAACTAGGAACATCTCTTCATCAAACATATTATAAAAAGGTAAAACCATGTATTTGACAAGCTTGTTATGAGAATAAAGTGAGATACATGAAAAGTGCTCTATAAACTCTCAAGGGTTACAGACATCTTGGTTTTTGCTGTATCGTATGTAGAGGCCAGTTATGGAGAATGAGGTCTGTATACTGTAGTCCACGGCACAAAGAAGAGTTAAGCATGCCACAGCGGGGGCACCTGGGTGGCTCAGTGGGTTAAAGCCTCTGCCTTCAGCTCAGGTCACGATCCCAGGGTCCTGGGATCGAGCCCCGAATTGGGCTCTCTGCTCAGCAGGGAGACTGCTTTCTCCTCTCTCTGCCTGGCTCTCTGCCTACTTGTGATCTCTGTCTGTCAAATAAATAAATTAATTAAATCTTAAAAAACAAACAAACAAACAAAAAAAACATGTCACAGATGAAGAGCACACCTGGCTAGGAGAGAAGAGGAAGTCTTCGTGGGGAAGGTGGTACTTGAGATGGCCCTTAATAGATGGATGGGCAGAATAAAGTCAGAAGAGAAAGCAGGATTCTAAGTGAAAGAGAGAATCCAAGGAAAGACATGAAAGGGGGAGGCGCCAGGCATGTAATGAGCAACAGAGCTCTTGCTAGAGCCTGGGAAACAAACAGCAGAATAACCAGAAATATATCTGAAAAAGTGAGACTAAACTGGAGAAAGCCTTGCCTAACTGCTGGGAGGGTCCAGACGTGTGGTTCACTACTCAGTTCGCACAAGGAAGCTCCTCTTCCTCTCCCAGTGCCAGCAAGACTTCACCATCCAAAACTAGGAAGTCTCCAAAATAAGGCACTCTGTTTCAAAGGGAATGACTCAAGCAGCAGATACCAGGCATATACTGCTATGTAAAGAAATGCTTTCTACTGAGTTTCCAGAAAAAACTCAATCCCAGTGCAAATAAATTTAATCCAAAAGAGTTTATAATTTACATTTGGCTTTGGAGTTGTTGGTTTTTTTCAGTGAGGAGCTTCCAAATCATATTTTTCTCAAGCCAATATTAAAGTAAGAAAACTCCTTAACTACCAACCAAAAGATCTTCAAAAGTGATCGCACAACTGAAGTTAAATTTCCTCATTAACTTGATTAACTTTCATGGAATGTGACTTAATTCGAAATTACATGACCATATTTTCTTTTTCTTTCCCCCATAATACATAGCTGTGCTTTGGAAGAGAACACCCTTTTGCTGTTTTTTATAAAATTTTAAGTCGCATATTATGAAATAATGAATAATCACTCTTATCATTACTCATAACTTTATATGAATAGATTTATTAAGTGTAAGAAGCTATATAAAATGTCTTTTGACTATAGTACACTAAAAATCTAGGTCCATTTTCTTTTTTTTTTCTTTAAGATTTTTATTTATTTATTTGAGAGAAAAAGAGAGCACAAGTGAGGGAGCACAGAGCAAAACACAGAGGGCTGGATCCCAGGATCCTGGGACCATCACTTAAGCCAAAGCCAGATGCTTAACTGACTGAGCCACCCAGGTGCCCCCATAAGTCCATTTTCATGTCCTTAACTAACATAAATTTTTTTTCACCACTACCTCCCCCAGACTCTGAATATTACGTTTTTTAATGGTAAGGGCTAAGGCCATAGAATCATCAAAAGTTATATGGAAAATAGTCTTAGCAATTATCCACCCTGACCTTCTCATTCAGTAGACAAAGAAACTGGAAGCTGGGAAAATTAAGGGACTTCCTTCTGGTACCCTGCTAACTAGGTAGGGCAGAGGTAAAGTGTAAAAGCTCTTTGGCACCTAGTACTAATGACACCACATTATCATACTGGACATTATTCTGGTAACACATAACTGCAAGGAAAACTAAACATAACACACGAATCTATGTTTGTCCTTATAAAAAAAAAGAGTGCAAAGTATTGCCTTTGTTTTGAAGAAAGCAGTTAATGAACTTATACTATCATCTCTTCCCCCAAAATTTTCAACCAGGGGCATCTGGGTGGCTCAGTCGGTTAAGTGTCTGCCTTCAACTCAGGTCATGATCTCAATCTGGGGATCGAGCCCCACATCAGGCTCTCCGCTCAGTGGGGAGTCTGGTTCTCCCTCTGCCTCCACCCCCTCCCCTGCTCACGCTCTCTCTCTCTCTCAAATAAATAAAACTCTTAAATGAAATTTTAAAATCTTAAAAAAAAACTTCAACCACCCTGAAATATTGGAAAATATTAGCTTTTATATACTTGCACCAGTTTAACGATGGAAAAAAAGAAAATACTAATGGATTATGAAAAGCCTTTCCACGGGAAGAAAGCAGCCATTGCTGTGTTGCCTTCAGAGACCATGAGTGCGCCAGCCTGGTACAGCCTCGTCATCTGAAACAAGGGCAAGTCAGAGCACAAACCTCGGCAGGCCCGGCTTTCTAGGGAGCCTGCTCATCACCAAACACAAAGCAATGAGGGAGCACAAGTGTAATTCAAACCACAGTATTAAAAGAAATCAAAGGAAGGCAAACCTAGAAAGCCTGGTCCACAAATCAATTCCAAAAGTCAACAGAGGTCTCTTAACCCAAAGATGTTCCCAAGACCACTACCAAGTCCATTATCAAACAGGACTACATTTTCCTATTGTACTGATATTCCTTCCGGAGCGTGGCGAGCACATCACAGCCATAATTTTGCTGTGGATTTCAGCCCTGGGTAGCATTCCTTCAAACAGCCCAACTGTGCACGACGTGGTACGCATACACTGCTAGTTTAGGAAGAGTGCCTGTGCCAAAGTACCGGTCTGCTTTTTGTTTCTCCTTTAGAAAAAAGCAAAAGTTCAGTTTCTGAGACTTCACATGCCACAGACCCGCCCCACAAACACCAGGGAGAGCCGAAGCTAGACTTGCCACCCCTCGTGTCTTCAACATCGTGAAGCAGAAATGAGGCTTTACTGTTGGGTGGGAAAGGATTTTCTACAGTTAATGAAATCTGCTTCCAATCTGATAAAACCCACATTTGTGCCACTTCAGAATTTAATAAAAAACTCTTCAAAATGTGCTAATTTGTTGCTGAGCAAATGAAACCTTGAGTATAACAAGAACACTACACCTAATTAGCCATGTAAGATCTTAAGCAATAAAGCCTCTAAAATAGCATGATTTCCTCAAAGCACAAGCAGTAAAAACTTCTTAAGAGCTTAATCGCATTTATCATGTGCAGTTAAAATTCATACGATGTGCAGATTTACAAACGTTATTCTTGAAAAATGGTGTCTTACAGGTAAACAATTATTTGCATACATTTCACTGCATCAATCATGGCACTAAATGGAAAAAACATTTTAAATTATTTCCAGTATTTCACATTTAGCCAGCTCCACAGAGCCAGCAGTGGTGGCCAAGTGGACAGAATTTCTTATGACGTATTAGACAAACTCTGTCTACATCAAAGAACGGACAGAATCTGATTAGACTTACTTGCTACTCCTGATGCAAGCCCATAGAGCAGTCCTCCCCCGTCCGACTGCTGTGAGAGCACATGTGCTCCTGGAGGGGGTGGCTTTTCTTGTCTGATAAAGTTATACAATAAGGTTTTCACAAGTTTGCTGGTATATGGAAGACTACACAAAAAGAAAAAAGAAGAAAATCAAACTCATGGTTATGGAAGCCCCCTGATTTTGTATAATATCATTTATATAATCTATTAATAGCAAAGGGATTAGCACAATTCAAAGAAATGTAGCACTGTCACATAAGAGGGAAGGCTGTGGGCTCTGAGATCAGACTTGAGGCTTAATTCTGGCTTTCCTGTTTCTATGCCATAGCTGTTGGTCAAGTCACTTCAACTCTTGAGCGCCGGTTACCGTACTGGTACTCTGTGTAACCGGTGACAATATTATAAATTCAGTGTATTATATAGTACCTGGTTCTTGAAGGGAGGTAGTAACACAGAATCAGTACGGAAAAGCAAGAATTAAAAAGCATCAATATAAAAGACTACATATTTTAAGCATGAAATTATTCAATTTATGCATGCATATGAAATAAATATATATTTCTACTCTTTCAAGTAATGGAATGAGAGAAGGGAGAGAACGCAGGTGAAAAAGGTACGTGTCCACAAAGTAAAGTGATAAATCAATTCCAGCAATCTAGAGAAAACTCTGTAATGGACTCCTGAGCCAAAGGGCAGGCTCCTTCTCTATTACCAGTGATTTGCAAATATGTTCCAAACAGCCTTACAGGATTCTGTGACCGTATCACAGGTACAATCAAGGGAGCGAGAAGGTGCCACACAGATAACCCAGGCAGCAAGATGTGGGAAAGACGAAGCTCCTCCCACTCCCTGAGAACTTTAATCGAAGCTGCTTTATTTGTAATTGTTTTGCATTCGCCAGTTCTGTGAAGAATGTGTCCACAGAAGACATGTGTGTGTGCGTGTGTGCACGCGTGTGTATTTTATCTACCCCAGTCCCATTAGAAGACTGTAAGCTGCCACTCAAGAGCCACGCGTGCCGGCACGTGGTTGGCGCACAGTTAGTACCGCGACTGCATGCAAGTAGGAGCGGTCAGCTGAGACGCTGCTGGCCAGTCCAGACACAGGGTGACCGCGTGGAGATGTGGCCGTTTTGACAAGACGGGTGAATAGGGGAAGATTCGAAATAATTTCAGTGGACAAGCAGGACTGGCTGAGCGCGTAGACATAGAGAATGATGCAGAGAAAGGAGAAAGAGGGCTTCAAAGTTTCACTTCTAGAAAGAAAACACAAACACCAGAGACGTGGAAAGCCGTGGAGATGAAAGGCGCAGGAAGGACGGACCGCTGAAACAGGAAAGCAGAGTTTGGTTCCTTGTGCCTTGGGTTTGGAGTGTGGACAGAATCACAGAAGGAAATGTCTGGCTGGACAGCTGGGACAACAGCGAGGTTAGAGGACAAGACCAGAAATAAAGATGTAGACTAAGAAGTAGAAAAATGTAAAAGAGAAACATACCATCGACCTTGCATCAAATACTTGTGGCTGATGCTCTGTCGCAAAACTTCCTTGTGGAAGAGTTGACAAGAAAGGAAAACCACCATTGTTGATACAGCTTCAACTGAGATTTCGTACGTAATATCTCTGGAGAAATAGGAAACAAACAGAATAATGATACCATTGGAAATTAGCTCTTTTCTAAAGAAGCTATACATTTAAAAACACAACGTAAATATTCAACGTGTTTCTAGATTATAAAGAAATACTAATACATTTAACATAAAAATTAAGGTGTGCCTGGGTGGCTCAGACAGTTAAGCAGCTGCCTTTGGCTCAGGTCACAATCCCAGGGTTCTGGGATTGAGTCCCACGTGGGCGGGGATTCTGCTTCTCCCTCTCCCTCTGCCTGTCACTCTGCCCATTTGTGCTATCTCTCTGTCAAATAAATAAAATCTTAAAACACACACACACACACACACACACACACACACACACACACACACACATTAAGTCAAGCAAATATATGAAGCCCTTTCCCAGCCATTAGCTCTTGCACTTGGGTCAGGCATCCCATGACTTTCCTACTTTCCAGTTCCCATCCTCCGCTGAATAGCAAGTCTCTTGGTGTATAACGGAAAGCGTTACCCGCAGTTTCGGCTTGGAAGACTCACCCTAAAGCTCTACGTTCATCCTTGTTTAGTTATAATACAGAACATATTCTGGAATACGCAGAGTGTCAAACTGAAGAGAAGTCCCCAGTGCAGGAAAGAAAACGATGTCTTTTCGTGGCGATAATCACTTTACAATGAAAACAACGGTATATCCTAACAATCTCTACCTCTACTGTCTGCGGCCTCAAGGCCAGCTCTGCATGGTCAGCAAAATGTGTACAGGGAACACATTATACCTGTTTTATTAAGCATGTTTCTCCCAAGACCATCAGCCCCCCTTCAGAAATAAATCTTAGATCAAATAAAAGGAAACGAAGTTTTGGCTGAGCAGGAAGCACAAACAGGAATAAATTCCTCGAGAAATCTTTAGTTATTTCAAAAGTATAACATGATTTTCAGGGGGACAAGTAACAGATCAGGAAAGTGCAAATCTCAACCAACACAGCAAAAAGAGTAACAGCTCCAAAGGAATATCAAAATATTGTGACACAACTGAAATACTCATGGAAAGTCCCCCCCACCAAAAAACACTTAACACCTATTTAAATGAGGCTCATTAAGCAAATTAAACGTGACTTGATTCTAGAACTGGGCAAGTGTAAATTCTGCAAATATTTTAAGGAATTATTGCTGATAGAAATCTCTTTTAAAAATAAAGTATATGAGGGCACCTGAGTGGCTCAGTGGGTTAAAGCCTCTGCCTTCAGCTCAGGTCATGATCTCAGGGTCCTGGCATCCAGCCCCGCATCGGGCTCTCTGCTCAGCAGGGAGCCTGCTTCCCCCCCCCCCTCTGCCTACTTGTGATCTCTGTCAAATAAATAAATAAAATCTTTTAAAAAAATAAATAAAGTATTTGAAACAGAAGAGGTCCAGGCAATTGATATTATGTAATGAATAAATCTCAGTTCTACTCAGAAATCTCATTCAAAAGTATTATAGAACAATTCCCTCTCCTGACGGTTTCGTAAGTAGTGTTGTAAATATTAGCCACAAAAAACACAACTCTTATATTTGTTCTTACTCCTTGAACTGAATGACAAGCCTGACATGTCATGCTATGATTCATTAATTCTTCATAATGCTGATCTGACTGCCTAGAACCCAAAAGGTTTGGTATCACAGTTATCATGTATTCATATAGCCCATGCCTGTCAGAAATCCACTCTCCATGTCAACTGGCTAGGCTTTTAGCTACATCAGGGCTTAAAGCCAAATCCTGAAGAGCAAAATATCTTGCTACAGGGTAGAGCCTACCTAGATAGATGACCACCTCCAGGACATTTGATAATTACTGCATCAATAATAAAGAATCACCTGCAGTGGTTTCTAACTTATAATTTAACATCTTTTTCTATGTCCCAAATCCAAATTCTGTAAAGCTATAGGAGTGAAGGGTAGAGGGTTTCTTGTTGGGAAGCAAGGAAAGCGGACAGCACTTTATGTATATTGACTCAACAGGACATTTGTAGTTTCATATGAAGCTGTAAATCCATTCCCCAAAATTCCTAAACAGAACTAAGTGGTCCCCCTTGTGTGCTTCCGTAGGTCTATGGATAAAAGTTCTACTAAATTGTTTATTATATCGTACTCCGCTTTGTAGGTCTTCCAACAAATATTTACAAAGACCTTATTCTTACTATGTCTAGACAGGCATTATGTCCCATATTAGAGACACATCCATCAACAAATAGATAAGGCTCCTACCTTTTTGGAGCTTACAATTTAATGGAGAAAACAGAACTCAAGAAATAATTACACCAAAAAGGGTCGTAAAGAAAGAAAGCAAGTCACACCATGAAAGGATTATAGGGAATTCTGGTTGTAAAGCTCTTATAAAAAAGTGACATTAAGTTAAGCCCTAAAGCATGACTGGCAAGCAGTTATATGCACATGAGTTTCTTTCCTTTTTTTTTTTTTTTTTTTAAGATTTATTTGTTTGAGAGAGAACACGTGCTCACGTGCAAGTGGGGCTCCTTCTTATGATCCATGAGATCCTGATCCGAGCCGAAATCATGACCTGAGCCAAAATCAAGAGTTGGACGCTTTACCAACTGAGCCACCAAGGTGTCCCAAGACGACTCTCTTTCACTAGAACACACGAGATTCTAGCTAGGATCCTTCCATTTTTTAGTTATTTGTATTCCCAACTCTAGTACGTAATAGACACTCAATAGATAAATGGATAGAGAGACAGAGAGATCTTTTCTTTTTTGTGAATTTTTGAGAGAGAGAAAGAGAGAAAGAGAGAATCTTAAGCAGTCTCTATGCCCAGCAGGAAGCCTCACACAGGGCTCAATCTCACAACCTTGAGATCACAACCTGAGCTGAAATCAAGAGTGGGACACTTAACTGACTGAGCCGCCCAGGTGTCCCAAGACCAAAGGATCTTTAATGCTCTGATTTTTATTGGAACTGACTGACTGGGTCTTCCTGAATAGACTCATGAGCATAGTGGACAAAGCATACATATTTTGGAATAGCAAAAAGGAAAAAATGTGTGAGGCCATGTAACACCTGATCATAATACAAAAGAAAAATGATTGCAAACATAAAGGGAATTTCATGAAGGACCACGATGCTGCTGATTGACTGAGAGGGTATCTTTTATTCATTTTTCTGACCAGCATCATTTATCAGCAGTAAAACAAAAGACACATAGAGTGATCTGAATGGAATGACTTAATGCCATGAAAATAATAATTCTACACAAATTAATCCTAAAGTTAAGTCAGGAACTTTTCTAGGAATGTCCTCAAGTGACTCTAAACTTTTTATGGAAGAGTAAACATGGCCAAGGCAACCTTGAAAATAAAGAGTGAAGAGAGGGACTTTAACCACCAGGTATCGAGCCATGCCACGCAGCTGTAACAATAAAAACAGCATGGTTATTTGCACACACACACACAAAACAGGCAAATGAATGAAACCCACCTAAGAACCAAACATGGCTCACACCTGTGGTGCAGGTGTAGACAACACACAACAAAGACAAATTCACGAATCAATGAGGACAGAAGAGACTACACAGAGGATGGTGCTAGGAACAACTGGCTCCTTTACAAAGAAAACAGTGATGGTCCCTATCTAACAACACACTCAAAGCTCCATTACAGATGGGTTAAAGACCTGGATGTGAATTGTAAAGCTAAAGTTAACACAGGAAAACATATGATGGTTAAGTTTGGAACATAAGCCACATGGAAGGACTTCTTAAAAGCCTGAGAGCACAAACCATAAAGCCCCAAAATGTACTTAATCACATTAAAATTAAGGATTATTGCTTAACGAATGAAACCTTGGACAAAGGTAACAAGCAGATGATAGATTAGAAGAATAAGAAACTCCTATCTAGAATGTTACAAACAACTCCTGCAAACGGCCAAGGAAAAGACAAGAACTCCACTAGGAAAAAAGGGCAAAGTTTAAAACACTGTGATACCCTTTTCTGCCCTGGAAAATATGAAGTGTTGGTAGGCATATGGTGATATATAAACCCTCAAGTAGTGCTGATGGGAATACTAACCAGAGCAGTCGTCCTCAGACAGGACGACTATGACCCAACATACATATATATGCCAAAGAGAAACTCGCAGAACTGTTAGAGGACTGTGGTAGGCAAACTCTAAAAGGACCCCAATAAATCCTGCTTCCTGCCATTGATATGTCCTTGTGTATTGCCTCCCCTTGAGTGCAGCCTGAATCTAGTAATTCACTTCTAATAAACATAAAAGTGAAAGGATGCCACTACCATGTGGAGGTAAATTTACAAAATGAACACGGATTGCATCGGGCACCTTCTCTTGCCTTTCTTTTCCTTTTCTTCGTTTTTTTCTCTGCGGGAAGCCAGCTACCTTGTTGTGAGCTGATATATGGAGAAGTCCACCCAACAAAGAACTAATAAAGGAGGTCTCCAGTCCACAGCTAAAAAACTGAAGTCCGATTTCCTTTGAGTAACTGAATCCTGACAACAGCAAGTGGGAATCTAGAAAGCAGGCTCTCCCCCTCCTAGATGAGACTTCAGATGAGACCACAGCCCCAGCAATGAGCTTAAGCACAACGTCGAGAGATCTTGGAGTCACCGGCACCATGCCGGCTGCACCTGCGCTCCTGATCCTAACACTGGGCATGAACCCTACTTAAAAACAAACAAACAAACAAACAAACAAACAAAACCCATGTACATATAACATTTAGTTGCACATATATATAAATAAACAATGCACTAAACACACTTAAAATGGCTGTTTACAGGAAAGGAGATCAAGGAATGGGAATAAACGGGAATAAGTGAATGGATTAACACCAAATGCTGGGAGCGATGGGCCTCACAGGAACCAGTAATGATAACGATCCTTGAAGCGAAGAATGTGATCGACTCAATCCTATGCCTGACGTGTCCAAAATCAGGGACAGGGGAATGAAGGGGGCATCAGAAGTCAGACATACAGAAGTGAGGAAACGCTTTAATTCAAGAAACAAAGCGTGTGCAATAAACTTCCCACTGGAGCCCAGTGAGGACTCAAGGAAAACAGTGACCAAAGGAATGGCAAAGAGTAACCAGACTTGAATCACATGGAACAAATGAAACTAGCAGCACTCAGTGACAGACCGGATACTTAAAGTAGGCAAGAAAGACGAAGACTAATCAAGAAAGTCAGGCTTCTAGATTTAGAACTCAGAGACAGTGATAGCAACCTAAACCAAAAACACTTTTCTTTTTCCATGAATGGATGTTGAATTTGGTCAAATGCTTTTTCCACACTTACTGAGACACCTCATATGGCTTTTCTAATTTATTCTGTCAATATAGCAAATTATGTTGATTGAATTTCAAGTGTTAACCGTATCACATTCTTCAGGTAAACCACACTGATGATGATGTACTGCCCTTTCCATATATTGCTGGATACAACTTACTAATTTTTTTTTTTAAGGATTTTATTTAGAGTGCCTGGGTGGCTCAGTGGGTTAAAGCCTCTGCCTTCAGCTCAGGTCATGATCTCAGAGTCCTGGGATCGGGGCCCCACATCAGAGTCCCTGCTCAGTAGGGCGTCTGCTTCTCCCTCGCTGCCCCCTTCCCATGCACACGTGCATGCTCTCTCTCAAATAAATACATTTTTAAAAAATAAAACAAATAAAGATTTTATTTATTTATTTATTTGAGAGAGTGAGTGCTAGCATGAGCCAGAGGAGGGACTGAGGGAGGAGGAGAGGCAGAGAATCTCAAGCAGACTCTGCACTGAACGTGGAGCCTGACGTGGGGCTTGGTCTCATGACCCTGAGACCATGACCTGAGCTAAAACCAAGAGTTGGATGCTTAATCAACTGAACCATCCAGGCGCCCCAACTTACTGTTTATTTTTAAGAGATTTTTCTCCTATACTGATAAAAGACAGAAGTCTGTAATTTTCTTTTTATGTAATGTTTGTTGGGTTTTAATATCAGGGTTAGGCTAGCCTCACAAAACATTATCCCATCTACTTTGGAAACATACTTTATGGAACTATTTGCTTCATGACACAACACTGAACAAAGACAGCAGAAGATTATGTACCATATGAATGAAGAATATAAGCATGCAGATGCGAACAGGCAAAAAATTTAAAAAGCCACCCTGAGAGATGAGATTATAGGTGACCATTTTTATTACCTTAAACTTTTTAAATGGGAAGGGCATGAAGAAAATAAGTGGGAGAAACATTTGCTCCAAACTGATTATCTCTACTGTGAAATTTCCTAGGAAAAAAATTTCATAATTAATAGTCTGAGGATAATATCTAACCTCATTTTGACCACAGGTGGTCTTAATGATTCCTCTCTCTCTCACTTTACTGCAAACAGTCAAAGTAACAGAGACTGCAACTAGGGAAAAACTATCCAACATGAGTATCTTAGTGCTTGCGGACTGCAATAAAACTAACGGAGACTGGGCGGCTTATAAACAAAAGACTCTCTCCTCACAGTTCTGAAGACTAGAAAGTCCAAGATCAAGGCACCTGCAGATTCAGCATCTGATGAGAGCTACCTTTCTGGTTCACAGACAGCGAGCATCTTTTTGCTGTTATCACATGGAGGAAGAGGGGCAAGGGACCTTTCCAGGGTATCTTTTACAAGGGCACTAATCCCGTCCATTAAGGCTTTGCTTTCAGGACCTAACCATCCCCCTCCTCCCCAAATACCATCACCTTGGAGGTTATGAATTCGGGGAGGACATAAACATTCAGATCATAGCAATAAGTTAGCCACACTTACTGTATCAGTTAGGGCTCTGCAGAGAAACAATCCACAATATATGAAGAGACATATACAAAAAGAGATTTAATATAAGGGATTGGCTCATACAATTACAGAAGTTGAGAAGTTCCATTACAAGGCATCTGCAAAGCGAAGGCCCAGGAAAGCCAGTGGTACAGTACACATCAAGACCCAAAGGCCTGAGAACCAGAAAAACCCTGGTCTAAGTATGAAGGCCCGAGAATCAGGAGCACCAGTGTCCAAGGATAGTAGAATACGGATGTCTTAGCTCAAGCAGGAGAGCAAATTTACCCTCCCTCCATCTCTGTGTTCTACTCATGCCCTCAACAGACTGGATGATCCCAGCACTGGTGAGTCTGATCTTTTTGACAAAGTCTACCAATTCAGATGCTAACTGCTTCCAGAAACATACTCATGGACACACCCAAAAAAAATGAAATCATGTTTGACCTCTGGGCACCCCTCAGTTCAGTCAAGCTGTCACACAAAATTAACTATCACATTTGCCCATCAAAGATGTAAGTTAAACGTTTAAATACTGGCAGAGTGCACGGTCACAGATTGTTTAAAAGCATTTAGTCATTAAAAGCATTTAAGCACTATTTGAAAGATTTTACACCTAGAAATGTTGTTCCTACAGAAGAAACAAACAGCATTCCAACACTCACAGGCACCTCTAATTGTAATAGCCATAAAAAGCAAATACATACTTTGGTAAAAAACAAATAAACAGGGACTCCTGGGTGGCTCAGTTGGTTGGACGACTGCCTTCGGCTCGGGTCATGATCCCTGAGTCCCGGGATCGAGTCCCACATCGGGCTCTCAGCTCCACGGGGAGTCTGCTTCTCCCTCTGACTTTCTCCTTGCTCATGCTCTCTCTCACTGTCTCTCTCTCAAATAAATAAATAAAATCTTTAAACAAACAAACAAACAAACAACAACAAAAAAACCTTTTTACTCAATATAAAGCTTGGTAGCAGAGCACATACAGAATTTGCAATTCCTAGTCACAAAATAGCCTATAACTATGAGCCAAAAACCAAGCTATTCCACATGTCAACATACCATTTAATATGAATAAAAATATAAGACTTAGAGAAACAAAAAAATTACCTAGAAAGAAGAGCATCTAGCATCTTTTCATGTGTGCATAGAATAAAAAGCAGTTTAAATACATTACAGTCACTCGGATTTGATAATGACTGAGAATACAATGATCTCTCTTAGAAGAAATCTACTGAGGAGACAAGCAGGCATTTCTTATTTGTAAATCATTGTTATACAAGTTATAAATGGACTTCATCAATGATACTAAAAAGATAGTGAGATACATACACACTGTTGGAACAACTATATAGCCTTCTAAAAGGGGGAAAAAAAACCCAAAAGCTTGAATCTATACCTCAGACCCTGAACTAAAAGAAATCCCAAATATATCAGAAGTTTAAATCTTAAAGGAAAAAAAAAAAAAACAACCTTACACGACAAGATGGAAGGTTCTCTTATAACATGCTTTATAGAAGGCCTTTCCAACCATTCATTCCAAATATTCACTGAGCACTTACTATATGCCAGGCCTCCTGGAGCTTATATTCAAGAGGACAGGCAAATAAATATGCTACATAATAAACTAAAAGATTATAAGTGCTCTGAAGGAAACAATCAGTGCATGAAGGCTGGACAGGAGTACCTGGTTGGGGAGGAAGGGTAAGGAATAGTTATGCTAAACCACTATGAAAGAAGTCCAAAATCATCCTTTAAACCACATCAAAGTTCATTCCTCTGCCACTTAACAATCAGATAAAGCAGGATCTACTTAATAAAATACAAAGGCCATGCTGGAAAGGAAGTTCTGTCACCCTCTGCACATATTTCCAAGTTTCCCATCAGAGAGAAGGGAGAAAAATCACTCCAAGGCACGTCAATTCTTTTTAAGTAATACAAATGTTGTATATATCACTTCCTGGGGTACACATGTATCTCGATCGGCAAGCGAGGCTGACCAGCAACATCTTTACCTGGACAGCTTCTGCCCAGCCAAAGTCTAATAAAGAGGAGGAGAATGAATCTGGGGGGCCACTGACAATCAATCAAAGATGTGTTACAATTTTAAACAGTAAGACTCAACATGAAGTTGACATTTGAGCAAAGACTTGAAAGAAGTAAGAAGGCAAGAGAAGGGTCTGCCGGAGAGAGGGACCAGCACATGCAAAGGCTCTGAGCTAGAAACATTTTTATTTAAGGATATTTAGCATATTTAAGGAAGTCAAATGGGGCTAGAATGAAAAGTGCACGAAGGCAACCAGCAGAAGGGCCAAAAGGGTCAGCAATGAGCCAAAAAGCCCATTCAGAAGGCCTAAAACCTGCAGAAGACAGACAAATTCAAATTCTTAAAAACCGTGTTTAAAACTTTATTATGGCAAAACAAATGCATACTATAAGCCAATAAGTCAAAAGGTACATTTAGAAAAACATATACTTTAAATTTATGTCACAAAGGGCTAATCTTCCTAATATAAAATGGGTCCTAGAAACAGATACAACAGAGGCCCCAGTATGAAAATGAGCAATGGATAGGAGCAAAAAAAAAAAAAACAATGTTAATAACTCTAACATCCAACAAGAAGGGAATGATTACATATAATTTGATATTGACCTACCACAGATCATACTGTTGTTGGTTTTTTTTTTTAGAAGAATGAGAAAGGATGTAGGAAATTAGATAGAGCTCACACGCAAGGCCAATGGGAATGTAAAATGATGAAGCCTCTGAGGAAAGTTAAACACACAATTACCAGATGAACAGCCATTTTACTTGTAGATACATGCCCAGGGGAACAGAAAACGTAAGTCCACCCAAAACCTTATATAGGAGTGCTCGGAGCAGCATTATGAGTAATGGTCAAAACCCAGAAACAACCCAAATGTTTACCATCTTACAAATGGATAAGCAAAATGCGGGTACGCACACAATGGGATACGGCTCAGTAATAAAAGGGAATGAAGTACTGAGACTTACTACAACAAGGGTGAACCTTAAACTCATTGTGCTAAGTGAAAGCAGCCAGACATAAAAGACCACATAGCCTAGGTCTAAGTCCATTAGTAGGAAATGTCCCAAAAGGGCAAATCCACAGAGATAGCAGATTAGCTGTTACTAGGGCCGGGCAGAAGGAGAAATGAGAAGTGGCTGCTCATGGGTACAGGGTTTCTCTGCGCAGTGGTGAAGATCCAAAATTTGATGGTGATGACAATTTCACAACTTTTGTGAATATACTAAAAACCACCTAATGATACACTCTGAAAGGGTAAACTTTGGGGTAGTTGAATATTCCCGTAACAAAAATGAGAAAGCTCTTCAAATGCATGTGTACAGAAGCTGCCAGGATAGACTTTCAACTGGAAAAAGAGGAAAGTTCAAAACAGGATGTACGATTTCCCTCCTTTTGTGTGAATTCAGGGAGAAATAAGATCCTGTGTTCATAACCGCATCTACATCGCATGAACATCCTCAGGAAGGACATGTAAGACACTAAGCACAGTCGTTCTTTATGGAAGCAAATGGGACAGCTGGACAGATGGAGGACCAGCGTAGGCAGGAGACTGTTCACATATATTTTCATGTGTTTGGATATTTAAGCAATATGCTCTAAAATTAAATTAATCAAGAACTAAAAATAGAAGACTGTCATAAATGTTAAAATTAAACTTTTCTTGATTCAACTCTAAGGACATAATGAAATAAGAGCAAACAAAATTAAATCAGATTGTGGTATGCTATAAAAGTCACTGAGCCAAAATCAGGAGACCCAGGCTCTGCTTCTCAGCTCTCTATTAAACTCATTCTTTCAATTTCAACAAATAATCCCTTTGGGTCTCAGTTTTCCTATTTTTAAATAAGTACATCAGGCAAGATGATCTCTACTGTCATTTCTTGCTGGAACTTTCTATAATGCTCAAAAAAGGGAATTCAAGGCAATGTTAGACTTCTGTGAAAACAAAATCTAAAATGTATTAATTGGCCTATCCTAAATGCCAAATAATCAGGGAAAAGAGCCAGACAGGCCAATACTTGAAAGAAACCAAAATGCTACCATGCTGAGTGTGGTGGTTTTTAGAAGATGAAAAATGTTTTAAGCCAACAGATCTTTCTTGTTTTAATGTCCTTGTATGATCTTCAGAAGATTTTCATCACACAATCGCCAAAACAAAGTCAACTTTAAAAAGCCAAAGTGTTGCTCTGGCTGCTGTATTATCCCAAGAACTTTCCACCATCTGGGCTGGAAATGTCCTAAAACAAACTACTGTTGGAGCAAGTTATTAATTTCATGTGAAGAAGAAAAAAAAAAAAAAAAAGACAGGCGCCTTGACCTTGTGCTGCTCTGCTAGGGCAGAGTGGAACACTTGGATAAAGACAAAAGCCTTCATGAAATGGGTGTTAGTGTTGGCTAAGGACAAAGTCAACGAATATGGAGGAAAAAAACATCCTCTTCTGACTTACTACTGGATAAGAAACAGGACAGTATGTAAATGGAACATAAGTTTAACAAAAACAACAGACAAGTTCAAAGGATTAAAACCAAAATTTAGAAATATCAGGGTCATGCCACCAGAGAGAGTGTGAAAGTGAAACACGAGGGAAGACTAAAAAGTGGTAGAATGTATTAAAGATACCATCAGTGGCAGTGGTGGCTAGTTTTCAAAGGTAACAAAATCAAAGACATGGGAATGCTTCTTGTTTATAAAAGTCTTAACAGTGGAACAGAAAGAGCCTGGAGGTTAGGAATCAAAAATCTGGATTCTGGTCTCAGAATGGTCACTCACTAGTTCCATTAGCCACCTTCCCTATCAACTCCGTCATATGTAAAAATCAAGGGGGTGGATCAAATAAACTCAATATCCACTCCACATTTTCAAGATTTCTCAAAGCACTAGTGTTCTATGGGGCGCCTGGGTGGCTCAGTGGGTTAAAGCCTCTGCCTTCGGCTCGGGTCATGGTCCTAGGGTCCTGGGATCTAGCCCCGCATCGGGCTCTCTGCTCAGCAGGGAGCCTGCTTCCTCCTCTCTCTCTGCTTGCTTGTGATCTCTGTCAAATAAATAAATAAAGCCTTTAAAAAAAAAAAAAAAGAACTAGTGTTCTACATCTAACACTGCATCAAATGTATCAATAAAAATATAGCCACATATCTTCCTGAAATAAAGTTCAACAAATTGAGTTTTTAAAGATAACCTTAAAGATGAAAAATTAGGCTGGATTGATAAGATTCATATATAATATTTTAAAAAGATGGAGACATAATAATAAAGCAAATATACCAAAATGGTTATATGAGTGTTCATAGTGCTGTCATGCCAACTGAATATGCTGCATTCATAAAACAGAGGAAACAATCAGAGGAAAAGAGCTCTCAGGAATTAAAAATGATTACTAAACCTTCATCAAAAGTTAGAAATGGCTTCTGAATATATGAAGAGATGTTCAATTTTACTTGTAATGAGGAAACATATATAAATATCATACTATGGGGACACCTGGGTAGCTCGGTCAGTTAAGCATCTGCCTTCGGCTCAGGTCATGATCCCAGGGTCCTGGGATCAAGCCCTGCATCAGGCTCCCTGCTCAGTGGGAAGCCTGCTTCTCTCTCTTCCATTCCTGCTGCTTGTGTTCCCTCTCTCGCTGTCTCTCTGTCAAATAAGTAAATAAGATCTTAAAAAAAAAAAAAAGATTAATATATATAAGTCACACACAAAAAAGAAGAAAATTAACTCTTTGCGGTAGAATTGAAAGTTTGCAATTATTAGTGTACTCTGCCGCATTCATACTTTGTCATTCATGTATAAATAACAGCAAAAGAAAGTAACAAATGTACTCTGTACCAGTCTTGGCTTTATAAGAGTAAAAACTCTTTCAAGGCAGAGTCAAGTGTTTTCAGGGACACCTACTAAACTGACCTTAGGAAAGTCACTTCCCTTCTCTGTACTTAAGTGACATCATATATAAAATGAAAGGGCTAGAATAAAGAAAAGCTGAATTCTAATCCTAAAAACCCAATGCACATCTGGCTCTAAATAGCACATAACCTACAACAGGCAAACACAGGCCATAACCTACAATAGGCAAACACAGCCAGGATCCAGGATCCAGGACCCAGCTCTTACGGATGCTAGTCTTTCTGTCATACCTAATGCCGGGAGAGCACCAGCCCTCCTAAGAAGCCAGGCACTACAGAAACTTCTTCAGCTTCCAGATGAGTCAGCCTTGTTCTTTTGAATCTCTCACATACCGAGTCCTATGCCTACTGGACTTGTTAGTGAGCTAGTGCTACTCTTACATACGGAGAAATTTAAAATAGGAAAATTAACACAGAAAGCAAATATACTGAACGTTTCTGAGTACTTAGTATGGGTAAGACAACACACTTTTATAATCCTAAAGCATTTTACAATTTACAAAAGCATCTTCAAGCGCACTGCTTTGGTCCCCAACACAGTCTGAAGCAACACAGTAGGCAGTGAGGACACCAAACAGAGGAGGAGATGCTCCCTCTCGGCCCCTGTCCCCTCCACAGCATTGAAGGACACGAGGTACATACAGTCTGGCTCTTCCTCCAACAGCTACAGGAGTTGGTCTTCAAACTGAGGCACTTCAATTTCCTTCTCTAAAATACTGAACAGCTGAACTAGATGTCTTCAAATGTCTTTTCCAAGAAATGAGTTCTGGTCTGCTACCCCTACTTTCAAAATGAGAAACCCGAGGCGTGGAGTGACATTGCCGGTTGGGGGCAGAGCCAGATTCGAGCCCCATCTTCTGCATTCAGAACCAGAGAGGTTTTTCTCCTATTACAGAATACTTCTACACTTCTTAATGATAATCATTAACAATAATTCACAAGTTATGAACAATCTGAGCATGTAACTTTTAAAATCAACATTTTTTAAAAGATTTTATTATTTGACAGAGAGAGACACGGTGAGAGAGGGAACACAAGCAGGGGGAGTGGGAGAGGGAGCAGCAGGCTTCCTGCTGAGCAGGGAGCCCGATGCGAGGCTTCATCCCAGGACCCCGGGATCTGACCTGAACTGAAGACAGACGCCTAATGACTGAGCCACCCAGGCACCCCTAAAATCAATGTTATTTGTGGTACTAGCTATATTTAAGTCAGACTTCAATAAACATGTAAAGGTCTGCATATTTTTAAAAATTTAACTGAGATCCTCCCCTCCTCACCACACCAGAAATCAATTTTCCACCTAAAATGCTATTGTGAACTTAATATATAATACTGTCTTGGTGTATGGAAATGCTATCACCTTTAATTCAGTGCTTCTAAGGACTTAAATACCTCACTGATTGAGCCTGAAAGCTATACTCGATATTTCCCTTCCAGCACCTAAAACTTAAACACTGATTTGCTTTAGGCACCCGCTCTGCAGAGGCTGCATCTGGAGGGTGCCGAAGTATCAACAGGCAGGGCTATAGAAAGGCATTTTTCCAACAGTCAAACCCTTCAAGGCCAACCCAGGTCCCTCCAGTTCCTTCATTCTCCTCCATCAACCGTTCACGGCTTTTCACATTCTTGAACCACCTTATCACGGTTAGCAACAAGAGTTTTCAATGTTCAAATTTTCCACAGTATAACAGTGAAGCCAATGTCATAAGTTTACGGGTTGAATCATAAATATGCATTTCCTATCATTTTATTACATTTCAGAAACCCTATGAAGAAAGAAAATCTCATAAATAAGATTCTTAATCAGTTCCATTCCTCCCCAAATACTTCCAGAATGGATTTTAGAGAAAGAGTATATATATATAATATATGTATAATATATATTAAAAAGTATTATATAAAGAGTATATATATAAATATAAATATGAAAGAATATATTTTACATCTTAATAAACAGAGAACTCTATATGTAATCAAACAGTTAGTCCTTCTAAAATTCAAGACGCCTGGGTGGCTCAGTCGTTAAGCCTCTGCCTTCAGTTCAGGTCATGATCCCCAGGGTCCTGGGATCGAGCCCTGAGCAGGGCTCTCTGCTCAGCAAGAAGTCTACTTCTCCTTCTCCTACTCCTCCTGCTTGTGTTCCCTCTCTCACTGTCTCTCTGTCAAATAAATAAAACCTTTAAAAAAAATAAAGTCTCTGCCCCATCGAACAATAAACACAGCTTGTCCATCCCTAATTTCTCACAACCCGTATGCTCTACTCAAACTAAATGCACTTGTGATTCTTCAGATACATTATTTATATCCAAGAGGTCCTGAGCAGGCCCCTCTCTGGCTCTTTGCTGACACAGTCACTACTACTCACTACAGTTCCAAATGACTCTTAAACTTAGGAACAGTTCCTCCCCCTGGGCTTTTTTTTTTTTTTTTTTTAAAGGATTTTACTCATTTGTGAGAGAGAGAATGTGCACAAGCAGGGAGAGAGAGCACAAGCGGCAGGCAGAGGGAGAAGCAGGCTCCCTCCGCACTGAGCAGGGAGCCCGATGGGGGCTGGATCCCAGGACTGCGGGATCATGGCCTGAGCCAAAGGCAGACGATTAACCGACTGAGACACTCAGGTGCCTCATGGACTCTCTTTCTATATTATCTGTCCGTCTCTAAGCTCCAGAAGCCACACCTTTCTTTGTAGAGGGCCTAGTACCTTACAGATAAATGCCATAGTCCCAATATACGTTTTTCAGAATGAACTTAACAAGAGAGAGATTATTATACTGTTAAGGGATAATGTAAGGACTGCTGAGCTATAAAGCTGATGTCCCTACACTACATAGTCTTGGACCACTCAACATTTATATAACTAATCTACCACTTCCTCAAATATTGCTATTTGGAAATATCTGAGGATATTAGTTCTCAGTGTTTCTGCTTCTATAGCCCCTTTCTATTTCTATTTCTCCTGTCTATGAGACACCTAGTTTTCATAATACAATATACCAACTACAAAGGGCTCTGAGCCACTGCATCTGCAGTAAACGCGCCTTAGCACTATACTGTGTTTCTGTACAGACTAGATGATGACAAACAAACAAAATGCCTTAAGCGCACTGAACAGGTTGTGCCCCTACCATCTTACTCAGTCAACAAATATTTGTCGAGTTTACCACATGCCACGCTAGCCTGAATACTAAGGATAACAGCAGTGAGCAAAACCAATGCAGGCACGGGAACAGTCCTTGTTTTCACAGAGTCATCCTTCTAATGTTATTTGAGAAATACAAGCGAGAGAGATAACAGACAACGTGCAAAGCCGTGTTCAGTATAAAGTCAAAGAACAAAGCAGATGACAGAACAGAGAATGAGAAGCGTGCTTCTATTTTAGGGTGGTCAGAGCGGTTATTCCTGAGAAGCAGACCTCCCCTGAGCAGAAGGAAGCGTGAAAGTCAGGACAGGAGCCATGCAGATATCTGAGGGGAGATAGTCAAGGAGGAAGAAGCAGCAGCAGCAGCAGCAGCAGGGGCAAAGGCCCTGGGGGCAGGGGTGGGTTGGTCTGTCCCAAATCAGCATGGACACGGATGCGGCTAAAGCAGCAGGAGGAGATGGACGAGGTCAGCAGATAACAACAGTACCCCTGTACTAGAGAGGTAGACAAAGTCACATCACACAATTAGACACACCCAGAAAAAGGCAGTGAAGTTAATCAACTAGGAATGTCTCAGCTTTACCAATATAGAACTTATTTAAAAAAAGAAAAAAAAAGATAAATGTTCTGGGGCACCTGGGTGGCTCAGTAAGTTGGGATCTGACTTTTGGTTTCAGCTCAGGTCATGACCTCAGGTTCATGCGGGATCAGGCCCCACATCGGGCTCAGTGCAGAGTCTGTTTGAGATTCTCTCTCTCTAGTGTTCGCTCTCTCTCCCTCTCCCCCACCCCACAAATAAATAAATACATACATACATCTTTAAAAAAAAAAAAAAGATAAACATTCTTATAAAATTATAACTGAAAATCTGCAAATGAGGGCCAGGCTAAGAACTAAACGGTTGAGTTGACAGGTTGCTAAGAAGAACACAAAAACAGATCTCAGAGGAAGAGGCTGTATGTCTGGCCTGGGGCCAGCAGAATGGCCGACTCCAAACAGACTTCACAGGGACCTGTCTGGAGTGGTGGCACTAGAGAAAGGGGCAGGACAAGAAATGGTTGACAAAAGTATCACCATATACAGATAACAGTGACGGCTTTCACAAAAACAACACTGAAAACAGGTAAAAAGACAGGTTAAAAGTTCTCAAAATAACTTCTACTTCATACTAAGCTTCATGAGCAAACCTAAGTATTGGGCCCATCCAGCAGTGTGGCTCAGCTGCTGGGGCCCATCTGAAGCCCCGTCACTGAGCTGAGTCATCGGGGTCTCATTCAGTGTCTCACAGTAAGACCGTGAGAACCAATCCACACCACAGATTTTCTAAGTGTTGCGCTTTCAACCCTGGCATGCCAAACCACGTTCTTTCTGTTATGCTTTCTATTAGCGTCTTCAGGAAAATACCTTCATCTTACTCTATCCCTTCCCGTGCACTTCCCTAAGATCATGGACAAGGTATAACAGAAACAGGCTTTTACTTCTGGCAGATTCATTTCAATTTCAGTGGGATCAACACAGTATACACTGAAAAACATCTAGTGATGAGCCTGTGAATTACTTAATCTTTACTTTAAATATATAAATTCTGAGAGGTACGGAATTTAGAAAGGATTCCTAGAAGATGTGTATTTCAATCAGACTTTGAAGATTAGACTCTCAGAGAATGAATCTTATCAACACATTCAATCTTTCTGAGAAGCAGTATCTACTAACTACTTGAAAGCCAAGCTTTATTACAAGTGAATTCCTACAAATTCTGGGAGTTTAAACCACTGCAGTTGACTGTGCTCTTAATAATAAAGAATCATTTCAAACTTAGCGTATAGATCTCTTAAGTATCTGTCTATGCTCTTGGTAATCGCTGGCTTCCAATATTAACGGGATGATTTCACAGCCTCACAAGAAATGTTTAAGTGAGTTCTGAATTGCCCTGGGCGGACACGAACGTCGCACTCCTCTTGCTGCGCACCTGCTGATGGTGCGGGGACACGCTGACGTTAAACGTGCCAACGTGCCGAGTCTACCGTGAGACTGACGACAGTCAGGAATAAGAGCGTCCCCACTTTTCAAGTTCATAATCCCCCTTCAGTCAGGAGCTGATCCACAACACTGCACGATGGTTATAGTAAATGAAATATTTAAATAGTAATTTGGTTTCACATGGAAACTGTTACCAAGACAAACCTTCTTGTAGGATGGAGTTCCAAGAACATTAAATCATAAGAAATTGTTTCAGCAGCTGGTTAAAGCTGAGTGTACATAATACAAGACATCTGGTTGTCTGTGCATTTTCAGTTCATTTAAAAAGTATAAACACATTAAAACACTGAAATGTTTGATATATTACAACACTGTCTGCTTGCTCTTCAAGAGTGTTTAAGTGACTGGTCTATCCACTATATTCAAGTCTTACTTACCAGCTGAAGAGATTTACTACTCCCGTTTCCCTTAACTTCACCAAGACATTTTATTAACAAAGGAGGGGGGAAGAATGTCCTCACTGAGGATATATACTAAACCCCAGGTCTTTAGTAATGACATAAACTCAATAGAGATGGAACTATTTTAAAAATTAAGTCAAGAACACATGAAGCACCGCACATACAGTGACAAGTAAATAGTAGACAATCTCTGTGTTTCCCTTCCCACATCTGACCACATGTAACAGAAACCTAACCACAGTGGCTTAACCAAAATAAGTATCTATTTTTTTTTTGCACTTAAGAAGAAATCCAAAGATAAGCCATGTAGGGCTCGTATAATAGTTCCACGGCATCATTCAAATCCCATACTCCTGGGACCCTGTTCTTTGCATGTGGCACTCATCATCATCGTTTCAAGATGGCCCCAGCACTGCCTCTGCATCCCAGGACGGAAGAGAAGGGCAGCAGGCCAGAAAGCTAGAGATACACGCCCTGCAAGCTCACGACTTCCGCTCACACAGCACTGGCCCAAACCACGTCACGGGGCCACATTTAGCTCCCCTGGGGCCTGAGAACTAAGCTGGGCACACCATGGCCCCCAAACAATATCAGAGATGTGTCGGAAAGAAGGCAAGGAAGGACATCAGAAAGTCCAGTTACCTGGGTCTGCCACATGAGCTCCACCTGCATGGGACCCTCTCCCCTTTGCCCTTCGCCACTGGGTGATTCTTCAGTGGCTTCAGCCCTGTGGTAGGTCTTGGTGGTTCTCGTTTCTAAATCTAGATTACAATTCTGGATGCTGTACTTATGCACAACAGAGGCCGGGAAGCCATCTTCTCACGAATACCTGGTCCTTCCTCTGTGGGCCACAGGCAAGCAGCACACATCCAGTGATATCCCCACGTTCACAGCGATTCCATCATAATCAATCTTAACTCTTCTTCTTTATTCAAAAAATAATTCCTTTAGGGGTGCCTGACTGGCTTGGTCAGTAGAGCATATGACTCTTGATCTCAGGATTATTAAATGTGAGCCCCATGTTGGCTCTTAATTAAGAGATTACTTAAAAACACAATATTTTAAAAAATAATAATTTCTTTAAAATATGCATTCTCCATGGGGTGATATCACTCCTAAGAGAGTGAAAACTGATTCTTCAGGGGTGAAAAACTTCACAGATATTATAATGATCTGTGGCCCTCCAAAGGGCCACAGTACATAAAGAGACATTCAGTGTATCTGGGGTATTCAAATTTCACTAGTGGGGAGAGGCAATTACAAAAATGTCTGAAAAGGCTCCAGAGAGACAATTTTTTTAAAATATTGAGCATAACTGCTTTAAAAAGAACACTTTACAGCATATAGGAATTGCGTTCACAAACTCTTCAACATGATCAGTCTCTATCTTCAATACACAAAGAAGATAAAGCAAATCCTGGCTTGGCCAGAACTTACAGGAGTGGAATATCAGTGATCAACTGCATCAAACAACAGAGCAATTCTTCCAAAAGATCTTCAGAGTCAGAACCTGGTAAGACACACAAAAATTTTTTTTAACAAAATATGAAATAGAATAGAGCTTTGTACAAGTTCAGTCTTCATTCCTAATGAGAATAACAACTGTTATTATCTCATAAACTCAGACTCTAATGGTGACCTCTAATAAAATCCAAACCATAAGTCAGTACATACTACAATCTTCATTTAGTATAGGAATTTTGAACATTAGCCATTAATTATATAACTTTTAATGTGTCTGTATCTTGTGGTCCCTGTAGACCAGCAGTTTTTAAATCTCTTATTTTATACTGTTATTTTTTTTTTCAAATGAAATCTTACACTGAAGTGAAATACATAAAAAGACCAAAAAAAAAATCAAGCTGCCCTAGCTGCTCTGTTTGAGTCAACAGAATGCCTATACCTCTTTTCCCCAGTAAATATCTGATCAAACACCAGATCTCCTTGATGACCCTCACAGCACCTTTTCTGAACCTGTGGGGCTCCACAGATCACAGACTGAAACCCAGTGAGAGGGTTTCCATCCCTTTACAAATAAAGAGCCAGAGGTAAAATGGCTTTCCCAGGTCACAGAGTAAGTGGCAAGGATAAGAGGCAAATTATCATTCCTGTAGAAATGTTTCTCTGTCCCAAACCACTCTAAATGACGGTCTAATTTCCAAAGCTAATTTCCAACAGCTCATGCGACTTCTGGCTTTGGACACTACTGACACCTATTCCTTCATGAAATTCTTATTCCCCTCAGTTCCTACAACACCTTGTTTCCAGTCTACATCTTTTTCTACTCATTCCCACAATCTGCCTCCTCAGAATATATCTTTCAACTATGGGCGTGTTCCCCAGACTTCCACCACTGACTTCCTCCTCTCCCCACTCCCTGTGTCCCCCTTCACCAATCATTACTAACATGCTGGTGATTGCTACCGCGACGGTTCTCCTCTTGGTCTCTCTAGTGAACTCCTTCTTATCTTTATATCCAATTGCCTCCTGGCCATCTCCACTTAGATGCATCACTGGTAACTCAAACTCCACATGTTCAAAACCGAACCCATCTTTCCCAGTACTTGAAACCCACTTATTTTTTTTTTAAGATTTTTTATTTATTTATTTGACAGAGAGAGATCACAAGTAGGCAGAGAGGCAGGCAGAGAGAGAGGAGGAAGCAGGCTCCCTGCTGAGCAGAGAGCCCGATGCGGGACTCGATCCCAGGACCCTGAGATCATGACCTGAGCCGAAGGCAGTGGTTTAACCCACTGAGCCACCCAGGCGCCCTGAAACCCACTTATTGCTTCTTTCTACTTCCTTTTGGGGACCACATCAAGAACGCAGGGCCAAAGCCCAGGATACTCACGTATATGCTTTTTTTTAACCAATCTCTGGGTCCACTCAATTGCACAGCCTACCTCTCTGATGTTTCCTCTTTTCTGTACTCCGTCATGCTTTTGTTCACTATTTCATCATCTCGGTTCAGTTAAATCAGCTTACTAAATTAAAACTCACTCCTGAACTTCTTTCAACCTTCCTAACTAGTATTCCTACATCCAATCTTACTTCTCTCCAATCCAAACCCTAGACTGCTGTAGCTGACTAAACCCCCCCCTTCCCTCTCCTGGCTTACATCTTTTCAACTGCTTTAACTGAATACTAGGTATCAGAAAAAACTCAAGTGCTCTAAGTACAAGTTACCAGATGCTTCAAGACACAGACCCTGTACCTCATTCTACCATGATCTCCCCCCATTATTCACAATTTATATTCCAACAATACCCAGTGCCCTGCTGCATGCCATTTCAAGCCTCCTCAATAACATTCCCTCTGCCAAGAATGCCCTCCAACAATGAAAACCTGACTTTTTAAAAAGCCAATCTTTATTCACCTGCATCATCCTCAATCTTCCTCTCCTCCATAAAACCCAAATCTCTGCCTCACCCTGAAAAAAAAAAATCACCAACAAACTATTTTGCCTTGTTCATGTCTTTCATTGTATACATAGGTTACATTATACTATAATTTCTGTCTATACGTGGGCAGGCAGCCATTGGACTCTAACCTTTTTTTTTTTTAAAGAATAGGCTCCATGCCCAGCATGGAGCCCAGTGCGGGGTTTGAACTCAAGACCCTGAGATCAAGACCTGAATTGAGATCAAGAGTCAGATGCTTTACCCAGGAACCTCTGGACTCTACTTCTTGAGAATGACAACTGACAAAGAGCTTAACACATAACATATACTCAAAACGTGTTCGCCAAACCACAGCCAGGGCCTAGTACAAATCTAGTGGTTATTTCCGAAGCATCAAAGGACTGGGAATTTCAAAGTTTAGCAATTCTTTTTTCTAAACCACACTATCACCTGGCATTCAGAAATTATGAAGAAATTCCTTCCTGACTTTCCATAAATGGAACTGGCACAGTAACCCTCTGAGAGGTGAGTACAGAGCTGGAAGAGAATACTGAATCATAAAAGCACCAATCAATGCTACAAAGAAAACATGGCAAGAAGTAAATTCAGTAACTACATTAAATCGTACTCTAGAAGTGCGAGGCTTAGCTCAACCAGTGAAAAAATAGAATTTGGAAATAAGTAACACTGGTCTCAGAGGCTACACAATAAAAAGTAGATGTAACTAAAATCCTTCTCACTGCGAAAGTGGTCCAACACAACCCAAATGAGTCAATAACCTGCTCCAAGTTCATCTCCCGGCATATGATACATACCTAATACAACTTGCTGCAATGTCATCCCATGGCTCATCCTACAGAATGCAGTGACCCAGACCCAAGTAAGGATATTTAAAATCATTCCTTCATTCCCTAAAGAATATCCCAGACCAAATCAGCAGGCCATTTTAACAGCATATCCTTGTTCAGCCAAGTAGTCAGAAGTTTTTTAATTACGGAAAGTGAGGGAACAAATGCTAAGGACCATAGAGGGTTGGATTTTTTTCCTTCCGGGGTGCAAGCACATCTCAACCTCAAATCTTAACACAGTGAAGAGGATTCTGTATTGTATTCCATGTGCCATCTAAACCATCACTTCTGCCAAGATTACAGCTTAGGTCAATTAAGGAATATATTCACAGCATCATTATCAACTTAGTAATGAAATTATGATAAATACATTTCATACAAGTGAAATGTACCATTTTAAGGCCAAAATTCTAACAACAAAAGACAAGAACAGGCAGTCTCCAGTTGAAATCTCTATCAACTTCTATTACTAAAACAAAAACATTGCTACAGAATACCATATTCTTGGGGTACCAGGGTGGCCCAGTGGGTTAAAGCCTCTGCCTTCAGCTCAGGTCATGATCTCAGGGTTCTGGGATCGAGCCCCACAACGGGCTCTCTGCTTAGTGGGAAGCCTGCTTCCCCCTCCCTCTACCCCTCCCCCGCCTGCCTCTCTGCCTACTTGTGATCTCTGTCAAATAAATAAAATCTTAAATTAAAAAAAAAAAAAAAGAATACCATATTCTTATTTCTGGGACTAAGCTAGAAGCAAATAATTGTTTATCAAGTGAAGAGTGACAAGATTTGACCGCTTACCAGGTCTGACATTAAGCAAGTCACTCATAGGGCGTTCTTTTCCAAGCAACATTTATATCACTCAGCTTTCATTTGAAGCCAAGTATCTTCCTTAGCGCCAATAAAAACAAGTAAATATAAACTCACCTGCCAAAAATTATAGTAACACTCATGCATTTCTCATAGGAAAGAGAATCTGAAAAGTCCTTGAAATCTTCAGGTCAGTAACAAAGCAAACTGAAGATCTTTGAGCAAAGGACTCTGAAGAGATTCAGTATGTTTAGTGTGAAGTTTTAAACCGACAGTTTTTCTCTCTTAAAGAGTTTTAAATTGCCTCTTATAGCTTCAGTCAAATACGCTCATATTTTCAATGTCAGCTTCTTGGAGATCATATTCATAGCTAACATTTACTGAGTACCCTCCTCTTGGAGAGGCACTGTGCCAAGCATTTCATTCGTCATGTCACATTAATCCTGACAATAACTCTTAAGGAGAAGGTATGATCATCACCATCATGTTACGGATAAAGAGATCAAGGCTCAGAATGGTCGGTTAACTTAAAATAAGTGGCGGAGACTGGATTTGAACCCAAATACAGACTCAAAAAAAGAGGGGGGGGCTGAAAAAAACAAAAACCCTTACAAACTATTTTTAAAGTTGGAAAAAATCCAGTCGGTCAACCATGTCTCACTGAAGACCCCAAACACTAACCCCTGGTAAATCTGAGGGGAGAGATATGAAAAAGCCCGTATTCGTTTACACATCAAGGTCGTCTGTTACACATTCATCAACACATACTGGAAGTCTTTGATTTAAATACCCAATTTAGAAATAGCCTCTAACAATGCATAAATATAAACTGTTATCATATGTATTGTGCACAACAAGGTCACTGATATCTCCTCTATCTGGGGTTCCCCCGCTTTAAAGCCCTAAGCTTACTTCTCTCGTGCCTGTGAGTGACACCAGGGGAAGGAGCAAGTGAAAGAGCAGATGATATCCATGGTCCCTTACAACTCCCATCATCTATACGTGAAACTGAGTCATTGGGCACCCATTCATACACACCACACTCTCCCTAGGGAGGGAACCAGAGAAGACCAGGATGCTGTTTAATCAAATACCTTCCACCAGAGTAGGAAGGGCAGGAAGAGAGGGAGAAAAGAATAATGAAAAAAGCACTCACTCGAGGAAGAGGGAAAAAATAGCACTAATGGAAAACAAAGAAGCAGCCAGAAAAAAGAAAACATATGGGTCATTTAAATCAGGTAACATGGAAATATTAAAACACAGAGAGCTCATTGTTGCTTACTTTGCATGCAGAAAGTCAAGCTGTTGGTTTCTAAATGCTGCTCAACTGTGCCAAAAACAAGTATTAAAAACATCATCAAGAAATACCAGAGCTATATTCCAAAAACAGGTTCCCTGAGTGCCTAAAAAGTTCAGAGTAAAACTGACTTCCTTAAGATGAAAGACACATAAGCTAGAGTGTATTTACTATAAACTTATAGTCAGAAAACCATGGTAGAGTCTGTAATTGGCAGTTTTAATTGTGAAACTAATATTGGAATTATTCTAAAGTATTACAAAATCATATTTAAACTTCTAATGAGAAAAACTGAATATGTGTCTATAAAATAATCGTAAATGAAGGGAAAGCAGATGGACTCACTCTTTTCTAAAATTCAAATTGATCTACATTTTAATGCATTACAATATTTATAAGACTGTGCCCCACATATTCCAATAAAATCTGTAATAATTCTGACTGTCTGCTATTATTGTAGTCAAATGGAAATGTTTCTAATTATACTCAAGGATAATACAGTCTTCCAGGTTCTATTATAAAATATGCCTTCTTTATTATAAAATATGCCTTCTTTATTTCTATGTTGAGCATAGTATAAAAACTGTTGGTAACAGAAGAGGGTAGAAAACAGTTTCATGGTACATTGGAGAAAGTATCGAAATAGATTTTAGTAAGCAACTACAAACTATACAGAATATATACATGACAGGGTACTGCACTGCATTACATATACTTAGATTCTAGGCCAATTTAAAGTATTATCCTCTTAAATCCCAGTTTTATTATTTTTCATCCACTCTGGCCACTATGCTCTCATTGTGGGTCAGCAAGGAAGGGAACCTGCCAATCTTATTCAGGCCTGGGCCCAGGATTCAAAGGATCTGCTTCTTGGCCAGCTTCTTGACTGATTTTTATTTCTTGTTGAGTTTCTTCAGCATCCCAATGTCTGCGTGGGAAATATCCACAGTCCTGGCCTCATCAAGTGCTGTTGATCCCCCAAAACACATACTTAGAGAACTTGGAACTAGGAGTGGACTTAAGCCTGACAGTGCTGAGAGGCATCTGTTCTCCTGAGGGTCACTGTTCTTCAAGGGGATCTGCAGCTCCACCATCTCCCAAAACTTCTGGCACTTGCACTGGTCCTGTGAAGGACTTTCCGCACCAATCCATGCAGAGTGATGGAAGCTTTGCTGCTCACGAGGCCATGCACCACAATAACTGGAAAAGAGGTCTAAGATTTTTGAACCCTTCGGATTTTTGCTGCTGTTGTTAAGTAAACTTTACATGCAATGTGGGGCTTGAACTCATGACTCTGAGATCAAGAGTTGCATGCTCCATCGACCGAGCCAGCCACCGGCTGAGTTCCCTATTTATCAGATATGATTTGGAAATAACATCTCCCATTCAACAGGCTGTTTTTTCATTTTCTTGATGGTTTCCTTTGCTGGCAGAAGCTTTTTAGTTTGATGTAGTCCCACCTGTTTATTTTTGCTTTTGCTGTCAGATTCAAAAAATCTTCTCCAAGACCTATAGCAGGGGGCTTACCCCTAGGTTTTCTTCTATTAGTTCTAAGGTTTCAGGTCCTACATTCAAGTCTTCAGTCCACTTTGAATGGATTTTTGTGTATAGTGCAAGACAGGGGTCCAGTTTCCTTCTTTCGCATGCGGCTCTCCGATTTTCCCATCGCTATTACCGAAGAGACTGCCCTTTCTCCACTGTATATACACTTGGCACCTTTGTTATAGACTAACTGGCCACATATGCATGGGTTTATTTTGGGGCTCCTTGTTCTGGTCCATTGATCTGTATTGCTTTAATGCCAATACCACACTGTTTCAATTACTACAGCTTTGTGATATAGTTTGAAATTGGAAAGCAAGCCTATCAATAAAGTTTAACGATTTGTTCCACTGATAACAGAAAAGAAAGGGAGAGAAAAGAGAGGAATATCAAAAACACTATCACTTATTGTAAGGTGAAGAACAATTCAGGAGGTCCTAGAAGCACTTTAATTTTTCTACAAAGACAGATGACAAATCTTATATGCAAAATATTTCAAAAGAGTAAATCCATGCTTTCGTGAGTCCTTTCTAGCAATTGGTTTCTTTCTTTCTTTCTTTTCTTTCTTTCTTTCTTTTGCATTACTCAACTAATGAAATTAAACTCTTTGAGACAAAAATAAAACAGAAACAACTCATCTACCAATTTCAGGTTTACCTCTTGAGCTACAGCTTGCCCCAGGCCCTAAGGATTAGTCCAAGCAAAAATAAGAGAAGAGTAAAACACTGCTGCCTTGAGAGCCAAAGCACTTTGGCCATCTGAAAGAATTCAAAACTAGTTTCAAAAGTTTCACCTCTAGCGCATTTAGTTAAATGAATACATCATGGGTTTTGAATATACTTCCAGAGAGTCTCAAAAAGGTTTGCAGTCAGGGACACCTGGGTGGCTCAGTCAGTTAAGTGTCTGCCTCCGGCTGAGATCATAATCCCAGAGTCCTGGGATTGAGTCCTATAACGGGCCCCTTGCTCAGCAGGAAGCCTGCTTCTCCCTCTGCCTACTGCTCCCTGCTCCCTTGTGTTCTCTCTTTCCCTCTCTCTCTGACAAAAATCTTTCAAAAAATATTAATAAAATAAAAACGTAAAAATGTCTTCGGCCAGAGGAGAATGAAAAGGAAGGTAGTGGGGACGCTTGGGTGGCTCAGTGGGTTAAGCACCTGTCTTCAGCTCAGGTCATGATCCCAGGATTCTGGGATTGAGTCCCACATCAGGCTCTATGCTCAACAGGAAACCTGCTTCTCTCTCTGCCTGGTACTCGCCCTGCTTGTGCTTGTTCTCTCTCTCTCTCTCCCCTTCCCTGGCAAATAAACAAAATCTTAAAAAAAAGAAAAAAAGGAAGGAAGGAAAAGAAAGTAGTTGGAAAAGAAAGTAATTATATTAGAAAAGTATGATTATGGATTTTTAAAATTTAAATTTAAAATTTTTTAAAAGTTAAATTTAAATTTTTTTAATTTAAAATTTTTAAATTTCCATAAATATATATTCTACCACTTTTTCTCATTTTGATCTCTCAGAAGTTGGAAGTTGTTTCCAATTGTTCAGGATCTTTGGGTCTCCATTTATTTGCCAGAAGGAGGCCAATGCTGATGGAAGCTCCATGTGCACAGGCACAGCCTGCAAGTGGTGGCTCACACTGGAGGGTTTGGAGCTGTATCACTGAGACACCCAAACATCAGCATCTCTACATCTTTTTCCTGGTTTGGTTCATTTTCTCCACAAGTGTATGCATTAACCTTCTGGAGGGAAGGGGATGTAGTGGGCACAACCCCAGTGCCTGCATTTAGAAGCCATGTCAAGATGCCTCACTCCTCCATTTGTAGCCTTTGCTCTTAGCCCTGTTCTCAGCAGACCATCCCTCCACAGCACCCCAGAGCTCCCAAGTAGAGGAAGGTCCTCTTGGTTCAGCCCCTCGGAGAAGACATTCTAGTATTAACCGAGGAGGGGGTGGTCTCCTGACTGCATGTGGTGCTGGAGAAGAGCTGAGCGTCCAGCTGCTCCTTCAATCACTCCTCCAAGGTGTCTGCCTTCAGAGACACCCGGTACTTCCAACTCCTAAGCCTTTCCAGGGCTCTATGACAAGAACTGGCTGTTTCTTGGTAGTTCTCCGACCCTAAAGGCATTTAACCTTCAGCTTTCACTGATCAGTAGAGTTCATCATTACTCAACTTTCCAACTTGAAAAATGTTACTAACAGTGTGTTCCCCTTTCCTCCTCTTTAAACTAATAAAAAATTCATGACTTATTAAAAGTCCCTTCACTGATATTTTATCGGGGTTTCAGAATAAAGCAAAGATAAACATGTGGGTTCAATCCACTATGCTTGAGAGCAATTCCTACAAAATAAAATTTTTAAAAATACATCTATATTAAACTATTTTATGCCGAGGAAATGTGGTTAAGCAAGCATTTTACCTGGACTCAACAAGTCTCCAGTCCCTTTTCTACTCTCCAGAGAGCCGCGCTAACTAGCTGCCGTGTGTGCCAGCTCTTGGCAGGTGACGGGGTCCTCTGTCCCCCCACTGCCCGCCCACAGCGCTGCTGGCACAGGTGGCACGCTCCTGCAGTGCAAACCCACACTCCCACTCTGTGCTCTTGATCCTAGTGCCCCCCCACATCCCTGGGCTTTCCAGCCAGCTCTCTCCCCCTGTGTGTGTGTGTGTGTGTGTGTGTGTGTTTCTATCTTCAGTCTCAATCTCCAAAGACTTCTTCCCTCATCTGAAAAAGATGTAAAAATATTTGTAAAGAAACTGTAATTGCCTTCCATTGGCGACAATATTAGTAGTTACTCCAAAGAGGCCTCCTGTACAAAACAACTAGTTCTTGGCTAAAATACAGTTTTTAGTGCACTGATGGGCTTCCAGAAAGTAGAGGAAATCTCCAGGGACCCTTGCACCATAACCAAAAAGAACAACCACAGGCAAACAGACTGTGGCTTGAATCCACAGTAAAATACTGAGCAGTAAACAAACCCGGAGGGTAGGGTGACCCAGACGAATGCCAATCCAAAGCTGCCAATACAAAGGCGTGCCACCAGCTTGCTACTGGGGAGCTGAACCCCAAGTGGTCACATTAAGCCAAGAACCTCTGAAGGAGGTTAAATGGCCTCAGGTGATGCAGTCTAGATCCCTCTAGAAGCAAATGCAAATCCCTCCTTTATTTGGGGCCTCAGATTAAGATGAACAAACAAAAGCTCACAATCAACATCATCAAACACATAAAGAAACAAACCACCATAGTGTTTGTGGAAACAAATTACAAATTCATGTCCCTAAAAAAAAAAAAAATCATATCCCTAAGGACTTAAAATATTGGATTTATGAAATACAAAACCTATCAGTTACTACCTTGGGGTAATGGGGGATGATCCCAAGACAGAAGGCCGTACTCACATTGAAGGCAAAGGGAAAACACAAAATTTTGCCCAGGGCTAGTTTTGTCCTCTCTGACTATGCTCAAAGGCATGCACTAGTGGAAAGAGTTATATTTACAAAATGATACAAATTCCCTCCAGCAAACAATCTGCCACCAAGCATACAGAGCCTGTGGGGAAATGTTCACACAGGACAGTCTCACAAATTTCTATTACAAATTGGGAGCCTACGAAGAGTCACATGACCCTCATGTGCTGGCAACATCCACTTCATCACAGCAGAATTACAGTGAATGGAACCAAAAAAAGTCCTCAAATTCCTCAGCTGACTTTGCTCAGCTGTTTGTAGGTGGTCCTCCGCTTCTGTCAATTCAACCTCTGAGCAACCTGTACTACTGTCTAGTCTCTCAACCCTTGCGCAGTCTCCCACGCGGTCTCCCGCACATCTGATTTCAAGATTCACATTCTAAATGATAAACAGATGTTTTTAGGTACAGCATAGTGAGGGGTTTTTTTGTTTTGTTTTGTTTTTTTACCATTTAACAGTATCTATGTATTCATTTAATTTTATTACTTTTACAAATTATAAAAAGACATTAAAAGAAAATGTAAAAAGGACTTAACACCAGTGAGAAGTAAATATCTCAAACTAACAACATGTATGACTAAAATGAAAATAATTACATATGCCAAAAATGGGAAGTCTTTAACCTCACAAAGATATTTACTGGACTTAAAACTGGTGGATCAACAGCAGTCTCAACTGTAAAGGAAAAGAATAAAACAAAACAATGTGTATAAAATCCTGAAGTGCTAATCCATATTAAAAAAGAGGACAATCTGTCAGTGCACAGACAAAATTACCAGTACTAGACCTCACAGATGGCTCTTTTGGTGAGATAAACATCTTGATAATGTGCCCCATGGCTGAAAAGTGTCATTTTTACACTGCCCTCACTTGAGGTTATGTAGGATGTACAACAAAACCATGTTTCCCGGGATGCCTGGGTGGCTCAAGCATCTGCCTTCAGTTCAGGTCATCCAGCTCCCTGCTTAGCGGGGAGTCTGCTTCTCCCTCTGCCACTCCCCCATTCATGTGTGCGTGTGTATGTGTGTGTGTGCGTGCGCGTGCGTGTGTGTGCTCTCTAATAAATAAAATCGTAAAAAACAAACACCATGCTTCTCAAACTGGGGTATGAGTGGAGAGCATGAGTTCAAAGAGGGTTCTTCTGGGCCTCAAAATAAATACAGCATATCTCTGAAGTGCTTCAACTTACTCAATGGTATGTATGACAAATAATTTTATATTAACACAATGTTATTGTATTTATTTTAAAGTACAATGCAAGCATAACTGTTTTGACATAAAGCAGAACAAAGTGCTGGGTTTGCAGGTTCTTGGTTGGCTCAGCTCTCAGGTGCCACGGGGTAAACATGGACTCCATTCTTGCTGTTAGACCTTCTGTGGAAAGGTTTGCAACTCCCCAAGCCCAGCCGCTCTTGGCACTTTCAGCACCACAAAAACAAAGCCTAGCCTTACAAAATTAACACATGCAAGACACAATTCTGATTCAAAGCTCTGTTTAAACATCAGTGTATGCTTAACAAATACAGATTCTCACAACAGTAAATGGAACACATTTATTTCTTAAAACTCAAAAATCAACATATAAAGCTGTAGGTAGGCAAAAAGCCTAAAGAGGGCAGAGATGTGTTTTGAAAAATGAACCCAGGGATCTCAGGAGCAACACTGCCTTTACCCTCAGAGACAAGTTAGTGTGAAGGTGAGATGCAAAATACTATATTCCCCATATTTCATGTAAGAATCCCATTCTGCCCTTCTACTCCTTGGTTATAAGTTTTAATGCTAAAAAATGAAACACCATCTGGAAAACTACAGACCTTCCTAACTACTGGCAAAAAACCCCATAACACAATCCCAGCAATATCATGAGAGAATGGTAACCTCTCCCCATGTCTTCAGAAAAAGACCACACATTTCAGCATCGTAAAATTGTCCTTAAACATTATATCTGATCAAGTAGTCCCAAAGACCCAGAGCCTGTTCTGTCCTATGAAAGTCATCTTTAACATTTACAAAATCTGCGATTCTGATTGGCTGTCTTCCATAATGCATCACCCTGGTAATAAAACCAAAGTTGACATCTTTGTTTTCTGAAAGGTATACTTGTGGTTTTTAACTTTATTTTCCATATTCATGGAAGTCCAAAGCAAATAAAAGTTTCAATCCTATTTGCTTTCTTATATAAAGAGAAAAAGGGAAAAAAAAAGAATTTGTGTCTTGGCTTACTGTAATTAATACAGGAGGAAAAAAGAGTCAGAGAGCCAGGTCATTTAGAAATGAAAATTATAAAAAGAAAAATAGAATTTTCAAAATTCTACTTTTATTCCTCAAATTCTATCCTTCCCTGTCACACACGCTATCCCTAGAACATCTTAAAAGGCAATACTTACTGTAACTGCCGGGAGATTTTTCTTCGTAAGTAAAATGAAGTTGCAGTTCTTCCTCTGACATCTCACAGATGAACACTTTCAGCAAACAGCAAATAATAAACAAAGCATTGTGTGTCTGCCAAATAAAGATGTGGCTGCAAAGGAAAAACCAAAATCACACGAGAATCCATACTGAATCAAGAGCATGAGTGCTATCTAGTTCATTTCTCAAGCATTTTGCCCCTTCTGCTTGTAATATAAAGACAATAACTCTATCTCTTCATGGTTCATGATTTATTACACTGTTCCAGTCTCCTTCATGTTTCATTCTCTGTATTTTAGTGAGTCAACCTAATAAAAATATTTTCCTTAGGCATGACTGCTCATTGTTCTGAACTTAATACTTGTCCCATACACAGGCAGTTCAAGGAAAAGTGAAAAAAAAATTTTAAGTATAATAACAGAAAGAGAATATATGCAAGCACACAACTAAAATTTTAAGTAGGGCACAGTTAGCAGCAGCCCCGTACAATACTTGCTACTTGTATTAGTAACCATGAACTCAAAAGAAGCTTTAATTTTTAATTTTTTAATTTTTTAAATATCATTTGTTTGGAAGCAGGGCAATGAACCATTTCTTTAGAGTCTGCCATCCAAAATGGTTTTTAAAAATGGTTGAGTGCATAGATTAACCTTCCAATGTATCAAATATAAAATTATAATACCTATGTTAGCTATGGTGGAATTAAAATAATATTCTAATATCTAATCTGAGCTTTCTTTCCTCTATGAGGAAAGATAGAAAGGAAATAATGTGGAATGAAATAATCCTCAAACTTATTCATTATTCAAACTAAATATGAGCAATGGTGATAATGGAGAGGAACTACCTTTTTTAATAATAATTATATCACTATTAACCTTAAGGAATGTATTTCTGAAGACAGTCTAAAATACTGTAATCAAACAGATTCCAGAATTCATAATCCCACCACAATGGTTTGGACAGTAAATTATAACCTCTCTTTTACTTTTTAATAATGAGAATTCCTTTATAGCTTTCAAAAGACCATAATCTATTTCTACCCCCCCCCAAAATACTCATATTTCTAAATATAAAGAGAACATGATTTAATCAGTCAGCTTACTTCTGACATTCTGCTGAAAGTTTTAGTTCTTTGGTTCTAGAAAGGAAGACCTTAATTAGCGCACCAAGGTTTCCTGTTCGAGGGTTGTTTACAACTGCAAGAGAAGATAAGGTTTTAGAAAGTTAAAATTAACTGAAATCAAAGTGAACATATTACAGCATTTATAAAACCAAGTTGTCAAACTGAAGTTGCTCCACAGACAAACCTTACTGTACTTTCAATCTAATTAGGAAAAATAAACAATGAGAGAAATTGCTACTTGGTCTTAATTCTGAACCAAAAATGATCTGTAAACTGAAAATGATAGACACAATATGAGAAAGTAGCCAATTCATCTCAGAATTCAAAATAATAGCTGATATATAGTCAATTTATACACATACATATTTTTCTCCTTAGAAAAGCAAATGTTAGGGACCTCTGGATGGCTCAGTCATTAAGCATTTGACTCTTGATCTCAACTCGGGTCTTATTCAAAGGGTCATGAGTTCAAGCCCCATGCTGGGCTCCAAGGGCGTGGTGGAAGGAAAAGAAAAAAAAAAAAAAGGAGAGGAAAGGAAAGGAAAAGAAAGAAAGCAGGCAAGTGTTAAAAAAAAACCAAAAAACAAAAAATGATCCCTAGTACACAGAATACAATAAACTAGAATGGTAAAACTCTTTTCAGATAACCATAAATCATTCTAACGAAAAATAAACAGAAACATTAAGTAATATGGCCAGGGAGAAGTTATTTGATCAGAAAAAATTTTAAAGAATTTGTTTTAAAAAACTTTTAAGTGTAAAGGTGAGCATTTCAGCAAATCCAGCCAAAGAATCAAGCAGATACTATCATGAGAATCAGAAGATCTGATCTCTAGATCCAAGTCTAAATTAACAGAATATTAAAACTCAAGTTACTTTTCTTCTCCAACCTCACTTTTCTCATCAAAAGAAACAACAGGTAACAGACACTGACTAATATACACTAAGCGCTTTACACACATCAACTCATTTAATCCTTAAAACCAACTATGGGAGAAAAGCACCAATATCACCTCCATTTCACAGATCCTCATGTCTCTGTTGTTACTGCTCAAGGATACATCCTTATCTATTGGTTCCAATCCTTGGCTCTAAAACGCTGTGCTATACCAATCCTTATAATCAAAAAATTAGATTTAATGAAAATATAAAGTTCTATCAGTCTGCACGGTAACACATATGTGACGGTTAGTTTTATGAATCAATGGGACTGGACCACAGCACGCCCACATATCTGGTTAAACATTATTTCTGGATGTGTATGTGAAGGTGTTCCTGCACTTTAATTTTCAACTGAGCAAAGCAGACTTGCCTCTCCAAAGTGAGCAGGCATTCTCCAACACATTAAAGGCCTGAACAGAACAAAAGTCAGAGGAAGGCTCAATCCTCTCTCTCTGCCTCACTGTGGAACTAATACATTGGTCTTCAGCCCTTGCACAAGGACTTAAACACTGGCCCTTTCGATTCTCAGGTCTTTGGATCTGAACTAGAATTTACATACCATTAGCTTTACTGGGTCACTGGATAACCCTAATACATCACAGAAGGACAAAGGTTAAGAACCCATCAGAGCTAGATGGTATTATGCTAAGCAAAATCAGCCAGAGAAAGACAAGTACCCTATGATTTCACTCATATGTGGAATTTAAGTAACAAAAAGACAAGGAAAGGAAAAAAAGAGAGAGAGGCAAACCAAGAAACTTAACTCTGGAGAACAAAGTAATGGTTCCCAGAGGGGAGGGGGTGGGAGGATGGCTAGAACAGGTGACGGGGAGGTTAGGGAGGGCCTTTGTTGTGATGAGCACCAGGTGCCGGATGGCAGTGTTGATCACTGTCTTGCACACACTTACACTGTCTGTTAACTCACCAGACCCTAAATAAAAACTTAAAGAAAAATCTCTTTGGAAGGGAGAAACTGTTTAGTCAGAACCTTTAATTTTACTGAAGAAAAAGAGGGCACCTGGGTGGCTCAGTTGTTTAAGTGTCTGCCTTCAGCTCAGGTCATGGGATCAAGTCCTATACAGAGCTCCCTGCTCAGCAGAAAGTCAGCTTCTCCCTCTCCCTCTAACCCCCGCCCCTGGCACACTCTTTCTCTAACAAATAAATAAAATCTTTAAAAGGAAAAAAAAAAGAGACCCAGAAAGTTTAAGTGTTGGGCCCAAAGTCAACAATGTTAGTGACAAATGCCCAGTCTTTTTGCTTTACGAATGGTTTTCAAACAACGAAGATTCCAGACTTCTGAATATTTGTTTTTCTTCTGAAATATATTTTTAACTGCTTCAAAAAATGGAAATGCAAACACTCAAACACACTGGCCTATGCTGCCAGAAAAATCCATTTTTATGCAGACCTGAGGGTTATGCTTTTGCTGCCATCTCTATGCATATATTTGAACTTCTTGAAAATGTGTCAAAGATTTGGAAAGATGTACCAAGCTTGTCTACGGCCATACCACCCTGAACGCGCCCGATCTCGTCTGATCTCGGAAGCTAAGCAGGGTCGGGCCTGGTTAGTACTTGGATGGGAAAGATGTACCAAGCTTCAAATACATTTTAAATATTTTAAAATCCAGGTATGTATACTTTAAAAAAATCATGCGTGGGAATAAGTACACCATGACAGCATACCTGCTTTGTGCTCAGTAACCGTCAAGTTGACTCGGGTCGGCCTGCTGGGTAAGTGTTCCTGTCACAGCTTGAGTCAATGCAAGTTACTCATTGTCATGAAACAGGAGCACCTCGCTATTGGATATGTGGTTCACAGAGCAGTGGCAAGAGCATTTTCTGGGACCCCACTGGCCATGCAGAATCCCAGGTCCATCTCCCTGCACCTACTGAAGTGAACGGTACTTCCTAAAGTCTAATGTGCCTTTAAATCACAAGGCAGTCATTAAAGTTTAAATTCTGGTCTTGCATGCGTCAAATGGGACCGGAGATTCTGCTCCAGCCTCTCCCAGGCGATGCCCCTTATTGCGGGATGGAGAACCACGCTGGGAGCAGCAAGTGCAGCATGGGCTGGCAGTTAGGACAGGTTCTGTTCAACTTTACCATCAAGAATAGATATGTAATTAGATATTAAATCTAGTCTGTTTCACTTTGAGACAAAAATTTCCTACTCCTCTTTCAAGCTTTGGGGTTTAATGAGAGAATACCCTGAGATTTCAAGATAAACTGTTTAAAATAGTTCATGTTCGCCAGTGCGTCTCTGTGTGAATCAATATTATTGAGCTATTGTAAATAAAAATACTGAAACAAAGAGCTGGGGATGCTAGGATTACAAGCATAATTCAGACCCCCAACTTCACAATCTTGTGTTCTCTCAATAGGCCCTTTATTACTGAACGACTTTATAAGTAATTGTTTGAATTTATAAATGGTTATCTATTTAAAAACAAAACAAAGCAAAACAACCCGTGTTGTTGGAAAGAGAAACCGGCTACTGAACTGATGTAAATGAAGCTTTGTACACCTTCTGCATTTCTTTACTCAGCACATGTTTAACTGAACTACTTAGGTGGACCCAGCTCTGTTTCGGGGACTAAGGAGATACTTAGAACACCGGGTCTTAATGGAGCACACACTCTAACACAATTAAGTTTTCACAAGTACTCTTAGACAAGATGTAGAGGGGAAAGTCAACTAATAAGACAAAGTATGTTCCCTGATGTTTAAACACCACCACCCAATGGCAGACTTGCTATTCTAAAACACCTTGACAGAACTTAACAGGACCAAAGTTAATTGGCAAAAATCAAATGTTTGGGGCACCCGGTGGCTCAGTTGGCTGAGCACGCAAATCTTGATTTCAGTTCAGATCATGATCTCAGAGTCATGGGTTTGAGCCCCACACAGGCTCTGGCCTCAGCAGGGTGTCAGCTTGGGATTCTCTCCTTACCCTCTGCCTCTCCTACCCTGGCACACTCTCTCTTTCTCTCTCTCTAAAATAAACAAATAAATCTTAAAAAAAAAAAAAAAATCAAACATTATGTTGAGGTTGAATAAGCTTTAGAAACCAGAGTGGGAATGTGATAGCTGAGAGGAAGACAGAGAAGCATAATGGAACTAGACTACAGAGTCTCACTAGGTTTGAATCCCAGCTCCACCACTGACTGGCTGTGACACCTAGCAACTTACTTCACCTCCCTACAACTCACTGTGTCCTCAACTTTAAAATGAAGATAACAATGGTACTTAAATTAAAAACTAACTTATCTGGTCCACAACAGCCAATGGAAAGAGCCTAGATGTCCACTGACAGATGAATGGATAAAGAAGATGTGGTATAGATATACAACGGAATACTATGCAGCCATCAAAAAACCTGAAATCTTGCCATTCACAATGACGTGGATGGAACTAGAGGGTATTGTGCTAAGTGAAATCAGTCAATCAGAGAAAGACAATTATCATATGAACTCTTGGATATGAGGAATTTGAGAGGCAGGGCAGGGGGTTGTGGGGGGCAAGGAGGGAAAAAATGAAACAAGATGAGACCAGGGAGGGAGACAAACCATAAGAGAATCTTAATCTCAGGAAACAAACTGAGGGTTGCTGGGGATGGGGGTGGGGGATAGGGAGAGGGTGATTGGGTTATGGACATTGGGGAGGTTATGTGCTATAGTGAGTGCTGTGAATTGTGTAAGACTGATGATTCACAGACCTGTACCCCTGGGGCAAATAAAACATTGTATGTTAGTAATAAATAAATAAACAAACAAATAAATAAAATGGTTAATTTTATGTTGAGTTTCACTTCAATAAAAGATTTTTTTAATTAAAAAAAAAAAACTAACTCATTTGACACTAGAAGTTGTAGCAATCTGTTAACTTAAGCAGCTTTTGTGTGAGGAAGGGACTTCCCTATTTCTACAGGAATTCAAGCAAAGTCTGAATAACTCTAAGATAAGGGTATTATAAAGAGAATTTCCATCTGGGTGAGAGATTAGACTTGCTCCCAGCCCCTGAAAGAACCTTTCCCAATACTTCACTATAATAGCCCTGTGTCTCCAAATGCAATACCAAAGATACAGAAAATACAGAGAACAGAGAAAAGTTAACAATCCATGGGGATGCAATCAACAAAATTTACACTGGGGAAACTTTACTACCTACTTTCTTCCATAAATAGGAGAAAAAGAAGAGAGAGACAATTGCCAGAGGAAACTAGTTATGAAAAGAATTGTAAAGATATACCAATAATAACCAATAATAACATACAGACTCTATAGGATTCCTGATTCACAAAAACTAAGACAATTAGAAATTGAACACTCGGTGGCTATGTGACAATGCTAAAAATGGTTTCCTAGTAAGATAGCATTGGTCTCCTTTAAAAAAAATCTTACAAGATATTTACGAATGAAATGATATGATTCCTGAGGTTTCTATCTAATATGTGAGAACACACCGCTTTCTGTTGTTTGTTTTGTATATCCTTTTCAGTTGTCAGCTTTTCTGTACATATTTCATACTTTCAAGTATGGGTAGAATGTAACGGTGAGAGATACAGATGAGGCCTGCCCATGAGGTCAAAATAATTGAACTGAAAGATGAGCTTACAGCCGTTTACTGGGTTATTTGGCCCTCATTTCTAGAAGTGTGAAACTTTTAAAAAATCAAACACCCATGAAAACATACAAACAGATACAAATTCACAGAAATGCTAAATCCAGATAGTCCTTCTCCCCACCAAAACAGAGAATACTTTCACTAACGACAGAGATTATAGAAATGATCTAAGTATTTACTTGGTAATCAATGGATGGTTCGCAAGGTTAACAGCTTCAAAGTACCTCCGAAGACAAAATCTACCCCCACTGGGGCACCTGGGTGGCTCAGTGGGTTAAAGCCTCTGCCTTCGGCTCAGGTCATGATCCCAGAACCCTGGGATCGAGCCCCACATCAGGCTCTCTGCACCACAGGGAGTCCGCTTCCTCCTCTCTCCCTGCCTGCCTCTCTGCCTACTTGTGATTTCTATCTGTCAAATAAATAAATCTTTAAAAAAAAAAAACTCCCCCCACTGTCTTCTCCAACCAGACAACTCCCACCAAGTCACTTTCTACACTAGCTCTGAGACTACCAAGCACAGGGTATAGGAAAGAGCCTAAAATATAGCAGGAACTCAATAAATATTTGCTGGTTTAAGGAATAAGAAAAAAATAGTAACAGTAACACTCAGGTAAGGATATGTTACACTAGAATTTCACCCAAAGAGCTGAATCAAAACTATCAAACAGTGCGGCACCTGGCTGGCTCAGTCAGTAGAACATATGACCCCTGGGGTTCTGAATTCAAGCCCCACATTGGAATGGAGCTACTTTTAAAAAATAAAGGACTGGGGCACCTGGGTGGCTCAGTTGGTTAAGTGTCTGCCTTCGGCTCAAGTCATGATCCCGAAGTCCTGGGATCCAGACCAGCACTGGGCTCCCTGCTCAGTGGAGAGCCTAATTTTCCCTCTGCCCCACACCCTGTGCATGCTCTTTCTTGCTCTCTATCACTCTCTCAAATAGATAGATAGATAAATACATAAGTAAAAATAAAGTATTTTTTTAACTGTCAAATGAATTTAGTAATAAGTGTCATCAGTGGAAGATGAGAAAGTCACCTATTTAAAACAACAACAACAACAAAAACAGAAAGCCACTGGGAAAAATGAGTATAATGAAAAGAGAGCAGTCTAAAGTTCAGGAAAAACAAAGAATGATTAAAACAAAGAATGATTAAAAACCAAAAAATGAAGTAACTAAAAGATGTACTAGAATCTTGACAGAACTGTTACGTATAAAGCACTGACTGAATCAAAGACATAAAGGAGTAAATTCAAGAAGCGAAAGATGACAAAGAAAAAAGAAGATACGGAAAGCAAAGAACGGACATCGAACCTGAATGTTAACAGGTGATCCTACGTTGGGGGAGAAGAAACTCAAACACAAGTAAAATCAAAGCCATAATTATAGAAAATTTCAGAACTAAAAAAGATCTTAATAAACCAATAAAAAAAACTTCATCAAATTACAAGCAAAATCATAAAGAAAAAAGTATAATGAGGAACACTTAATTTTAACAGTTTAAAGAAGAAGTCTAATGAACAAAGAAGAAGAAAAAAATAAGGGTCCTCTCAGGTAACTACCTTCTTACACCATATACAAAAATAAATTTGAAATGGATTAATGACCTACAAGTATGATGTGAAACCAGAAAACTCCTAGAAGAACACATAGGCAGTAAATTTGGAGTTCAGTCGTAGCAATATTTTTTTGGATCTGTCTCCTTAGGCAAGGGCAACAAATGCAAAAAATAAACAAGTGGGACCAAACAAAACTAAAAAGCTTCTGCACAGCGAAGGAAACTGTGAACAAAATGAAAACAACCTAGTGAATGGCAGAAGATATTTGCAAATCATATATCCAATAAGAAGTTACTATTCAAGTGGTGCCTCACTGGGTCCATCAGTGGAACATGCAACTCGTGTTCTCACCCTTACAAGCTCAAGCCCCACGCAGGGTACAGAAATTACTTAAAAATAAAATCATTTTTTAAAAAAGTTAATATTCAAAATGTGTAAAGAATTCATACAAGTCAACAGCAAAAAACCCCCACGTGATTAAAAAGGAAGCTGAAGACCCAAACATTTTTCCAAAGAAGACATACACATGGCCAACAAACATGAGAAAAGATGCTCAACATCATTAGTCATGAGGGAAATGTAAGTCAAAGGCACGATGAGATTTTGCCTCACATCTGTCAGCATGGCTAAAATAAAAAAGACTAGAACTGGGAAGTGTTGGCCAGGATATGGAGAAGAGAACCCTCGTGCCCTATTGGTAGGAAATGTAAACTGGGGCAGCTATTGTGGAAAACAGTATGAAGGTTCCTCAGAAAAATTAAAAATAGAACTACCAAATGACCCAGCAATTCCACTTCTAGGTATTTATCTGAAGAAGACAAAAACACTAACTTCTATAGCGACCTGCACCCCCAGGTTCATTGCAGCATCTACAACAGCCAACAGGTGTCCACTGATAGATGGATGGATAAAGGCAATGTGGTATATGCATACAATGGAATATTACTCTGCCATAAACAAGAATGAAGTCTTGCCATGTGTAGTAACATGGAGGGACAGGGAGGCCGATGCGCTAAGTGAAAGAAGTCTGAGAGAGATCAATACTATATGAGTTCACTTATATGGGGAACCAAAAAAAAAAAAAAAAAAATCAAACAAAACAGAATTATAAATACAGAGAACAAAGTGGTAGTTGCTGGGGGCAATTGGCGGAGAGAGGGAGGAATGAGTGAAATGGGTGAAGGGGATTAAGAGGTACAAACTTCCAGTTATAAAATAAGTAAGTCACAGGGACCATAAAGTAAAGCAAAGGAAATAGAGTCAATAATATTGTAGTGTATGCGGACAAATGATAACAAGACCTATCATGGTGAGCATTTCCTAATGTATATAAATGTCAGTTCAAAATCAAATCACTATATGTTGCACACCTGAAGCTAAGGTAACATTGTATGTCAACTATTCCTCAATTAAAAAAAAGAAAAGAACAAGCTAAAAGAGCATGTCTTAGCAGAGTCCATTACCACTCCTGCAAGTAAGCTAAACATGTGTCTTTTTTCCTATTGACTAAAATGTTCCTTTCCAATGACATTATTGAGCCCCATAAATTGAAGTATTATTATTAAATATTATCATCAAGAATATATCACTTCATTATTTCAATTCATATTATACTACCAAAACTTTTAACAGAAATTTTGAAACAAATGCCACACACGTACATATATACGCAGGCTCATTTTGCCCCTTACCTAAAGACCTGCAGACTGAAATGGTTGCTTCCTCCAAAAGCTTCAGCTCATTGCTGGAGAGAGAGAAAAAAGGTAATTAATAACTACAACACTAAATATATACATGCTAACCAGTTAAAGGAATATACAAAAATAAAGAGAAAAACAATTTAGGAGGAAAATATGGTATATGTAGCGGTAAACAATACAATCAACAAAATAAAGTTAAGCTTCTGTTTTCAACATAATTAGAAAATGTACTATAATTCTCAATATAAGATTTTTTTTTTAAGATTTTATTTATTTATTTGACAGAGAGAGGGAACACAAGCCAGGGGAAAGGGAGAGGGAGAAGCAGACTTCCCGCTCAGCAGGAAGGCCAACGCAGGGCTCAATCCCAGGACCCCAGGATCATGACCTGAGCCAAAGGCAGACCTTTAACTGAGCCCTCCAGGTGCCTCTCAATGAGATTCCTAAAAGAGAAGCACTCGAGGAGCCCCACCTTTCAGGCACTGGGGCAGGGGAAAGGGAGGAATGGAGAGACTTAGAAAAATGCAAGAAAGTCACTCCAAAGTACCAAGCACAGAGCAGGGTCCCAGCTGCCCAGTTCAAAGAGCAGTACCAATCATGGGGTTATAGTTATTTGGGGAAAATGCCATTATTTTTAGGAGATATATGGAATCTCGTGATATCTGCAATACCTTCAAACAGATCAACAACAAAGAAAGGAACAAGGGAAGAAAAGAGAGAACATATACATAAGCTTCAATAATTTATAAACATATAGGAAAAAAAACACAGAAAAATAGAAACAGAGACAGAGACAAGAGGTACAGACACAGACAGACATAAAACTCAGAAATAAAAAACACAGGGGAAAGCTTTATGACATTGAATTCGGCAATGAGTTCTTGGATATGACATCAAAACCGAGGACATGAAAAGAAAAAATACGTTAAGATGGGCTTTACCAAAATTAAGAGCTTTTGCACATCAAAGGATACTATCACAGAGTAAAAAGTCAACCCAACAAAATGGGAGAAAATATTTGCAAATAATGTATCTGACAAGACTAATATCTGGAATACACAAACAAACAAACAAAAATCTCTGACTCAAGAACAGCAACAAAAAAGCCCACAAAAACAATCCAATTTAAAAATGGACAAAGGGGGGCGCCTGGGTGGCTCAGTGGGTTAAAGCCTCTGCCTTCTGCTCAGGTCATGATCCCAGGGTCCTGGGATCGAGCCCCACATCGGGCTCTCTGCTCAGCGGGAAGCCTGCTTCTACCTCTCTCTCTGCCTGCCTCTCTGCCTACTTGTGATCTCTATCTGTCAAATGAATAAATTAAAAAAAATCTTTAAAAAAAAAAAAAATAAAAAATAAAAATAAAAATGGACAAAGGATTTAAACAGATATATCTCCAAAGAAGACATACAAAAGGCTAACAGGTATATATGAAAAGATGTACAACAACACTAGTCATTAGGGAAATGTAAATCAAAACCACAATGAGATACTGCTTTCAGACCTATTAAAATGGCTATTAAAAAAAAAAAAAGGAAAGAAAAAAGTAAATATTGGACGGGATGTAGAGAAATGGGGACCCTCATGCACAGCTGGTGAGCATGTAAAATGATGCAGGGGCTATGAAAAAGAGTATGGCAATTCCTCAAAAAACTAAATATATAATTACTATGTGACCAAGCAATTCCATTTCTGGTTATACATACACCCAAAAAGGACTGAAAGCAGGGATTCATATTGATATATGTACACCATGTTCACCATCATTCACAAAAAGCAAAAGCAGAAGCAACCAAAGTGTCCATCAATGGATGAATCATGATACAAAATATGGTACACATCCATACAATGAAATATTATTCAGCCTTAAAAAGGAAAGAAATTCTGACACATTACAACATAGATGAACCTTGAAGACATTATGCTAAATGAAACAAACCAGCCACAAAAAGACAAATACTGTATGATTCCACTTATATAAGGCTCCTAGAGTAGTCAAATTCATAGGGAGGAAAGTAGAATGGTGGTTCCCAATGGTGAAGTTGGAGGCAGAGGAGATGGGAAGTCAAGTGTTTAATGGGTAGAGTTTCAGTTTGGGAAGATGAAAGAGTTCTGGAGATGGATGGTGGGTTAAACAACAAAGTGAACATATTTAATGCCACAGAAGTGTCCACTTAAAAATGGTTAAAATGAGGGGCAGCTGGGTGGCTCAGTCCACTAAGTGTCCAACTCTTGGTTTTGGCTCAGGTCATGATCTCAGGGTCAGACTGAGATGGATGTTGGGCTCTGCGCTGAGCATGGAGTCTGCTTGAGACTCTCTCTCCTTCTCCCTCTGCCCCTCCCCACCCTGCGTTCTCCCCACCCCCCCGACTCTCTAAAATAAATAAACTTTTTTTTTTAATGGTTAAAATGATCAATTTTCTGTTGTGTCTATTTTGCCACAATAAAAAAAAAAAAAAAAAAAGCACATTCCACTTCCAATTCCAGCTCAACTAGTTACAACCTACGTGACTTAGGCTAGTTTCTTAACTCTTTATGTCTTCATTTCCTCATTTACACACAGAGATCATCATGAGCACGCCTGCTCCACAAGCATCGTCATCATTACGTCACCTAACACATATGAAGTGCTTAGAACAGTGTCCAGCACAGAGTAAAACCTCAGGAAATGATAGCTAGTTACTGATTCCAAAATGTAGTGGGTTTTCCCCCAGTTAATTAAAATAATGTTTTATGCTTATATAACCCTTTAAACGTTTCTCACAGCACTTTCAAATTTATTAGCATATTTAAATCCCATGATGACCTCTTCTAATAAGCAGAAGAGTTACAAATCCTCTTTTTATGTTTACATAAATACATATGGCTGTATTATTAAAATTGATTTCACCTGCTTCACTTTTCTAATGTGGTTGTTGGAAAACTTTAAATTATGTGGGTCTCCCCTTGTATTTGCATGAGAGCCACTCTAGAACCTGTCTCCCAACAAGTGAAGACAGTATCATGTTTAAGTATTATACACACACATAAAGCTAAAACCTACTCATTACTTCAGTGAACATGCCATTACCTTAGGAATCTCAAATTATATTCACACTCAAAAAGGTAAATATCTGGGGTGCCTGGGTGGCTCAGTGGCTTAAACCTCTGCCTTTGCCTCAGGTCATGATCTCAGGGTCCTGGGATCAAGCCCCACATCGGGATCCCTGCTCAGTGGGGAGCCTGCTTCTCTCTCTTTCTGCATGCCTCTCTGCCTACTTGTGATCTTTGTCAAATAAATAAATAAAATCCTTAAAAAAAAAAAAAAGTAAGTATCTTTTCAAAGTTAAATCTGCAAGTTTCACCCAAGGTTGAAAAAAAAATTTTTAGGCAAAATAACCCCAAAATGATCCTACAACAAAGCGTATATGGGTCTCTAGTCTTTGTCACCGTATTTTTATTTATAAAAATATTTTTATTGTCTGACTGCCTCACGGTGTCAGTCTGCTGATCTCCCCCATCCTTTTCTCTTATCTTCCCACCTAACAGGGTTGTTTAGCATAACCCCACTCCCTGGTCACTGCTGACTCAATCAGGGATAGAATCTACTGTAAGCCACGCCAGTCTTGGGGAATTTGGATCTGAGATGGAAAGACAGATTTTCCATACACCTGGAATTTGGCTGCAAAGCTGAGAGTTGGGGGAAACCATCCTCTATCCACTGAGAAGCAGAGAAAGCCAGTTAGTAAGAAAAACAAATGAAGGAACTTTGAGGAGAAAGCAGAGGCCAACAGAAAGGTCTCTCTGAATTCCCGCTCGCCTTCTGATTCTTGGGGTCGGTTCTTCCGAGAGCCCAGCTATGTTCTCGACCTTAGATTCAATGAGATATCCCTGTCTGTTCATCACATATGCCCCTCATTCTGGCATATGCTAAATCAATTGATTTTTGTTAATAACCAAGACTTCTAATTAATAAATCACTGTGGTCTGATTTAATAATATACATTAGCAGTTGGCAGGAAGTAGAAACTATGAGTTACTCAATTTATTGGTTACTCAGGCAAAAAATAAAAGAGGTATAAATGCAAAAGACTGTAAATAGCTTTATGAGATTAATAACTCAACCACATGCATAAAATCTGTCTCAGTGGTGCTTCTATCTTCTTCAGTCAATAACACTCTCTTAAAACTGGCTGGAACCAAGAGCTTCAATTATATACATGAGGCTACAATCTTCAAAAGCTTCTATGCCTATTCATTCAGCAAACACTGCCTGGACACTTGGGACATCCCGGGTTCTCTGAAAGATGCTGCCTCTGTCTTCAAGTTACATTTAGAAATAAAGAAGTAGACAAACTATTTGGTGGAGGGGAAACCCCAAGATCAAGGCTAGCCCTTGAACTCATAGGAGGTGCCTCCAACCTACCCCAGGAGAAGTCAAGGAAGACATCCCCGAAGAAGTAACTGCAAAAGAAGTCAGTCTGGCAGACAAAGGGGAGGGAAAAGGGGAGGGTTTTCTAGACATTGAGTAACAACACATGCAAAAAGCATGGCCATCACACAGCCGGGCACATTCTGGAAAGCAGAGGCTAATCTACATTGGAGAATGGAAAACCAGAATACTAGAAAAGTACCCTAACCAGACGAAGTCTGGAGTTCAGTTTCTCAACTTGTTATCAACAGAAAGGCACTGAATGGTCCCAAAACAGGGTTCTGATTTATTTTTCATACAATACTAGCCTGAAAAAATGATTAATTCCAACATCTATTAGTAAGGCTGGCTTGGACATCACTTCCTCCAGAAAATCTTCTTTGATCACATAAGAAGAGGTCTCTGGTGCCCCAAAAGCACCCAATTATAAAACTGAGTACTTAGTAGCAACTTTGCCCAACTTCTCCTCTGTGTGTCCCTCTGCTCCAAGCCTGTGGGGTCCTCATTCATCCCGGCATTCGCAACCTGGTACAAAGCAGGCACATAATAAAAATGTCCTGACCGAGGGAATGCCATCGTCAGACACTCTGTTAGAAGACAAAACTAATTATTTCCCCCTATTCCTCCAGAAGCACCTCACACTCTCCAACCCTCGAGGCAAGGTCTGCCCCAGAGCTTAAATTTTTATTAAAATATTTTTAAAATACATCTATTTAATTCCAAGTATGAAATAATATTTCTTTCTGAAGCAGTCTGATTTCTTTGTCACTCAAGGATGAAGAGAGGGGAAAGGTGGGGAATCAGCACCCCCTCTCTTGGAAAGCTCCCTCTTGCGGTAAGCCAGCCAGCACCTGTGGGTGGTGTGCAATCAGGCCGTGTAATCAGGCTGGGCAGGCCTGGGTCCCCTCCACAGGGCTATGAGCTCAAGGAGCACCACTGCCGCCACCCCCTCAACAATCACCACTTTGGGTCAGAAGCATCTCCAGTGCCCAAACTGTAAACGAAGGAGGCCAGGGAAAATGTCTCAATCACCCATGCCTCCCAGAAGAATAACACTTGGTCATGACCCAGTAAATCACAGGTTCACAGAACCGTGTTTGTAGCAGGAGCAGCACAGGTTCCGCACCCTGAAGCGTCACTTATTTCTACAAAGGAAATCAGCCAGACACACCGCCCTGGCCAAAAGCAACATGCTGATCATTATAATAGAATTCCCCTTCCTCTCATCCCTCTATCCTAATTTTCGAAACTTCTTGGAACATTTTAGGAATAGTCTTCGTTTTCATTTGCTTGATTTAGAGCTAAAATGAGGTGGTAAGCAACCGGGGCGGTTGGTAACTGTTGCCGGGTATTTAGGAATCTACGCGCAAAGCTGTTTTAGTTAAACAAATGAGCTCAGATGCTCTGGCAGCAGGCGACTAACAAATCATCATTTGCAGTAAATAAAAGTAAAATGGTGCTGCAAAATCAGCCAATGTTTCCAAGACAATTACAATTAGAAACCGAATGTTGTTTCTGAAGGCAGATTTGGGGTACTGGGAGAATGCAAAAAGGGGGCAAAAGGGCAGCAAATATTTACACCAATACAGATTTAATAAATGAGTACCACACAGGGAACTCCAAACTCATTGTACACAAAACTCTACAACTCGAGGTCAATTGTTTAAATGTCGATAATGGGATGTTAGGGATAATAAATACTCAAAACTAGTCATCTCTTCACTTGATCTTAGCCAAAAGGCCGAGAAACGATAAAACTAGTCATCTCTCTCTTTTTTTTTTTCCTAAGATTATTTATTTGATAGAGAGACAGTGAGAGAGGGAACACAAGCAGGGGGAGTGGGAGAGGGAGAAGTAGGCTTCCCGCTGAGCAGGGAGCCCGATGAGGGGCTCAATCCCAGGACCCTTGGGACCATGACCTGAGCTAAAGGCAGACGCGTAACGACTGAGCCAGCCAGGCGCCCAAAACTAGTCATCTCTTAATCAAACTTTTGTACATGAACTAAACTGTAGATAAAACAACCACACTGATCGATTATCAGGCGCAGCTCAGTCTGAAGCAATCCTTCTCTGTGATAACGTAGTAGGCGCCTCCCACCCAGGGTTTGGCCACTCTTCCACAGCAACACAAACAAAGGGAGTCTCACAGGAGTCTCAGTTTTGCTGGTGACACTGGGATAACAGTAAGACCCGTGGGACTGGAGAGATGTTCCCCAGAATCACACGCACGTATCTCAACAAACTGTGAAACTGGTCTAGGGATTTTTCTAGTACTAAGAACCTTCACTGAACTTCCCTAAAGGTAATTCAGCAATGAAGTGGTTATTAAAATTTTCACAACTACAGCCAAGTTCTTAAACGTTACCACTGCCATTTCTGTTCCTTTGATTCCCTGAAGATAATCTCCCTAGGAGAACTCTACCAACCTCGAAGTCAGCTTCTAAGACCAAATTCCCCAGTGAATACCAATAATACAGCTCAGTGATTTGTGAGTTAGGTCTCAAATAACCAGTACAGTCGATGCCCCTTCCGTTGAATGTGCTAACATACAGCAAAACCAAACTTAAATAACCAGGAAGCGTAGGCAGAGAACACTGGTAGGATAAAATACAGCCGAAGAGTAGAGAACCTCAAAGTCACACTGAGTTTGGATTTCACCCTGCATTAAGGGGGAAGCCACGGAGCACAGAATCAAAAACACACAGAACACGACTCTTAGAGCAGCAGCAAGGTGCCCCAGCTACACAACAGTTAAATGTCTGACCCTGATTCCAACCATCTTTTTAGACTTTCAGAACAACAAAAATGACTCAAACTAATGCTTCCAGGGATGTATATGATAAAGAAAGCCTGAACACGTACTCACAATACTAGAATTAAGACTACGGCCAAGTGTTGCACCTGCAAACTTAGATAAACTACTATCTTAACTGTTACTAAGGCAGAACACTTGACTTTAAACAGTCAAGTTTAAATGTTTACGGTTTAAAAAATCTAGTTGAATTCCACTAAAATTATACAACAATTGGAATACTGGGCAGGAATATCAACAGGAAGGCTAGAGAATGTCTCTGCATCCACTACATTCTCACGCCAGTCACTTCCAGTACCTGACCAAGCATACAGCCTCTCAACGGTTCCCATCACTTCTGCACACTAGCAAATGACTTTCCGACCATGTTAATGATTAATGATAATGACAATTATCAATGGTATAACCTAGCCAAGTTACTTCATTTGAGAGACTCAGTTGCTCATCTGCGAAACGAAGCTAAGGATACCACCAACTCACCACACAAAAATAAAATGAAACCGTATGTAGTAAACTATCAAATCTGCATAGATTTATTCTTAAATACACCTGACGAGTAATTTGTCGATCTTCCCGTTTTTCCCGCATGACACAGAAGGAAGGATAAAACAAAATTCAGTAACTCTTTAAGCAGCTTTATACATTTTGTGTCAAACAACTGTAGGTGATCTGCTTTGATCTTACTTACATTCGTATTTTACTACAGATGAACAACCCTAGTGGATTACCAAGGAAATCAAAAGTCCTTTGTCACCTAACAAAACTTCTCAATTTTACGTTACTTTTAATAAATGGCAGAACGGAGGCTTCTATCTAGGTAATTTTTTTAAAGATTTTATTTATTTATTAGACACACAGAGAGAGACCGCAAGCAGGCAGGGGGGTGGGGAAGCAGGCCCCCTGCTGAGCAGGGAGCCAGATGTGGGGTGATCCCAGGACTCTGACATCATGCCCTGAGCCGAAGGCAGATGCTTAATCCACTGAGCTACCCAGGTGCCCTTACTTTTTCTTTTTTAAAAGAAAATGTTTTGGGGGGCACCTCGGTGGCTCAGTCGGTTAAGTGTCTGCCTTTGGCTCAGGTCACGATCTCAGGGTCCTGGGATCAAGCCCCACAGCAGGCTTCCTGATCAGCAGGGAATCTGCTTCTCCCTCTTCCTCTGTTTCTCTCCCTGTTTGTGCACTCTCTCAAATTAAAAAAATCGTTTGTAAAAAAAGGTTTTATTTTTGTAGAAATGAGCCATACTAAATAAAGACAGAGGTAATACTATACAGCTACCGGAACTGCTAAACAAAGAAAAAAAAAGGAGTGACAAGTGACAACAGCAAATACTGGCAAGGACACAGAGAAAATGGATCTCACATACATTACTGGTGGGAATATAAAATGATATAGCCACCAGGAAACAGTTTGATAGTTTGTGTAACACCAAACGTGCACTTGGTAACTACACTTATCATAGTGAGAATTTTGTTATGTATACAATTATCATTTCACTAGGCTGTACAGCTAGAACTAACATAATATGCCAACTATACGTCAGTTAAAAATAAATTTTAAAAAATAATTTAAAAAAATACACTTCAACCTGCTCTTACCATACAACCCAGTGGCTGCACAGTTGACCATTTATCTCAAAGAAATAAAAACTTATATTCACCTGAAAACCTGTACACAACTGTTCACGGCAGGTTTACTCATAACAGACCCAAACTAGAAACAATGCAAACGTCCTTCAGTGAATCATCATTTAAACAAACTATGAGGGGCGCCTGGGTGGCTCAGTGGATTAAAGCCTCTGCCTTCAGCTCAGGTCATGATCGCAGGGTCCTGGGATCGAGCCCCACATTGGGCTCTCTGCTCAGCGGGGAGCCTGCTTCCTCCTCTCTGCCTGCCTCTCTGCCTACTTGTGATCTCTGTCTGTCAAATGAATAAATAAAATCTTAAGAAAAAAAACTATGATACATACAAAACACAGACTACTACTCAGCAATAAAAAGGAATGAACTACTGATATACACAACTTGAATGGATCTCAAGGGCATTATCCTGAGTGAAAAGAGCCAATCTCAAAATCTCAGAATCTACATAACTTTCTTGAAATAACAAAATGACAGAGATTGAAAACTGATCAGCGGCTGCCAAGAATTAGAGATGAGGGGGTGGGGGTTCGTGCAGCTATAAAGGGAAAGCACAAGGGAGCCTTGTTGGAATGAAACAGGTAAGCATCTTGATTGCGGTAGTGGTTATACAAGTCTATACATGTGATAAAATTGTACAGAGCTATATAAACACACAACAAATGTGTGCCATGTATAACTAACTGCTGAAGTTCCAATAACCTTCATGGATAGTACCAACATCAGTTTCCTGGCTTTGATACTGAACTATAGTTACGGGAGTTGTTACCACTGCGGGAGATGAGTGCAGTATGCCAGGGACCTCTTTGTACATTTCTGGCAACCTCCTGTGAATCTGTAATTATATTAAAATAACAAATTTTAAAAAGCAAATCATAAAAATAAAGCTACACAAGTGTTATATGAATAAACACATTTTTAAAATCCAGACTTCTACACAATTTTGCTTGAATAAATTACAGTATATGAATGGTTTTATAATTGGCTTTAACCACTTAAAATGCTGTGGATCTTTTCCCTTTTGTATAAACATATGATCATTTTTAATGACTGTGTAACATTAACAGTATGCAGATGCATCATTTTCATTTTTTATCAATCTCCTTACGAACATTAGGTTGTTAGCAATTTCCTTTCATAAACATTGTCTTCACACATGTATCTTTCTGCATATATTTCTGAACCTGTCCAATTATCTCAACATAAACTCCAGAACTGCAATTGCTAGGTCAATGAATACTTCTGTTCCAATGAGTACTGCAATTATACTGCAGGATGATTTAATGAATTATCACTCCCCACAGAAGTGCACAGCTATGGCTTATAATCCCACACATATTCCTAAATTTGCAAAATCATATGCTCAGATCTTTTGACACGAAATCCTGTGATCTTAATATTCAGAAAAACATATACCGACAGAAAGCAAGAATAAGCACCTATATGACAATCACAGAATTTCTTTTCCCTCTAAAAGAGCCTATTCAAAGGAATTCATAAAGGATGTGATGTCTAACTGGCAAATTATCATCACACCACTGTAAAGTCAGAGCAGAGTCTATCGAACACCACCGGCACTCCTTCATCACACCAGGCAGACCATTTTTGTATTAAATAACATGGGAGCCCACCAAGAACTACTGTACAGAGAGTTTGCAACTGCTTTGAACTTAAACTCCATGTCATGGTCCTCCGACAAAGAACTCTGGCCTTAACTTCAAAAATGGTACAGTGGAGAGGATACAGAAATGTTCAGTTTTGATGGAAAAAGAAAAAAAATAGCAAATATTAAGTAAAAAATAATTGTGTCTATTTTTTCATTACAGAAATAGATGATCAACTGTATCAGCCACTTATGCAGAAAATGTCTCCAGTGTCTCCAGCCACAATTCACGAGGTGAAAGGAGAGAAGAGAAACCACCTTGTCCCGCCTGGTTAGGTCTGCTGTCCCCCCACTACCTCGCAGAAACCCCGACATCCCTTCGTACACGGAAGAACAAAATGGACGGAGCTCAGTGTTAAGAGCACACATCCCTCCATTCACCAACACAGCACCCCTGTGAGGTGGCAAGCAGTTTCCAAAACTGACCAATAAACAAGAAAGAACATTTGTTGGTAGGGGAAAAAAAAGCTAATTTCATACGAAGCCTGTAGTTCAAGAATTCTAGTTTCGGCAACCAAAATAAATATATAAAAAGAGTCATCTAATAAACTAAATACCTATTCCTGTTAATTGTCACCCGTGAAACTATGGAAGAGTTATTTACAATATTTTAGTCAGCTGGCGTAAGAGCTCAGCCAGGCTTCAGCTGCCAACCCAAACAGTCGCCACTGCTGTGCGCAGAAGCGGCACACTTAGGCTGCTAACTGAACTTCCCCGTGACCCGTATGATGGAGCCAATACGACCCACCAGGAGGAATTGTTTGTGACCCTTCAGCACGTCCCACAATCCACCGTTGGTTCCCTGCCCATGCCTGGACTCTTCCATTTCTCTTCTACCAACCCATCTGTCTCATTCTTCATCTGTCCACACTTTGGATTTTTGAGTAACACAAGAGGTACTAAGGGATGCTGCCAGGCCACGGCGCTGGCCCTCGGGGATTAAGGAAAGAAAGAAGAGGTGAATAACACATAATCTTAGAAAACAGTCTTACCAAGTGGTTGTAAAACAACACTGCAACCCAAGTAAGAGTCTTACCATACTCTCAGATACGCAAGGTATGTCGGTTCCCACATAAAAGCAAATTTTTAAATTTTATTTGTTTAAAGATTTTATTTATTTATCTGACACAGAGAGAGAGAGAATTCACAAGCAGGGGGAGCAGGAGAGAGAGAAGTAGGTTCCCTGCTTGAGCAGGGTGCCTGACGCAGGGCTCCATCCCAGGACCCTGGGATCATGAGCCCAGCCAAAGGCAGACGCCTTACTGACTGAGCCACCCAGTCGGTACCCCAAAGGCAGATCTATCTATCTATTTATTTATTTATTTATTTGTCAGAGAGAGTGAGCACAGGCAGACAGAGTGTCAGGCTGAGGCAGAGGGAGAAGCAGGCTCCCTGCTGAGCAAGGAGCCCGATGTGGGACTCAATCCCAGGACACTGGGATCATGACCTGAGCTGAAGGCAGCCGCTTAACTGAGCCACCCAGGCGTCCCGGCAGATTTTTTTTTTTAAAGTTTTTACACACAGATAAAAGTATTTTTAAAAACTAAAAATGTGACTAAGTATACAGTTAGCAGGATTTCATCAATTTGAACTCCACTAATTGAGAATTTTAATTGCTTGTCTAAAATGAAGTTTAAACTAACTTTCACATTCTATTTAAAGACAGTATTTCAACACGAGAGGAGAAGATTTAGGAAAAGTGTTTTTTAACTTCTAACAATAGAAATGTGTTTAAAGGGGCACCCGGCTGGTTCAGTCAGCAGAGCAAGCTACTCATCTCAGAGGGTTGTGAGTTCAAGCCCCACACTATACAAGCCCCACATAAACCTTACTTAAAAGAAAAAAAAAAAAAAGCCTTTTCTTTAATCTCAAGAGTCTCCAGTTCAAGGCCCATGTTGGGCTCCACGCTCAGCATGTAGTCTACTTGAGAAAAAAAAAAAGGAAGGAAAATAAATGTGTTAAAGGACTCTGGCATATTAATTGCTGATATGGAAATAAATTTGCTGATTAGCTCTAATTTGCCATCTTTACAGACTTGTAAACAACTCAGAGTGCTCTCACAGCGGTTACTGCACCCGACTTCTTTCCAAAACCCTGAGAAGCTGCCTGAGGAAACTGGAGCATTCTCATTTTACACATGGCAGGAACAGAGAAGCCAAGCAAGCAACTTGCCCAAGGTCACAACGTGAGAATAAACACATCTAATGTCTAATACTCTTTCCATATGAATAGTATTTAACTCCTTTCTTTAAATTTTTTTGAAGACTTATTTGAGAGAGAGAGAACGTGCACAAGTCGGGGGGGAGGGGCAGGGAGAGAGGAAGGAGAGCAGCAGACTCCCCAGTGAGCCCAACTCAGGGCTCACAACCATGAGGATCATGACCTGAGCCAAAACCAAGAGTCAAATGCTTAACTAACTGAGCCACCCACCCAGGTAGGTACCCCTTAGCTCCTTTTTTATTAAAGCAAACCCACATAACATCAAACTAAAATATTATTACTAGCTATCCGGAATTTCTATACATACCTAAAAGAAGTTATGCCATACAGGTACCATCTACTATAAAGATTATATCTATGTTATGATTAAAATCATGTAAAGCCTTTGGGAATGATAAAGAACTAAAGGAAACAGAAAATTTTAAGCCTAGTAAGGAAAGTGGCAGGATGACAGAGGGACTTTTTTTAACTGTTACAGAATCATAAACTATAGTTTCGTCAGGAAGCTAAATTTTTAAATTTTATATTTCCTAAGTCACAGCTTTCAGCAATTTAGACTGGTTTTACTGTACTTAACTTCAAGCACACCCACCTTATATGTGAATCTCAGTAATAATAGATGATAAACTCACAGTTCAAAACTTATTTAATGAAAAGCTGATGGACAGAAAGCTGTTGGGGGTAAAATTATATGTAGATTTTCGGAACACACATCTGCTGAGTGATCAAACTACAATTATGAGGTTCAAAAAAGAAGCACTAAAAATTTTGTCATGATTTCAAAATCGACATTAATAATGTTATTTTCGGCCCACAACACACATACTCTGAGAAGATATAATGTTTTGTCAGTTTAAAACACAACCTGAGGGACACCTGGGTGGCTCAGCTGATTAAGCGTCTGCTTTCAATGATCCCAGCGTCCTAGGATCGAGTCCCCCATCAGGCTCCCTGCTCAGCGGGAAGCCTGCTTCTCCCTCTGCCTCTGCCGGTTACTCTCCTGCTTGTGCTCTCTCTCTCTCTCTCTCTGACAAATAAATAAAACTTTTTATAAATAAATAAATAAATAAATAAAGCACGACCTGAGTAAATAAACAAGTAGCCATTCAGCAAAATACGGAAGCATTTCTGAAGCCTTTTCTTCCCCTTAGCAAAGAGAAAATTACAGAAATCATTCACAAAACTAACTAGAATCAGCCCATTCAGTAGTTAAACTGTGGGAATGTTAATGTTTTAAAAGGGCCTATTCATGGGAAAAAGTCAAAGGATAAAAACTTCATATAAATTTATTATAGCAGTTTTTAATGCACCAAGCAGAACCAAAAAGGTGTTTATATTCATGTGATTCACAGACAATCCTAAATGTTGTCATTCAACAGCCAAAATGAAAGGAACTATAACTATTAAAACGTCAAAGTTTCAGCAGCCACCATGCAAGATAATATTGCTTTATTTTCTCAAGAAAGGAACAGAAAAAAAAAATTACTTCAAAATCCAGATTCCAACCAACATACCAAGAAAAGCAAAGAAGGGAGCATCTGCAATAAAACGCACTTGCCCCTTACTTTAATGTTTTAAACAAGGTTAGTTATATTGCCCCCATTTAAACTGGTAGTTTGAAGGAGGCATCAACCCGGGCCAAACTCAACGAATCTTCTAAAGGGAGCTTGCACAGAAAGGTATCAATGAAAGAACAGGAAATAAAGGTTTTTAACTCAAGACGTAAAAACTGAACTTCTTTGGGGATCTCAACTAGAGAAAATAAGATGCCAAAAAAAGAAATCTCAAATTATTTCTTCCCTTAGTCAAACGGTGAGGATGTGCAAACGTCTGATGGAAGAAATGGAGTTGAGGCGGCGGTCAGGGGCCCCCCCAGGCCCACCTCAACAGCACAGCAGACAGCTTCACCTTGAGAGGTGCTTATAAAACCGCACAGCAAGTACGCCAAAGAGAATAAAAACACAGCCGCGGAGACAGGCATCAAAAATTCAAAGAAAAAAATAGTTTTACAATGACTGAATAGTTTGTCAGTTAAAAACTTGTGACTGAATTCAATAAAGTCTCTTTTCCTGTTTCTCAGCTGAGGAAACAGATCAAGGACCTCTGAGAAAGGATCATTCAGGCAGCTCCCTGGGAACAGAGAGAAGCGCCACTCCACGCAAGGCAAGGTTAAAACACCAGACAGACTATCCAGCCACTTGCGCGACTTAAGCGTAAATAATGTAATCATTACCTTTACGTTGTAATAAAGGCACTCGAACATTAAAGTACCAGCGCTTGGGACATACCGGGCTTTGAAATTGCTTGAAAATGTGAACAGATAATCGGGTGATTCTCTACTCAAAGACTGTACTTAGATACGGCAGGTCTTTAACCGTTATTTGAAGCTCAGTCTGTATGATGCTTCCAAGTGGAGACTGTGTAGCAGGATGGTCAACAGATTCCATGTCCACAGCTACAGAATCTGGGTTTAAATCTGGTCGGCACCAGCTATGAACTGTGTGATCCTGGACAACCCCCAGGTCTCTGTGTCCTCGCCTGCAGTCCCTACATCACACACCTGATGGGAGATGTACACAGGGACAGGCACTGAGGGCAAAGAGCAGGCACTGGGCCACACAGTGAGTGCTCGGTTAAGAACCGCTGAATTAACCATCGTGTTTGCATTAGAAAGTCTTTTGGCTGAATATACGCATTTTTATAATGTAAGAAGGATCCCCGAAAAAAAAAAAAATCAGACTAGTAACTGGAACCTAACAACTGCACAGAAATGGAGAACCAGAGCACCTGAAAGGCACAGTCGATTAAGCACCTGACTCTTGATTTCGGCTAAGTCGTGATCTCAGGGTCGTGAGATGGAGCCCCATCTCCGGCTCCGCGCTCAATGAGGAGTCTGCTTGAGACATTCTCTCTGTCTCTCTCTGCCCTCCCCCATACGCACTTTCCCTCTAAAATAACTCGTTTAAAAATTTTTTTATTAAGGGCGCCAGGGTGGCTCAGTGGGTTAAAGCCTCTGCCTTTGGCTCAGGTCGTGATCTCAGGGTCCTGGGATCGAGCCCCACATGGGGCTCTCTGCTCAGCAGGGAGCCTGCTTCCTCCCTCTCTCTCTGCCTGCCTCTCTGCCTACTTGTGATCTCTGTCTGTCAAATAAATAAATAAAATCTTTTAAAAAAATTTTTTTATTAAAAAATAGAGTTTAAAGAAATGTGTAAGTACAACAAACTGAAGTTTTAAAAACATGATGTGATGTGGTATGCACATACTATGGATACCATTCAGCTTTAAAAGGAAATTGAGGGGCGCCTGGGTGGCTCAGTAGGTGAAGTATTTGCCTTTGGCTCAGGTCATGATTCCAGGGTCCTAGGATCTAGCCAGGCATCTGGCTCCCTGCTCAGCGGGGATTCTGATCTCCCTCTACACCACTCCTCCCCTACCACTTGTGTGCTCTCTCTCGCTCACTCTCTCTAAAACATAAAATCTTAAAAAAAAAAGGGGGGGGGATAGACACGTGCTACTGCATGGATGAACCTTAGAATTATACTATGTCAAAGAAGCCAGACGCAACATGACAGATACTACATGGTTCCATTTATATGAGGTGCCTAGAATAGACAACTTCATAGAGACAGAAAGTAGACTATAGAGGGCCCCAGGGGCTGGGGAAAGGAGGAGTCTAATGGGTACAGAGTTTCTGTCTGAAATGATAAAAAAGTTCTGGAAATGGACACTGATGATGACCATAACTGGGAATGTACTTAATGCCACTGAATCACATATTTAAAAACGGCTACAACAGTAAATTTCACGTTATGTAAATTTTCCCATAATAAAACAAACTATGTGAGTAAAATCTTTCCATATATTATAGGAGAGTAAGTAAATTATAATAGACGCAACTCAATTCTCAAATATCAACATGAAAACATGCTCATCTCTGGACTATAATGCAACAAAAAAAAATCTCTAACACGGCCAAAAAGTTTCCTTGCTCACCGTTTGCCTTTTACCACTTTTTTAACAAGCAAGACTTACTCCTGCTGCAGGTCCATATTCATACTTGTTATTCCTCTACCTGGAATACTCTTCCCCAGAATTTGCATGGCTCAGTCCCTGATTTTGCTCATGTCTCTGCTGCTTCCCTGCAAACCCTCTACCTAAAGATACCTAAGGAAACCACCTGCTTCTATCTGCTCCCATTCTGTCACTCCGCATGACCTTGCTCTGCCTTATTTTTCTTCACTACACTTGGCACTTTCAGAAATGATTTTACAGATTTATTTCCTTTCTTATCGCCCATCTCCTCCACTAAAATGCAAGCTGCAAGAGGGCAGCTTCATTCCTCAAGTTCACTGAAAGATTTCCAGCTCCTAAAAATAGAGCCTGGGAAATAGGGGGCTTTCAATAACTATTTTTTTGGTAAATAAGTTTTTTAAATTTCCATTTACTGGAAAACAAATATGTCATACAGAATACATTATTTTTTTTTAAAGATTTTATTTATTTATTTATTTGACAGAGAGAGAGAGAGATCACAAGCAGGCAGAGAGGTAGGCAGAGAGGAGGAAACAGGCTCCCTGCTGAGCAGAGAGCCCGGGGCTCGATCCCAGGACCCTGAGATCACGACCTGAGCCGAAGGCAGAGGCTTAACCCACTGAGCCACCCAGGCACCCCCAAAATACATTATTTTTAAGTTGCAAAATAATAAGAGTTTAATCCCATATTTGTAGGAGAAAAAAGGCAGATATAAATAAATATGACTATCTGTAGGTATGTGCGTTGTAAAAAGTACAGGAGAATATATTCTAAATGTCAAAAGTGACATTCTCTATGTGATGAGAACACATGACCATTTTCCCTTTTATTTTCTAACTTTCCTACAATGAAAGATTTGTGTGATTTTTAAAAAAAAAAAAAAAAAGATGATTTTTACCAGCAAAGCAACTACTAGAAACTCACTCCCCTTACACAGTTAGAGATATGCATAAAGACTTGGCTACTATTAAGTTCATCAGAGTTTTACATTTAATCACAAAAAAAGAAACGACCAAAAAGTCCAACATTAGTTAGATAAATTACTGTCCTCTGTAAGACAGAATATTGTACACCATTTTAAAATCTATATTGCAGGAAAAAAAATGACATGAGGAAAATGTAAGTTAAAGAACACGTAGAATATGAGGCATTTTTTTTTAAGATGTTATTTATTTGAGAGTTAGTGGGCAAGAAAGCGGGAGCAAGAGCACAAGCAGGGGGAGGAACAGAGGGAGAAGGAGAAGCAGACTCCCCACTGAGCAAGGAGCCGGACCCCGGGACTCCATCCCCAGGACTCCAGGATCACCAATGGAGTAGAAGGCAGACACTTAACCAACTGAGCCACTCAGGCGCCCCCTGATGCAAACATTTTATATGAGAGGACTGATGGCATATACACCAAAATGTTAATAATAGTTACTTCTTATTTCTTTTCTTTTTCTTTTTTTAAGTAGGCTCCAGGCCCAGCTTGAGCTCAACACGGGGCTTGAACTCAGGACCCTGAAATCAAGACCTAAGCTGACATCAAGAGTCAGATGTTTAACCAACTGAGTCACCCAAGCACCCCAATAATGGTTACTTCTTATCACTATTATTTTTACCTTTTTGCCTCTGTGCTTTGCTGTATGCAAAGGTACCAAAAGCAAACACACATTACTTTAGTACTCAAAAACATGAGCTTAAGTGACCATGTTGACAGTGCCAAAAATCGCCTTCTTGCCTTGTTTGAGCGCCATCTAGTGCTCAGGACGTATAATACCATTTTCACAATGCAGTCGAGGTTTCTACAGGTATTCTTTACAAACAGGGCATTATGTAAGCACAGAGACAAATATCACTACGCTCTGTGTCTGGCCTGATTTCTACAACTGAACAACTGATTCAAACGAGTCAGAGGATTTCTGATCTTTAGGATAAAATAGTTATCAGAAAAATTGGTTAGACTTCTTTTTTTCATCACTCAAATATTTTAGGCTAACTCTTGAAGACAAGACTAACTCCTTGAAGAAGTGGAAACTCAGACACTGTACATGCATTATGGTGTTTAATCTAGACGATAGGCATTATTTCCATTTTACAGAAGCATCAAAAGGCCCAGTGAAATGAAGCAGCTTGCCTAGATTCACAAAGCTGGTGAGTAGCGGAGCTGAGATGTGAGACGAAGTTGGGCTGCTCCAAAATCCATGCTTCCCCAACACGCTTCACTGTCTCCATTCTTTACAGATCACCAAAAAAAATCAATGCATCTTTTAGGAAAATTATTCTCATTCTCAATTAGTATACACGCATGTGGGCCTCTAAAAAACAAAACCAACACACAGACCAAAAGCAGAAACACAATCATAAATACAGAGACCTGGTGGCTGCCGGAGGGGAGGGAGGTGGAGGGATAGAGGAAATACGGGAAGGAGATTAAGAGGTTTAAGCTTTCGGTTATAAAATAAATAAATCATGGGATGAAAAGTATAGCAGAAACCATAATCGAGAATATTATAATGACATTTGGTGACAGATGGTGACTACACGTTGAGGCGAGCACTGCACAATGCACAGAATACTGAATCACTATGTTATATATCTAAAACTAGTATAATGTTGAATGTCAACTACATTTCAATAAAAATTAAATACACAAGCTATCACTATATTCCGGAGTGTTGCTCTCAGATCTAGTACTGTAAGCTCATTAAGCATTTAGGTTCAAATCAAGTATCTATTTAAAACAAAAGAACATTTAAAACACACTGTGCTATCTATTCTTCTGTTGGCCACTCAATTCCATGAGGACAGCTGCCTGCCCTACTTTCTCCTTTCCTGCTCCTTCCAATCTAACATCCAGCCCACCCAAAAAGAAATGTCCCTAAAACAATACTTCCGCTAAATCCACTAAACAAGAACCTACAGTTCTAATCCTCAGCTTTCTAATAGGTGTGGCCAAAAAAGTAAGCACCCTTCTTCCTGTCACCAGACCTGGGCAGCCCCATCACTTCACCCTGCAATACCATGAATCATGTTGGGAAGTGCCTTCAGTGATCCGTAAAATCCGTTCCCAACCTATTACACTTGTTTCTCATACCTTGCCAACACAAACTAGAAGAATTAATGGAAGTCATTTGGTCATACTTTACTCACAGCACAAGAATCACTTTTTTCTTTTTTTAAGTAGGCTCCACACCCAGCATGGAGCCCAGCTGGGGGCTTGAACTCACAAACCCCGAGATCAAAACCTGAGCTGAGATCAAGAGTTGGATGCTTGGGGTGCCTGGGTGGCGCAGTGGCTTAAACCTCTGCCTTCGACTCAGGTCATGATCTCAGGGTCCTGGGATTGAGCCCCGCATCGGGCCCTCTGCTCAGCAGGGAGCCTGCTTCCCCCCCCCCCGGCCCCGCCCCGCCTGCCACTCTGCCTACTTGTGATCTGTCAAATAAATAAATAAATTTAAATTTAAAAAAGCAACAGAAACTTATTTTTTTAAAAAATGAGTTGGATGCTTAATCGACTAGCCCCCCAGGTGCCCTCACAAGAATCACGTGTACGCAGTTATTCACTGTGGCATTTGTTTGCAAGGTAGTAATAAAATGCTGGAAGCAATCCAAATGGTTAAACTATATGGCTGTAATAATTTTGGTATATTCAGGAATGATACGTTACGTCTTCATCAAAAACAATGAGGAAGCTAATACACAGAAGGTTCTCCAAAATACAATCAAAGGAAAAAGCACAAAGTGCAAAAGCATAAGTAATACATATTATCATCTAAAACAAGGGGGATGTATGTGCATGTGTTTGTAAATGCACATTTACATGCACATGCATGAATGTTTGTGTCCCCCACCATAATATATATGTTGAAATACTAACCCCAAAAGTGATGGTATTGGTAGGTGGGTCTTTGGGGTGATTAAGTCATGAGGATGAAACCCTCACACATGGGATCAGTACCATTACTAGAAAGGCCCCCAGAGAGCTTGCTCACCCCTCCCACCGAGTGCAGAACAGAGAAGGTACTGGCTGTACACTTAGGATGACTGGTAACATTGGTTGCCTCTGGGGAAGAGAACGAGACATCCTGGAGGACAGAGGAAGAGAGACTTCCCACTTTCCTCTAAGTCTTTTGAATTTTGGACAAGAATGTGTTATCAGGTGCTTGGATGGCTCAGTTGGTTAAGCATCCGACTCTTGATTTCAGCTCAGGTTGTTATCTTGGGGCTGTGAGATCGACCCCCATGTGGCGTTCCCGGCGCAGTGGAGAGTTTGCTTGAGATTCTCTCCCCCTCTCTCTGCGCCACCCCTGCACTCACAAGCACTCTCTTGCTCTCTCTCTCAAATAAATCTCTAAAAAATAAAGAATGTGGGGCACCTGGGTAGCTCAGTTGGTTAGGCGTCTGCCTTTGGCTCGGATCATGATCCCAGGGTCCGGGGATCGAGTCCACACTGAGCTCCCTACTCAGTGGGGAGCCTGCTTCTTCTTCTCCCCATGCTTATTCTCTCTCTCACTCACTCTCTCACACACAAATAAATAAAATCTTTTAAAAAATAAAAAAATTAAAGAATGTATTATCTTTCCAGATAAAAATAAATTATAATTTTTAAAATTCCATCTACAGACACCATGGTTCTTCCATTTCTTCACACCATCTGCCAATGCCAGAGGAGGCTCTAACCTCAAGACAGGCCCCTGTGATCAACATTTTCCTCAGGCAGGCTAGTGTCCCACTGGTCCACACCCACACACAGAACTGTGTCCTGCCTCACTGTCTCTGTCCATGCTCTTTTCAGAGGCATTTGAATTCTCTCTTTCCTTTTCTCTCCCTTTCTAAATCATTCACCTCAGCTGGGGCTCTGTTCACATTCCAACACCTCCAGAACACTTTCCAGGACCCGGTAATCGTGACTATCCTACACGGCTATCCATGTACCTTCTAACACTGTTTGTTTGGAACATGATAACTGAGCCTGTAACTGAATTATTTAAAAAAACAAACACTGAAGAAGTAATACCGTGGACCCTGAACAGTGCAGGGGTTGGGAGCACCAACTCCCGCAAAGTAGAAAATCCGCATTTAACTTCTGACCCAGAACTTAACCTCTAATAGCCTAATGTTTACCAGAAGCCTTACCAGTAACATTCAGTAGATTACCACATATTATGTATATGTATATATACTGTATTCTTATAGTAAATTTAGCTAGAGAAAAGATTATGCCATTAAGAAAATCATAAGGAAAATACATTTACAGTACTCTAATTGCAGTACAGTACCGTACCGCATTTATTGGTAAAAGATCCACACTTAAGTGCACCTGCAGAGTTCAAGTCTCTGTTGTTCAAGGGTCAACTGTAATTTCTGCTGAAGGAGAGAGTAATGACCACAGATGATGCAGTCAGGGTATCTAATAAAATGAAAGCCTGATCTTAGCCTTTCTACTGAAAATCTTTCAGTGGTTCCCACTGATACTAGGACAAAATTGAAACTGCTTACTATTTTCTACAAGGCCCCTCAAATCGGCCAAACCCCCACCCCTCACTGCTTCAGTTTTGCACACCTGCCACGTTCTTCCTCACCACTGGGAGACTCTGCGGCTCCCCTACTGCGCCGGTCCTCCCCTACTCCCACCCCCTTCCCTCCGGCTCAGGACTCCGAGCATCACTCCTGCTTTGGCTGCCTCCTGAAAGGAGTGCTGGCTGAGGGACACAGGGGTAGGAAGGAGGCTTTCATTAAACATCCTTTGGTACCTTCTGGGATTTGAGCCAGAAGTGAAACAAACCTATGCCACTTCCTCCTGAAAATCTGTGACTCACCCCGTCCGATTCTAACTCAGACACTGAGCTCCTGCTTCTGCTGTGCTCATGCTTCCCTGTACTACTTCTATAACAGCTTTTACCGTAGTTCACTGCACTCATCTATTGGTTTACAGGTAGATTGTAAGTCTGTGGAGGGCAAGAGACTTGACCTAGTTCTTCACTATATCCAGAGAAGCAAGTGAATAAATAATAGCTTATAAAAAGTGAAAGGTCATCTGGCCCAGTTGTTCTCAGGGACAAGCATGACACATATTACAAATGCAATCAGCACACTCCATACATTGACGTAGGGATATTTGGATGCCCATGAACCAAAAAAATAATAAGCATAGTTCTGTTTCTTGTTTTTGCTGCTATTATTTAGTAATCTATAAATGTACAAAATCAACCATGCAAGTAATTTAAAAATATTTTATAAGAAAAATAAACAGCATATTAAACTTAACTCTTAAATTAACCCTGATTTCATTTCAGACTTTTGCTTCACAAGTAATTTTTTAAAATATTTTATTTATTTATTTGACAGACAGAAATCACAAGGAGGTAGAGAAGCAGGCAGAGAGAGAGAGGAGGAAGCAGACTCCCTGCTGAGCAGAGAGCCCTATGCGGGGCTCAATTCCAGGACCCTGGGACCATGACCTGAGCCGAAGGCAGAGGCTTTAACCCACTGAGCCACCCAGAAGCCCCCACAAGTAATTTTAATAAGGTGAAAAGTTAAAAAACTACTGAAGAACCTAAACAGGATTTTGCAACCATGCCTGGAAACGCTAACAAAATCTGATTACTCTAGTGCCAACAACAATTTATAGTAAGGAAGGATTAGATTAGTCCTAAAGGCCTTATAGTTTCCAAAATATTGGCAGACACCAGTTTTTGGCTGCAAAAATGGGCTGCACTTGAAAACCACACATAGGGGTCCAAGGAGTTTCCAGAAGTGAGCAATCTCAAAAATGTCTAGGTTCAGAAATTCACCTCCATCCTGAGTCATTCACAAACTTTGTATTTCCATCCCTGCCTCTGTCAATGAGGTGGCACCTGCCAGCTCAGAGTCAAGGTCCTACAGGTCACACGTCCAACACCAGCACTGAGGGGGCAGGAGTCTCAAACCAAGCGACAGAGGGGCACCACCACAAGTGAAGCCCCTGGGACTCTTCCCCCGACACCTGCCACATGCAATGTGTTCACTTTCTGCTTTTCACACTTTCTGAGATTCCTGCAGTACATTTCTGCATAAACTAGGGTGAATTAAGAAAAAGGAACAACGTCCAAAAGAATATATATATGAGAGCAGCAGCAGATTTTCGAGAAAGAGCAGGAATTAACAAAGCAAACTAGAGAGCCGTGGTAATTCAAACTGTGAGGCAGAGGTTTAAGAAATAGACAAAAATGGCTAACACCTTATTCACATCACTGTTTCTTAAGCAATCCATCCTGCCCCTAGTACTCCAAAGTGCCAGTTCGGCATAAGTACACGGACACACAACACACTCTTCTTCTCCAAAAGTACTTGGCTGGGGGGCGCCTGGGTGGCTCAGTGGGTTAAGCCTCTGCCTTTCTTTGGCTTGGGTCATGATCCTGAGGTTCTGGGATGGAGCTTCACATCTGGCTCTCTACTCAGCAGGGAGCCTGCTTCCCTCTCTCTCTCTGCCTGCCTCTCTGCCTACTTGTGATCTCTGTCAAATGAATAAATAAAATCTTTAAAAACAAACAAAAGTACTTGGCTATTATTTTCTTTCCTTTGCCATTTAAGTTTTAGAATCAGCTTACCAAGATCTCTCCACCTCACTCCCCCAAACCCCCAATAAAAGCTGTTGGGATTTTAACTGGAATTGCCTTCTCTACAGGTCAACCGCGGAAGAACTGACGTTTTAATGAGTCTTCGAAACCTTTAAATGTGGTATCACTCTTCATTTAGTTAAGTCTTCTGTATAGTCTTTCAGAAGACACCGCACTGCAGTTTACATACGTGAGAAGAGAATTTTTTTTGACAACAAATGATGCGATCTCTCTCTGCCCTTTTTTCTCTTAGCGTTATTTCAATAGGAGCAGCAGTACTCAGTGACAACCCCTCAAAGTTTGCTGACGCTACAGCTGGCTTCAGTTTGACATCTCCTGCCCCTCCACAGCATCTTTAATTTTCCAAGGATCTCAGAAGCAGTAGTAAGTAGTTGCTTCATATAATGTGCAACTAATCCATGCTATCCCATGAACTGCAAACTAAGGGAAAGTCCTGAGTTAGAAATTAAACTTTATTGCCAAAATATATAAATAGTTCACAAAAAGGAAATGCCAATAATCCTTAATCCCTAAACACATAAAAACAAACATAACCTTGATCACTAAAGAGAGGCAAATTGAAACCATAAGGACTACAATACACATACATACATAGATTTTTCTTTTCTTTTAATTCACCATCAAAAAGAGAAAGAGACAGACCTTCCAAGCCTGGGATTAAGGGAGAGGGAAAGTACTTGTCACCATTATACTATTTTCATTAAACTGGTAAAGGAACAGAATTAAGTGTTTACCCTTATTTAATAATATAGTAAAAACTGTATTTTATATAACCTAAATGATGAAGGAAAGCTCTTCTTTACAGAAAAGTTCCACTTAATAAATGTACAAGAAATGACCAAATTAGAAATATCACCATTCTGTTATTTTTTTTTTAAAGATTTTATTTATTTATTTGACAGACAGAGATCACAAGTAGGCAGAGAGGCAGACAGAGAGAAAGGGGGAAGCAGGCTCCCCGATGAGCAGAGAGCCCGATGCAGGGCTCAATCCCAGGACTCTGGGATCAAAACTCAAGCCGAAGGCAGAGGCTTTAACCCACTGAGCCACCCAGGCGCCCCGCATTTTGTTATTTCTTATGAAACAGGTGATTCAGACCAAAACCATCAACATTCTCAAATCTCTCAGCAAATTTAGCATAACTAAAACCACACATTTTCTGTGTCCTGATGTAATACAGTACAAAGTATATAAAATCACTCATATAATACTCTTACCAAAACTGTTTAAATTTTATCAAGCCTTTAAATCTGTCTTCCAGTTTACAGAAAACAAAAAAAATTTTTTTTTTAAATTATGGTATGAGAAGCAATCAAGTAAATCAAAAAGGTAAAACATTCTACAGAAAAACAGACCCAATTTTTTCTTAATAGCACAGGAAAAAACCTGTGGCAGGGACTGGAGAGTGAATACCTCTATTCTACATACCAACTGCACCGTACCCACCTTATTTGGTTCCTAATGTTAGCAACCTTTATAAAACAACGGGGGAAATGTCAATATGGACTGGGTAGGAGGACTTTTTATTAATTTTGTTAGGTCTAATAATGGTATTAGGTCACAGAAGAATTTTTATTCTTATTTTACTTTAAAATACTTTAGAGGGAAAAAAAAAAAAAAAACTTTAGAGGGGTGCCTGGGTGGCTCAGTGGGTTAAAGCCTCTGCCTTCAACTCAGGTCATGATCTCAGGGTGCTGGGATCGAGCCCCACATCAGGCTCTCTGCTCAGCATGGAGTCTGCTTCTCCCTCCCTCTCCCCTCTCTCTGCCACTCCCTCTGCTTGTGAGCTGGCCCGCTCTCTCTCCCCCTCTCTGTCAAATAAATACATAAAATCATTAAAAAAAAAATACATTTTACTTAACTGTGGGGGAAAACGCAAGGGATAGCAGCAGAAAAAATAAAAAACAAGGTATGTGTAGGATGCTAGCACTTGTGTTCAGACAATTTTCTAAAACTACATGCGATAAATGTTTAAGTAACCTTGTACTATTCTAGAGATTCAAAAGCAACTGCTATGAGGAATCATCTCTGGGGAAGGGAGATGGCTGGGTGGAAGAAAAGAGAAAAATGTGTTTTCTACTTGCATCTCTTTATTTTCTACTGGCACATGTACGACAGGATAGACTGATGGACAGACAGAACAGTAAAAACTTTCTTTTTTTAATAAGCATACCACACAAGTTCGTGTGGCCTTCTACATGGATTTTCAATCTCCAAGTAACCTTTTACCTGCTGGTTGGTGCAGGGAAAGAAAACGAGAGAAGCTGATTCCAGAACGGGTCGTTCTCAGAGACAGATTCTGTGCCCGATAACTTTTTTAAGTACTCATTTTTAGGAAGATCACCGATTCTGCTGCTGTTCGATCCCATCTTCTAATCTGGTAGATAACTTGCCCTTAAGCCTTCATTTCCACAAGACAACCTATAAAGAATGAAAAGAAATTTCAAACTTATTCACAATTAACCATATTTTTCCTATCTTTGACACAAAGGTAAGAAAGAAAGAAAAAAAAAATAACGGTGAACTTACTTGAAGAAATCACACTTCTATTTTTAATTATATTAGACACCAGATACAGAGTTACAAAGGAGGGAAAAGGGATAAAACCTGTCTTAGCCAACACATACACAAAAATCTCAGTCTATGCTTGTAGATCTTTGAATGGGCACACCTCTGCCTAAGAATGTATCTCGAAGCAAATCCCTAACAATGACAACTTATTACAAATTGTCTGAAAATGAGGCTCCTTTACGATGAAGGATGGTGATAGATAGACTGGATGTCTTGAATGTCCTCAGAAGGGGACAAGTAGTTGAAGTGATGACCACGTGCTACCTACAATCAGGGGAAAATGAGGCTTGAACTGAGTCCCATGCTGAATAAGAATGGGCTCCCTGTTCCAAAGCAGTCACTTAGTGTCCTTCTCGTTCTGTGGTCACACACATCAGCATTTGTTGGCATGCCTCTTCTCCTAAACCATTGGTTTTGGTGTTTTTTTGTTGTTTGGGGGTTTTTGGGGGGTTTTGGGGTTTTTTTTAATTTTTGTTTTTGTTTTGGAGGGTGGGAGGGACAGAGGGAAGGGGAGAGAGACAATGCGAAGCAGGCTCCACGCCCAGCAGGGAGCCCAACATCAATCTAAGGACCCTGACACCATGACCTGAGCCCAAATCAAGAGCTGGACGCTTAACCCACTGAGCCACCCAAGCTCTTACCTTTCTACCCCCAATGTCTAGATAGCATGTAACAGGCATTCCCTAAGTAGTATGTTGAAGGGAAGAGTAGATGAATAAATGATCAGCATCTTCAATATTTGTTGTAGTTGGTCACTAATGGGAAAACTAATAGTTAAAATACCAATCACTATCTTCATCAAATCACACTTAACCTAGTTCCAAATCATGTTCTATCTCAATTTGTTCAAGGAAAGTCTCTCACTGATGATAAAATGGTAGTGAGATGAATAATAAATTACAGTATGTTAAAATTACCATTGCAATGAAAGCAAATGATATCCAAAGTAAGTTCAGGGCAGATGAGAACTTATATTAGTAGTGACTTACTTTCTTATGTCTGTCCCTCCTTATTCCACAGACATTGAAGCCAACATCAGAATTTGGAAGCATGCCTTCCACGTTCTCTTTGGAACTCTTGGACTGGCTTAGGCTCAATTATCTAAAGACACGAGGCTTCCCCAATGCACATGGACAGCTGATCTTCTGAATATGAGGGAGAAATACTGATCTGGCTTCTTGTCACCTGTCCCTGAAATCAAGACCACTACTACTTTCCTCTTCCCTGATCAGGGGATGGAGACCCCAAAACCAGCTGGCTCCAACTAATCCTCCATATCAAGCCAGCGAACCATAAGCCTTGATTTTTGTTTAACTTCTTAAATAAGAATTATTAAACCTAATGAGAAAATGCTATAAAAATATTGTGCAATATATAAATATCTTACTCGTCATAACTTATTCCAGAGCTGTTTTATATATCTTAAGCAATTTAAAATTAAATTTTTAAATATAATCTTACAATGGGGTACATTACACTAATGAAAGTGAATTAATGAGAGCTACAATTACCAACATGGACATATCTCAAAAGTATATATTTTAAAAAGTGTTACAGAATAACAGACATGGTATGATTTCATTTATAGGATTTTTACAACATGCGAACAATATTATTATGGATATATTCATAGCTATTACAAGTATTAAAACATACATAGGAAAAATACACAAATTCAGAAGAATGCTTTTTACATAATGTTATCAGGAAAGGATCAGAGGGGCTTTAGCAGTATCAATAAATACCTTCTCAAACAGGAAAGGGGAAAGGAATAGAAGGAAAGGGATGAAGCACATGTAGCAAATATATAGGTCTGCTGAAAACTGGCAGTATGGGGACACCTGGCTGGCTCAGTCAGAAAGCACGTGACTCTTGATCTCAGGGTTCTGAGTTTGAGCCCCATGTTGGGTGTAGAGAGTACTTGGGGAAAAAAAACAGTAGTAATAAAAGAAACGAAAATGGACATTATATATATGGGTTTTGGCCTATTACCCCCCTTTTCCTATCATTCATATACATATATATTTTAAAGGATGGTTTCTCAATCTCTCAGTAACAATACTGGAAGCTAGATAACAGGGAAGCAATGCTTTTAAAATATTAATAAAAATAATTTAAGCTAGATTTCTGTAGCTAGCCAAGCTACCAGTTAAGTATGAAAGTAGAATAAAAGCATATATTAGACTTGCCACAACTAAAAAAACCTCCCATGGACCCATTTTCTGAAGTCACTGGAAGATGTATCCTTTCAATGCAAAGGAATAAAACAAGAAAAATGAAGACAACAAATTCAAGAAGCAAAGGACACAACACAAGATAGAGAACACATGTACTACAGGCTGGGACAGGAGTCCAGATAACCCCATGACCTTCATGGTAAGCAAATCAGAGGACAAGAGGTCACTGATGTGTCTGACCTTATCCTGTGGAGGTTTACAATATCATAGGAGAATCTGACAGGATTCTCTGAACTGATACCATTCTCTGAATAATAGCTACCTAGAAAATAAATGATTTTTTGATAACTATGTAGTTTGGAAAAAACAAAAATCGTTCAAAAAAGGTCATGTTATCATAATATATGACTCAATTCAACAGCTATCAATATTTATGTAATCATCATAATAGAAACAGTAAATAAAGACTTAACCAAAAATTGTGAGGTAACTGTATTGGGAAGATGCTAAAAAAATGAAGTAGGAGTGGATTTAAGTGTGTGAAATCCTGGGGTGTCTGGGTGGCTCTGTGGGTTAAGCCTCTGCCTTCAGCTCAGGTCATGATCTCAGGGTCCTGGGATGAAGCCCCCGCATCAGGCTCTCTGCTTGGCAGGGAGTCTGTTTCCCGCACCGCCCCCACCCACGCTTGCCTCTCTGCCTGCTTGTGATCTCTCTGTCAAACAAATAAATAAAAATCTTTAAAAAAATAATAAAAAAAAAAAAAAGAAAAGAAAAAAAAAGAGTGTGAAATCCTCATCTTCCCTAATAGGCAGGAAGTCAACAGAAACATCTAAAATTCCTAAATCAGCAAATAATAGTAAAAGCGTGTTAAATGCTTATACTATAATTATATTGTAATATAATTATAATATAACTATGAATAAGGAGGCAAATAATGAGAAACAACAGCTAAGAGATCTAAGTGTGGCCCATTCTGGGGAAAAAGATTCTGGAGAGGTGGTCATGCAGTCTTTTCATTTTATGTCAATCACATTATCTGATTTTTTTTTAAACTAAATCTATATATTACTTCAATTTTAAAAATTAAATGTTTTTAAGCTCCTTCACCAACTCAAATTTAAATTTTTAACATATATGGAAAACACAAAGTTACCATCATAACTAAATTCACAGTGACAAGAATGTAAATTATTCTTTACTGAGACAAACCAGCAAACTTAAAAAATCTATTTGTCTGATATATATAGTTCAATGTTAGTATTTGAGTTACCATCCAAAATCAAAATTTCAAATTTCCACCATTTATGTGTTTACTGATAAGCAACAGTCACAGCTTGGCCAGAAAAGAGGAATTAAATTAAAACCTATGGTAGTGATAAACACAGAGATCAGTAAAACAAAAGAGAAAATCCAGAAACAGACCCACTACAGTATAATCAGCTGATTTTTGTCAACAACGCAAAAGCAATTCAATGGAGGAAGGGCTATTGTTGAAACAAATGGTGCTGGAATAATTGGACATCCACAGGTCAAAAAAACAAAACAAAACCAAAAAAAAACCCTGTATCTTAAAAGCTAACTCAAAAAAATCATAAACCTAAGCATATAACATAAGACTCTAAAACCCTTTCTTTTTATTTTTTTAAGATGTTATTTATTTGAGAGAGAGGGAACACAAGCAAGAGGACGGGAGAGGGAGAAGTAGGATTTCTACCGAGCAGGGAGCCTAATGTGGGGCTTGATCCCAAGACCCTGAGACTATGACCTGAGCCAAAGGCATATGCTTAACTGACTGAGCCACCCAGGCACCCCTAAAACCCTTTTCAGAAGACAACATAGGAGGAAATCTTTGTGACCTGGGGTCAGGAAGTGCTTAGGCATTACATAAGAGCAGTACCCATAAAAGAAAAAGTTGGTAAGTAAGCTTTATCAAAACCGAAAACTTTTGGTTGGTGAAAGACCCTACTAAGAGGATGAAAAGAAAAGCCACAGGCTTAGAGAAAATATTCGTAAGTCACACACCCAAAGGACTTGTATCCAGAACATATAAGGAACTCTAAAGTCAACAATAAGAAAACAATCCAATTAGAAAATATGCAAAAGATTTTAACACATCACCAAAGAAAGCATGCAAATGAGAAACACATGAAAAGGTATTCCATCATTATTAGCCATTCAGGGAACCACAAATTAAGACCATGATGACATACTACTACACATCTATTAAAAAAAAAAAACTGACAGTAACAAATGCTGCCAAGGATGTACTGAAAGTAGCTCATATGTTGCTAGTGGGAATGGAAAATGGAAGAGTGTCTCTGGAAAATGGTTCAACAGTTTCTTATAAACACAGGGGTGCCTGGGTGGCTCAGTTTGTTGTCTGCCTTCAGCTCAGGTCATGATCCCAGGGTCCTGGAATCAAGCCCGCAAGCAGCCTGCTTCTCCCTCTCTCCCCTGCTTGTGCTCTCTCTCTCACTCACCATCTCTAATAACTAAATAAAATCTTTTAAAATTTTTTTTAAAAAATTAAACCTATACATACTATTGATACCAGCAGCTGTATTCCTGGAATATGATCCCAGAAAAATGAAAACATAGGTTCACACAAAAAACTATACCTAAATGTTCTTTCAACACATGAATGAATAAGCAAACAAAAGTACATCCATATGATGAAATAAAAAGAAGGAACTATCTGATATGCCCAATAACTTGAATAGAACTCGAGGGCATTGTGAGTGAGAAAAGCCCATCCCAAAAGGCCACATACTCAAAATAACAGCAACCCTGTGTTTGATGATTATAGTTTATACATAAGTGAATAAACACCAAGGATGATAAAAGGGACAAAAGGGAGGAATCAGGAATATGTACTTTATAGTTATAAGGTACTTCTACTACCCACGAAGTGATAGAGTGTTATTTGAAAGTGGATTTGGGGGCATCTGGATGGTTCAATGGGTTAAGCGTCCACACCTCCTCTCTGCTCATACACTCTCTGTCTCTCTAGCTCTCTCTTAAATAAATAAAACCTTTAAAAAAAAAAAAAAAGCGGGGGTGCCTGGGTGGCTCAGTGGGTTAAAGCCTCTGCCTTCAGCTCAGGTCATGATCCCAGGGTCCTGGGATCAAGCCCCACATCGGGCTCTCTGCCCAGCAGGGAGCCTGCTTCCTCTTCTCTCTGCCTGCCTCTCTGCCTAGTTGTGATCTGTCTGTCTGTCAAATAAATAAATAAATGGCTTGGATTAGTTGTAAATGCATATTGCAAACACAAGGTCAACTTCCAAAAAGTTTTAAAAAGTGTAAGTGACACGCTAAGAAAGGAGAGAAAAAGGATTCATTTATGTGCTGCATTAGAACCACAAAAGGCCGAAAGAGTAGAAGACAAAAACAGGAACAAAAATAAGGGCAATGAACAGAAAACAATAACAAATGTTGGTAGACATTAATACAACTTTATTGCGTATCCTTTGAACATCCAGGGTCTAAATTCACCAATTAAAAGAGATTGTCAAAGTGGATCAAAAAAAAAAAAAAAAGAAAAAAGATTCAACTATATGCTGTCCACAAGAAACCCACTTTAAATATAAAAGACACGCACAGAGTAAAAGAGATGGAGAGAGATATACCATGCTAACACTAATTAAAAGAAAGCAGGAGAAGTTATATTAATATTAGACACAACCAACCGCAGAGGAAGGAAACTTACCAGGAGTAAAAAAAGTCATTCCATGCTGATAAGGAATCAACGGTTCCAAGAAGACATGCACCACCTAACATCATAGCATCAAAACGCGTGAGGCAAAAAGTAACAGAACTACGAGAGAGAGAGGAATGCCCTATACTGCAGAGGAAGACCTGAGTACCCCTCTCAGAAATGGTCAGTAAGGACCTAGCTGATCTCAACACCATTATCAATCAAAACTGGATCTGACATCTACGGACTACTTCATCCAATGACAGCGGAATACACATTCTCCTCCTGCTCACCTTGAATATTCACCAAAATAGACCACATGCTGGGCCATAAAACACATCCTATCTACTTTAATTTTTTTTAAACAAGCCATGTAAGGGCGCCTGGGTGGCTCAGTGAGTCCCTCATCAGGCTCTCTGCTCCGCGGGGAGCCTGCTTCCTCCTCTCTCTCTGCCTGCCTCTCTGCCTACTTGTGATGTCCGTCTGTCAGATAAATAAATAAAATCTTTAAAAACAAGCCATATAGGTTATTTTTCTTAAAGATTTTATTTCTTTATTTGACACAGAGAAAGAAAGATCACAAGTAGGCAGAGAGGCAGGCAAAGGGAGGGAGGAAGCAGGCTCCCTGCTGAGCAAAGAGCCCCGTGCGGCTGGATCCCAGGACTCTGAGACCATGACCTGAGCTGAAGGCAGAGGCTTAACCCACTGAGCCACCCGGGCGCCCATCCTACCTACTTTAAAAGAAGAGATACCATAAAATGCTTTGAGTGTTCAAAACCAAGAAGCTAGGGAATGAACAATTTAGATGACCTCACGAGGAAATAATCTGATGAACCCAGAATACAGGACATTGTAAAGAACCATCACCCTGGGTTCGCCAAAAAGTCAGTACCACGGTAACTAAAATTGTGTGCATGGGGTGGGGGTCTTTTCTAAACCGAAGGAGACTGAAGGGATATTGTAACAACCAAACATGTATTGAACCTTCAATGAACCCAGGTTTGGAAGAAGGAAAAAAAAATTATAAAAGACAATCTTGAGACCAAACCTGATATGGACTGAACAGAAGATATTACATGGACATAAGTGAGATAACAATAGCATAATTGAGTAGGAAAATGACCTAATCCTTGGGAGATGTGTGCTTAAATATTTAGGGGTGAAGTGTCATCATATCTGCAACTTCCTTTTAAATGGTTCAGAACAAAATAGAGACAGAGCAAACCTGGCAAACAGAGACAAAGCAAACCAAAGCAAACTATTAGGCAATTGCAAATAGTTTAAATATGGATGGAAGAAGTAGGTGTTTATTATACCATTCTTTCTACTTTTCTGTATGTTTGAAACTTAGTAAAAATGAGTTTTGGTAGGGGCAACTGGGTGGCTCAGTCAGTTATATGTCTGCCTTTGGCTCAGGTCATGATCCCAGGGTCCTGGGATGGAGCCCCACATCAGGCTCCCTGCTCAGAAGGGAGTCTGCTTCTCTCTCTCCCACTCCCCCTGCCTGTGTTCCCTCTCTCACTGTGACTCTCTGTCAAATAAATAAAAATCTTAAAAAAAAAAAAAAAAAGTTTTGGCAAACAAAAAAGGCTACACACTATGACTCCATATATGTAACACTCAAGATGACAAAACTCGTGTTGAAACACAGATGGGAGGCGCCTGGGTGGCTCGGTGGGTTAAGCCGCTGCCTTCGGCTCAGGTCGTGATCTCGGGGTCCTGGGATCGAGTCCCGCATCGGGTTCTCTGCTCCGCGGGGAGCCTGCTTCCTCCTCTCTCTCTCTCTGCCTGCCTCTCTGCCTGCTTGTGATCTCTCTGTGTCAAATGAATAAATAAAAAATCTTAAAAAAAAAAAAAAAAAAAGAAACACAGATGGGTGCTTCTAGGCAGGGCACGGAGGGCCGGGGGGCAAAAGGTGATCATAAAGGGGAGCCTGAAGAAGTTCATTTGTGGGAATGGGAAAATTCTGTCTTGACCATGGTGGTGGTGGTTGTTTGAATCTGTACACATTGATAAAATTTTGCAGAGCTATACTCACACAAGGGGAAATGAATACATGTAAAAACTGGGAAATTTTAAGTATGTTCTGCAGTCTATTGTGTTGTATCAATATTCACTTCCTGATGTAGATAATGTACAACCCATGTATTAACACTGGGGGAGAACTGGTGAAAGGTACATGGGATCTCTCTGTATTATTTTTGCAACTTATGTGTCTATAATCATTGCAAAATAAAAAGTTTTTAAAATCAGCTAAAAAAGTCCAAACCTAATGTCTGATCTATAGGTGCAAGAAAAGGGCCAACAAATCATACTAATGGTACTTTCTGTCACAACTACTAAGTTTATTGTTACATATGAAGTTACTTCACCACCTATAGTATCACATGATGAGATATTAGGATCTCTCTTTTACTTTATTTAGTGTCTTGGGATGCTCTTTTACTTTCCCCAAATAAGTTTCTTCAAATCTTATTCAAAACCGAACTTTTTCAATAAAAGCAAGAGAAATCCTGTGTCTGGGTCCTTTAGGGACTCCCCATTAACTTCAGAACTCGGAGAATACACAGATTTTTAGGCTCAGCCACCTACATAAAGGCGTCGCTCTTTCCTTTTGCTCCAAACTTTCCAGTTCTTTTGTCAAATAATCCCTGACACTCCTGAAAACGCCTCAATGAAATATGTTTTACAGAAACAACAAAAAAGACCTCCACAATTTGTTTATAGTCTTCTATATAGTGTATGTAGTTCCTTAAAAGCAATCAGTTAAAAACAATTTACTTTGTGAATCTAATTAGATATATGAATGAACAAAATTCCATCTCACGTCTCCTAGATAAGCAAGGCAACACTGAGAAACATTATTATCATGGTCTACTAATGAAAATTTAATAAAATAAATTTAATAAAATAAAGTCAGACTTTATTTTTTATTTGCATTTAATTTTTGAATAAGTAATGCACATGGTGAAAAACACAGAGTTCACAGGGTATATAATAATGAGTTTCCCATCGCATCTCCTAACCAACCTAGTTTCTCAACTTAGAAAAAAATGTTACCAGTTTCTTGGGTATCATTCCTCAGATATCCTGTGGTATATACAAACACATATTTTCCCGTTTACACAGACCACAATACACTGTTCATACCTCTTTCCTTTTTCTAGTTACTAAATATTAGAAATCACTACATATCTGTATATAAAGTACTTTCTTATTTTTACAACTCTATAACATTCCCGTTTTTAATTTAATAAATCCTATAGTAATGTGCATTTAAGTAGTTTATGGTCTTTTGCAATTATGAGTTCTCCAAAAGGTATCTGGCATGTGAAATATTTCACAGGTGTATGACATTACACGCAGGATAAATTCAGAGAAAAAGAACTGCCGGTCAAAGATTACGTGGGTAGATTATGCCACCTCAAAATACGCCACTTTGGCATTTTGATTATTCTGAGCTATAGGCATTTGAAAAACACCAAATGCAGGGTGAGGTTTTCCCTGAACTCCCTTTAGCTGCCTAAAGACAGCTCCTCCAAAAGGAACTTCATTTTCATAAATCCCCTTCTTGAGAGTTTTACCAACCAGGTGACTCATCACAGGAAGAAAGACTAGATAGACATGGACACCACACCCAGACACATAGTTACAAACTATCGCCTTCCCATCTGGTGTTTTGTTTTGTTTTCTTTTGTTTAAGATTTTATTTATTGGGGCGCCTGGGTGGCTCAGTGGGTTAAGCCGCTGCCTTCGGTTCAGGTCATGATCCCAGAGTCCTAGGATCGAGTCCCACATCGGGCTCTCTGCTCAGCAGGGAGCCTGCTTCCCTCTCTCTCTCTGCCTGCCTCTCTGCCTACTTGTGATTTCTCTCTCTGTCAAATAAATAAATAAAATCTTTAAAAGATTTTATTTATTATTTGAGAGAGAACATGAGAGAGAGCATGAGAGGGGAGAAGGTCAGAAGGAAAAGCAGACTCCCCATGGAGCTGGGAGCCCAATACAGGATTCGATCCCAGGACTCCAGGATCATGACCTACCTGAGTTGCTCAACCAACTGAGTCACCCAGGCGCCCGCGCACACACACACACACAAATCTGTTCCTCTAAGGGCTTATTCCTCTTTCCTAAAATCCATTTATTCACCCCTAAGAGGCCTACATCTCCCCTCCCCATCCCCATTACGATGGTACTTAAGTCTGAATTCTATGCCACTCCCTGGGTATCGCCCATGCATACATGAAACACACATTAGTAAACTTTTGTTTTCTCCTGTTAACCAGCCTTCTATTACAAGGGTCTCAGCTAAGAACTCAGAAGGGCAGAGGGGGTTATGTCTCCTCCCCCACACCACCTAGCTGCCCTCTTTCGAAGCGATCAGCCCGCACTCCTTGCAGCAGGCCTGTTTCTTCACACCACAGCCACCACCCTTCAAATCAAACTTTCTGGTCCCTGCCAACTGATGAAACATAATAGTTTTCAGCACAGTTTTAGCCTGAGTTTTGTTCACTGTGACAGAGGCCACTGCCTGTTCTTACCCTTTGTCTATTTTCTATTAATTTATAAGAAATAAATTTGATTTTCAAAGCAGCTAGAATAGATCACAAAGTTTTAAAATAAGTTCAGTCCAGGACCACTATGAAACCTTTCTAAAAACAACAATAAGAATAAAGCCTATAAGCTTATCAGGAAAGACTAAACCAGGTATTAAGGAGCAAAACCATGACAGCCAACTGAGCACAAGGTGCAATGTGTCCCCTGCTGCTTTTCTTCACCAAACCCTAGAAATCACGCAAAACATTTTGCTTTATTGTAAGTAATTCCACAGCCATGCTCAGAAATTCACAGGAGACCAGAGGTTGTGAGGAATCCCTATAAACTGGAAAACAGCCCGAGACGAACGGAGAGGGGAAATGGCATTCCAAGGCAAGCACAAGAGCCTTCCATCAAGGGCAGCGAGAGTATAAAGCGCAGCTCCAGCCCAGAAGCAGAAGGCTAGGAAAAAAGAGCCCAGGGCCAACTGACAGCTATGACAAGGACAGCCTGTCCCATCACCCTTGCCCCAGCCCTCCCTCCCCTAGGCAGCAAGAAGGTACTATCAACAAGAAGGTACTATCCGCAACAATTCATGCCAAAGATTCCAAACACAAATACAGATACACACACACACACACAAACACACACACTAGCTCGCCCACACACTCCACCTGAACGCAATTTACTTTGAACTCCCAAGACCCTTATCAATGAAACCCAGAATAAAATGGAACTTGAAAAAACCCACCATCCAATCACCTCACCCCCTAAGAGCCTTGTTGCTTTTCCCTCGGGCCATGCATCAGACTCCCTTGGCCTTCAGCTCTTCTTTCTCTCAATTTGTAACTGAGCCTGTCTCCTGAGTTCACTAGCGGCTTTCACGATAGGACTTTCAGATCTCTCCCAGTCCCAACCTCCCGCCAGAATGCCAGTTCTGTCTACATCCCTAAAATACTTAAGACTGTTTTTAACTCAAGGAGAATATATAAATATATAATTTTATATACATACATATAAATTTAAATATCTATATAAAATCAGTAATTTGGGGGATAACAATGCTCCTTACGTAAGTCTAGACTAGAAATGAGAAGTGTGCCATCGCTGACACTTTCAGTAATAAACCTTTCTTTCAAAGGACCTATCTTTAATGCAGTTTAGTCAAGAACTTGATCTTGACCCATTAAAAAAAACTCATACAATCCTTCTTTCCAAAACCACTTTCTCCTCTCAACTTCCCACCATCCCCCTCAAGTTCCCACTATGTAAGAACTACTTTGAAACTTTATGTAGTATATATGCCTGCCTCGTGACGTAGATTATTCCTCTGAGACATAAATCAAGCGTCATTAATGCTCCTTCCCTGTCCCTAATTAACTTCCAGCACACTGTTAAAAAAACAAAAGAACAAAAACAAAAAGCAACTTGTTGAAATGGCCAAGGTCAAATGAAAACATCTTCAGTATTAATTAGGAATAAAATATGCTAATTAAAATAAGGTACTGGGGCACCCGGGTGGCTCAGTGGGTTGAGCCTCTGCCTTCGGCTCGGGTCCTGATCTCAGGGTCCTGGGATCGAGCCCCACATTGGGCTCTCTGCTCTGCAGGGAGCCTGCTTCCCCTCTCTCTGCCTGCCTCTCTGCCTACTTGTGATCTCTGTCAAATAAATAAATAAAATATTTTTAAAAATAAGGTATCATTTTTACTCATCATATTAGCAAAGGTTAAAAGAAAACAACCGTGATAGCGTGAGGGCAATAAAGAAACAGGCACCCATGAGTGTGTAGATATTTGACAATATCAAAATTTTAATTGCATATACTCTTTGTGCCAAGGATTTTATTTTTATAAATTTACCTCAGAGGTAAACTCATACCAGTTAACAAGTTCTAGGTATACAGATGTTAATCATCTCATTGTTTGGAACAGCAAAGACATAAAATAACCTAGATGACGGTCATGAATACACTATAAGGTTAAGCACAAAAGGGACCACTGAGTAGCCATGGAAAAGAATTGAGGCAGAATTTATGTGTTGCTGTGTAAAGATATCTTAAATACCTCAAGTAAAAACAAACAAGAAAGACCTCATACAGTAAGGCCCCATTCGTTTAAATAAACACGTTCATTCCTACATGTGCCCAAGCCACTTCTGAAAGGGAACATAGCCAACGGTGCAAGGCTAGTTACCTCTGAAGAGTGGGACTGGAAATCTGGAAGGAAGGGACTTTTCACTTTAGTTCTTTAGTATTGCCTGATTCTTTTTTTTTTTTTTATTAACTATAAACATCATAATTTAAAGTAAAAAAAAAAAAGAGAGAGAGAGAAAAAAGTTAAATAAATGCACTGTTCTCTGTACCTGCTCTTCCTCAGGAAGGATCTGAACGTGCTTCTAGCTGGTGCCTCCACCTCTATGTGAGAGCTGTGCCAGGACTAACACTTCGTCTTGACTTCTCAGTCAAAACCCAAGCATAGATCTTTACTTACAAGATATTTTAATCCGATGTCCTACTGTTATCATAAATTTAAAAATAGAATTTAACATTTGCCCCCCCAAAGCAGCAACCTTTCAGAAGTCACAATTTCTATCCATGTTATCAGCACTCTTGCCTCGAGTGATCTCACGCAAGCCCACACTTGTTCCCCAGACACCTATCGCACACTTGCTGTAAATGCTGGGGGTTGTGGTGGGGACTGAAAATGCAAATATGAATAAAAGCAGGTCCCTGCCATTAACAAACACAAAGCCAAACAGGCCAATAAATGCTTGTAACACAGGGTAAGCATTACCCTAGAGTTCACTACACACAAGAAGCTCTGGAAGGACACAGGCACATCTGAGGCAGAGGAAACGGTAAGTGCAATGGGACTTCTTCTTAGCCAGTTTACTTCTGTGTTCTATATGCCAGGAACCAGTCTCAGTTCTTTACAACTGTTGATTTATTTAGTTCTCGTTAACAACTCTTAAAGGTGAACACAATTTCCTCATTTTATTGATGAGGAAACAAAGGCACAGACGGGTTAAATACATTGCCCAACATCCCAGAGACAACAAGTGACAAAGCCAGGATTTCTACCCAGGCGATCTAATTCCCTGATGTGCCTATATGGTTAATTCCCCCATTCCAATCCGGTCCCTGGCCTTTCCCTTTACTAGAGTGACTCTCCAGTGACATCAAGTCCTGTAGGGCAGTGAAAAGTAGAGCAATACAGTCAGTATTTTAGGAACTTTGTATGGCAACAGATGACTTAGCACAGCGAGCATTTCATTGTGTATATAATGGTCGAATTAGTCTGCTGTACTCCTGACACTCATGCATTGTATGTTAACTATACTTCAGTCAAAAATTAAAATTAAAAAAATCCTGTGGTTCTTCGACAGCAACCACAATTCTACATATCATCTTTTAAATCTACCTCTTCCTCTGTATTGCCCCGCCCCTATGCTAGGCCAGGCTCCTGTAATCCCATGTGACCTAGTGCAACAGTATCTGATTTCTCTGTCTCCACCTCTTCTGGATTCACTCTGCACCCTCCAGGACTGCACGAATCCTTAAAAGGAAATTCCGTCCAACGCTACGATTAAGACCAAAGGTTCTTAGTGTGAGACAGACCCTAATAAGTCTGTGTAGAGTCAGGATGAATCTCTGTTTCACGACTTAAAAACACCACCGTGTAATGGGGGGGAAAAGTACTTAAAACTCGTAAGATTTTCGGAGGCTGAAGCAGGATGAGGCAGTACGCAAAGCACTCAGGAAGGGACCTGGCAGAGCAGGACTAGACAAATAAAGGTCCAATATCATAGATCTTTATTTTTAGCAAAATCACCACTTCCATCACTTCACTCACCAGCTCAAAAACATTCAATGATTCCTCATTGCTTGAAAAACAGAGGACGGTATTGACATTGAAGACCCTCCAGTCTGAAAGCTCACTTTCCAATTTATTTCCAATGACGTTCCAAACCAGTACTTCCCAAACTTAAACATACATAAGAACATCTGAGGAGCATACGGTTAAAAAATGCAAATGCCTGGGGATGCCGGGGTGGCTCATTCAGTTAAGCGTCTGCCTTCGGCTCAGGGCATGATCCCAGGGTTCTGGGATCGAGCCCCACATTGGGCTCCCTCATCAGCAGGAAGCTTGCTTCTCTCTCTCCCACTCCCCCGCTTGTGTTCCCTCTCTCACTGTGTGTGTGTGGCTCTCTCTCTCTGTCAAATAAATAAATAAATAAAATCTCTAAAAGAATAAAATAAAAAATTATTTTTAAGAATGCAAATGCCTGGGGGCACCTGGGTGGCACAGTCAGTTGAGACTCTGACTCTTGATTTCAGTTCAGATCATGACCTCAGTGTCACTGGATCAAGCCCCATGTCAGGCTCTGAGCCCAGCAGGGAGTCGGCTTGAGATTCTCTCTCCCTCTCCCCCTCCCCACCCCACACTCTCATGCTCTAGCGTGCTCAGGCATGCACGCGCTCTCTCATATAAGTAAATCTTGGGGAAAAAAAAAAGCAAATGCCTGGGTACCAAAAATTCAGAATGCTGAAGTAGGGCCCATGCATCAGCATTTTCTAAAACGCATTCATACTGATTTGGATACAAGTAGCCTGTAACCTCAGTTTGCAAGTAAGTGTCATAGCAAGGTAAAAGCAGGCAGTCTTCTCAAACGTTGACCCCGCGTATCCACACCTCTGCTCCTGCCATTCGAAACCACATCTAATCCACGGCACCTTCCACCCTATTCACTAAGCACAGAAGGGGCTCTGCTCTCTCCTTGCTCTGAAATCCTAAGCACTCTATCTCCACCACTCACTTCAGAATCCTTCCAGTAACACCTGGTTTGCTGTCTGACTCCCATACTGCTACTTAACTTTTCATGTTATTTCCCCAAGGCAATTTTACCATCATGGACGAAAGCAATACCATGACAGGAAATGATATGCTCAATATTTTATATTTAATTTAAGAAATATTTGATAGACACGTAAAATTAAATCTCCTCTTTTATGTGTACTGACTTGCTGACTCATGACTCAATGTGCCTTAAATGGAAAGTAAACATTAATGAAACTGAAAAATCCATAACCAAATTCCATAACCAAGTTCTGTCCTAATACCCTCAAAATATGCAAATGATACCCTACTGTATTTTGTCCCAACTAGGCTTGAGAATCCATTAATCATAACCTATATTCCAGAATCGCCTGCTTCCTGAGAAAGGAAAAAAAAAAAAAATACACATGCCCCTCATTTGTACTCGAGACTTTAAGGTGAAAGCTCACAGTTGAAACAGGAGACTAGAAAAATAGTGGGCAATGGTTACTAGCCAAAGGACATGTTAAATGCACAGGTGCCATTAGTCCACCAAGTAATAGAACATTCTCTAAAAGGTTACTATGTTCCACATGCTATATTAAGTACCCTGGGGTACTCCACTCCATCAAAATGGGAGTCATGAGGGACATCTGGGTGGCTCAGTTGGTTAAGCAGCTGCCTTCGGCTCAGGTCATGACCCCAGCGTCCTGGGATCGAGTCCCACATCGGGCTCCTTGCTCGGCAGGGAGCCTGCTTCTCCCTCTGCCTCTGCCTGCCTCTGTCTGCTTGTGCTCACTCTCGCTCCTCTCTCTCTCTGACAAATAAATAAATAAAATCTTAAAAAAAAAAAGATGGGAGTCACGAGAATAAAAAGATTAAGCTCTCAAAGATCAGAGGAGGTGTGGAAGACAGAAAAGTGACGGGTAGGAACTGACCTGGCAGAGCTGAGGAAGCCCCAGTGTGCCTGCTAAAGGGGACCTGAACAAGAGGCAAGCCAGCCCACCTCATGGAGCCGCAGGAAAGCCAACAAGCTGGAGAAAAGCATCATAAAGACAGGAGCAAGGTGCAGAGCTAAATAAAGTAAGTGGGCCCCGCCAACCCCCTCCTCCCCCCGCAACAGAAACCACGTGTGTGCTCTCTGGAGAAATACGACTACAGACACTCTGGCCTCCAGAGCCCAGGATGGGAGGGTGATGAGGAGGATGAAAACAGGAGACTCAAGTTCAGGTGTGCTTGCTGCAGGCACATGGTGGGCTTCCCCGCCTCCAAGACAGGGGACTGGAGGCGTCTTCTTGAGAAGCTGAAGGGGCACCCAGGGAAAAGTTCACAATATTTGGGATCCCCCTCATTTCAAAAGCTGCCCTGCCAACCCCAGCAATGCCCACCACTCAAGAAAATCCACTCACACAAACCGCTTCAATCTTAAATACAAGTGAACAAGCAAAAATCACTGGACTTGTGAGGAAAGCCTATAACACTAATCATAGAAACCAAAATATACCAAAGAAAGGAATTCTCAGATACTCCAAAGAGGCTTCTCAGAAAAAAATTAAAAAATAAGACAGCCTCAGAGAGGTAAAGCAGTAACAATAATAAATGCAAACATTTATTTAGCACCTACTATTCCCCAGGCACTATTCAATCCTTTACACATGTTAACTCATCTATACCTGAGGTAGTAGTGTCATCTTCTCATTGTGTAGATCATGGGTCAGCAAATCACAACCCAAGGGGCCAAATCCAGCCTGCTGTCCGAAGAATGATTTTTACATTTTTAAACAACTGGGGGGGGGGTATGCTGTGACATGTGGAAATCACATAAAATTAAAAAGCCAGTGTCCATAATTAAAGTTTTACTGGAACACAGCTATGTTCAATTGTTCACGTACTGCCTGTAGCTGCTTTAATGATACAACAGCAGGGCTGAGTAGTTACTACAGAGACCAGATGTGATGTTCTCATGCCTTTATGCTGCTGATCACCACACTACAAATCTCCGCAGACAGAAGTCGGCATTTCAAGTGTCTTGCATGTTGCAACGCTTATTACCAGTGATATCTGTCATGCGGAAACAAGAAAAGAAGTAGACTTTGATGTCAAGCCTTTAGCAGAGCATAGATCATTTTTTTAAAAATCTGATGAAATGTCAAAGCGTCGTGTCTGTTATGTAACAGCATCGTACTTGTACCAGAATACCATACAGGAAGACATGACCAGCTAAGTACTCATCACAACAGACTGACAGGCCTACCACGGAGCACGACCAGGAGAGCTAGCAAATCTAAAACATTACATTTCATCACAGCAGAGTGTCTTCCCATCAACAAAGGATAAAACTGAGACTGCAACCAAAGTAAACAAAGTTCCGAATGGCTCACGTGTTAACCAAACAAGAAAATTCACACCAATCACGAGTTAAACTAAACCGTGTTTGATTACAGCAAAGAAATGTGTCCAGAAAAAGTAAACACCTTTCAGACCTGTCAATCAGTGAAAATAGCTGTTCAGAGAGCAGTCTGTATGCAACAATTACAGCTCTGAATATTTCCCCCCAGAATGGAGAAAAATACTAATTCAGTACAACCTGAAGTAGAATCTGCTAAGATGCGTAATAACTGATGGTGGTAAAAATGCATGTGAAGCTGGGCGCCTGGATGGCTCAGTGGGTTAAAGCCTCTGCCTTCGGCTCAGGTCATGATCTCAGAGTCCTGGGATCGAGTCCTACATGAGGCTCTCGGCTTAGCGGGGAGCCTGCTTCCCTCCCGGCCTCTGCCTGCCTCTCTGCCTACTTGTGATCTCTTTCTGTCAAATAAATAAATAAAATCTTAAAAAAAAAAAAATGCATGTGGATGGATAACTTAACAAACCTTGTGGAAATGCAAGGTGTCTAAAACCTACTCGTTATTCACTGTATAATCAATGAGCAGGTAGGTGGCAAAAAATACCTGAATCTACCACGTTACTGAACCAGTTACAACGGTTAACTTCATTACTTTCGTGAACTTTGCCACCATCAGTTCCATGAAAATTTCATCAGAAACAGAAGCTGAATATCCTGATTCTGTCCTGGCTTAGCCAGGGTACAGTTTTTATGAAAATTTTTCAAGCTCAGAGATGAGAACAAAATTTTTCTGAAGAACCTTACTCAGTCACTGTTACTAAACACTAAATGGCTTTGAAAATTCATTTTTGCTGCAGATTTGCTCATATTTATCAGTGAATTCAATCTAAAATTAAAAGGCTAGTAATACTTCCACGTAAAACCTGCACTGAGGTAGTCATTTCACAGGACAACTGACACTGAGTCGCAAGTGATGTTGGGCTGCCTTACACGCTCGGCATGCTATAAAAAATTAAAATGAGATGTGAGATCTCCAATGCCACACAAATATGTAATAAATGCATTTTCCAAAATCAAACTACATTTCCAGCATTTTTCAGACCTCAATACAAGTTCCACATTTCAAAAACCATTTAACTGTGTGACAAGAGATCAGTGATCAATGTGATGATTTGCTAAAAGGTAATTATCAAGAAAAGAATCTAGCAGAATTCTATAGATACTTTCCAAGCAATAATATGCTCCGCTAAAACCCTATGTTCATGGACTGACATCAGTATTTGGAAGTACCATGTAAAAAGATACTGTCAAAAGCGAAATACAAAAAAATCTCATTACAAACCAACATTAAATATGATCATTTGTGATCAATATTGACTACTGAGGTTTAAAGTTGGTATACCCTGGGGTGCCTGGGTGGCTCAGTGGGTTAAGCCTCTGCCCTTGGCTCAGGTCATGATCTCAGGGTCCTGGGATGGAGCCCACACTGGGTTTTCTGCTCAGCAGGGAGCCTGCTTCCCACCCCCCGCCTGCCTCTCTGCCTACTTGTGATCTCTGTCTGTCAAATAAATAAATAAAATCTTTAAAGTTAGTATACCCTGTTAGACAAAATGTTATCCCCTTCTTCCAAAAAGAGATTTCATTCTTCTCAGTAGCAAAACTTATTACAAAATAAATTATCAACCATTATTCGTATTGCATTTTGAATTTCATCAGTAAAGAACTTGTGAAAAATTTTCCTCTCCCATTACATAAGTACCTGTATAATAGCCTTCATTTTGCCTTTTGGCCTACGAAGCCCAAAATATTTACAATCTGGCCCTTTACACAAATATCTGCCAACTCTTGGGCTAGACAAATAAACTGAGGCAAAGAAAGATTAAGTGACTTGCTCCAGACTACAGTTAGAAAGTGGCATACCAGGGTTCACACCTAAGCAGGCTGGGTGCAGAAACCACTAGGCCACATTGCTTCCATGAACCAAGAACAAGATGTCACAGAAAAGGAAACAGCTGAAGGACAAGAAAGGATACCTGACAAGCCCTTTAAAAAACTGGACAGAGAGAAGATAAGGTCAAAGAAACTTCCGTAATAAAGAACAAGAGACAAACATGGAAAATGTTAGTAACAGGAACTCCAAAAACAGAGGAGTGTGAAGTCAAGACACTGCCCAGCTGGGTGTGAATGCCCACCTCACACGCACACCAGAAAGCCAGGAGGCCTCTGGGACAGGAACCAAACAACTCCACGCTCATGGCAACAGCAGCAGCCACAGCAACATCCTGCATCGGTTTCCTGGGCCCCAGTCCCCACAGGCCCTTCACAGTATTTGGTAAAAATCAGTACTATGTTCATGGAAAAATACGCAAATGGGGGTGGGGCGCAGGGAACCCAGGTAAATTACGGGGCTCAGCAGTGAGCAGTATTTATGTACTCCTAGCAAGGTAAGCACTGAGCACTAAATTAGCCAAGAATTCTCATATCTCTCTACTAGAAGGTCTGGAAGGGAGGGGAGGAAGAGGAAGAGCACCTCATCTACCATAACAAGGAGTCAACAGGTGTCAGCCACAATGGATAAATCGAAAAACAGCCACTGAGCCGTATGACGTATACACATGGTTAACGGTGGCTGACTCTGGGAACTAGACTACAAAGGACAGGGAAGACAGGGTATGGCTCATTTTTTATAATATGCCTTCTGATATTATTTATCTTTTCTAAAACACAAGCATTACTTTAAGTAGAAAATTAACTCTTAAACAAATTAGAGAGAAAGTGCTTTACTATCCACTATCGTGATCACTGATTCACATAAACAACTCAATGTGCAAATACCAAAGAGCAGTGCAGGGTTGAAAACACAAACCAGCATTACCCAAGTTCTATCCCATCATGCTTATGTAAACACAGGGGGTCTGTCATTATTGCCTGAGAGCCCACTGTGTAGCCAGCACGATGCTAAGTGCCAAGATTGCAAATATGAAGAATGGAATTTATTTACAGTTGAGTATAAGATACAGCTAAATCAACATGAAATTGTAATACAGCAACTATTCAAGACTCAGTGAAAGCTTCCCAGAGGTCAGACCACAAAAGCTAAGACCTGAAGGATAAGAAGGATTGGCCTACTTGGGTGTGGGGTTCAGAAAATTGTCCAAGCAAAGAGAACACTAGGTATAAAAGGCCTCAAGTGAAGATAAAAACAGGCAGGGGCCCATTTAAGGAAGAGCAAGAAGTTCAACAAGGCTGGAGTAGGGAGGGAATCAGAGTGGAAGCAAAAAAGGCCAGAGCACAAGCTGATGCTTGATGCTTTAAAACAGGAAGACTTCCTAACGGGCTTCTACTTTGCCCACTGGAACTGTAAGAGCACACCCAACCCTGATGCTTGTAGATCAGAGAACTCTTCCACTATACACTGATGATTTCAAAATATTTAAGTCCAGTGCAGAATGTTCTTGAGGGTACCAGACCATTTATCTAATTGCATGCCATGCATCACCATCCAGACCCAGAAATCAAGGACCACACCCTAAGGATGACAGAGTAAGAAACCCAGTCCCCTGTGACACTGGAGCCACCACACCAGCCCTGGATTGTCGATCTGGACTTTTACATGAGAAACAAACATGTTTAAGCTATTATTCAATAAAGTGTCTGTTACCCCCGGCCAAACCTAATCTTAACTGAAGCAGGAGGCTTTAAAAGTGTTCCAAGGTGGGGTGCCTGGGTGGCTTAGTCGGTTAAGCATCTGACTCTTGGTTTCAGCTTAGGTCATGATTTCGGGGTCGTGAAATCGAGCCCCTGAGTCAGGCTCAGCACTAAGTCCGAAGTCGGCTTAAGATCCCCTCTCCTCCTCTGTCCCTCCCTCTGCTCCCCTGCACGCTCGTTCTCTCACTCTCTAAAATAAATGAATAAATCTCTTTAAAAAAAAAAAAAAAAGGTATTCTAAGGCGAAGGGTTACAAGAGATATTCTGAAAGAATTGTTAAGATTCAGTGACTGAACCAATCTAAAAAAGAAATTATCAGCCATATGACATACAAAATGTACACTGTTTAATTCTTCCAGTGTCTTTATTGAATTAACAGACACTTTTAGTGTCTGCATTTGTATTTTCTTATTTATTTTAGAGCAAGTGTGGTGTGTGCCTGCTGGGGGAGAGGCAGAGGCAGAGGGAAAGAATCCCAAGCAGACTCCACACTGAGCCTGGAGCCCAACGTGGGGCTCAATCTCACGACCCTGAAATCATGACCTGAGTGAGATAAAACCAAAAGCCGGATGCCTAACCAACTGAGCTACCCAGGCGCCCAGCATTGTCTGTAAGTTGAGATATAAGTGACATGTAGCACTATATTAGTTTCTGGTGTACAACATTACAGTTCCCTAGGTGTATATTGCAAAATCGTCACAATTAAGTCTAATTAATATCCATCACCATACATAATTACAATTTTTTCTGATGATGAAAACTTAAAAGATCTACTGTTAGCAACTTTCAAATATATAATAAGTATTAACTACAGTCGCCATGCTGCACATTACTCCCCCAACCCATGACTTAAAATTACACGTTTATACCTTTTGAGCACCTTTACCCATTTTGTCCACACACCCAGCCCCACCCCAACCCCACAACCCCGGCCTGGTGTCTGCATATTTAAAGAATATGATAAAAATTAGATAAGATCAAAAAGTACCAACCAAACTTCCTGAAAGGAATGAATAAAAAAAAAATTCTGGGGCACCTGGGTGGCTCAGTGGTTTAAGCCTCTGCCTTCAGCTCAGGTCATGATCTCAGAGTCCTGGGATCGAGCCCCACATCGGGCTCTCTGCTCAGTGGGGAGCCTGCTTCCCCCTCTTTCTCTGCCTGCCTCTCTTGTCTATTTGTGATCTCTCTCTGTCTATCAAATAAATAAATAAATAAATAAATAAAATTCTGTTAATAAGACCTATTTGTAAAGCTGTTCTCAACCCTACTAGCTTAGGTTATTTTGACTAGTGATAATAATAAGTAACAGATGGATAATTTACACACTGTTTACATGCAGTTTTTAAGTAGAAGTTCAAAGCATTAGCTCCACGAAGAACCTTCTAAGGGGAGACGAGTTGAGAGGCAGGAGCAGACAGCGAACAATTCGCCTTACACTTAACTAAGAAGTGGTACACTGAAACACACCACCATCACAGCCAGGACCTTCATACCCGGACATGGTCAAGGCCTTGAGAGCTAAGGTGGAATGCACAAACCCCTCTGGAAGTAGGATACCAGACTAGAGGACTTCCTTAAGTCCTCTGTGCCTCCCAGACTCAGTCTTCTCTCGGTCCTGGGAAAGAAAGAGCAGCAACAGCCATCAGGCCCCTTACCTGTTCAGGCTCACAGCCCTTTTCAACCAAGTCACAGAAAGAAAAGTTGAGAAGGAGCCTCAACTCGAAGTCTTTCTGGAGCTCATTCTTCCTGCATATTTTCTCACTTTAAGAGTCTTTCTGGGGGCGCTTGGGTGAGTCAGTCAGTTAAGCATCCAACTCTTGATTTCGGCTCAGGTCATAATCTCAAGAGTCGTGAGAGTGAGCCCCCATGTCAAATTCTGCACTGAGCGTGGAGCCTGCTTGAGGTTTTCTCTCTCTCTCTCTCTCACTCCCACTGTCCTCCCGGCAACTCCCTCTCTCCGAAAACAAAAAAGTCTTCCTGTTGGATTGGGGGTGCCTCGACCACCCCTGGGACAGAGACTTCTCAATGGAAGCACAGGAGCCATCACTGCCCCAGACTGTCCTATGACTTCAAGAAGCTGCTGAGCATTACATACACTCTGATTACAAGTATACAGTACTTAAAAAACATAAATACAAGGAGACCAAATCTAAATACAGAAAGACTTTACACATTGCTTTAATGCTTAAATCACTTTTAAAGGTTTCATTTTACCAAAACCTATATTGCAAGCACACAGGAACTTCTCATGTTAGTCAAAGTCACTGAAAAGGAAAACGAAGTGGTCCTCTCTATCGCTAACCATTCCCATTACCTAAAGTGAAAGACAACACACTGAATTTGTAGCAATAAAGGAAGCCAACTCAAGGAATCAAGGCTCAGCAAAATGTCCCGAAACACACTACGGTAGGCAGAACAATAGCCCCCAAAGATGTCCATATCCTCATCGGTGGAACCCGCTGATTGTTAGCTTACCTGGCAGAGAGGATTTTGCAGCTATAATTAAGTTAAGAACCTTAGGATGGGGGAAATTCTCCTAAATTATCCAGGTGGGCCTGATCTCATCACACGGGTCCTTAACCTTTCCCAGCTGTGATCAGAGACCTACTACAGAATGGGCGAAGAGATGCAATATTGCTGGCTTTGAAGAGGAAGCCCAAGGGAGGTGAGCCAAGGAATACCAGTAGCTGGAAGAAACAAGAATACAGATTCTCCCCTACAAACCTCTAGAAAAGAACACAGCGTTGCAGACACACTGATTTTAGCCAAGTAAGACCCATTTTGGACTTCAAAATACAGAACTTAAAAATAATGTGTGTTGTTTTCAGATACTAAATTTGTGGTAACATATCACAATAAGCATAGAAAACTAATATATGCATGGGGCCTGGGTGGCTCAGTCAGTCAAGTGTCATAACTTCAAGGTCCTGGAATCAAGCCCCACTTAGGGCTCTGTGCTCAGCGCCAAGTCTATTTGTCCCTTTTGCTCTCCCTCTGTCCTTCCTCCCCCTACCTCATGCCCTCCCTAAAATAAAATCTTAAAAAAAAAAAGAAAACTAATACATAGTAAACTTGTAACAATATGTGAAAGTATCTAAAAAGTGTAATCAAATTGCCCAAATATTTAGAGCAATGAGACATACATTATTAGTGCATGTATATTTCACTTTTTAAAATTTGCACAGGTATTTCACTTCTATTTTTCTCCTGCTCTCCTGCTGCTCCTGCTCTCATGAAAACTCCATCACTTAAAATGCCAGCCAAAGTGACAATTCCTTGAACTTTCTGTAGAAGGATGAACCATATCAACCAAGAAAATAAGAGGATAACAGGAAAAAAAATCAGGAAACAATTATACCATGTTTTTTAGAGAGTCAAACATCAAAGTGTTTGCACTATGTAATTTCCTTGTACCAAATGGATGTTACATTTTAAAAAATAAGTCCTTCTAGGGACGTGTGGGTGGCTAGTGGGTTGAGCCTCTGCCTTCAACTGGGTCATGATCTCAGGGTCCTGGGATCAAGCCCCGCATCAGGCTCTCTGCTCGGCAGGGAGCCTGCTTCCCCCTACTCCTGCTTCCCTCTCTGCCAATTTGTGATCTCTGTCAAATAAATAAATAAAATATTTTTTAAAATAAATAAAAAATAAGTCCTTCTAAATATTGATATTAAGAGCTTACTATTAATTTTTCTAGAAGTGATCATGGTAATGTGGACATATTAAGAAGACAGTGACTCAACCTTCTACAGATATACACTCAAATATTTACAAATGAAATGGTATGCCTATGGCCTGCTTTAAAATAGCTGGGAGTGGGGATAGGAATGGATAAGGGAGATGAAAGTAAATGAGCCTGAGCTACTAATCACTGAAGCTGGGTAATGGGTACATGGGGGATATTAAATTATTTCAATGTTTAAGCTTTTCTGTATTTAAAAGTTACATCAACAAAGTCCCTGGACTTTAATAATACAGACTCAATATATTTAACAGTTGAATCTCCTTCTCCAGACATTGCCCCCCTCAACTCTCTGCCACTCAAGCCACCTGCAATTTATAGTTAATCGATTATTTTTTAAAATCAATTATTCTTAAATCCCCAACTCATTTTACCCTATTAACCTGAAAAGTTTCGCCAAATCACTTAACCTCTAAGAGCCTGTTCTTCATCTACAGAATGGCAATATTTATACTTGGTCACTCTGAGATGCCAAGAGATAATCTAAGATAAAAATTACAACAAAGAATGATCATTCTAGAAATCTATATTCACAAATTTCATGCTCAGGAACAACCATTCCCCTACTCCTATAGATCTCTTCCCTCCACCTCCAGTTTCCTTCTGGCGCCCTCCACCATCAGACCAAAGGCCTGGGATCCTCTCTGAGATAACACTCCCCTCCACGGAGTCCATCCCCCATGTTTTCACAGCAGCTTCTCTCTACACGCCTCTCCCTCCAACCTCCCGTCTCCCCTTCAGGGGTCCCACTCCACGTACACCCCTATTCGGTTCATTCTGTGTACCCCATTGCCGGCCCTATCACAATCACCCCAACATTCCTCTACCCCCGTTCAGTACTTCCTGCTATCAGCTTGATCACCCACTACTACCACCAGCTCTCAAACATCTGGGCTAACTTCCCACCCTTTCGGTTAAAACACAACTGCTAGGTGTCAGGAAGTGGGAATGGGGGAAATAAAGAGAGACTGTTAATGAATACGAGTTTCTTTTTGCGCGATAAAAATGCTGTGGAATTAGACAGTTGCACAACCCTGAGAATATGCTAAAAACTACGGAGTTATACTTTAATTGTACTTTTAAAGGGTGAGTTTTACGGTCTGTGAACTACTTCTCCAGAACAATGTATACCTCAAGAAGGAATGAAAAGGAAAGAAAGATCAACACTACTGCTCACCCTGCCCATTACACGCCCATTTGTCAGATCCACATCGCCCCATCTCCCGAAGCCTCTATCTACCTGCTCTTCAGTATCCCCCCAACTCTTAACACTAGACTCGGACAGAGGTCCCTCTCATTCTTGACTAACACACTCCCTCACCCTTTAAGTGCCCACTGTGCCCTGAAAGGGGACGGGGGGAAGATGCGGGCGGCTCTCGGGGCCCAGGCACAACCCCTCCACGGTGGCCCAGTCCCCCACTGGCAGGAAAGGACCCTCTCCCCCGTGCCAGCGGAGCTGTCCCGACGACGGGATGCGTCCGCGATCCCGCTCCGACAAGGGGCGGGGGGCCCCGCCAGGCTTCTAGGGCCGCTCCGCTGGGGGAGGCGCCACAGCCCACCTGTCTCAGCCGCAGGGCAGATCCGCTTCTAGCTCCACCGACACACGAGTTGGTGGCAAGGGGGGGATAAGAAGAAGCCGCCGTCGCCGCCGCAGCCAGGGTGGTGCACGCCGGCTCAGGCCTTCATGATTCCACGTCTCTGCGGCTCCGGCTTCAGCTCCGGCTCGACTCCGGCTCGGCTCCGGCTCGGCTCCCGCCCCGGCCGCGTCCGTGCGGAGGCCGGGAGGCGGAGAGAGAAGAGGGAAGCGGCAGAGAACGCCGCTGGGGACCGAACGGCCGGGCGCGCTTCGGCGGACGATCACGTGGCGCGCGGCGCGCAGACTTCTGGGAAATGTAGTCCTTCAGACGTTGGGCGTTCCTCCACCCTCTTAGCGCATCCAGGGCAACGGCAAAGCCACGTGGCAAATTCGAGAAGCGGCTAATCCTTCTTACAGATCGCTGGATCGCAAGCACCACACTAGTGGTGTGACTTAGCTTTGTTAAGGCCCCTGTTTTTTCCAACTCGGATAACCATCCCAAAGTCAGCAGTCCCGTGTCGGGCTCTGAAGAGTTGGAAAGAGGAAAATCATTTATCTTGGGGGTATTATTATTTTTCATTTCTATCTTTATTCTTTGCAAACCCTTGTGTCCAGAGCTGACTTGCAGAAAATAATTTTTAATGAAGGCAGGTAGTAGATCTATAACTAACTGCACCATTTACAGAAAGGGCAGGTCCCATAGGAAAGAGTATCAATACAGTGCAGTTCCCAAAAAATGAAATTCGAAGTGAAATGAGACTGTTACCAGACTGACAAACGTCCTTGAGTTTTTCCCATCAGCTTCCTCTTCTTAAATAAATGCAAGATGATGATAATTCTTCTCATATAGGACTATTGCCGAATCAGTAACAATAATTAACAAGTCCCATTATGTTGTTTTCTATGTGCGGTACATTGTTGTTTCTCCAAATAACACCGAGATAGATATCACTATTACTTCTGTTTTACAATCAGTGTGTCAAATGCACTCTGAGAAGTACCATACAGATCTTCTATGTATTTTTCTGTCATCTGTTGCCAATAAATTCCCCGAGTTTACAGATTATTTCAGGAAAACACACTAAAACACAAAGTACCTGAGAGCCTAGCTAAGAAGAGGAGGGCACTACTATGTAGCCATTGTAAAGGATACTAAGGATACACGCTCATGATATACCCAACGGAAACAATATGTATAATATCCAATTTTCATAAATGAATTATGTTTATGTTTACTGTATATGTATATACACACACAGTGGGGGAGAAGGCTAAAAGAATATTAACAATTATAAACTTTGAGGAATGAGATCTCGTGTAATTAAATTCCGTTTTTCCCTGTTTCCTATTTTTCCTGCAATGAATATGTGTTACATCTATAGTTTTATAATTTTTATTTTTAAATTTTAGCAAAAAGAGAGGCCCCCAAACCAAACTCAAAGTACTTAATATTTTTGCCTGTACCAAGAATTACACCCTCTAGCTACCCCAAAATGATCTAGAAATAAATGTGAACCTCTCTTCAGAACTAGCTTTATAGACCAAGAAGCAACTTATCCTACTTTGAGGCAAACTTGTTATTAAAATTTAATGTCCCCTCTTTTTAATATTTTTTGGATAGCTTGAAATAAAAAGGGTCTTACCAGTGTTCCTTGGTAAATGTTATAATACTGCTAGGCAATCATCATAAATCAGAGTGTTAAATGAGGAATGGTTTTCCCAATGTATGAACCATGAGTTGGGTAGCAATCTTTCACAAACCTTTTATTGTACATGTAATGTGCTAAGTATTATCTTTTGTCACCATCTCTCAACACTGCCAGAACCACTGTCATTGATAACTTTGACCAACTTGATTACATCAGTGTCAGGTTAGTGCAGAAACACTAGCAGGAAAGTCATGAAAACCTACTAAATGCAACTGGGTGTCCTGGTTGGATCCTAGAACCCAAAAAAGGCAATAGTGGGAAAACTTATGAAATCCAAATGAAGTCTGGAGTTTAGTTAAGGGTGTTGTACCAATGTTAATTTCCTAATTTTGACAAATGTGTTACTGTTATTATGCAAGATACTAACATTAAAAGAAACTGGGTGAAGGATATAGAGGAACTCTGTGCTTTGCAACTCTTCTGTAAATATAAAATTATTGCATGTGGTAGGCAGAATAATGGTCTCCCTGAAGACATCCACATCTTAATCCCCAAAACCTATGAGTTTGTTTGGTTACATAGCAAAGGGTTAAGATAACAGTAGTTTACTAATCAGATGACTTTCAAATAGGGAGACTATCTAACGTTATCAGGGCGGGCCTAATGTAATCACAAAAGTGAAAAGTAAGAGGAAGTCAAGAGAGTCCTATATATGGCTCTGCAGATGTACAAGTCTCTGCCCTCAACAAGGAGTCTGCTTGAGATTCTCTCTCTCCCTCTGTCCCTCCCCCATTCCTGCTCATGCACTCTCACTCTCTCTAAAATAAATAAATACATCTTTAAAATAAATAAATATGGCTCTGTAAGAAGATGAAGTGATGTAGTGTGAGGACGAGACATTGCTGACTTTGAAGATGGCAAGACCCTGGGAACATATGCAGTGGCTTCTAGAAGCTGAAAAAGACCAGGAAACAGATTATATCCCCTAGAGCTTCCATAAATAAATCAACAAGTTATTCCAGAAGTGCTAAATGCCACCATGGCCCTTTAGGAATATAATAGCTCCCCAAATCATCAAATGGTCTTGGTTATGGACACTGAGTAAACCTTTTACTAGAGACTGGCTCCCTTTTTTAGAACCTAAAGGGCCAAAAAGGACCCATGCCTAACAGAAGGCCCCCGCACAAGCAAGATCAAGACTACTTACAGATTATTGTTTCAAACCTATTCCAAGAACAGTGCTCAGATTTTCAATGCCCTGAGAGCAGACTATGGAGTCAGTTCTGTATTTAAGTCCTGGTTCCATAATTTATGAGCTGAATGGTTCGGAAAGCTAACCATCATGGCCAGTTCAGGCTGCTCTAACAGAATACTGTAGAGTGGATGGTTTAAACAACAGACATAGTTCTCACAGTTCTGGAGGTGGGAAGTCCAAGCTCAAGGCGCAGGCAGATCCAGTGTCTGGTGACAGCCTTTTCCTGGGTTTGCAAATAGTATCTTTTTATTATATCCTCACATGGTAGAGAAAGAGAGCTCCAGTTTCTTCTAAAAGGAACACTGACCTCAAAAAAATAAAAACACTGATCTCATCATAGAGGTTCCACCTTTATGACCTGATCTAAACCTAACTACCTCCAAAAGGCCCCACCTCCTAATGTCACCCCATGTGGGTTTAGTTTATATGTCTTTTCGGGGAACACAAGCACGTAGTCCATAACAGCTCCTTGACTCCTCTGAGCCTAGTTTTCTTCTCTCTGTACAGTTGTTATGAGAATTAAGTAATGCATGTAGCATGCCTTTTTTTAAAAAAAATTTTATTTATTTATTTGTTTGTTTGTTTATTTAAGAGAAAGAGAGAGAGTGAGTGTGTGGGGGGAGGGGTAGAAGGAGAAGGAGAGAGAGAATCAGTAGCAGATTCTAGGCTGAGCACAGAGCCTGACATGGGACTTGATCTCAGGACCCTGAGCTGAAATCGAGTTGAACACTTAAACAACTGAGCCACCCAGGCGCCCTACATGCCTTTTTAAAATAAATGTTATTTTGGTCACCTGGGTGGCTCAGTTGGTTAAGAGACGGCATTTGGCTCAGGTCATGATCCTGGAGTCCCCGGATCGAGTCCCACATCAGGCTCCCTGCTTGGCAGGGAGTCTGCTTCTCCCACTGACCTCTGACCTCATGCTCTCTCTCTCAAATAAATAAAATCTTAAAAAAAAAAAGTTATTTCATTTGCATAGTCCAAATAGTAATCAACTCACATATTGTCATTGCCAGTCCCTGGGCTTTCCTCCGAAGAGGGATCGAGATTAACCAGAACTAGATCATCTGGGCAGGGCCGTCAGGTTGGTGAGACGCCTGGAAGTCATGGCAGATACAAAATGGCGGCCGGCACTGAGCATGAACAACTAGACTAAGACTTGAGATAAGTAACTGCTCTCAGGAGGCATGACCAGACTTCTTTCATGTTGCCCCCGAGAACCAAACTGGGACCAAAGGGTTGAAGCATTGGATACAGGTTTCAGTTCCACAGAAAAACTTACTGACAAGGATATCGGTACTAACAAATAGCCATTCACACTATGGCTGCTTGTTACGAGTTGTGCACTGTTCCTTTATTTAAATCTCCAAACAACCCTGCGAGAGAAGGGTTGGTGTATAAACTGTACTTACTGACTTGGAAAGCACCTCACAACAGTTTGTTAAGTGGAGGTCAGCTGATGTACGTGGAAGAAACATGAGATTCCAATCCCTACATGTGCTCAAGCTGAATCTGGTTGAACGGGTAGTCAGAATTACAAGAGGCTGGGTGGGTTGGGGGGGAGGGTGCCTGGATGGCTCCGTTGGTTAACCATCTGCGTTTGGCTCAAGTCATGACCCTAGGAACCTGGAACCGAGCCCCTGCTCAACAGGAAATCGACTTCTCCCTCTCTCTTCCCCTCCCCCTACCTGCTTGTGCTTTTCCTAGTTCTCTCTTGAATAAATAAATAAAATCTTAAAAAAAAAAAAAAAAAAAAGAAAGAAAGAAAGAAAGAAGGAAAAGAAATGAAATTACAACTGGGAAGGAACATTGGCAATTAATCAGGTCTCTTCCCTGGAGAGAGGAAGAGCTGAGTGCCAGGGCCGGGCGAGAATTCGGACAAGGACACACAGCCGGTCAGCTGATGACGGAATGGAACATCATCTAAAGCCTTCCCGAAGACCCAATAATGCCACCTGTTAGCAGGCAGTCAGACACCGCAACGGGCTGCGCGGGTGGCTCAAAAGGCCACAGTGACTCCACGGTTCCGGGCTGTCGCTTGGCCGAGTGAGAGGCTACACAATTACCTCTCCAGTCCCTCCAACCCCTCCCATAGCTCAGCGACACATCTGTGCCTCAGAGTCCCTGTTCATCTTCCCTTCTCCTGCGCGCTGAGGCTGGGCCTGGGGAGAAGGGCTCCGGTCAGCCAGACCACCACAGCTCCCCACAGCTGGTCCCCGAGAGGAGCTGTCCTCTGCTGCACTGCTGGAGGAACAAGGCTTGAGGACAAGGTACACCATGCAGTTGTCACGGGCTCCTTTTTGCTGGGGACAAATCAGGATGAGTCACAAACTAATATTAGTTAAGGGATTCGTCTGGAAAACAGCTACTCGCGCCAGTTATGGGTCTAAAGTTGCAGGTGTATTAACTCCCTGATCATCACAACCCTCCAGAATAGGCACATTATCATCCCCATTTTACAGTCCAAAGCCAAATAGACTTGCCGACATCACAAAACTGGCAAGTGGCGATTCAAACCCAAACCCAGGCTGTCTGGCTACAGAGCCCACGCTTCTTCACTGGAAAAGGCCACCTCAGAGATCTTTTGGGCAACACCACTAGTACCTGAAGATCCACAGCAACGTCCTGTTCCAATGGCAACAGACCTCACGCCTGGGTGTGTTAGTCAGGGCTGCTCTGACAAAGTACCACAAACAGAGGGATTTATTTATTTTGTTTGTTTGTTTGTTTTAGCAGGCTCCCCGCTGAGCAGAGATTTCCCAATGCAGGGCTCTATCCAAGTACCCTGGGACCATGACCTGAGCAGAAGGCAGAGGCTTTAACCCACTGAGCCACCCAGGCGCCCCAACAGAGAGATTTAAACAATAGACATCTATTGTCTTGTCTTCTGGAGGCTGGAAGTCCAAAATCAAGGTGTTGGCAAGGTTGGTTCTTCCAGAGACCACGAGGGGAGATCTGTTCTGTGCCTCCCAGCTGGTATCTGGTGGATTCCTGGCAATCTTTGGAGTCCCGTGACTTGTAGAAGAAGGTCACCCGATCTCTGCCTTCATCTTTTCATAGTGGTCTCTCTGTCTGCATATGTCTCTGTGTCCAAATTTCTTTTTTGTAAGAATACCCGTCATATGGGATTCCAGTCTACCCTAACGGCCTCATTCTAACTAATCCCATCTGTAATGACCCACTTGCAAATAGGGTCAGGGTCACACTCTGAGGTACTGGATGGAGACTTCAACACAGAAATTGTGTGTGTGTGTGTGTGTGTGTGTGTGTGTGTGTGTGAAAGAGAGATAGAGAGAAAGCTAGTTAGGACTTCAACACAGAATTGTGTGTGTGTTAGGGGGTGGGTGAGTGACATAATTTAACCCCTAACTGGGTACAAACAATTCAAAGAAGACTTGAAGAAATGCAGCTGATCTCAGATGACAGGGCCTGACTTATTGGTGCCAAGGAACCAAATCAGGTAAACGATGTCTTAACACACACTAGAAGACGTTTTGTAGAAAGATATAATTATACAATAATGAGACTGCTGGCCTTACCAGGCAGAGTGAATCTCCCAGAAGCCAGCAGCACGAGCCTAGACTTAGGACCTAGTCTGTGCTAACCTGCCATTGTGCGGAGATGGGGATGGGGTATCTGGAGGAAAGAGCAGGAAAGACCACAGGAGAACAGATACCCAAACCTCCAAAGCCTCCACTGGGTCAGTCACCAGGTGTCAGAGTGGTGGCTTAGCTGTTTGACAAGGCCACTTAAACTGCCCTACATGTGCTACTAAAATATCAGGGGGAGATATTCAAGTTAATTTTCGCGTTTAGCATTTGGTGATTTGTAGTTGTGCTTATTTTTTTTTTTTTCTATTTAGTTCCAAAACATCCAGAAAAAGTGTTTCCCCGAGGTACCCTAGGAAGTGTCTGTATGCATGGAGCTCACCATCCTGTGAAATAGTCCACAGGTGCACAAGGTAGCCTGAAGGAGAATCCCTGAAAGGAGACTGCAGGTCACAAGGACAAGAAAAGAAGGCTTCCCAGAGGTTGTGGCATTTAAATGCAGCTACTGAAAGTAATCTGGTACCGATTTCCAAAGTAGGGGTGAGAGGTTTCCTCACATCGCCAAGCAATTCTGACACTGCTGCATCTCCTGTAATTCAGCTCCCTTCTGTTTCTCTCTACCTGAGAGAGCATCATATCTCACACATTAAGGGCTCAGACCCACAAGGCTCCCTCCCACTCACCCTTCAGATGCCAATCCCAACCCCAGGTTGTGCTTCTAACCAACTGGCAATAAAGCGAATGATCCCATGACCCCCTCCTTGGGTTTAATTTGTTTGAGTGGCTCTGAGAATTCACAGAAACATTTTACTTACTAGTGAAAGGATCGCTGATTTATTAAGAAAGGATACAGGAACAGCCAGATGGAAGAGATGCTTAGGACTGGGCTTGGGGAAAGGGTGAGGAACTTCCCTGTCCTCATGAGGGCCACTCTCCCGCACCACCAACCCAGAAGCTCTGCAAACACATACTTTGGGGTTTCTATGGAGGTTTCTTTAACTAGCCAGGATTGATTAAATCGTTGGTCTTTAGCAATTGACTCCACCTTCAGCCCCTCTCTTCTCCCTGGCGATCCGGGGAGTGGAACGGGGCGGGTAAATCTTGTGGTAGGGTCTCCCAGCAAGCAGCCCACATCCCAAGGGGCGGGTCAAATTGCATCATTAACATATCAAAAGACACCATTGTTGCTCTGTTCCAGAAGGAAATTCCAAGAGTTTTAGGAGCTGTGTGCCAGAAATGTGAAGACCACAAATGTATTAATTATAAATCACAATATCGCCACAGCCTATCAAGGGTTCACTGCCTCCAACAGGTGACAATGGACCCCGAAGGGCACACAGCTCTCCTCTAGTAAAAGACTACCAGAGGTGCCTGGGTGGCTCAGTGGGTTAAGCTGCTGCCTTCAGCTCAGGTCATGATCTCAGGGTCCTGGGTCCCACATCCGACTCTCTGCTCAGCAGGGAGCCTGCTTCCTCCTCTCTCTCTGCCTGCCTCTCTGCCTACTTGTGATCTCTCTCTGTCAAATAAATAAATAAAATCTTAAAAAAAAAAAAAAGACTACCAAAAGATAAAATTTCCCAAGAAGAGCTAAGTGAGGGAGTCACAAAATGTAGAAGCTTTTTCCTTGGACACAAACATCAGAATTAAAAAAGCATGCGAAGGAGAAGAGGAAGGAAGAGCTTTTTATTTTGTCTAATATACATACATCTTGAAATCACAATTTTTTGGAAAGAACATTCATTATGCATTCCATAAATATTGATTATTCTGGGTCAGACACTGTTGTAGGTGCGTGGGGTTCAGCATGTACTAGTCTCACAGTAAAAATTAAAACATAAACATTGAGAATAACAGATGAGTAGGTTTTGAAAGATTGTTCCTGCGTTCATTTCACTTCTTGTCCTAGAGATTGCTTAAAGTCTGTTTTCAAAGTCAACAATAAAAAAGTCACTACAGAAAAACATCTAGGATGGCTTTTCCGGGAAGCATCCTGCGGTGTGCTCCGGAAAATGGTTTGCTATTCACTTGACCCAGAGCCCCTACCAAATCATGCAAATCGAGAGGATCACATCCTCACATTCACTTTAAGAACATGCTGGGGAACCGCTCAGGCCCAGGCCGTCAAAGGTATGCAGATCAGAAAAGCCACCACGTGTCTGAAAGCTGGCACTTTGCAGAGGCAATGTGTGCCTTCCCTTGCTCCAATGGCAGAGTTGGCAGGTGAGCCCAGGCCACCCAGTGGGGCTGGACACAGGGTCGGTGACACAAAGAGAGTGCTGCAAAATGCACAGGCTTCTAAGTGCAGAGAATGCTGCTGAACTCAAGTGTTTAGATGTCGATTCTCTGGTCATGGAACACATCCAGGAGGACAAAGCCCCCAGGATGCCACCACGTACATCTTGTACGCAAGTACAGGGCTCATGGTCAGATTAACACAGACAGGAATTTCTCTGCCACACTGAGATGATCCTTACTGAAAAAGAGCACATTGTTCCTAAGCCAGAAGAGGAGGCTGCACAGAAAAAAAAAAGCTATCCCAGAAGAAACTGAAGAAGCAAAAATACACGGCCAGGGAATAAATTCTGCATAAAATAAATGCAAATAAAAGTTAAAAAAAAAAAAAAAACAAGATGAGGGTGATTAGGAGGAATTTTTATACTATCTGCATTAAAAAAAAACTTTTTAACATTAAAGATTATATCAGTGCATTATTTGTAGAATAACATTACATTAAGATTTAGGAACTACGATGGGGCGCCTGGGTGGCTCAGTGGGTTAAGCCGCTGCCTTCGGCTCAGGTCATGATCTCAGGGTCCTGGGATCGGGTCCCGCATCGTGCTCTCTGCTCGGCAGGGAGCCTGCTTCCCTATCTCTCTCTCTCTCTGGCTGCCTCTCCGTCTACTTGTGATTTCTCTCTGTCAAATTAATAAATAAAATCTTAAAAAAAAAAAAAAAAAAGATTTAGGAACTACGCATTAGTAAGTGAAGAGTTTTGCAGAGGTGACCCATGCTGCTGCTGTTTCTTTTTTAAATTGTGAGACATATTATACATGAAAAGAAATCTATAACAGACACAATTTAAGTCTAAGAATAATGTGAAACCCACAACCCAGCTAAGAAGCAGAATGACAATATCCCAAAAGTCCCCTCTGTGCTTCTCCTTTTTTTTTTTTTAAAGATTTTATTTATTTATTTGACAGAGATCACAAGTAGGCTGAGAGGCAGACAGAGAGAGAGGGGGAAGCAGGCTCCCTGCTGAGCTGAGAGATCAATTCGGGGCTCTATGTGGGGCTCGATCCCAGGACCCTGAGATCATGACCGATCCCAGGATCCTGGAATCATGACCTGAGCCGAAGGCAGACACTGAACACACTGAGCCACCCACGTGCTTCTTGAGCATATGTCTCCCCCAAAAGGGAACCACCATCTTAACTGCTCTAATAATTCTCTAGACTCAGAAATGTTTACTACCTTTGTATCCCTAAATAACATATTGCTTAATTTTGCCTGTTTTTAAACCATATAGAAACAGAATCATTCAGTATGTATTCCTCTGTGACTTGCTTTTTTCTTTCAGAAGTCTTTTTGGGATTTACCCATGTGGACTCAAGCATCTAAGAATTCACTTTCTAAATTAATTTACTTTTGTTATTGACTTACCTCTAGTAAACTGTCAAATGTTAAGGCTATATCTAAGTCTTTACCTACCTACATACTGTGTAACTACCACTCACATCAAGATATAGAAAATTTCCAATCAGCACCTGGCTGGCTCAGTTTGGAGAACATGGGGCTCTTGATCTCAGGCTTGTATGTTTGAGCCCCATATTGGATGTAGAGATTACTTAAGAACAAGATCTCTTTTTTTTTTTTTTTTAAGATTTTATTTATTTGACAGCAAGAGATCACAAGTAAGCAGAGAGACAGGCAGAGAAAGAGAGAGGAGGAAGCAGGCTCCCCACCAAGCAGAGAGCCCGATGTTGGACTCGATTCCAGGGCCCTGAGATTATGACCTGAGCTGAAGCCACCCAGGTGCCCTTAAAAACAAGATCTTAAAAAAAAAAAAAAAGATCTAGGACATTTCCAGAGCACTAGAAAACTCACTTGTTCTCCTTTCCAACTAATATCCCTCAGAAGTAATCACTATTCATACTTTAAGCAACACAGATGACTTCTGAGTTCATGTATTTTTCATGGTTGCATAGTATTCTAGAATATGCATATTTTGTGAATTTGGATATCAAACAATTGCTGATTGGCTCTGGTCAGGTAAACTAAGCAAGCTTGTCCCATAATTTCATTAATCTCAAAGTATATTATCCCACTGTTTACACAATGGGATTTTTTGGAACCCCACTTAGAGCATGATAATGGGGCTTATTCACACCAATTTATTTACTTATTTATTTAAATATTTTATTTATTTATTTGACAGACAGAGATCACAAGCAGGCAGAGAGAGAGGGGAAGCAGGCTCCCTGCTGAGCAGAGAGCCCGATGCAGGACTCAATCCCAGGACTCTGGGATCATGACCTGAGCCGAAGGCAGAGGCTTTAACCCACTGAGCCACCCAGGTGTCCCTTCACACCAATTTATTTATTCTTCCTATTTTAGATGAACTTTCTGTGGGTTGTTTTGTTTTGTTTGGGCTGTTACATAAGCAGTGTTTTTTAAGAATATTCTTGTATATCTACTGATACACAGGTATACAGTTTTCTCTGGAATCTAGACTGTAGGAATATAAACTCTAGGAAAGAGTGTATATGCATGTTCGGCTTTACCAGATTATGCCAGATTCTTTCCTAGAGTGGTTGTACCAATTTACACTCCCACAAGCAGTTTGTAGGAGCCTCTTCTGTTCGTCCTCCCAACACCCGATCTTTAATTTTCAGCATTTTGATGGTTTCTCATTGTAGTTTTGATTTGCATTTCCCAGCTGAAACATATGTTTCTATATATTTACGGCCCTTCTTCTATGAAATATACTATTTAATTACTTTCTTCTTCCCCTCTACCTGAAATTATTTCTAGCCATCCAATTTGGGGTCAGAAAAGGCTGAGTAGCTCCTTAAATTTCAAGACTGTAAACTCTTCAGAGTTTAAAACCAGTGAAGTCTGGGGCACCTGGGTGGCTCACTGGGTTAAAGCCTCTGCCTTCGGCTCAGTTCAAGATCTCAGGGTCCTGGGATCGAGCCCCGCATCGGGCTAAGCAGAGAGCCTGCTTCCCCTCTCTCTCTGCCTGCCTCTCTGCCTATAAGTAAATAAAATCTTAAAAAAACAAAAAACAAAAAAACAAAAAAACAAAAACAAAACCAGTGAAGTCTGGATGTTCTGATCCGTGGTGATGATGGTATCCAGAGCCCAGATGGATTCCCAAGTGATTGAAATACTAGAATAATTAATCAGGAAAGGGGACAAGTGTAGTAGGCAGACTTCTAAGATTGTGCCCCTGGATACCTGGCCTCTGATAGACACACACTTTCTTCCCAACACCGATCAAATACTAACCTAGGCACAGATGTTGAGGGGATTTTGCAGAGGTAATTAAGGTCCCAAACTAGCTGACCTTAAAACAGATTATTTAGGCAGATCTAATTTAATCAAGGGAGATTAGAAGTCAGAGGGACATGCTCCAGCTGCCCTGGAAGAAAGCGAACACCCATGTTGTCGGCTGTCTATGGGAGCCACATGCCGAGAGCTACAAGCAGCCTCTGGGAGCTAACAGTGATCCCTAGCTAACCAGGACCTGTCCTATGACAGCAAGAAAATGGATTCTGCTGACAACCAGCAAGCCTGGGAGCCCAGATGAGAACTGCAGACCGGCCAACATCCTGTTTTCAGCCTGGTGAAACCCTGAGCGGAGAATCCAGCCATACAACATCAATTTCTGACCTACAAAAACGGTGAGGTGATGAATTTGTGCTGTTTTAAACCACTAACTTTGTGATAATCTGCTATGCGGCAATAGAAAAGGAACACACCAAGTAAGTATGAAACATCACCTGCTGAATTACAAGTGAGGAGCAGGACTTCTGTCTGTAGCTGTGGGTGTGCAATGCATAGGTCTAAAGGCATCATTTACATTGTTGTCCATGTGAATGGTACCCTCTGAAGTTGGGCAGTGCACGTTCAGCACAACTGTACATAGCAATCCTACAGGAGACCCCACTCTTGCCCTGTTCCAGAATCTTGGCTACCTCCCTTAACCATAGTAGAAATGAGAGCATTGGTCTAGAGGTAGTCAGAAATCCTTACAAGCTCAGCATTTGGAGTATTTAGTGTATTTTGTGTCTACTCTACCACACATTGGCCCTTCCATTTCCCTACAGTTTCTTACCTACTTAATTTTAACCTCTTGCTTCATTTAGGTTTACCCAAAGTCTTCTGTCTTAAGAAGCTGTCACTATGCCAATGAATAAGGCTTTGAGAATGGAAGCCAGTAGCTCCCTGGGGAGGAAACTATGAGGGACCTTCTTTCCTTTTGATTATGAATGCACTCAGGACATTTAGCTGTAGAGAGTTCAGAAGGCTTAAGATCAGTGGTTAAAAAAGTACTTTTCTATCCTGTCAGTCTGTCAAGTTGACCAACTGGTCAGGGGTAGTCGCTTTGAGGAAATGCTGACTCACCTCTGTTTCTGAGGAAGGCAGCTTAGTAGTGAAGAAAATGGGACAAAAACTGAGTCTTTCAGGTGAGCCTTGAAGAATTAGCTGGGAAAATGAGCCTGTCTCACAGAGAGACCGGAAGTGCTGTTAAAATGAGCTAAGGCAAAAATAAGCCACTGAAAACTGGGTCAGTCAGTCAAGCTGGTGCAAGGAGAGCAAAACTGAAACTTGAAAACAGGTCCACGAACACTGCCCGGCGCACACTGCCCTCTCCATTTCTGCTCAGTTACTCTCACTGAGATCTTGCAGGTCTTAGGAGCTGTGTCTGCTCCATAAAGGATCAATATTTTAAGACCTAAGAGGATAGTTTTGAAATCCTGGACGCTCCATGTAACATATTCAAACTCTATGTTCCTATTTCTTTGTACTTCAAGGTTTTCTAAGAAGCAGATAAGATCATACAAGTGACATACTCGTGCACAGTGCCAGGTGTTTGTGTTTAACACAGTAGCTTTTACTAGAAACGCACCCTGGAAACATGACTGACGGATGGTGGGACTGGTATTTTGGGACAAGAGAACACTTGTATGGTATAGAACAGCGGCTACCAAATCCCGTGCAAGGGTAGGTGATGTTTTTACCAGTCAACTATAAAAAGAAGAAAAATAAAGGGGCAATTGGGTGGCTCAGACAGCTAATCTTCTGATTTTGGATCAGGTTGTGATATCGGGGTCCTAGGTTGGAGCCCTGTATGGAGCCCTGCATCAGGCTCCGCACTCAGTGGGGAGTCTTCTTGTCCTTCTCCCTCTGGCCCTCCCCCGCTCGTGAGCATACTCTCTCAAATAAATAAAATCTCTTCAAAAATTTTTTAAAAAGATTTTATTTATTTATTTGAGAGAGACAGTGAGAGAGGGAACATAAGCAGGGGGATTGGGAGAGAGCAAGCAGGCTTCCCGCTGAGCAGGGAGCCCGATGTGGGGCTTGATCTCAGAAGACCTGAGCTGAAGGCAGATGCTTAATGATTGAGCCACCCAGGAGCCCAACAAATAAAATCTTAAGGAAAAAAAAGAAAAAGAAAAAGAAAAAAGACATAGAATTATGGACAAAACAGTGAATTTTCCACAAAAATTTTTCATATATTTATTCAAACTAATGGGCTATTGTTTTCCTTTATTCTATTTTCATTCTTTTGGTGTCAAAATGTCTTATGAAATAATGGTGATAATCTATTATACCTTCTTAAAATACTCTTACTGGGCCAAATAACGTTGTCAACAGTGTATTAGTATCAGTCCGCTCAACCCTTTAAAAAACTTTTTTTTTTACTAGTTTGGAAAACATGAGACTGGGAACCAGTGCTTGGGTATGACTGTTAAGAAGGGCAAAGGCCTCAGAAGACCAGCAATTCTTAGGAAGGTGGGCTTCCAGGAACCAGCATGATCCAGGGAAATTTTCAAAATTATTCATACTCAACCTCCAAGACTATTAAATTAGAAAACTGGTGTGCTACAGAAAAAAATGAGAGTGCAAATGAAGAAAGAGGATGTGGGATCCAGGAATCAAGAGATCCAGCACAGAGAGGTAAAGGAAAGTCCCCAAAACCACCCCTGCATGCCAGTCCTCCGCAACAAGTGAGGAGAGGATGTGTGTGGGGAAAGAGGTCATTAATAACTCCCGGAAAGCAATGCTTGTATGTGAAACACACTCACACTACAGTAGTCCCCCTTTATGTGTGGGGGATTCATCCCAAGACACACAGTGGATTCCTGAAACCATGGATAGCACCGAACCCTAGACGTACTGTTTTTCCCTACACGTATGTACCTACGACAAAGTTAAATTCATGAACCAGATACAGCGGGGCACCTGGGTGGCTAAGTTGCTAAGCGTCTGCCTTTGGCTCAAGTCATGATCCTAGGGTCCTGGGATGGAAACCCGCATCAGGTTCCCTGCTCAATGGGGAGTCTGCTTCCCCTACCGCCCCTCTCGCCGCTCTTGCTCTAATAAACAAAATTTTTAAGACAACTTAAAATAAATTCCAGTAAGAGATTAACAGAACAATCATCACCTACTGTAACAAGCTGTGAATGCGATCACTCTCAAAATATCTTACTTCACTGTACCTATCTTTCTTCTTTTGATGACATGAGGATAAAATGCCTACATGAGGTGAAATTAGGTGAAGGAGTCGGCATTGTGCTATAGCTGTTAGGCTACTGTTGACCTGACCATACACCTGGAGGATTACCTGCTTCCAGATCGTGGCTGACAGCAGGTAACGGAAACCGTAGAAGCTGACGGTAAGCGGAGACTAGTCCACGCACATACTCTACAGTGAGGAGTTCCTGATGCTAATCGGGTAAGTCAGCGTCCCAGAAAGTGGATGGCACCCTTGAGATAACACAGTAACCCAGAACCAGCAGTAAGAGATGTGATCACCTCAGGCCCAAAAGGACAGAGGGAGAGGTTAGTGGCAAACGAAGTCACACGCAGTTGGCCAACTTGAGGTGCAGGACTTTTGGCTGAGGAACACAATTACCGAGAAGAGAACCAGGAGAGAGGCAGCAGACGGAGTAATAACTTGACCTTCCACTTTACTTCCCTTCCTCCCTTATAGAGCCCCACTGGGAAAACTCAACAGAGTCTAGAGTCTGTTGGTGTAGTTCATATAGTTCTTGGGCATCAAAGTAGGGTAAAGGCAGCAGATTTGGAGGGGCAAATGGAAGGCAGCTGGTGCACTCATGATATACTAATTAATGACAACCCAAATTTACAAAAACATATTAGAAGGAGGTGTAGAAGCAGAGGGACTTACAGTGTAAGACCACAGTATCAGAACCATGGCAGAAAGTAAGAGCTGACAACTCCAGAAATAGCAGTATATTTTTACCTATTATTTAGAAATATGGAGATAAACAAGACACAGCAACAGCTAAATGAGTAATGCCTTTGGGGACTAAGGAAGTATGACATAGTAAGACTTAAAATATGATGACTTTTAAAGAAATGATATATTTAATAAAAACAAATTAAGAAAGCTGCTAGAGGGGCATCTGAGTGGCTCAGTCAGTCAAGCATGTGACTTGTGATTTCAGCTCAGGTCTTGATCTCAGGGTCATGAGTTCAAGCCCTGCACTGGGCACCACACCCAGTGTGGAGCCTACTTAAAAAAAAAAAAAAAAATAATAAGTTGGTAGAAGGTACACAGATACCTTCCAGTGGTTACATCTTTGGAGCTAGAATAAGGGTAGAGAAAGAACATGAACTGTTCATTTAACTTGTCCTTGCATTCTTTTACTATGAACTTTTTTTTTTCCCAAGAATTTAAGTAATCTCTACACCCAACGTGGGGCTTGGACCCACAACACCGAGATCAAGAGTTGCGAGCTCCGCTGACTGAGCCAGCCAAGTGCCCCCAAATTTCCTTTTTTTATAATATAGCTTTTAATACCTTAAAAAAAACATAATCAGGGGCTACCCTCTGCAAAAAACCCCCACCACAATCTTATGAACTGAATATAGTTGCTAAAGGGGATTTATCCTTTAGGTGGGTTGGAGCAGAAAAACTAGAAGCTACTGATTTGTATCCAAATGAAATCAAATTTCATTTGGATCCAAATGAAATCATTTGTATCAATGAAATCAAGGATGGATCAATGACTTAACCATACACACAGCTTAACAGAGCCTCAGTTAGGACTGAGGGCTTCTCACCCCACAGAGAAGAAATACATACAATACAAAGATAAGGCTCATCATCTCTGAGTATTTATACATCCCCACACTTATGTGAAGGGGGACAGGGATGAAAGACCATATGGAGACCCAAAGTAGCAAAGAACTACCCAGTCCTGCATTAAAAAACATTGAATTCTGGAGTCTCTTGTTATGTGAAACAATGGATACAATGTACGCTTTAAAAAAAAGACAAGACTGGGGCACCTAAGTGGCTCAGTCGGTTAAAGCCTCTGCCTTCGCCCCTCCCTCCCACATCGGGCTCTCTGCTCAGCAGGGAGCCTGCTTCCTCCTCTCTCTGCCTGCCTCTGCCTACCTGTGATCTCTGTCAAATAAATAAAATCTTTAAAACTAAAAAAAGAAAAGATTGTTGTTGTAGGACTATGCAGATGCTATCACCGTGTATTTGTGCTTTTTGATAGGGCAACAGATGTCCGTTTTAAATATTTAAACTGCAAAGGAAAAAAGAACCACAAACTAAACTGAATATTTAATATACTTTGTAAGAACAGAAGGAATGCAACAAGGATTCGAATTTTATAATGTACATTAGATATTTTTGTAAAAGGTATTCCATTTTTCAAAGGCGTTTTCCCGATTTCCCCGTCTTTTCTATTTTCCTCAGAGCCATAAGCAGGAATTACTATCAGAAGTAGGCTGCTCCGTTCCACTGGACAGTAATTATATTTTTATATTTGAAGTCTTCATCATCTCCCCAAACCCCCTCCTTTCACCACACAGTCTCACTGCACTGTTTCACAGTAACATTGTACTCCGCTCAAATTCGAAGAGCCTGAACCAAAAGGATTTTTGAGTACTAGTTCAGTAGCAGTGTCTACTGGCACAAACCTTCTACTTATTCATAACTGCGATAATAGAAACGGAAGCTACTTTAATGAAACAGGAACTCAGGAATGAGATCATTAAATATAACTAAACACTTTTAAAATATAAATATCCTGTATTTCCTGATTAGTATCAGGTGAGTATCTAAGCTATCTATTCCAAATTCTGGTCTCAGAGAGAAAAAGGTCAGAGACAATTGCAAGCAAGGTGCTTCATATTATCAGGTCCATTTTTAAAACAATGAGATCCTTTGGAACAATCACTTTAGTCTTTCTTTTTATCAGAGATTTCCGCGGGACCTTTTGTTGGTAATCCATTTATGTCTGCACCCTAAAATTAAAAAAAAAAGAACATTTTAGATATTATTACAACTCATTATAAGAAATCGTCTCTTTAAAAACCAACAACAAATTTCAGAATGAAAAAAACTCTGCTTCTAGAAATGTGCAGGAAGGCTAAATTAGTACAAAACACAGGTGAAGTAGAACTTAACAAGAACCAATGCTAAAAATAGTTGTCCAAATATTCATTTTAAAAAATAACTTCATTTTGTTTTTTTATTTTTAAAAAGATTTTATTTATTTATATGATAGAGCGTACAAGCTAGGGGAGGGGCAGAGGGAGAGGGAGAGGGAGAAACAGGCTCCTAGCTGAGCAGGGAGCCCAACAAGGAACCCAATCCTAGGACCCTGGGATCATGACCTGACCGAAGGCAGATGCTTAACTGACTGAGCCATGCAGGCATCCCATTTTGTTTTTTTAAAAATCTCTATGATCCCTCCAACTAAATCTCTTACCAAAGTTATCAATCAGTGAAACTGGCATATTTTAGTATTATCTCTTCTCGTCCATTAGCTATTATTCTTCCCAGCCAAGAAATATTGGTAATTATCTTGGCTATAAGACAAGGAACAAACACACTAATCAGAAGTGTAGTTTAAAACCTTAGTTTAAACCAAATGTTACTTAAAAAACACCCTAAATCCTTTATTTTAAAAAAAGAAATTGGGGCACCTGGGTGACTCAGTTGGTTGAGTGTCTGCCTTTGGCTCAGGTCATGATCCCGGGGTCCTGGGATGGAGTCCCTCATCAGGCTCCCTGCTCAGTGGGAAGCCTGGTTCTCCTCCTCCCTCTACCTGCAGCTCCCCCTGCTTATGTTCTCTCTCTAATATATAAATAAAATCTTAAAAAAAAAAAAAAAAAAAAGCCAAAACGCCTGGGTAGCTCAGTTGGTTTAACTCTTGATTTAGGCTCAGATCATGGTCTTAGCGTCATAGGAGTGAGCCCCACAAAGGGCTCAATGCTGAGCATGGAGACTGCTTAGAATTCTTTCTCTATCTCTCCCTCTGCCCCGACCCCATCCCCGGCTCATACGCTCTCTCTAAATAAATAAAATCTTTAACAACAACAACAAAAGTAGAGAAAAAAAGAAATTAAAACACATTAATGAAGTTTCTGGTTCCAAAAACATGACTTTTCCAAGGCAAGTAATTTCCCCTGACTGTACCAGCCTCCCCACCTGCCCTGAGTCAAGGTATTTTAATGTTCTTACCTTACAGTCTACTTTGCCTTTGTTTTTATCGTGGGATTCTCGAAGAGCTTTCTTAGGCCACATACGACTAACAAAGGGGGAAATGAGCGGGTATATGTAGGGCTCCAGGAATTTTTTGTAGATCCAGAGCAGAATCGGAATGACGATACAAGGAATGCACACCATCCTCCCAGGCTGGAGCTCCTGAGCGGCTGACGTGCGAGAGAAAGCAAATCAGGTCATCACAGAACAACAACTAAACACATTTACCTAGATGAAGATTCTTGAAAGGACTATTTCTACATTAAAGGGAAAATCTAAATTATTTATTGGCTAAATGCACAAGTCTATTAAATAAAAGCGCTGCTCTCTATAAAGGAATAAGAGGTGGTAGACATGAAAATAACAGTGAGGTGCCTGCCTCCAAACCTCTCCAATCACTGCTTCCCAACCATAAATTTAAGGATAAAGCTAAGATATTAACTTCTGCTGGGTACTGGCCAGTTTGGCCCTTTGCCTTTATCAACTCCTGTAATTCTCAAAACTCAGCCTCACCATCTTCAGAGACTTGACAGTATTTATTAGCTAAACCTCCAAGGCTAAGGGCAAATCCTGTAATAAGAAATTCATTAAATCACTTTGGTGGTTGCCTGGGGGGCTCAGGTGTTAAGTGTCTGCCTTCCATTCAGGTCGGATAGAGCCCCACATGCTCTGTGGGAAGCCTGCTTCTCCCTCTCCTACTCCCCCTGCTTGTGTTCCCTTTCTCGCTGTGTCTCTCTCACATAAATCAATAAAATCTTAGAAAGAAAGAAAGAAACAGCACTGGAGTTCTACTGCTGATTTAAAAAAAAAAAAGATACCACTTTGAAAGACCTGTAGGCTGCAAACCAGCCGGACTTTCCCAGACAACAAATCTCCTTTGATGTATCTGCTTTTTTTGGTTTAATAACAATTAAGGTAAACTGAGTAATAAAAATATTTTATTTGGTGTTAGTATTGTTCTAAGTACATTGTCCATTTCAAAAAATGAACACCTCTAGGGGGGTCTGGGGGGGCTCAGTCAATTAGGGGTCTGACTCCTGGTTTCAGCTCAGGTCAGGAGATCAAGCTCCTGAGCTGGGAAATCTGCGCTCAGCAGGGAGTCTGCTTGAGACTCTCTCCCTTTGCCCCTCCCCCCATGCATGCGTAGGGGCTCTCTTTCAAATATATATATATATTTTTAAAGATTTCATTTATTTATTTGTTATAGAGAGAGCAAAAGCATGGAGAGCTGCAGGCAGAACAGGCAGAGAGAGAAGCAGGATCCCTGCTGAGCAAGGAGCCCAAGGCAGGACTCAATCCCAAGACCCCAGGATCACGACCAAAGTCCAAGGCAGATGCTTAACCAACTGAGCCACCCAGGCATCCCTCAAACAAAATCTTTTTAAAAAAAGTTAACACCTCTAATTTCCTTGAAGATTAGAAATTATCTTGGAATTTCTTCAAATCAGCAATTTCTTGAAAAAGAACCAATACTACTTCCATAATGTACTATTGAACTAAAGACCTCTTAAATTTACAGGAATTTTTAATCCCTTAGTGTAGGCCTGAAAAATTAAAAAGTTTCAGAACACTGCATAAAGCTAATAATTCAGGATGTTAATTTTCAAAATATTATAAATTTAGTAGCTTGCTGGCAAAGGAGTCAGCACCATGACTCCACTAAAGCAATTTAAATATTCACAACACAAGTGAGCAGTGGTACAGATAATCCAAAGTAATGTCACTTTGAAACGAATTATAAGAGTTATAAACAAGTAAACATAAATGTTTATTAAGGATTGATCAGCTGTTTTATAAAGGATTCATAGCTGGATTCTTTAAAACAGTCCCCTGGTCAAACTAAAGTAACGATTTAAGAATTTACCAAAATATTGTTTCAAAATTTTAAAGAGCATATTTTCTAATTGAAATCAGTCAAAATGAGCAATGAGTCTTTTTTAGCATTTTTCAAGGAATCATTATTTTTGTCATAGACATTTAGAATTTGACCTGGAGAGACGAAGAGGTGATCTGGTTTAGATCTCGCACGCTTACAGGCACAAAAGCCTAATAATCAGGGCGGACTGGCTGCTGATGCCCAGATCTGAAGCCTGCTTTCACCACTTTTGAGATGGTGTTCTTGGGCAATTTATTTAATGAGTCTGCCTTGATGCCCTCCTGTGGAAAATGAAGACAATAGCCTTATCTCCCAGGGATGTAAATGTGGATTAGATATGTCGTTAATGAATATAAAGCTCAGAAGAGTGTGTGCGTGTATTAAATGCTATGTAAAGGTGGTTACCACACACACACACACACACACACACGCACACGTTGCAACCTGTCCAAAGTTCACACAGAGCTAAATAGTAAGCCGAGTTGGCTGAGACCAGAATTCCCAATTCTAGTTTCCTAGCTCAATGCTCTTGCCTTTTTCCCTAGCAAAAATACAGTGATTAAGTTATTCCCCTCCTATCAAGCCTTCACAACCCAACATAAATCCTTCCACGCAACTGATAGTGTTCCGAGGGCTAGGTTAAGTTAATGACTGGAAGTCCACCACAGATTCATTTTTACCTATTTTACAGTGTTTTAAATTCTCAAGAACAAGTGCTACCAATCACTTATGTCATAATCATGGCTTTTATAAACATTGTTAGCTCTCTTCATGATGAAACTACTGTATTTCCTCTCTCCCTTAATCCTTACATGACTCCTTAGGGTGAGATTTTACTTCACACATGTGGAAAACATAGCTTACAAAGGTTTAGAAGGTGGCTAGGATACATTGATAAAATATTTTATTTGCTCTTACCAAGCTAATTCTCAGATAGTACAACAAAGCGAGCAAAATGGATTTAAACTGTTGGAAGAGAGAGATTTTCTTTCATTCGGCTTCGACCCAGACAATGGAATACAGAGGAAAAGCGTGAGGCTCTATGAGAAATCGGGCAGGTACCACGGGGGAACGCCACCTCCCTCCAAGTAACCCAGTTTAGCACATCATTTTACGGGGAAGGGGGAGTCCAAGACAAGGCCTGAAAAGACAGGAGAGAGGAAGAGCGAATGCTGGTGACGATGACAGGGGAGCGAAGTGAAGCCGACAATACACGCCGAGAATAAACGCACAGAAAGACAGAGGCGGGACGCAGGCCAGCAGGCGGGTGGGGGGCGGTGGAAAGAGCAGGCAGGGGCGCGCGTCTGGAGGGCCAAGCAGGGTAGAGCGAAGAGCGCCGGCAGGCCGCGCGGAGCGCAGAGCAGGCCAACTGCGAGCCCGTGGGGCTCGCTCAGCGCCGCCCGGGCTGGAGGCTGCGAAGCGGCTCCACAGCACCAGGGCCATCTCCCACCTCCGCCCGACCGCCAAGCGCCAGTCCGGGCCCAGCCGACCCCACTCACCTGCGACCACCGGGTCCGAGTGGAGATGACCGCACTTCCGTGGGGAGGGACGTGCTGCCGCGGAGCCAATGGGCGCTGCAAAAGGGGCCCGGACAAAGGCGCGCCTGCGTAAGCCGCAGGGCGCCCAAGACGTAACGGTGACGCACAAGCGGAGGCGCGGCCTGGCTTCCGGCGCAGCCACCAGGCGCTCCAGCCCTGCGGAAGGCGAGGAAGAGCGGGGCTTCTCTGCCCCGAATACTCGAGCAAAATCCGAGACCGTGACTAAAGTTGAAGTGGTTCGCCATCGGGGAAGTCACCGCACTTGCACGTGAGGGCTAGGCGGCCACCAGAGCAGTCGTGGCTCTTCACTAGGTCGAAGTTCTTTAAAGCGCTGTGAAGGTTCTACCTCTTTACACCGACTAGGACAGCGGGAAGCCAACGGGAGAAACTGGAACCCTCACAGTTGGTAGGAAAGCGTTGGCAGTTTCTCGCATTTGTCCTGCACTTCGCTCTGGGGGTGGACCCACGAGAAATGAGAACGTCATGCAGTTCAAGTCAGTGAGAGGGCTGTTTGCACGAAATGGCCAGGATAGGCAAACACACAGACGTCTACACACGGGTTGCTCGGGACTGGACAGGTTCTGGTGAGGAGTGACGGCAGACTACAGCCGCGGTTCCTTTTTTGGATAATGAAGAATGTTGAAAAATTTACCTGGCAATGGATGCATAATTGAATCTAATAAAAGCTAGTGAACCGTAATTGGATTAACTGTACGGTGTGTTCAAAGTGGCTGGAATAAAACTCAGAAATAGGCCCAGGCTCAAATTCCATTATGCAAAGCACCAAGAAATTCAAAACAGCATGTTTGTTAACAATTAATGGCACAGGACAAACAGAAGAATGTTTCTAATTCTAATCAGAGGAAAACTCATTTGATCCATTTTGTGAGGATACTTGAAATACATTTAATAATAAATACAACCAACATTCTCTTTTATGTTTATTTGCATTTATTCTGTGCAAATTTACTCCCGGGCCATAAGTTTTTGTTTCTTCAGTTTCTTCTGGGATATCTGGGAAAGAAATAAAAATAAAAGGTCTGTTACAAGTTTCCTGGAGCAACTTGCACTACATCTTAAAGGAGTAGGTTGTAACTCAGAAAAATAGGAGATGTTAATGTAAAGGGAGTCCAGTCTTTTGGCATAGAGAAATGGCACAGGGGGAGGGAGAGATGTAAGGAAATGAGAGTAAGCAGGAAGTCTGCTGCAGACTGGAGGCATCGAGACCACGTCTAAGTGGCAACAAGAATGGAAGACAATAGGGGCATTTGGGTGGCTCTGTCGTTTAAGTGTCAAGTGTCCAACTTTTAGTTTTGGCTCTGTATCTCAGGGTCATGAGACCCAACCTGGAGAGGAGCTCTGTGCTTGAAGAGTCTCTCCCTCTGCCCCACCCGCCCCCAACTCTTTCTAAAAGAAAATAAATGAAATTTTAAAGGAGAAAAAGAAGAAAAAAAAAGAATGGAAAACAATGTATTTAAGCAGTAAAATCAACACAATTTAAAATTCATTAGGCATGAAGGGAGGGAGTCTAGAATCACTCCCAGGTTCCCAGCTTAAAGAACTCTTAACAGTAGAAAAGAACAGTAAACTGATCATTTACTGAAAACAAGATTAGTTTGGAGAGGTGAGGAAGAGGGGAAGGGCCCATTTTTTGCCCATATTGCATTTAAAGTGGCTATGGACATGTAGGTGGGGCCATCAGCAGATAATTACATAGTTCTGATATAACATAATACAAAAAAGCCAGTATCATAAACAAACAAAACTGACCAAGACTGAGCAGTTTACCTTTTTCTTCTGTGCAACCTCCTCTTCTGGTTTAGGAACAATCTGCTCTTTTTCAGTAAGGATCATCTCAATGTGGCAGGGAGAGCTCATGTATGGGTTAATGCGACCATGAGCCCTGTAAGTCCTACGCCGCATCTTGGGGGCTTTGTTCACCTGAATGTGCTCAATGACCAGAGAATCGACATCTAAACCCTGGAAGAGCGAGAACAAAATCAACACCTTTATCTCAGCACCACTAACCCTATCACTGGCTCAAGTCCTTACCTTTACAAGGCAATTCTTAATTACGTAGCGAAACTGTCAAACACTTGTTTTTACCTTTATTCTAAGCATCTTTCCTTAAATCTAAGTAACTTATCAAAACCCAATGCTATATGCAGTTTGTAAGTGGCCTCCCTGAAAGTCATTAAGGGGAGATCTAACAGTGTCAATTTCTAAGCCTTGATGAAAAACAGGATTTCAGCCAAGCGGTTTAGCAGCTAGAAGGGTTATATATAGCCAGACCTACATTTGGCCTAGATTTCCAAATGCAAAGGGTAATGGCTAATGCACAGAAGAGACAGACCCCTTTATTAACTAAATTTAATGTTTCTCCATTATGAACATAGGCAGCAAACGATATTAACCACTACTAAAGCAATCTCTATTTGTTCCAAATGATTTCTACTGTTTGTATTTACAAAATTTTGTGAATTCGTAAGTCGTATCACCAAAAATGTCTGTCTATGGTACTAGAGACGTTATAAACCCTTGAGTAAAATATAGGAAAGCTTATAGGGAAAAAGTTAAGATTTAACACCATGCTTTTGAAGATCTTCACTGACAAAATTTTGGTCTTCTGGAAATATGAGGTAGAGATTAAATTAAAAAACTAATGGGAAATTTAGTTACTGAGAAAATCAAGACAAAGAAACAAATCTGGGACAACAGCACCAGTAACTGAACAACCATCCAGGTTGTATACATATAAAGATGTTAATGGTTTGGGTACCTTAAGTTCAGCATTACTCTCTGCGTTTTTAAGCATGTGCAGTAAAAATTCAGCACTCTTCTTGGGCCACCGACCTTGTGTCCAGCCCCACTGTTTGGCCTGAAAGAAATCCAAGAGGTGATCACTCATTCCCCCGATTTAATTCAGTGTTACAACCAAGATGAATTTATTTTACCAAGGTTGCTCAGAACACGGTTTTTTTTCATGGTTAATCCAAAGGTGTCCTAAGTTGGTCATCACAGCAACCAGGAAGAACCTGATTAAAGGCAGATTCTAAATATTCCTGCCCCACCCAATCACGTTCTGTTACAATGTCATTTCAGATAGCAACTAAGAAGTCTCACCTGGGCACACCTACCAACTCCACCATTGTAGCGACGGAATGGCACACACTGCTTCTGCAAAGTTACGTCTTTCAGATACTTGGTGGCTTTTCGGATATGCATACCCTTGATGGCCTGGGCAGTTTCACGTGTGTTCTAAGTATAAACAGGAAAAACTGAGTTACCCATGTTAAAGGATAACAGTTCTTCAAGTAAACATTCAATTCTAGGTTTTTCAAAATGTCTACACTGAATCAGAATTAAAGGCTTCCCACCTTTTTTTTTTTTAAAAAAGATTTTATTTATTTGACAGAGATACAGTGAAAGAGGAACACAAGCAGTGGGAGTAGGAGAGGGAGAAGCAGGCTTCTGGAGGCTTGATACCAGGACCCTGGGATCATGACCTGAACCAAAGGCAGATGCTTAATAACTGAGCCATCCAGGTGCCCCAAAGACTTCCCATTCTTCAAGGCTGAGGTAATGTAGTGAGGGAAGAAAAAAAAAAAAAATCTATGATTAAAAGCCAGGGAGGGTGGCTTAGCTGGGTTAAGCGACTGCCTTCTGCTCAGGTCATGATTTTGGAGTCCCTGGATGAGTCTTGCATCTGGCTCCCTGCTCTGTAAGGAGTCTGTTTCTCCCTGGGCCTTCCCCCTCTCAGTCTCTGGCCCTCATTCTCTCCCTCTCAAATAAATAAATAAAATCCTTTAAAGAAAGAAAGAAAGCCAGCCAGCCAGCCACGGAGAATTAGCTTGAAGTTACAGGAAAATAAATCCCAAACTCCTATGAAGTGTACGTTTTAACCCCATCATGTCCTAACTATTTGTGCCCCATTATTTTGATCTCTACACTAGCTTAAGTGGTTCTCTTGTAGTTTTACCAAATTCCAGAAACCTTGAAGTGCTCATTATTTGACAATTACAGAGCCAATGTCTCAAAGGTGGCCGCTCAGAACGGATTCATTTTCACGGTAATTCCAAAGGTGTCCTAAGAAACGCATCACTGCAGTCACCTTTTCAGAATGGGGGCGGGGGGGGGGGAATGCCCTGGAACATGTGACACAACTCTTAGACCGTAAAAGTGGATTCCCATACCTTAAAGTGAACACGGAGATTTGAACCTCTTGACTTGCATGCTAAAAAACGGAAAGTTTTGGTTAATTTTGGGTATCTCGTTCCTCCTACCCCGCCCCCACGAAGAATATATTGTTCACTTACATTTCGTAGGGTTTTCCGGGTCAAGCGAATAGCGAACCATTTTCAGAGGTCACCTGGAAGGGAGGGGGAGGAATTCTGTCAACACGTATTTACTGTAACCGAGGCAGGGTAAGTACGTATGAACTCCTACCAACGGCCGCTCAGAAAGTACTTGTTTTCACGGTTAATCCAAAGGTGTCCTAAGAAACGCCATCATCGCGGCCATCCTTTTCTCCCCCGGCATCTACCAGGGGCTGCGGCAATGCTGACACAGACTAAGGACACGGACCCAGCAGCCCTCTGACCCTCCGCAGGAAAATCGTTTCAACCCCCGCTCTGGATCCCTCAGGAGTAAAAGGACTGGACGCCTCGGCATGGCAGGGTGCTCCCTCTCTAGGGGTGCCGCCGTCTCCCCAGGTCCTTCTGGGCCATTACAATAAGCGCCAGCGAACTTGAAACACCCGTTCAAACGGGTAAAGGCTCAACCCGACTTTAATTCCCCCCAAAACGTTCTCTCGCTGCAGCTACACACGCGCCGCGTACCCGGCCAGCACTCATCGCAAGACACAGGCTTTCCGGAATCAGAAACCGCACTGACGACAGGCCGCCCGTACCCCTCGTCACCCCCATTCCCGCCCATCGCGGCCTTCTGCTCCGACACGTCCCCCTGCACCAAAGGACATCGCCCTCAGCGAAGAATCAGTAGCCGCAGATGCCTTCCTCCCGGGGGCACGGACATTAGCGCCACCGAAGCCAGGATGGCGGCGATGACCGGGGGATTCGGCAGTCCGGAGACATGGCAAACACTCACTCACCCCAGGCCGCTGAGAGGAAGAGGAAGCCCGGTGGCTCCTGGGAGAATTCATGAGATCTCGATTTCTCGCGAGATTTCCAGCCGAGAAACGTGATTCAAAAGGAGGCGGAGCGCTAGGAGAAAGGGAGTGTGGAATATGTTTTAGAAGGTTTGTAAATGAATTGCCCTTTTAGGGAATGTCTCAAAATTCTCCTTTTTCTGGTATCCCGAATTAAAGTTATGGATTTTAAATATCAGTCAATTAAAAACAGGGTTGTAGTTCTAGGACAGGATTACGTATTATTAGATAGAGACGAGACATTTATTTTCCAACATTTTTTAGATTTGATTATGTGATCATGTACTCCTAAAACTGGTTAGTTAATGGACAATTAGGAAGATGCAAAGGATGGGATGTAATTATAATAATCAGAAAATTCTCAGGGGGGCGGGAATATCACCCAGTCAGTTGTACTGCAGTGGTTGAAGAGTGACACTTCTCGATCTTCTAATGATGCAGAAAAACCCTTGGGCGCAATCTTACCTTTCTTCTCACCCAAGTCATCTATCTGGTTATTCCCTCACAGCCATTGGTGGTGTTAGCACTTAGCCCTTTCAAGGGCGCCATTGGTGGTGTTAGGCTAAGTGCTAACACCACCAATGGCGCCCTTGAAATAGAAGGCACTCCAAGCAAATTAAAACTCTAGGTGAAAGAACTCTGGACAATACCCTAAGCACTCTTTGTTCCTTGACCTGGGTTCCAGAGACCCCAGTCCCAGATCGCTCTCCTGGACTCCATCCCATTGCCGGTTAGAGGATGGAGCATCCCTCACATGCTTCATCCGCAGGCTAAGAACGCCCAAACTAAATTTCCACTCCACGTCTCTTGCTTGAGCTAGCCCCAGACATCAAATTACTCCCCGGTTGAAGTTCTTACATTTGGGTTGAATTAGTTTTTGTGACTCAGTTTTGTTTGACATAAGGGTCTAAATTAATCTTTTTGCAAATGGATATTTAATTTTTCTGGCACCATTTGTTGAAAACACTGTCTTTATTGAATTGCTGTGGCACTTTTATTGACAATCAGTTGACCGGAAAGGGGAGGATTGATTTCTTTCTTTCTTTCTTTTTCTTTTTCTTTCTTTTTTTTTTTTTGTTTTAAGAATTTATTTATTTGTCACAAAGAGACACAGCGAGAGAGGGAACACAAGCAGAGGAAGTGAGAGAGGGAGAAGCAAGCTTTCCCCTGAGCAGGGAGCCTGATGCTGGGCTTGATTCCAGGAACCTGGGATCATGACCTGAGCCAGAAGGCAGAGGCTTAACCCACTGAGCCACCCAGGCAACACTAGTCTTTTTATACTATTGTGATATTATTATTTTTTAAAGATTTATTTATTTATTTGAGAGAGAAAGAGAGAGAGAGTGCCTGTGGGCGCACCAGAACTAGCATGAATGGGTGGGGGCAGAGGGAGAGGGGGAGAAGGAGACTCCCTCCTGAGCACGGAGCCCACTGTCCTGAGTTGGTGGGGGGGCTCAATCTCATGACCCTGAGATCATGATATACCTAAGCTGAAACCAAGAGTTAGATACTTTAGTGACTGAGCCACCCAGGAGCCCTGAGTGAGATTATTTTCTAATTTCATTCTTGGGTTGTTCATCATTAGTATGTAGAAATAGAACTAATTTCTACATTTTTAACTTGTATCCTTCACCTTGCTGTATTCCTGAGGACTCCTTCCTTTCTCATTATTCTGCTCACAGCAATACTACAGCTTTTTGTGATGTCTTCAGCTTTGGTATTAGGGTAACGTTAGTTTTACAGAATGAGTCAGGAAATCTTTCCTCCTCTGTTTTATGAAAGAGTGTGTGGGGATGCCTGGATGGTCCAGTTGGTTAGGCGACTGCCTTCTGCTCGGGTCATGATCCCAGGGTCCTGGGATCAAGGAGACTACATCGGGCTCCTTGTTCAGTGGGGAGCCTGCTTCTCCTCCCTCTCCCTGCTACTTTGCCTGCTTGTGCTCTCTCCGTGTCTGTCAAATAAGTAAGTAAAATTCAAAAAAAAAAAAAAAAAAGAAGAAGAGCATGTGAAGGATCGGTATTATTTCTTCTTTTCATATTCTATAAAATCTAATATCTGTGGGATATTTTCAATTTTTGAGGGAAACAACAATACTTGATGTGGGTCAGTCATCATGCAAATGACTTGCTAGAGTTAGTTCATAATTTCAACATTGGATATTTACTACATTCCTTTTGATCCATTATATCTTTGAAAAGGTGGGGTTTCTGTGGTTGCTGTGATGAAAAGAAACTACTCTGTAAAAATCATCATGAAGAGGAAATGAAGATGGTGGAGTCCAATAGGATCCCAAGGTCTGCAGATTTGTACAATGCCCAGAAGATGCACATATCTCATTAGTAAGAAATTATTATTTAAGAAGTAAATAAAGTTTTTTTAAGATTTTTAAAATTTATTTGACAGACAGAGATCATAAGTAGGCAGAGAGGCAGGCAGAGAGGGAGAGGGGGAAGCAGGCTCCCCGCTGATCAGAGAGCCCGATGTGAGGCTTGATTCCAGGACCCAGAGATCATGACCTGAGCCAAAGGCAGAGGCTTTAACCCACTGAGCCACCCAGGCACCCCCAAATGAATTGTTATTTAAGAATAAAGTAAGTTTAAGAAATAAATACAATCTTTTTCTTCATTTTATGCATGTTATTTTTTTCAGTTGGCTACCAAGGATATAAATAAAATATTATGTGATAATATATAATATAAAATATATACTATAAATATAAATATAACATTTATAATAGGATAGATTTATTAACTTTTGGGAACTAACTAGGAAATGGAAATGTTGGGTATTACTTTTGTCCTATGAATACTGAAAAATTCTGAACCCGGAAAGTTTGGGAGCCTCTGCCCTAGGCCAAGAGTGTGGATAGAGAAGAATACAGGGTCTACAGTTGAAAACACACTCTACCATGTAGATGTTGAGGAAGGGGCATAGACCAGCAAGAAAGGACTCAGAAAGAGCAATGAGGAAAGAGGAATACCAGGAAAATTTGGTTCTCATGGAGTCTATGAGAAGCTCCTTTCAATGCTGTGATGTTAAGTAGGATAAAGACAAAAAAGTGACCAGTAGATTCTATAGAAAGGAGGTCAGTGGTGTTCTGCGCAACTGTTTGTAGAGCTGTAGGATTGAGAGCCAGACTGGAGCCAGAGGAGACAATAAAGAGAAGGGAAATTTTACTGTGAAAGGGAAAAGAGAAACATGGCAGCAGCTGGAGGGAAATGTAAGAACGAGAGAATCTTTTAAAAATATTTTGTAAGAGGCAGCAACCTCTTCGACCTCTCAGCCGCAGCAACTTCTTCCTAGAAACATCATCAAAGGCAAGGGAAACAAAGACAAATACGAACTATTGGGACTTCATCAAGATAAAAAACTTTTGCTCAGCAAAGGAAACAGTAAACAAAACGAGAAGACAACCATCAGAATGGGAGAAGTATATTTGCAAATGACATATCAGATAAAGGTATCTGATATCTATCTAGGTATCCAAAATCCATAAAGAACTTATCAAACTCAATACCCAAGAACTAAATAATCCAATCAAAAAATGGGCAGAAGACATGAACAGACATTTCTCTAAAGAAGACATACAAATGGCCAACAGACACATGGAAAAGTGCTCAACATTACTGGGCACCAGGGAAATATAAATAAAAACCTCCTTGTACCAGTCAGAATGGCTAAAATTAACAAGTCAGGAAACGATAGGTGTTGGCGAGGATGTGGAGAAAGGGGAACCCTCCTACACTGTTGGTGGGAATGCAAGCTGGTGCAGCCACTCTGGAAAACAGCATGGAGGTTCCTCAAAAAGTTGAAAATAGAGCTACCCTACGACCCATCAATTGCATTACTGGGTATTTACCCCAAAGATACAAAGGTAGTGATCCAAAGGGGTACGTGCACCCGAATGTTTATAGCAGCAATGTCCACAATAGCCAAACTATGGGAAGAGCCTAGATGTCCGTCAACAGATGAATGGATAAAGAAGATGTGTGTGTGTGTGTGTGTGTGTGTGTGTGTGTGTGTGTGTTATGCAGCCTTCAAAAAACCCCAAATCTTGCCATTTGCAATGACATGGATGGAACTAGAAGGTATTATGCTAAGCAAAATCAATTAATCAGAGAAAAACAATCATCATATAATCTCATTGATGTGAGGAATTTGAAAAACAAGACAGAGGACTATAGAGAAAGGAGGGAAAAATGAAACAAGACGAAACCAGAGAGGGAGACAAACCATAAGAGACTCTTCATCTTGGGAAATAAGCTGAGGGTTCCTGGAGGGGAGGGGTAATGGAGGGATGGGGTGGCTGCGACATTGGACATTGGAGAGGGTATGTGCTATGGTGAGCGCTGTGAATTATGTAGGACTGATGAATCCCCGACCTGTACTCCTGAAACAAATAATACATTATATGTTAATAAAAAAAAGAGGAAAAAATATTTTGTAAGACATGCACATAATTAATTCAAAAGAATCAAAAGGATATATAAGAAAATGAAGTTCTCCTCTGTTATGGACTAAACTGTGACCCCTAGAATTTATATGTTGAAGTCCTAACTCTGGAGCCTTAGAATATGACTGTATTTGGATGAAGGACCTTTAAACCGGTAATTAAAGTAAAATGAGTTTATATGGATGACCAGTACGATTAGTAATCCAATATGAGTAGTGTTATTATAAGAAGGAAATAGGATACACACACACAGACTGAGGAGGAAACATCTACAAAGTCCGGGAGAAAGGCCTCAGAAGAAACCAACCTGCCTCAATCCCAGGGTTGGTCAAGGTCAATCCCAACTTGACCTTGGATTTCTAGTTTCCAGGACTGTAAGAAAATAAATTTCTATTTAAGCCTGCCAATCTGTGGTACTTTGTTATGAAAGCCCCAACACACGGATATACCTTTGCTCCCCAAAACTCCCAGTTCCCTACTTTCAAGGCTTCCACCAATACCAGCATTATATCCTTTCCAAAAATTTCTTTGAATTACAAAAGCTCCCAGAATAGCATACTGTATACAATATTCCACACCTTGCGGAATATTGGAACCTTGGAAAAAGTTTCCACATCAGTGTATGTAAAGTTATTTCATTAAAAAAAAAGGAGTTGGGGGCGCCTGGGTGGCTCAGTGGGTTAAGCCGCTGCCTTTGGCTCGGGTCATGGTCTCAGAGTCCTGGGATCGAGACCCGCATCGGGCTCTCTGCTCAGTGGGGAGCCTGCTTCCCTCTCTCTTTCTCTGCCTGCCTCTCTGTCTACTTGTGATCTCTCTGTGTCAAATAAATAAATAAAATATTTAGAAAAATGGAATTGTATTCTGTTGGATGGACAAAGCATAATTTATATCTCTACCGATGGACATGTAGTTTGTTTTCAAACTTTTGCTTTTAAAAACAAGTCTGGAATAATTGCTCTGTATACAGGTCATTTTGCACATGTGAGATTATTCGTAGAATAAATTTCCCAAAGTGGAACTGTTAGATCAAAGTGCAAACACATTTGTAACTTTGATATACACAGTCAAATTGCACTCTGTCAGGTTTAGAAAAATTTATATTCTCATTAGCAATGTTTGTGAGTACCTCAATGTTTTCCATGCCTGCACAACACAGTGGATTATCAACCCTCTTTACCTTTTTTCTTTTCTTTTGTTTTTACCTCTTTACCTTTTCAAAAGTGTACAAAAAGCCATTAAAAGGTGTAAAATAAATAAAAAGTATTTAAAGGTCATTTGTATTCCTTTTCTGCAAATTGTTCATATTCTTTGTTTTTTACTGTGTTGATGATCTTTTTCTTTTTAATTTGTAGAATCTCTTTATACACTAAGGGGTTATCCATTTGTCCCTTGGTGGGGGTGGGGGTAGGGGTGGGGGTGGGTGGATGGGGGTGTGGAAAGGTAGGGAGGTAAGGGAAGGTGAGGGAGGGTGGGGGTGTATGGGGGAGGTGGGGGTGTGTGAAAGGGTGCTAGACATACACACGCAACCCCCCACCCCTGCCTTTTCTGAAGGTCCCCCCTCCGCTGCCCCCCCCACCCCCCGCTAGTTGGTAGACGTGAACTCCCTGCCCAAAGCAACAGGGTGTGTCGGCTCTTCTCCCCGTGGCCTTGGGATCGTCCAGTTACAGCCTCTGTCCAGATCTGGAAGCTTCCAGAGAGCGGTTGCCTAAGTAGAACGAACCTGTATGTGTCCCTCCTTCTTGGGAACCTGGGGTGGCACCCACTCCAGTGTAGCTCATTAACCTGCAAAATACAGAGACTAGTTCCCGTCCTTATTGTAATCTGGTTTGGGACAGGAAGTCGTTGGGGCGGACATGGAAATGAGGTAGCAACTTTACGCCCAGTTGACATGATTACTTATCTTCCCCTCCTTCTGCTACTTACTTAAAACTCTCAAGACACAATTTTAGCAAAAAAGTTTCTCAGCTAAAACCTGTTTCCCTTCAACCCTAACCCCAAAGAAGAAATACAATCTCAGATGTACAACAACAAAAAGAGTTTCAAATATCCATTCACCCTCAACACCCCCCCACCCTTTGTAATTTGTACTTTGACTTTGTTTATGGTGCTTTTCACTTTGCCCAAAATGCTTTAGTTCTATGTTTTCAAATTTGTCATTTTTTTTTCTTTTATGGTTTTGTGTTAGAAAAACCTTCTCTACTCTGATCATTTTAAGAAATTCTCTCATTTGGGAGAGACTACACGGTTTTATTTTTCATGTTCGAATCTTGTCTCCAACTGCTGTAAAGCTTGAAATACCTTTTTCTCTTTGTCCAATCATCTTTGTTTTCCCTATTGATTTGCAATGCTCTCTTGATCATATGTTAATTGAGGGAAGAGTCGAGAAGATGGGAGACACTGGAAAGAGGTACACAGCTGTGAGTCCTCCAGCTGAGAGGAGAAACTGACTCTGCGAAAAAGAAGGCATAATTTTAAGAGCTAAGATCTTGCAAAGGAGAGTGGAGTTGGATCTGGAGCGTAAGTGTCCCAAGAGCAAGGCAGGAGCACATCATCACTGGTAGCGGGAGAGGACTTGGAGATGGCGTGGGTGCCTGCAGTTTTACAGAAACGGTGATGGGAAGAAACTTGGTTGACGTTCGACAGCACTTGGCAAGAGCAGGCGTAGTTTCAAGCATTTTACGTGGGTTTTCTCACTGAGCAAACTTTGACGGTCTTCTCAAAGACCCTGTGAGGCAGATGTCCTTGTAATCCCGTTCTCTTAAACCACCCGAGGGATTTTGGAGAGAGGCCATTTACAGAATACTTCCGGGAGCGTGGGCCCCAATTAATGTGATTTTCAGAGTCAGAGACTTGGAGGGTTCTAGGATCAACCTTGCAAGTGGATAATAATAAGATCCGGAGCAATTTGGGACTTGTGGTCAGAAGGAAGAGTATCTGGCAGTAGAAGGTAGTAGAAGTTTTTGCAGCAGATGATTCTGAAGGCATTGCAAAATGCAAGACTGATTTCCCACAGCAAGGAACATAAGAAGGAATGTACTCCTAATACACCTAAATATGCAAGGGTCATAGCATTCAGTTCAGTTTTGTCAGCATTATCTCGAATGTTTCATAGTGTGGTGTTTAAGGGCATAGACACTGGAGCTGGACTTCTAGTTTCAAATGTCTCCTGCCGCCTTGGCAAGGGCTGCCATTCACTAGCCGTTTGACCTGGAGAAAGTTACATAAGTTTCCTGCATCTCAGTTTCCCTATCTTTATCTTTCCTTATCTGTAAAATAGGAATGATGATAATAGAGCCTCCCTTGCAGAGCTGTCAGGAGGATTAAACGGGTTCCTATTGGTAGAGCACTTAGAACAGTGCCTGGGACGTGGGAAGTGCTACATTAGTACCTGTCAAACAGAAAATTACTGTGTTTCAGAGAAGGATGTCCTAGGTTAACAGCATGACATGTTATGGATTTCTTTTTTTAAAAAGAACCTTTTTCATAGCATTTCATCCTATCTAATTCTGTTGCAAAGTTGTGGACATTTTGGGGTACTTTTCCAGCAGTAGTTTAGTACCCCGTCTTCACGGAGGGCATTGTTTTAGGATATGGGAAATACTTTCTAAATTACAGCAGGGAATATCCCAATGGGATGTAAAATCAGGGATGTGCTTAACAAACATAGTGTTGAGTGAAAGCAGTCACAGAAGAGTATGATTGCAGGGCGCCTGGGGAGCTCAGTCAGTTAAGCGGCAACTCTTGGTTTCAGCTCTTGGGGTCGTGAGATCGAGCCCCACGTCAGGCTGGGCACTCTGCATGGATCTGCTTTCGATTCTCTCTACTTCTCCCTCTAACTCACACAAGTAAATAATAACAAGTAATCACAAGTAAATAAAAATCTTTAACAAAGAGAGTATGATTGTATTTATTTTATAAATATTGTATTTATATTATAAGACTTCGTTTACATAAAAGAGATAATTAATCTTTTCTGTAAGCAATCAGCCTCGTGGTGGCCTCTGGAGGGGGCAAGATGCCTGGAAGAAGGTACAAGGTGGCTTCTGATGGTGGGTGCTGGTGAGGTTCTGTTTCTTGATCTGGGTGCTGGTTACACAGTTTCTTCACCTGTGTACTAACCCAGTTTATGAAAATTTGTAGTTATACATGTGTAATAGGTGTTCTTTTCTTTCTTTATTATTTTTTAGTATTAGTCTTCTTTTTAGAAGTTGCAGTACTTCTAAATGACTGTGGGCATTAGTTGTCTTTTTTTTTTTTTTTTAAGATTTTACCTATTTATTTGAAAGCGAGAGAGTGAGCATGAGTGGCGGGAGGGACAGCAGGCTCCCCGCTGAACAGGGGGCCCTGGGATCATGACCTGAGCCAGAAGGCAGATGCTTAATCAAGTGAGGCACTCAGGCATCCCAACAGGGAGGGCATTAGTCTCACAGAGCTGCCTTAAGGAGGTGCCACAGACTGAGCGGCCAAACCATGGATTTTTAACAATTTCTTTCTTTCTGACATCATGAATCCATTTGGCCAAGAAGGTGCTGCCTATACAGGGGGGTCATGCACCATCTGTGTATAATAATGCCAAGGGACAGTCCACTGTCTAATGAGGAAGACAGCAAGACACAGACACAGTCTATAAAGGAGTGAACACAGTGTAGGTGATGTCGTAAAATGAACCAGGAATCACGCCCTGAAGAGGTGTGCAGATCTTTTTTTTTTTTTTTTTAAGACTTCATTTATTTGAGAAAGAGAAAGAATGAGAGAGAGAGAGAGAGAGAGCATGAGAGGGGGAAGGTCAGGGGGAGAAGCAGGCCCTCTGCTCAGTCTTGGGACTCCAGGATCATGACCTGAGCTGAAGACAGTCTCTCAACCAACTGAGCCATCCAGGCGCCCGAGGTGTTCAGATCTTATGTTGAGTTGCAGACCGTGTTCCGTGACACCATGAAAGTTTTGTGGCAGAGGGATCATGTCAATACTGGTTGAATAAATGTTACAGTAGCCTTTAAGGGTTTGGCTGACCACGTACTGGGTCCAGCTGGGTTAAATCGGGAGAAGGGTTTTACTGAGACCAATATCGCACTGTAGGTAAATGAACTAGAATTTAAATAAAAATTTGAAAAAAAAATTTGGAGAAGGGAAAGAGGTTGACATTCATTATGCTGGGTGTTGTGACTAGATGCTTTACACTTGCTGCTTTCTGGAACCTCCTGAATGGATGAGGGGGGTGTCCCAGATGGTTCTTCCCAGGAAGCAGAGTCTGAGGCAGAGATTAAGTGGTGCTCATGGATTCAATGTTATGGAAAGGAGGTAGGACTGATCAGAGGACCAAGTAGGTTGTGATGCGTCCCAGTGAAGGCTTCCGCCAGCACCCCAACCCCACCTAGGGGAACTCTGGAGCTAGACGTTCCTTCATAGTTGTCCCAAGTTGAGTGGGGGCTGGAGTTCTGTACCACCCATGGATTAGTCACTGGATGTGGGCTTCCCCAGAAAGGAGATGTGACCTTGGGTGAGGCATTTTCTTCAGCTCATCCTCAGGATGGAGAAGGTCCTTCGTTCCTGAAGAGAAACATCTCAAGTGTCCACCACAGAAGGCATTATTGTTTTATTTTACAGATAAGAAAAGCAAGGTTCAAAGGGGCTGGGTGGGGATTTGAACCCGTATCTACCCTCAATGTCTATGTTCTTTTATTCCATCCCAGCTGCCAGTTCCGCATGTTCCTGCCTTCCCGACTGCTTACCAGTGACCTCCAAATTTCCTGGCGCCCCCTGGCTCCCTTCCCCATCCTGCCTCGGGGCACTCCATTTAATGACTGGGTCTGAAACTTCACTCCAGCTTTTGCAAGGCTCTCAGGGCCTGGCCCACACTCCCACCTTCTCCATCTACTGTTGCCTGCTTTCTTCAGGAGGGACCTAACAAAAGCAGGTTGAGGAGAATTATTCTGGCTCTGAGGTGCTGGATGATTTGGGGAGGCCAGGAACCCCAGACTGAACTGTAGCAGAGCCCCAGAAAAACTAGCAGATATTTAGGCACGAGGTCTTGAGTTTGGCAAAGGTGAAGAAGGTGGGCGCGTCTGAGCAAAGGCCTTTGGGCTCCTCAAACATGACTGAAAAACCACTCCCCCAAGACCTTCTACTGGCTTCTCTGTAATGGCGACCTCTGGGATTTCACTTACATGTAGATCTCCAGGGAGCAACAGGAAACCACAAACCCTCAGCGTTTCAAAGTAGTGGCCATTCTCCTCTCTGACCTGACAAGTCAAGACGTCAAATGGGCCCTGTGGGAGTCTGACAGTTTGTCCAGACAACTGTTTTTAGTTGACACTATAAATCTCTTGGGGAAAAAAAAATCTGTGGGCCTTGGTTGTTCAGTTGGCCAATATGGATTAGTCTGACCATTTTCTCAGAAAACAATGTCTTTGGGGATTTTTTTTTACTCGTGAATATTCAATGTTCTGTCTTTTAGCATTGTCATCCATCTCCCTGGCGCTTTGTATAATACTTTTCAGTGGGTTGGCTCCTGGGCCCCTGGACAGCCAAGGGAGGAGAGTCTTAATCCCTTGGCAGACGTTTACTCTGCTGTCCTCAGACTAAACCTCCTTCCAGTGCTGTTTGAACTTCACTTAGAAATGGGCTTTATTTGCCAGGAAAGGGGAATTCTTTCCATGACAATAAGGAAAATTAATCTCTTATTCAGGGGTCAGAGACCTTTTCTTTGCTTCTCAGGATGGTGGACTGCTGCCCCCTCCTCTTTGCTGTCTGGTCCATCTTTTCCGTACCTCCCAGAGCTACCAGGGGGGCGGAGGAGATCACCCACAGGGATCCTGGCATCCAGTAACTGGGGATGGAGTTCCACTACTTCCCTGCTGGCTGTCTCAGTGCCAGTTGTTTAGTTTTGCTGAGCTTTGCTCCTTCATCCATAAAAAGAAAGATCACAAAGCCAATTGTACTGGGTTGCTGAGAAAGTTATAAGAGAAAGTTAGAAGACAGTGTGAATAGCATAAAATAGATATTTGGTTAACGTTGGTTCACTCCTTCTTTTTTCCTTTCTCCTTACAGTGTATCCTTGGACATCACCTGATCTGATACTTTTCCCAAAGCAAGGATTTCCTCTATGACATTTTGTAGTGCTTATCCTCTGGGTGTCTCCCTCAGATCTATTCTCTGGTGTCTGTGCCCTGCTCTGAGTCCCATAAGGCGGAGCCTACCGTCAGTCAGCCTGGGGACCCAGGCCTCTGAGTCAGCTGACTTCTCATCGGCTGTGGCCAGAGATGAGCATGGGCAGAAGTTGGGAGGTCAGGGGGAAAGAGGTCAGGCTATTTCTTCCCAGCTCCTTTGCTCTCTTGGCACCAGGTTCTGGGGAGGTTCTCTCCCTCTCAGACTACAGCCCCTGCCAGACTGCCCCTCCTCCCAGGCTCACACACCCCTGGGGTCCCTTATAGTTTCTCCTTTCCTTGTCCCCTCAGTCCTGGGTGTGGAAACTTCTCTCTGTTGTTGTGAGATTTCTGGAGGTTTCCACATCCCTTGTTAATTTGCCCACATCTATCGAGTTTCTCAAAGCCTCGTCTGGTGAGCTCTCTGCACATGGTTGTTTCCTGCTACTGCTAGGGACTGGAGCTCAGTATTTATGTTTTTCACTCCCATTTCAAAAATAATGATGGACTTGGGAATGGAGCTAATACTTAGGGTGCATTTACAGCACGCTGAATGCTGGGCACATTTCATCACACTTTTTCCCCACAATGACTTTGTAAGGAAGACTGTAATGCCCACATTTTGCAGAAGATAGACTTGAGACCCAGGGAAGTTTCGCAAGTTGCCGTGGATCCTATAGCTAATAGGTGGCACGGGATGCACATGACTTGGGTTGGCCTGACTCCAGTGTTTGTTCTCTCCATTACGCCTGCCTGTCCTGGGGGAGAATTCCAGAAAGGGGACAATGGGAAAAATGTGTCTTCGATTTCACAATTTTGCCAAGGGCTAGCTTGGATAAAAACCTTAATATGGTTCACAAAAACTTTTTGAAGGGTGCCTTCTGTTGTGGGCTGGCTGAGTGACATCATGGCCACTAGATGGCACCAGCTCAGCATTGGGTAAAGCTTTTCTCCATCATTTCGTGGGCAGACTGTGGGGTAGCAAGTTCTGTTTACCTTGCCATGTAAATATGACTTTGATCTAATGAACTCTGTATTTCCTCCAAACTGCGCTGATTTTAAAGTTTTTCAAAGATGAGGCTCTGAGTGGGCAGAGAGTGGGGTTCGGGGTAGGGTGGGGGGCAGTGGGAAAGCAAGGAGAAAGAATGATAAAGACTCACTCTGGGAAACCCTGCAGCTTAGAGGGAAACTGTACTGACTTGTAATACCTAACCAAGCAAAACTCACTCAAAGGCAGGGAGACCATTAGAGCTGGAAGGGTCTGATGAAGTCTTTGAGCCCAACCCTCTCATTACCCAGAGGAAGAAACATTCTTCTGTTGCTGTCTGTGTAACAGAAAGTGATCCCTAACTTGCCCAACTGCACAAATAAAAAATATTGTCCTGACATTTCTTGCTTTGTGGTCTTCCTGGTGGTGAGGGCCTTTTGTAAGGCACCTGGATAAAGTGTGTGGCTTTTGCTCCCCTCTGTTTTTGAAGGGGACTTCTTTTCGTTTTGCCCATGTGACATTCTCTAGACAAATTTTTCAGTTTTTTTCTTCTTTAAATTTATGAATTCAATGCTAAAAACAGGGAATATACATTCATCTTTTTCAACAAATCAAAACAGTATTTAAAAAGTCAAACAGAAGGTCTCACACCCATCTCTTCCCCAGGGTGATTTCTGTAGTGGCCACATTATTTCAAAATTAAATGTTGAGCCATAAGGTCTGATACATACCAGAAAACTGTGCCTGGATGGGGCTCCTGTCCTGGGACATGTGAAAGCCATTGTCTCTGCTGCTAGTCCGGAGCTCTTTATCTTTCCCCAGTTCCCAGGGTTGGGGGTGGGGGGCCCTTTCACTCCTGGAGGAAGGCTTGTCCCCTACTTCATGACCTGCAGGAGACCCTGTGCCTGTCTAGCCTCCTCACTTCAGAGCCTTTTAACCTTCCCAAGGCTTGCTTCTCCCTAGCCCGCCCCCACTCCCTGCTTCAGCATCCGCAGCATCCCGCTCTGTCTTTAGACATACCCAACTTCTCCTCCTCTTCCCTCAACTCTTTACTGCCCTGTCTTCCCCTCTCTGCCATTAGCGTTCTCCAAAGACTAGCCACTGAGACTTCTTCCTCCCATAGTTCAGTTTGCTACAATTTAGTTAGCCCCTAGGATGTGTGAGTATCGTGCTAGATGAAGAACATACAGAGATACAGAAGAGGTGCTCCCTGCCTCTAAGACTCTTAAGCCCAGACCCAAGTTAGTGACGTACCAGGGTTCTGTGCACTAACACGGGTGGTCCAGCCAGGCTGAGCGCAGAGCCGGAAGCCAAAAGTTCTGGGTCTGATGATGATGAGATATTAAAGTCTGGATGCTGCGTCCTCAGACAGGGCCCCTGAGGTCAGTGTGCTCCCCTTTCTTGAGTTCTCTGCCTTGGTCACATGTTTGGATGCTGTTCCTCTAGGAAGCCCTCCCAGACAGGGCCTGTTCCGGATCTGACCTTCCCAGGGGCTGCTCCACGCTCCATGCTCCAAACATAACAAACAAAACCAACCAACCAACCAACCAACCAACCAAACAAAAAACTGTGCTCTTTCCCTCAGAGCACCTTTCCAGGGTGGCAGCAGGCTCATGTGAAGACAATACTACCCCCCCACCACCCGCTACCCAAGGGCCCTTCCCAGCTAAGGAATGCAGGTACCTTTCAATAGAGCTCTGGAAAGGCACTTCTTTTCTTCTTCTTCTTCTTCTTTTTTAAAGATTTTATTTATTTATTTGACAGACAGACATCATAAGTAGGCAGAGGGGCAAGCAGAGAGAGAGGGGGAAGCAGGCCCCTTGCCGAGCAGAGAGCCTGACGTGGGGCTCGACCCCAGGACCCTGAGACCACACCCCGAGCAGAAGGCAGAGGCCCAACCCACTGAGCCACCCAGGCACCCCTGGAAAGGCACTTCCTTAACATGAAGGATTCTAGGTCACAAGTATGTTTTGAAGATTAGTGATAAACTAGAAAGACTCTGAGGACGGTGGTTCCATTCCAGGGAAATGGATGGAGGTGTTGGTTCTGCGAGGTGTTAGATGCAGAGCAGTAAACGGGGGAAGAAAAACAACCAGCCCTACCGATAACTGAACAGTTACTTATCATACGCTAAGCACTGGCTGAGAATTTTGCTTCTATCATCCCAGGGCATCTCAAGAGTGTCCGTTTTCTAGTGCTGCGTAACAATACCACAAATTCAATGGTTTAGAGCAACACATGTATTATCTTAGAGTTTCTTTGTGTCAGGAATACAGGCAAAGTTGGATTCTCTTTAAGACTGCAATCAAGGGGGGCACCTGGGTGGCTCAGTGGGTTAAAGCCTCTGCCTTCAGCTCAGGTCATGATCCCAGGGTCCTGGGATCAAGCCCCGCATCGGGCTCTCTGCTCAGCAGGGAGCCTGCTTCCTCCTCTCTCTCTGCCTGTCTCTCTGCCTACTTGTGATCTCATTCTGTTAAATAAATAAAATCTTTAAAAAAAAAAAAAAAGACTGCAATCAAGGTCTGGGTTCTCATCTGAAGGTTTGACTGGGAGAGGATCTGCCAAGTTCACCCGGTTGTTGGCAAGATTTGGGTCTTGGCTGACTGTCGTGGAGGGCCTCCGTTTCTCACTGGTGAGCCCTGGAGGCCATCATCAGTTCCCAGTTTGTTCTTGGGCAGAGGCTGCCCTCAGTCCCTTGCCATGTGGGCCTCACCCACATGGTGGCTTGCTTCATCAAAGCCGACAAGGGTAGCGTCCATTAGTAAGACGGATGTTAGACTCTTATGTAACATAATTATGGAAGTAATATCCTATCCCCTTGCCGTATTGCACACTTTGGGTCATGCGTCCTGCCCCATACTCAAGGGAGGGCGATTGCACAAGAGATTGCACAAAGGCGCGAGACCAGGGGTCGGTGTCACAGGGGACATCTCAGTCTGTCTACCCCAGCCTTTTAGAAGTGGGCATTTCTAGTCTCATTATGCAGGAGGCAGAGAAGGAGGATTAGCATATTAAGTACATTGCCAGTGTGCACTTGGACAGAAAGTAGCAGATGAGGGATTCCAAACATGGCCCATCCCATTGGAAGCTCATGGCTGCTGTGTTACACAGGTAAACTGCTGGTGTTTGACTTGGATCGGAGAAGAATCAGATCAGAGGGGGTTCTCATACCAACAGTCTTCTGGAACGTGGGTTGCCACTTAGATGAGGGTATAGACAGAACTGAAATCAATACTGGAAATTGTCAGGAATAGATTTCACCGCAAATAAAGAATTTCTACCACTTCCGGAGACCTCAGTAGACTCAGCTGGCTGCCTCCGGAAGTGGCCTGTTCCCTTCATTACTTGAGTTCAGCTGGCGTCCCTGGCAGCATGGAGCGTGTCCTGGACACCGGGGGGAGTTCCATCACTGGATGGGAATCTGCCAGCTGGGAGTTGAGATCTCCCAGGGGAGATCTTTACAGGGGAAACTGTATCTCCTGAAGGATGTTAAAGGTGGACATTGCAGACCCCAGCAGCCAGCTGGAGGAGAAATTCCAGAAGAGGTTGAACTTCACTCTGCATGTGGCTCTGTCCAGGTCTGTAGATCCCTTGAAGAGGCCCCCAGGATGCTTCTCCTTGTCCCCACCGATGTCTGCCCAGAAGGAAAGGTCAAGATGATGACAGAAGTCGTTCCCATGTGGCTGTGCCCTCGGAGGCCTTCAAAGACACTTTTTTTAGACTTTATTATTCTGACTGTGCAGATAAGGAGGTTGACCAACCAAGGAGGAGAAAGTGGAGGCCACTGTCCAGTATCTCTTGGCAGGTCACCCTCAGTCCTTTCCTTCTTGCATCAGCCGGGGTTGCAAGTTACACTGTATCTGAGCTGGTCACCCCACGGCAGAGTCTTGTCCAGTTGGAAGCCCAAGGCCAGTGAGCTGAAGTGAACACCTCACCCCATTATTTACTGCTCCTAGAACAAATTCCTTGTCTCGCTGATAATTCTTTGTGTGTAGCTGCAATTGTGCCAAATGTTATCAGTTCTGGAACAATGTGCGTAACTTTGCATAAATAATAGAGTTCCTTTTATTTATTTATTTTGCTGAATAGTATTACTATTACTTCCTCTAGGAGTTTCTGACATAAAGTTAGCCCAAGTGGAAGCTTTTGTATCATCATATTAATTGCTGAATGGGCTTGGAGCTGGAATCCTTTGGGGGGGTAAAGGGCCTATAGGTCAAAGCTGCCCTTTCGGATCCTGATTCAACTGATAGCTGATTCATTCTTTGTTGCTGATCATAGTCTCTGAGGCAGAGTGTAATTTGAGGAAAATAAGGAGACCATGTGTGTGTGCGTGTCCTATGGAGTTGGGGAGTGAACCCTTTTTTTTCTCCCCTTTTACCAGGGGGCCTGGTCTGTCCACTCTCTCTTTGTGCCTCTGGGCCTTTGTGTCTGTGGATGCCCTTGCCTGGGAAGCCTTGTCTGTTTCTCCCATGTAGTGAGCAGAGCGCCAACAAGGGTGCTGGGAAATCTCGGTCCAGCCCCAATTCTCGCATTGATGTGCAGGATCCCCGTGGGCCCAAGCAGCTGACCTCTCTGAACCTTCATTCCTGGTGTGTGGCAGGAAATGCTTGTTGACTCACCCACCAGGACAGTGGGAGACCTGCCGGAACAACCCACCCTGCTGGGTAGCTATAGGGATTAAATGATATAACAGACGTTAGAGCGGGATTATTCTCGACTCTTGTCCATCACTGGTGCCCAAGCCTTCAGAGCCCCTCCAGCTCACAGTGAATGCCTCCCTCTGCTGTGTCACTTACTTAGCCTTATACCGCTTTACTAGTTTATGATCTGTTTATGTGTGTGCTTCATCTAATCCTCTTGTACATAAGCTCTTTTTCTGCTCCTTTGAATTCTTTCAGTGCCTAGGGTGATGCCTTAATCATAGACTGTGCTCGGTCTTTGTGGATTGAGTGCCTGGACCCGTGGAGGGAGACTTATTTTAAAGGGACCCCCCGATGTAAGGACCTTAGGTTTGAGATCATTTTATGCCCCCTTTCATGGTGAAATGAAGAATGAATAACACAGTCTGGATGAATAATTCAGCGTGTCCCGAGTTGGGAAGGGAGAGAAAAGCAGGGTATCTATACATGTCATTTCCAATCATCTTGACTTGAATTGCTTGGTCTTATTTGGCCAAACAATAACAGCTGGGAGAAAATGGTTAAACTTTTTATTTGGTTCTTTGAGACAAAGTAGCCAGCTGATTGGCTCTCCTCTCCCCCGGGGCAGAATGTGCTGGTCTCAGAGGGCACGACAGGGAACTGAACTGAGGCCAATAGGATCGCGCCCGGGGAGGAAACAGTGACCAGCACCACCTTCATCTTTGTTTTGCCCTGTTGATGTAACCTTGTTCACAGAGAAGACCCAGAAGGGAAAAGACTTGGAGAGCAAGAGAGGAAAAGCAAATGACAGATCATGAGGAAGATTCAGGATTCGAAGAAATTCAGATTTGAAGAAACCTATCCGCTAATGCTCAGGGAATATCCCCAGTGTCTGTGGGAGGACCCCAGGAAGGCTTGACCCACATGCTGAGAGAGGATGGGCATTTCTTTCAGCTCTGCCCCCTCAGCGGGACGTTGGTGGTCATTCCCTGCCCTCTCCCTGCCAGGCGGCAAATGTCTGCTCATCGGCCTTTGTAGAAGCCTGGCCTCAGAGATTCCCTCAAGACCTCAAGTCAGAGTTCTCCAGGGAAACAGAACCAATAGCACATATATATGGTAGCTGATAGAACTTAAAGCAGGATTATTTCTTGACTATGGATTATTTCTTGACTAGATACATAGTGTGTGTGAGAGAGATCTATTTATTTTAAGGATTCGGTTCCCACAATGATGGAGACTTGGCAAGTCAAAATCTGCAGCATAGGATGGCAGGCTGGAGAGCCAGGGAAGAACTGCAGTTCAGTCCAAAGATCATTTGCTGGCAGAATTGGCTCTTCCTCAAAGAGTCTCAGCCTTTTTCCTCTCAGAGCCTTCTCCTGATGAGATGAGGCCCACCCTAATTACAGAGGGTAATCTGTTTTGCTCAGTCTACTGATCTAAATGTTAGTCTCATGTAAGAAATACCTTCATAGAAACATCTGGAATAATGTTTGACCAAGGTACCTGGGTACCTTGGGCCAGCTAAGTTGACATGTTAAAACTAACCATCCTATCTGGGAAGGGAAGGCAGAGCTGACTCGGAAGGAAGGGAGTGGTGGAGTAGCTTCTCTTCACCCCTTTCCTTTGTCATGGCTATTTATTTATTTATATTTTCTTTTCTTTCTTTCTTTCTTTTTTTTTTTTTTAAAGATTTTAATTCATTTTTTAGAGTGAGAGAGGATGCAGAAGCAGAGGAAGGGGCAGAGGAAGAGGGAGAAACAGACTCTCCACTGAGCAGGGAGCCCAATGCAGGGCTCAGTCTCAGGACCCTCGGATCATGACCTGAGCTAAAGGCAGATGCTTAACCAACTGAGCTACCCAGGGGTCCCTATTTTCTTTTCTTTTTTAAATCTAAAAAATTTTTAAAATCTTATGTAGACTCCATGCCCAGCATGGAGCCCAATGCTTGAATTCATGACCCTGAGATCAAGCCCTGAACTGAAATCAAGAGTCAGATGCTTAACTGACTGAGCCACCCAGGCTCCCCAGTTTATTTGTATTTTCAAATAGGAATGTAGGCATTCAAAAAGTCTAGAAAGGTATATGGTGGAAAGTGAGCCTGCCTTCTACTCCTATTTCTTGGGAATTCTCTCAGAGATATATGGATGTATAAGCACATTCCCAGGGAGAGCAACATAGGTGACACACGGCAAAGGCTATCCCTTGCTTTTTTCTGCTTAACAAGCAGACCTGTAGTCTTTCTGTATCAGCCTGTGGTGGTTTACTGAATCCTTTTATTGGCGACGTAGTATTCTGCAGTGCACTCACGTACTCTCCTAGCTCTGTGGGACAGGTTATCTCCAATCTGTGGCTATTGAAAACTGTATTGTGGGACGTCTGGGTGGCTCAGTCGGTTCAGAATCTGCCTTTGGCTCAGGTCATGATCCCGGGGTCCTGGGATGGAGCCCTGCATGGGGCTCCCTGCTTGGGGGTGGGGGGGTTGCTTCTCCCTCTACCTGCCACTCCCCCTGCTTGTGCTCTCTCTCTCTCCAATAAATAAATAAATAAATTCTTGAAAAGAAAAAAATGTCCTTACATACCTGTCCCTGAAGCAGCCCTTTCCCTCCTAAGACTTCCCTGATGCATCATTCAGGTGAGAAAAATGAAGTATTTCTGGCAGAGTCCCTGACCCTCCCTGTCACACCTTGCCTCCGCTCAACCTTTCTGTGTGAAGCTTGTGCCTCTCCCACAGGCTCCATCCCTCTCTCCAGGAAGCTCCAGTAAGAAATTAATCTCCCTCTGGTTTCCTCCGCTCAGCTGGATGGTGTCTGCCTGGGGGTCTTTATCTCACCCCAAACATGGCTCTTCAGACGCAGCCAGCCTGGCTCTTTGTTGAGGAACGCCTGTATATTTTTCTAAGCTTATTTGAGCGGCAGGAGCATTCAGATTCAAATTTCTCCGACACTCAGCTTCAGTCAGAGTGAACTGGGAGAATAATTGTAGCCAGACAGGCCGCCCAGTCCTCCTGCCTGGCAGAGGGCTATGTTGGCGGCAAATCCTGTCACCAGGCCGGCAGACATCCTCATTGCTCCCAGGCAGATCCCACAGGAAGCCGTGACAGACAGTGAAGTCTGGGCAACCTCCAGGCTCCCGAAGTAAGTTCTGGCACCCAAGGGCCTAGATGGTGTGCTAAGGGAGGGGCAGCAGGAGCCCAGAGAGGTGGCAGGAATCACACAGCCCAGTCCTGCTTATAGCAGACGAGGACACAGAAAAACCAGCTCTGGGCTGCACCCGTCATCCCAGGGAGCCCAAATTTTGAGAATCTGATGAAAGCATGGGCCCTTCTTCCCAGCAAAACGAGCCTAGGCAGACACTCAAAAGATTTTGGACACCCTGTGTGTTTGGGTGGGGATGGTGGGAAGAGGGTGTTCTGTGGGAAGGGTCAATTAAGGGGATGACTGTGAAACTTTTTCTCTCAGCTATACAAATGCCAGGCATTCTAATTTTCTTCTCCAGGAGGGCTCAGCCCAAAACAATCCACGACTAAGCTGTCTTTAGCTGGGTTGGCTTTGAAATCATTGCATTTCCGGGGTGCCTGGGTGGCTCAGTCAGCTAAGTGTCTGCCTCGGGCTCAGGGGTCCTGGGATAGAGCCCCCTTGGGCTGGGAGCTTAACTGGGAGCCTGTTCCTCCTTCTGCTCTGCCCCTCCCCCATTCCCTGCTTCTCCTTTCTCTCCCCACCACCCCCAGCCAAAGAAATAAATACAATCTTAAAAAAAAAAAATAATCGCATTTCTGGAAGATGCTGGTTGGCATGTGAGGGCTGAAAGGAACCTGGGTTTTCCCAGCTCACTGAGGTCAAGTGTGGACATGCTTACATTTTCTGTGGCTACCAAAAAGGCTTCATTCTTCTCCCAAGGGCATGTGGTGTATGTCCAGCGTGAGCCAGTCACACTGAAAGTTCTGACCTGGCACCCACTGTCCACTTGAGCGAAGATCCTGCAAAACTGGGACCGATGGAAACAAGACAGGCAAGGGCCTGTTTCACGTTTGTGAGAAAGATCTTTGTCTCCCCACTGAGTTTAAAATATATGCATGACCTCTTTCCACTTCACCAGAGTAAAACTTGTTCATTTTAGGATATAGGGACAGACAAAAAGAAGAAATCACCAATAATCCCAATCCTCGGAGTAATAATATTTTATATTTTGATGTGTGATGTCCCAAATAGACAGACTCATGTGCACACCGTACACAAGTTTACTTGTACTAGTATGCCTCTTGTTTTAGTTCTGATTATTTCTCTTAAAAACTTTAAGAATCTTCCAACAACCAAAATGGTCCAATAATACAATCTGATGCATCAAAAAGTGTTTGGGCAGAGATTTGATGGGGATGCTGTAGAAGAGATTTCTGCAGTGGGTGAGCAGTTGGACCAGAAGCTCTTAAGGATGCAGTGCCCTTCAGGCCTTGGTAGTTTCCTCTGTGGGTCGCTGGAACTCTCGGGCAGGTGGCTGCAGGCGCCCGGCCCCTCTTGTCTCACCCTCCTTTTTCAGTTCCGCAATCTCAGTCTGGCTCTCCTGGGAGGCGGGCTGAGGCCAGACAACGGGAAATCAGCATTCTTCACTACTCCTCTGCCTGCATTGTTACAGCCCCTGGGAAACAGCCTCACTCGCAAAGGCTGTCATTAGTGGAGGCTTTACTTCCAAGCAATGACCTAATTGATTCTTTTCTTGATACAAAAGAAAGAATATTCTATTTCTATTCTATTGTATTCCTACTGTGGGCACTTTGGATTTTTTATTTAGCAGTGCACAGCTGGTGTGTGTGTGTGTGTGCGCGTGCGTGCCTGCGTGCACACTCACACGTGCATATGCACTTTATGTGTAATACTGTGTGAGGTTTTCGGTTGCCCAAATCATCCCACTGCAGTAATTTCCTCCTATTCAAATCCTGTCACACTGACTCGTGCTTCAGCAAGTAGGCAAATGCCTGGGTTTGCAAAATGGTATGTACTGAGAATTTGGTCAAAGTATGGGTCAGTTTATCCCTCAATTTTAATTTTTAAGAGTTTAAATTATGAGGTGTTTCAAGAACACAGAACAGTACAGAAACATCTAATTGGTCTCCCTATATCCCACTGACTGATTTAACAAATATGCAATATGCTGCCTTTTTTCCTTCAGAAATCTCTCCTTTTGCAGGAAATAAAATGTTAAAGCCCAATACTCTCATTCCACCTTGCTCCGTCCCTTCAGGTTAACCCCTAAACTGGAGCTGCATGTGTTTATGTTTATTCCTTACATGAATGAGGCTGTGGACCCGACGTTATACTCTTGCCTCTCTTTGAGATTTACTCAATAGTGTTGCCCTGTAGGTAGAATTCGCAGCCTCCGGTTTACACCCAACGCTGTGGTGGTTTTTTTTTTTTTAGATTTTATTTATTTATTTGACAGAGAGAGACCACAAGTAGACAGAGAGACAGGCAGAGAAAGAGAGAGAGAAGCAGGCTCCCCGCCAAGCAGAGAGCCTGATGCGGGGCTCGATCCCAGGACCCTGAAATCATGACCTGAGCCTAAGGCAGCGGCTTAACCCATTGAGCCACCCAGGCGCCCCCAATGCTGTGGTTTTGAGATGGACTGTGTTGATCCATGAGGTCTCATGGATTTCATTTTCAGTATTATGTAGCATCCCGTAGTTTGTGGTGGTACAACTCATTTATCCATTTGCCTGACTGGACGTTCAGGTTGTCTCTCCGCCGCCGTTGCTCCTGATACTGGAGATAAGGCTGCTGGGAAATTCCTTTCTTCCTTCCCTGTGTGCAAGTGTGAGAACATTCCCGAGGTACAGATCTCAAAGTAGAATCGATGGTTCACAGGGTATGCAACTTCATTTTATAATTGAGAATAAAGGGTATTTCCATTGTTGTTAGTTTTGTTTTCTTTATGGTGATAAAATATACATGACCTAAAATTTACCATTTTAACTATTTTTAGGCGGACAGGTCGGGGACATCACGTGCACTCACGGCATCTGTGCCACCATCACCACCTTCCATCTCCAGAACTTTCTCATCTCCCAAACTGCAACTCGGTCTCCATGAAACACTAACCCCTCTCTCTCAATGCTGTCACCACCCTTTGTTCTTGTTTTTATTTATTTATTTCCTTTTAAAAATGATTTTATTTATTCATTAGAGAGAGAGCATGAGCAGGGAGAGGGAGAAGCAGCTTCCCCTCTGAGCAGGGAGCCTGATGTGAGCCCTGATCCCAGAACCCCGAGATCATGACCAGAGCCAAAGGCAGTTGCTTAACTGACTGAGACACCTACATGCGTCACTTGTTTTAAGTGGAGGAAGTTGCCCTTACACCTTCATTCGTTCCATAAACCTTTATTGCACACCTATCATATTTCAAATACGTAAATAGGTGCATGAAATTTAGCTTCTGCCACCAAGAAACTGCCGTCCGAGCCAAAACAGACACAGTCACGATTATATGGGACACGTGGACAAATCCAAGTGCTGGGAGAGTCCAGAGGCAGAGCTGGGAATTCAGGGATGCCTCCGAAGTGGGACGAGGTGGGAGTGGGAGATGTGAAAGCCTTTAGAAAGGAAAGAAATTTAAAAAAAAAAAAAGAGAGAGAAAATCAAAGAAAGGAAAGAAATTCTAAGCTGAACCCTGAGGTATGAAATAGGACTTTTCCGGGCAAGCAAGCAAAGGTGAGGCGTGTAATGGATTTGCGAAACTGCCTTCAAAATCCAAACCAGTCCATATCTGTAACGTCAGGGGCTAACCAGGACGGGAGAAACGACTAGAAGTGTGTGAGCCAGAAGGAGCAGAATGCTGGGTATGGGTGGCGCAGGTGACGGGGGTGGGGGTGGGGGGCTGAGGCCCCAGACAGGCTGATGAGGCTCTCAGGGAACAGCAAGGGGAGGAAACAAACGCCTGCCACCCCTTAGTCAGAGGGTCAGAGGGAGAAGGCGGTGGTGTCAGAGCCAGAGCTTGGGATCTCCCCAGGGAAACTGAAACCACAGCAGGTCTGACGGACCGCAGTTGGAACCAAGGGGCAGACAGCCTCCCTGGAGAAGCTTCCAGAGACAAGAGAGGGAGGGGAATAAGCATCTGGGCTTCTTCCTTTCACCCACCGTTCACTTCCCATTGGCTGGAAGAAAAAAAACTAGCAACACAGACATGACCACAAGAAGCAGCTACCACCCCTGGTAGGGGAGCGGGGGACAGGAAGAGGAGATTGGGGGCATCAGAATTAGAGTACTGGAGGAGGGGCCTCCCAGCTCTTTTTGGGACCTCATGATGGGAGGGCAAGCCCTGCTTAGTTGGTGCGCGGACTTCTGAGAAGGTCTTCCCTTCACCAAAACAAGCATGGGTACGTTCTCGATGACGGTATAGCCCATCCAACGGTAGGCACCCTTGCTTTGGAGCACTCTTCCCAGGAGCTGGGGGTGGGGGGTTAGGAGGCAACCCAGGGGCAGGTTGATCATATCGGGTCTTTTTCATTAGGAAGGAAGCAGTGCCTTGCTCTCACTGGAATAAGTAGTATTCTGGATATGGATTTGCTTTCTCCAGTGGTGACACATGGCACCAGCACCATCTGTGGAATTATGCAATGCCTTACACATTGTAATGTATGCCACACATTGCTTGTGACTGAGGAGCTCTTTTCATTTCATTTCGGGGAGAAAAAAGTAGCAGTGGGCTTCAGCCTGTGGAGATCACTGTTCTTACCATGTGCCCCATTTGGTCCGAGTTGTGGAATAGAAGATGTGGACGCAGTGCCAATTGGATTAACAAACTGAAATGCTGAGGTTTTCGCTTACAGGATGTGGTATATGCTTTGAATCGGTGACCAGAATATGGTGCTGTTTTTCCCATAGGCAGAGCATACAGGTCTAGGAATCAAGGGACAGACACCGAGTGGCTCCTTTAATGATTACACTTAACCCATGCACAGAATTTTTGCCTGCTGTTCCTGCAACTCTGGGTTCCATTGGCTTGGAGGTCTTAGTGCCCAAGACAGGAAGGCTTCCATTGGGGGACACCATCATGGTTCCATGGAATTGGAAGGTGAGAGCACTCCGTGGCTGGAGTGATAGATCCCAGTGACCTGGGGAACTCTGGTTGGCGCCACACCATGGGGGAAAAGAGGACTGTGCCTGGACCCTGGGCATTCTCTGGGTGCCTCTTGGCACTTCCACATCCAATAATAGAAGTTAATGTTAAAGTATAGCCACTAAAAAAGGCAAGCTCATTGGGGTTGCCGATCTTCCAGGAATTGAAGCTTTGGGACACGTTGCCAGGGCAAATGGAATAGGGAATGGGATCGTGAAAGAAGAAAATCATAAATATCAACGATAGCCTCGTGACCTGTTACAGAAACGCGGGTAGGAGCAGCTCTGCGATTCTCTCTTATTTACCCCCTTCTGGCTCTGGCTAACTTAATTATATGTCATGCATACAAACTAAGTATTTTCTTGTCCCCTCCCTTTTTTATCCTGTTATTGTGTCATCCTTGTAGAACTTACCCTTTGTGTTCTCAGGGTCTGCTATGGGTCTGCCTCCCTGTTGGGCAGAATTCTTGAGAGAAGGGACCTTTCACCTGCCCCTCAAGCACAGAGCTGGCTGGACATGCCTTCTGGCCACCTTCTGCCATTCCCAGTTCCTGTCCATGATTATCACTAACTACTTGGAATTCCTTGCACAGAAACAAAGGGTTAATTCAGCTCAGGAGCTGTCACAGCCCATTAGTAACAATTATCACTTGGCTCAGCAGACTTGCTTGTCCTGCTGAGAAACAACACAAGAGAGGCGTTAGGCACTGTTTAAGGAAGCTGCTGTGATTCACAGAAAATAATAATCAGTGTATATATATTAAATTTATTTATTGAGTGCTTCATCATGATAGCTATTCATAACTAATATTAATTGAGTTCCCAGGGCTGGAGATAGAGTGAAGACAGAGTCTCACTCTAGTGAGACGTGAACTAATAAATCCCTGATTATAGGACAAGGTGGTAAGTGTTAGGCTAGGGGTTCAGGGGCAGTCTCAGCAGCACAGAGGAGGGGCACCTAGCTTAGTCAGCAAGAGATCTGCCGGGAAGGTTTCTCAGAGGAGGTGGCCCTTGCGTTGAGGCTTCAACTAAGTGGAGTTCACTTCCTGGTGGATAAGGCTATATTAATTAGGCTCTTGCGATGTAGGGAACAAGATCATCTGCTAGAGAGCTTCTGCTAGCTGGAGCAGTGGGCTTTGTTGTCAAGACACCCACGGCCAGGAATCCATACCCGGGAGACCTAGTGCAGCTGGACCGCGCAGTCTAATATATGAGGCAGTGGTTCTCAGGTGCATCAGAATCACCTGGTGGGTTTGTTCAAACACAGATTGCCAGGCCCCACCTCCAGAATTTTTGATTTAGTCAGACCAGGTTTTGCATTTCTTTTTTCTTTTTTTTAAAAATTATTATTTTTAAAATTATGTTATGTTTGTCACCATACGGTACGTCATTAGTTTTTGAGGCAGGGCTCCATGCAATCCGTGCCTTCCTTAATACCCGTCACAAGGCTCACCCATCCCCCCAGCCCCTCCCCACTAAAATCCTTGGTTTGTTTCCCCCGAGTCCATAGTCTCCCATGGTTCATCTCCCCCTCCGATTCCCCTACTTCAGTTTTCCCTTCCTTCTCCTAATGTCCTGTATGCTATTCCCTATGCTCCACATATAAGTGAAACCACAAGATAATTGTCTTTCTTGGCTTGACTTATTTCACAGGCTTTGCATGTCTAACGGGCTCGCAGGTAAGGCTGATGCTATTGGTCTGAGGCCCACAATTTTTTGTAATTTTAAATCAGCCCGATGTATTCCTATTTTTAAAAATAAATTAAAAACATTTTTTTTAAAGATTAAAAAAAATTTTTTTTTTTTTATTTGACAGAGAGCAAGCACAAGCAGGCAGAGCAGCAGAGGGAGAGGGAGAAGCAGGCTCTCCACTGAGCATGGAGCCCAATGTGGGGCTTGATCCCAGGACCCCAGGATCATGACCTGAGCCAAAGGCAGCTGCTTAACTGATTGAGCCACTCAGGCACCCCCTTAAAACAAACTTTTAACTTTATTTTGAACTAATTTTCGACTTGCAGATTAGTTGCAACAATAGTGAAGAAAGCTCCTTGTCCCTCACCCAGCTTCCCCTAATAGTGGCATCATTTTTTTTTTTAAAGATTATTTATTTGAGAGAGAGAGAGTGAGAGTGTGCCAGCACGAGCAGTGGGGAGGGGCAGAGGGAGAAGGAGAAGCAGACTCCCCGCTGAGCAGGGAACCTGACCTGGGGCTCCATCCCAGGACCCTGGGATCATGACCTGAGCTGAAGGAAGATGCTTAACCAAATGAGCCTCAGGTGCCCTAATGTTGACATCCTACATAATCCCTATACAACGGTCAAAACAAGGGGCTCAACACGGGCACAGTACTCACAGCCTAACTGCAGACCTGATTTGGATTTTACCATGTAAAAAAATCTTTTATTTTGAACTAATTTTTGGCTTACAGCAAAGCCATAATTGAAGTTTTTGTGCTTTCTACTACTTGGGCGCCTCCAACAGATACAAGAACACAAAAAATTAAGAAGGGAGTAGTCGTGGAAAACTCAGCACTGGCCAGTGATGCTGAGACAGCTGGTTTTCCATCTGTATTTGTAATTTTGTTTTCACATTGTGCTCCCTAGTGTGTAAATTTCACAAAACTGACATTTTTAAAGCCACACATAGGAGCTAAGTAAGTGGTCTTTGTAAGAGCATAGTTTATGTGATAGAACGAAATATTTCAACAATTAACACTGTAGAAAAAGCTTCATGACCTCTAGCTGCTCTGCCACCTGAAAGACCTTGAACGCTATCGCACCTGAAAGACCTTGAACGCTATCGCACTCAACGCCATCTGTCTACTTAGGCAAGACACTGTGAGGGCGGTTGTTGATTTTCCCAGCGGCAGAGTCAGAGTTCTTGGCTTTCTGGACGAGGTTCTTTCAGCTAGTTACTGCTGAGACTGCGGTAGTCTTCAGACCTTGATTACTGCTGTGTACTGGGATCATTATAATGTGTCTTCCTAGGAACTGTTCCTCCATCCCTAATATTTAGCTCCTCTTCGGTGTACTAATTTAATTAATTTGTATGTTCATATTTTACTTATTCCTTTCTTACGCATGCATATAGTGAAAAATTCAAGCTGTATTGAAAAGCATAAAGCATAAAATAAAATAAAAAAAATAAAAGAGTTAAAGTCTTCCTCCCTTCCAACTGATCTACACCACTGGTTCTCAAAGGGGGCTGCTGTTTCCTGGGGGTGTTTTGGAAAAGCCTGAGAATGTTTGTGATTGTTCCAATGATTACAGGGTATTACTGATTACTGGAATTTGGGGAGGGGGTAAGAATACTTTCATCCTGAAAAAAAAAAAGAAAGAAAAAAAAAGAAAAAGAATTTACTGGCATCCAACACAATGTTTTAATCCTGATGGGTGTTCATGGAGGTGAAAAATACTATTTACAGTTACCCAAGTCTAGAATATAGATATATATAGAATATATATATATATATATATATATATATATATATATATATAAAATATAGATAGTGTGTGGGTCATACACTGTCCAGCCTAGGGGATGTTACATCGCAGAAATCAGAGATTTCAATATTTATTATGTCATTTTTCTGGCAGATGGCAGTAAAGTGTCTTGTCCTAACAAAATTAGCATCGTGTGATCATTTTTCTGAGAAGTGGAGGTAAAATATCTCAAGGGAGGGAGTCCTTTTGCTAATTTATAGCAAGGGGACATATTGGACTTTTAAAAAAAGTCTTTGAAAATTGAGAAATGGGGTCTTTTTTTTTTTTTAAGATTTTATTTATTTATTTGACAGAGAGAGACACAGAGAGTGAGGGAACACAAGCAGGGGGAGCAGGAGAGAAAGAAACAGGCTTCCTGCTGAGCAGGGAGCCCAATGTGGGCCTTGATCCCAGGACCCTGAGATCATGACCTGAGCCGAAGGCAGCCACTTTAAGGCTGAGCCACCCAGGCGCCCCAAAATGGATTCTTATACATAAGAAATATGATGCAACTCAGTCTGAAATTGCCTTTTAACTTTTTTTTAAAGTGCTTTAAAAAAATTTTTGTGTAGTCAAATTTACTATGTTTTTCATTTATCTTCTGTGTTTATATCCTGTTTAAAGCGTCTTACCTTAATATTTTACTTAAAATATTTGAAAGGAGATAGCTTATAGCTTTTTTAAATTTTCTTCTCTTTCGTTTCTTTCTTCTTTTTTTCTTTTTTTTTTTTTTTTTGCATTTCAATCTTTGTCAGATTTTGGTATCAGTGTTATAACGATTTTGTAGAAAAAATTTTGAAGCTTTTATTCTTTATCTGGCTCTGAAAAAATTTAGTTTCAGATTTTATTCATGTGTTTCTTCAACAAGTATTTTCTAAATCCTGGTTCTGGAGATACAGCAATGATCAAGATACCCCCAAATCCCTTTCATCCTAGCAGGGGAAGGCAGGCTGTAAACAAATAAGGAGTTAAGATATATCACATGCCAGATGGTGGTAAGTGTTAGGGAGAAAAATAAAGCAGGGGAGGGACATAGGGAGTGTTGGGGGGGTTGCAACTTTCAATGGGGAGGCCAGGCAAGCCTCATGAAGACATTTGAGCACAGATCTGAAGGCAGTGAGGGAGTGAGCCCTGTAAATATCCGGGGAATCAGTAGAGGGAACAGCCAAGGCAAAAGCTCCGGGGTGGCACATGGATGGGGTGTTCAGAGAACAGTAAGAAGGCCAGAATGAGCTGGGGGTTGAGCCAGGTGGAGAGTGCGGTGAATTATGGGGCGCCTCAGTGGCTCCGATGGTTAAGCATCTGCCTCTGGCTCAGGTCGTGATCTTCGGGTCCTCGAATCGAGCCCCATATCAAGCTCCCAGCTCAGTGGGGAGCCTGCTTCTCCCTCTCCCTCTGCTTCTCCCCCTCCCTCTGCTCCCCACCCCCCCCATGTGTGCACGCTCACGCTCTCTCTCTCAAATGAACGAATGAAATCTTAAAAAAAAAAAAAAGTGGGATGAATTAATATCAGAGAGGTAGAGGGGAGGTCTTGCAGAGCCTGGTCTGTTACTATTTGGAGTCATCTTTACTGGGAATGACTTGGAGAGCCACTGGGGGTATTTTAGGTGGGTTATTTCAGGTGACAAACCATGGTGGTCGGATTCTAGATGAATATCGAAGGTGAAGCCACCAGGATCTGTTTAATGTTGGATGTGAGACAAGAAGAAAAGGAAGACGTCCAAGCCAACTCCAGTTCTTGGCCTGAGTGACTGAAAGGATTAGTTTGTCATTTATTAAAATTGGGAAGAAGACAAAGTAGGAGTAGATTTGGGGGAAAAGATCAGGGATTCAGTTTTGAACATGGTGTGTTTGAGATGCCTTGAAGACATCTAAGTGATGAAAAAATCTGGAGTGGAGAGGAGTTTCAGACTGAAGATCAATCAATCTATCAATATCTATCAATCCATCTATCTATATCTATCTACCTATATCTATCTATCTATCTATCTATCTATCTATACTTCTGTATATATCTGTACATATTTAAGAATCACATATAGATGGCTTTGAAGGAGTGAAAATAGATGAGATTATTAAGTGAGTGATTTTAAATAAATGAAAATAAGAGCTCCATAGATGGAACCCTAAGGTGCTCCAACAATGAGGAGTCAGTCAGCAAAGAGACTGAGGAGGAGGGACGAACCACATGAGTATTCTAGGAGGAGGGAGTGGCCGTGATGGGGTAGGAGGAGGGCTGAGATGGACCTGGCTGTGTGGAGGCCACTGGTGACCTTGACGAGAGAAATTGTGGGAAGGTGGTGGAGCTCAAGAGGGCATGGGAGGAGAGGGATTGGAATCAGGGAACAAAGGGGACTCCTTAAAGGAATTTTACTGTAAAGAGCCGCAGAGAAATAAGGTGAGTTTGGAGACAGGAGTAGAGTTGATAGAGGTTGTTTGTTTGTTTGTTTGTTTTAAGATGGAGAAATTGTAACTGGTGTTTGTATACTGATGATCCATGGAAATGATCCATAGAGAGGCGGAATCGTTAGGGTGATGTCCTCGGGCGGCTGAGAAGGGATGGCATCTGGTATTTAACTGGAGGGCAGGGGACTTCCACCGCTACAGAGTGTTCATCCTGAGCAACAAGAAGTGGTCTGAGGACATGAGGACAGACACAAACAAATGGATGGCTCCGTGATGGAGCATTGTGGATGTTCTCTTCTCATGGATTTTTATCTTCCTGGTGAAATGGGAGATCATCAGGATGAGGGATGGAGGAGATGTTGGAGGTCCAAGGGGAGAAGACGAGATGCGAGAGAGTTGTTTAAGAGGAGTAGAAGGAGGAGGTTGTTGAAGGGAATATAAGTTGATTGTTAGGCAAAATTAAAAGAGTGCTTGAGGTTAGTGACTGTCATTTTAATTTAGTAAGCTTGTGTTTTGTTTTGTTTTTGTTTTTATTTTTTCCAGCGATGATCTGCTATGTAGATGTATCGATACAGGAATGGGTGGAAAATCGGATTTAACCAAAGGTTTGGTAGTTTAAGTAAATTTATCTGGGGAACCATATACACCTGGCACTTTGGGGGTCTATATGGGTAGGATAGATGGTCACTATCAATCAGTTCTTGTGGTTATTGGTCTCTTTAGGTAATCTGGGGTCAATTCTTTGTAGCATATTTTGCTAGAAGATGAATGAACCTTTTTGAATTAGGTTAAAAAAATTTATTTTTCTCCCAGAGCTTCAGAAATGCCAGAGCATTTAAAATTTGGTGATCTAGTCTTTCAGGCTGTCCTTTGAACCACTGTACACACTTCTCAGTTGGCCATGAGCCCCTCTGCCTCAGCCTTTCCTTCGCCCTGTTCTGTTGTGCCGAAGTAATGGGGGAGAGAAACAGTCTCAGCGGTCGCCCAGTTTGCTCAGCTGGGCTTCCTCAGTGCTGGGTGCTGTCCTCCTGTCCTCCCCATGGGAGGAGCGGACCCCCAGGCCTGCTCAGGACCCTGACATTCTTGGCTGGTATCATAGTGGTTATTTAGTTTTTGTATGTAGGGCTCATTGGAGAAGATCACCAACATTGAATTAAATGGCTTTGTGGGGGGCGCCTGGGTGGCTCAGCGGGTTAAAGCCTCTGCCTTCCGCCCAGGTCATGATCCCAGGGTCCTGGGATCGAGCCCCGCATCGGGCTCTCTGCTCAGTGCAGAGCCTGCTTCTCTCTCTCTCTCTCTCTCTCTGCCTGCCTCTCTGCCTACTTGTGTTCTCTGTCAAATAAATAAATAAAATCTTTAAAAAAAAATGGCTTTGTGGGAGTGGGGCTTAGTAACCTTTCCCTGGGTCTCCTCCTGATAATGTAGCCCAGCGCTGCTGTCTCTCCCCCAAATAATGTGCCAGGCCTGGCTGGTTTCTCAGGCATATTCCTTTAAACCATCTAACACCCTGGTTAAACCCAGTATTTGACGTGTTCCCTGCCTGCACAGACGCAAGAGGCAAACAGCCATGTGTAAACCACCTATATGAATTTGCAGGAACATCTCTTTATTAAGGAGAATTACTCAGCTCCCTTTAGATGTCTTTTAAGTGAAAGATTTCCAGGTTTGGAAGCTTGTGGGTTTGCAGAGGTGGGACAAACACAAACAAACAAACCCAAACAACACTACACAAAGCTACCTTCAGCGTAATTTTGGCTACAACATAAACAGAATTTTCTTTTTTTAGAAAAGATTTTATTTATTTGAGAGAGAGAGAGAGAGAGAGAGAGAGCACAAGTGGAGCAAGAGAGAGCACAAGTGGGGTGACAAGCAGAGGGAGAAGGGGACTCCCTGCTGAACAGGGAGCCCGATGCGGGATCACGACCTGAGCCGAAGGCAGATGCTCAACAGACTGAGCCACCCTGATGCCCCCAAACAGAATTTTCTGCTGCAACTCCCCAGATGGGAATTTCCTCCACACAGGAGGCTCCCTAGATCTTGTGGTTCTTCTGGAAAGCATGAAGTATAACAAACATGCTTCTGGAAGCATGAAGTATAACAAACAGTTGTTACACATTACTCTTATGCCGTGATTGTAATTTCATTAGGTCCTTTGCAGTTCTTACATTATATTTTAATATAGAGACACAGGAGGGCACTCTAACCAGGCAGCAATAAAACTTAAATGGTTTCACAGTCTTGGCAGTTAAAAATAAAGGATATTGGGGAGCCTGGGTGGCTCAGTGGGTTAAAGCCTCTGCCTTTGGCTCAGGGCATGATCGCAGGGTCCTGGGATGGAGCCCCACATCGGGCTCTCTGCTCAGCAGGGAGCCTGCTTCCTCCTCTCTTTGCCTATCTGCCTACTTGTGATCTCTGTCTGTCAAGTGGATAGGTTAAAATCTTTAAAAAAAAAATGGATATTGACTTTGTTGAATCTGGTCCCCGCCCCCCCTCCATGCCCAGGTAGGATAACTAACTTTGCAGGAATACCTAGTTCTCCTGGGGGAGCTCACATGTGGCAAAGACCCCCAAGACACATCCCTCCACACCATCCAGTTAAGGTTCCAGGACTGTGGCTTTGAGCCACTCAGGACAGCAATGGGGATTTTTGCGGCTGAGGCATGAGAGATGGGGGACATGGTTCCCTAGAGCTCATATTTAGAAGGCAACTGGCCAAATTAAGAGTAGAGGAGAGAAACCTGGTTGTGAAAACGTCCTTCAAACCCACAGCCTGTCCCCATGAGTTAAGTTTTCCTATCTGCAAAACGCAGGTAGTACCTGTGATTGTGTGTATTGTTTACCAAAGGACGAGAGCTGGAGCAGATCGGAAGGAACGCATCGGGGGTGCTATTTACCATCCCATAAAGTGCACCCGTTTTTATACTACAAAATAAAGCCAGCCTGCCTCTTGTTAATTTATTATAGCATACAGGAGGGACAGAGTGTGCTCCCTTGGCAGCCAAGTTACAAAAGTAACAAGGATAGGCCGGAACAGGACCTGCTCCTACGGACTGGTTTCCCCACACTGATCTCCCCGGCTGGGGTCCCGACACCGGGAAGAAAGGGGCACGAGGCTGCCCGGGCACTTCCTCTCCAGGCAAGAGTGGGACCGGGGTTCCCTGCGACGGTGGGGTTACTCGAGGTCAAAGGTGCAGCCTTGCAGAGCCAGCTCTGGCTGGCTGGACCGTGAAGGGACGGCGAAGCCCAGCCCTGTCGTGGCGCCTTCTGCCCTTCCTACCGGCTCTGCGTCCCCGAGGGTTGTCGGGGCGCAGCGGACCCCGAGTTGTCCCTGCCGCCGTCCGGCCGCCGCCTCAGGTTCAGCTCTGGCTCTCGGGCGTTAGCCGCAGACTCACCGCCAAGGTCTCCGGCGCTCTACGTTCTCAGTCCCGGGGCCTCTCTGGGGAGCCAGGGAACCGGAGCCAGCACCGGAGGGAGGAGAAGGGACGCGGATCAACAAAGGGAAGGACAGGAGGGAAAAAGCGACCAAGGAAAGGAAGAAGCTGCTGCTTAATTCCACTCAACAGGTAGTTGCGCGTGTCCGCCGAGACTTGGCACTGGTCCCGCGTCTGAGACCTCCAAGTCTGGTTCACTGTTCCTTTGGGGAATGTCGCCTGGTATCCCTCTGGCAATCCACCCCCAAGGCTAGAGAGATCCTACCACTAGGCAAGCCCCGCGCTAAGCGGCGTACATTATCTTTCTTAATTTCCCCAACATCCCCTAAGCTGCGGGAGCTGCTACCACCCGAGTACTGCGGACCAACGGAACGACCTGAGAGACGCTGGGCGCCTTTCCCGAAGTTTTTACTGCTGGTGGCGGAGCAATGACGCGGAAAGGGTCTGTGCGATCCCGAAAAGCCCGGGCCACAGCCCACAGCCTCTCAGCTCTGCCCGATTACTGTCGGATCACTCTGCACGCACCTGTCGCGCGCGGGCCTCGCTGGGGGTGAGGGGAGCTCGAGAAGAGAGGGACCCAAGGTGACTGGTGACTCTCTTTCCTGCTCTTGGCTGCGCGGAAGGCTCATTTCGGGCGCAGGGGTGGGTGGCTTTGCGCTTGGGGAAGGATAACCCGCCTTCTCCGGGGATCGCATTCCCTGCGGGGGCAGTGTTTCGGGGCAGTGTCCCCAGTGCGGCGGCGGGGGCGAGCGGAGAATCTGGGGTCCGAGAGCCCGCCCTGGGAGGAAGTGGGGTGGCGGGAGCTCGGCTGCCAGCCAAGCGGGCGGGGCTGGAAGCGAGGCCGCGCGTGCGGACGGTCCACGCGGTGGGTGTGCGGCGCTTTCATTCAAACTTTGGGGAGCCTGGGTTCTGGCGTCAGCGAAGGTGTGACCAATCAGAGTCCGGGGACGGGAATAAATTATGCAAAACACCATCTGGCGATGGGTCAGATGACTCCCCATACTTTAAAAAACTACCTCGCCGGGAGTTCGGGGAGTGACAGCGGCAAGTCCTGGCTTCCCGGGCGGGCGGCACGGGTGGGGCCAGATCCAGTTCAAGCCCCTTCACTCTCCCCGCCACTCCCCGAGGCTTAGAGTAGCCAGATTCTCACTCCCACCTACACCTACCTTCAGCGGGCCAAGGCCACCGCTCTCTGGCCAAGAGAGGGCTGCCCCCGTGGGGTCTTACCCGCGCGGACTGCTAGAAACCCCGAGAGGTGTTGTCTGCTTCAGTCCTGTTTGGCGAAGGGGGTGTGGCGGGGAAGGATGCGGAGCTCCGTTCCCCTGCTCTGCCTCTGGAGCGTCTATTGTTGCTTTGCCGCGGGAAGCCTCACACCCCCTGGTCCGGAGGGACGGCTGCAAGGTAACGTGCACTTACTCTTCTTTCCACCCCCCTACCCCCCAACTTCTCTGTGCCACGTCCCCTCTCTGTCCCGCCGACCCCTTTCCAGCCCCTCCTGGTGCCCGCAAAGTCCTCTTGCCTTTTCCACTGCCCAGTCTCTTCTCCTAATCAGCTTTGCCGTTCGCTTGCTCCTTGGCGCTTCTGCCGGGGACGTCCCCGGCCCGGTGAGGCCCGCGCTCACCCTCTCGCCCCACCCCCTCCCATGATAAGGTGCCCTGGATCCGTGCCGTCCAACCGGCAGAGTCGGCCGCGGGCCGCTCTTCAACCTTGTCCTCTGCGAGGCGAGTAGGTTGTTAGAGCTCAGTCACCTGGTGCCCTCCTTCTACTCTGGGTTTGGGTATTTGGAAAGTTAAGGGAGCAGGGTAACTGGCTGTGGTTTGATTCACGGTTGCCGGGAGCATTTGGTTGAGTAACGAACGTGACTGTGACTGTGACCAAAAGCTGCTGGGCCTATCCCCCCGGGGTGGGGGGGGTTGGCCGCCTCCTCCCTTACACCCTTTCAATCACCACTCTTCCTCTTCCTACCTACCTCTCTTCACCTTCGTCCCAGATGCTGGCCTTTCTTCTTTCTGAGTTCTATAAGGCGGTCTCTTTCATTAGAGGGAGATTGCCCTGGTGGAATGAGGTCACCAGTCAGGTGTGGGGGTGCCAAGTCAATTAGTTAAGCAGGGGAGAGGGGACATGCCCTCAACTCCACCCCATTATCTCATCTACTTACTCTCCTGCTATGTTGAGCCATCATGGGCACGCTGTTGGCCCATGTCAGTTTATGCACTCAGGGGCACGTTAATTTGAATGAATGGGAAAGCTCTGCTTCCCTCCGCAGGTTCTAGTACTAACTAGAACTGTGACCTGGGGTTGGTCACGGCTCTAGCTCCTCTCCTGTAAAACGCGGACGTTCCTTCCAACTTCTGTGTTCTGTGATTCTGAATATCTGCGGGCCATTCTTTTGAGTCGAGAAAGTATTTATCGTGTGCCTGCCTAGTGCCAGGCAGTCTTTGGGGGCGGGGGGAGGGGGGAATACAAAAATGAACAAAACAGATGATCTCGGCCTCTTGGAGCTTACGTTTCAGTAGTGGGAAGACAGACGGTAAACTCATTAAAATACATACACGATGCTCAGGAGGAGAAAAGTAAAGCAGAGGGGGAACAGGGTGCTGGTGGGGAAGGAGGTGCATGTTTAATTGGTAGTCAGGCTTCCCTCACTGTGAGGTTGACCACCAAGCAAGGAACTGAAGGAAGTAAGAGAATGAGCTGTGAAGGCATATGGATCAAGAATAATCCTGAAGTCCCAGAGGCTGAGCTGACCCAGGCTGAAAGTAGTAGGAATGAAGCTGGAGAACTCTGGGGTCCGAGAAGACCAGATACTCAGGGGAACATTTTATGTCAATATGTGGGTTTATCCACAAATCTGCCCCAGGAACGCCAAAAGACTTATGTCCTTTTCTCCTACAATTTCCCCATCTGGTCTCTGTGATTGGCTACCTGGGTGGGAATTGGGGAGGCTGACTATTTTTGCCCGTGGTTCAAATTTCTGCTGCTTGGGGCTTTTGTTCATGACTTTAATGACAGTTAACCTGAGGTCTGCTCATGTATATTTAGTCGCATTTTCTGGAACTCTATCCTTTTACATCTGGTGTATTCTTTTCCTTCCCACCACCACCTTCTCTACCATTTTGATCTCTTCTTCCAGGATTCCATTTGCTTCTTAGCTCTGGGATAAGTGAAACTCCTGGAGGGGTCATTCGGTATTTTTTCCTTTGATCTCTAGGTGACAGGAGAGTTTGATTTGCTCATTTCCTAGCCTGTTATCAAGGGATAGTTTCCTGGATGTCTGGATGATGCAGGGTGGGGTTCTTTTATGACTGTCCTGCAACAGCATGGCGATAAAGCGCTTTGAGTTAAGAGGCCATAGAGACCTCACGGGCATCTGCTGTGTTTTGAGACCTGGGCGCTGTGTGTGAGCAGCGGAGCAGAAAGGAGCGGTTTTGCTGCTCTTACGGATTTCCCCCGTGGCTTCAGTCATTTATTTAACGAACTAGAAGAACGTCTGGCTCGTGTCTGGCACGGCAAGGAGTCCTGAGGGTGTAGGAGGTCTTTGGAGTAAGCGTTGGAATCCAGCTGGGAATGCTATGGGAAGCCCATTGTGTGATAGTGGATGGCTTCTTACCTCTAATTCCAATATCCCCGAGTCCTTTAAAATTAGAACTTTTTTTGGTAATTTGTCACTTGAGGGAAGGAGAACTCATTTGATAGGGAAGAGGAAAGGAAAGCGAGACACCTGTTTATTTCAGAGTCACAGTAATTCACTGTAATTAGGACTAGTGACTAATTAAAATTCTTCAGTATGGAAGAGCTGTCCCTTTATCCTCTTGTCGTAACTCTCCTGGGAATTAAGGAGAAAACATTCGGCGGGAATAAAAACTGTAACCCAGAGGATTAAGTAATGTACTCAAGATCGAACTAGAACTAGACCCCAGATCTCTCGCTGTCCAAGCCTGCTAGATGCACCCACATGCTGTTCTTTTTCCCCCAGATGAGGGCCTCAAATCCAGCCATATACAGGTTTCTGCCAAACCTCCTGTAAGATTCAACCTCCGCACGTCTGGGGACTCAGACCATGAAGGATGCTACCTGTCACTCGGCCACAACCAGCCCTTGGAAGACTGTGGCTTCAACATGACCGCCAAAACCTTCTTCATCATTCATGGGTGGACGGTGAGCCCGGATGAGGGAGCTCTGCAGCTTGACACCAGATTTGGTTTTCTTTGTTTTGGTCAATTAAAAAGAAGACTGGTGCTTCCCGATTCTGTCTCTCTCTCTCTCCCTCTTTTCTTGTGGGCTGCTTGTGTTGCAGACAGCTGTGAAGAATGTAATGGGCCCTTCACTAAGGGGGCAATATGGACTCCAGCAGGGTGGTATTTAATGCCAGCACACAGAGGGCTTTCAGAAAGTGGCTCTCCTGAAGGCAGCAGCCCAGCTCCACTGGCTCTTAAGGGGCCCTCTAATTACACTTAATTACATTGGTCAACCACTGCCTTGCGGGGGACGGGGGGGGGGGGGAGTCCCTCCCTAAGAGCTGAACTGAACGGCAGCAAGTTGACTGGCTCTGAGAGTCTCTGAAGAGCCAGCTGGCCTGGCTCGCTGGCCGCCGTTGGCATGGTGCCCTCCTGTTTGCATAGAGATGGCTCTGGTTAAAGGCATTGGGGCTCTTTATGTGCCCTAGCTGGGCAATTCACATTGAAAGGCCCATGACAAACTTCAACAAAAAAGGGCTTTAATGCTCAGCTTTAGAAGCTTTTGACCAGCGAGGGGGTTTATTCAATCATATAATGATGGTCTGCAGGAAAATGACACCGTTAAGTGAGCAGGTTTCTGCCTGGGCTAATTGGGAGGGGACATTCTTCTTTTTAATGATGAGAAATTCATATCCGTTACATGCTTTCTGGGTCTTTAGGTCTATCACCAACTGCTGGGGTCAGGCCTGGGAGTGGGGTTGGGGGGTGGGTAATTCGGCATCTACCTAATGTGCCTGGAGGCATGGCGAGGGCCTGGCTATCCATCCTCAGCCCACAGCCTACAAGTAGAATCCTACAATTGAACCTTTTTAAGGCCCCCTGTCAAAATGCAAATACAAACTGCCGACAACTTACAAATGGGTTGCATTCCAGAAAGTTCTTTTGTAATCTGTTTGGAGCTTGGAACAGCAGTTTCCCATAGAAGCAAGATGGTAAATGGCGTTTGGGTTCCCAGGCCAGGCACAGAAAATCTATTTATCGAATACTGTACATGTGGATAGGTTTACAACTGGACCTAGGCCCTATTTATAGCTTTGTTTCTGTGGGAAAATGTGTTCTGAGTTCTAATTTGGGATTCCAGGGAGATATCTTCCCTACTCTGGAATTGAGAGGGGTGGCAGAGATGGGCTGTGGGAAGGGGTCATCTGTTAACTCTGCATTTGCCTAGGACGCAGCATCTCCTTGAGTCTCCGAGAGAGAAGCTAATTCTCCAGGGCAATCCTTCCCAGCTGCCTTTGGGGCCACTTGCTTGTCTGTGACAGCAACTCAGGCTAACCCCAGGCCAGAATGGCCACCAACACTTACCTCATAGTGGCCCTACTGGACAGTGGGTGGCAGCCTAAGACACCGGCTATGAAGATTTGATAGGAAAAGCAAGATAGAAAGAGCAATGGAACACAAACATGTAGTGATCCTGCCTGTGGCCAGCCGTGCTCATGTGCAAACGTTTATTGTCTAAGCCGCCATTGTGAAAGTTCTGGAACTGGATGGGGAGAAGGTCATGGAACTGAATTCCATATTCATCAGGACTCAAGAAGCCCATAGGAAGAATTTTTAAAAATGTCTTGTTTTCTTTGCAGATGAGTGGCATGTTTGAAAATTGGCTATACAAGCTGGTGTCAGCCCTGCAGACTAGAGAGAAAGAAGCCAATGTCGTCGTGGTTGACTGGCTTCCCCTGGCCCACCAGCTTTACACAGATGCAGTCAATAACACCAAGGTGGTGGGACACAGTGTGGCAAGGATGCTTGATTGGCTGCAGGTAATTACTCTGAAGAACAAGATCTTGAACCTGAACCTTCTCTCTCTCTCTCTCTCTCTCTCTCTTTTTTTTTTTTGTTAAAGATTATATTTATTTATTTGATAGAGAGAGAGATCACAAGTAGGCAGAGAGGCAGGCAGAGAGAGGGGGAAGCAGGCTCCCCGCGGAGCAGAGAGCCCAATGTGGGGCTCCTTCCCAGGATCCTGAGACCATGACCCAAGCCGAAGGCAGAGGCCCAACCCACTGAGCCACCCAGGTGCCCCCCCGCCCTTTTTTTAAAGAGAGAGACAGCGAGAGAGGGAACACAAGCAGGGGGAGCGGGAGAGGGAGAAGGAGACTCCCCCCACCCCTAGCAGGGAGCCCGATGCAGGGCTTGATCCCAGGAATCTGGGATCATGACCTGAACCGAACTTAGATACTTAACCCACTGAGCCACCCAGGCGCCCCGAACCTGAACCTTCTTAAGAAAATACAGCTCAGGGGCGCCTGGGTGGCTCAGTTGTTAAGCGGCTGCCTTAGGTTCAGGTCGTGATCCCAGGGTCCTGGGATCGAGCTCCGCATCGGGCTCCTTGCTTCATGGGAAGCCTGTTCTCCCTCTCCCACTCCCCATACTTGTATTCCCTCTCTTGCTGTGTCTCTCTCTGTTAAATAAATAAAATCTTAAAAAAAAAAAAAAAAAAAAAAAAGAAAATACAGCTCAGACTGTGTTACTGTGAACTCCAGGAGCCTAAGAGTGTCTTTGGGATTCAAATTCTCACTGAATTAAGTATTGCTTGAAACGCTCGAATGCTGGAACTGTGGAAAGCGTTTCAGTTATTGATCTATTTCTGCATCTTGCCTGTTGCTTTATTTGCTGGAAGAAAATTTGACTGATGGGTCATTACTTGCTCATGTCCTCAGGTTGGGAATAGTCAGGAGCCAGGACCTCCAGCCTGAAATCTTGAAAAATTCCTGAATCTGCTCTTTTTCTCTGAAGGGTGGCTCTCCTCAGGGGAAGGAGAGGGTTGGTTCCAACAAACGCAGTCTAATGCCACGCTTAAAATACTAAGTATGGAAAACAGATCTCAAGGACTTACATTTACTCTGTAGAGGTTAATGATTTGCCTGAGATCAGTGGACTCACCCGGAGGCAGGGGTGTACTGGCAAAGTGACCTCATGGTCTGGGCAATTCTAGTCTGACCTTCCTTTTGCCCATGGAGTCTGATGAATCCTGGCAGTAGTCTGGTTAGGGTGGGTGAGCAGTACCCAAGCTCTCTGCCTGGGAGGTTTTGTAGAGCTGGGTTTCTGAGCAGTGGGGTCCAGGGCCCACGTCTTCACCCTGCCAGGGAAGTGCCCTCTCTCTGGGTATCCTGGGTGGGCTTGCGGTGAGCAGGCCAGCAGCTCCTGGGGCCTAAGAGGTGGGAAGAGAGCAGGCTGCTGCAGGCCACGGCTGGCACTTAGTATCCAGTGAGTCGGGTGCCCCGCATAGTGCCCGAGAGAATGGAAATGTAGCCCAAGGGTCAGGGATGTGACTTCTAGTCGTAACCTCCACCCTGCCCTCAGCACTCAGCACTCAGCATTTAAGGTGCCATAAAGTCCTTTTGCCCTCCCCTTCTCTGGCGACATCCCATCTCTGTCTCACTGCCAGCAGTGCGGGCCATGCCCTGGCCAGTGTCTGTCCCTAGTTCCTCTGGCTCTTCCTTGTCGCCGTAGAATTGTTGAACTGTTGGTGGCCCTGTGGGCTCAGGACCACAACATCACTCACGGTCACTTCTGTGACTTCCCACAGGAGAAGGATGATTTTTCTCTTGGCAATGTCCACTTGATTGGCTATAGCCTCGGCGCTCACGTGGCTGGGTATGCTGGCAACTTCGTGAAAGGCACGGTGGGCAGAATCACAGGTAGGTTCTGCTTCCTGCACTATGGGCTCACTCCCAGCTCCCTCGGCTCCCCTGCCAAGCTGGCTTCCTGCACCGGAGTGCTCCTGCATAAGGGAGCCATGGACAGTTAGCTTTGGAAGGGACCCGGAGGATATCTAATCTGGAGCTTTCCAGTGTTCTTTTTAGACACAGAGTCCTTCTTTCAAGTTGAACTTGTGTGGGACCCTGATATATGAAACTGGTAGAAGGGATGTTCTGGTGGAAGCTGGATAGATGGTGGGTAGTGTTCGCTTTGCTATGGGGCCTTTGCCTTCCCCAGAGAACTCTCAGGGTCCCAGAGCACCAGAGAACACAGTTTGAAAACCACTGGTCTAGTCCGACAGGCAAGGGGCGAACAGCTAATAGCTTACATGCGAGCAGGGGTGAACCCCGGAGTCTCACTCCGTTGTCTACAAGTGATGCTCAGGGTCTCCAGGGAAATGAACGAGTGGCGGATTCTAGTCTGAATTCTGCCTTATTTCTGTTTTACCACCGACAGCCTTTCCCTAATGTTTTGCTGGAGCGTTTGTTAGTGGTAATTTTCTGTTCAGAATGGATGCTTCAACTTTGTCGTTAAAGAGGTCGTTCTGATGTTGGTACCCAGGTCGTCAGTGAAAAAAAATTGTGTTTTCCATTTTGAGCTTCTGATGTGTGTTTGGATTAAGTCATCTAATGAGTGGAAAAGTGTGAAAGATTTTCTTCCCCGTTTTTGTGCTTCGCCCAGGCTGAAAATAATAGCACATTTGTCGCGCTAAACGTTTATCTTCCTTCCAGAATGTCAGACTCATTTCACTCACAGCTTCTCTCTCACCTCCAAGATACCAAGGGCCCACCTGGTTGGTCCCTGAGAAGGAGAGATGGGATCCATTCCTTTCCCAGCAGTGTTTTTATTTTATTTTATTATTATTATTTTTAAAGATTTTATTTATTTATTTGACAGACAGAGATCACAAGGAGGCAGAGAGGCAGGCAGAGAGAGGAGGAAGCAGGCTCCTTGCTGAGCGGAGAGCCCGATGCGGGGCTCGATCCCAGGACCCTGGGATCATGACCTGAGCCGAAGGCAGTGGCTTTAACCCACTGAGCCACCCAGGCGCCCCAGTGTTTTTATTTTAAAAGAGGAAGAAGGGAGTCCTTAGCTAACAAATGATTTAGTAAAGGCACGCTTTCAGGTTTTAGCACCATGCTGGTGGAGTAGATTTAAAAACATATGTATTTGTGAAATTTTATTGGCCTACCTCCAGTCATCCCTGGGCTTCAGTCTAACACACACACACACACACACACACACACACACACACGTGCACACACTCCTTTGGATCTAGTTATTTGATTTAGCATAGCTTGAGAACCGCGTTTTTGTCTACCAAGCCCGTGGGGCCCGAGCGAGCCTCCAGGTGGATAGTGGTTGTGTGGCCACGTGACTGCTCATTAACCGGTTGCTGGTGCAGAGCTGTTCAGCTGTAAGCCCCTCTGGGGTCCATTGTCCGAGCAGCTCCCCTGGCCCCCAGGGAGAGGCACGATGCTACAGAGCGAGACCAGCCTTGTTCACGTCCCCATCCCCCCCTGCCGCCCAGGAGGGTCATTGGCTGCAAAGACAAGCCGCAGATCCTCCCGTTCCCTCTTTCTGAATCTGAAATGAGCTGGGCCTAGGGAAGAGTTTTCCAGCTCTTTACCCCTGCCTGTTTGGGTGGCGGCTGCTGAGATGCAGGCTCTGCTGGCCGAATGCTAATCAGTGCTCCGAGAGCCAGCTCCCTGTCCGGGCACGCCCCTTTTCTCCAGCCTTCCCTGTGGGCAGGCGCTGGGTGAGCACAGTGGGAAGAAGTACCCTCTGGCCAGTTGCCAAGCAACCCCGCAGAGGGTATGTGGCTCACCTGATGCGTGCTGTTGTGCATGTCCAATGGGGGAGGCCCGAGGTCCGAGGGGGGAGTGCCCTCCCTCTCCATTGGTAGACTTCCCATGGGCCTGGGAACCGGGTGGTCCCAACTAGTAGAAGGACCAGACTGCAGCGTGTACGGGGTCCTGAGACCCATGATGCTGTGTACGGAGGCCAACAGTGGGCCGCCTGAACCCTAGTCTTGCTTGAATTAGAGTTGTGGACAGGGGTTTGCCCGAGTTTTACCTTTTGAGAGAAGTCTGTGTGATAGTAGGGAAGAGGTCATAGATTTCTAATTGAACCTGTGTCTAGTCAGTTACAAGTAAGCAGATTCATTTGTTCATTCAAGAACTATGAATTCAGTGTCCTCTCTGCACCGACACTGGGCCAGATGCTTCCTAATGTCAAGTACCTAAGATGTGAGGGGGACTTCATGCTATTTCTAAGACACATTGCAATGGGGCAAAAGGGGTCATTTGGCTTCATTTTACAGATGGGAAACTAGGACTCGGTGCTTAAATAATGGGTACAATGTCTTACATCCGAAGTAGCAGAGCCAAGAATTCAAGCCCAGGCTGTCAGCTTGCAGAACCCGTACCTAGCCACTAGGCCATCCCACCTCTCTTTTGTGGGTGGAGATAAAACAGCGATTGAAATGCAGCCGGCCCTGCCCTGCCAGGCCTGAGTGCCGAGGTTTTCCCGGATGTGTACGCGCCTGCATGTGCGTGTTCCGTTTGCTGGACAGAACACTTTGGTAGGGCTCTGACTGAATGGAAGAAGGGGCGGTTCTCCACCTGTTCTTTTTTTGGTGGGAACAAGCTCTCCCTCCTATTCCTAGTTTAAAAAGGTAAATTGTGCGACTTTTCCCCAGCGTCTGTGAGCCCTGGCTCTGTGTCAGGCTGGGTGAGTCTGGGTAGGCGAAGGCTCAGCCTGCCCCCCCAAACAGCCCCCCCCGCCCAGGCCATCCAGAAGCCCTGTCAGCCGCCCGCATTCCTCCAGTCCAGCTTGGTTTCCATGGCACTGACCGTCTGGTGGAAACTTTTGTTCACATCAAGCAAAGAGCCCCTCTCTTGTATTGGTTGCAAAGCAGAATGGTCTTCTCTCTCTCTCTCTTTTTTTTTCTTTCTTCCAGAAAACATAGCAAGAGGCAGGGGGAGGCTGCTTGTGTTGGTACTGTAGCCCTCGGAAGCCTCTGAACCACGTCCTCGTGGGCTGTGCCGGGGGTCACTGCTTTCGTGCCGTCTTCCTTTGGGGCCCTGGGCTGCGGCTGAACCACCAGGCTGCCCGGGGCTTCCTTTCTGCCTTGGTCATACGGGCATTTCTCTAACCTTCTTCTGGAAGCTGCTAACTTTCAGTCTCTCCAGTTCTCCTGAGTGACGCGCTTCATAAGTTTACTGTCCTTTCCAGACAATAGCTCTGCCTGTTGTTCAGTCTGAAATCACCGCAGTGATTCAAGCCTCACGGTGTGCTCCCTGGTTCTCTTATGCTGGGATCCGATGGGTTCTGTCACCCATGTCTTCCGTTGACGACTCTGCTCTTAGTCTTAACTCCCCTCTGATGTGGTGTTTCCAGTCCTCGGTGCCTTGGCCTCAGCACCGTTCCCATCGGGGTCAGCGAATGCTTTGTCGTGGGAGCTGACCCGAGTAATGATGCATGTTTATTGGCCTTCTTGACCTCCACCCTTCAGCTGCCAGTGGCTTCTCTCCCTCCCCCCATAACTGTGACAACCAAATATGTGTCCAGACATTGCCAAATGTCCCCCCAGGAGCAAAATCACTCCCAGCTGAGAACCACTGTTCTAGACTAAACCGTGCTCAGTATTCTCAGCTTTCTCCAGCCTCTCTCCCTGTGTGTGTAGGGCAGAGAGCCGTTCAGGCTGGCATGAATTTGGCTCCCATAATTACTTGAGCTTGGTAATAGCGGCTGCTGTTTACACTGACAAGGCCTTAATCTCTTCATATCTTGCATGAACTGTATGGATTAAGATGTTCAGTTTCAATGTTATTGATGATACTGATGGTGGGAGTTTTTTCCAATCTAGTTCATAGACTACCTCCTTTTAGAATCACCTGGGGGCATAAATACTCATTTCGGGGCTCCACACCAGGCTTGGTGATCAGAATCTCGAGGGGGTTGGGGAATCTGCATCGCATGCTTTGCAAACTCTTCTTTCTGAACGGTTTCCTTTCATGTGGTTCCAAAATAAGTCTCTTTTCTTATTGCTACTACCTGCTTGCTTTCCTTCCCCACCCTCTCCACCTGTGGCACAGATACACAGGTTGCCAGTAGCTTGTGTGGTCTTTCTAGAGGTTTTTTTTTTTTTTAATATATTTTATTTATATTTCAGGGAGTGAGAGCAGGGCAGGGGGAGCAGCAGGCAGAGGGAGGGGGAGAAGCCCCATGTGGGACTGGATCTCAGGACTCTACAATCATGACCAGACACTTAACCAACTGAACCACCCAGAAGCCCCTCCTTCCAGATTTTTTTTTTTTAAATAGCTGCATAGTAGAATTTGAATTTTCAACAAGCTCCCAGTGATATTTGCGCTCTTTCAAATGTGAGAACCAGTTCTTGCTACATTGCTGTTTGCCTGTTCAGTGCGGGAAGTTCGCAGGCAAAAAGATTTCACCTTCTTGCTGCAGAATACAGGAATTCTGGGGGCCTGCGATATGGATCTCAGTGTGTCCCGTGTGGTTCCCCACCCTGATCTCGTCATTCCACCCTTGGGCCTGATCCATCGTTAAAGGAAGGGGAAGAGTCAGTCCACATGCAAATAGCTCTATTTGGATAAACTGAGTCTTCCCTCCAGAACACGCAGGGAGCTTGGTCATTCTGTAAAAGGCCTGCTGAGTTAAGGCTTTGGAAGGTTTTCGGTGGCAGAAAAAAATGGGACGAATGGCTTAGTTTGGCCAGCCTGAGTTCTTTCTAGAACCGCTCCATTTGTGACGGGCTGGGGCTCCTGGGAGCTGCACGTCATGGGGAACCCGGCAGCCGGTTTTCTGAGTCTGCTGAGGTGGGAGGACAGGCGAGGGGTTCAGAAGAAAGCGCAGGTTCCCCAAGGGCAGGCATCACGCGGTTCCAGATTTACGGCGCTTGGCTCCGAGAAGGCCTTCCTTGTGCTCGTGTGAATTTACCTGTAACTCAGGACTCATGGATTTGGCACACCTGACACAGTTGGTCTTGGCTCCCCCTTCTGCTGTAGGTTTGGATCCCGCTGGGCCCTTGTTTGAAGGGGTGGACATCCACAAGAGGCTGTCCCCTGATGATGCGGACTTCGTGGACGTCCTCCACACCTACACACGTTCCTTCGGCTTGAGCATCGGGATTCAGATGCCTGTGGGCCACATTGACATCTACCCCAACGGGGGTGACTTCCAGCCGGGCTGTGGGCTCAATGACGTCTTGGGGTCAATCGCATATGGAAGTGAGTTCCTTATTTTCTGCTTCATGGAGAGGTTTGACTCGGTTATCACATCTCCTCCCAAATCAGCCCAAGCTGGTAGTGCTCCCAACAGTTCATTTCATAATGCCCCCTACACCCCCATGGGGGCTACCAATCCCTTGTACAGTTGGTCCTTCTATAGGCTTGTTAATAGCCATCTGTGGGGCTCTGCTTGGCGTTCTCATGCTTTGAGGTCCCAGTTATTAATGGCTAAATTATTTTCATAAGGAAAGGAATATGTATTTGTTGGGGGGAAAAAAAAATCAAGCAATGCAGAACTGCATAGTGCAAAAACTAACTGCTCCCTCTTTTATTCTTCAGAGGTAGCCAATAGGAACAATTTTGTATGTATCCTTCCAATCTTTTCTTCTTTGAAAACGTGTATGTGTGTGTGTGTGCGCGTGTGCACGTGAGAGAAAGAAATTATATTTTTTGAACGCACATTGTTCTGTAACTTTCCTTTCTTGGTCAATATATATATATATAATTCCCTTTAGCATCAGAGTACATAGATTTACTTGATTTATTTTTTTTTTAAAGGTTTTATTTACTTATTTGAGAGAGAGCATGCGAGAGAGCACAAGCAGGGAGGTGTTGGAGGGAGAGGGAAAAGCGGGTCCTCACTGAGCAGGGAGCCCAGTGTGTGGCTCGATCCCAGGACCCTGAACCAAAGGCAGACACTTAACTGACTGAACCACCCAGGCACCCCTCTTCCTTATTCTTTTTTAAAGAGTATATAATCTTATACAGAACGGATGCACTAAAATTTGATTTTTTGTGACATTTTAAAGAAGGAAAACCAAGATGATGTCTCCATTCACTTATGATTTACCTTCTAAATGCCCGAGCCTGTTCTCAGCAGTCTTGAGTTGAACTGAATTTGCTGCTGAAACTGATGCGTGGCCGCAGTGACCCGTCTCTTCTGGGTTCCTGCTCGCTCACTGCCTCGGGTCCTGGCAGTATTGCTACGTCTCCTTCTATCGTAAGACTGTAGCCCTCTCCCACTGCGATACTATTCAAGCAGCCCCCACGAGGCTTGGAGGTCAATGCCAGGACCCCCATCAGATGGCGGCATTCCTTAAGGCCAGCGGTGTTACTGAGGAAGGGGTGGGACGGCTTTGTCAAATTTTTCTTAAGGTCCTAGGATTTATGGAACTATTGGCTTTAGCTTCTGGTTACAAGAGATAATGATGTGCCGTGGGCCAGAAAATCCAAATCACACTCACACCGATCGTGTGACTCTGAGGGAAGTTCTTGACCTCTGTGGGCCTTGGGGCCACCGTCTCTATTTGGCGAGAGGCTCATCCTGCGTGTCCCCTGTGTCTCGCTCCGCCAGCAATCACGGAGGTGGTGAAATGCGAGCACGAGCGGGCCGTACACCTCTTTGTGGACTCCCTGGTGAATCAGGACAAGCCGAGTTTTGCGTTCCAGTGCACGGACTCAAACCGCTTCAAGAAGGGTATCTGTCTCAGTTGCCGGAAGAACCGGTGTAACAGCATCGGCTACAATGCCAAGAAGACGAGAAGCAAGAGGAACAGCAAAATGTATCTCAAAACCCGGGCAGGCATGCCCTTCAGAGGTAACCCTCCGTCCCCACGGCACCCTCAGGGAGGCCCTTCATTTTTCCCTTTCTTCTCAGTAGCATGCTATGGACCGGACACATCCCAGCCCCGGGAAATGGGGCCAGCACAGGGAAAATTCAGGTCATTGCCAATCACGCCGTGTGTGCCCTGGGGAAGTTCATCAATGAAAATAAGTGGTGGGGACCCCTTTCATGATGTGCAGCGTCCCTCCCTGATCGCAGTGTCGATCTCTTAAATTTGTGTGAAGATAGGATTTTTTTCATTTCTTTGCATTGGCCTTTGGCAAAGCGATGTCCTACTTTCCTCATTCGAGTGTCACGACACATCTGAGATGGGACCAACAGGGCATCGGTCATGGCTTGCATTTCTGGAACATGCTCTAAGACCAGAGGGGTTTGTGGGTGTTATTTTACACACGAGGAAGCTGGGGTTCAAAGAGTTAATACGTTGGTCCTCCATTCAAGGTCACATGGCTCCGGCTCTGAGAGTTCCTAGGCTGGAACCCCCTTCCTTCTTCACATTCCCTGAACTCCGAGTGTGGGGCTCATTTGATACTGCAGTGACCCCTTGTGCCATTGCATGGAACAAGAGCAGAGAAGGGCTGGAGGCTGCAGGCCGGGCTGGACCAAAGGGACGTCAGCCCCTCAAAACTCGGTGTGCTGGGTGACTCAGTTTGAGTCGGAGTGTGCAGAGATGGCCAGCAAAACTCAGGAATGCCTTTGTTCTGCTATCTCTGCAGTTTACCATTATCAGATGAAAATCCACATCTTCAGCTACAAGACAATGGGAGAAATCGAACCCAACTTTTACGTCACCCTTTATGGCACAAGCACCGACTCCCAGCTTCTGCCTTTGGAAATGTAAGTCGCAAGCTCCCTTTGATAGGTTCAGGTCCAGGAACAAGTTACTCTAAGAATGTGTGAGCGTGGGAATGTGCAAACGTGTGCAGGGGAGGGGCTGGGTGGCTCCAGAGCATCTGTGGTCCACACTCTCCACCAACCCCTTGACTCAGACCCTTTCTGGGAGGGAGGCCCTTGGATGAATCAGCACCATAAGAAGCTGCTGGGTCGGCTGGACAGAAACTGCTGTTTCATTTCAGGCAACGCCTGACACCTGAGGCTGTAGGAAATTTGGAACATAAACACCATTCCTGCACCGTTTCTAGTTGTCTGTGGGAAGGGCACATAGCAATCGGTGTGTATTTTGTCGAATGCACGCAAGGTTGGGATTACCAAGTGATGTCATCAAAGTACTTGCTTCCTAGGGCTCAGGGTCTAGTTGGGGGATCAGATGTGTGTGCACTCGCTCTCACACACAAATGGGGTGAGACAGGCCCCCAAGTGTCAAATGAGAGGGACAGGCAGGAAGGGCTGGGGAGTTTAGCGGGAGACCAGTGTCTATGGGCCCATTTCTCTGCGGTCCCCGGGTGGCAGGTGCGGCCACCGTATCAGCCCACACAGAGGGACAGTTTTCCTGCAGCAGGTCAGTGACGCCTGCCCCGGTGTCCCCTTGTAGAGTGGAGCAGATCGAGCTGAATGCCACCAACACCTTCCTGGTCTACACCGAGGAGGACCTGGGAGACCTCTTGAAGATCAAACTCACCTGGGAGGGGACAGCTCAGTCCTGGTACAACCTGTGGAAGGAGCTCCGCAGCTACCTCTCTCACTCCCGCAGCTCCGAGCGGGAGCTGAATATCCGGCGCATTCGGGTCAAATCTGGGGAGACTCAGCGGAGGTAAGGGCCCCATGTCAACCGTGAGCAGAGGCATCTGCCTCCGCGCCGTGTCCTCTCCTTTGCTGAGCACGCACTTCCAACCTGGCCCTGCCCCGAGCACGTAGCCAACACTGCAGTCACCTTTGTAAGGAAAAGGGAATTCTGCATTGAGACCTCTGTCAACCATTGTGTGGCTTGTGTCCTGATTCCAGACCCCCAGCTGAGGGGGTGGGCAACGTGGGGGCTGGGTTCCAGCCTCGGTTGTGTTTGCCGGACCCTGTGTTGGCCCAGAGGAAGGAGGGCTTCTCGTGGATAGGATCCCTTAGGAGCACTGGCTTGCTCATTGGTGTGCTGTTGGGTGCGTGCCCCTATCTTTGCTTGCCCCTGTCCAGAGAAGACTCCTGCAGCAAGCCTGGGGAGTCCCCAGGGATGAGGTCCGCCTGAGGCCCTGGTTTCCCCAGCACCCGATTTTCAGAGCATTGTACCCTTCCTTCGGAGGCTGTGAGTCAAGGTTATGGGTGGGGCTCTGACGTTAAGTAACAGAGAATCCTCGGTGCTACGCCAGCTGGCAGATCCCCCATGGTTTTCAACTTCAGCCTGGCATGAGCGCTCCAGACCTGAATGTTTCAGGCCCCTCAACCGTGCCTTGACTCTGAGCAGACTTCTAAGCGGAAGTCAGGGAAGCCTGCGAGACCTTGGTAAAGGGAAGAGGGTTTCCTTGGCCACAGCTCTGTGTGGGCTGCTGGGAGGTCACTGCCAGCCTTGGGATGGGAGGAAGCAGCCTCCACCGTCTCTGTACCTAGTCTGTTTTGTGTTCTCCATTACAGTTCTTCCTGTGTCCCATTTTTATGCATCGCCGGGGGCACAGTTTGACCGAGGGTGGGCGGAGGCCAGGGTCCCTTGTCTGAGTGATTCTGGCCTAGAAACCTGGAAACTGGGGGAGCCAGAGCCCTTTCAGGCCCTTCCCCTGTCTCTGGGTTACAGTAAATATGTTCTCCAGTGTGATGAGATGTTATTGAATTTCCTTCCGAAGTGTTCAGACGACAGTCTGAGAGTAAGAGTTCGCCTTTCCCTCCTCCTCACCTCCATTTGGTGGGCCCCTCGCCATTCTGTTGGGGGTGAATTGGTCTCTTAATGTTGTGTTAATGTGTTTTAATTTCCTGATCTCCATGAGGTAGGTCCCCTTCTTGTGTGTTTATGGGCTGTTTGGGCTTCCTGGTAAAGGTTCTTAAACCTGTTCTGAATGTGGCTTTTCTCCTTTCAGTCATCATGTCCCATACATCAGGGTCAGGTGCCCCATATACGTCTTTTGGTCATAGGGTCATGCTAACGACACACCGTCGAGGTCCGTATGGTTTGGCTCTAAGTTACAGTCAAACAGTTATTTGAGTACTGATTTTTCCCATGATCTTGGTTGAGCAGTTTCTGAATCTTTGATTTTGACTCACTGCTGAATAGTTACGCTTGTTAGTGGGTATTTCTGTGCACCCCGTTGGAGGTATCCTGAGTTCCACCACAGGTAGGGGTATCCACGAGCAATTCAGGGTGGGGTATAATGTGTTAAAAGAAGACAAAACGTTCCTATTTAACTCCATGCCATACAAGGTAATGACCATAGCAAAAACAACACTTAGGTAACAATATGCTTTTCTATTAAGGTCAAGGGCTTGGGCTGTCAGGGAGGGTTCAGAGAGGCTATGCCTTGAAAGGCAGGCCACTTTTGGGTGGATGAACAGAAGAAAGTGGAAGGGGCATGGTGAAAAGCTGCATGAACCCAATCATGACAGGTGTCCCAGGAGACGTGTTTAGGACTCTTGCAGCAGCAGTGGGGAGGTCCAGAGGTCTGGGTCAGGCTGCGGCAGGATGAAAACACCCTTTCCTCCTTGCTTGGTCCACTTTGGATCCAGAAAGCACCATCTGGCTAAGGCCCAGTGAGTTTTGCCTACATTGGTGGTTTCCCTTTCCTCCTAGATTAACTTTTTTTTTTTTTTTTTTCCTAGATTAACTTTTTGTGTGCAAGACTTTGAGAACACCAGCATCTCCCCCGGCCGAGAGCTCTGGTTCCACAAGTGTCGAGATGGCTGGAGAATGAAAAATGAAACCAGGTAACTCGGACTTCTGTGCAGTGTGTGTTGGTGCCCGGGCATGTGCTGGACCTGGTTCTGGGCACGTGGGACACAGCAGCGAACAAAACCGGTACAACCAATCTTTTCTCTTGTGAAGCTGACATGTTGGAAGGAGAAGGACCAATCCGTGGAGTAGAAGATGTCAGAGTGTGGTTGTGTCTTTCTGCCTCTTGTTCTGCCTCCCCGGGAAGACTTTCACAGCCCATGGCCTTGTTGGAATCAAGCTATCTTAGAATGAATTTCTCCATGGTGACCAGGGCTGTGGGAAGGTTCCAGGGCTCCTGGCTTCCTTCCGGGCACCAATTTGGAGTGGGGAGTGAGGTGGGAGGGAAAGGAGAAGTGCCAGATACAGTCCCCAGGTTGAGGTTTTCTAGAGCCCCGGGTGGTGTAAGCAGATACTAGCTGGCAGCTCTCCCTGTCTTTGAGAAGCAGGAATGCTCGTGTGTGTGGCACTGAATCAGACAGAAGGCCCATCTTGTGCCCCAGTGCCCCATGCTGGAGTCCCATTATTTCAGAATCGAGGAAGGCTGGTCTCATGGTGTGAGGCAGCAGGTGTATCCAACGGGGAAGTCTGTTCCAGAGCCTCTGAGCCTAAACACCTGCTGGGGAGGTTGGAGATGGTCCCCCCGCTGGCCCCTACCACTTACCCCAACCGAGGCGCTGGGTAATAATGCTGTCACCGTACACCGATCCCTCAGCATGTGTCCACTTGGGCCCAGTGCCTTCCCTGTGCTATCTCACTTACTTTGGTCATCAACCCCATGATGCTGGTGGGGTTAACCCTGTGTGCTGTTGTGGACCCCGAGGCTCAGGGAAGTTGGGTCATTCTTTCTAGGTCCCCCCCGTGGCGATGGCTGAGCAAACATTTGAAGCACGTTGCTTGCCTCTAAAGGCTGTGGTCTTTCTTGAGCGTGGAGGTTTCACCTGCTCGCCTTGAGCTGGGGTCCACTGTGATGAACCCTCTGCCAGCCCCAGGGGCCAGTCTGCATCCCCACTGCTCTGTCTCCTGTTCAGGGTCACCAACCTGACCACAAGCTTGGTGATCATGGGACACGCAGCTATCTGAAAATTGCACAGCTAATGAAGCTGCTCAGTCCAGTGCAGGCCTGCAGGATAGTCGGCTCTAATAGTAATTTTAGTTCTTTATGTTTGTGCTCAAATGTATACATTTCCAAGCACTTCCCCCAATACTGATTTCATCAATCCTCAGAACAGTCCTGTGGATTGGACATGCCCAGTGAGGATCCCTGTTCTTATCGTTATTCTTATGATAACGTATCTTATGATAAGACATTTTATTCTTCTTTTCCGCTCCAGAACTTTACGACACTTGAGAATGGTGTAACTCACCTCCTACTGCCTCCTTGAGACAACAAGGCATCCATTCTTTTACCCTCAAAGGAACAGAAAGCAATAATAGAAACCCGAGTAATATGTTAGCACCAGGAGGTCCTGACATCCCTAGACGTAGGTTGGGCCTTCAGTGTTCTCTCCCCCGATACAGATACTCATCACCTATTCACTGATAAAGAGACTGAGGTTCTGGGAAGTTCCGTTGCATGATTGCATAGCTGAGATTCGAGTCAAGATCGCTGGATTCTGTCTTGTCCCCTTCCTGCCATCCTATAGTCTCTCTTATGTTTCAAAGTCAAGGCAAAGAGGACTCGTGGATAGTTCTCCCTGCGTGTGTGTGTATGTGTGTGTGTGGCACGGATGAGTATTGTGCTGAGCCTGTGCAAGCCAGCGCTGAGGTGTAAGGGGCGAGGAAGCCAGAGACTGCCCCAGTGTTGTGTTTCTCTAAGTGAATCCGTGGCTCTTTGGGAGAGGGGGAGAGGGAGAGGAGGAGGCACTCGGGACCCTTTTCTCTTGTTCTGAATAGGAAGCAAGTGAAAGAGTGTGACAGGTGTGTAAGAAACCCTGGTCTTGAGGTGAACAGAGCACACATTCAGCGCAGGCTGGCGTGTTTGCCAAGCGAGTGACCGAGCGCCTCTCTTACAGGGTTCCCTACAGCCTCGCTGCGGATCTTCTCTGAGGGGCCAGCCAGGCCCGCCCACCCACACCTTCCAGGGACGCGGAGGAAAGTTACGGCTGAGGACGCCCCTGATGGAAGGACCCCTCTTGGGTCCTTCCGGGTCCTCAAGCACCCGGAAGAGTCTCTTGGCTGGGCCCACGACCTTACCTCCTATGACGGTTGGGACTTCTCACCAGAGGGGACCACGCACTGCTGTTCCTGCTGTTCCTGCTGCTCTAGAATAGCTCTAACTCCAGACCCATGTGCAAAGGGTCAAAGGCCCGGGGCCTCTTGTGCACACCGGGCTGGTTTCTAAGGGACTAGATGAATCCGTGCTTTCCCTGATACAGAACACTTGTGGAAGCACGTGGAAGGCTGTCAGCTGCCAGACCTGACCTGAGAGGTGGGGAGCGGTCGTTGTGCTGGGAGCTGACTCGTGTCTGGATGGCAGACCTGTGACTTCGTTCACCCAGAGAGAGGGGGTGAAGATCTGGGGTGGTGGTGAGGCCCTCACTGTTGGGGTTCCGCGGGCTGCACTGATCACTACTGGTTACATTTCAGCCGTTCCGTCCTGCTCTCCAGCTCATTCTCTAAAGCACACATCATTGGCTTTCTCGGTTTTCTGTTGATTATTTTTTGATTGGACAAATGTTTGTTAAGCACTTAACCCTCATTAGCACATGGCAGGAGACACATTCATAAACCTCCCCAGACTTAGAATCTGAGCGGGTTGGGATTTCTAGACTCCCTTCCACTGTAGGTGATCCAGGGGTATACGTGCGGTGAGGGGCACGAGGGACACTGCAGGGGGGCGGTGCTGGGGGATACAGGGTGTGAGAGTTGGAGATCCCAGGCATTCAGGGATTTCAGCCAGTTCAGGAAAAGTGACATGTTTGATCACTTGCATGGGAGCAAGCAGAGTGCCATTCGTGCTGGGGACAGAAGGGAGGCCAAATGTGACAGCTTCAGAGCAGAATCTTTTCCGCTTAGGAAGATAGAAGGCATTATGTATCTGTTCTACAGATCGGTTCCTGCAGAAACCAGCCCCTGTGGAGCAGAGCCGGCACTAAGATTTAATAGAGTGCTTCCTCCTCCTTGGACTACCTTCCTCTACTAACTGTGCCTTCTCTGTGTTGAGCTCAGAAAAGCCTTCAAGTCCTGGTCTTAATATGAATGAATATATGTGATATCTGGGAAAGTGTTTTATACTTTTCCAAAGATTTGCATGTGCATCGCCTAACTAGGGACTCACAACGGGAGGTGCAGGGCAGCTCATGTCTCTGCTTGACAACACTGGGGCTTCATGGGGTTCGGCCACATGTCCGGAACTATATTCCAAGTTGGCGGTGGAGTCAGGGGCGACCCACACTTCTGGGAGGCAAGTCCGTAGTGTGCTCATTTCTGCCACTTGATCAAGAGGTCCGTAGCCTTTTCCCACCAGTGTGCCCCAGATGTGTCGAACAAGGAATTGTTTTTTAGAGCCCTCCATAAAATCATAAACCCTTTTATTAATATATAACCAGGAAAGCAACTGAAAGCCCAGAGGCTGGGCTTTTTATAGATGAGATTTATTTGGAGGAAGATACGATGTCAGATTGGGGGAGAAAAGTGATTTTCTTTGTATTGAGATTGAGGTTTTTAAAGGACGAAGTTGTACCATCTATCATCTGTGTTGTGCCAAAGTTGTATCATTGGTCAATGCCCAACTTTCGAAGATGTAACCAGTTAAGTCTGATTCAAGGTTGTTTTCTTAAATTGTGTGCTTCCTCTGTTGCTTCTGTGAATGGTTTCTAGCCAAAGTGGAGCCCGTGTTATTGACTGTGTGTCCCGATTACTCCTGACTTCTGTTTTTAGTAATGAAAGCCTTAGGAATCAATTCCTTGGTGGGTCATGTATTTATACATTTGGCTTGAAGCCGTATTTGTATATAATGATGCTTTTTTTTTTTAAACACTTACAACACTATTTATTTCTCAAGTGTATATAATGTGTATAAAAACAAATATATGGTTAGTTTTTATTTTAAAATTAACCAATTTTGAGATTGAAAATTTTTAATAGTAAAATAATAAAAATCTATACAATGCTTTGTGGTCTGGCATCTCAGTTCTTAATATTTGAAAGAATTATGGCTGCCCAAGCCTGGGGTTTGCCAAAAAGTTACTTTCAAATAAGCTCTACTCTCTGTTTAATACTAATTATAGGTAGGAAGTGGACAATAACTCCTTTCACTAAAGAACAAGATGGACATTTATTTATTTATTTTTTTAAAGATTAGAGAGAGGGGTGCCTGGGTGGCTCAGCGGGTTAAAGCCTCTGCCTTCGGCTCAGGTCATGATCTCAGGGTCCTGGGATTGAGCCCTGCATTGGACTCTCTGCTGACCAGGGAGCCTGCTTCCTCCTCTTTCTCTGCCTGCCTCTCTGCCTACTTGTGATCTTTGTCTGTGAAATAAATAAATAAAAATCTTTAAAAATTAGAGAGAGCACACAAGCAGGAAGAGGGGCAGAAAGAGAGGGAGAAGCAGGCTCCCTGCTGAGCAGAGAGCACAATGTGGGACCCGATCCCTGGACTCTGAGGTCGTGACCTGAGCTGAAGGCAGATGCCTAACTGACTGAGCCACCCAGCCATCCCAAAATGGAAAGTTATTCAAATTGCAGAAGTACCTTGAAATGTTATGTTAGGAAATAGGACAGGTGGCTGGACATTGGGGAACGTTGGGGAGGACATAGGTTTAGTTGCACGAAGCCGGGTTAACAGTGACTCAGGCCAGGTAAAAGCTGAAGTCTCTATTGGGCTCAAGTCTCGGTTGGTATTTCTCTGCTCCATAACGCTGAGAGGGGTCCAGGCTCTAAGTTTTTGCTGCACTACCCAGAGGATGTTCCCCTCATCCCCACAGTCCAAAGTGTCCCCCATTAGGTCCTCTTCCAGACTTTAGAAGGAGGAGAAGGAGAAGTCCTTCTCCAGCAAAAATACTGAACTGGACGAAGTTTGTATTTGTCAAATTCTGACATCTCTTTCTTATGCCTCTTGCTATCATCACATAAAATCAGAGCATTTCTCTTATTGCAGTGGAGCTTAATGATCATTTTATACATTGCTGCAGAAATTTTCATACAGTGCGTGGACCATGATGCTTTCCTGAGCTGCCCCTCTGTGGCTGGTCATCAGGTCCACGATCCTTTTCTGCTCACTTTCTCCCCCTGGTGCCTCCTTTCCTATTGCCCATTCTCACCTTGCTCCAAGCATTTCCCCACTCGTCCTACTCAAACGTTCCATTTCCCCAATTTACTTGAGTTTCTACTCCCTCAACCCAAACTCTTGTTTGTTCGGTGTGGCTGACTTCCACAAGGGGATGGTTGGAAGCTTTCAACTTAGTCATGCTCATGAAGCAATGCCTAGGAGGCCTTTAGTTAGTCCAGAGTTATTCCCATTGTCAGAATAAGATGCTTATTGATCCAAGTTAATCTTTGATTTGCCTTGTGGCAGGAGAGCAAAGGTTTCCTGTGAGGGTTAGGAAAATACTGGGTCAGAGTGGTCACCTTCCCAATAGGCTGGTCCTGCTTGGGAATCTTTCCTCTAGTGAAGTCCCCTAAAATACTGCTAGTTTTCACAGTGGATCCCATGCCTTCACTCCCCATCCTGTAGATCCTGGGAGCACCAGTGTTTGTTTTTTCCCTCCCTCTTCTCCCCTTGGTTTCCATGGAGGCCATAGTTGCCATGGCGAAGTGGAGAGAAGTGTCAAAGCTGTGTTTTGTAACTGTGGGGTAATCTACAAATTGGGGATGGTCTCTCCTAAAAAAAAAAATATTACTAAGTATGTGAAAAGAATGAGAGTAAAACAAAGGCAAACTAGGGTTCAAGTCACTTGTTCTCCTAAACATCTGTGGTTAGTAATATCATTTAACCTTGACTTTCTTTATACCATGTAAGTACATGTGTGTGTTGCAACAGGAAGGGGCTGCTGGAAGAGTCCAGAAGCTAGGACAGGTCTAAGCAGGCAAGGGCTCAGGTCCTGAGGTCAGCTGGGGCAGAAAGGAACAGTATCCAGCCCCACGCTAGTTACCGCAGCCCAAAGGAATGCACACTCTACTCGCTTACATTTTCACAGGAAGTGGGTGGTCACGGTCAGATGTCGCATATGAACCTTGCAAGTGTGGAGCCCAGGGACAGAGGCTGGGGTGATTTCCCTGGCATGCAGAAGCCGGGAGTACACTTGAAAAGTAAAGCTGTCTTAGCTGCTGCCCTGGTCGGTATCTCAGGACAACTTCAGAGGGATTGCAGTCAAAGCTTCAGCTCTTTGTTGAGGGAGAGAGCATTCCAGCATGACCTCAACTGTCTTGTGTGTGTCAGAGATTTCCATCCTACTGTCTGTCCTGTGTCCTTTTTAAGATAAGCACAGCTTTCTTCTTTCTGACTAGGGCACCCTAAACTCTATACAGGCTGCTTTTTGGCACCTCAAAAAGAGACACTCAGAAGTGTGGCTTCCTAAACCCTGCCGTTCATTTCCCTGGTGATGGGGCTGCTCCTGTCTCTCCCTCCAAGGCAAGCTTCCTGTCAGCAGTTCCCGGGCTTCTCTCTCTCCCTTCACTCCCCTCACTCCCCTTCCTCCCTCATCTCCTCCCCTCTTCCTTTCTTCACTCCTCCTCTGATCGCTCCCACTCCTCCTGCGTTCCAGTATCTTCTTTGGTGAGGTATCTGCTCCGATCTTTCCCCCATTTGAGGTGCCTGGGTGGTGCCTTTGGTTAAGCATCAGACTCTTGGCTTCAGCTCAGTTTGCGATCGCAGGGTCATGGGATCAAGCCCCGTCTTGCATTGGGGTCGGGCTCCGCCCAGCGGGGAGTCTGCTTGGGATTCTCTCTGTCTTCAACCCACCTTCATCAGCTCCTTCTTTGAACTGGAACACTTTTTACATTAAAGTCAGTATTATACAGTGTGGCTGTCTAGTGACAAAATTATTTCTTCATGGCGCTTGGCTTACTCTTTCTGAATCTATAAACATATTTTTGGATAGAACCATGCCAAGCAATTTGCACTCACTTATGATGGCATTTTTATTTGTAAAATTTAAAATTTGCACGTTAAACAATGCCAGGACACCACTTTAGGTGTTGTAATGGTTGTGGAGGGCCACCGAGATGCCTGCTCAGAACTGAGGCTCTCTTTTCCCCAGCTGCTGGGAGTGTTGGCGGTTGAGGGCTCCCAGGTGAGCCTCTCTCCGGGGATCACCCTCAGCCAACCACGGAGCTCAAGGGCACAGCCCCTCCCCAGGGGCAGTACATAGCCATGGACTGGTGATAAGCCCCCCCACCCCGCCCCCTGTCCATCCATGCCTGAAGCCATAACAGCTCTGAAGGGCCTTATGAGCTGCAGAGCTCCTGGTGGAATCTGGCCAGAACTTTGTTGTGCCCAGTGCTCCCCTGTGCTCTTGCTGCCCTCACCCTCCAGAGCGCTCCCCAGCAAAAGTCTTGCACACAAATCTCCACCTCACACAGAGGTCTGTCTCCTTGGAATCCAACTGAGGACAGATTATTTCCTAATCAGCCTGCAATTAATTCAAGTGCTTAAAGAGGTGTAGACAGAGAAACTCGGGTCAGCCCTTGAAGCTCAGGGAAGAGACGTGAGAAAACAGGAAGCGTATTATCACTGGCCTGTTCCGACGGCTTCTGGTCAAAGTCACTTACCTCACCCAGGAGAGCTTGCCTTTTCACACAGCACCCTTTGAAATTATCCTGATGTCCGGAGGAGGAGGAGAAAGCACCTGGCAGGGACCAGGATGATGCAATGGGAGAGAGAGGGAAAGAGGGAGACTCTCCATCATGTGAAGCTGAAGAGAGAAAGAAGTTCGCCCCCCTGGGAACAAGGTATCACGGAGCTGGGGTGGGCGGGGCGTGACTGCGGAAGGCAGAGAAGACTCATTCCGTAGCCTTTCTCAGCACCCGTCGGACAGGGTGCGGGTGTGAGACGGGAGTCAGAGGAAACAGTACCAAAAACGATTATAAAATTATATTCAACTATTATAGAATTATAATTATAACATTATATAGGTGATACTCAAACATATTTTTATTCACCTATGGATGCTAATGAAAATTGGATCAAAAGTGACAGGTGGGCAACCAGGATCCTAATGAAAGGTTTTCCTAAGTTGTCTTCTCTACCGATGTTAGTCACACTCACCTTGATGTAAATCTTGTCCTCTTCCGTCCCCATAATATGTGCCTCTTGGAATCACCCCACATTTTAATTTTATTTTTATTTTTTAAAAGATTTTATTTATTTATTTGGCAGAGAGACACAGTGGAAGAGGGAACACAGGCAGGAGGAGTGGGAGAGGGAGAAGCAGGCTTCCTGCTGAGCAGGGAGCCCAATGCAGGGCTCCACCCCAGGACCCTGGGATCAGGACCTGAGCTGAAGGCAGACGCTTAATGACTGAGCCACCCAGGCGCCCCTCACCCCACATTTTTAAAGAGTTAGAACAGGGCCTTTAAAAAAACAACCTCAACTGGCTTACGTAAGTGAGTTTTCCCTTATACACGAGACAGATGTTTTTGTAAATTTAATTACATAATAATAACTAATAAGTTAATTGTATTTATAAAGTCCTTTCACCTATGTTCCCTTTATTGGACCCTTAGAGCCATTCGGGGTAGGTAGTGGAGCTAAATTTGGGTCCACAGACGTTCAGGCCTGTGTTATTTCCTTCCCTTAAAAGCACTGAAAGAATTTACCTTTCAGTAGTGTGAGTCTGTTTGTTCCTCTGTATAAATCTGGACGTTGATCTACTCCGAGGGGGGGCCACCTGCTTTCTCTGAGGGAACACCCCTCCTGAGACTTTCTCATAAGAAGATGGACAAAGAAGAGTCCCTCCAGTGCTCCAGGTGAGTGGGAGAGGCGAAGTCACCAGGATTTCTAAACTTGCCCAACAGGCTCGTTGTGGAATACTGGAATCACGCACATTCCAGAAGAATGCCCTGGAGATGTTTTACCAGTGGAACCACCTGGCATGGTGGGAGGGGATGCTTCCCAGGGGGAGGAGCAGCTACAGGAACAGGAGGAGGGCTCCAGCTCTCACTCAGGAAGGCAGTCCCGGAATGTTCTGAAAGTAATAGAGAACCTAGTGTGGAACCGGGCCCTTTTCAGTTCCATTCCATGTAACCCTCACTGCACTGCTGTGACATGAATGTTCCCATCCTTTATTTCAAACACGGATGCCGAGGCTTGGGGAGACTGCCTTGTCAAATGTCAGAGCAGTAAGTAGTGGTTGGGACTCCAGCCCAGGTCTCTCCGACTCCAAATCTGTTGTTTTTAATCACTGGGTTACATTGTGCATAGGGTGAGGTGGGACAATGAATTGTAGTGCATACCTGCAGACCCGTATTTAAAATATTTCTTCAACATATAGTTGGTGGAAAGATTAAGACCGAAAGGGGGGGAGGCTGATGGGTTGTGGGGGAGCAGGCAGCATTCAGGATACTCCATTGGGCAGAGTATCATCGTTAACACCGCCTCCCACCTCGGAAAGCAGACGAGGGAGTCTGTGCCCACTTGAGCTTAGCACCAGGTGGTATCTTTTTCCCCACCCTACGAAGCCCATCAGAACCTCCCTGGCAAGGGTAAGCAGCTCAGCTCCGGAGAGGTGGCCAGGGAGGGCGTACCACCAAAGGGTGGCTCTTTAGACACAGCTGCCAGTATGCCCCATGTGGCCAGACCATAGACCACATCTGTGGACTCTCTGAAGAGGTCTCATATTCTGTCTCCTGGCTTTGTTTGGTCCGGCTTCCTTCTGTGCTCTGCCCAGGTTTGGCAGCCTGGCTGGAAATGCTGGCCCCGGTGGTCAGAGGGCATCTTCCCATCCCTCCTCCCCTGGGCCGTGCCACACCGTTTTGCCGCAGGGCTCCGGGTACCTTCCTCTCTGCTGGGAGAACAGGAGGTGAGGGGACCTGGTGATTGTTTTGGGTCATTGTTACCTGCTTAGGGGGCTTCCTGTCAGGCTGCATCCCCTGCTTCAATGCGTGGACATCCTGCATCAGTCCACATCGATCCAGAGACAGCCGCAATGATAGAAAGACCGTCTCCCAGGAAGCCTGCCCCAGGATTTGCAAATTGTGATAAATAACCAACAACCCATTCTCTCCATGTTATTTACCGTCTGTGATTGTTGACATACTTTGCCGAGATTGAAGTCTATGGTGTTTTGGTTGAAAATGAATCAAGCTGAATGCTTCTAAAAGCTATAATTCTATGTAATTTAGATGTATTTCCATCAAAGAGATTGTAGTCTACCAAGAATTCAGTCCACAGTGTGGCAAATCCTTATGGTGCCCAATCCAGTTTCAACACTTAGGAAAAGAGAAGCTGAAAGCTTGTTACCAGTAATTATGTATGGGAAGTGGAGATAAAAGAGAGGTACAGAAATGGAAGATAAAGATAAAGATAAAGAAAGATAAAGATAAGGAAGAAGAACCAGGGAAAGCCTGTACCTGCCATGCAACATGCTCCTGAGAATCCTGATCATTATCAGAAGAAAAGAGGGACCCTTGGGTCGCTCAGTCAGTTAAGCGTCTGCCTCAGGCTCAGGTCAAAACTCCAGGGTCCGGGGAAGGAGTTCCACATCAGGCTCCTTGCTCAGCAGGGAGTCTGATTCTCCCTCTGCCTCTGCCACTCCCTCCTGCTTGTATTCTCTCTCTGGCAAAGGAGTAAATAAATAATCTTAAAAAAGAAGAAGAAGAAGAAGAAGAAGAAAGAAATACAAAAGAGGAATGTCATAGGGGTTGAGGAACTTGAGCCAGCCTAAGGGTGCTGAGGAGCCGGTCCTAATCTGTGCAAAGCCAGGAAGGGCTATCACCTGGTAACTTGCAAGATTAACTTGAGCTGATATGTGGGTTATTCCATGAATGGAAGACTCTGGAGGATGTTCCAGGTCTGGGTCATCCCACCCTGCAGCTGTGTGCATAACTTCTTGGTGATTTCTGGTGGGTTTGCCCAAATTCCGTGATTGTATGTATGTTGGCTAACACTATCTAGGAGCATTCTGAGAGCCAGGGGGAGATGCTGGCATAGTGGGTCCTACCACCCCAGGGACAGGCAGGAAGGCTTGGAACATTTGGCTACAGATGTAACATCTGAATGATACTGTGTTATTCACGATGACATCAGTTTTCCCTTACTCTGTTCTGGAATATATCTCTCATGCATAACAAGTAGATACTCTGATAGTGATTTATTGAATAGTCTTCTGATTCCCTTATAAAGGTAGGAAGCACTTAATTAAATCAGGGAGAAAAAGCCCAGAGAAAGCAAATGACTTAGCCAAGACCTTGCAGCTCAGGGGCCCCTAACTTGAGGTTTCTCACACTAGGAAATGGTCCAAGGTGATGTATCCTGCTGCCTCCCTTCCTGTACTAGGTTTTTCACCCAACGTGTTGGGGTGACCAACAGGATTCTTGGTTTGTTTTTTCCTGTTCTTTTCAAAAGGCAAAAGGTACTTTTTTGGGTACATGAATGTTCATACTGATATTATTCATGATAGCCAAAAAGTGGAAACAATTCCAATGTCCATCAGCTGAAGAATGATGGAAAAAAATGTGGTCTGTCCGTACAATGAAATATCATTCAGCCATAAAAAAGGAATAAAGCTCTGATACATGCTGGTGTGGATGAACTTTGAAAACGTTATGCTCAGATAAAGAAGCCAGTCCCCAAAGACCACATATTGTATGCTTTCATCTATGTGGAAAAGAAACTACATGGAAACGTCCAGAATGGGGGGGGGGGCTATGAAGTTTGGTGATTAGTGATATCCTTGGGCTGAGAGACTGGGAGCAGGGGGCATAGGGGGTGGCTGCCAATTGGTACAGGTTTCTTCCAGAGGTGATAGAAATGTCCTAAGATTGGCTGTGGAGAGGGTTGTAGAACTCTGGGAAAATACTAAAAACCATTGACTTGTATACTGAGAATAGGTGAATTGTACAGCTTGTTAATTATATCTCAATAAAATGGTTGAAAATGAATAAGGAGAGACCACTAGTAGGGTTTGGGGTGCTGGAGATGGGAGGCCTCAGCTGTGTTTGCACCTCTTGGTATAGTCCTGGGACCGGAACTGGGTATCAGCACAAAGGGTGACAAAGGAAACCTACACTGGACACCAGGGGCAGGAGCCAGTGGGCATATTCAGTAAATGAATGAACCGACACTGAAGTCGCTGATTCTTTTTTAATGCCCAGTTAGTGAACGGAAATGGAAAATGGTTTGGCCTAAGTCATAGGGTGTGGAGCCAGGAAGGGCTTCTGAGGGTGCCCAACGTGACTTTGTATTAAGTCTTTAATGGAACCAACACTACGAGGGATTATTTGCACATCTCTTACCCCCCAGAGAGCACCACCTCTGGGGTCTCAGTTGAGGCCTTGGTGCTGGTAGACTGGGGGGTTGAGAGTGGGAGGCTCTCATCCGATACTCAGCATGGAAACCTGGAATGAATAAGGAAACCAGACGGCCCTAAAAAATGTAATCTCTTGTTGTAGCAGGTGGCATTTAAATTAAATGTGACGATTTTTCCAGCAGCAAAGCTCACAAAACACTGCACTGAGTCATCCCTGAGGAAGTGGGAACTTTAATGTATGAGGACACCTGGGAATTAGATGCAACCCGTTATGGGACTGGAACGTGGATTGTTTGAGTTCTGGAAAGCCTGCAGCCAGTGGGGACTAGGATCTCACTTTTTGCAAAATCAAGTTCAGATGCGATCTACTGCTACATCAGTTGATTGTGTTATGATGAATCGATGGTGTTATGCTGGGACAAGCCATTACCTTGTAAATCGAAGCATCAGCAAGGATGGTTTTGAAAGAAATTGTGTGGTCATCTTTCATTTTCCCTGTCATTTTTGTCTTTTGGTTCAATTGTGCTTGAGCCCAAGAACCAGTGTGGTCCCAATCTGGTCTCAACTCCTGTGCCTTAGCAACTCGGCTGGCAGAGGGCCATAGAAAGACAGTGGCTCAGGCTAAATCATTCTGATAAACAAATTCATGCTGAGATATACTTGACTAAGTCATTTAACATACTGCATTTTAAACGAGCAAATCAGTTATCTTAAGCAACGATTTAATGGCCCCACACCTCATTGCAGTAGAATCTTTTTGTTTGGTTTTAGACTGTTTTAGGTGGGTGGACTTTCTGGATAATTCTTAACTGACGCAGTTAGATCAGTGTGTCTCCAATGTACCTAGGAACCACCTGGGAGTCTTGTTAAGCTTGACTCTAACTCAGTAGCTCTGGCATGGGGCCCGAGATTCTGCATCTCTAACAAGCCCCTGTGGGATGCTAACACTGCTCGTGGGGGACTCATCTTTGAGCAGAGGGCCTGCGTGACCACCAACCTACATTCAGCAATACCAACGCATTCAGGAAGGAGCTGAGTTGCTCCTCTTTGGAGCCCCCTTGATACACTCTATATCCCCATATTATAGCACTTGCAACATTGTATTGTAACTATCACTTAGGAGCTGGCTTCTCGGCTGCCCTTCACTGCTCTTCTACAGAAGAAACTGCGTTTTATTCAGCTCATCTTGGTTAGTGATTCTGCCCACCTTAGTGCTGTGCTGGGCACAGAGGAGGCACTTGGTGTTGGATGGGGAGCAGACACAGCCCTGGAGGTGGTCGGAGGAGATGTGGAACTCTGGCGTGGCACTTCCGTTTCCGCCTGGCCACGTGGCACAATCCAGCACTTCATAACTCTGCTGCAGATTAGGGGCATTTAAAAAACACTGACGCCCAGGTGCACTCCATGTTCTGATTTCACTGAAGTGTTTGGGGTACCCGGATACAGATGATATTAAAAACCTTCCAGGCCCTTATGGGCCCACAATAAAAAGACAAATACCTGATTAAACAATGGGCAAAAGATCGGGACGGAGATTTTTCCAAAGAAGATATACAAACGGACAGGGAATATATGAAGAGAAGAGCAAAATCATTAGTCATTAGGGAAAGATGAATCAAATCCACAACAAAGGATTCCTTCAAGGATTCATTATCCTAGTAGGATAGCTGTAATAAGAAATAAAGAACAAAAGAGGTGTTGGTGAAGATGTGGGGAAAGGAGAACCCTCAGCGCTGCTGGTGGGAATGTGAAATGGGGCAGCTCCTTTGGAAAAACAGTTTGGCAACTGCTCAGTCAGCTAGAAATGGAGTTGCCCTACGACACAGCAATTTCATTCCCGGGTACAGACCCAAGTGAACTGAACGCATGCATTTCCACAAAAATGTGGACATGAATGTTCATAGTAGCATTATGCATAGTTGCTGAAAAGTGTAAACAACCCAGATGTTCTTCAGCTGATGGGTAGATACATGAAATGTAGTACAACTGTACAATGGAACCTGGTCTAGCCATAAAAAGGAATGAAGTACCGTTACATGGGAACCTTGGAAACATTGTGCCAAGGGAAAGAAGCAAAAAGCCACTGACTGTATGATTCCATTTATATGAACTCTCCAGAAGAAGCAAATTCATAGAGACAGAAGTGGATTGGGGGCTGCCAAGCCACAGGAGAGGGAGGACTTGAGAGATATGGGCTTTCTTTTCCTGGTGAGAAATTTTTAAAATTTAAAATTTAAATTTAAAATTAGATAGTGGTGATAGTTGTGGGACTTTGTGACTATACTAAAAGCCACTGAACTGTAAAATGGTTAGAATGATGGATTTTTTAAAAGCAGGTTCTATGCCCAAGGGGGGATCTCGAACGCATGAGAAAAGGCGTCCGCTCTACCAACTGAGCCAGCCACGTGCCCTCCAGAATGATGGATTTTAAGTTTTGTGAATTTCATCTTAAAAAATAAAAAACTGAAAGCCTCCCAGGAGATTCTGAGCACCAGGTTTGAGACCCTCTTGTGTCAGGCAACCGGGGGTATGTGCTCCAACATTTGCCGCTGAGAAGATGCTGTTGACCAGAGTCTCAACTTCAAATGCACCTTGGAATGACCTGGGGAACTTTAAAAAATGCCAGTGCCTGGGTCCCCCCCCATCCCCCAGCAAAGGACTCTGATTTGATTGTTCTGGGGATTGCGTGGACAGATTCCACAGGAAATTCTAATGGGTGGCCAAAGTGGAGACTGTTATTTGTGAAGCTTTAGTTCCTAGATGTTAGGGTTAAGATCATCACCAAGAGAGTTGTTAAATGCCCTTTTCTGAACTCTGCCCACAGAGATTCTGGTTCCGGAGGCCTGGGGTGGGGCCTGGGAGTCTTTGTTATTAATAAGCTCCCTGGTGAGGCTGACGCAGGTGGCATGGACCACGCTTTGAGAAACCCTGCTTTGGAAGAAGCTTCTCAAAATTTCATGTGCATGCAAGTCACCTGGGACCTTTTGCATTGGTTCAGCAACTCTAACCAGCTGATGATGCCAGAGACACCGGTCTGTAGACCACCATTTGAGTTTCAAGGCTATAGGGCCCTGGTTCTCAAAGTGGGGTGCAGGCATCTGTATCACTTGAGAATGTCAGGGAGGGATGGTGGGTGCTTCTGAGGATCTTTGAGGTCTTGAGCTCAGGAAGGTGACAGAAAGAAGGGCTGGTTCTGAACAGGGCTGCTGGGCAGTAGGGGTGGGGCTGCCTTTGTGAACCACGGCCTCTTCTCTGCATTCCTGCAACTGCTCCAGGCACTGCCTTCACAGGCCAGGGGACCCCTTGGGAAATCTATACCCGTACCTACCCATTTGCAGTGAGGTGTTAGGGAATTAATGCTTTACTTCTCCCAGGTCATTTGCATTTAAAAAGTGGCTTCCAGGAGAAAGCACTGATTCTATACGGAATTTTAAGCTCTGGGGTTCCTGAATAGGAAGCTGCCCAGTCTTCTAATCACACTTCCTCGGTGCTAGTGCAGGGGGCATCTGAAAAGGGCTTTCCCTGGGGAAGGCCAGCAGGGCCCCCTCCTTGGGTGCTGGCCCGGAGATGTGAGCTGAGGAATTCCCCATCTGCTTGGCTGCCTCCTGGAATCTCTCACAGCCCCATCCTCTGTGGGAGAGAGGCAGCAATTAGCATAACTGGAACAGAAACTCTCTGTCTACATTCCAGACTGTGGGATTCGGGCCTCCCCCGGAGACATGCTAATTATGTGGAAGGGACCCTGGGTGCCTCTTGGCACCCATTCTTGCTCAGATGTTGCTGCTGCTGGAAAATAAGCCAGGTGTAGAGAAAACTACAGCCCAGGCTTGTGCATTGATTAACCTTCTCATCCAGGAAACCTGCTGCTACTCCCGCCCCTCGAGCTCTCTCAAAATCTTTCTCCTCCAAATTTCTACAGCCTTTTGTGGTCAGGAAAACAGGCTTGCTTTTGGCATGAATGCTTTCCATCACATCACCCACGATCGGCTTTCCTCTCCATTTGGACTGTAGTTCCTTCACAGGGGACCTTGTTTTATACTTAATTAACTAACCAATCAACCAATCAATGGCTATTTAAAAAACCCATTGGCAAACACTGTGCAAAGATCAGTAAAGCACCATCTGGACTGAGGGGTGCCCAGAGGTATAGAGCAGAGTGAAGAGTTACATACCAGTGGTCAATGGAAGAATGCATCAGATGCTCTGGGGACATTGAGGAAAGGGTGTGGAAATGTGCCTGGGAAAGATTGGGGGAGGCTTGGGGGAAGGCTTCCTGGAAGAGGTGCCGTTTGAACATCATTAAGGATGAGTAGGAGTTTATCACACAGGTGTTACAGGAAAAAGCATCTATAAGGTCCCATGATGAGAAAAAGTTTTAGGGGGCACCTGGGTGGCTGAGTTGGTTAAGTGACTACCTTCAGCTCAGGTCATGATCCTGGAGTCCCAAGAACAAGCCCTGCATTGGCGGCGGGGTTGGGGGGGGGTGTTCTCACTCAGCGGGGAATCTGCTTCTCCCTTTGACCCTCCCCCCATGCTCGCTCTCTCTCTCTCTCAAATAAATAAATAAATAAAATCTTGAGAAAAAAAGAGTTTTGGGTTTTCCTTGGACCATAGGCAACTGAGGTGGCTGGCTCGTGGGCCCACTGTGAGGGGGACAGAAGACAATATGGAGAGGTGAGTGGCTGGGTCCTAAAAGATTTTGTCTTCCAAGCTAAATTGTGTGGAGGTATACTCAAGTGCTCAGGGTAACTAGTGAGGGATTTTAATAAGAGGGTAACGTGGTCAGAGCTGTGTTTCTGAAGCGAGAGCCACAGTATAGAGGATGGACTTGAAGGTGAACTAGAAATGGGGAGACTAGGAAGGCATCAGAGTGCTGAGGAACGGGACCAGGGCAGGGCAAGTGGGGAGAGGAAGCAGGCAGGGGGGGAGGGGGCCAGCTGGGGTGACACAGCCCAGCGTCGGACAGGAGCCTGGGCACGTGGTGGTACCATAGGAATCGGGACAGGGCCGACAGGAACAAGGACAGGTTCCGTTCAGGACACAGAACATCTGAGGTGGCTGAGGGCAGACCGGCCTCATGGGAGGGGGCCTGGAGGGAAGCAGAGGGATCAGATGGAGAGATCCTGATGTCAGAGGCAGTGTAACCTGGGGCTCCGAGAAGATGGTGACGAGCCTGGCTGAATCTGAATTCTGACTTTGCCTCTTACTAGTTGCATGAACTTGAGGAGGACGTGGTCTACAAACCATCTGTGTGTTGCTTTCCATTTTTGTCGAAAAGGAATCGAAGTCCTACTTTGCAAGATTGCGGGAGGACTGAATAAGGGAATATGGTAGGGTGCTTAGCACAGCATCGGGGACATGGAGGCACTTGGTAGTTCTGAGTCACCGCCAGGTGGAAGCTGAAACTGGATGTGGGTAAAACGGCACCTTGGGGGAGAATGAGCCAGGTGCAAAGAGAAAGACTCAAGAACAGAATCCCCAAGGAGCCTGAGGCCAGCCAGTTAGGTGAGTGGAGTCAGGACCAAGGTGGGAAGGAGGAATTGCCCAAGAGGCCAGATATCACGGGGGCTTATGAAATGAGGGGGGGGGGGACTCTGGCTTATCAGTCATGAGGTTACCAGTGATTTTAGAGCAATTTCATGGAGTGGGAAATGAATGTGCAGAATACTTGCCAAGAATTTATTACAAAGGGTAGGAGATTTTTAAAAAAAATGAAGCACAAGGGGGAACAGGTGCAGGGAAGATTTCTCTCTCTCTCTTTAAGATTATTTATTTATTTGAGAGAGGAGAGGGAGGGAGCAACCTCGAGCAGGGGAAGGGGCAGGAGGAGAGGGAGAGAATCTCAAACAGACTCCCAGCTGAGTGTGGAGCCCAGTGGGACTTGATCTGAGGACCCTGAGATTACGACCTGAGCTGAAGTCAGAGGCTTAATCCACGGAGCCATCCAGGCATCCCAGGGAAATTTTCCACATTTTACTGAAATTATCTTCAGGTAGATCTCTACCTCCCTGCCCAGCTCTCAGCATCCCCTCACCCTATGGGGAGCTGGAGCTTTTGGTTACTTATGTGTCTTCCCATCAGAAGACACACAGGAGGGACACCTGGGAGGCTCAGTTGGTTGGGTCACTGCCTTTGGCTCAGGTCATGATTCCAAGGTCCTGGGATCGAGCCCCGCATTAGGATCCTTGCTAGGCAGGGAACCTGCTTCTCTCTCCGCCTCTGCCTGCCACTCTGCCTGCTTGTGCGATCTCTCTCTCTCTCTCTCTCTGACAAATAACTAAATAAAATCTTTTTTTAAAAAAAGAAGACATACAGGAGCTATGCTTGTATGCTGTATGTTTCTCAGCACCTATCCCAGTGTTTGGCACAAAACAGGTGCTCAATACACGTGTCTTGAACCAGCTATGGGAGCAAGATGTTGGATGAAGGCTCCTGTTTCCAGACACTGCACACCTGGGGAGAGACCTGCACATGTCTGGGGGTTGGAGTTGCAAGGCATCCAGTGATTTAAAAAAAATTTTTTTTTTAAAAAGATCTTATTTATTTATTTGAGAGGGGGGGAGCACAAGCAGGAGGGGCAGAGGGGGAGGGAGAAGCAGACTCCCCACTGAGCAGGATGCCCAATGGGGGAGTCTATCCCAGGGCCCCAAAATCATGACCTGGGCTGAAGGCAGACGCTCAGCCAACACAACCACCCAGGCCCACCGCATCTAGTGATTCTAGAATGATGGAGGAAAATGACCGATGAGCGAAAGGCTCTGAGGTTGATCTGATCACATGCGGAGGCCAGTGCAAGCTCAGGCTTGTCCCCAGCAGCTACGCAGACCCAGAGTGGCTCACTCATTTGTTCCTGGAACTGGTGTTCATGCACACTTGTTCATGAACTTGTCATGCCAAGGATGTGCTAAGTCTTGTCCCTACTAAGCCACAAAAAGTCTCGAGAGGAGGCAGAGTCATAGTGTTGATTTCTTAAGTTGGTGCTGTGTGAAAAAGCTCTGACCGCAAGCAATCTTCCGCTTCTCACTGGTGTCTGCAGTTGTCCTGCTCTCACTGAGTGTGACTTGCAGGGGCGCGGGGCACCGAGGGAGATGCTGTCACCTCAGCGTCCTCACCCGGAAAGTCACTGAGTCATTCCAGCGCCAGATGCCTCTGATTCCGCTTCATTTCGAGATCCGTTCCTGAGATTGGGTTTTGATAGGAAGAGCATGGAAGAATATTAAGTCTGTGAGAGGAAAGAAGGGTGGCGGGCTGGGAGATGGGAGGGTGTGGCTTTGGGAGAGCAGCTCCTACCTCCCTGCCCTCACAGCCCTCCCCATCCACTTGAGGAGTAAGGATGACCACAGCCATGGGATACCCTAATGGTCAAAGCAAGTTCTTGGTGATTGCAAGTTCATGTGGAGCAACAGGCATGGTATCCGATGGGAAGCAGAAGTCTGGACCCAACCAGGTCAGACCCGCCCTGAAAGCAACCCAGAGGTCCATGGGGTGGTCTCAGGAATCCCCGGGATCATTCTTTCTAGGACCTGCTCATTGGATCTGCTCTGACCTGGACAGCCTCTTCTACCCTGTGCCATAATCAACCTCTCAAGGTGATCCAGGTCCCTCTTTTGCAGTGGGATGTAGGCCTGGACCACCCCCGTCTGCCACCCCACAGAGTCCAGACACCCCAGGGCAGCCTTGATGCCCTTCTGGTTCCAGTCACGCCATGGGAATGTGTTTTATGTCTTGGTCAGAGTTTGTTCTAAGAAGTGGTTTTTATATCTTGAAGTAGAGGAGACCTTTCTGACGCAGTGTCATCAAGTAGGCTTGAGAAGGTGAGGCCATTCTAGCATCTTTGGAGTCTGTTTTGAACTGTCAGTGGAAATACGACCCTCTAGAAAGGGGGAGCAGTGAGCTTTCGCAGGAAAAGCTGTGAGGTTGGAGTCGCAAGACCTGAGTGGTTCTGCCACTGAAGATCCACAGATGTTTTACTACCTGAGCATTGGTTTTCTCATCTATAAAATGGGATAAGAATACTTGTCCTTGCCCTTCAAGGCCAATTTTGAGGAACTGAGGAGATAAAAAGATGAAGGAACCTTAGAAGCTGCCCCATGCTGTACTGAGGAAAGGGGTGGTTCTTCTGATTATGAGCCAGCTGGCTCGGGCACCTCCAGGTATCTGCTAGATCAGACCCCGCAGGCCTGCAGGGAGTCTGGGGTGCGTGTGGTAGAAGGTTCTCTTGCTCCATCCAGGACCCTCCAACTGGCCCACACTCTGTTATATTGTATCTCTTGCCCATTCTGCCCCACAGGAGAGCCAGTGGGGGCTTCAACTCTGGAAATGCTATCCTCATTCCTGCCATGAGCAAACCAAGCTTCTGCAGGGCTGCTCTCTGACCTCCCCCAGAAGGGGCTTGCTAGAAAGGATGAGGGTCTGACCTTCATCTCTGGGACAGGGATAATTTTGAAACCCAGTCAGACATTTTACTTCTCCCCCAGTGATGAAATGATTGGAATCCAGCCCGCCCCTCTGAAGCACTTGCCCGTGTTGGATTAATACACGAGGGAAGACCAGGAATCACTCACAGGACAATGAAGCCCGTGGACTTGGAATGTTATACACTCCTAGGAATTCTCTTGTGGTTGAGAGGCAGCTAAGTTGAGAAGGGTTGAAGATCTGGATTTCTTGTTGGGAATGGAAAAGGGGTGGCTAAGAAGACCCTGGGCATAATTTTGTAAAACTCTTTTATGGGAAGCAAGCCAGTGCCCAGGGAGGGGGGTGGTGGATTTCTCAGGTGCTATCTCTGAGTGGTGGCAGAACCCAACTGTTGACGATGACAAGCACGGTTACTCAGGGACTGACACAGTGCGATGAATGTTCAGAGTATCGCTATGGTCTGAATGTCTGTGTTCCCCCCGCCCCGCATTACTCTGCTGGGGCTTCATCTCCAATGCGGTGGTGTCAGGAGGCGGGACCTTTGGGAGGGGATGAGGTCATGAGGGTGGGGCCCTCAGGAATGGAATCGTGCTCTTATGCAAGAGATCCCACAGAGCTTTCTAGCCCCTCCCCTCCATGATGATACAAGGAAAAGTCTACAACCCTGAAGAGATCCCTGACTCGACCAGGCTGGTACCCTGATCTTGGAGGATTTCCAGCCTCCAGAATTGGGAGAAATAAATTTCTGTTGTTTATACATTTCTGTTATAAGCTACCCAGTCTCAGGTATTTTGTTACAGCGGTCCAGTTGGACTAAGGTATTGTCAGGAGAGTCTCAGAAGTCTGATGGGTGATGGGGAGCTGCACCAGCCCAAGGCTGCGGGGCTACACCCGTGGTCACATGTCTGTACAGAGCCCCGCATTTTTTATCATTATGGGCTGTCAGCCTGAGAGCATCATTATGTCAGTCCGGCTAGTCTCTTTTGTTTTTTCCTTTTTTTTTTTTTCCAAAGATTTTATTTATTTTTTTGACAGAGAGAGATCACAAGTAGGCAGAGAGGCAGGCAGAGAGAGAGGGCGAAGCAGGCTCCCCGCCGAGCAGAGAGCCCAATGTGGGGCTCGATCCCAGGACCCTGGGATCATGACCTGAGCCGAAAACAGAGGCCTTAACCCACTGAGCCACCCAGGCGCCCCCCGGCTAGTCTCTTTTGACTCAGACAAGCAGCTATGGCGTGGTCCGTATCAGGAGCATGCCGGGGCTGACTAGCTGCCCTGGCTGGCAGTTACCTCAAGGGACGCCAAGCCTGCCTCCTCTGATTTGGACTCGCCCGTACTCTAAACATGAGGATCCTCCTCCTTAAAAAGAAAAAAGAAAAATAGAAGCCATTAGAAGCAGCCCCTTCCCCTTCCTGGTCACCAAAGCCACCTCTGTTTGTTGTACCACTTGTTCCTTCTTTAGGTCACAGTGGATCTTGTGTCCATTATCTGTCTCCTCTTGGGCAACTGACTCCCAGCACATGTGCTTTTCATAAACTACTGATCCCATCAAATGTCCCCTCTCTCCCCGCTTTGAGGAAAGGCTGGACGTGCAGACGGGGCCACCAGGGAGGGCTTGCAGAGCACTGGTGAAGGAGCCCGCGTCCTGGGAAGGAAGATACCCACCGCGCCCCAGGGACAAGCTTCAGGCAGCAGATCCTGAAGGACTGGAAGGCAGGGAGGGCCCATGATGAGAAGGAGGGGCAGAGATGAGGCTCCAGAGCTGATACCAGCCAGTGCTGCCCACTCCTGGTGGGGAGACGGGAAGCCGAGGGTGAACATGGCGCCTGCGCACTCCTTTGGTGAGGTGTGACCACTTCGCTTTTGGTGGAAGGGCTTCCCAAACTTCCACGTGGGCTTTGAACAAGAAACCCAACATCTCCCTGCTGTTTCTAGTTTTGAACAGCCAGCACAGCTCTTTGGAAGGCTGGCTCGCCGTCTTTACTTTCTGAGCTCATTCTCTGTCCCACGTTTGCCTTGACATTCATCTTCCTCCTACCCGCCCACCGCCTCCTAGCCCATGTGGAGTGGGCCTCCCCACTTCTGTCTTGAGGGACAGACGTCTGTCCCAAGGTTAGGCTTCAAGGAGGCTCCTTCCCTCTTTCTCTTTCACAGTGTTCCTATAGCAGCAGGGCCTTGTAGGAGTTCTGTCCTCATGTTACTCTCCTGGCCAAAGGTGTTTGGAGGCTCCTTCACATCCGGTGGACCCATTTGGAAAGTCCCCCATACCTGATGGTCTCCACAGTCTTCTCCCCCCTTTTCTGGCTCGTCTACAGCCTCTGGTCCCTTCCTTCAGCTGCTCACTTCTCACCACCTTCCGTGGATGTGCTATATGCACATATCATCACTCTCACGCGGGCTCTTCTTGTCTGGAATGCTCCCCTTGGGATCTAATCCCGATTTTTGCATTGACAGGCTGTGCTGCCTGGGTTGGGTCCCCTTCTTTCTCTGAGTCTCAGTTTTCTCAACAGAAGGCTTGAACTAGATAAGCTTCACTGGAGTCCCTTCAGCACTTACATTCTCGAACTTTGGGATGAGTTAGCAAGCCTCTGGAGCACTGAGACTCTGCCCCATACACATCTTTGTGTCCCTAACAGCGGTAACATAGAAACTACCGCCTTGGTGCATGTTGATGTTGTTATTGGGACAGTCAGCCTTAGTTTGGGGACAAAAGGTCTCCCTGCTGGGATGGGTCTAGAGTGTAGAGTGGGTGTCCTTGTCTCTTGGGCTGCATATCAATCAAGAGGATATGTACGTATTTAGATTATTTTAAGGAAATGGTGTATGGGATTGTGGAGACTAGGAAGCCCATCAGCAGGGTAGGTCTGTAGGCTGGAGGCCCAGGGAGGAGCTGCAGTTCAAGTCCAAAGGCAATCTGCTGGCCCAATTCCTTCTTCCTGGGAGAGGTTAGTCTTCTGTTTTTTCTATTAAGGCCTTCCACTGATTGGATGAGGCCCACCCACATTAGGAAGAAAATCTGCTTTACTCCCTCAGCTGTCTACTGATTGAAATGTTAAACTCATCTAAAAAAATACTTTCACAGAAACATCTCATACCATGTTTGGCCCAATAACTGGATCCTGTGGCCCAGCCGCATTAGCACATGAAATTAACCCTCACAGACGGGTTTTCTTGCTTGAAGTCCCTTCCCATTGGCCTGGCTATTTGTTCCTGGCCCTGGAGGCTGATAGGCCCACTTCCTCCCACTGAATGCAAATCATATCCCAAATGAATGACAAGATGTTGTTCTGGGAGTGCATGTGGGGCACCCAACCCTGGACAGTGGTTGTCAGGGGCAACTGACCTGGGAGCAAAGCATCAATGCCAGTGACCATAGGATCTGTAAACTCACGCCGTACACTTGACCTTTGTGTCCTCTTCCACTAAAAAGGCGATAATCTGTGGGACTAAATATGATAATAAATTGTGAGTGCCAATCCTATAACAGATGCCACATAAAGGTCACTCAAAAGATGTCAGTTTTCTTGTTTCCTTCTTCTCTCCCTTTCCCTCCCTATTCTGTCTTAGGGGAGATTGTTTTCCTTTGACCCAATGACAAGGTTTGAGACAAGTAATCTTCTTTGCTTTGGGCGGCAGGTATTTTTCTAGTTCCGTCTCTCCACTTGGGTGTGGAGCTCCAGCATTAAGTATCTTTTCTGACTACACCTCTTGGGACAGCCTTAGGCTTTGTTTCCATATTCCCCAGTTTCACAACTTTTTCCACCAATCTCCATCAGGTATTGTCCTAATTATGTGGGTGAGCGTGAGTGCTTCTATTGTCTGGCCACGCTGGCCATAATGTAAGTCACTCATTTCAGGACTTTTTTTCCCCCTTCTTTTAACAGTCCTGCTATGGGTGACTCATATCCAGGAGAAATCATGAATGAGTAAGACATCCTTGATAGATTACAAGGACTTGGCACCATCACCACGGAAGGGATGCTCTTTCTTCTGTGATCTTCTATTTACCTTAGGTAGGAAGAACAAAACCAAAAGAGAAGGAGACACTGTCTCATCTGCCCAGATGTTTTGCTCAGGGGTCATGGTCTCAGCCTGACTTTGCAAATCACTTTGCACTGGAAAGTTGAACAGACTGGGCAAATAGAAGCAAATAGAAGAAGTAAATAAGATAATGGTTTAATGACCCCAGACTTGTCTTAAATGAAGCAGTGGGTGTTAAGTTTCCACGTTGCCTCTGACAGGTAATGTTGGTTGGCAAATATGTTAAATAGGAAGGACAATAGCATTCAAGTTTCCATCATCAAATATTTGCAGTGTAGTTGGCCCTTACCAACACAGAGCTTAGGGGCACTGACCCCGTAGCTCAATAAAAAATTCATGTATAACTTTTGAATCCCCCAAAATTTATACTAATAGTCCACTGTTGATCAGAAGCCTTACCAAAAACATAAACAGTTGATTAACATATATTCAATGTATTATCTACTGTATTCTCACAATAAAGTAAGCCAGAGGAAAGAAGATGTTAAGAAAATCTTAAGAAAGAGAAAATACACTTATGGTACTGTGCTGTATTTACTGGAACCTCTCCCCCCAACTTATGTAGGCCTGTGCAGTTCCTAGTTGTTCAACTATGGTTGATTTTGTGAAGTAAACCACAAAATGCTAGAGAAAATGTGCTAAGGAATAATGGATATCAGCCCATCGATGGTAATCACTTGCTACAGCACTGCCTGCTAGCCACGTGCTTGGGTTGTGCACTGCCACCCTGGGAGTAGACCTGGCCTGCCCATTCTAGGTTCTGGGCTCAGCGTCCAGCCTTGGAGGGCTGCCCGTGGCCTTGAACAAGAACATCTATCATTTGCGTGGAACGGCACACCAGTGACACAATTCCAAACTCAGATTTGCAACATGTGGCGTTAGAATCCTAGGAGAGCTTGTTGAACAAACACACGCACACACATTTCCCCACTCCATGTGGTTCTGACTTGGCAGGCCCACACTGGGGCCAGGAACCTGTGAGTTCACAGAGCTTGCCAGGTGTTTCTGCCGCAGAGCCAGTCTTAATCCCATGTAGAGTGATTGGAGATAGAGCCCAGACTTCCAAATCAGCCCCTTTCCTGTTCCCTGACTGTGGTTCTCCACTTCTTCTTGGCCTCAGCACTATGTGTAGGTACATGTGCTCTGGAGAGTGTGTGATTTTCAGATGTTCTGTCCCCGCTTCTCACAATGAAGGATATTCTCACATAACCCCTTCCTCCCCAGTTTTGAGGAATTAATTAATGATTAACAACAAGTAATTGTTGTTAATCAAAAAGTAGCGAATAACCTAAGTACTTAATAATTAACTAATAATCAACTATTAATTATTTAATAGTTAAGTAGTGATTAGTTCATTGCTTGCTTTGTCTTTTAATTTTTAATTTTTTAAAATTTAAAGTCAATTAATTAACATATAATATATTATTAGTTTCAGAGGTAGAGGTCAGTGATTCATCAGTCTTATTTAATACCCAGTGCTCATTATCTCAGATGCCGTCCTTAGTGTCCATCACTAACATCCAGTTACCTCATGCCTCCTGCTTCTCCACCCCCGACCCATTCCCCAACCAGCGACCCTCAGTTTGTTTCCTATGATTAAGTCTCTTATGGTTTGTCTCCCTCTGTGATTTCATCTTCTTTATTTTTTCCTCTCTTCCCCTATGATCCTCTGTTTTGTTTCTTAAATTCCACTTACCAGTGAGACCATATGTCATTGTCTTTCTCTGATTGACATATTTTGCTTATCATAATACCCTCTAGCACCAACTACATTGTTGCAAATGGCAAGACAAGATTTTTTTTTTTTAATGGATGAAAAATACTCCATTGTACATAACTTCTTCTTTATGCATTCATCTGTTGATGGACATCTAGGTTCTTTCCATAGTTTGGCTATTGTGGACATTGCTGCTATAAACAATCAGGTGCACATGCCCCTTTGGATCACTACATTTGTATCTTTAGGGTAAATACCCAGTAGTGGGATTGCTGGTTGGTAGGGTAGCTCTATTTTCAACTTTTTGAGGAACCTCCATACTGTTTTTCACAGTGGTTGCACCAGCTTGCATTCCCACCAATAGCATAGAAGGGTTCCCCTTTCCCCACATCCTCGCCAATATCTGTCATTTCCTGCTTGTTAATTTCAGCTATTCCGACTGGTGTAAGGTGGTATCTCACTATGGTTTTGATTTATATTTCCCTGATGCCAAGTGATGTTGAACATTTTTTCATGTGTCTGTTGGCCATTTGGATGTCTTTAAAGAAATTTTTGTTCATGTCTTCTGCCCATTTCTTGGTTGGATTCTTTCTTCTTCCGGTATTGAGTTTGGTAAGTTCTTTGTAAATTTTGGATACTAGCCCTTTACCTGATATAGCATTTGCAAATATCTTCTCCCATTCTGTCAGCTGTCTTTTGGTTTTGTTGACTGTTTCCTTTGTTGCGCAAAAGCTTTTTATCTTGATGAAGTCCAGCTGGTTCAGGTTTGTCTTGGTTTCCCTTGCCTTGGGAGACTTGTCTAGCAAGAAGTTGTTGTGGCCAAGGTCACAGAACTTGTTGCCTGTTTTATCCTCTAGGATTTGGATGGATTCCTATCTCCCATTTAGGTCTTTCAACCATTTTGAGTCTATTTTTGTGTATGGTGTAAAGAAATGGTCCAGTTTCATTCCTCTGCGTACGGGTGTCCAATTTTCCCAACATTATTTGTTGAAGGGACTGTCTTTTTTCCATTGGATATTCTTTCCTGCTTTCTCAAAGATTAGTTGATACTAGAGTTGGGGGTCTGTTTCTGGGTTCTCTATTCTTTCCCACTGATCTATGTGTCTGTTTTTGTGCCGGTACCATACAGTCTTGATGATTACAGCTTTGTAATAGAGCTTGAAGTCCAGAATTGTGATGCCCAGTTTTGATTTTCTTTTTCAACATTCCGTTTGGCTATTTAGTGTCTTTTCTGGTTCCATACAAAGTTTAGGATTATTTGTTCCAGCTCTGTGAAAAGGTTGATGGCATTTTGATAGGGATTGCCTTAAATGTATAGATTGCTCTAGGTAGCATAGATGTTTAAACAATATTTGTTCTTCCAAACCATAAACATGAAACATTTTTCCATTTCTTTGTATCTTCCTCAATTTCTTACATAAGTGTTCTATCGTTTTCTGAGTACAGATCCTTTGCCACTTTGGTTAGGTGTATTCCTAGGTATCTTATGGTTTTGGATGCAATTGTAAATGGGATTGACTCTTTAATTTCTCTTTCTTCTGTCTCATTGTTAGTGTATAGAAATGCAGCTGATTTCTGTGCATTAATGTTATATACTGCTGTTTTGCTGAATTGTTGTATAAATTCTAGCAATTTTAGGGTGGAGTCTTTTAGGTTTTCCACATAGGGTATCCTGTCATCTGCAAAGAGTGAAAGTTTGACTTCTTCTTTGGCAATTCAGAGGCCTTTTATTTCTTTTTGTTATCTGATTGCTGAGGCTAGGACTTTTAGTACTATGTTGAATAGCAGTGGTGATAGTGGACATCACCCCCCACCCCCAACCCCGTACCATGTTCCTGACCTTAGGGGAAAAGCTCTCCGTTTTTCCCCACTGAGAATGATATTCATTGTGGGCTTTTCATAGATGGCTTTTACGATATTGAGGTATTTCCCTCTATCCCTATGCCCTGAAGAGTTTCAATGTGATCTTCTGGGGGAGATTGCATTGAATCTCAAGTTTTTTTGCCCTGGGGGTGTGTGGAAATGAACTGCCCTTGCCAGGAGCCAGGCAGTAATCTGCTGGATTGCTCTAGGTGACTTTTGTTCCCTGAAGGCTTTCCTTATAGCTTTGGAAGATGAGAATGAAAATGGCAGCCTCCCAGTCACTGGGGTCCCTAGTCCTCGGTGCGCCCTCAGAGAAAAGCAGTCAGTCCTTCCCATCTCCTTGGTCTGTGGCTGTGCTCCGTGCTCACCCAGCCTGTGACTGAGTGGTTCTATTTCTGGCATGCAACCCTGTTTTGAGTCTCCCAACCCTGCAGAGTCCTGAGGACCACAACCATGCACCTCCTCCCAGGGGGAAAAAGAGGGGAGTCTCCCTGGATCTTCCACTTGCTGGGTCCCAGCTTGGACAGCCGTGGCCCGACTGGGCCACGGATCATGGTTTATGGCAACCCCGAGCTGAGAGCCCACTCCTGAGCTTGCTGATAGCAGCCGGCTTTCCTGCTCCGATGCCTGGGAGCTCTGCCACACTCAGGCATCCCCGGTCTTCCTGTGACCCCAGGGATCCTAAGACCACACTGTCATACCTAGGATTCCTCCCCACTTTGCCACCTGAGCACCTTTCAGGCCTGGATGTCTATCACTGGAGCAGGCTTCTAAAAGCTCTGATTTTGCCCTCCGCTGCCATCTCACTTTCTGGTGCCAGCTTCCTGAGGCTCCCTCTCCCCATGGTCTATCTTCCATATGTCACCTTGGATTCACTTCTTTGCACCTCTCACCTTGCAGGAAGCAGTCACTTTTCTGCTTGTAGAGTTGCAGCTATTCTTTTCTTCGATCTTGGGTTGAGTTTACGGGTGTTCAGAATGCTGTAATAACTGTCTAACTGAATTCCTGGGACCAGATGAGACTAAGGTCTCCTACCCTCTGCCATCTTGGACTCCACAATTTCTTGCTTTGTGGATTTCTAGGTCTCCAGCTAGAGTGGGAGAGGAAGTTCCCCTGCACACACACCTGGGTATTTAGACTTTTCCTTTATTATCCCCCCTTCCTCCCATAGTCCTGGGGGTAGTGGGGAGCAGAGGAGGAAATACACCCTAATAGTGGCATTTTCTTTGACCTGAACACCTGTCTTGTGGACTAACCATTTTGATGTCACTAGGGGCCCATATGGGCTCTCAGCTAATTCAGCCCCTTCCTTTCAAGAGTTTTATACAGACCTTACATGGCAGGCAAGAACATGGCCACTTTTTCCAAGAAGGATTTCAATGCCCTTACCACAGCAGTGGACAGAGGAGCACCATGGCCTACAGGGGAGTCTCAGAGTGTATGGGGTTTCCACAGACTGCTCCACGACTGGCCTTTGGCTCCAGACTACCTTCTGAGATGGTCGGCGGAAGTCCCATGGGCAGAGCTGTCAGTGACCCTCAACCCCAGCCCCTGGGATGACTGTTCAAAAGATGTGACAACTCATACTTCATTTGTCTCTCCTGATTCTTTTTTTTTTTTTTTTTTGTCTATCTGGTCTTCTGTCCTGCTGAATTTTTGAGACTCTCTCTCTGTTTCCCTGTCAGATCAACAGTGAACATGCATCCTGATGGGGCCAGTTCCAAGATGTTGCCTTTCAGATGAACACCCTGAGTTCATCACCCAACCTCCACCCCACCCCCAATCATGTCTTTCATCCTGGCCCCCTCCTTTGGCTCTTGCTAACCAGGGTAGAGAAGCAGACACGGACAGATGGGGTCTGCCTAGAGAAGAGGGAGTAGGGGCTGCTCTTCCCTGCCTCCCTTGGACCTAGCCTCCCTCCTGCCTCCACTCAACAGCCCTATTTTCTGCATCCTTTACATGCTCTCTGATTAGGACAGTCTAGCCTGAGTCCCTCTTGTACTCTAAGCCTTACATATATGGGCACAACCACTTTGTGAAGTCAAAGCTTCATGTGAGCACATTTTCTCCCCCTGATTAGATCAAGGAAGGCAGGGGATATGCTTCTAGTTCTCACTAGTGCCCTGCATGCTGAAGGACATCCAGCAGTTCTAGGTAACTGACCCCTCCTGCTCAAACACACCTGGTTTCCCTCTGCTCTGGAAGGCACTGGGAACAGTTTCTACCAGTAGCTTGGTCAATGAAAAGAAGAGCTCTCTTGTTGGGAAGAATTCTGGCTGTAGGAAGGAAACATGGCTCTGGCCAAAGCAATCCATTTCCTCATTCTTATGTCTTTTCATTTATTCATTCCCAGCAGAAACACCCAGTACAATTCTAGGTAACACAGGGTCTCTGGGAACTTACTGTCCTCTTGGGGCTGTGAGGCTTAAAACAGACAACAAGGCAAATCAGCATGTGACTGAATGCCTCACATATTTGATTTGAATCATGAATTGAGGGGGTCAGAGAAGAGGGGTGGCAGGGCTGCAGGGGAGTGTAGGCTCTGGGTGGGGAGTGTTTTCCCAAGCTGCAGAAGCAAGAGCAGAATGTAGGCATGGAGTAGAGAGTGTGGGAGACCTTGCAAGTGGAGGGTACAAAGCGGAAGGAACTTGGTGTTTTGCACCACACAGGAAGTGTGCTGGGGCAGTGGAGGGAGCGGGAGAAAATGAACATTGGTTCCATGCTGCTTCCATGGACGTAGCAGGCAAACGGGCCCACACTGGCCATTCCAGGCCTTGTCTGGGAATCGCTTTGGTAACCAAGAATGTATAAGAGTAGCCTGCTGGGGCAGCACTCGCTTCTTCCCATGGCCTGCAAGCAGGCCCAGCCGGGGCCAGAGGCCTCAGCCAGACCACTCTTGCCTCGTTCCAGGCGCAGAGGTAGCCAGAAAGGCTGGAAAGGCAGTGCTGTTTGATTTCCAAGGCTTTCCAAGCTCGCCAGGTGGAAGGCAGCCAGAGAAGCAGCAGCTGGTGACAGCCTGCCTAACTGCTTCAGATAGCAGGCAGCCCCTCCAGGGAACAATTGGACAGAAAGGGGGGTGGCAGGTCAGGGAACATGGGCCAGTGGAATTCTGAACAAGGTCAAAGTCCAATTTGGTACAGTGCTTTATTACCAATTTAAATCTCGTCTTTCCTCCCGGGGTGGCTGCCACCCCTGCAGGAGGAGGCGAGGGCTGCCTCAGGGGAAATTTGCATTTAAAGACTCCAAGTGCCTGGCACCCTGGCAAGGGCTGCAGTCTGGCCTGACTGTTCATCCCAGCATCCAGGAGTCGCACACCGAGGATGCTCCTATTTCGTCTGTATCTGGACACCTGCTTGCTTGTGGGGGGAGGGGAGGGCAAAAATACCAGACTCTTTGTACTTCTTCCAGTAGTGGGCAGGATCCCAGAATGTGCAGAATGGGAGATGGTGGGGTCTAGAAGGTGGTCATGCTTTGTTTTTCTTAACTGGGGCCAAAAGGAATTCCTAAGGAAATGGTGGCGATCCAGGACAGTGGGGATATTAAAGACCCCCACTATGGTGTGGGAGTGGGGAGGCTGTGGAATGTTGGCTGATGGGATGAGGCAAGGATCCAGGTGACCGAGAAGGTCTAGCAGGGGCATTCTCTCTCTCTCTCTCTCTTTTTTTAAAGATTTTATTTATTTATCAGAGAGAGAGAGAGGGGGAGAGAGCGAGCACAGGCAGACAGAATGGCAGGCAGAGGCAGAGGGAGAAGCAGGCTCCCTGCTGAGCAAGGAGCCCGATGTGGGACTTGATCCCAGGACGCTGGGATCATGACCTGAGCCGAAGGCAGCTGCTTAACCAACTGAGCCACCCAGGCGTCCCTAGCAGGGGGATTCTACAGAAGTGGTGGGTGGCTGATTCCTGGCACATGGCTCAGTTGGAAGAAAGGCTCCTCTTCATGCCTCCCTCCTTGGGACAGGTGTTTACCAGTCTTTGGTTTCATCGGGGGCATTTTCGGAAATACTCATGGTTGATTGCAAGTGCCCCAGAGATTCTGATGTAGCAAATGTACACTCTCTCTTATCCCCCGTCAGTCCTATTACCTCGACCACCATTATCACCACCCCGAGGGAAAGAGATGGACAAGTTTCTCCTCACTTCCATGGGCTACCCTTCCTTGGGTTGGACTTTTTTGAGCCACTGTACCATGAAATCAACATATGTTTACTGGGAACCTAGGAGTTGGTAGACACTTAACCCCACAGCTTAAAATCTACTCTGTTTTGGTGTTTGATGCCAGAACCGTCTGTGAGAAGAGGGAGCATATGGTACAATGTGTTCGTGACATCAAGTCTCATGGGGACAATGACCTCACAAGGAGATTTGCTTGTCAGCACCCTCAGAGGCAAAGCCTGTCACAATCCCTTGGCTGTTTGTTGGGCTGGGACATTAGATGTGGGTTACCCAACATCCTGTACCCGGGAGCCCCAGGTGTACACACACGAACCTGCCTCCGCCGCCTGGAGATATATTCTGTATATCCTACAGCTACGTCAACCTGTGGTCAACCAGGCTGGCCGGCTCTGCTCTGTCTGAGCACTCCTGGGCCTCAGAGAGAGCATTTAGGGTTTGCTGTGGGCCTCAGGGATTCCTCAACCCTTTTCAGCTCGCAATGGGGAACAGAGTTATGTGACGGGAGCCCTTGGTTGTCTCTTCCAGTCTGGAAGAAATAAGGAATGCTGGGGATGAGCTATTCAAGGACATAGGGGCTCCTCCAGGCCTCCGGGTCATGCTGGGCAGGGTTGAAGGGCTCCCTGAGGCTCCGGTGACTGACCACGGCTGCAAGGAACTCTGGGAGAGCAGTACTCAGAGGAGGCACCGGAGGAGCGGACCACACCTCATCTTTACCGGGACACATTTCTCACGTGAAAACACCCAGCCCCCTTCGGGCCCTTTGTCCCTCACTTTGAAAGCAGGAGTTTTTGTGGGTCACATTCAGGGCCCCACCACAGAACAGAGATCATCAGTAGTTCCCGATACCCACAGCCTAAAGCTCAGAGGTCTTGGGGTGCCATCCTGTCAGCTTCCAAACTGTCCTGTGCTTCTGACCTTCCAACTACCTGCCTCTTTGCTCTCGCTTCAGATAATCTCAGACCGACCCACTCTGCCCACCTCACCTCCAGTTCCCCTGGGAGGTTCCACAGGCCACTGTCTATGCGCCAGTTGCACCAGAGGTGTGGAATAATAACCTGCTTCCTGCTTAGATACTCATCAAAGCCTACCGGCCCATCTAGGTCCAATTCTGGGAAGTCTCCCTCAACTGGAACTGATGTCTCTGCATTTCTCAGGGATGGCACTTTGCATGATTTGTCTCCATATCGCCAGAGCACAGCATGATATGAAGAAGCTGAAGAGGACTGGGTTGAATAAACAAGTACACCTTGATGACCCAGGTCACTAATTTGGCACTCTGCCCTGGGTGTATATTTCCATGCACATATATTATCTAACTTATGAGCTCAAGAAGGCACAGATCTTGCATTTCCCTTCTCTCTCTATACTCTGCAGCACATAGCCCAGAAGCTTGTACATGGACATGTTCAGTGACAGATGTGTTTTATTTTGTATTTTTTAAAGATTTTATTTATTTATTTGACGGACAGATCACAAGTAGGCAGAAAGGCAGGCAGAGAGGGAGGGGGAAGCAGGTTCCCTGATGAGCAGAGAGCCCGATGCAGGGCTTGAGCCCAGGACCCTGAGACCATGACCTGAGCCAAAGGCAGAGGCTTTAACCCACTGAGCCACCCAGGGCCCTGACAGATGTGTTTTGATAATGAGGAAGAGAGACATGAAAATTGGTTCCTTTCTGCTCCTTGATATGGGCCATATGTTCCAGCCAAAGCCATTTCTTCACTATCCCTGTCACCCACTCCCTGCTTGCCAGGGCTGTCATGTGTTTGCTCGTTCTGTTCTCTAGTTCCTCTCTTTGTTCCCCCAAGCCCTTCCCATTGTTCTCAAAGTGAGCTTGAACCCCGCCTCACCGATAATACCCACCTCTAGATCCTTTATAACTGGGAGACCCAGTTCACCAACTCCAGTGTGCAAGCAGTAGCATAGTTCTTCAATTCTAAAAAACGGCTTGTTTTAGTTACTTATATGGGTCAACTTGATGGGGTTAAAGGAGGCCCAGAGAGCTGGTAGGACATTATTTCTGGGTGTGTCTGTGAGGGTGCCTCCAGGAGAGGGTAGCATCTGAATTGGTAGACTAGGAAAAAGACGTTCACCCATGTTGGGTGGGTGTCACCCCATCTAATAAGGGCTTGAATAGAACCAAAAGATGCGGGGAGGGAACTCACTCTGCCTGAGCTGAGACATCCATCTTCTCACACCTTAAGACACCAGAGCTGGGGGAATGTCTCTTTTTGCTTAGAACCTCTCAGAGTCTTACTTTCCTCATCTAAAAGGTGGAAAGAATGATACCAGTCTTGCCTAAATCAAGTTTTTATACTGATAACTTAAAAATATCACAGATAGAGAATTATATTCAAACCTTTGTACTGCTCAGGCCTTCTTAGTCCTTTGGGCTCAGACTAGGACTTAGATCATCTTCTCCTAATTCTCAGGCCTTTGGCTTTGAACTGCATTACACCATCAACTTTGCTGGATTTCCAGCTTATTGACGGCAGATCCTGGGACTTCCTGACCTCCATAATTATGTGAGCCAATTCCTACAATAAATCTTTGATCACTCTCTCTCTCTCTCTGTAATGTATATATGCATATATATCCTACCCATTCTGCTTCTCTGGAAAACCATGACTAATACACAGCTTAATACAGATTTCATCTCCCTGGCCTACTGGGCTCTGAGGAAATTCAATCCAAATCTTTCTTTGGTGACTAAGCAATCCCCTACTGGGTTGGGTAAGGACCCCAGGCCACTGCAGCCATGGGTCACTGGTCCCTGTGGCTCACAGTGGCATTGCCCCCACCCAACAGGTGCCCTCTCTGTGGTTCTGCTAGTCCGTATTTGTCAGATCACCTTTGGGTCATGGGTCGGTTTTCTGGTATGTTTTTGAAATTTAATCTTTTTATTATGGTAAAACATATACCACATATTTATACATAACATAAAATTTACCCTTTTAGCCATTTTTAAGTGTACAATCTAGGAGCATCAAGGACATTTGCAATGTCGTGCAACCATCCCTACTATCTGTTTCTAGAACTTTGTCCTTATCCCAAACAGAAACTGCACGTGCTCTGAACAATAACCCTTCATTCCGCACCCCCCTTTTATCCCTGCCCCTGGTAACCTCTCCTCTGCTTTCTGTAGACAGTGCAGGTGGAAAAGTAACAATGAGGTTTTGGCAATTTGAGAAATTTGACTCTCACCCACGGTTGGGCAGCATGGTGCAGGGGGAATGTCTGTTTTTGCTTAGAATGCCTCAGAGTCTAGCTTTCCTCATCTGAAGCATCGAAAGAATGATACCAGCCCTGCCTAAATCAAGTTTTTATACTGATAATTAAAGAAGTCACAGATACAGAATTATATCCAAGCCTGTGTATGTTTGTTAGGTTTATAAAAAAAAAAATTGCGACTTCATTGATGCTATATAAGTAAAACTGTACTTTATATGTTCAAGCGGAGTTGTCTTCTTGATGAAGTCCTATCTTTAATTATATTGTTAAGTGAAGGATGGTCTGTTTGAATATTCAGTTTTTTAATCCCTCTTTCTTTTTTTTAAAATTATTTATTTAAAAAATTTTTTAAAAATATTTTATTTATTTATTTGACAGACAGAGATCACAAGAAGGCAGAGAGGCAGGCAGAGAGAGGGGGGGAAGCAGGCTCCCTGCTGAGCAGAGAGCCTGATGCGGGGCTCAATCCCAGGACTCTGGGATCATGACCTGAGCGGAAGGCAGAGGCTTTAACCCACTGAGCCACCCAGGCACCCCTAATCCCTCTTTCTTAGGAAAGACTGACTTTAGGAAAAGTGAGTGGTCTGTAAAGAGCAGAGCATAGCTTCTCGGATGCTGGCAAACTGGTGAGAACCTTCCGTAGATGGTCAGGAGATGTCTTCTTGTTTTCCTCACACCTTCCCTAGAAACAGGATGGGTGACTTCGTCTTCTCCCTCCCTGAGTGGAGGTAAATGGATCTTTGCCAAGCTGTGGGGCCAAGATAGAGAAAGCCACACTTTCTGGAGGCTCCGTGGTTTGTGGGAGCTTCTGCCAGGCCGTAGGGAGCTCATGGAAGCTTACAGATGCTCACACCACAGAAACAGCTCCCCTGTGCATCTGGGCACCATGGGCCATCTGGGAGAAGCTAGAAAGACATGTGGACTATAGCCAGCCTAGGGGGCCGGGGGTCTGGATTTAGCTTGGGTAAGTCTGGGTTTGCTTTTTCTTCTCTGGAGATTTGTTTCTCCCTTTTATTTTTCCTCAAGACCCTGAGCCAGGGGATACCCCAAGAAGCAAGAACCAGGTCCCAGACACCAAGGTCGTGGACGTGACCACCTAGAGAAATAAGGCTCCGTTTCTCTCACTGGTCGGTTGCTCATGTAATGGTATAAACTAGACCCCTTGGCTAGCCTAGTTTTGCTGTGGTTTATTCCACTCCCATTGCTGCCTGCATCAGCTGTGGTTGTGGGGCCACTCAGCTCCCTGTGCTGGGCCTGGGCCTGGAAAATGTCAGGCTGTGACTACCCCTACATAAACAACCAGCCACTTCTGGGCTGAGGACAGTTTTCCACTCACTTGGCTCCAGATTTCCAGGGTCTCTGTCTGTCTGTGTTTATGTCTTGGCCCTGTGAGTAGAGTCTCCTTCCTGGGGAGGCCTGTTCTCAGGAGCCAAGACTGGTGGCTACCTACTCCACACAGGGAGCTGGGCACTCACACCTGAGTCCTTCAGAACATTCTAGACATTTCGAGAAAGGCAGCTAGGATCTGTGATCTGTCCTGGACTAGAGCAACACTGGGTTGGGGAGGTCAATAATACTTCGGGCCCAGGAAATAATTCGTGGTGTGATTCAAGGGGACGCTCCCTTGTTCAAACACATCTACTATCCCCTGTGTTGCTCAAAATTCTACCTATGGGTGACTCAGATCAAAAAGTTGCAATAATAGGGCACCTGGGTGGCTCAGTGCTTTAAGCCTCTGCCTTCAGCTCAGGTCATGGTCTCAGGGTCCTGGGATCAAGCCCCGCATTGGGCTCCTTGCTTAGCAGGGAACCTGCTTCCCCCTCTCTCTCTACCTGCTTCTCTGCCTATTTGTGATCTCTGTCCATCAAATAAATAAATAAAATCTTTAAAAAAATTGCAATAATAATAATGACTATATTTCTTGTCTGAATTGCACTTTCCAGATCTCAATAGCCTGTTTAGTCTCCATGTCAGGTTCACAGTAGGAAGGCCAGGAATCATTCCCGCTATATTATAGATGCAGACACGGGGCACATCAAGGAGAAGCAGCAGGCTCTGGTCAGGGGTCAGGTGGCCTGGGTCCTCTCTTCATTCTGTCCCTGTTGCTTTGTCACTGTCACAAATGACACCTTCTCTGAACTTACTTTCCTTATTTGAATATATTTTATAGTTCCTAAAATTCTCTTCATTTAAATATGACATATCTGGGGTGCTTGGCTGGCTCAGTTGGTGGAATGTGTGGCTTTTGATCTCAGGGTTGTGAGTTTGAGCCCCACATTGGGTGTACAGATTTCTTTAAAAATACAATCTTTAATCAATCAATCAATCAAATACATCAGCTAAAGTAGACCTTTATGTACTGATATGAAAGGGTATCCAAGATAAGTTGCTAAGTACAAATGTGGAATGTGGGTATAATCTCCTACTGTTTGAGTTTAAGAAAGAAATGGTCCACGCACATGCCTGATTCTGTCTGTGCCTCAACACCACTGGGAGGATATACAGAACATGTTGTCAGCAGGGGTGGGGGTGGAGGGTGGGAGGAGGGAGCAAGTCAGGGGTGGAGGGGAGGTTAACTTTTCTTCATATTCCTTTGTACCTTTTAACTTTCTGCCTTGTATAAATAAAATACAAAAATAAGCATTTTATATTGGAGGACTTAAGGTTTTCTTTTGGAGCCAGTGGGATGAGGTAGATAATATCAGATGCTTTATGTACATCAGGGGCTTACTACCATCCCAGGAAGCACCCTAAAAGACTGTTACCGACCATTAGACTTGACAGCATTGTGTGCTGGGAAAATTACAGGCTAAAGAATTGAACAGACTCGGGCGCCTGGGTGGCTCAGTGGGTTAAGCCGCTGCCTTCGGCTCAGGTCATGATCTCAGGGTCCTGGGATCGAGTCCCACATCGGACACTCTGCTCAGCAGGGAGCCTGCTTCCTCCTCTCTCTCTGCCTGCCTCTATGCCTACTTGTGATCTCTCTCTGTCAAGTAAATAAATAAAATCTTTAAAAAAAAAAAAGAATTGAACAGACTCGAGTAAAACTCAGCCTCTTGCTTTCTCATCTAAAAATCTTGGGGGAGAAGGAAAGAATGACCGCTATTACGCGCTATAAAAAATAAAATGAAAACATGAAATCATGGATGTAACAAAGGGCTTCTCCCCTCGCATGACTATGCGAGCAGGACTCTGGAAAATGGAAAAATGTTCTATGTTTCAAGTAAGTTTTGACATCAGGTAAATTCTCTAGGGCAGCACTCTCCAAGACATATGCAACGCAAGCCAAATGTGTGCTGTTAGGTTTTCTAGTGGCCATGTCAAGAGGAAAAGCACAAAGAAACAGGTGACACTAATTTTAGTAATATGTTTAAATTAACCCTGTCCATTTAAAATATACTTTTAGTGTGTATACAGTGTAAAATTATTCCTGGGATATTATATTTTTTCATACAAAGTCTTTTGAAATCATGTGTATTTTACACTTACGGCGCACCTCATCTCGGCCTGGCTCTATTCGGACCTCCTCTGGTCCATAGCTACCTGGGGCTAACAGCTGCCGTACCGGAGGGTGTGGGCTCTGTGCCAGGAATGACACTATGGAAGGCTCTTGATAACCCAGGGGCCTGGGGCTGGGGCTTAAAGGAGCAAGGTGATGGAGAGGAACCAACGTTTGTCCATTGCAGGCTGCGATTAGGTAACAAAAGCACAGAACATGCTGAGTAAATAAATAAGGGGCTGAACACGCTGCCCTACGAGGCTGTCCTCCCATCACCCTGAGAAAGGTCAAGTGCTTTCACTGCTATGGCGAAGTGGAAAGGGAACTGCATGGGAGGTAAGGACAGGGGACAGGGAAAGGGCTGGACATTGTCAAATGTGGGCGGCTTCCCCACTACCCACTCTCCTGGGCCTCCTCAGTCTTTGCTGGAAGCTCTTTGTCAGCCCAGGCCGTGAATGTTTCTGCTCCTCTGGTCTTGTTCTGAGCTGTCGTCTCCCCCCTTGCTGTGCAAGCCTCTCTCCTTATGGCACCAGATCTGTCCATGGGCTCGCTCTGCAGCCCTAAGAGCTCCCCTGAGCCAAAGTCTACTGCACTGAGTCCAGAGTCTTGCCCACATCCCCACTGGACCTGCCGTCCCTGCCTCCCCTCGCATGCCCCCTCCCGTGAGGCCTCCTTCCGTTGCCTGAGTCATGGTAATAAGAAGTGACTCCTTTTTTTCCTCCCACTTCCAAATCACCACCAAACCTTGTCCGTTCTGTCTCCCAAATAGCTATCAAATGTCGAGAGAAACTTCTCACTGTATCACAGCAATCGCATCCTAATGGGGTCTCCTGCCTCTCATTTTGTGCCTACCCAGTCTGCTCTCCCACTTGTACTCAGCGTGTCTTTCTAAAGCTTCAACTCCATCCTGTAACTTTGTGGCCTAAACACGTCCACCTCTCATCTACACCCCGGGATGAAGTCCAGAGTCTGTGGGTGTCCTGAGCCCGGGGCTGAGAACTTGTCTTCCTCCACTTCTGCCCTTGTCCTCTGCAGTGGGCTGAAGAGGGAGCCCCCACATCGGTGTCTACCTCGAACCTCAAAATGTGACTATTTTAGATAGGGGCCTTGCAGATGTCATTAAAGATTGAGATGTGTTTATTCTGGATCAGGTGGGTCCTCAATCCAGGGACAATTTTTCCCCGGAGGGGAAAACACAAAGGTGCCCATGAAGAAGTTGTCCACGGGAAGACAGAGGCAGGGATTGGGCTGATGGAGTCACAGACACCAAGGATGGCCGGAGCCACCGGAAGCAGGAAGAAGCGAGGATGCAGAGTCTCGCCTTGAGCCCACAGAGGGAATATGACCCTGGCGACACCTTGATTTTGGATTTCTAGCTGGTGGAAGAGTGGGGGGGATACATTTCTGTTGCTTTACTCTACGAAGTCCGTGGTAGTCATTTCTGGGAGCTCTACGAAATCAACACACTCTGTTTCAGCTGTAATGAGTAATTGCATTTCTCTATACTTGACCTTTCAGGGTCTCCCCCCTCCCTACCTCCCTTCCTCTTCAGCCTGACTCCCGGAAGCCTCTTCATGTGTGTTCCCAGCTGGGTGAGGTGCGTCACCTCTGAGTCTTCAGAGCATGTGGCACTCTGCATACCAGTTGCCTCCCTACTTGCCTGCAGCCCCCACTGGACTGGAAGCCCTGTGGTGACAGGGACATCTTGGAGACACAGCCATGATCCATACCCCCTCCCCCCGCCCATGCCCAGACAACACCTGGCTGCAGCAGGTGCTGAGTAAGCATTTGTGGAATGACTGAACGCTCGCTCTTCTGTCAACCAGGATTCTTTGTGGGTGTTATTTCTAGTTGTCCTTCCAAAAGGCTTGTAAGTCTTTATTTTTATTTTTATTTTTTCCAATTCAAGACACGGAAACCAAGGCTTAAGGGCCTCTGGGGGCTGACCTGAGGGACATAAAGTTCATTCTATTTACAAACCTTTTCATCAATAGGAGTTTCCAAATTTATTTTGCGCTCTCCGCAGCCTGGCTCTCAAAGCTGTAGTTTTCACTGTTCGAAGTCCAAAAGTCAGACTTCACTGAGGAACGTGCTTATGATATCCAGGGGAAGCAGTGGAGGTCATCGTAATGTTGACTTGTACAGAGCTCCAACCTACATGTCCAGACATAGGAAATGTGTGGGAAAGTGCTTGGCCCCTGTCACTGTGATGCTTATGACTGCCACAGGGGAAGAATTGAGTTTGAAGATCAGAAAATCTTTACCACAGTCCAGGATATCCTTGTAGGCAGCTTTGTGGCCTCAGCATCTCTGGGCCAGCTGAAATTGCATTTCTAGGGGAGGGTCCACATCTGTGTTATTAAAAAAAATCCCTGTGCAGGTTCTGCGGCTCAGGGAGGTTTGAAAACGGAGGGAAGAATGGGGAGCCTGGAAGCCTGGGGAGCTTAGATAGGAGAGGAATCCCCATGGGGAGAGAAGGCAAAGATGGAGAAGCTGCAGAAGATAAAGGCAAACTTGGCCGAGGTGTAACTGTGCCCTGGTGGGGAGTGGGGAGATCATTTTCTAGAAGAACAGAGCATCCCCAGAGACGAGTCCCCTGGGCCTCGGTGAACCATCCCACCTACCAAGCCCACTTCTTCCCCATCAGATGCAGTTGTGCCCAGCCCTTACCTTGGCCCCAGTGGGCTCCAGGCCTCGATGGCCACTGGGTCTTGGTTTCTGCTGTCTGCTCCCTACCTCTCCCATATGCTATGTGAGGTCTGGGCAGCTCTCACCTCCTGCCCAGAGCTTCCCTGCACCTCGACTCCACTGTTCTCCTGGAGGCAGAACTCCTTCCCCCTGAGTCTACACCTTGTACCGTTACCCTCATCCTTGTGGCTACACGCACATGCATTGTGTCTGTCTTGCATGTCTCCTGCCCTAAAGAGCTGGGGCAGAGTCCTATAGTGCAAAGGGCATGGGCTTTGGAAGCCCCACACCTGAAAGTGATTTGTCGCCTTGCAATGCACCTGGGAGCAAATGATTAACTCACAGTCCAGCCTCCATTTCTTTGTCCATAAAATGGGAAAGATACCTTCCTCTTAGGGTTCTTGTGAAGATAATGTGAGGCAAGGTGTGGAATGTCCTTGGCATGCAGTAGGTGACTGATAAAACCATGTCGATTAACCAAGGAGCTGGGTAATCATTGCCATGGTTGTAACTAAGACCTCGGAGAGCACTTCCCTATTTTCACTTTTTAAAAATCTTTTTCAAAGATTTTATTTTTAAGTAATCTCTCCACCTCATATGCGGCTTGAACCCCTAACCCCAAGATCAGAAGTCACATGTTCTTCTGATGGAGCCAGGCCGGCACCCACAGTCGGCCTGAGGGTTTTCATCAGTCTCCTCGCTGCGGGCAGGGAGGAGGAAGATTCAGAGAAGTCAGTCATCAAGGCTCACGATGCCCTAGAGGAGCACCTGTGGGGCTTTGAGGGCTTCTTGCCTTAGACCCTCTGCTTTCTCTTGCGCCTTGGGTGGACATGACAGGCATAGGGACAACTGTCTCTGTTTTGGCTCTCCTCCTGGGTGGAAAGCACAGTTCGAAAAGGCTCCCTCCAGGGTGTCAAGAGTTAAAAAAAAAACAAAAAACACCAAAAAACCTAAAGTAAAACCAATGAGTCACTGAAACAGTAATTGGTAAAAGTTTATCATGCTCGCCCCAGAAAGTCTGCAAACCAGGAGCACTCAAACCAAAAGAGGGAACGAGGCTCAGAGGTAAATTGCTAAAAGGCAGCTTACATGGTGCAGAAGCGATTATTCTTCACGATGATGGGTTACAAATTTAGAATTTTCTTAAGGGGCGCCTGGGCAGCTCAGTCAGTTAAACGTCTCCCTTCAGCTCAGGTCACAATTCTGAGGTTCCTGGATCAAGCCCCGCATCAGGCTCCCTGCCCAGTGGGGCGTCTGCTTCTCCCTCTCCCTCCTCTCCACCCCTCCCCCGACGCTCGTCCTTTCTTTCTTGCTCTCTCTCAGTAAATAAATAAAATATTTTAAAAAGCTTTTCTTTTTTTTTTTTTTTTCCTCTAAATGAAGGGGGAACTGGTTGGTAGTTACCTCACATCAATTCTAGAGAACAACGTTAAGTTTTACTTATACGGTTTTCAGAGACTTAAGCAAGAAGTGGCCCAGATAAAGTCAGCTTCTCTTGGCTTGCAAAAAAAAGCTAAATTAAGCTTTGCACGTGTGACTAAACTGGTTTGGTCTGCTCAGGGAATTTTCAAGCCTGGTCGTCGCTTTTGATTTTAACAGGGGTCTTTTGGATAGAACTCAAGGGTGGAACGTGTGGCTGGTGCTCCCGGCTGCCGGGGACGTGGGAAGGGCTGTCATGGTTGGCTGCAGCTCCGGTCATCTTGAAAGGGCCTGGGCTGTGTCATGTTTTGATATGTTGTCCTGTGTCACAGCAGGTGTGGCAATCCCGCTCATGCCATGGGGCAGTGGCGGGATTGGGCACACGCTCTCTGCTTTCATTTCCCCCTTGGGTCCTGTCTGTGCTGGGGCTGCCATCGAGGTCTGGAACAGCACATGTTTTATAGGGATGCATGTCATTTTAGGGAAGGGGTGGAGCTGAAGAGGGGAAGGCTGCAGAAGAGAGGGGGAGGCAGGGGAATGTTGGTGTTGGGAACTTTCTGGAAAGACACTGAGGGGACAGGATCCCCCTGTGCTTCTGCTCTGACTGGCCTGAGACCATACTGATGGGAGACCAGCCAGAGGAGTCAACTCTGAGGCAGCAGAACCCAGAAAGGAGGCCGTGGGCCTTGAGGTGGGAGTGATGGGCGATGGGGCTGGGGGGTGCTGGTGCTGGGCTGGTGTTCTCCTCACCTGCAGACCCCGACAGGAAGCCTGTGGAGTTGTCAAGCTGCCATGTCTAGGCTGGAGCCTGGCTTCCTGGGCCAACAGCAGGCAGCTGAGGAATTTAGTGACATATTTTCAGGACCTTGAATGGGCTCCCCGGGTTTTGGTCTGAGCTGCAGAAATGATCTCATGTGGGTTTTTTTTTTTTTTTTCTCCCTTTGAATTTTATTCTGAACAGAAGAGGTGGCTCTCCCTCCACACCCAAATAGTGTCCCCAGCCTCTTTTCCTCTCAGGTCCTGGCCGTGTCATATGGTGAATGGGGTCCACAGCACACCTCCTGCGGCTCCCCTACCCAGCTGAGGGGTGCGAAGGGAAGCCATCCAGGGCTCCCAGCCCCTCTCCCTGCTGCCAGCCATTCTGCTCCCGAGAGAGCAGCCATCTTTGGGGGATACCCGCTGGCTGGAAGCTGGGGATGCTGAGAGCTGAGAAAGGGGGAAATGCCGCCAATCCTGGGCTTGAGAGAGAGAAGCTGGGAAGTGAGAGGACTGCGGCTCCGAATGGGGAGGAGGAGTGCCAAGAGAAGAGGAAGGAAGAGAAGAGGGTGGTTTGATCTGGTGATTTAATTTGTGTCTGATGTTTGGCTGCCCAGAAATGCACACCGAATGAGGCTCAGCCTCTGACCTCTCACCATTTGAGGTCAAAAGGATCAGTGGTGACCTAGGCACAAGGGCAGGTGACCAGATAGCCCCTCACACTGCCAACTACTGTTTGACGTGAGAAGACACCTAGTTACCAGGAGGAGAAATGCACATTGAACTTTGGGGGTCAAATTGAAGGATAAAAGCACGAGCCTGTTTGGGGGACCCTCAGGGAGGGTCCTCTATGGGCTCAGCTGTGGCCAAAGGGAGAGGACAAGTGTCATGGAAGATGTTGGGAGTGGGGGCAGGGGCGTTAAACTCATAGTGTGTGGCTGGAGAGGGCACCTTCCCTACGTCGGTTCCTCAGAGAAGGTCACTGAAGATCCTAAAACACTTTCACCGTCATTATATCATCTCATCTGTGCATAGACCATGGTTTTTTATTTTTTTTTAAGATTTTATTTATTTGGCACAGAGGGAGAGAGCGAGAGAGCGAGAGAGCGAGCAGGGGGTAGGGGCAGTGGGAAAGGGAGAAGCAGGCTCCCCGTTGAGCAGAGAGCCCAAGGAGAGGTTCCATTCCAGGACCCGGGGATCATGACCTGAGCCGAAGGCCGACGGCCAATCGACTGAGCCACCCAAGTGCCCGTAGCCCATAGCTTCTTGAGGGCAGGGCTGTTGTTCATAGGTCTTACACTCCTTGACATGCCTGACACAGATGTTGGCCCAGAGCCGCGTGAATGATCAGCTGGGCATAACGGCAGGTGTGCAGAGATAGGAATCCCAGAGTTCTGCTATGACTCTAGAGTCTAAGAACCACACCGTGTTCTTAATTATACATTTTATCTGCATAGAGCTTTAGTTGTTTTTTTTCTTTTCCTAAGATTTTATTTATTAGGGAGAGAGAGAGAGAGAAAGAGAGAGAATGGACAGGGGGAGCGGCAGAGGAAGAACCAGACTCCTCCCCGCTGAGCAGGGAGCCCGATGTAGGGCTTGATCCCAGGACCCTAAGATCATGACCTAAACCGAAGGCTGATGCTCCACTGACTGAGCCATTTAGGTTCCCTGAGCGTCTCTTTGTTTCTTTGTTCCTTTCTTTTTTTTTTTTTTTTTAGATTTTATTTATTTATTTGACAGACAGAGATCACAAGTAGGCAGAGAGGCAGGCAGAGAAAGAGGAAGGGAAGCAGACTCCCTGCTGAGCAGAGAGCTCCAGGGAGTAGGTCAAAAGTATGGGAATTGGGTCAGAAACAAAGCAGGAGGTGTAAGAAGGGTGTGTTTTCTGCAGGAGATTATCACTGCCAGGATTTATGATGTCGGGCCACTCCTCTTCCACGAAGAGGGCTTGAGGGCAGATGCTGGGCTGGGATCTGGTGGAGTCTGAGAGATGCCAGCTCTGTCCCTGGGGAGAGAGGATCCCTCAGTGTGCGGCCTCACTTGGAGCCCAGGGGCGCTGAGAAAGCCCTGACACTTTCACTTGGGTGACTCAGGAGCCCAGGTGGGGCTGGGGAGAAAGTGGCCAAGGTTCACTTCCTTCCTGAAGACTGTGCTTTTCTGGGCTGATAGGCCTCCCCAAGAATGACAAAAGTGCCTTCCATGGCACTTTTAAAGAATAAAAACAATAAACATACCCCCCTATACAAACACTCAAGCAAACAAAAACTGGGGCTTCCCATTGTCCAATTGTCCTCCTGGTCTGGACCCAAGGCAGTAGTCTGGACATTCCCCTTTCTCGGATTAATCTGGAATAACTCCCCCTGTGTCCTCTCTTACCCTCATCCCTCCAACATTGTCCAGAATGTAGAGCCTCAACACTGTTGACGTTACGGGTTGGAGACATTCTCGGTTGCAGAGGACAGGGGTCTCCGTACACTGTAGGGTGTTTCCAGCACCCCTGGCTCTACCCGCTAGATGCCAGTAGCACGTTGTGAGTGATGATCCCTAAAAATGTCTGTGGACACTGCCAGGTATCCCGTGGGGGCACAAAACTGCCCCCAAATGGGTAGGACTGATGCACAGTGTAGATACTTAAAGCCTTTAATACCATTGTCAAAGTGTCAAAGTTTCAAAGTTTACACGAGTGTCCTGGTTTTGATTCAAGATAGCAAACGGTATGTTGAATGGGGTCTAGCAAAAGGTGTTTAGCAAACTGTGTATTGAATGCGGCATGATAAGAGCAGCTTCCTGGTTCCTCAGCCTAGGGCAGGCAAATTGTCCTTCTGGAGGCTTCTAATCTCTAACCAAAGTACAGCAAAGCAGCAGAGGCTGCTGCTGGCTGCAGGCATGCTCCAAAGATACGGGTGATGAAATGCCCGCCAGAGCTGGGAGTTTTTGGAGAAATTTGCAGTGTGGTAAGGGATTTGCAGCATGATATTGTTACCTTCCCTTTATTGGAAGCTTCATGAAATCAAGCTATTGGTCTAGCAACTTACGGAGACTGCACAGGCAAGATCTTATTGAAAAACCTGATTTCAAACATTCTGTCCCATCGTTCCCATACAATTTTGAAATATCCTAACTTCGAAGGAATCCCAAAGCAGTGTTTTTCAGCTGGCTTCCCACACCCAAGGGCAACATGAGAGGCCTTTGCCGGACCTTGGCATTGCTTTTGGTACCCTTCCATGTGAGGTACAATCTAGCAGTGAGGCAGGGGCCCTAGTGGTCTCCCGTGCCAAGGTACCACAGGACATGGATTGTAAATGGGCAAAAGGCACATCCTGTGTCCTCCAAAGACCCACGACAGGCCCTGCATGTTGTAAACGTCATTTATGTTACAGACATTCTTGCCTTAAATGGATCATGAGTGAAGGGATAAAGCACTTTACGACAAGGCAAGAACTTCGATTCTGGTCCCAAATTTGACATTTCCCCTCTCTGGGTCTCCCTTGTCTTATGTGTCACAGGATAGAGCTGGACCAGGTGATTTCTGAGTCTACTTCTAGCTCCGACCTCCTCTCATCCTGGTAATGTCCATGATGCTTAAACAGTCCTCAACCCTCATATACGGTGGGCGTGGAGAAAGCAGTTCAGGCAGATGGCGTCCTCTAAGAGCACACAACCTGAGTGCAGAAAACATCAAGGATTTAGAGCCAGATTCCAGGGGTCTGGATCTTTATGAGCTGTGTGATCTTTCCAGAGTTATTTAAGCATGCTGTTTCACCATCTATAAAATGAACATAATCACAGTACTTAGTCACAGAATGAATAATGTTCTTAGAACAATGACTGCCATGTAATAAATTCTCATTATCTATCAGTTATTAATCTTATTACAATACACTGTGAACAACATCATGGTAAAAACAAACAAAATGCTAGGGAGGACTAAGTGAGGAATGCTACCCAAGCCAATGCAGGAAGAATAGCCTATGGCAACTCTGTAGCTCCAACCACGGAAAAGACTCAGAAACCCGGAACAACCAAGCCAACCCAGTTCCCCAGTTCCCCTCAGGCTTCGCCTGAGCCAGCCGGATGTTGTCCAGAGGTGGGGAAGTTTGGTTCCCCGCTGTGTCCTCCCCAGTGTGGCCTGGACCCAGGCTCTCTTTGGGTCACTCCAGACTCATGGAGCTGGAAACAGCTGCTTTCAGGGAATAATCAACTGTTATGTTGAAATAATGGAATTTCCTAGCATTTTAATTGTTTATGGTGAACAAATGATCAGTGATTCAGAGAAATGATATCTACTACTGGTGCTGAACCAAAACCTGAAGTTTCTGTTCAGTCTTAGTGAAGGCAAAGTCATAACTGTCTTTCACACCTAGGCACAACTCAAACACATCAGATCTGGGGAACTGACAGAGCTGACCCTAATGGTAGGTCACCAACAGACATGCTGGTCCCGGAGAAGGGGCATGGGCACCCCAGGTAATGAATAAATCCTAAATTTCTCCTGGCTTTGGGCTTTCTTTTGGCTCTTCACTGAATGCAAGACAATTAATAGGGAAAAGGACAGTCTTGTCAACAGATGGTGCTGGGACAACTGAACAGCAGGTGTGATGGAATGACATTGGATCCTACCTCACACCATATACAAGAATTAAATTGGACCAGCGGTCTAAATTATGAGCTAAAACTATAAAACTTTTAGAATAAAACATAGGAGTAAGTGTTTGTGACTTTGGAGGAGGCAATGGTTTCTTCAGTGTGACACCAGAAACACAAGTGATATGAGAAAAAATAGAGAAATTGGACCTTATCGAAATTAAACACTGTTGTGCTTCAATGGGATAAAATTTAACTGTAAAAAAAGGAATGAAGTACTGCTAAATGTAAAAAGCCAGACAGAAAAGGCCACATATTGTACAATTCCATTTCTCTATAATGTCCAGAATAGGTCAAAAGAGACAGAAAGTAGATTCGCAGGTTGCAGAGGCTGGGGGGTGATGGGGGTGGGGAGTGACCATTAGTGGATACGCATTTTCTTTTGAGGCTGATGAAAATCATCTGGAATTTGGTGGTGGGGCTGGTTGTGCAACCTGGCGAATATCCTAAAAATCGCTGAATTGTATACTTTAGAAGGGTGAATTTTATGCTATGTAAATTATACTGCAAAAAAAAAGTGGCTGTCAAGTGAGACCTTTCCCCCTGCCCACCATACCTTTCCGCTCTTTCCTTAGTCTTTTTTTATCTGCATTACCTCAAACCAAGTATATCTATTCATTTGTATTCATCTATTTGCAGTTGATTATCTTTAATATATCAGAAATTTATTTTGTCCTTGTTCTATGTCTTCTTGTTAATTTAACTCATCTCGGGGCACCTGCTGGCTCAGTCCACAGAGCACATAACTCCTGATCTCAGGCTCGTGAGTTCAAGCCCCAGATTGGGCATAGAGCTTACTTAAAAATAAAATAAAATTTTAAAAAAAGCTCAATTTTTCTAGCCTTACAAAATCTTGAACATGTGATGCTGGCATATGCAAGTGATCTCCTCAAGTTACATAACATCTATAAATGTGACAAATGTATATCTTTCACTAAGACATTGATTACAAAGTATTGAATAAAAATTGGTCATCAGCAGAAAGAGGCATTTTACCTTAATAAAATGTATCTTGGAAATTAAAACAACCCCCTATGGTATGTATGAGAATAATTCTGGTATCCGGAGTGACTGACAGAGTTTAAGTCAGTGTTAGTGGTTTCTGTTGACTCTCGCTCGTGCTACCGTATTTCCTCATGTATTTTATTTTATTTTATTTTAAGATTTTATTTATTTATCCATTTGACAGACAGAGATCACAAGTAGGCAGAGAGGCAGGCAGAGAGAGGAGGAAGCAGGCTCCCTGCTGAGCAGAGAGCCCGATGCCAGGACCCTGGGTTCACGACCCGAGCCAAAGGCAGAGGCCCTAACCCACTGAGCCACTCAGGCGCCCCTCCTCATGTATTTTAAATTTTGGATTGTAAATGCATGTTTTGCAAGATTGCATCTGTGAGATTTTTGTGTGGTGTCTGGGCAGCAGTATTGCATTTGAATCTCATGGTGCTTTCAGCCTGAGATGTTAATCTCTTACCAGAGGTAAGATGGAGGCTTATTGGATCATACAGATAATATAAACTTGAATGCTGAGTCTAGATAAAGACAGAGCCCTCATATAAATTATCAGGAGACATGCTTCCTATCCAGAGCCCTGGACAAGATAGATAAGCTACCATATTATCTCTTTTTGCAAGAGAGCAAATTCTTTTCCTGTCATTCTTTTTTTTCTTTTCTTTTCTTTTTTTAAAGTAGGTTCCATACCCAGCATGGGGTTCAAGGTGGGGCTTGAACTCACAACTCTGAGATCAAAACCTGAGCTGAGATCAAGAGTCAGATGCTTCACTGACTGAGCCACCCAGGGAACCTCTTTCCTATCGTCTTTTTATCAAGGGTATAAGCCTTGCAAATTCCTGGCTCTGTGTAGGAATTCCAGCTCTGGTACAGGCTTGCCTCAGACCCAGGGTCTGTCGCTGCTGTGGCCTTTAACCTGAAGCTCTTCGGGTACCAAGACTGGTCACCCTCCCACCCCACCTCCACTCCAAACAGAGCAGCCACAGTATTGGCCTGCTTCCTCCCTTGGTTTCTGTTTTCTCCTTTTTCTTTTTGGTTGCAGGATTTTCCTTTCTTTAGTAAATCTCAGTTAATACAATTGAAAGATACTTATTATCTTTTATCTAGCATTTCTAGGGGTTTTTACAGCAGGAAGGCCTGATACCATTTATAATAAATATACATTTGGTCTTGATCCGTGGTTTCTGGCTCACAGCTCCCCAAACCTTTGGAATTTCCTGAGCAACAAGAGCAATGGGAGCTTCTTTTATCAAATATTCCCTCTTTATCCTTAGTTTCTGAAGTCACTTTAGAGCCATAAAAGTGACATGGCTTATCTTATTATTCATAAAAAGGCCTTTCCTGGGGTCGCCTGGGTAGGCAGTCAGTTAAGTCTGACTCTTGGTTTTGGCTCAGATTGTGATCTCAGGGTCTAGATCTGAAGCCCTGTGTCAGGCTCCGTGCTCAGTGAGGAGCCTGCTTCTTTCCCTCTCTCTCTGCCCATCCCCCAGTTCATGTGTCTATGTGCTCTCTCTCCCCCATCCTCTCTCTCTCAAATAAATAAATAAATCTTAAAAAAATTCTTTCCCACCACAGCTGGGTTAATGTTCATGAGAGGACTTTTAGAAAGATCCTAAAGGTGGGGTGCTGGTTGCCAGGGGAACCATCCATGAATAGAGGGGTGGAACTTTCAGTCCCATCCCCCCGACTCCTACGGAGGGGAGGAGGTGCGGGAGGTTGAGTCAATCACCAATGGCCAGTGATTTAATCAACAATCCAATGTAATGAAACCTCAATGAAATCTAAAAGGAGGGGGTTGGAGGGGCACCCTGGGGACTCAGTCAGTTATACCTCTTACTCTTGGTTTGGGCTCAAGTCTAGATCTCACAGTTGGAAAATCAATCAAGCCCCACTTAGGGCTCGGTGCTCAGCATGGAGTCTTCTAGAGATTCTCTCTTCCTCTCCCTCCCTCCCTCTCTCAAATAAATAAAATCTTTAAAAGGAGGGGGTTGGAGAGCTTTCAGGTTGGTGAGCCAGAATGCTGCCCCATGCCACCATGCCAGCCTCCAAACGCCAGGGGGACAAAAGTTCCTTTGTCTGCTACCTTGCCCCAGGTATCTCTTCATCCGGCTGCTGATTCATAACCTTTTCTATTGTTTGTAATACACCGGTCATCTAGTGAGTAATGGGTTTACTGAGTTCTCTGAGCCATTCTAGCAAATCAGTTGAACTCAAGGAGGAGGTCATGAAAACCTCTGATTTATGGCCTGCCAGTCAAGGAGCATGGGGAACAACCTGGTCTTGCAATTGGCTTCTGAGGTGTAGGACGGAATCCTTAACCTGTGGGATCTGCTGCTGGGTAGACAGAGTCAGAATTGAGTTGAATCATAGACACCCAGCTGGTGTCAGGGCATTGTTTCGGGGTGTGGAGAACCACCTTCCGTGTTGGGATTGGGTGCAGAACCCTTAGAAGTTTTCTAAGTTTTCAAGTCTGCTGCACAACCAGAAATGCATGTTCCTATGGCACAATTTCTCCCTATCGACCTGGCCAAGATAACAAGGGCATGAGCGAGGATGAGGGAAGGACTAGCATGCTACTGGTGGAAGCTGAAGCTGCTACATCTATTCCCAGGGGAATTTGGCAATAGTAATTTCATCTCTGGGAATTTACCCTATTGAAAGCATCATGGATATGCATAAAGTTTCAGCTTGAAGGATGTTTGTGTCAGTGTAGCATTTCCAAAAAATTATCAACTGTTTAAATATTCCAGGCAAGAGGAAGAAAAAAGAAGAAGGGGAAGCATTTATGTCAGGAAAGGAAAACTTTCTGAGAAATTCCCAGCAGATAAGGGCCTAGGGTTCCAACGACCAACCACATCTCCTGGCCATCCCTTGTTATAAGGGAAACTAGGAAAGGTAGGATTTTTATTTGGGTACAAAATCAAGGTATTCTTAATAAGAAAGAAGGGAGGAATGGGCACTCTAGTGTTCTTCAATCTGTTCATCTGTTCATCTATCTGTCCATTTGTCCATCCATTCATCCATCCATCTGTCCACCACTCTTATCATCCGTCTATCTATCATCTATCTATCTACCTATCATCTGTCTGCACCTGGAAGGATAGACATAAATTCATCAGAGTATATTCCTAGTTGGTAGAATTTTATTTATTTATTTTTAAGATATTTATTTATTTGTCAGAGAGAGAGAGAGAGAGACTGCACAAGCTGGGGTAGCTGTAGGGAGAGGGAGAAAGCAGGCTTCCTGCTGAGCAAGAAGCCTGATGCATGACTTGATCCCAGGACCCTGAGATCATGACTTGAGCCAAAGAAAGGCACTTAACTGAGCCACTGAGGTGTCCCAACTCGGTAGAGTTTTAAAGGTGATTTTTCCTTTATTTTTGTATATTTGATATTCTATTTTCAGTGAAGATGTATTTTTTTTTTAAAGATTTTATTTGTTTATTTGATGGAGACAGAGATCACAAGTAGGCAGAGAGGCAGGCAGAAAGGGGGAAGCAACTCCTCACTGAGCAGAGAGCCCGATGCGGGGCTCAATCCCAGGACCCTGAGATCATGACCCGGCTGAAGGCAGAGGCTTAACCCATTGAGCCACCCAGGTGCCCCAGAGATGTATTGTTTTTATAGAAAGAAAAATTCATTTAAAAGAGTTGACAGTCGAGGACGGGACGGCACATGGTAGAATTGGTACCCAAACCAGGTCTGGTGCCAGAGAAGCTGTGAGAAACAGAGAACCAAAATATCTCAAGAAGAGAGTTTATGGAGACAACAACTGTGGTTTGTAGGGCATTCTGGTTGTTCTTGGTGGGCTGTTGTTGAATTTAGGGAGAGTCAAAATCTTGCCTGGTGTCTTTTTTTTTTTATTTATTTATTTGAGAGAGAGAGAGAGAATGTGTGTTTGCAGGTGCACAAAAGCCAGTGGAAGGGAGGGAGGGAGGGCACAAGTTTGGTTGGGGGAGAAGAATAGGAGAGGGAGAAGGACAAGCAAACTCTGTGCCGAGCACGGAGCCAGACACAGGGCTTGATCCCAGGACCCTGAGGTCATGACCTAAGCTGAAACCAAGAGTCAGATGCTTAATCGACTGAGCCACTCAGGTGCCCCAAAATATTGTCTGATGTCTTAAAGATGCTGCCTAACCTATTCAGAATTTATAGAACAGGAGGTAGGACTCTGCCACTGCTATAGGCTGCCCACTTATGAAGCTAAAACATCTTGTTATGCGTAGATTTTGCTAACACCCAGGTGGCCGTCTGACACTGCGTATGGCTCCTCATCTCAGCTCATGAGTTGGCTCACACTGTTCCAAGACCTCCTTACTGTGGTGTTCAGCCTCAGAAGACACACCAGAGGTGCCCTTCCCAAGAGAAGATGGCCATATGGCTATGAGCATCATAGCACCTGCTTGGTCTTGGACTTCTCTGGCCCCAGAAGGACAAACAAAATGTGCCGGGGACTCAGAGAAGCACTGTTCACCCCCTCTACCTGCGACGAAGCAGAGGATGACAGAACCATTGACTGAGTTTGCTGTATTTCCTCACCCAGTCCTGAAAACCACTTCACAAGGTGGGCACATATGAATAAGAAAACCAAGGCTCAGGCTGGTTCAGTAACTTGTCTAAGATCCCACAACCAACAAAGTAGGAGAATGACCACAGGTTGTCTGGAGTCCATGTTCATGGTCATTACGTCCTCCTACTCATGACGTGACCAGCCACCTGGTTTGCTCTGGACAGTCCTGGCTTCAGCATTTAAAGCCCCCCATCTTGAGCAGCCCTTCCGTCTCAGGCAAACCCAGATGGTGGGTCACCTGGGCTGCTCTCCTTTCTCTCCTCCAATCCAACCCCTATCAGTCTGAAGCCCACTCCTCATCTTCCCTCTTCTCTGAAGGCCTGCCTGACCTCCACTGAGCCCTGAGTGTGTGTTCTTCACGCGTGGATGCCTTCAGCGCCCACCTGGATGCTGTCGAGGCTGGCTGTTTCCTATAGTGCTTAGGGCAACAATGGGCACATAATTAATACCAAAGGAAAAAAATTCTAGTGGAATTAATGAGTGCATGAACTATTGCATCACCTAAAGCAAAGACTTGCAGAGAATTGTTATGAGTCAGGCATGGTTAGGTGCTGTGGGAAATGAATAAGTGATTTTAATGACATAAACAGTGAATTAATGCAAATAACTGAATTACGTACTGGGATAGGGGCCTGTGCTGTTGGTGATGTCAATGAAAATTAATAAGGGATGTTGCATCACAGGCTTGATGTCTGGAAAAACACCAGTGCGACCGAGAGCAGCAACGCCACTCTGCTTCAGTAGGTCCTCTAGTTTCTAAACTTCCTCACTCACATGATCTCATTCCTCTGACTCCAAGCAGGCCTGGGAGATAAGCAAAGGAGACATGCAAAGCCCCGTTTTATAGGCAAGAAAAGCGAGTCAGAAAGCCACAGCCTGTGATCTAAATCCACAATTAAACAGTGGAGTTTTTCCAGGCCATGCAAAGTGCACTGTTGTGTTCTGTGGTCTGTGTAACTTTCTAAATACTTGAATTCCAGGGCAACGTTTAAAGACTGGGAGATTTCACATAAGAACCTGGATTTCTGGTTTGTTTGTTTGTTTTTAAATTTAAACAATTTAAAAATTTTTTTTATTTTTATAAAAAACATATATATATTTTATTATTAAACATACACATAACATATTATTAGCCCCAGGGGTACAGGTCTGTGAATCTCCAGGTTTACACATTTCACAGCACCCACCATAGCACATACCCTCTCCAATGTCCGTAACCCAACCATCCTCTTCCTACCCCCTCCCCCCAGCAACCCTCAGTTTGTTTTGTGAGATTAAGAGTCTCTTATGGTTTGTCTCCCTCCCAATCCTATCTTGTTTCATTTATTCTTTTCCTACATCACAATTCCAGACTTCAAGCTCTATTACAAAGCTGTCATCATCAAGACAGTATGGTACTGGCACAAAAACAGACACATAGATCAATGGAACAGAATAAAGAGCCCAGAAATAGACCTTCAACTCTACGGTCAACTAATCTTCGACAAAGCTGGTTTGTTCTGACAAATGGAAGATGGGATATCCCTCGTCAGTGACAATGGCTGTCACTTTGGATGAGGCATTGACTCTCCAGTTCTTCCACTTCCAGGACCTTCTAGGCTTATGGCAAGGCCACTGAGGCATCAAAACAAAAAGACCGGACAGTAAGGACGGTATCTCCAGTGCAAGAAGTCTGTGGTTACAAGTAGCCTCAGTGTCTCCAACAGTATTGTCCTCCCTGGGGTTGTTCCAAACAATCAAGGACACATATGGGACTGGCCACATCTACCCAGGCCTCGGGCACGCCTTTCTCCTCCAGGAATCTAGAAGCTGTCCTTGACTTCTGCCTCGCTGTTGTCACAGTTTCCCCTCTGTCATCTAATTGGCAAAGTCATAAGCTGAACTTCTGATTTTCTTTCCCAGTTAGCATTTTCCATCAGTAAATGGCAACTTCATTTGTATATTTGTTCTGGCCCAAACCATGGAGTCCATTCTTGCCTGTTTCATATCCCACCTCAGCAAATCTTGGCTCTGCCTTAGAAATAAATCCTGGAACTGCCTACTTCTTCTGTGCTCGAGCAGACCACCCTGAGCCTGCTTGGACCACTGTAGTAGCCTTGTCATTGTTCTTCCTGATTCCACCACTACCCTGCTGCTGTCTTTTCTCAAAAATGCCACTTCATTAAATTATAAGCAAGATCATATTCCTCTGCTCAAATCCCTCTGGAGTTTGCCAATGGAGTATAAATCTCCACTGCAAAGGTCCCTAACGTGGCTCCCGGCTACTCTCTACCTTCATCTCCACTTTTCTCCTCCCTGTTCATTCTGTGGCAGCCATACTGCTTCCTGTGCCCGCCCCACTGATCTTTGAACACAACAAGCACATTCCTGCCCGGCATCTTTGTACTTGCTGGTAGTTTCAATTATGTAAAGCAGTATAACAGATCACCCAACACGTAGTGGCTTTGAACAGTAATAATCATCCATTATCTCTTGGGATTCTGAGATGGAAACCAGGAGCAGCTTATCTGGGTGGTTCTGGCTTATGCTATTTCATGAGGCTACCGTCAGATGTTGGCAAGGACAAGTCATCTGAAGTTGAGTGGGTTGGGGGGAATCTACTTCCCAGGGGGCTCACCCACATGGCTGGCCAGTTAGTGCTGGCTGTTGGTGAGAGGTCTCTCAGTTCCTTATCACATGGACCTCTCCACAGGTTTGTAAGATGTCTTGAGGACACAGAGGTTGGAACCCTTCAGAGTGGCATAGCCAAGAGATCAAGGTAGAAGCTACAGAGCCTCCTGTGCCAGCCTCAGACAGTCACACACTATCACTTCTGCTGTGTTCTGCTGGTCCTGCAGAGCTGCATGGGGTGGGTGCCCAGGAGGCGGAGATCACTGGCGGCATCTTGGAGGCTGCCATGACGCCAGTGTCTCTAGCTGTTGTGCTCTTCCTTCAGTAACTCCAGGGTTAACTTCCGTGTTCCCTTAAGATCTTTGTCCATAATAGTCCTTATCAGAGAGGTCTTTACAGACCACCCCTTATAAAATTACACCCCCATCCCTTGACATTCTTATCCTGCTTTGCTTCTCTTCACAGCACTTAATGATACCCAAAATGTTTTGTTAGGTCTAGTGTTTGTCTCTTGATGGTAGAATGAACCCCCAGCATGGACACCAGTGTGTGGTGCATGGAAAGTACTTGATATTCTTCATATTAATGAATAACCTCTAATGCATTAAATATTTGTTGAAAGAAGGAAATCTTATCTCTTTAAATAGACTTCCTCACTTCACATCAGGGTATACACGATCAACATGGTTTAGCACTATTGATCTTGACCTTGATCACCTGGCCAAGGTGGGTTTGTCTGGTTTCTCCACTGCAAAGGCCCCAGGTTTTCCCCTTTCCCATTCTACCCCCATCGGAAGGAGCTCACTATGTGTTGCTCATACGTCAGTGTGGGGGAGTTATGCTCCCCTCCCTGAGGATGGATGGTCTGCATAATTTATTTGGAATTCTTCTGCCAAGATTTGTCTCTTCTTCCTTATTTAGTTATTCAATCTTTTTTTTTTTTTAATCAGCATGGATTCATGGATATATATTTTATACTTTGGGTTACAATCCAATGATAGTTGATTTTATTGCTCCAACTGCTCCAGCTCTGGCCATAGAGAGCTCTTTCCGTTGACTTCTGTATTCCTTGGACATATTCCTATGCACGTGCAAGGGGTTTGTTTTGTTTGTTTTTGTGTTTTGTTTATTTATTTTTTTAACATTTCCTTATTTTTTGGCACTGCAAGATGCTCTAGGCTCCTCTGGTTTATTTCTTGCCCCAGGCATAATGTCTCCAAAGAGCTCTGGTTCCTTTTACTGGAGCCTAGTTATTAGAAACCAAGACGTGCGAGTGTCCTTCGAAGGCTCCTACCATTTCCTCAGGCCTAGTTCTTGCTAGACCACCGGCTCCCTTAGTGGTGTCCTGACCACCACCCACGGTATTGCTTCTACTTTCGCTCTGTCCACCCTTCTCGTTCCTCCCTCGGCAGGCAGCAGCCTTCTACGTCATGCATCTGAGTGTGTAGAGACTTTATCAGACGCCATTGCTCTCAGGTTGAGGTTGGAACTGCTCTGCGCGGTGTCAGACTCCTTTTCTGACCTGACTCCTACCCACCTCCCGGCCTTGTATCTTCCCGTCGCCACAACCTGGCGCCTGCTTCCAGGCCAACCAGAACTTGCTTTCATCTCTGTGTCTTTACTCTCTTCTGCACAGGATTTTCCCGTGACTGGGAGACAAACCCTTAGCCCAGGAAGTGTTTGGTACTATTAAAGCATCTCTCTGTCCTTTCTTTTGTTTGGAATTGAAATATAAAAGGCCCCTATGATATGAAAAGTAAATATTTGGTCTTTTCCCCTGGCTCCTGGCACCCAGCTCCTAAATCCCTTGGAATTTCCTGAGTAATAGGATTGTCTTTTGTTCTAATCAGGCCACTCTTGGTGGGCCCCTGGGTAGCTTCAGGAATCAGGGCTGGTCACCAGAAAGACCCAGGCATGATTAGAGGGTTGGAACTTTAAGCACCGCGCTGCCTTGCAACTTCTAGGGAGAAAAGAGGGCCAGGAGATTGAACGAATAACTAATGGTCAGTGATTAACTCAATCATGGCTACGTAATGAAACTTCCATAAAAACCCACAAACGGGGTGCCTGACTGGTTCAGTCAGTGGCGTGTGCCACTCTCGATCCTGGGCTTGTAAGTTCGAGCCCCACATTAGGTGTAGAGATTACTTAAAAAAATAAAATCTTAAAAAAAAACCCAAACCCATAAACAGTGGGATCTGAAGGGCTTCTGGGTTGGTAACATGGTAATACACCATGGTGCTGGGGGTAATGTGCCCAGAAAGGGGGGGCTGGAAGCTCCCATTCCTCGCCCTACTCATCTCTTCCATTTGGCTGTAATAACCTTGATAGGAAACCAGTCAATGTAAGTAAAGTGATCTCCTGAGTTCTGTGTTCTGTTCTAGCAAATTACCGAAACCGAGGAGGGGGTCATAAGGACTCCTGATTCAGCTGCTCAGTCAGAAGCATAGGTGACAACCTGTGATTTGTGGTGCATCTCGGGTGGGGGCAGTCTTGTAGGACCGCGTTCCTTAACCTGCGGGGTCTGCGCTAACTCCGGTAGTCTGTGCCAGAACTGGAATTGAATTGTAGGCCACCCAGCTGCCGTCTCAGGAGCTGGAGAATCGGATGATATGGGGACAACTCCTGCGTATTTGTTTCCAGAAGTGTTGAAAGTAAAACCAGTTCACCGCCCTGCTGCTAGTTTGCTGTGGTCCAAACTCCGTGATACGGTCTAGAAACGTGTATGTGCCTGTGTGTGATTGTGTGCACGTGTGTGTGTATCTGTATGTGCGGCATGTGTGCGTGCGTGCGGTGGGCACGGGGCTGAGCTGATCTTGCCTCTTACTGCCCTGGACCTGTGTCTCATGAAGGGGGAGACACTTGAAATCCTTATGGTGTCAGCATCTGGGCACGCTCTTGCAACACAGGAGATTGTCAAGTATTTGTTTCTTAAATCATTAGCAGGATGAATAGCTGAACCACAACAACAAAAAAATGATTAAATGTAAGGATGTAAGGATGGGTAAATGAACAGACGAACTGGTTGTCTCTTTCTTATTTGCCCTCTGGGTTAAGAGTGGTTTCCAGATTCTGATTTTTTTTTTTTTTAAGATTTTTAAAATTTATTTGACAGAGAGACACAGCGAGAAAGGGAACACAAGCAGGGGAAGTGGGAGAGGGAGAAGCAGGCTTTCTGCTGAGCAGGGAGTCCTACTTGGGGCTCGATCCCGGGACCCGGGGATCATGACTTGAGCTGAAGGCAGATGCTTAACGACGGAGCCACCCAGGAGCCCCTCCAGATACTGACATTTTGGACACTGATCAGGACTGAAGGGAATTTTGAACACCACAGTAGTTAGTCCATGGGGGCACATACATGGGCACGAACACTCGTGCACTGGTGGGCATCAGCTCCCCTTTCTCCACAGTATACCAGTGGGGAAAGTGGAGTGCAGTGTGTGAGAAGCCTGCATTAAGCTCATGCCTGGGGTGGGGGGTGCTTCTTGGGAAAGTGAGGTTTTCTTTGTGGCTTAATTAGAAGCAGCACCTTCAAAGGCCACACAACTTCTCAGATGCTGAGAAGGCATATGGGAGGACTGGGTGCGACTTTGAGGAGGACTGTGAGCAGTGCTGGGATCTGAACAGGTGGAGAGGAATGTGAGCGAGGCTGGGGAGATGGTGGAGCAGGGCCCCAGCAGGGGCGGGAGGCAGGAAGGTGGGGTCTTGGGCCCTTTAGGAAAGGGCCTTGAATGCCAGGTGAGGAGCTGAAGTTTTTGCTAGAGAATTTTTTTTTTTTTAAAGATTTATTTATTTATTTCAGTGCCTGAGATCATGACCTGAGCCAAAATCAAGAGTTAGAAGCCTAAATGACTGAGACACTCAGGCACCTCCTCCCCAGAGAACTCTTTTAATACAGATCATCAACAAAGAAATACACCGTTATTTTTTATTTTAAAGTAATAAATATTAATTGCAAAAATATTGAATGCTATGGAAACGAATAAAGACAAAAAAAAATCACACGCCAGCGCATCACCCAGAAAAAGCGGTTGTTAACCATTTGATGTTTTTCCTTCCAGTAATTTTTAGATGCAGTCATATGTGTATGACGGTTTATGACTTATTTTTAAAATGTAATTAATAATTTAAAAAGAAAAACAAAAAAATTTAAAAAAAAATAAAATATAATCAACATACACAAGAAACAACAGGAGTTGGCGAGGCTGTGGAGAGAAAGGAACCGTCTCCCGCCGTTGGTGGGAATGCGAAGTCGTACAGCCCCTCTGGCAAACAGTGTGGCATTTCCGCAAAGCTAAAAATAGAGCCACCCTACCGTCCAGTAATTGTCCTACTGGGTATTTACCTGAAAAATACAAAAACGCTAATTCAAAGGGATACACGCTTTGTTTATAGCAGCATTATTTACAATAGCCAAACTACGGTGACCGCCCAAGTGTCCCTCGATAGGTGAATGGAAAAGAAGATGTGGGTTATGCACGATATACAGTGGGATATGGTTCAGCCGTGAAAAAGAATGAAATCTCGCCAAGCGCGGCAGCGTGGATGGAGCCAGAGAGTATAACGCGGAGTGAAATAAGTCAGTCAGAGAAAGACAAATACCATATGGTTTCTTTCCTATGTGGAATTTAAGAAACAAAACAAATAAAAAAGAGAGAGAGAGAAGTAAACCAAGAACAGTGTTTCAACTACAGAGAACAGACTGATGGTTATTAGCGGGGAGGGGGATGGGAGCAGAGGTGATGGGGACTAAGGAGAGCACTTGTTCTGTTTTGTTTCATTTTTTAAAAAGATTTTACTTATTTATTTGACAGAGAGATACACAGTGAGAGAGGGAACACAAGTAGGGGGAGTGGAAGAGGGAGAAACAGGCTTCCCGCTGAGCAGGGAGCCCGATGCCGGGCTTGATCCCAGAACACTGGGATCATGACCTGAGCCAAAGGCAGACGCTGAATGACTGAGCCACCCCGGCGCCCCTAAGGAGAGCACTTGTGGCGAGCACTGGGGGATATATGGAAATGGTGCGTCACTATACCATACACCTGAAATTAATGTAACATCGTATGTTAACTAGCTGGAATTAAAATAAAAAATTAAAAAAAAAAGACATGGATGTGTTATTTTTTTTAAAAAAGTAATACATTGTGAGCATTTCCTATGAAGCAAACAATCTTTTAAAACGTGATTTTTAAAGGCTGCGTAGGATTCTATCTATAATTTATTTAAATAATGTCCTATTAGTGGTATCTGATTTTTGTCAATTTTTCAAAGTATAAATGATGCTTCAATGGCATTCTTGTATATGCACATCTATGTGCACCTCTGATTATCTCTTAAGGGTAAGTTTCCAGATACAAATCAAAACCACAATGAGAAAAAAAAAACACACAATGAGATAACACCTCACACCAGTCAGAGTGGCTAAAATTAACAAGTCAGGAAATGACAGATGCTGCTGAGGGTGCAGAGAAAGGGGAACCCTCCTACACTGTTGGTGGGAATGCAAGCTGGTGCAACCACTCTGGAAAACAACATGGAGGTTCCTCAAAGAGTTGAAAATAGAGCTACCCTACAACCCAGCAATCACACTACTGGATATTTACCCTAATTACATTACAAATGTAGTGATCCAAAGGGGCACGTGCTCCTGAAGGTTTATAGCAGCAATGTCCACTATAGCCAAACTATGGAAAGAACCTAGATGTCTATCAACAGATGAATGGATAAAGAAGATGTGGTATGTATATACAATGGAATACTATGCAGCCATCAAAAGAAATGAAATCTTGCAATTTGCGACCACGTGGATGGAACTAGAGGGTATTAATCTGAGCGAAATAAGTCAATCAGAGACAAACAATTATCACAGGACCTCCCTGATATGAGGAAGTTGAGAGGCAGTATGGGGATGTTGGGGGGTAGGAAAGGAGTAAATGAAACAAGATGGGGTCGGGAGGGAGACAAATCATAAGAGACTCTTAATCTCACAAAACAAACAGAGGGTTGCCGGGGGAGGGGGGTTGGGAGAGGATGGTTTCGGTATGGACATTGGGGACGGTATGTGCTATGGTGAGTGCTGTGAAGTGTATAAATCTGGCAATTCACAGACCTGTACCCCTGGGGCTAATAATACATTATATGTTAATTTTTTAAAAAAGAATAAATTTCTAAAAACAGAAGTACTAGGTCAAACCTTCTGTTGATTTGAAAGGCCTTTGGTGTCTCAGGTCCTGGGGAATGACTGCAATTTTTGAGAAGAGGAGTGATCTGGGAAAGGTCTTCTTTTCTTTCCATGTTTGCTGATCACTTTCATCTTTGTGGAAGACAGTCCGGGGGCGGGTCTCCTGCCTGACCTGCACTCTTTTCCAGGAAGGATGCAGTGTCCAGAATGCCCAGGAAGAGGGGCCCTCCCCTTCCTGTTCCTCCTACACATGTCCCCTCCCCCTTCATCCTCCCCATTCCTGGCGCCACAGATGCCACCTCTCTCCCGCCTCGCTGTTGCCATCCCTGACCACACATGTTCTCCCGACCATCCTCCCTGTCCCTGACCATGACCTGTAGGGCCCAGGGGTGGCCAGGCTGGGTAGGGGCTGGGGCCAAGGGAGCTGAGGCTGGGTGGGTAAGCCATGTGCTTGCTGAGCAGCGCTCCCCCCTCCCCCCCGCCCATTAACAAGATCCTCCTTCACCCCATATCCTGGGATGGCAGACGCCCTCCCACAATGTCTGTGAATCTCCGGGCCTATGTGTCCTTGAGTCACTCTGGCTCCAAATCTTCCCTTTTTTCTGTCCCTTGTCTTTGACCCTCACCACCTACTCTACCACCCAGGGACTCTGAGTGTCTTGTCCTAGAAAATGTAACTGGCAATTCAGGGCTTTTAAAAAATTTATTTATTTATTTATTTGACAGAGAGAGAGAGAGAGAGAGAGATCACAAGTAGGCAGAGAGGCTGGCAGAGAGAGAGGAGGAAGCAGGCTCCCTGCTGAGCAGAGAGTCAGATGTATGTGGGGGGGGCTTGGTCCCAGGACCCTGAGATCATGACCTGAGCCAAAGGCAGAGGCTTTAACCCACTGAGCCACCCAGGTGCCCCAATTCTGGGATTTTTATATGAGGAGAGTTTTATTGCAGTTTCAGACAGTGATTACATTAAAGTCCAATATTCCTGTCTTTAAAGTCCCCGCCCCCGCCCTCCCCTCACTTCCATAGTTCCAGCCCCACAGACCTGCTCCAGTCTCTCTCCCCGGCTCAACTCTCCCTCCCTCCCTCTCTCTCTGTCTCCTTCTCTCCCCTCCTGGGTTCTCTCTCCCCCTCCCCCACATGCAGAACAGGCATATGGATAAGGATTCCCATGTCACAGAGGCTGCTTGTCCGTCTGCTCACATGCGGACTGGAGGCAGAGGCCACTGGCTTCCCAGCTCACTCGCGGTCTGAGCTGGCCGAGCCGGTGGCCTCCGTCAGAGGAGGAAGACAGCTCTGCGGTGTGTGGCCCTCGGAGGCTGCCAGTTCCAGCTTCGATCACTCTCTTGCCTCGTAACCTCGCTCTCCTCTTTCCTTGCCCGCCAAGTGCCCTGTGCACTGGGCAGAGTTGTTCTAAAGACGGGATGAGTAGCGGGTGATGATGATGAATCTTGCAAACTGGAATAACTTGAGATCTGGTTAGGACTAGTCTTTAAAAGGTCCTTCCAGGGGAGGCAAACTACTAAGCCTGAAACAGTAAGAAACTAAAGCCAAGGTCTGGGTAAGAAGAACTTTAGGAGGATGTAGAGATGTATCGCACACCGCAAGTTGTGTTTCTTGATGACCTGTTGGGATGTGGGTGGTTAGTAGGGTCCGGGCAGTGTGCTTCAAGGGGTCATGGCCTGGACAGCCCCCAGAGCCAGACCCTCTGCTTCAGACCCTAACATCGCCACTCATCAGTCACGTGACCTTGGGTGGGACACTTAGCCTCTCTCCGCCTCCATTCCCTTCCCTGTGACATGGGCCTGATGATACCTATCTCAGAGAAGTAAGTGAATCCATTCATGTGAAGTACTTAAAAGAGTGTCCGGTACTTAATAAGTGCTCAGGAAATGGGCTCTCTCACGATCATCTGACACAGTCGTCCTGGCCTTGTTCTAACTACTTGTGTGATCTTAGGCAGATGATTTCACACTCCTGTGAGGAGAGGACGTGTTGGACTTCTGGCCCAGTGCGCTTCTCAGCATTGGCACCATTGGTATTTTGGGCCAGATAATCCTTTCCTGTGGGTGGTGGTCCTGCTCACGGCCCACTCACTAGATGCAGGGGCCCAGCTCCCCTGGGTCGAGAACACTGGACTAGGAGCAGAGTGCCCGGGCTCGGGGTCCCGACAATGACTTTTGAGGAGTCTGTGAACCTCCTGAATATTGTATATGAACTCGTGTGTGTTGGGGTGTGTGTGTGTGTGTGCGCGTGCGCGCATGCCTGCTTGTGTGAGGCACACGAGTAAGCTCATGAGTTCATTTTTCTCAGGAGAGATCCCCGGTTCTTATTGGTGTGCCAAGGCAATCTGTGACCCCAAAGAAGCCAAAACCACCAGTCTTGAGCCCCATCTAGCTCCGAAGTTATGCTAGTCTATGCTCTGGGGCGAGGCTGGAGAAAAGGAGGTGATTTTTAGAAAAGCACCGCGTTCCTCTGGTCCCCGTGGGAAGCTCAATGGTTTTTCCCTCCCAGGCTTTCTGATAACCCTTTGCCTCCAACCCCCCTTTCTCCTCCACAAAGCTTCTCCTTACTCTCCCATGTCGGTGATTTCAGGGGCTTTTCCTGGAAAGTCTGAGTGTACCCTCCAAAGAGCCAGCCGCTCCATGCCAGCTCTCCCTCTGTGCCGTCTGAGCGGGATCCTCCTGGCAATGGTGGGTGAGAGGGAAGGAGGAGGAATAGGACTGAAAAGACATAGGAGGAGGGTGTCCTTGGTCTTATGCTGGCTTTGTTCATGCCCTTTCCTTGTTGGTGGTCCTATCCTTGTCATCCTGGGTGAAGCCTGGAATGCCAGCAGCTTCTTGCCTGAGACCGCCCTCCTGGAGGACGAATATTTATGTTGCATCTGGGGTGAGGAATGAACGTATTATGTTCTTTGTTCTCAGCCAGGCTCAGCCCTGGACCTCTTCTTGCCATGGCATCAGATTGAATACTCTTGAGTATTCCACTAAGAATTTGGCTCTTACCCAAGGAAACCTGTTCTCCTTTTCCGTAGAATTGGAACCCCCATTTGGAGTGGATCAGGAGTGGAGGAAAGGGAAAGAAGGGCCAGGCACTCAAAAGGTTCCTGGCTTAAAAAAGAAAGAGGGGCGCCTGGGTGGCTCTACAGGTTAAAGCCTCTGCCTTGGGCTCAGGTCATGATCCCAGAGTCCTGGGATTGAGCCCTGCATCAAGCCTCGCATCGGGCTCTCTGCTCGGCAGGGAGCTCACTCTCTGCCTACTTGTGATCTCTGTAAAATAAATAATTATAATATTAAAAAAAAAAAAAAAAAAAAAAAAAGAAAGGAAAAAGAAAGAAAGAAAATGTTTCTGGCTGTGTCCTAGTTTAAATGAATGAATGGTGACTAGGATGAGAAGAGCAACTTCATTCAAATACGATCCTGCTGGTGTAGGTCACCTTCTAAGGCGCTGGAGCCCCAAAGGCACGCTGCTGGGATGTTCCAGCTTCCTGTTCCCACAGGGAGGGAGTGGATGGAAAGCACTTGCCATTGTCAAGGCTCTTGCTCTCCCTTTTCTTCCCACTTTTGCCTTAAGGGGTGGCTTAGAAGAATTGGTCCCTCCAGCGGGAGTCCAAACCTGAAGTATTTACAAGGCATTGAGACCGAAAAAAAGGCAGATGTAGACCGGGAAGGCTTGGGTGTCTGTCCGAGGCAGCTGGCCCTGTGATTCTCTGCACCCATTGTTGCTTTAATAATCCAGGGCTCTTCTTTCCACAACACGGTTGGGTCACGTAAGCATGGGGCAATCTGGATTTGCAAAATGGGCGAATAGAGGTGTGATTGTTCCCTTTGCAGTTTAACCTTCACTGGTAGGAAAGTAGTTACTAAAAGGTTTTTATTTATTTATTTAGTTGGTTGGTTGGTTGGTTTCACTGGTAGGAAAGTAGTTACTAAAAGGTTTTTATTTATTTATTTAGTTGGTTGGTTGGTTGGCTCCATGTCCAGTATGGAGCCCAACAATGGGGCTCGAACTCGTGATCCTGACATCATCTGATCAAGAGTCAGATGCTCAACCAACTGAGCCACCCAGGAGCCCTATCATTAAAAGGTTTTTAAAGGCAGCTCCCTTACATGAACATTTAATAAGGTTTGATGTCCAAGAGTCCCAGTGCACAACATTCTTTACAGTGTGAAGACTCGGGTCACTGCAGCTTCCAACAGCATCACCACCCTCAACCAGGACTTATCAGATGCCCAAGGGATTTCCGAGGCTGGCGCTTCTGGAGTTTTCTGGGTTCACATAATAGGTCTATGGCACCTTACACAGGAGAAGGGAGGGAGCTATGCGGTGTCTGTCAGGCTCCCTTTCCCCTTGCCTGGGAAATTAGGGCAATGTGACAGAGCATGCTCAGAACAGTTGTTACAATCAAAAGAGACCCTAGACGTGAAAAGAGAGTTTTTCCATGGTGGCGTTCAAGGTGCGGCTAGAATAATACACAGATCGGATGGTACATGGTGTTAACTTATCCAAAAGGCTCAGTGCCACAGAAGAGATGAAGGGAAAAAACAATCATTACAGGGCAGTCAAAATAAGCATATTAAAGCTACGGAATGTTTTTTATGTGAGAGGTGCTATACATATTTTACATATATATAAATACATATTTACATATGACAAGGCCTGTACAGACATAATTTCCTTTAATCCCCGTCTGTGACCTAGTCATTACCACTGCTGCTGATGGGAGAGGAAATGAAAGCTTGCATCCAGCTTATAGACAGGCATTCCAGAGCCCACGTGCACGTGCATACGGTTACACGAACACAGGAACGCCCTCACCGCAGCCTGGATCCCCTCGGTACATTGCTTCCATGGTTCTCACAAGTTGGTAGCTGGGTCTCCAGCGTGCCGCAAACCAGGAGGTGGTGCAGAGCAGGGAGGTTGTGTGGTAAAGAGAGGAGGTCGACAGCCCCACAGGGGGTGCAGGGACAGCAGGTCTAGGAAAACAGGCCTAACAACCAAAAAGGCAGAGTGATCTGGGCCAGTTAGTGTAGGGAAGAGCCCTATCCCCTTCATGTCATCAGCCCTCAGGGGAGTGCTGTGTCCCTGTGTCCCAGGCCAGCACGACAGCAGAGGCTCATCACAGATAAACTAACTTATGCCGAACACATTTCATTTAACAAGATAAGAGAGTGTGTGCACTCATCGACGAGAGTTCCCTGGAAGCTGGGTTGAACACAGAGGCTGCCGCAAGAGTGAGGGCTTTGGGGCAGAGTTAGGGAGAGGAGTACACTGGAGAAAAGACATAGCAGGGAGAGTCGGGGAGGCGCCTTCCCCAACCCCACCGACAATGAGCCTCTGAGTTTTGCCAAGGGTTCTCCCGGAAGGTTCGATCTCTTGCTCACTTTACCCTCTTGCCTTCTCTTCTGGCTCCTGGATGACTCTGGGCTGTAGGACCTGGCACCATGATGTCTTCAGGCAAAGTCCATTAGTCAATACTTGGGGCTTCCTTGGTTCAGACTGGGATCCAAGTTATGCTTGCCTTATTCTTCTGCCCAAACGACCTCCATGTCTAGGGAGGTCTCTAGGACCAGGCTAGCCTCACTCTTTGTGAATAAAATGACTTACAGGGCCAATAGTAAGGTTCTTGTGAGGACAAAATGAGGTGATACATGCAAAGTTTCTAGCACAATGTCTGCCATGGAGTAAGCACCCGATAAAAATGAGTTGTTATTTTAAAAAAGAATAATTATTATTTCCAGCGGGGCTGAAGACTACAGCACTTGAGACCATACTGAGCAGACATAGCTAATGAGATTGTAACCTCTTCAGAAGTAAAGAAATTGGATAAGCAAGAGAATGTTGTAATAAAATGAGTATTTTCTGACCTCAGACTTAGGGAAGCTGGGGCGGCATCATTTGATGCCTATGACCAGAAAGCAAAGTTTATGTTCTCGTGCCAACCCAGAGATTAATGCCATAGCCTCGAATGAATTAGCTGTATCCCTCTAATCTGGAATCAGAATGATACCATCTACCTCCTTGGGTGGGATGAGAACACGGACTGTCTGGGAATCCAAAGCCTTGAAGATCCAAAGGGAGATTTGTAAAGTAGATATCTCTCCCCTCTGGTCTTGTCCACAACTAGCCCAGACTTGACCTGACACCCAAGAGTGAAGGAGATCCTACTTTAGATAACCAACAGAGTCATGAAGACTAACTGGAAAGTACATGGGAGAGCAGGATTTGGGGTAAACGAGAACTTGCATGGGATGAGAGAAGAGCTTTTGGATTAAAATGGTGAATCAGAGGCTTTGGGGGATTAGCTTATTTGACATTTTTGGTAAACCCACCACAACAAGACTCTGGGAGCCCCCATGAAAACAGGAACTAACTATGAATTAGGATTTTCCAGAGAAACAGAACCAATGGGATGTCTCTATCTCTGTGTCTGTATCTATCTTCTACAGAGGGAGATTTATTTTAAGGGACTGGCTCATGCAGTTGCAGAACCTGGGGAGTCCAAAATCTGCAGGGTAGGCCAGCAGGCTGGAACACCAGTGAAGAGTTTCAGTCTGAGTCCAATTCTGCTGGTAGAATTCATTTTTGCTCAGGAGGGACCAGACCTCGTTTTATTAAGTCTTTCAATTGATAGGATGAAGTCCAATCATCTTATGGAGGGTAATCTGTGAACACAAAGTCTACCAACTTAGTAGTTCATCTCATTCAAAAACCACATTCACAGGAAAATCTAGAATAGTGTTTGACTAACTGGGCATTATGACCCAGCCAAGCTGGCACGTAAAATCCATCATCACAAACTAAAAATGCAAGGCTGAAACTATTGGTCCTTAACTGGTGGTGTAATGCTTGGAGATAGGAGCGTAACTTCTGATGAACTTCCAGAATGCCTCATGTTCATGCTTTCACAGCGTGGGAGGTGGGAGTACATTTCCTGGGTCAGAGTTTAGTCTCCTGCTTCTGGCATGTCCAAGTTCATGTTCTTTCCTCTTGACTTGAGATGAGAAGAGAAACTTGAATCTGCTTAGTGATTTGTCTGTAAAGTTTCCATCTCTTTCCAGAACTTAAAAGGTACAGTCCTAGTGAGGTAACTTGGCCATTTGGCATCGAGATATTTGGAACAGATTTTCTCTGCCAATGCAACACTTGGCAACCATTGTACAATAATTTTATGCTTATGTCCAGCCTAAACTGTGAACAGTGTAGTCAGTGTTATGAATTCATGAATAGAAACCCTGGCGCTTTAACTGCCCAATGCCCAGTTCCCAAGCATGGGAAAAGGAGCCCTTCTTCGGAGCAGACATAGGGGAACATTCTTAGCAATTCTACTCACAGACTTCAGGGTGAAATGTTGTCAATAGAAGGCAACACCATATGAAGGAGGTTCTCATGACCTTATTGCTCCTGTAGCTGGCTTGGGGTGACCTCCCCCAGGGCCGCCTGAGAGTCCTGGGGAGCCAGGCAGGCGATTTCATAGTGAGCAGGTTCCTGCCTAATCAAAAAGTTTCCCAAGAAGGCCAAAAGTTGTGTGTGAGAGACACTGAAGTAACAAGCATCCTATCACTTCAAGAGCTAGTCACGTAGCTGGAAGAAGAGCATCCAGCTGATGGTCTCCCCAGATGGTCATTTCAGTGAACACAGAGACTCAGCTTTGAGCTGAGTCCTTCAGCCTGAAGGTTGCCAGGAAATGAGAGGAACAGCTCCCTTTCCCACCAACCCTTCCTCCAAAGCACTCCAAATAGGCTTGGTCAGGCCACTAGGAAGTTCTCCTCCAAGACTGGTGTAGGGGGCAAGCATGCCCCCTGTGTTGATGGGCAATTCTGGTTATATTTGCAGAGTCACAGGTGTCCCAAGGAGCAGGGGATTGTTGTAGCAACATACTGTGTGGGATCAGAAGGTGCACCGCCTATCCCCCGTGCTCACCTCTCATTGTTTTCCGCCTCAGAGGAGAATTTACAGTCCCCGACTGTTACACTCCAAAGGCTGTGCGTTCATCTGGAGCACAGGGAAACAATTCTGCTTCTTACACACAACCTGCCAGGGCCAAGAACTCACACATGCCTTATAAATATAAGTGCGTTTTGCTACTGGTCAGCTAATTCCTTGATTATGAACGTTGGTCAGACAAACTGGCTAACAAAGTATGCGGAAGGATAGAAAGACATTAGATACTTTGGATCATGAATCCTAACAGACCCAGCATTTGGCCCACAGGAGGATAAGGGCCTTCAGGTTGGTGTGCTTGGTTACAGGAACATTCTAAATTGGCCGTGAAAGAAAATGGCTCTTTTGTTCTTGGGATACCTCATGTTTTAAGAATTGATCCAGGCCTATCTGGATTTGTTCTGTTTGAATTTGATCTGATTCTGTTCCGTTTGGTGAATTAAATTGTTGGACACGTGCTATTTGGAAGGGACAAAAAGAAAGAAAAGAGAATATGTTCTGTTTCTTTAAGGAGCTGATAGAATTATAAGAGGTACACCATTGACACAGTCAACAGCTACAAAAAGTGCTTGACACCCAGGCGCCCCAATGGTCAAATATTGAAAACAAGCAGGAGAAGAGACAGATCTTTACAGAAGCATTCCACACAATGGATGTCAATACTCTCACTTTGGGGACAGGGGTGGGGCAGGGAGGAATTTAACCTATTCCTGTCCCTACCCAACTTGTGGACCAGACTTAGGGACTTGCTTCCAAAGACAGAGAGCAGAGAGGGGAAAATAGTAGGTTCACTCAGGGGAAATCTGGTAAACACCACCTGATCAGGTGACCAAAGTTGTGACATCTCTGGTGAAGTTGATGTCATGGGTCCCCCCTTTGTATGAGTCAGGCTTTCCAAAGAAATAGAGAAACAGAACCATATAAAATATGAGACAGAGAGATTTCTTATAGTAAGATTTATTATTGGCTCACAAGGTTATAGAGGCCAAGAAATTTCATGATCTGCCATCTGCAAGCTGGGCAAAGCAATGGTGTAATTTGGCTTGAGTCCAAAGGCCCGAGAATCAGGGTCTGGTGGTGTGGGTTCCAGTCTGAGACCAAAAGACTGAGAATCAGGAGTGCCAATGTCTGAGGCAGGGGAAGATGGATGTCCCAACTCAAGTAAAAAGCCAATGTGCCCTTCCTCTGCCTTGTTGTTTTATGTGGACCCTCAAAGGAATGGATGAGGCCCACCCACATTGGACAGTGCCATCTGCTTTACTCAGTCTGCTGTTTCAAATGCTAACCTCTTTCAGAAACACCCTCCCAGACATACCCAGAAATCATGTGTTACCAGCTTTTCAGGCATCCCTGCACCCAGTCAGCTTGACACATAAAATGAAGCATCACACCCGATAGGATAGGATGTGATGGGAAAGACACTTCGCTTCTGTGTATTCTTTTCAAAAAGCCTGTAACCCCAGTCCAGTTGTGAGAAAGCATCAGACAATCCCAAACTGAATGTATTCTGCCAAATACCTGACCGGAACTCCTCAACACTCTCAAGGTCATGAAAAACAAGGAGAGGCTGAGAAATTGATATATCAGAGACCAGAGGACCCGAATGAGACCTAAGAGCTCACACAGTATGGGACCCTGGATTGGCCCCGGAACACAGAAGAAAGCACATTTAATGGAAAAACCAGTGGCTCCCAAACAAAATGTGGAGTTTGGTTAATAGTGATGCGCCATATTGGTTTCTTAGTTTTGACAAATGTATCGGGGGAAGGTGATTATATTAGGGAAACCAACATGGGGCAAGCAATGTGTGGGAACTCTGTACTAGCTTACAACTCTTCCATAAATCTAACGCAGTTCCAAGATAAATAGTTGATTAAGAAAAAGAGGGCATTTTCCGTAGAACTAAGGTTTTGGAACTCTTTAGGTTTTCAGGCTTTTCCCCGTCCATTTGATGATGAGATTGTTGTGTTTGTAGCATCCGTGGGGTGAGCGAATGCAGATCAGCAAACAGCTGGTATAGTGCAAGGCTCCGAGCCTACATACTGTGGTCAAATCCTGTCTCTGCCACCTACCAGCTGTGTGGCCCTGGGCAAGCCACCTAGCCTCTCTGAGTCTCAGTTTCCCGTTAAGTAAAATGGGGATCATAACAGTAATTTAATTGTACTATTCTCCTAGGGCATTGGGGGAGTGAAATGAGTTGATCCATGTAAAGATCTATGTATCTTAAGACAGAGGCTGACAAAGGGGAAATACTATGTACATATTATTGTCACCAAAAAGTCATTCATTTTTTTAAGTGACCTTGCCTTTTGATCATAGCAATATCAACATACATTTAAAATTTAGGTGTGACACGTACTATTTATTCAGTATGTGAGAAATATGGGTCAAGGATTTGTATGTGCAAGGATAGAACCAGGTCTGCATATTGTTTTTCAGGGGTTTTTGCAATAAAACTTTGCCTCACCGGACTTGCACCCCTGGGCTAGTCTCTACAGCAGCATGGTGACATGGTAACATCTCTGGGTAGAGGATGTGGATATCCTGGGTCAGGTACAGGATAATCCAGGACTTCAGAGAGCATTGGGTCTCAGTGGAGAGGAGGAGGATGCTGGTCAGAGCCTAGAGTGGCTCCCCAAAACAGTACCTGTATATTTGGCAAAGAGAGCCCTAAGAGGTCTGAATGTTAAGTACAGGGGAAGAAAGATCAGGGCTCCAGGACCAAGATTTTTTTTTTTGTTTTAACCACAAAGGAGGACATGGCCACATAAGTCATATATTTTGTCTCATTATGAAATGAACCAAGATCCATCAAGAACCTCTTTTAAAAATTTCAGCTTTTAGCTTTACGTTCGTGGAAACACATTCTCCAACCCCCATGCAAAGATTGCATCAAAAACATAAATGCCTTTCCCTCCTTCTGAGAAGTATGACCTGATCAAAGAGATCATGAGCTCCGGGGATGAATGCCCAAGTGCCATTATTGTCTCTACCGTGGCCTGTGTCCCCTCGGGCAAGTTACTCAACCTCTCTGTGCCTCCATTCCTTCTTCTGGCAATTTAGGCTAATAAACAATAGGACCTTCCTCACAGGGTTGTTTTGATGATGAATTGAGATAAGAAGCGAGAAGACCTTAGAATGCTGCCTGCCGTGATAAACTTAGGATAAACACCAGGCAACAGTTCTGAGGGCTGGGGATGGGGTGGGGATAGAAAGCCAGACTGTGGGAGACAGGGAGGTAAGTGAACACACTTAGTTCCTTCATATTGTTTGTCTTTAGAAATTTTTTTTTTTTTCCTTTTTTGAGGCAGGTGGAGAGGCAGAGGGAGAGAGAGAATCTTAAGCAGGCTCCACACCCAACATGGAGCTGGATGCCAGGCTCCATCCCAGGAGACTGAGACCATGATCTGAGCCAAAACGGAGGGTCAGATTCTCAACCAACTTTGCCACCCAGGTGTCCCTTGCCTCTAGAAATTCTCAATTAATCCTCCTTTGAAGTTGGAGTGTTCTTTAGGGCCTCAGAGCACAGGCACACGGGATGTTCTGGTTTTTCTTGTTGATCCTGTAAATCCTTGGTTCTGCCGCCTCTAGGCTTCTCGTTACTTCCGCAGCTAGAGATGCCCAACTCCAGGAAGGGGACCCTGAGGGTCAGAAACTTCCCCACCACCTCCCTTCCTGCCTGGCCAGTTGCCCCAGGGAAACCAGCAGTGGCCTCTCATCCAGCCCCAAGAGCAGGCAAGAAGGTGTTACATCATCTCTTAGCTCATTTTGGTTCAGAACCCTGAGCCTGTCTGGGAAGGCAAAGGGAGCTGAGGTGGCAGGAAGCAAAGGGTATTTTCATCAGGAAGGAGGAAGGGAATGAGGAAAATGAGGCTGTTTTTGTGCCCTGAAAACAAAGCAAACTTTTCTCTCAGAATTCCCCCAGGCTTTAGGGACAGTCCTAGATCTTTCCTGGAATGAACCTCCAGGACCTGGTTGTTTCTCCCCTTGAATGTGGCCGAGTGGTGAACTAAAAACATGCCACCTGACCTGATTACAGAGGTTTGCAGTGCTGTTTATTTTATTAATTTTTTTATATTTTATCCATTTTATTTTATTTTTTATTAACATATAATGTTAATAAATGTAATATAAATATAATGTATTCTTTGCCCCAGCAGTACAGGTCTGTAACTCATCAGGCTTACTTCACAGCACTCACCATAGCACATACCCTCCCCAATGTCCATAACCCAGCCACTCTCATCCCTCTCCCCTCCAGCAATCCTCTGTCTGTTTCATGAGATTAAGAGTCTCTTATGGTTTGTTTCCCTCCTGATCCCATCTTGTCTCATTTTTGCCTTCCCCACTCCGCATAACCCCCTGCCCTGCCTCTCAAATTCCTCATATCAGGGAGGTCATATGATAATTGTCTTTCACAGGTTGACTTATTTTGCTCAGCATGATACCCTCTAGTTCTATCCATGTCATTGCAAATGGCAAGATTTCATTTCTTTTGATGGCTGCATAGTATTCCATTGTATCTATATATACCACATCTTCTGTAACCATTCATCTGTTGATGGACATCTAGGTTCTTTCCATAGTTTGGTTATTGTGGACATTGCTGCTATAAACATTCAGGTATACGTGCCCCTTCGGATCACTACATTTGTATCTTTAGGGCAAATACCCAGTAGTGCAATTGCTGGATCGTAGGGCAGCTCTATTTTCAACTTTTTGAGGAACCTCCATGCTGTTTTTCAGAGTGGCTGCACCAGCTTGCATTCCCACCAACAGTGTAGGAGCGTTCCCTTTTCTCCACATCCTGGCCAGCATCTGTCATCTCCTGACTTATTAATTTTAACCATTCTGACTGGTGTGAGGTGGATTTCATTGTGGTTTTGATTTGTATTTCCCTGATGCCGAGTGATGTTGAACACTTTTTCATGTGTCTGTTGGCCATTTGGATGTCTTCTTTGCAGAAATGTCTGTTTGTGTCTTCTGCCCCTTTCTTGATGAATGAAAGAGGAGAGATCACAACCAACACCAAAGAAATACAGACAATTATATTATAATTATTCATGAGGATGACCGAATAATTTAACTAGAGTTAGGGTGGACTTGTGTCTCCCCAAATTCATATACTGAAGTCCTAAGCTCCGGTCCCTCAAAATGTCACCTTATTTGGGGCGCCTGGGTGGCTCAGTGGGTTAAAGCCTCTGCCTTCGGCTCAGGTCATGATCCCAGGGTCCTGGGATCGAGCCCCGCATCAGGCTCTCTGCTCCGTGGAGAGCCTGCTTCCTCCTGTCTCTCTGCCTGTCTCTCTGCCTACTTGTCATCTCTATCAAATAAATAAATAAAACCTTTTAAAAAAATAAAATAAAATAAAAATAAAATAAAAATAGATTTTCTAAAAAAAAAAAATGTCACCTTATTTGGAAAAAAAGATGGGAACTGATTGGAACTGATGAACTGATTGGAATAACCAATAACCACTTGAAATTCAAAATGATACAGAAGATGGTGCCACATTAGTCTTGTCAACTGTCCACTTCTCCAAAGTGTATGCTTATGTGGACATTCACCATGTCCCAAACTGGGCAAATTCTTCGGCTGCTGACCTGCTTGGGATTTCCCAGGTGTTATGTGCCTCTCTCATTTGAAACTATCCCACAGAGCAGGCAGGCTGCTGGGCGGGTCTGAGGCTGACCCAGAACCCCTGTCAGAGTCTACAGTGTCTGAGCTGTATGGTCTAAGGTTAGTCAGGTGACCTCTCTGGGCTAGTGTTTTTCTCTGAACTCTGGGGCTTATGATACTTACCTTATGGCTTTTGAAAGGACCAAGGGAGGATCTGATGGAGAAATGCTTAGAGAAGAGTAAGTGCCAGCAAGACGGATGGGCTGCCGGCTCTCTGCTCTGTCCGCTCTTCTGCCTCCCATGAGGTGGCTTGGCTGTGGGCAGAGATAAAGCCTGCTGGCTCCTGCCAGGAGCCACCCTGCAAGTCAAAGTTTTGCTGTCATTCCTGAAAACTTAATGACATGGAATAGGACTGTCCTGTTGGAACAAGGATCCCTGGGCACTGTTCTGACTAGGACCTGCCAATCTCCAGGCTGGTGTTGTACCTACTGAGAGGGTGTTGGTCACAGAGAAGAATGTGGGTTGGGTAGAACAATTTCAGGGACATGGGGAAAAAATACCCCTTATTTGGGTCTCCTATCTGGCTTGATAGACTTTGAAAATGCCCACTTAGAAATGCAGTTCTTGGTTTTCACTGAAGCGTAAATCCCCTTGGAAGGAGTAATTGGATACCAGTGTGAACCGTATATGTCAAAGTTAGTGAGTCTGCCAGCTCTCTGCTGGTCCAAGAACCCAAGAGTTGGAGGGGAAGAAAGAACAGGGAAGGGAAGAGGGAGAGAGGGGAAGTGAAATGCAGACCAAGGACAGAGGATAGGATTGTGCAGTTACAGAGGTTAGCACATTTCTGGTCTGAAATAAAGTTTGGGAATTGCCTGTGACTTGAAAATGGCTAAGATCTCCTTTCTCTTTGGCATCCAACAATTTTGAGTTAATTGAATTTATTTTGATGTTTTGCTATTTATCAATTAATAATTTAATTTCCAAGATAAATTTTTATCCATTTAGAGGAAACATCAGATGCATTTTCTCCTAAACGATCTACATGGCGCGCCTGGATATTGAAGTGGGTTGGTCATCTGACTCTCGGTTTTGGCTCAGGTCATAATTTTAGGGTCATGAAATGGAGCTCCGTGTCCAACTCTGCACTCTGTGCCGAGTCTGATCAAGATTCTCTCTCCCTCTCCCTCTGCCCCTTCCCTAGCTCACTCTCTCTAAAATAAATAAATAAATCTTAAAAAAAAAAATGAACTGGGCGCTAGTGGTTGCATGGTGCTTTAGCAAGTGTGACAGCATATTGACTCACATTATCACACATTCTGCAATAACTCCCCAATGACTTCTCTGCTTGATCCCCTTGCCAGGTCTTTGTGGGAGTTCTTGTTCTTTTCCTGGAAGGGTGCTTTATAAATAACACATCTTCTATAATTTTTTAAGGTGGTAATGATGATGAGAACGATGGTGCTTTAATGAGCCCACCTCCTCATTTGTTTTCTTAAACAATCTCTGTCTCCTTGACCTTCTTTGGTAGCACACAGCAGGAAAAGAATGGGTCCCCCTAGCCCTCCCCAAAAAGCTTCAATCCATCCAGATTACTTCCTCTCTCTGAGTCTTGGTTCCCTCATGTTAAAATGACACCAGTTTGGATGCTTACAGGGGTGAAGCAAAGTGAGTGAGTGAAACGAGACTGGTGGAGACTGTTGCAGGCTGGAGAGGCTGTTCTTGTGTAAGGGGTGGTGGCTGTTGGGTTCCAGATGTTAATTCTTGTAAAAATAAAGACCCATTTCTACCACAACACTTTCTCTTTTTCCAAAGAAATTCTGAAAGTCATATATTTTTTTTTTAAAAAACCATCTGATTATTTAAACGTTGGCAATGAATTCAGATTTTTTAAAAAGGGCTGCAAGTCAGACAGCTCAAACTGAGAGTCAACAACAGCCTGTTATCTCGGAATGGAACAATTCAGAAGGCCCCCCTCTGTAAGCAGCCTGTGGTTCTTTAGATAATGTTAATGCATGGTAAGAAGGGAGACTCTGATTCCCTTTCTAGTTTTAAAGCTAAAGCTTCCGCAGTTGGAAGGGGCAGAAGTCTCCACCCTGACTAATTATCAGAGTTACCCAAAGAATGCGAAAAATTACTGATTATGAAGTCCCACTGCAGACCCATTGAGCAGGGATCTCTGGGAGCAGCACCAAGACATTTCTATTTATTTATTTATTTATTTTAAAAGATTTTATTTATTTATTTGACAGACAAAGATCACAAGTAGGCAGAGAGGCAGACAGAGAGGGTGGGGGGAGCAGGCCCCCCGCTGAGCAGAGAGCCTGATGTGGGGCTCGATCCCAGGACCCTGAGATCATGACCTGAGCCGAAGGCAGAGGCTTAACCCACTGAGCCACTGAGGCGCCCCTATTTTTATTTTTTAGAAAGATTTATTTGAGAGAAAGGGAGAGCATGAGCAAGTGGGGAGAGGGATGGAGAAGAGACGGAGAGAGACAATCCTTGAGCAGACAGCATACAGCATATTCAGACCACTCTGAGTACGGATCCTGATGTGGCCCCACTCGGGCTCCATTCCGGGACCCTGAGATCATGACCTGAGCCAAAATCAAGAGTCTGATGCTCCACTGACTGAGCCACCCAGATGCCTCAAGGAATTTTTATTTTTAAAAGGCTTCCCAGAGGACCATTGTTATAAGAGGTTCACAGTTTACGTCTTGAGAAAGACTATTTTGGGGGCTCTCATACTCGAATAAAATAGGCATGGGGGCGCCTGGGTGGCTCAGTGGGTTAAGCTGCTGCCTTCAGCTCGGGTCATGATCTCAGGGTCCTGGAATCAAATCCTGCATCAGGCTCTCTGCTCAGTGCGGAGCCTGCTTCCCCCCTCTCTCTCCCTGCCTCTCTGCCTTCTTGTGATCTCTCTCTGTCAAATAAATAAATAAAATCTTAAAAAAAAAAAAGACACGGCATTTTTATTGCGAGAAGGAAGCAAGGAAGGATAGGATCTAGTACGCAGCGTGTCCGTGGACAAGGAGCGCTGTGGAGGGACTGGATGTCTTGGGAAACTCTTCCTTGTGGGTAAAGCAGACTGAGTTCCTATTTAGTTCTAATTGTTGTTTTCCTCTTTCTCGTGAGGTGATTCTATTCTGGAGCTATTCCTGGCGGCGCCCTCCCACTACCTGCAGGTTCAATTAATCTTGCCCCCGTGGTCAGATAATTCTTAGAATCAGTTTTGGAGCCAAACAGCTGAGTGGGCCTGGGGAAGGTTCTTAGTGTCTCTGAGTTTCAGTTTCCTAGTGTGTAAAATGGGGATAATCATACCACGTCGGAGCACTGTGACACAGATTAAGTGCGATAGTATATATTAAAGAGCCCAATGACACCTTGGCATATGAATATTCAGTGTATGATAAAAGTGACATTTCAAACTACTTGAGCAAAGACCTTTTTAATAAGTGGTGCAGGGGCAACTGAGGAAATACTTGAAACAAATAAAATTAGATCCCTACCTCACTTCATACACAGAAATGACCAGCAGCTGCCAGGTACATGTGGTAGTGGAGCACTTGGAAGTGATTAGACTACTGGGTATTGACCCCAAAAATACAAATGTAGGATCTGAAGGGGCACCTGCATCCCAATGTTTATAGTAGCAATATCCACAATAACAAACTATGGAAAGAGCCCAGTTGTCCACTGACAGATGAATGGATAAAGAAGATGCAGCACATACACACACACACACACACACACACACACACACACAATGGAATATCATGCAGCCATCAAAAAATGAAATCTTACCGTTTACAATGACGTGGCTGGAACTAGAGGGTATTATGATAAGCAAAATAAATCAATCAGAGAAATACAATTATCATGTGCTTTCACTCATATATGAAATTTAAGAAACAAAACAAAGGATCATAGGGAAAGAGAGGAAAAAATAAAACAAGATGAAATCAGAGAGTGAGACAAACCATAAGAGACTCAATCAAAGGAAACAAACTGAGGGTTGCTGGAGGGGAGGAGGGTGGGGAGAAGGAGTAACTGGGTGATGGGCATTCAGGAGGGTGCTTGATATAATGAACACTGGGTATTATATAAAACTGATAAATCACTGACCTCTACCTTTTAAACTAATAATACATTATATGTTAATTAATTGAATTTAAATTTTAAAAAAGGAAAAGTGATTTGTATGAATTGAGATCTATCATAAGTGTAAAATGCTGGTATAAAAAAAGCAAAATACTGATTACATGTTGAGATGATAATATTTTGGATATACTGGGTTAAATAAAATAGATTATCAAATTAGTTTAATCTGTTTCTTTTTTTTAAACATGGAAACTAGGAAGTTCCAAATTACATATGTAGCTGACCTAGTACCTCTACCAGGCAGTACTGTAAAATTTTCCCAAGGCAGATAGTCTTCCATATGCAAAAGTTGCCCAGTGGGCTGTCTTGTGTGGAGTTTTCTGAGAACAAAAACTAGAGCCAAATTTGGTGACAGGGCATGAAGACAATCTTCACTGATTTAAAGAGACTAAGGGTATTAACATCCAATCCTCCATTGGGACAACATGAAGAGGCTTTTCCTTCTTTGGGGATAAACTGAGATAGGTTTTTTACAAGGGCTCGATAAATATTATCAATTATAGTTTTTACACCTTTAACTTTGAGTCTTGTCATAATATTCCCTAGAAAATACTAGAATCATTTCTCTAAGATTGTTAACAAAGAATGGTCTCCACAACATTCAACATTGTATTAGTTAACCATACAACTAGATGAGAAAAATGAATTATCAGTGTAAGAACTATTTCTTTTTAAGTAAAAGAAATCAATTTTCTTCTTTAATTTTTTTTTAAAAATATGTTATTTATTTATTGGAGAAAGAGTGAGAGGGAGAGAGCATGAGAGGGGAGAGGATCAGAGGGAGAGGGAGAAGCAGACTCCCTGCTGAGCAGAAAGCCCAACACGGGACTCAATCTTGGGACACCAGGATTGTGACCTGACCAAGGGCAGACGCTTAACTGACTGAGCCACCTAGACGCCCCAGAAATCAATTTTCTATTTGCTGAAGATATGCTTTGGTATTTGGAAAACCCTAGAAAATCAATGATAAAACTGACTCAAACAATAAAAGAATTCACTAAGGTGGCAAGGTATAAAACTGATGTACAAAAATCAAGAGATATCATATACACAAATAATTCCTGTTAAACGACATAATGGTAGAGAAAATTCCCTTTATAATAGTGGAAGGGAAACTTAAATATTTTAGGACAGACTTTGTTTATTTTTGCTAGAAGCATACAAAATCTAAATGAGGAAAAGTTTTAAAGACATCTGAAAAACACAAAAATAGACTTTAACAAATGGAAAAGACATTTGTTGTTGTTGGATATGATGACAACACAGTAAAGACATCAGTTCTCCCTGTATTAATTTATACATTTAACACAACCCCCACAAAGACACCAACAAGCTTTTTATGGAGTTAAACAGTTTGATGGTAAAATTAACATTGAAAAGCAAGCATATAAGAGTAGACAGGGAGGGGCACCTGGGTGGCTCAGTGGGTTAAGCCTCTGCCTTTGATTCAGGTCATGATCTCAGGGTCCTGGAATCAAGTCCCGCATCAGGCTCTCTGCTCAGCAAGGAGCCTGCTTCCCCCACCCCTTCTCTGCCTACCTCTCTGTCTACTTGTGATCTCTCTCTGTCTGTCAAATAAATAAATAAAATCTTAAAAAAAAAAAAAAGAGTAGGCAGGGAAACATTAAAGAAAAACTTTTGAGGAGGATAGGCCCAGGGGCACTAAAACACAATACAATGTATCCATAATTAAAACCTCATGGTACTGGTGCAGGAACAGATAAGTAAACTAAGAGAAGAGAGCAGAGAGACCATCTAGACCCAAGAATACATACAATTTTAGTATATGAGAGAGGTACATCTCATATTACTAGAGCAATGATCTTTTTCATGTTTTAAAAGATTTATTTATTTATTTATTTATATGAGAGAGAGAGCATGAGTGACAGTGGGGCAGAGGGAGAGGCAGTGAGAATCTTAAGCAGACTCTGTGCTCAACGCAGAGCCCAGTGCAGGGCTCAATCTCATGACCCTGAGATCACAACCTGAATTAAAACCAAGAGTAAAATGTTCAACCAACTGTGCCACTAAGGTGCTCCTAGAGTGATGATTTTTTAAAAAAAAAATTAATGATGCTGGGACAACTAGAAAAAGGTAAAATCAGACCCCTATCTCACTCCACACATGAGAATAAATTCCAAATGGATTTGAGATCAAAATGAAAAATACAACAATGAAAGTACTAGGGGAAAAAAGGAGTGAACTCCTCTTAACCTCAGTGAAGAGTTTAACTCAACTTTGAGTCAAAACCCAGAGACAATAAAAGAAAACAGAACGATTTGACTAAAAAAACAAACAACTGCATGGCAAAAGGTTATCATAAACAACTCAAAAGACAACTGACAAGGGGAGAAAATATTTGCAATATATATCACAGATACATGAAGAACTCCTAAAGGGACAAAGGACCAAAAACCTTATGGAAATACGGGGCGAAAGTCACAAACTTTTATATATATATAAAACTATATGCAAACACTGTACTCCAGTTAGTAACTTTATGTCTCATGGGATATGAGATTTGGGTTGGCAATTCCGAAACTACTTTATGTCTGTACTAAGATTGAACAGTAAGTAAATAAATGATGGACAATGATAGCCGGGTTTTTTTGTAGTTAAAGAAAAGTTACAAATAAGGGAAGTAGAAGGATAGAATAAAACACACATACGCACAGATAGATGGATATAGAAATAAATAGTGTGGATGCGTGTAGGGTTTCCTAGGTTTGTCTGCAGAGGGGACCTATAAGAAATGACACCCCATTCACAATGAGAACAGCTAGTGTCAGATCTTGGTCTCTAAATATCACTCTCAAATAAAAGGAACCCAAGCACACTGGAGAAATGGTTGATTCCAGGCTGGCCCTGGAAAAATACATGAGCCTGAAATGTCTTATGGTCCCACAAAATAAAGAAGTTGAAGAAATTGAAGTTGAAGGAGGAGGAGGAGGAGGGGGAGGAAGGGGAGGAGGAGGAGGAGGAGGAGGAGGACACCAGAGTCCACTGGAAGGAGTTCCTAATGCCAAAGGTGGAATAAGTTGAGTAACAATAATAATAATATTATATTATAACCCATGAAGTAAGTAAATATCCATCAGTACATATTGTTATAAATAAACAACAAAATAAAGAAATACTGGAGGAGAAAGGACAACTCTGTCTTAGAGAATTCCAGTTAATATCTGCAAAGGAATAAGGAAAAGAGCAAATCACCAGGGAGGAAACATCACACTAGTAACTGTTAAAAGCAAGATCCGTCAATGGGTGCTTAAATCAGTGGGCAAAAGTGTGATGAGAATCAGAATGTTTGCATAGTCTAGAAGTATCTCCGCATAAGATATCCATTACTTACAAAGCAGAGAAATGGTTACTTCGTAGTGGAGCAACTTATCCCCTTAAACAAGTGGTCAAGGCTAACCTCCCCAGTGATATCATCATGTACCCCTGGTACCATGCACAGAGAAAGGCACGGCGTCTTTTCTGTGGGGTTCTTGCCCAAAATGCGTGGTCTCAATCTAATCATAAGAAAACACCAAACCCCCAAACTGAGGAACTGTCCCAGACCAGAGGAGACTTCTGTAGGCATGAGGACAGCCTGCTTGTGGGGTTCTGAATGCAGTCCTGGACAGGAGCAAGGACATTAGTGAGAAACGTGTTGAAATCCAACGATAGTGCAATTAATAGTATGGAACTGATGTCAATTTCGTGCTTTTGTTAATAAGAGTGTTTGTCTTATATAAAGTATTCACATCAGGGGAAGCTGGGTGAAGGATATAGGGATATCCTACATTATTTTTACAAGTTTTCCATCATCTGAAATTAATCAAAAATTTTTTTTGAAAAAAGCCTCCTACGTATTTGCCTGGTCAAAGATCCGGAGTCAGGTACAGACAGATGCCTCATGGCTCCCCTTAGCCCTGTTCCTATCACAGGGTCACTGAGCTACTGCATATTTAGCTCGTTTTTGATTATATGTCCAGTCTGTAGTCTCTACAGACCCAATCCTAGAAGACCCAAGTTAAAATACCATCATGCATTGAAAGATTTATCCACGGCAGTGAAAACACCACGGAGGAAAACAGAATAAAAAGCTGGGGAGAAAAATAAAAGTAACTTCTGTTCTAACTTCTTTGAAGGTCAGCATAAAAAGAAAACGTGCTTCTGCATTACTGGGAGACAGTTGCCTTAGAAAGCCGAAAGAGATGGAGTGAGTAGAACTGAATCCCATCGGAATTATCTGATTCAGCTTGGTTTCCCTACAGGTGGTGCTTAACTGATCCCTGCTTCCAGAGCTAAATAATTACTCCACCCCTCACACTCCTCCGTCCCTGTGAATCTACCAATTACGTCCCAGGGGAAGCAGCTTTGTCAGAATGAGTTGGCTGTGGCTAGGATGAGAGTAAACTAATGGAAAAAAACAGAGAAAGGGAGAAGGGCGTGGGAATAAGAACCCGAAGGACCTTAGCTGAGAGCTAATGGTGCCTGGAGACCCACTCCCAGGAACCTGGAGGGGTTTCTGCAGAATTTCTGCAGAAATTCCTTGTATGGGAGGGATGGGCCCAGAAGGTGTGGGATGGAGGGCTGCCACCAGCTGGTCAAGGGTGTTTCTGAGGCAAACAAAAACGTCAGGAACACACGAGCCTGTTTTTCTAGAGCATTTCTGGTCCGCATTTCATATACCTTTGCTAGTGGCTCCAAAGTCAGACAAACAGAGGGTTTCCGTGTCCTGTCTGGGGATTGCTTTGATACGGAACTGACCGGGAGCCCTAGAAGGGGAAAAACCACCATGGCTGGGCCACGGAATGAGCTCTAGCCTGAGGGACGCCGCTGTTCTGATGGCAAAGGCAGGTCCCAGCAGCCCAGCCCTAGTCTGTCTCCTAAGACAAGTCAGACCCACCAGCCTGTGCATACGTAGGCAGCCAGCTACATGCTTCTCCTGCTCATCGGGACCCTGATACTCCACATCGCGGCTTTGTCCATTTGGATTAGTAGTGCATGGATGATGGGTGATGGGTATTATGGGGTGTGAGGTGGCTGAGTCACCTTTCCTTCTAAGAAGTCAATTTTAGTGGGACAGGGGGACAGGATGTCATAGGAATACGGCTACTGTCCCAGGTGAGCATCTTGGGGTGGGGGGGAGCTCTGAAGGGACCACTGGGACAGCTTGCAGGTAAGTGGGCTTCGAGAAAGAGCTGGGCATCCCTGGACAGGGAGGGAAGTTGCTGACAAGAACAAACCTGGCCCAGGTCTGTGGCAGTGACAGTATCAGACTCGGGCAGGCTTTTCCAGCCAGGGGACTCTGTGGGGCCTTGTGGTGGCATGGCAGCTCCAGAGTCCCAGCGTGGGCAAGGGCAGGAGAAAATGCCTCTCCACTTCAGAGGAACCTCGAGGTTCTGGAACTGGGTGAGCAGAGGTCAACAAACCACAACCCACAGGCTTCTTGTGGCTCACTGCCTGTTTTTGTAGACAGTTCCTCTGGCACACAGTCATACCTATTCTCGGACGTTTTGTCTGTGGCTGCTTTTAGGCTTCAGTGGCGGCCAAGTTGTTGTAACTACCTGAGGCCACACGGCCAGCAGAGGCTCTAATATTTCTTATCTGGCCCTTTATAGAAAAGCTGTGCTGACCCCAGATCGAGGGTGTATTGGGTTCTGCCTGTGCTTTCTAAAAAGATAAAACCAAAAAAAATAATAATAATAAAAAATAAAAAATAAAAAGATAAAACCCTCCTCTAAAGAAAACCCCTTTTATGAAGTACCCCAGATTCTGTTTTGACTGTTTGACCAAATGGCTCTAGTGGCCAAGACCCCACATTTCCTTCCAGCACCTAAGGAAGTCACAGCACTTCTGGGAGCACAGATCCCTTCCTATAGGGGCTGAAAATAGGATCATCTCTTAGGACACTTTGGGGGATGACGGTCAACAAAGAAAGGAGGGAGAATAAGAGGAGTCAGGCGTAAGGGTTGGAATTCTGTGAAACAGCCAGTGGATGTGTACTATTTTTAATCTCAAAATAAATGTGTTTTCCCTCCAGAGGGACAACTTTTGCTAACAATAACTCACTGCCGACAGATCCTCGGTGAGAGTGACTTATTTCTGGGGACGCCCAGAGTCCCAGGCAGGAGGTAAAGGCTTTGGGAAGGAAAGTTGGGAGCTGACATGTGGGGCAGCAGACCTCAGAGTTTCTGAGAGTGCAGAGCTGTGTCATAGTCCCCAAAAGGAATTACACTTCCAAACATTGCAAGCTCTTTCTAAATTAGACCTGGAGGCCCGGACAAAGGGGAATTATTCCAGCCTTAAGTAGCCACTGGGGACTTAGAATGCAAACAGTCTTCACAATTTTCCAAAAGCCAATAAGATACACTCACCAGTCCTTGGCTCTAGATGGGGCCTAGGTTGAGCTAGGTATTAATTGGGATCTGAGAAAGTTCTAAGACATCACTTCCTCATCAAGAGACATATAATCTGCATAAGAAGAAAGATACATGTCCATGAAAAATAACAAAGCATTACTGTATATATTTGGGGTTAAGTTCAGCTATAGGTAACAAAAAAACCTCAAGACAGGATAGAAAGTGCCCAGGTATGCCTTCAAGAGCTGGTGGGTAGCTCTGTTCCATGGGCCCCTTAGCCCTGCACCATCTCTAGGCTCTGGCCCCCATCCCCTCCGTCCAAGGCACTGCTGCATTCCAGGCAGCAAGAACAAGGAAGACAGTAGAAACAAAGATTGTGGCTGTCATCAAACAGACAAGAAATGACAAAGCATTGGTGAGGACGTGGGGAAAAGGGAACTCGTGGGCTCTGTGAATTACCCTATGATCTCGGAATTCCTCCTCTGGGTACTTATCTGTAGAAAATGAAAACCCTGGGCACTTTCTAACGCACACAATGATCCGTAGACTAGATAAATGCATGACTACTCCCATTAAGCGCGTTTTTCTGTCTTCACCTCTTTCTCTTTCTACCCCTATTCCCTTTCTGATTCTTTCTTCTTCCTTCTCCATTTGTGCCCGGTTTTCTCAGACACATGGACATTGTATGGTCCTGCTGGGTTTGAAAGATTACTGACCCTCCAAAGCCCAATGACTCGGTATCATAAAATCTAAGGTTTCTCCTTTTCTCTGCCTTTTCAAGAAGTGTGTTCTTTTTTTTTTTTTTTTTAAAGATTTTATTTATTTATTTGACAGAGAGAGTTCACAGTAGACAGATAGGCAGGCAGAGAGAGAGAGAGGGAAGCAGGCTCCCTGCTGAGCAGAGATCCCGATGCGGGACTCGATCCCAGGATCCTGAGATCATGACCTGAGCCGAAGGCAGTGGCTTAACCCACTGAGCCACCCAGGCGCCCTCAAGAAGTGTGTTCTAATTTCCCTGCAGGAGTGGAAGCGATCAGGACAGTTGAAATGTTTGCACAGGCAACAAGAGAAAAGAAGAGGGGAATTTGAAGGCGTGAAAGCAAACCTTCACAGAGGTTCTGACCAGTGGGAGGAAATTCAGCTTGTGTTCAAAGGCAATTTTGCCATTGATTGTAATTGTCATCAAGCAGGGTGCCAAGAAAAAAAAAATTTATGCTGATTTTTATTCATCAATTTTAACATCTAATCTCATTAATTCATCAATGAAGTGGGACTTCCTCATTTGCCTGCGAGGGACCTAGAGACGGATGCACAGTTCACTGTTAATTGGAAAATGAATAAAATGTTAACAAATAATTTGTTTTCCCTAAAATATAAAATCTAAAGTAGCACAGTGCCCTGATTACTACCCAATACATACATTCAGGTTGAATGAGCTCAGTTTTAAGTACATGGGTAACAGCTGAGCAAGTGTATTATGTAGCTATTTCGATATTAATAATAGTGACCTCCAGACTTGTCCCATCCCAAGAAAAGAAACACACACACACACACACACACACACACACACACACACGAGACTAGGAAGGGGCCAAGGGTGTAAAATGCCTGTCTCGGGGAAGGTTCCTGATAGCTGCCACAAGATAGTTTTGGTAACATCCCATTCACTCAAACTTCGACCACACCTGGCTGTATGAGAGGCTGGGAAATAGTCTTTCATCTGTATGACCACGTGACTCGCTAGAAATATCAATGACTATGAAAAAAGTAGCGTGCTTCCTCTTTGTCATGAAAGAGTTGTTTTTTATTGTTGTTTTTGTGGGTAAATTCATTTTGTTTTAGGGGCGCCTGGGTGGCTCAGTTGGTTAAGTGTCTGCTTTCGGCTCAGGTCATGGTCCCGGGGTCCTGGGATTGAGTCCCACATCGCATCGTGCTCCTTGCTTGGCGGAGAGCCTGCTTCTCTCTCTCCCTCTGCCTGCCTGCAGCTCCCCCTGCTTGTGCTCTCTCTCTCTCTCTCTCTCTCTGCATCAAATAAATGAATATTTAAAAAACAAAATAAATAAATAAATTCATTTTGTTTTAATAATAATATTGTTACACTAACAATCTTTTGATTAACATTTGCATGACATACTCTTTCCATTCCTATCTTTTTCAGCTTTTCTGAATGGATTGATTTAAGCCAAGAATCTTGGCCATAGCACGTAGCTGGATTTTATTTCCTTTTCTATTCAATCTGACAATTCTGTCTTTAAGTAGGTGACTAAATCCACTACCTTTATTGTGTACAATTTTATTTTTGTTTTCTGTTTACTATCCACTTTTTCTTTATTTCCGTCTTTTCCATCTGTCTATGATGGATGTTGAGTTGAGTAGAGTTGTATAGATCTTTCCATGCCCCCCATGCTCAAAGGAATTCAGATTTGGTTGAGAGCCCATGAAAGTCCCTGGGATGTGCCTATTGGCTCTGATCAATCCATGTAGTGCCACGTGTATACTCCCAAGGCAGTCATCGTCACTGGGATGGAAGTGTGGGTGGTGGTCGTACTCTCCTTGGCCGTGCTTGGTCATGAACCAGTTTCAGAGTCAGGTAGAGGGATTAGACTCACCCCATAAGAGAGATGAGACATGGAGGAGGGGTACTATTACCAAAAGAAGGGGGACTAGATGTCCGCCCAGGAGAATCTATTCTAAGTATACACATACCTAACAACAGAGCTTCAAAATATATGATAGAATTGATAGAGCAGAAGGAGAAATAGACACATTCACAATCTGTTGGAAAGTTCACAACTTTATTTTTCCTACAACACTGGAAGACTGGAATAGAATTCATTTTCTCTCACCTGCTTGAACAGTTAAAAGATTAATAGCTCCTTGCCCTTAAGGTAGGGAAATATATTTTTTTTCTTTTGCTAATTATTCTGCCTTAGAATTTAATGAGCCATGGAGAATGGTTGTAAAAGAAAAAGTGAAAGAAAAGAGTGCCTTTGGGATGAAGCAGAGGAGAGAGGGGGATTTTACCCGGAACAAGGTCAAAGACGGGAGTAGGTTTGAGTCTAAAGCAGAGCGACATCCCATTCAGGGACACAGCCCAAGGAGGCCTCACCTGAATGGCAGTAAGGTGCTTTAGGAAGGCGGATCTGCAAGCGCTGAGAGATGCTTTCCAAGGTTTTCTGCACCCACGTGAACAAGTGCTGCCAGAGTAAAGGGAATGTGTGAGCTATGACAGCGGATGTCTAGGCAGTCATTAATGGAGACAGATTGCTTATGAAGGGAGGGGCCTCCTTGATGTCCTGGTGTGGCCTAAGACACCAGAACCTATGCAAAATCAGAAGGAAGTGGGTGGAAATATCTAGTAATGAATGAAACTGGATTATCATCATAATTCAGTGAGAGCTTAGAATTGAGTTCCTGTATTTCTTCCTTTTCACTGTATCTTTCCCTTTCCTTCCTTCCTTCCTTCCTTCCTTCTTCCCCTCTCCCCCACCCTTTCCTTGCTGCAGGAAGGACTAGAACTTCCAGTATGATGTTGAATGACAGTAGTGAGAGAAGACATTCTTATCTTATTCTTGATCTTGAGGAAAAATATTCAATCTTCACCATTAAAAATTATATTTGCTATAAGTCTTTTGTACATACCCTTTATAAGGTTAAAGAAGTTTTCTACTCACCCCTCTCTCCTCCCCTGCAGTTCCCCCCAAGAGCTTGTTATTATGAATGAATGTCAAATTTTGTCAAACCCTTTTTCTGCATCTATTCAGATGATAATATAGTTTTCTTCTGTTAATATGGTGAAATACTTTGACTGTTTTCAAATGTTGAACCTGCTAATTATTCCTGGACTAAACTTCTCTCAGTCATAATATACTGTCCACTCTGTGTAGTACAGGATTGTATTTGCTAGTATTTTTGATAACTATTTGCTTCTATGTTTATGATTGATATTGGCCTATATTATTGCAATGTCTTTGTCTGGATTTGACATTAGGGTAGTACTGACCCCACAAAATGAATTGGGAAGAGTTCTGGGATCCTCTGTTTTCTGGAAAGAGTACATGGAATTGAGTGAATTTTGGTAGTTTGGATCTTCCAAAGAATTGTTTTATTTTTTGTAAAGCTATCAAGTTTTTGAGAATAGAGTTGCTTGTAGAATTCTCTTTTATCCTTTTAATGTCCTTGGGGTCTGTAGTGATGTCCCTTCTTTCATTCCTGATACTGGTTCTTTGTTTCTTCTTGCTAAGTCTGGCTTAAAGTTTAATCAATTTTATTGATCTCTTTATTTTTTTTAAAGATTTTATTTATTTATTTGACAGAAAGAGATATCACAATTAGGTGGAGAGGCAGGCAGAGAGAGAGAAGAGGAAGCAGGCTCTTTGCTGAGCAGAGAGCCCGACATGGGACTAGATCCCAGGACCCCGGGATCATGACCTGAGCTGAAGGCAGAGGCTTTAATCCACTGAGCCACCCAGTCGCCCCTATTGATCTCTTTAAAGAACAGCTTTTGGTTTCATTTTGTTTCATTTTCTTTTTGTTTTCATTTTCATTGTGCTCTGATCTTTATTATTTCCTCTTTTTATACTTGCTTTGGGTATATTTTTTTTCCTCTCCAAGTTTATTAAGATGGAAGCTTAGACTACTAATTTGAGATCTATTGATTTTCTAGTATATGCATTCAGTTTTGTAATTTCCCTGTAACCATGGTGTTAGCTGCATCCTACAAACTGTGATGTTATATTTTCATTTTTATTTAATTCACAATAATTTGTAATTTCCTTTGAGACTTTCTCTGTAACTCATGAGTTAGTGAGAAGTGTTTTTTAGTTCAAAAATTTGAGGGATTTTCCAGATGTTTTTCTATTTTTGGCATCTACCTAATTCTGTTATTGTTTGAAACATCTTTTGCATGATTCTAGTCTTTTAAATTTGTTAAAATATATTCTATGACCCAGAATATGGTCTATTTTGGTGACTGTCCTATGTGCACTTGAAAAGAATGTGCAAGGGCACCTGAGTGGCTCCGTTGGTTGAGATTCTGACTCTTGATTTCAGCTCAGGATTGTAGGATCAAGCCCTGCATTGGGCTCCACATTGGGTGTGGAGCCTTTGAGATTCTTTCTCTCTATTCCTCAGCCCCTTCCCTGGCTCTCTCCTCTCAAAAAAAATTATATATATGTATATATAATTTTTTTTTTTTTCCCTGCTGATGCTGGATGGAGTGTTCAAGAAATGTCAGTTAGGTCAAGTTGGTTGATAGTGTTGCTCAGGTCTTTAATTTTCTTACTGATTTTCTGTCTTCTTGTCCTTTTGATTACTGATTGAGGAGTACTGAAGTTTTAATTTCTAACTGCAGATTTCTCTATTTTTCCTTTAGTTCTATTAGCCCTTGCCTCATGTTTTATGATTCTGTTTTCTGGTACATATACACTTATTTATAACTCTTTTGTCTTTTTGGAGACTTGGCCTCTTTATTATTATTTAAGTTCTCTTTTTATCCCTGATGTTCTTTGTTCCGAAGTCTTCTTTTTTTGGTATTAATATAGCTATTCTTGGTTTTTTTTGGTTAGTGATGACCAAATTACTATATCTTATACCTGTGTTTTTATACTTATAGGGGATTTCTTGTGGAAAGCATTTATTTGGGCCTTGCTTTCATGTTCAATTTGGTAGTCTATGTCTTTTAATGAATTATCTAACCATACCAATTAAAAGACAGAAATTGATTATTGATTATTATGTGGTTAGATTAAAATCTACCTTATAGCTCAATGTTTTCTATTTGTTTCTTCTCTTCTTTATTTTTTCCTTTGTATGTATCCTTTTGGGTTAATTAACTGAACATATTTTATGATTCCATTTTGTCTAATAATGTATTGACATTATTTATACCTTAAAATTTCTTTTTGTGGTTACCTAAACATTTACAATATACATCTTTAATTAATCAATGCATACCTTCATATAATACTATGTTGCTTCATGTGTACTGTAAGGACCTCATAACAATATATTCCTAATTTCCCCCTCTCATCCTTTGTGTTATTACTGCCATGTATTTTACTTACCCATAAGCTATAAAAAATATATTATTTTTGCTTTGGACAAGCCATATATTTTTTACAGTAATTAAACTTAAAAAGATACTTTTATTTCATCATCATTTGTTCCATTTCCTTACTCTGCATTCTTTATGTAAATCTAAGTTTCGATTCAATAGCACATGCTTGTGTCTGAAGAACTTCTTTCAAAATTTCTTGTAGTACAGGTCTGCTGACAATGAATTCTGTTTTTGTCTGAAAAATTCTTTATTTCTCTTTTATTTTTGAAAAATATTTGTGCCAGAGATAGATCTCTGGGTTTACGGTGGGTTTTTTTCCCCTCCTTCCTTTCTGTACTTTATTTATTCATTTCTTAAAAAGATTTATTTATTTATTTGTGTGTCAGAGAGCGAGAGTGCAAGCATACGAATGTATGGGGGGAGGAGCAGAGGGAGAGAATCTTTAAACAGACCCCTCACTGAACATAGAGCTGGATATGGGCTCAATTTCACAACCCATGAGATGATGACCTGAGCTGAAACCAAGAGTTGGACACCCAACCTACTGAGCCACCCAGGCACCCCTTTTCAGCACTTCATTAAAACTGCCACTTCTTGGGGCACCTGAGTGGTTCAGTCCATTGAGTGTCCAACTCTTGGTTTCAGGTCAAGTCATGGTTTAGGGTTCTAGGATTGAGCCCCACACTGGGGTCCACACTCAGCAGGGGAGTCTGCTTGAAGATTCTCTCTCCCTCTCTTTCCACCCCTCTCCCACTCATGCGCATGCATGCTCTCTCTCTCATAAATAAATAAATCTTTAAAAAAACAAAACCTGCCACTCCATTATCTTCTGACTTGGTGGTTTCTGACAAAAAGAAAATAAAAGGAAATAATTTTGCTCACTCATGTTTGTGGACTGAATTTGTAACCACTGCTCATATAGCATATTGCCATTTGGTTTGTACCATCCTATTAGGTAAGGAATTACTATTCCCACGTACAGATGAGATTCAGAAAGGGTGAGAAGAGGAGGTAGGATTCCATTTGGGTCCTACTGAATTGCATGGGACCACCCCCCCAGGGAGCCTTCTGGGACTGTGAGGTGTGAGTGTGAGAATCAGGATCAGGATGTGGCACTGCCCATGCCCTCAGCCTGTACTAAAGAAAGCTTTGAAGGACTGAAGGGGTTGAGGGGAACAGAGGCATTTAGGGTGAGGGGACCTGGTATGACTTAGAGTGGACGGAGGCGGGTTGGGTGAATCTGGTGGGCTTCCCACGTGGACTCAGTAGGAAGCAGATCTTGGGGGAGAGAGTGGTGATGACTGGAGATGTGTGGCTTTTCCTCTTGTTCCCATGTGAGAGGGGGTAGAGTGCTCATAACCTTGGAATGTGGGCCCCAAACCAGGGCAGGGGTGGAGCGTGTCCTGATGTTGAGGAATCCAGGCTCTGGGGACTGGGGGTGAAGGTGTATGAACAGGAAAGTGATGAAGAATGGAGCTGCGGGATAACAGCCCCATGACTTCTGCCCACTCAGAACTCACTCCCCTTCTTCAGACTCACCCCAGCCTGTAACTCCAAGAGGAAAGGATGGGGGGAAGGGGACTGCACCTCTTTCTTTTACACACACACATGCACACACACCCCTCCACACACAATCCTTTTGTGCCTTCCGGTAGGTTTAATTACATACTCGTTCATTCATTTCTTTATCCATTTCTTTATCAATAGATATTATTGCCACTCCTACCGTGCAAACTGATTTTCCTGAATGTGGGGTGGGGGTGGGCAAAGCATGCTGCTGAGTGGCTCACAGTTCCCAGCTCCCCTCAGAGATGACCCCGAGTAAGATCTGCATGCGAAGCTCAGTTTTCTGGGGGCCCCTGCAGAGAAGTAATGCCCTCGTGGCATCTGGGCAGCTGGCCTGGCACTAGGTCTCTGCTGGGGCATGAGCAAGGTTCACCTTTGAGCCCCCATCTCCATACATGAGAAGTTGCTGTTCTTCGCTATTCAATACATTGAGCGATTCGTCCTAACCTCCTCCCTTCCTCCCCTCCTTCCTCCTCCTCCTCCCTGGGGGACCAGTCTGCTGGACCACCTAGTCCCAAGGCTGGCCTTCCACTTGTAGGCATCCAAGACTTCTTGCCTCTCCACTGCCCATCCACACCACCATGCCCTTCAGAGTCCTCCTTAAAGACCACCTCCTCCAGGAAACCTTCTGGGAATCCCATAACGGAATTCATCACGTTAACCTCTTGGCTCTCATATCAAATTGCTTGTACTTCTGTTCCACAGTTAACCTGGTTTGGTCTATTTTCACTAGCGGCAGGTCCTGGAGAATGGATTATCCCTGTTCTTCCCAAACACCAGGTGTTCTCTACAATGTTGAGACATGACCAGGCCCTTCTTGTAGAAATGCTTGGTGGCCTCCCTTTGCTCTGGAGATCAAGTACGAGCCTGTGAGTGTGATCTGGCCTCCCTCTCCCACCTCATCTGTAAACCCCACAAGAGCAGGGACCAGAGGAGACCACGCTGTGTGCCACTTATCCCAAACAGCAGGGCAGACAGAGCTGACGGAGCTCAGCCCCAGTCCCAGCATGGGGCTTCTGGGGGCTCTGCCAGGCTAGAGTGGCCTGGAGGAAAGATCCCCACTTTTCTTGCAAGAGTAGCGAAGTGAGGATGGGTCCCCAGAGAAACCCTCCTCTTGCCACTTCCTGGAGCATGAAAGACACACAGGCATGCTAAGCCCTTCCCCTCCAGCCTTTCCTGGCTCCGACAGAGTCCAGGGCTGCAGAGAAGAATTCTCTGGAAGAACACTCTGCAGCTGTGGAAAGTCCCCTGAGTAATGCTTCCTGACCCCTTGGTCTAAATTGTCTGTGATGTCTGGCTTCGCAGGCTCTAAAAGAGAGGTCCGCATATTTGTGATATGATTCCATCTGATGCTAACCTGATATTTCTAGCAGCTTCCCTCCCCTACCACCCCAGGGAGGTGGAAGTCATGAATTGGAGGAGGATATGGTCATGGCTCTGGAATCCCAGGCTTAGAAAAGCACAAAGACTCAGCATCTAGTTCACCCACCTTGGAAATCGGGCACATTGCAATTTCAGTTTACTTCATCTATAAAATTATGTAGTAACTAATAATAACTGAAAAAACAGCTAGAAGGAGAGTTGGATGTTCCAACTCTTTTCCCATGGCTATGGAAACCTCTTTAAAGAAACGCTGTCAGAGGAAGCGGCCGCATGAGGACATCCTTGGAAGCTACAGCTGCATTGGAAATGGGGACAGGGACTTGGTTTCCAAACTCCCTTCCCATTCGAGGGGCTCCTTTGGGCTCTGTTTTACAAAACCATTACTCTGACTCAGTCATCCTGCTTCTAGGTATCAAGAGAAATGCAAATAGGTCCACACTTGCACACAAATGTTCATTGCAGCCTTTTTTGGGACCAGCTCCAAATGGGAAGCAACCTCAATGTCCATCAGCAGGTGAATGGATAGGAGCAAATGATGCATTCGTCCAACAGAATACCTCTAAGTGAGGACAATGCATGGATGAACTATTGATGTGTGCCAGACCACAAGAAGTATATCCCATACAATGCATTTGTAGGAATTCTAGAAAACACCAAATAATCTGTAGTGATGGAGACTGGGCCAGTGGTTTGTTGCCTGGGGATGGGCAGGGAGGGAGGGAGGCCAAAGGGCATGAGGAAGTCTTTAAGGAAATGCTCCATATCTTGATTGAGGAATGGTTTTTAAGTATATATGTTCTATATATGAAGACATATCAATAGTACACTTTAAATACATATAATTTATTGTATGTTAATTATACCTCAATAAAATTCATAAAAGGGAAAAAAAGGCCATCAGATTGTTGCATCTTGGAAAACTAGCTCAAAAGCCACAAAAATTCTCACCTAATTGTCACCAAAGCTAGTCCTGGGGTCTTGTTCTCCCCAGAGCCCTGTGACCAGTGTTGAACCCAATGTTCATCCCGCTAGTGTTCCCCAGCTGGGGAGAGGCTCTAGAGATTTCCAGGAGGATACATGCGAAGACCTCTTTGTCTTTTGGCTGGCAAAGAACACTAGAACCTGGAGTTTTCGGACTGTGAGCGGCTTCTTACAAGAGTCCCAGAACCTCACTTCCAGTCCCTGCACAGGCAGGCCCAGTCATCTCCCATTAAGAGCGTTTCCAAAAATCCGGGCCCCCAATCTCCCTCACTGCCGAGCTCCATTTTCCATGATCTTCAAACCACCTTCTTGGAAGGACTTGCTCCCCCCGGGTCTTGCTGAAGACGGGTGTCAGGTTTATGAGGACCTGTCCCCTGGGAGCGGCTTCTCCAGGAAAGGGGTCACCATGTGGTCAGCATTGGAGTGGGGTGCGGGCTACGGGTTTTCCAAACAGTGGAATGAAATGAGAAAACCCACACTCATGCTACCACAAGGTAGCATGAGAAGAAGTTAAGCAGAGAAGAAGGCAGACATTTATTTATGTCCTCTGCCAAGAGCTTCTCAGGAAAGACTCAGAAACGGAACACAAAAGTACTAACCAAGCAATCGTGTTTTGGTTTGATTGTTTTAGTCTTTGCTTTTGACTGCGTTCCCGGTACCCGGTAGTGCTGGGAAATGCACGGGAAGCTCAGAAATGAGAGGATGGGTGATCCACTCAGAGATAAGACGGGTGTGAGGAGTGGAAGTGGGGGGTGTGTGTGACAGGGGTCATGTGCTACATTGAGACGACCCCAAACACTTTCCAAATTTCCTTATGCCTTGAAACTGTTAGGAATTGAAGAAAGAAATTCTTTTGGCCTAGGATTATCAGCAAGGAGGAAAAGGGGTTTAAGGAATAGAATGAAAGAAAACCATGAGGGAGAGAAGAAAGGGTAAGAAAGTCCAGTGATAAAGCAAGAAATAAATGTCAAAGAGAGTAGAATTTCATTTGATTGGACACAATGCTGAATATGGCCATAATTATGTAAAGATTAAATAAAACCCAGAAATACATTCATTCATATGTCTCTGTACATCACTGAAAATGCCCACACACCATCTAGAGGAATATGCTTCAGACGGTAGACAATGGGAGTGTTAGTCATAGTGTGGGGTAATCAAGCAGGAGTTTTTGTTTATCTCTATTGTAAATATTTTAACATTATTCCCAAGACATCTGTGCATTTTTCTTTCATTATCTATTTTTCAACTTTTTTTTTTATGGTGGTAAAATAAATGTAACATAAAATTTATCGTCTTAACCACTTCCAAGCACACGGTTCAGTGTCACCACTGTGCATCCATTCTTCTCCAGATCTTTTCCCTCTTCACCCCCAATGGAAACTCTGTAGCCATTAAACAGTAACATCTCCCAGACCCTGGTAACCACCATTCCATTTCCTGTCTCCTTGAAATTTGACTCCTCAGGGGCACCTCATGCAAGGGGAAATATACAATTGTCCTTTGGGATCTGCCTTATTTCATGGAGCACAATATTTTCTTTATTTTTTTTTAAGGTTATTTATTTATTTACTTATTTGACAGACAGAGACCACAAGTAGGCAGAGAGGGAGGAAGGGAGAGAGAAAGGGAAGCAGCCTCCCTGCTGAGCAGAGAGCCTGATGCAAGGCTTGATCCTAGAACCCCGGGATCATGACCTGAGCCGAAGGCAGAGGCTTTAACCCACTGAGCCACCCAGAGGCCCCTCATGGAGCATAATATTTTCAAAGGCTGTGCATGTCGTAGCACATGTCAGAATTCCATTCCCTTTTAAGACGGAATAATATTACACTGTATGGATAGACTACATTTTGTTTAGCCATTCATCCATCCATGGACACTGGGGTTGTTGCTGCCTTCTGCCTGTTAGGAAAAATGCTCTGAACATGGGTGTACAAATATCTCTTTGAGACCCTGCTTTCCATTTTTTTTTAAAAGATTTTATTTATTTGAGAGTGAGAGAGTGAAGGGGAGGAGCAGAGAGGGAAGGAGAGTGAGGGGGAGAGAATCTCAAGCAGACTGTGCTGAGCTTGGAGCCCAAGGTGGGGCTCGATCCCATGACCTCGAGATCATGACCAAAGCTGAAACCAAGAGTTGGACACCTAACCAACCAAGCCACACAGATGCCCCCTTTGCTTTCAATTCTTTGGGGGTACACCCAGAAGTGGGATTGCTGGAGCCCACAGTAATCCATGCTTATTTGTGCAAGCAATCACTGTACTCTTTTCCCCAGCGGCTACAGCCTTTTATCCACCAGCTGTGCATAGGAGTTTCAGTATCTCCACTTATTTGCCAACACTTACTACTTTCTCTTCATTTTTTTTGATAACAGCCATCCTAATGGGTATGAAGTGGGAACTCATTATGGTTTTAATGCACATTTTCCTAATGATTAGTGATGGTGAGTATCATTTCATGTGGATCTGTGAATTGTTTTTTTTTAAGTTTATTTATTTATTTTTAAAAAATATTTAATTTATTTATTTGAAAGAGAGAAAGAGAGCACAAGTAGCCAGAGAGGCAGGCAGAGAGAGAGGCTCCCTGCTGAGCAGAGAGACCAATGTGGGGCTTGATCCCACAACCCTAAGACCATGACCTGAGCCGAAGGCAGAGGCTTAACCCACTGAGCCACCCAGGCACCCCTATTTACTTATTTTTAAGTGATGTCTACACCCAATGATCTCAGGAGCCCAACTTCATGACCTTGAGGTCAAGAGTTGCCAGCTCTTCCAAACTGAGCCAGCCAGGTGCCCCATCATGTAAATGTGAGAATTTTTTTAAGTAATAGAATCTTCAGAAGATTTCAGCCTGAGATGTGACCTTTCTGTGCTGGATGGAGGCTGCCCTCCTTCTCTGCACTGGTAGCTCGACACAGGTGTAAGGGTCCAGGATGTGGGAAATAGGGGCCAGGGATGTGGGAAGGTCGAGGAGAGAGGGTAGGAAAGTACCAGCAATCAGCATATTAGATAAGGACGTTACAGCCCTCCTGAGCAAATACACAGCTATTTCGCTTCTAGATGGGCAGAAACCAGCCCCTAGACAGGGCTGTCCAGCTGCCTTGTCGCTGAAAGGCAGCCTCTGCAAAAGTTAAGGGCAATTTGCAGGTGGGAACAAGCTCATTCCCAAGTTGTGTGGAAGACACAGTCCAGGCAGGGTGCAGATGTGCTTAACCTCTGGAGAGTTTCTGGAAATGCTCGGGTAACAGCTGTTAATTAACCCACACAGTTTAAAGAGATTTTCCGAAAGGGTGTGGCAGCCTGGCTACCTTCACTTTATCGAGAGCTTCCTGTTTGCAGAGTGAGCTCAAGGCTATTTCTCCATGTCCACCCACCTTTCTTTCTGGTCAGCTCTGGTCATACGGGTTTCTGACCTTGGGCGGTGGGGGGGATAGGGGGAGCGTTGTGTGAGTGGCAGCCAAAATCAAAGTCAGCAGTAAGACTTTGTGGCTGAGATTTTGTTACCTCTGAGTTCAAAAGCTGAAGGCTTTTCAGTAATACGATTTGTCCTGGGTGTAACACTTTCTTAACAAATATTGCTCAAACCAGAAGTCAAGCTGGGTATTCGTGATTCAAACCCTTTCCTGTCTTACCACATCCAAGCCTAATTCAGCTTCCTGGGCTTTTGCAGTGTTTGTTAGTTTAAAAATAAACACCCCCCCCCCCAATAAATAAACAAAATCCCTTTGACATTCCCACAAAGAACAAGTCACTGTAGTGGGAGGTTTGCAGATGGGGAAAGTGACCTAAGAGACGGACTTACTGAAAATCTTGATGTAATTGCAATTCAGTTAAGCTGGAAGGTTCCCCGCTCTGAGGCGCCTGTGCTCTGCCATTCCATCTGGCAAATCGGCCCTCCCACCTGCCATCTTTGTAAAGCCTTTTTCTGCTCGCCTGGGCAGTTAGAAACTCCCTCCTCTGGACTCATTCAGCACCTCGAAGGCACTTAGCGCATCCAAGCGGTGCCTCATGTAGACACTTCCTCTCTCCGATTAGCCTAGAACCTTGCGAAGTGTCCAGCACACAATAGGTCTTCTGGAATCTCTGAAGAGCCAAGCCAGCTTCAGCGTGGTGGTCTCTGATTTAGGCAGGAACCAGGCTGGACTAGGCTCCACAGTATTCAACCCCAGTTTCTACTGAGCATAGGGGACTGAGGAAGGCCCACCAGCAAAGCCCCTGGTGGGATCCAGGATATTCCTGTTCCCAGTCCTCAGGAGGATGCTGATTCCACAGCCAGCCCCATTGGGTTTCCCATACTCAGGGGGGTGGTGTGTGGGTTTGCTACTGAGAAAAGCCACAAATCAACAGTACTGAGCACTTTTCTAGAAACTTGAGCCTGACCCGAGGACAGCACCCCGCCAAGCTGCTCTGGGCCAGCTCCAGTCTTGGTACTTCCTGGGGAAGTACTCCGGAAAACATGGCTCCGGAAAACATGGCTCCTCACTGCCAGTATCAGGCCTTCAGGATCTGGGAACTGCCAAGGGGCTGCAGAGCTGCCCAAGGGTAGGCTCCCTCTCCGCTGAGATAGTGGAGGGGAATGTGAATTGAGGAAATACCCGTTGTGGAATGCCCACAGGCTGTCTGCCCCCACCTCTGCCCGGTTCCTGTGCTTTGGGCCACTGGGAGCCCTTGGTAAGGTTTCTGGGTCAGATGCAGCAGCCCTGGGCTTTTCTGTTTTCTTCTGTCGCATTTGCTTTAATATGAAGGACTATGTTCCCCGCCACCCCCCCTGCATTTGGAACAGAGACTCAGCAAATACTTTAACACATCCAGGGGAACTTTAAGTAGCTTCGATGTGACTATTATGATTCTTCATATCTTTTGTATAACTTCTTTGTGTCCCTTCCAAGCATTTATAATTTCTTTAAGTTACCGAAACAATAGAACTAGACAAGGAAAATTGGAAAGTACCAAAAAAGGGGAAAAAACTGGTTTACTCAAAATCTCATCATGGAAACAGCCATTGAGGTGTATATGAGTTCTTTCTCAGGCGAGTGTCTCTGCTTTGCGGAAGTCAGAGTGAACGTGAAACGCTGTGACTCGTTCTGGGTTTTCGTCCCCATTCACATGGAGCTGTGAGCAGCTTTCCCTTGAAACTCTATGTTCACCATAAATCGTTTTAGTATTTAAAGAATATGAAAGGATGGAATTTCTTTAAAATCGTTCCTTACTTGTTTCTTGAAAAATTTACTTCTAGTGGTGCCTGAGTGGCTCAGTTGGTTAAGCGTCTGCCTTTGGCTCAGGTGGTGATCTCAGGGTCTTGGGTTTGAGGCCCTCATCAGGCTCCACATCGGGTTTCCTGATCAGCTGGAGCCTGCTCCCCCCTCTGCCTGCTCTGCCTGCCGCTCCCCCTGCTTGTGCTCTCTAGCTTGCTCTCTCTCTGTCAAATAAATAAAATCTTAAATAAATAAAATAAATAGGTAAATAATTTTACTTCTAGGAATTATTCTTTAAAAAAAAAATATGTTGGCTTATCGTTGGCAATGCAAGCTGGAACTGGCAACCGCACTGGAAAACAGTATGGAGTTTCCTCAAAAAGTTAAAAACGGAACTACCCTACGATCCAGCAGTTACACTATCAGGCATTTATCCAAATGATACAAAAATGCTGATTTGAAGGGTACGTGCACCCCAATGTTTAAACCAGCGATGTCCACAATAGCCAAACTATGGAAGGAGTACAAATGCCCATCAACTGATGAATGCGTAAAGAAGGTGTGGGATATATATATATATATATATATATATGAATACTATGCAGCCACCAAAAAGAAAAAATCTTGCCATTTGCAACAATGTGGATGGAACTAGAGGGTGTTATGCTAAGCGAAATAAGTCCACCAGAGAAAGACAAATATCATATGATTTCACTCACATGTGGAATTTAAGAAATAGAACAGATGAAAATAGTAGAAGGGAAGGAAAAATAAAGTAAGGTAAAGACAGAGATGGAGATAAACCATAACAGACTGTTAACTGTAGAGAACAAACTGAGGGTTGATGGCGGGAGGTGGGTGGGGGATGGGTGAGATGGGGGATGGGTGAGGAGGGCACTGGTTGGAATAGCAGTGGGTGTTTATGGAAGTGATGAATCATTAAATTCGACTCCTGAAACCAATACTACACTATATGTTAACTAACTTGAATTTAAATTAAAAAAAAATAAAAATAAAATAAAATTTAAAAAAAAACATCTAAAAAAAATGTGTTGGCAGAAATGAACTACTGGGACTTCATCAAGATAAAAAGCTTTTGCACAGCGAGGGAAACAGTCAACAAAACCAAAAGACAACCAACAGAGATGGAGAAGTGCATTTGCAAATGACATATCAGATAAAGGGCTACTATCCAAAATCTATAAAGAATTTATCAAACTCAACACCCAAAGAAAAAATAATCCAATCAAGAAATGGGCAGAAGACATAACAGACATTTCTGCAAAGAAGACATCCAAATGGCCAACAGACCCATGAAAAAGTGCTCAACATCACTGGGCATCAGGGAAATGCAAATCAAAACCACAATGAGATACCACCTCACACCAGTCAGAATGGCTAAAATTAACAAGTCAGGAGACGACAGATGCTGGTGAGGATGTGGAGAAAGGGGAACCCTCCTACACTCTTGGTGGGAGTGCAAGCTGGTGCAGCCACTCTGGAAAACAGTATGGATTTTCCTCAAAAAGTTGAAAATAGAGCTACCCTATGACCCAGCAATCGCACTACTGGGTATTTACCCCAAAGATACAAATGTAGTGATTTAAACGGGCACATGCACCCAAATGTTTACAGCAGCAATGTCCACAATAGCCAAACTATGGAAAGAGCCTAGATAACCATCAACAGATGAATGGATAAAGAAGATGTGGTATATATATACAATGGAATATTATGCAACCACCAAAACCATCAAAAACCCAAATATTTCTATTTGGGTTTTTATCCAACAACATGGATAGAACTAGAGGCTACTATGCTAAGTGAAATAAGTCAGTCAGAGAAAGACAATTATATGATCTCACTGATATGAGGAATTTGAGAAACAAGACAGAGGATCATAGGGGAAGGAAGGGAAAAATGAAACAAGATGAAACCAGAGAGGGAGACAAATGCTAAGAGACTCTTAATCTCAAGAAGCAAACTGAGGGTTAATGGAGGGGAGAGGGGTAGGAGAGATGGAGTGGCTAGATGATGGACATTGGGGAGGTTATGGGCTACGGTGAGCGCTGTGAATTGTGCAAGACTGATGAATCACAGACCTGTACCTCTGAAACAAATAATACATTATCTATTAATAAAAACAAAACAAAACAAACAAACAAACAAACAAATGCGTTGGCAGTCTCTCCCCATGTCCAGCTCTTGATGTCCCGTTCAGTTGTCTTTGTCTTGGTTTCAGTATCATCTAGGTCCCTGGAGAGTCTCTACCTCTTCAGGGCTCCTCCCTGTAGCCAGCCTGCTGGGAAGACACAAGCACAAGGAACTGCTGGGACTTCCAACCTGTAGGCTTCCTGCTCTTGTGTCCCCACGCTGAGCGGCGGTAAAGACAGACAGTCAGACCCATGGAATCAACACATGGCCCATTTCACATGGTTCCTGACCAGCGGCAGAGAAAATGTAGCCGGTCTGCATGTGGTCAGGCAGGCAGATAGATGATGATTTTTTGAAGGCCCCTGAAGAAGAAATAAAAGACTAAGTTAAAGGTCCCAGAGCAGCCTTGGCTAACAATTACAGGAACTGACAAAGGGCTGTATACACAATACCACGTGGGAGATAATTTTTGGAAGATTTAAGGGATTTTCAAGAGCAATTTTTATTTGACTTTCTACTTTCACTCTGACTTTTGAACAAGACATGACTCCATGACTGTTGGGGACAACCGAAACTAATTTGGTGGCTTTTCTAACATAGGTCATGTTCTCTCGGTAACCTCCAGGAAGGGAGAAATGATAAAGGTCATTCATCCCCTTCCTCCAACTTCTCCATGTGATGGCATGTAACAACAAGAACAAGTCTTCCGGGGCGCCTGGGTGGCTCAGTTGAAGCCTCTGCCTTCAACTCTGGTCATGATCCCAGGGTCCTGGGATCGAGGCCCGAATCGGGCTCTCTGCTCAGCAGGGAGTCTGCTTCCTCCTCTCTCTCTCTGCCTGCCTCTCTGCCTACTTGTGATCTCTATCTGTCAAATAAATAAATACAATCTTAAAAAAAAACCAAAAAACAAAGAACAAGTCTTCCGCCAAATTCTGCTAAGGGCACACCTGCATAAAAGCAGTCTAGGTAACCAGTTCTTGTAGAGTCAGGGATGGGAAATTGGCCGGTGTTCCGTGTGTCCAGCAAAAGAGCCCTCCATGACATGGGAGAACCCAGGACCAAATAGAACTCAAGACTTAGGCTGTACTCCTGAGGGGTAAGCCTGGTCTTGCAATGGTGGTGGATCTCCTAAGCTAACCACAGTGACCAACGTTCACTGACCCAAGAAAAAGTTAAAACTTTCTTCTAACAGCCAGCCCTGGAGTGTGGATTCCTAGTTAGACTGCTTGCATTGTGAGGTGCCGACAAAGGTCGGCTTACACATGGAAACAGCCAAAACAGCCACCGACAGGGGATTGCTTTCATAACATTGGGCACAATCCTGTAATGAAACCCTCTGCTACTGAAATAAAAAAATAAGGAAACTCTCTGGGAATTGGGGAAGCAAAGCTTCCAGGATGGAGGAATCAGCGGAGAGAGCAAAGTGCAGATGCACTAGTGGATAATAACCTCCATTTAGTGCACATGGACGTGGAGGGAAATAGGAGCTAATATTTGTACTTGCTTATAATGGCAAAAAGAGTCTCTGGAAGGATCCCCCAGGAACTAATGAGTTACCTCTGGGGATAGGGGTGGGAAACAGGTTTGGAAATGTGGCCAGTAGGCATAGGCGGGAAGCAAGACTTTTCACTGTAATATACTTTATACTGTTTTGATTTTTAACTATGTCAATGTATTACCTCTTCTAAGCAAATAAATATATGACTTAATTTTCACATGCATACATCATACTGTTTCTACCAAAGTATTTTAAAGTAAATTCTGGCACAGGCAATGCGACAGTGGCCATCCATCCTGTTGTCTCTTTAAGGCGGTGCTTCTCCAGCTAGGGGGGCAGGCACACAAAAACCACAGGACAAGTATCTTGCCGGAAGATCTAGAAGGAAAACAGATGCAGAGGTATTCTGGAATAGAAGGTAGCTTTGCAGGGAACCCTCCTGGCTTGCTGCGTATAATCAACTATTGGCCTTCAGTTCTGTGGGGTGATGTGAACAGTAATCGGGGGATCTCTGTGCCCAGCATGGTGTTAGGGTCTGCCCTTGGGAGTTTTCAGCTGTCTGGGGATTTGGGACTTTCTAAAGCAAATTTCATTTGGTTTCCACAATCCCTCTGAGAAGTAGTAAATACTATTGTTGTTTGACGCAAGAAGAAATAGGGCTCAAAGGCTATGAGATTGGATGAAAGTAATTCGACTACGGTACCTCTCAGATCAGGACTTTTATTCTGACACATGAACCGTGGCTCTGCCCTGTTAGGAATTTTACGTATATCTGGATTTTGTCATTTAAGACAAGAGCTATCATTGTCTTGCACTGGGCCTCTGTATTTTGTTTTGTTTTGTTTTTATTTATGTAGTGTATTTTCCTGAGGGTTTCTCCAGGAATGTGTACATGCACACACCAAAGAAGGTTCGGGGACAATGAGAGGAGGTAAATGAACTTGAGGCCACGAGGCTTCCACCCCTGCAGCCAGAGGGTCACTAAAATGGCCTTGACCTTTCTGAACGACCATTGCTGAAAGGGAACGCCAGCCACCCATCCCAGGCTCGGCTCCTGGAGGAATGCTGGCAGGCCGTGCAGACCTGTGACAGCCCACAGACCTAACATCTCTGTCCACAAGTAGAGAGAGAAAACAGAAGTCTGGAAGTGGAGAGGTTCTTCCTTACCCTTGGTCATTCTTACATGAGAAACTCCAGACCCGCTTCCTGGACAGGGTGAGGTGTGGGCTGATCCGTGATCACTGCTCCTTATCAGTGTTTCTGACTATGACTCAACCACTGCCAACACTCAGCGCAGAGAGGTTGTCGCCCTGCAAAGGGCAGGGCTAACTAGGGCCACCTCACGGTGCCATTTGCTCTCTGATCTCAATGGCATATTCCTTGATGCTCATGTAGGAACTAGGACGTGGCATTTCCTCACGTGATTCTGACAGGGGAAGACAGGGGAACATCAATGCCTTCACTGTAGGAGAAACAAGACCTAGAACAGAGGGTGGAACCAGGCCTCAAATCTGAGTCAGGAAATGCTTGTCTTCCAGGCACGACAAGTGTCAGTGCAAAGAGTCTTGGGATCAGGAGCTGCCCGTGCTCCTGGCCACAAGAGACTGTTCTGGTCTGCTGCTGTGTCTCCAGTGCCAGCCAGAGTGGCGACCTTGGCAGTCACACCGTCGTGTGCTCAGAAAGGCCCACACTTGGTTTAATGTTCTGCCGTCACCACCTGGAAATCCCTGATAAATTTTGCCTTTAAAAAAAAAAGAAAGAAAGAAAATGTATTGTGGTAAGATACACAGAATATAAACTTTGCCATTTTTAAGTGTATAGTTGGTATCATTAAGTACATTCTCAGTGTTACATGGCTATCATCACTATGCATTTCCAGAATGTTCTCATCGCCCCAACCAGAAACTCTGAACCCTGTCTCTCCCCATCCCCCTCCCAGCCCTCAGCCTCTAGGCGTCCCTATTCCCCCTCTGTCTCTATAAATGTTACTATGCTAGGAACCTCACATGAGTGGAATCATTCAGGATTTGTCCTTTTGTGTCTGGCTTATTTCACTCCGAATAATCTCTTCAAGTTTCATCCATGTTGTAGTGTGTGTCAGAATGTCCTTCCTTTTCTAAGCCAGAATCATCTTCTGTTGCGTGACTTACCGTATGTCATTTCTCCAGCAGACGTGTGGGTTGCCATTTTGGTTTTGGCTTTGGGCACACCGTCGCTATAAACAGCAGGTTTTCGTTTCTTACTGTTTTAAAAACGGAAGATACACTAATAAATGGAGTGTGGTAGGTTCAAAACCTTCAAAACCCAAAGCCAGTGGGAAGAAAATAGCAAGAAGGATCGTGGGTGGTTAAAATATAGGGAAACTTGCTCAAGGGCAAGGTTGTTTCCTGGTTGACTTTCTTCCTTGTTCATTTGCGTCAAGCTGTTTGTCCTTAACCAGGGGTCAGACACCTTGTTGGTTAAATAATACCTTTGGGTAGGGGGAAAGAAACATTAAATTAAATCTACTGACTGTAAATGGATCCCAATTTCAGAAATGCTTCACATGGATAATTATGAAAGCTGGAGGACATTCACCACACTGTGCTTTAACGTCTGAAATTTTAATAAGAAAATAAGAAATGATTTGGAAAATTTAAAAAGTGTATCTTGAAGGAGAGCAAAGAGGGTCCATCCTATTTCCCGACTCAGACCACCATTCCTGACGAGTTGGAAGTGTGAGACCTGGTTCCCGTCCGTGGGTCCTGTCTGTGCTGGGTCCCCCCGGAAGGCCTCCCGGGGGCCAGAAGGTTTGTAAGCAAGTTGCCATGGAATTATTCGGCTCCTCTCCACGGCTGGCCCCATACACTGAGCTGAACTGAATTCCAGTGCAATTAGCCTCCTGGATGGAGAAACAAGAGGAGGAGGGGGAGCCCCCAGCTCTGCTCTTGGGAAGGGATTCTGTCTCCGGCCACCCCAGGAGGGCCGGGAAGGGCGGAGCTGCCTGGGAGAGGGGGGCCCCACACTGTAAACTGATGCTTCCTTCAATCCCCAGCCCCCACCCTTCCCTATATTCGGAACTGTAACAAAAGAAGGAACATTAAACCAGATAGTAATACTCTGCCAGCTTTCTTGTGGTCCGGGAACATCTGCTTGAGAAACTACACATTGTGGGGTGAGTCACTGGGGTCCGGCCTGCTCATTGGCTGAGACAATCTCCTGATACTGGAGGAAAAACTCGTCTTTCTCCCATTGGAAGGGAACAAACCCAGGGTGTCCTGCAACTGCGTGGCTCGGGTGATGGTATCGTCCACTGCTCCCACTGCTGCCTCTCCGCGTCTCTCCAGCCCCTGACCGTGTGCACGGCCTCCTGAGATCGCTAAGTTTGGAAAAGGCTGGGAAAACAAGAGACGTAGTTGTGATTGAAAACCTGTGATGGCTTCTTAATCCTGCAATAAAAATCCTACTTTCCAAGGGAGCAGCAGCCCGTTCCTGGTTTGGATCTGAGGACACGGGGCTGGCAGGCAGCTCCCCAAGCAGCTCAGCGAGGGCAGGGCTCCAAGACTGGAGTGTGGCTTATTGTGGGAAAGGCAGTGCTGGGCCCTGAGCCGCGTGGCCCTGGGCAGGACACTTCCTCTCTTGGTCCTCAGTGTCCCCATTGGTGAAATGCCTGACTCTGAAGAACTCGTCCAGGCGAGAATTTTGGGGAGACAAAGCCAAGACATCGCTGGCGCTCTCTCTTCAACCTCTACAAGAACTGCCCCATTCTCTCAGGAAAAAAAAAGGGGGGGGGGTGGGAGGAACAAATGACCCATGGTCATGGAATGGGTCTTTGCTGGTCCGTATCAGGCAGGAACCCTGGCAGAAAGGAACAGCCCTGCGCTGCCCTCTCTCTGCCCTGACCAGCAGTCTTCCAACCTCTCACTTCACATTCTGGCAAAATAGAGTGGGTCGGAGCTTTAGGGGTTCTGAGTTCAGCCCTGGCCGTTGCTGTGCTCAGTCCCCAAGTCTGTCTGAACCGGTGCAGTCCTCAAGTCTGTCTGAGCCCGTGTTCTCACCTGTGAAATGCTGGTGTGTGTGGGGGACGGGGGGCGGGGGGGGTGTGTGGATGAGGGCAGGGGAGGTGGGGCAGAGCGGAGCATTCCTGTGCTAATGGTATTGTGAGAATCAAATATGAAAGCGCTTTTAAAAGGATAAAGTTCCACTCCTGTTTAAAGGATTATTATTTACTTAATTCCTTGAAAGAAGATCACAGTGAGAACTTTCTCTGTTGGGGTTCGGGGGGGTGGAGTTTTCGGGGATAATCTCGACATCATCTGGTGGGACATTTACACCTGGCCTAGCTAGTCAGTAAACCTTTACCCCGGAGACATTTTCAGCCGGATCTCACTGCTCTGTAAATGCGCCAGAATATGGCCTTAGTGTACTGGCCTAAAATATTTCCAGGTTGGTTTTTTACTCACAGCCATCTCAGGCTGTTAGCTCAAAACTGCCAATGCCAAACTCAAATTTTTACACACCCAACTTCTTAAAATATAACCCAAATAAATAAATTTTTAGCTACTTAGGCCTACCTATTTTTCATACCCCATGAAACTGCACCCAATGTCTGCTCACCACAAATAAGACAAATCCTGTGAAAGATCGCCACATCGAGGCTGCCTTCTGGAACTCTCTGACCGGGAGACCACCCCCATTCTTGCCACCTGGGTACATAAGTGTCCTTTCTGCCCCCAGGAGTTTGCACGATCTGGTGACCCTCTTGTGGTTGGCTTCGTGCCTCTGTCTCTGGAAGGTCTCTTGCTGGGATAACCTTTCCTTCTGCTTCTGCATTATTGGTCCGAGGGCCCTCCAGTGAGGCTTGTTGCGTGTCACTGCTCTGTGGTCCTGTGTCTTCCTTGACCATCCCTGAATTCCTCAGACTTACCACTCACTCAGCCTGTTCCTGAGTCAGAAAACCTCAGACATTTTTCCAGCGGCTCAACTTCAACGTTTGTGCAAACATCAGCAAACCTCCTTAGTCTGGAAATTCTCCGCTTGGAGCCATGCTCCTCCTCAGTGCTCAGGGCCTTCCGAACTGGCAGCAGCTCCTGAGAAACCAGGGGGCAACACCCCAAACCCAACCCAAACGTCTGGGCTTCAGGCATGCCATGAGACCTGTGATCAGACCCGCGTGCCTGGAGGTGGGCACGACCGTGCTCTGGGCAGGGATGGGGTTGGATGGGAACCTGGCAGGTAATTTACCCAAAAGACATGACTGAAGAAGGGGGAGCTAGAGCTCCAGGGCCCCAGAGAGAATAAGAGCCGCTTCATTTCACAGAAAAGGAAATTGAGGTCTGGGAAGTTGTGTGAGTGACTTGCGTGGCTCACAAACCAATTTCCGGCAGAATGGGGGTGCAGAATCCACGGCTTTTCAACCACATGCAGCTGAATCTTGCACAGAGCCAGGCTGTACCTGTGGGCACGACATGCCAGGAGAAGGGTGCCTGCAGACAGGCCGTTACCTTCATCTTACAGCTCTAACATCTGAGCATCTCCTTCCCCAGCCCCCGCGACCGGTTCGGGGCGAGAAGCATGCCGGCAGAGCCTACGGTCATCAACATCACTCTTGCTGGAACAGTGGGAAGAGTGCGTGTGTTCTCCTAGCTAGCCACAAACCTGGACAGCGTGGGCGAGACCTGCCATCAGACAACCCTTCTCTCACACACAGACGGTGAAGCGATTCCATCCAGAGAACAAGAGGTAGAGACTGAATCCTGGGGATATTGTTTGCGCGCCTGGATGGAGCTTCACCTGAAGTCCTCCTGGGCTCTTTGGTCAGGAAAGACCTGGAGTAACACTTTCCCACATAACACATTTGAATCAGCTTTTCTACCCTTCTGAGCTCACACTGGGGTGTCAAATTGGCCATCTCCCTGCAGTTATTTTCTGCAAATATTCTTTGGTCATGGTCCTTCTGAGCACAGTACTCATGCTGGTGCATCTCCTGCCAGAGCCCACCTGAGATGTTCCCAACGCTCAGCTTAGCGCCACAGACGTTTACTGGACTTTCACCGTCCGCCGGGCTGTGTTGTTATGCTTTGGGAGAGAAACAAAGATTAGAATACAGTTAGTGCTTTCAAGAAATTTATATAGTCATGGGATGCCTGAGTGGCCCAGTCGGTTAGCACCTGCCTTCTGCTCATGTTGTGATCCCAGGGTCCTGGCATCGAGCCCCACATTGGGCTACTATTCAGCGGGACCCCTGCTTCTCCCTCTCCCTTTGCCTGTCGCTCCCCCTGCTCGAGTTCTCTCTCTTGCTATCTCTGTCAAATAAATAAATAAAATCTTTAAAAAAAAAGAAATGTATAGATTCGGAACTTGTTATTAAGTGAACCACAACACACAGTACTATGTGCACTTAGCCTAAGTCCATGCAAGGCCCAGGGAGAGCATCTAGAGAGAAGGAACTCTGTGTGGGAGGTGGAGGGGGCTATACGAACCAGACTCTGAATGAGGCGATGTCCTTGCCGTGTGGACAGTTGTTCCCCAAAATCAGTTGGCCTTGCAATGAGGAACTGTAGGTCGCTAGCCCTCATCCTAATGGGCTAGTTCTTTCCAGTGAGTGATGCCTTCTGTAGAGAAACTGGCACCAAGTTCCTCGGGACTGAGCTAAGGGACATTTGGCCATGTGAACCACTCCGGGGCTTTCAGGTTGGAGAAGAGATAAATACATTCAAATGTATATTTCGGGAGCTTGAAATTCATATTCGTTTACCTGAGGAATCATCCATGGAAAATAAGAAAAGAAGAGAAAAGGAAATAAGAAAGCATTGCATTTATTTGAGAGGTCTTAGAAACTGAGACAGGACCAAGTACAGGTAGACTTTACTGGATCTTTTCTTTCTAAGGCCCCAGTGAGCTGCCTCCCCTTCCCTCCTGCCATACCTGCTTCCCTGACCCAGACACATGTGAAGCTTGAGCGGTACTGAACTGCTTCCTGCTTCCAGAAAACACTGATTCCCTTACCTCCACATTGTCCTCTTCCGGGAATGCCTCCTTCTTGGTCACCAGCGTGGGAACTTCTCATCCTTTACTCCCCACCTAGAACCTTCCCACCCCTTCCTGAGACACCTATGTATTCCTTCTCCCCTATTCCCACAATCCACTATACACCCTCTGTGGGGAAAAGGGAAGAAGGGTTGAGACCTTCCAAATCAGGAAGGTGTGAAACTGAGAACATCGCAAGCTCCCCAGGGCTGGGATATCTTAGTCAGACAGAACCGGTCTTTGGTCCCCCGCCACTGAGCATCAGCGCTATCACCCACCCAGGGCTCTGACATCACCTGTGTCCTTAGAATGACATCACCTGTGTCCTGGGATGATGTCAAGGCCCTTCTGGCTTAGGACTTAGCTCAGCTGGACAACCCCTGCCTAACTGCTGAAACCATCCCTAAGCCACCTGTTACCGCAACATCATAGTCATCATTAGATCATGTTATTGGCATCAGGAATGTTCCCCTCTGGATTACAAGATCCTTAGGAGGGGGACTATGTGTTTTCATCTTTCTGTCCTTGAGACACAGCACAGAACTTAGCTTATAGGCAGCATTCAATACATGTACAAAGAACGAGTCAGTCAGTGAATAACACAGAAATGAATGAATGAGTCTCTCCTGTGGATGGAGACTGGTGATAAAAAGAAGAACAATACGTCCCGATCAGCCTCACAATGGGTTTTCAAAGCCTTATCTTCCTGACCTGAAAAAATAAGGAGAGTGCACACCCATAGCCATGCTTCAAAATAGCTATTCTAAGAGCACCTAACTTTCTTAGAATGTCAAGTTTCCCCAAGGAAATCTGCGCCTCTTGAATACCTTTTAGTCTGAGGATTCCTGTCAGAATCCTGCACAGTCTAGAGGATCAAGTGCCGACCCCCCAAACCCTTCTTAACGCAAAGGCTCTTTGCACTGGGGGACCTACGCTAGTTAGGGAAGAGCTGGACACTCCATCCAGTTCTCTTTCTAGAAGACCACATTGCCCCATCACACTGACGATACCTGGAGAACAGCAGACATTTGAAATATGCCGAGCAACTCCATAGACATGGGTGCCATTGCCAGCCACAGAGGAGACCGTAACTAGAGGGGATAAGGGAAGTCGGTTGAGCTCCCTGGAGATATAAAACCAAGAGACAGACTACTGGGACTTCTTGGAACCTGTTTGGGGTGAGAAGTCAGAGAAAGTAAAAAATGAAAATGAAAGAAGAGAAGAGTTTGAAGAGAGGCTATTACTAGAATCTAGCCAGTTGGTTTCCTGCTTGTTTCCTGCCAGCAGCCATGGCCACGAAGTGGCTGTTGGCTGAGGAGGCTTGCTTGGGGGAGCACAGGGGGATGGGAGGTTGGGCTTGTAGGGCTTGGGGTCATTGCTTTCAAAGTTAAGAGGGCAGGAGGCTATTTCTCCGCCATGTGAACTCCTAAGTCCATTGGACCCTGTTGAAGAACTGGTGGAAGAGGAAGGTGGGCTGCTCTGGAAAGATTCTAAAATATGGCAGTGTGCGACAGATGCAGAATAAGTTTCAGCATCCAAGAGGCCTGCTTTTCCACCTCATGATTGAGACCAGGAGCTGTTCTCAAGAATGCAGAGAACCAGAGAAAAGTTTAGTGTCAGATGTTCACTCCAGAAATGGAGGAGTTTAATCTTCCTGGTTCTGTGACCCCAAGAGATTTTGGTTACAGCGGTATTTTTGAAGGCATGTTTCTGTAGTTAGATGTTAGAATTCCAAGTGCAGAGGTTAAGCATATTTCTTGCAGGCTGCATGTGGCAGACACTATTAATTGGCCATCCCTCAAGGCTCTCCAACCCCCTTTTCCCTTTGTTCTTTCTTGTAGGTGGGGGGGCACATGACCCTGTTGTAGCCCATGAGATATATATGGAAGCCTACAAAGGTAGAAGCTGAGGGGTTCTGAGGAAGCTCAGGATTCTATGATAAACAAAACAGAGAGTCAACCTGGGATTTTGCCTTCCTCCTTCCTCTCCCTGCTGTAAATACAGATGTGATGGCGAGAGCTGCAGCAGCTAGCATGTAATTGTGAGGGGAGATCAAGAAAATGGCAGTGACATCTGCTCTGGCGTGACCAGTCCTCTGAACCGAGGTCACAACCACCTCTCTCCAGGCTTCTTATTTAGAAGAAGAAGAAAAAAAAAGGCAAAGCCCTATATTTGAGTTTTCTGCTTTTTGCAGTTGAATGCAATCCTAACGGACCCCCAGGACTTCTCAGTGCAGTTCATATGCCAGTGTGCATTGCAAATCTCCAAGAAGGGAGGAACATAGGCAGTAATTCCAAATGTATTTAACTGAAGTATTATTTTTTAAAAAGTAATTTTGGTGTGGGACTACTATTTCTTATTTTTAAAGATTTTATTTATTGGACAGAGTGTGAGAGAGAGCGATCACAAGTAGGGGGAGAGGCAGTGGGGAGAAGCAGACTTCCCACTGAGCAGGGAGCCCGATGTGGGACTCGATCCCATAACCCCGGACCCCAGGATCATGACCTGAGCCGAAGGCAGCCGCTTAACTGACAGAGCCACCCAGGCATCCTGGGAGTAGTGTCAGGTGTACTCTTTGGGAAACTCTGGGCTAGGCCTGGTGTGACAGACAGACCTGGTGTGATCACAGGCCTGGTGTGACAGACAGACCCCAGGGTCCCTGCGTGTCATTGTCCAGCTTCATCCTCTCCCTTTGGGAGTGGGTGCCACCTGTGACTTGCCTCTAACCAGTAGTCTATGGCAAGTGACGCTCCCACGATGATGTGACAATTACGTAGAGAGGAAGTGTAATGTCTACTCTCCCTGGAAATCTCACAGGAAGGCCTGTATTTTGAACGTCAAATGAGGACAGAGAAGGATGACAGACAACCCAAACAGCAGGGAACCGGCTTCTCCACTCTGAAGGGTAAAATCTAGTCTTTAAGAACATTGTCTGTACCCTGTAGTGAGAGGACAACCAGTTTGTCTCTCTCCAACCAGAGGAAACATGGAATGAACTGTCCATTTGAGGCGACTTGGCGTTTCTAATGACTCGAAGGTCAGAACAGCATGTGCTTGGAGCTGTTCCATTTGAGGGTTTCTATTTTCACTTTGCTTGCTAGATTAGAACATCTTATTGGAAGAAGAAGTCCTCACAGAGGGACACCTGGGTGGCTCAGTTGGTTACGCATCTGCCTTCGGCTCAGGCCCTGATCCCAGAGACCCAGGACTGAGCCCTGTGTGGGCCTCCCTGCTTGGTGGGGAGTCTGCTGCTCCCACTGCTTCTCACCCCGCTCATGCTCTCTTTCTCTCAAATAAAGAGATAAAATCTTTAAAAGAAAGAAAAAGGAAATACCCTCACAGAAAAGTAGGTGAGTCCAGGGGAGAGCCCCGGCTTTATCAACCGTAGACCCTGTATGACAGAACCAGCCTACAAGCTGGAGTTTTATCCTGAGAGCTGGCCCTTTCCCAGGTGTGTTTGTTTTCTTGGTAACAGTTAGCACAAATGCAGCATTTATTTTTTTTTTTAAGATTTTATTTATTTGATAGAGAGAGAGGAGCAGAAAGACAAGCAAACTCTGCACTGAGCAGGGAGCACAACGTGGGGCTCAATCCCAGTACCCTGAAATCATGACCTGAGCCAAAATCTCGTCAGATTCTTGGGACGCCTGGGTGGCTCAGTCGGTTAAGCGGCTGCCTTTGGCTCAGGTTGTGATCCCAGTGTTTTGGGACCAAGTCCAGCATCGGGCTCCTTACTCCACGGGGAGCCTGCTTCTCACTCTGCCTCTGCCTGCCACTCTGCCTGCTTGTGCTCTCTCACTCTAACAAATAAATAAACAAATAAAATCTTAAAAAAAAGTCAGACGCTTAACCGACTGAGTCACTCAGGTGCCCCACGAACACTGCATTTAAAATGACATGCACATTTATTATCTCACAGCTTCCATGGGTGAGAAATCAGTACAGCGCGGCACGTGAGTGGCTCAGTCAGTTCAGCATCTGCCTTGGGCTCAGGTCATGATCCCAGGGTCCAGGGATTGAGCCCCGCATCAGGCTCCCTGCTCACAGAAAGTCTGCTTCTGCTTCACCCACTCCCCCTGCTTGTTCCCTCTCTCGTTGTGTCTCTCTCTGTCAAATAAATAAACTCTTAGAAAGAAAGAAAAAAAGAAAGAAAGAAAAAAAAAAGATTCGTACAGTTTAGCTGTTCTGCTCTGGGTCAGTGTCCTATGGCAGTAATAAAGTCAGAGGGACGGCTATGTTTCACCTGCGGACTGGGGTCCTCTTCCAAGCCCATGTGGTTGTTGGCAGAATCCAGTTCCCAGTGCTTGTGGGACGGTGGCCCTCAGCTCCTAGGGCCACCATAGTTCCGGCCATGTGACCCTCTCCATAGGTGCTTCACAAAGGGCAGCTTACTTATTCAAGATCAGCAGGAGACTCTATCCGCTCCTTGTGGTTCAGTCAAGAGACGTTCATGGAGCACGGTCCACATGGCGATTCGTTCTGGCTCCTCAGGTTAGTCCTAGAGGAACAGAGCCTTCCTGCTTGTGAGTTTCTCTTCCTTGCCTTCCTCAGACAGCGGGATCCCCCATAAACCATTTCTATACTATTATGGACATTTCTGGGCTCTGCCATCACCATGAGGGAGTTTCTCTGACGTCATCCAAGACATTGTGGGTATTTTAAGTTTCAAGATCATTTTACATTCTTCAAGCATAGGAGTAGCTCCAATTAATAATGTCCAATAGCAAGGTAGTAAGCGTCTCTCAAATTGAAATTCCTGGGGCACCTGGGTGGCTCAGTGGGTTAAAGCCTCTGCCTTGGGCTCAGGTCATGATCTCAGGGTCCTGGGATCAAGCTCTCTTCCGGAGCTCTGCTCAGCGGGGAGCCTGCTCCCCCAACCCCCCACCCCCCCACCACCAACCGCCCCCGCCTGCCTCTCTGCCTACATGTGATCTCTCTCTTCCGGAACCACTCCTGGAATTTCCATGTGTTCAACAATCCAGAATCTCTCTGGACTACTTCATGATGAGGCACGATTGATTAAATCATTGCCCACTGGTGACTAAATTTAACCTCTAGTCCCTTTTAGATTCTCTAAAACAAAGTTTTATTTGAGCTGGAGTAAGGTCAGCTGCCTGTGGGAAACAGGTCCTTCGCAGGGAAGAGAGTGCTCGGGGAAGGAACAGGTTTTTTACAGAGTTAAATACTTCTTCCTTCTTGTAAAAACTCAAAAGATTGTAGATTAGCATATCATAAAGGAATGCAGGGAGTGGGAGCATTGATTTGTATCTCAAGGACGAGACGGGTTTCCCTCAGGCTACATACGCCATCAGAAGGCAGTTGTACAACGCTTGTGTGGGGCCATAAATCAGGCTTTGGGCTTGAGCAAAGTTTATATACAATTGGGTTGACTTAGAAAGAAATCTAAAATGGCTTCCCTTGAGCAGGCCTTTAGAGAGTTCTTCTGTCATCATAATCAGGAAGCCAAAGATTTAAATCGTGCCCGTGGTTGGGGCCACATTTTATGCAGGTCTTTATTCTTCATATTGAGACCTGGTCACTACATATTGCCAAGTGGAAAACGGCATGGTCCTACTTACCTCAGACTGCATGTTGTTCATCTATGACGGCATACGGTCTAAGTTATGCCTGAAGAACTTAGAGACAGAGAGAAGGGTGTAGAAAGATGGTCACTGTAGCTCCTTCTGGATGGTGGGATTTGGGGTTATCTTGTTCTCACTTATGAAGTCTGAGAGATCAGCCTGTCCTCACCCCATCCTCACACAGCTCCCTGACAATAGCCCCTGGTCCTGCTCTCCTTCAGCTACCTGGCTGACCTGGTTTATGGGGGTACAGCCACATTAGGAAAGAAGGCCATTCAAAGGAGCACAATGGAGATTTTTGCCTATGGAAAGGAAAAGAAGAAAGTCATTCATTTTATTTATTTACTTTTTTAAAGATTGTATTTATTTATTTGACAGACAGAGATCAGAAGTAGGCAGAGAGGCAGGCAGCGAGAGAGAGAGAGAGAGAGAGAGAGAGAGAGGAAAGCAGGCTCCCTTGCTGAGCAGAGAGCCTGATGCGGGGCTCGATCCCAGGACCCTGAGACCATGACCTGAGCTGAAGGCAGAGGCTTTAACCCACTGAGCCACCCAGGTGCCCCAAAAGTCATTCATTTTAATACCAAAGAACCACTACCTTGGAAACTATGAGAAACTCCCTGGACTAGACTACCCTAAGAAGACCAAAGTTAGTCACTTATGTGGATTTTCAATATCTTTTTTTTTTTTCCTTTTCTTTCTTTCTGGAGCATGTATCCATACCTCCCACTCCCTTAGATTATGCTTTCAGTCTTTTTTGTTTTTTGGTTTTTTTTTTCCCAGAATGAAAACTTTACATGCGCAACTCAACCAAACTATAGGAAGTGTTCTACAAAATGGTGTTTCCTTAGCACAGCGCCCTCTACACCACCTGGACCAACCTGGAGGGGTTTGGTGCCCTTGCACATTTGGGAACAGGGAGAGTTTCTTCAACTTTCCATTCTGCTTTCTTGAAACAACCGGGCTCCCTTAAACTGTGTCTCGATTGGAAAGTTTTATACAAAACAAAAATGAGATTTACTTCAGAATCAGTTTTATGTTTTGTTTTCCCTGGACCCAATATTCACTACAAGGGGAAGACTAAAGAAGAAAAAAGAAAAAAAAAAAAAAAAAAGACATGTGAGTCTTGGGTTTTCTCTCAAGAGAGAAACAACTGATGTTCTAAGGCCTTTCTTTTGCTCAAGGGCTGGAAACCCTTAAGGATGTGGAAATCGGTGGGTGGGGACTCTAGTGATCTAGATCTTTTAAGGGGCAACCTTAGCGAAGAGTCAGGGTAACACCTAATCCTCTGGGATTTGAAAGAAGGCTGAGATTAGATTTTCTTGTCAAGTCTCCTGATATGTAAATATGGGTAATTGATTAGAATATTTAAAAGCTATTGAATGAACCGAAGAAATAGAGCAGGAGAAACCCTAGAGATCATTAAATCAATCATTTTGGAGATAGAAATTTGAGGGCTTGGGCGCCTGGGTGGCTAAGTGGGTTAAGCCGCTGCCTTCGGCTCAGGTCATGATCTCGGGGTCCTGGGATTGAGGCCCGCATCGGGCTCTCTGCTCAGCAGGGAGCCTGCTTCCCTCTCTCTCTCTGCCTGCCTCTCCATCTACTTGTGATTTCTCTCTGTCAAATAAATAAATAAAATCTTTAAAAAAAAAAAAAAAAAAGAAATTTGAGGGCAGAAGAAATGACTCACCTGGATGACACCAAGAGTCTATAGACCTACGGAATCATGGTGTACTTTCATCAACAGATGGCTCTTTCGAATTACAAAAGCCTAGTTAGTTGGGTTAGTTCTTCTTCTCCAGCACCCGCCATGTTTTTTCTCCCTCCCCCCTCTCCTCCCTCCTTTTTTTCCATTCTTCTATCCATTCCTGCCTGAATCGACTTTTTCATTATTTTCTGGACAATTTTAAATTGAAATTCCTCTGATCCAGAAGACATTCAGGAGTGTTTTTAATTCTAAGTACTTAAGACTTGTGAAGGTATGTTTTCTTTTTTTTTTTTTTTTGAAGATTTTATCCATTTGACAGACAGAGATCACAAGTAGGCAGAGAGGCAGGCAGAGAGAGGGGGAAGCAGGCTCTGAGCAGAGAGCCCGATATGGGGCTCAATCCTAGGACCCTGGGACCATGACCTGAGCTGAAAGTAGAGGCTTTAACCCACTGAGCCACCCAGGTGCTCCTGAAGGTATGCTTTTTCATGTATTTTTAATTTTATTGTTCTAGGTTTAGGAAATTTGTCTTGTAAATCACCATTTTTTATATTTTGTGGAGGTTTTCTTTGGAGCCAAATATGTGATCAATTTTTATAAAGATGCCAAGGGCAAAATAAAATAATGTTTATTTTTCATTAGTGAGACACTGAATTCTATGTATGTACTAAATCAAGCTTGTGGATCATAATATTCAGATACTCTATGTCATTTATTTCTGTTTTACTTGATCTGTCAGATTCAGAAGAAGACTATTAGAGTATTTCACTACATAAACGTGTGTACGTGTGTGTGCATGCTGTAAATTAAGTCCTTGTATTTTTAGTAGTTTTGTTTTATATATTTTGTAATTATACTATTGTGAATATCAAAATTTATCACTAATATATTTTTATCCAACTGTACCTTTAACCATACTGTAGTATCTTTCATAATTCTGATGGATGTTTTTGACTTTAAATTCCACTTTGTCTAATGTTAATATCTGTTTTTTGAATGTATCTGTTAGATATCTTTGTCCACTTTATTTTCCTTAAATATGCCATTATTTTAATATAAATGACTCACCTTATATTAAAAAATTTTTTAAGTACAGAAAAGGCAGCACCTGGGTGGCTCAGACGGTTAAGCATCTGCCTTCGGTTCAGGCCACAATCCCAGGGTCCTAGGATCGAGCCCTACATCAGGCTCCCTGCTCTTGGCTTCCTGCCCCAGGCAGGAAGCCTGGATCTCTCTCTCCCTCACCCCTGCTTGTGTTCCCTCTCTCACTGTGTCCCTCTCTGTCAAATAAAAAAAAAAAAAACCTTCTTCAAAAATAAATAAAAAATAAAGTTCAGAAAAGTATGAAGAAGAAAGCAACAAATTACTAAAAATTCTACCTAAAAATAACTGATGATGAGCTTTGTTTGACATTATTTCAGACAGTTACCTATGCAAATACAGAACGCAAGATTTAGAGAAAGACAGAGACTGAGAGACGAAGACAATCGTAAAAGGATGGTAACATTCTATATGTAACACGTTATTTGAAAGATAAATACAGCATTTAATTTAATTTTATTTTTTGTATTTATTTTTATTTTTAGTTTAAATTCAATTAATTAACATATAATATTAGTTTCAGAAGTAGAGGTCAGGATTCATCACTCTTATACAATACCTAGTGCCCCTTATATCACGTGACTTCCCTAATGCGTACCACCCACTTACCCCATCCCCTCACTCCCTTCCTCTCCAGCAACCCTCGGTTTGTTTCCCATGATTAAGAGTCTCTTATGGTTTGTCTCCCTCTCTGATTTTGTCTTGTTTTATTTTTTCCTCTTTTCCCCTATGATCCTCTGTTTTGTTTCTTAACTTCCACATATCAGCAAGATCATATGATGACTGTCTTTCTCTGATTGACTTATTTCAGTCAGCTTAATACCCTATAGTTTCATCTACATCATTGCAAATGGCAAAATTTCTTTTTTTTTTTTTTTTTTCTTTTTTGGCTGAGTAGTGTTCTATTGTATATAGATGCCACATCTTCTTTATCCATTCATCTGTCAATGGACATCTGGGCTTTTTCCATAGTTTGGCTATTGTGGACATTGCTGTTACAAACATTGGGGTGCAGGTGTCCCTTCAGATCATCACATTTGTATTTTGGGGGTCAATACCCAGAATGCAATTGCTGGGTCATAGGGTAGCTCTATTTTCAACTTTCTGAGGAACCTCCATACTGCTTTCCAGAGAGTGGCTATACCAGCTTTCATTCCCACCAACAGTGTAGGAGGGTTCCCCTTTCTCCACATTTTCGCCAATATCTGTCATTTCTTGATTTGTTGATTTAAGCCATTCTGACTGGTGTGAGGTGGTATCTCATTGCAATTTTGATTTGTATTTCCCTGATGATGAGTGATAATGAGCATTTTTTCATGCGTCAGTTGGCCATTTGGATGTCTTCTTTGGAGAAATATCTGTTCATGTCTTTTGCCTATTTCTTGATTGGATTCTTTCTTTTTTGGGTATTGATTTGATGGAAGGATAACTTCCAAACATAGAAAGAGTTTGGAAGTTATCCTTCCATTTCTGTTCTTAAATTTCCTTGCTGATTATGAGTCTATTCAGGTTTTCTTTTTCTTCCTGGTTCAGTTTTGGTACTTCATATGTTTCTAGGAATGCATCCATTTCTTCCAAATTACCTAATTTGTTACCATATAGTTGTTCATATGTTCTTTTTTTTTTTTAAGATTTTACTTATTTTTTTATTTGACAGATCACAAGTAGGCAGAGAAGCAGGTGGAGAGAGATGAGGAAGCAGGCTCCCCACTGAGCAGAGAGCCCGATGTGGGGCTCAATCCCAAAACCCTGGATCATGACCTGAGCTGAAGGCAGAGGCTTTAACCCACTGAGCCACCCAGGTACCCCACTCATATGTTCTTATAATTGTATTTCTTTAGTGGTGGTTGTGATCTCTCCTCTTTCATTCATGATTTCATTTATTTGGGTCCCTTCTCTTTTCTTCTGGATAAGTCTGGCAGGGTTTATCGATCTTATTAATTCTTTAAAAGAAACAGCTCCTAGTTTCTTGATCTGTTCTACTGTTCTTTTGGTTTCTATTTCATTGATTTCTGCTCTAATCTTTATTATTTCTCTTTTCCTGTTGTGTTTCAGCTTTATTTGCTGTGCTTTCTCCAGCTTCTTTAGATGTAAGATTAGGTTGTACATTTGAGACCTTTCTTGTTTCTTGAGAAAGGCTTGTGGTGCTATATATTTCCCTCTGAGGATCACCTTTGTTGCACCGCAAAGGTTTTGAACAGTTGTGTTTTCATTTTCATCTGTTTCCGTGAATTTTTAAATTCTTCTTTAATTTCCAGGTTGCCCCATTCATTCTTTAGTAGGATGCTCTTTGGCTTCCATGCATTTGGGTTCTTTCCAAATTTCCTCTTGTGATTGAGTTCCAGTTTCAAAGCACTGTGGTCTGAAAATATGCAGCAAATGATCCCAGTCTTTTGGTACCAGTTGAAACCTATTTGTGACCCAGTATGTAAACTATTCTGGAGAATGTTCCATGAGCACTCAAGAAGAATGTGTATTCTGTTGCTTTAAGATGGAATGTTCTGAATATATCTGTGAAGTCCATCTGGTCCGGTGTGTCATTCAAAGCCCTTATTTCCTTGTTGATCTTCTGCTTAGATGATCGGTCCATTGCAGTGAGGGGGGTATTAATGTCCTTTACTATTACTATGTTATTATTGATGTGTTTCTTTAATTTTGTTATTAATTGGCTTATGTAATTGACTGCTCCCATGTTAGGGGCCAAAATATTTATAATTTTTAGATCTTTTTGTTGGACAGACCCTTTAATCATGATATAGTGTCATTCCTCATCTCTTAGCACAGTCTTTGGTTTATAATCTGATTTGTCTCATGTAAGGATTGTCATCCCACCTTTCTTTTGATGTCCATTAGCATGAAAAATTGTTTTCGACCCCCTCACTTTCAACCTGGAAGTGTCTTTGGATCTAAAACGAGTCTCTTGCAGGCAGCATATTGGTGGGTCTTGCTTTTTTTAATCTAATCTGATACCCTGTGTCTTTTGATTGGAGCATTTAGCCCATTTAAATTCAGAGTAACTACTGAAAGATATGAATTTAGTGCCATGGTATTATCTATAAAATGACTGTTTCTGTATATTGTCTCTGATCCTTTCTGGTCTATGTAACTTTGGGGATCTCTCTTTGCTTAAAGGGTCCCTTTTAATATATTTTTTTGTGGGGCTGGTTTGGTGAGGACAAATTCTTTTAGTTTCTGTTTGTCCTGGAAGCTTTTTATCACTTCTTCTATTTTGAATAAAAACCTAGCTGGATAAAGTATTCTTGGCTGCATATTTTTCTCATTAGGCACCCTAATACTGCATTTGATTTTAAATTAATTTAACAGAAACACACGTGTAAATCAAACTTCTTTAGATAAGGGAAGTAAGTTCCTAAAGGAAGCAACAAAATGTAAGGGAATTTAAGAAGTTGGAGTCATTGTGGGGTGTTTTTGTTTTTTGTTTTTTTGTAGTTGTTGTTGTTTGTTTGTTTTTTAATGTGAGTTTCTGTATAGACAGGAGTAGCTGATTACTCCTTGGAAAAGATAAAGGTTAATACAGATATATCCTCCATGCTGCCCTCTCCTTCCTCCCAGTGGTGATGATTATATTGCTGTAATTTTGTTGGATTTCACATTTGAATCCTGCAACCATAATTATCTCAGATGTTTAATAGCATTTTTAAATGTCAGTAGAATCTCTGCTTCCACCAGGCCCATCTCCATGGCTTTCTGGCTTCAGAAAAAGAGGCCTCTTTATTTCCACTGAACATTCAGTGAGCAAGATTTCACCAAGTAGCTTTTTCAAAAGGGCTCATAGATGCTGTATTTTCTGGGTCCTTTCATGTCTGAAACGTGAGATCCTGCCTTTCTACTTAAGCTCCAGCTTGGCTGGGTAGACCCTACTTGGATCGTACTCTCTTTTCCTTGTAGACATTTCTCCTTTGTTCTGGCACTCATTGCTGCTGGAAAGACATCTGAAACCTACCTTATTTTTCTTCTTGTATGTGAATTTCTTTTTGTCCCGAATGTGAAAAATATACATACTTTTTATATTCTAAGTTTAATAGTTTAGCCAGAATGTGTCTGAAGTTTTACTGCTATAGCTTTTTTCTATGAAATGACCTGTATTTTCAATCTTGCAGGTTTAGTCTTTATTCTCATGCTCATATGAGTTCACATTTTAAATATTGCTCTCTCATCTGTTTGGAATTTATTGTGGTGTATGGTATGAGAGATGGGTCCATTGTTATCTTTTTCCTAACAACTATCCAGGTATAGTTTGGGGTATGGATTTGAATTTGAGGTATGGATGGAACATGCAGGTGAAGCTGCCTCTGGAATCAGGCTGGAGGGGGTCCAGGGTCCAGGTCCCCATTTGAGGGTCATAATAGTGATGTCCAAATGAGAGATGAATGGGATTGACAGGTGTCAAAAATCCAGAGGTCGCTAATAAAACCCACCCATCAATGACCACTACTTAGTTAAGAGTTTACTGTGCATATGAGTACAGTATACCCATGGGAACTTTTGAATTCAGAGATGATATGGTGCTGAGGGGCAAGAGGTGAAAATGACAAAGCTATTTAACCTTTCCAATGACCGGTTATTACAGTGGGGGTTTCCAGATGGCAAGGGATTGGTCTAAAGTGGTTATCGCACATCATTTTTACAAAGAGGACATAAGTTTAGAGTTTTGTTTTGTTTTTGTTTTATGATTTTCTGGAAATTACAAGAAGTCACCAAAGTTTACTTTTGTTTGTTTTGCAGAATAAGCTAAATTAAATTTCACTTACATTGCTTAACTGGTTTCCTCCACTTGGGATTTTCAAGTCCGCTCTCCATTTTGCGCTTAAGTTTAACAACTCTCCCCTCTGGTCAGTAGGCTGAAAATATGATCAATGAAGTATAGTGTTACTCTCGGTTACCCCTGTTGAAGTCAAGCAGAAGAAATCTTCAGTTTGCTGTCTCTGCCAATGGAGTGGACAGGCTCTGGGTCACATAACCACTGTTCCCAACAGCTGCCTGGGCATCATGAATGGGGGGGGGGGCAGATCGTTGAGATCCTCCAGTTGTCTAATCCTGATGGATAGATCTAGTTGATGTGTGAGTAGCTGCAGAAAGGCATTTAAAACCCTTGAGAGAATACAGCATACTAGAGAGATTAATAATGACAATTATAAGGACAGTAAAGCATAAGAATTAAAAAATTCCCCAGAGCAGGGGCACCTGGGTGGCTCAGTCAGTTAGGCATGTGCCTTTGGCTCAGGTTGTGATCCTGGGGGTCCCACATGGGAGGGGGTCTTTCTCTGCCCCTCCTCCCAGCTTGTGTTCTGTCTCTCCTGCTCTCTTTCTCTCTCTCAAATGAATAAATAAAATCTTTAAAAAATAAAATAAAATTCCACAGAGCAGGGGCACCCGGGGAGACACAGTTAGCTGAGTCAGCAATTCTTGGTTTCAGCTCAGGTTCATGAGCTCAGGGTTGTGAGATCGAGGCCCCACATGGGGCTCTGAGCTCAGGGTGGATTCTGCTCCTGGATGTCTTTCTCCCTCTCCCTCTGCCCCTCCCCACTACATTCTCTCTCCCTCTCAAATAAATAAAATAAAATCTTAAAAATAAAATAAAAAATAAAAATTCCCAGAGCTGAGATTCCCGGAAGCCAAGATTTAACCAATTAAATCAACCAAATGAGTTATAATCAGATTCAGGCTTTACCTTTCTAAGTCAGTCCACATTTCGGGGGGATAGTGTTCAATCGTGTTTCATTTTTTTTTCTGAGTCAGTTACATAGGCCCCACATGTAGTACAAGCAATCATGGGTGTCCCTTGGGACAGACAGGAGGGACACAAGGGTGTTTTATTTCAGGAGGCAGTGTTGTAAGTGAGGCCACCTAATTCAGGTCTCTGCATGATGTGAGCAAGTTAGTAAGAGGCATTTCTATGGAAACAGAAGGAAAACAAAGGTTAGTCATTGGAGCAAATTATAAACATAGTTTCTGAGTTTGGAGAGCAGCCAGTTGAGAAAATTTCTAGATGTGAGTGGAAAGCATCTTTAAATGAAGGAACAGGGCTGGCAGTTTCTATGTGATGGGCCTTCCTTGTCTGCATTCTGAGCATCTCTGATGATCCCCTTGAATGTTCCAGTGAACTCCCTTAAATGGCCTGACATCGTCTTTTGTGGGGGTTTCTCTGAAGCTTACAAGATGACAAAGCCTCAAAGACTGTGGCTAGGAGGAGAATCTGGTTTTCTACTGAAACACAATTTTTTATAGTCATCCCATTTTTACCAAAGATAATTGTAATTATAATGAAGCTAATTTGTTTGTCAAAATAAGTCTAATCTTACTAAAATTGGCTTGATGGGGGCGCCTGGCTGGTTCAGTCGGTTAAGTGTCTGACTTTGGCTCTGGTCATGATCTTGGGGTCCCGGGATGGAGCCCCATATTGGGCTCTGTGCTCAGTGGGGAGCCTACTTCTCCCTCTCCCTCTGCCCCTCCCCCCACTTGTGTGCGTGATCTCTCTGTCTCAAATAAATAAATAAAATCTTGGAATAAAATAAAATTGGTTTGATCATTTATACAATTGTAGTAAGAATAATGATTCTATGTATATTCTCAAAATACGACATTCTAGCCAAAGCTCTGGCGATATCCAAGGGGCTTTATTGGTTCCATAAAGTCAACCTTAGTTTTTCAAAACTCCCTGGTAATTAGGAATCTCAGATTCCGTCTTTAAAAGTTTGTTTAGGCTGGGGCACCTGGGTGGCTCAGTCGGTTAAGCATCTGCCGTTGGCTTAGGTCATCTAGGATTGAGCCCTGCATCGCGCTCCCTGCTCAGCTGCGAACCTGCTTCTCCCTCTCCCTCTGCCCTGCCCCTCCCACCTCTCCTTGTGCTCTCTCCTCCTCTCTCTCTCTCTCTGTAAAGTAAATAAATAAATACATAAATAAAATCTTTAAAAAAGTATGTTTTGGCTTAGAAGTCAAGCTAAGGACTTATTCAATTGTGTCCTGTTACAAGAAGATCAGAATCTTAATGAATTTATATAAATACATATATTGTCACGGAGAATAAGAATATTTGAGAATAGTTTCTGAATTCTGGAGGGATCAGATTGGGAGAAAAAGATAAATGTTTCAACTGTAGTTTATAAAAATATGTTTTTACTAAATTGCTGTTAAGTTATTGACACCTAAAAAGAGAGTCTATGGGGAGTTCTTTCATTCTGGAAAACAAGACATTAAAAAACAAGCAGTGTTTTAAATTAAGTCATAAAAATTATAATCACCTTTATCAGTTCTTTCATTCCTATGTAATGAATTCTTGTTTTGCTTGGTTTCGTGTTGCAATTTTATAAATCAATCAGCTTTCCACAGTTTTTGTCAGAATCATTTACATGAATCTCTTTGAAGAGGACATATTTTTACCTGTAGTTGATGGTGAGTGCTTTTAGAGAGGAATGAAAAGTAATATAGTAATTGTCTGTGAATGATGGCAAAAGATTAAAAGTGGCCATAGTTATAGATCTGGTGACAGTTTACTAAAGAAATTTAAAAATTAAAGAAAAAAATCAATCAATCTATCTATCTACTTACTTATCTATCTGCAATTGACAAGTAAATTTGTTTATTTCCATGATATATATTATTTTAATAGCTGGAATTAGGACTGATAACATTATGCCAGGACATAAAGACTTTTAGGACTTTCATATAATTTCTGAATTACTTATATTAAAAATATGTACTCACATAAGTACAATCCAAGAAAGTTAAATATTACTTTTTAAAAATAATGTTTCCCATGCAATTTAACATACCAAATAAACCTAAATAAATTAATATTTCTCCTTTTATAAGAAGAGAGAGCCCATCTTTGAGGTTATTCAGAGACCCTCTGGAAAAATCTCCAAGTCAGTTCAAGGTCAAAAAGACTTCAGGGGTACCTGGGTGGCTCAGTTGGTTAAGCATCTGCCTTCCGCTCAGGTCATGATCCCAGCGTCCGGGAGTTAAGCCCCGCATTACCTCCCAGGGTTGCTCTAAACTGCTGGGTCCAACCAAGGATGGAAAGTGCCCTGAGGGCAAAGAGGAGTTTGCAAACCACTGAAGACAGGTGTCCCGGTGAGTTGCACCATACCTGCCCGCCCGGCTGGCTTTCAGCAAACCACATAACTAAGAAGAGAGGAGAGCATTTGCTAAGCAAATGAGCTTGTGATCTTCGCCGTCATCATGCTTGCTACCCCTCCTGACCTTTGTGTGCCAGCATTGTGCAAAGCCTTGATTACACAGTACATCAGCTGGGAGCCTGAAGCCCTTGGACGGGGCCTGCCTGTAATCTGGCCACTGACCACCACCTCGTGGACTCCAGACTCCTTCCCTCTGCCTCCATCACTGCCCTCGAGCCTGAGAGATTCCCCCATGTCTGGAGGATGTCAAGCCTCCCCATGCCCACCCTTCCCTTGCCCTTCCTCCTGCCTGGGACTCTGCTCCCAGAAATTGCTGTGTCCTGGGCCTGTTCCCAAAACAGTGCTGCCCACTCACCTGGGCTCCCTTCACCTCCTCACCCAGCTGTACTTTTTTCTTTAGCTTATCAATAGATGATACTGGAGCGTGTATCTATTTGTGATGGAGCTGCTTCTCCTGTTAGAACCGGAGTCATTGTCTTCATTTGAAATCCCAATCTTCCTTCCTGTCCCCAATCGCTAGGAATTTCCAGAATCTACAAGGATAGAATGGTGATCTCTCTAAGAGCACGTTGGGCTCTCTTTCTCTGCCTTTTAAGCTGTGGTTTTTAATCTGGTGAATTGGGGTTTAAAATCGTGTGACTTTGTGCTCTGCTTTGCTAGGACTGGCCTGGCCTAATTCATGACCACGGTCCTGGCTCTCCTCTCACTCTCAGAAGGGTTCCTGTTTGAAAATAAAGTATATGATCACCGTGGCTAAAAGGATTATCAAAGGCTGCCTGAGAGAGGGAAGAAGTCAACCACGGGCAGTCTAATCTAGGTTTGTCCCACCGTTGGCCTTGGGCAGGCGGATGGATAGGGTCTGCACCTATGAACCCTATGAACTTCCTGTCCCTCATGGAAAGAGCCAGGCCCCCCTACTCCAGATCCCACCTGCTGCCTCCCTGAGCCCCTGCTGTCTGCCTGGTCAATCAGCAGCTCTAGCTAGTGCTACCCTGAGGTTGGGTTCTGACTTTGAATTAAATGCAGCTGGAAACACCACACAGTTACTAGAAACAGAAGATCCTTCTTTCTGAGACCTTCTCCTCTTTGGCCTTTCTTGGGGATCATTTTCTCTTCCATCTTGCCTCCCTCTGCTGTGAATTGCTGCAAAGATGAAATAAAGCATTTGGGCGACCAAATCAAGCCAGTGGCTGACCGATATGTGGTCCTAGACGAGCCAGGTGAAGGGAGGTAAGAATCAATAAACTCGAGAGCTGGAGGCTGATTGGGAGGCCGCCTTGGGACTCGTCTTCAGATGAGGAGGTGACGTTCAGAGAGGTCACTGACCATTCAGCGTCCCTTTGTCAAGTGTCCATTGTGTGCCCGGCACTGTCTTTAGCAAGGGCGTTTAGTGGTGATGACAGTAAGAGCCTCTGTCCTCCTGGGCCTGACATTCTGGTGAGGCGGCAGGCCAAACCAAGTGCAGATAGGTTAGAAAGAATGCCGACCTTCAGGATATGAGACCTTTCATGACGCAGTGGTTGGTGGCAGCCAGGTGGGTCATGGGTGTTCCTGCCGGCACTCCGAGAAGGAGAAACCAGCTGGACAAAGAGAGGGCAGCTGTCGGAGGTTGGGGCATGTGGCCCCGGGCCCCGGGAGCAACGGCAGCCATGAGGGCAGCCCCAGGCCAGTCTCTAGTGGGCTCCTCAGACAGATCTGCCGAGGAGGCAGGGCCGAGGTTACTCAGCCCCTTTTCAGTGAAGGAAGTTGAAGTGCAGGGAGTGATGAAAGGGCTGGTGCAGGGCTGGACCTGGAATCAAATCTGGGCCTTTCCAATCCTGTCCGAGCGCACCCTGAAACCCACGCATGTCAGAGGATTCGGTTCGAATGGACGTGGTATATGGCTTTGGGCTTCCGGAACTCACTGCACTGAGTTGGCAGCTCTCGGAGGAGGAGGTTACAAGCTTGCATGACCCGTGGCTTCCAGACGGACCTCCCTGACCTTGTGTAGACTGGTGGGTGCAGGGAGACACCCTCATGCCTGAGGGAGCATTCCCCACGGTACCCATCCAAAACAAGAGCACATTTGCTTAGATTCCCTGGAAGGAAATTACACACACATACACCTTGAAACTAGGCCAGTATGAATGAGCCCTGGACCCAGCTTCAGAGTTTTTCTGGCAGTCCCCACAAATAGCTGTGTGACTTGTAGAGATCACTTACCCTCTCTGGGCCTCAGTTTCTCGAACCAGCAAATGGCAACAGTGTTTGTCCTGATCCCCACACAAAGCTCTTGTGAGGATCAAATAAAGAAATGGATGTGAAGGAATCCTGCAAACCGTACAATGTAAGGTATTTTCTCGTTACTCAGGTACCAGATGGCACCGAGCCGGAGTTTTCTGATTCTCCCCACCCCTGCCCCCACCCCTGCCCCCACCCATCCCCCGCCCTGGTCCCATTAAAACCAACTCAGGATCTCCCACAGGAGGATCTTGCTGCTTATTATCCAGAAGCCTGACTCGATCTTTTCTTCTACTGCCTGATCTGCCGTGCTTATCCAGAATGTAAACCGCCCACAAGCTGTAAGCAAGTTCAAGCTAATCAACGACAAGGGAGAAGGGGGTGGGAGACTGAATCGAACTTGTTAGGGATATGAGGACCCGAAATCTTGGGAGGTTTATGCCATTCTTGCAAAGCTTCCTTCTGCTGCTGGAAACGGAGATGATTTAAACATCCTCCGTGTTGGGCCAGGCTGAATTCTGTCGCTCTAGGAAGTCGTTCTCAACGTGGGTTCCCTTGGGATACTCAGCAAGAAAACATTTGCTCCCTGGTCACATCCTTTTGGGAAATGGCTGCCTCTCATCCCCCTCCAGGTAACCAGGGAGCACCCAGCCTCTTTAAGGCTCTGAGAAGCCCTAAGTTTAAGAAACCATTTATGACTTGAGCTTGCTATTTCCCAGACTTACTTTGCCGTGAACCCCGGCCCGTCTTTCACCTCAAGAGCTGCCGCAGGGGTTAGGGGAAGCATCCGCCGAGGCCATGCAAGCCACCTGCCTGTCCAGGATTGAACAACAGCCCGGCTTATCTAGGATCAGACTTGTCTGGGAAATCCAGGCCTTCGAGGCTCAAAGAGCACATGATGGCCTCCAGCTATAAGGAGCTTATGTCTGGCCAGAGACCACTGACCTTCACATCAACTGTGGGGGCCTGTGTCTGGGTGCAGGGAGTCTGCTGGGGGTGGAGGGAGGGCTTGGAGTGAGTGACCCAGGGGACAGTGTGTCCAGGACTAGGCAGGGGCTGAAGTGGGGTAGGGGGTGTCACTGTGGCAGGTATAGGGGTCTTGGTGGCCAGTCTGGCTGCATAGTTCCAGTCCTGCCTCTACCATCACGAGCTGTGATGCTGGGCCTGATCTGAAAAATGCGAATGAGGATGATAGTAATAATGATCCCTGCCCCCGAAGGTGGTGGGAGTTTGGAAGGCCTGCCGGAGGCCCCCAGTAAACCGCAGCTGTTACTTACATACGAATCCCTTTTTCTTTCTCTCTTGCCTTTCAAGCTGCCTCCTCCTCAGGCGCCTCCATTACCAAAGTCAGCCCATCTGTAGAGGCTGAAGGAGACGCCATTTTAGAATTAGCGCACTCCCGAGGCGAGTGTGAGGTGAAGGTTACTCGGCCTCTTCCCAAACGGCTCCAGCAGCCCCTCAGAAGGCCTCGTTGGTTTGGTTCAGGTCACCTGTGTTGTGCTGAGGTGTTGGCTAAGAAAGAGTTTTGTTGTTGAAAGCGCTTCTCACAGGCTTGAGGGTCAGAGGTGGGGCTGGGGAAGATGGAGCAGCCTCCCCTGGACAGGCTGGCAGAACCCACAGCCCTACCTGGACAGGTTGTCCACACATACACACACACACACACATGCACACACACACACACACACACACACGCTTGCTCGCTCTCTCACTCTCTCCAGGGCCTCCTATGCTGCCTGTTGACCAGTGGCCTGTGGAGAAGGACGCCAGGAGAATGGCCACAGGGTTCCTCTGTGGTTCTGGCAGCTGGGACGGCCCTGGGCTGAGGCAGGAGGAGCTGAAGGGGCCCAAAGGCTCTGTTGAGCAAAACATTTTCTTTCTTTTTTTTTTTTTTTAAGATTTTATTTATTTGATTGGTTGAGAGAGAGAGAGCATGAGTGGGCGAAGGGGCAGAGGCAGAGGGAGAAGCAGGCTCCCCTCTGAGCAGGGACCCCTGCCAGGCCCCTGGGATCATGCCCTGAGCTGAAAGGCAGACGCTTAACCAACTGAGCCACTCGGGCGCCAACCAAAACGTTTTCATGCAAATGCCTGGGATGCCCAGAATTCTACTGTTGAAAGACTCTTTGGATTAAGGCCATTGGGCCTCCAAAGAGGCCCTCTGTGTGCTGGTATGTCCCTGAGGCAGAGCTGCAGGCGAGCACATCATCACAGGGACCCAAGAAGTGGTGGTGGTCGGCTCCAAAGAGTCAGAGGTGGTGGAGGCCCAAGAGGACGGAGCTGCTGGAACAGCCTGAGGCCAAGGAAGAGGCTCTGAGGCCCGCATCCTGGTTCCGGCGGGGCGTTCTTCTGAGGATAAAAACGCAACCCTATGGGGCAAACGTGGGAGCCCCTCACAGGTAAACTGAGGCAGCAGTTTAGACTGTCGCCAGGGTCCACCAGTGATTTAGGCCTCACGAAGGACTGTCTGGGTTAACTTCCAGTTTTTCTGGTTCTTTGCTGCCAGAAGCGCCCAGGGTCAGTGAAGCACCACGGTGCCCTGTGGGGGACCGAGGGAAAGAAGCCTCCGAGGCCCTGGAGTCCTTGGCGTGGGGCCCAGTGCCGCCCCCTGCTGCCGCCACTGCGAAGCCGTGAGCGGTGGCCCGAGGCCCAGCGGCCAATCTCCAAGCGGCTCGCCTCCTGCGCCTCCCCTGCCCTTCTCTAGGCCTGCCCTGCACCCCAGGGCTGGAGGGGAGCCTACCACCCTCCCCTGCTCACCCTCCCCTTCCCGCCCCCACACTCCCCATCCCCCCAGAGCTCCCCACCCCTCCCCTCGTCACCATCCTCCTCCCACCCTGTCTGGGAGGTCCCACCCTCCCCCTAACCCCCTACTTGGGCCTGAACCTTATGAAAAAGCTTGCGGAGATTGGGCAGGACATATGGCCGCTGTCCGAGAACCTCCCGGCCACCTGTGGGACCCGCCGGCTATCCCAAGGGCCTCTGGGCTGTGCAGGGACAGTAGAGGGGAGTCAGGAGTGGGGGCAGGAGGACATCATCTGCCACCTTTGAAGGAGCCGTGTGCTCAGAGAGGGCCTCTGACTTCAGCCACAGAGGATGCCCCGGATGGGTGACGCCTGGGAACCCTCACCTCTGCCCCCCACCCCTCCCTTCAGCACCTTCTCCCCTCTGCCTCCCTGCTCTCCTTGGCTGCTTTCCCCCTTTGCTCATCTCCCCTGCACCCCCTTCAAGCCAGAAAACCCCAGGCCCAAGGTTTCCCTTACTTGTCCTGGCCTTACGTGGGCGATTTCCTGAGTCCCTCCCCAGCTCTACCCCCGCTGCCCAACAGGGGGGATGGCTGTGGGGTGGGGTTGAGGGGCCTGCTTTGAGAGGCTCTTAACAAAGCTCAGAATGTGACATGCCCTGAGTTAGGGACCACAAAGAGAAATCCACTTAAGCTTAGGTTTTCCTGGTGTTAAATAACAAAAACTCAACTAAGTAAATTAAAGATTTAAGTGGAGTTATTAATGGGTTTATGAATCAGGCAGTCTCCCATTTGGCAAGTAAAGGGAGCTCCAACGGGCTGCAAGAAAGGATGTTTCTTAAATGTAGAGATGGAGCAAGGGGAAAAAAAGGAAATTATTAGCAAAGAAACCATTATTTTAAGTGGGGTCTATCAGTGCCTAGTGCTGACCAGGAAATTCTCAGGTAGACTGGTTAAATGTTACATTTCAGGGGTTGAAACCGCAGTCAGGTTAGGTTCAGAGTTTTGCTTTACTGACACGGGGTCTCATCCTAAGTGACGCCACGTGGGGTGGTTTTCTTTTTAACATTAAGTTTCCCTGTTTTGATCAGATTCTCAGCTTTACTGAGAGAATCCAAATTTTAAGGTCTTAATGCCGCTTTTAGCTGTGCTTCCTAGTTCTTAGGGCTTTTGGTCAGCTTTTCTGTGATACTCAGGTTATAGCCCCAGGTTCAGAATTTTTAAGTCAATTGTTCTCTTTGCTCCTCTTGTGACATTTCGGTCTTAGAGAATCTGCTTAATGGTTCACAGCTGTGAAAATGATTTCAGCTTCTGAGAGTGTATCCCGTGCAAGGGGGATTATGATGATTACTCTAAGCAGATCATTCCTGAGGTTCAGAGCATAATCAAAATTTAAAAAGTCAAAAGAAAGACCCTGCTGAAGGAGTCACTCTTTTTTTTTTTTTAAGATTTTATTTATTTATTTGACAGAGATCACAAGTAGGCAGAGAGGCAGGCAGAGAGAGAGAGAGAGAGAGAGAGAGAGAGAGAGGAGGAAGCAGGCTTCCTGCTGAGCAGAGAGCTCGATATGGGACTCAATCCCGGGACCCTGAGATCATGACCCGAGCCGAAGGCAGCGGCTTAACCCACTGAGCCACCCAGGCGCCCCAGGAGTCACTCTTTTAGGCCAAGCAGGCTGCTCAGGGATCTTATGGAATTGGGTTTCGGTGTCCCCAGAATTGTTAATCCAGGAGATAGCAGACGGCTTTGGGGATAGCGGATTCCTCCTGGTTCCCCTACAAGACGATCAAGGGCTATTCCAGTATCAAGAACAACTTCGGCCAGAGAGTCTAAGGGGTCTTAGCTGGGCCGTTATTGCTTAGTTGTGGATTCTGCAATGATTTTAAGGATTCCAGAGAAGTTCCTGATCCTAGCCTCATTTCTGTTTATCCTTAATGAGGGAATTAGGGATCTGCCCAAAGGGGTGGATTCTGAATCCCGAAAGCCCCTGGTGGGTCCTTCCCAGCTCAACCAGGTCCGTGCAGGGGAGTCGACCAATGAGAGGTCTTGTTTTGCTTTTCTCCTAGGCTGACCTAAAACGCTGTTCTGAATTCCAGAGGTCACTCCCCTTTAGCCAGGGCCTGGGAGATGGATTTGAGGGTGTCATCTTTGCAGGCCAATGCCAGAGGAAAGAAAAGGAAAGGAAAAGCAGGAGAAAGGGCTTCATATTCAGTTAGGGTGAAGTCTCGATCTGTTGCCTTAGGCAGAAGCAGTCTACTTCCATGGCAGCTCCTTCTCTTCTGATTTGGAGGCTGCCGGCATCTAGAAAGGACCAGGTGTTAGCTGGAGCCATCCTCAGCTGTGTGATGTGTACCCAAAGCCCACTACCTGCCCCTTTTGCAGCAGTGTCAGGGGTCAGGAACACCTGGTAAGATCCCTTCCAATGGGGCTCGAGGGCTGTCTTCCTTTGATGACATTTCCAGAATACCTAATTATAAGGCTTTAAACTGTGACCAACAGGATCCTTTGAATTGAGATCAAGAAGCCTTCTTTAACCTGATGATGATGGGTTTGAGCAGAAGGCATTAGAGACAGCAGCTGGTCATAGCAGGATGAGACAAAAACTCCAAGAAGTTTGCAAGGTTTTCATTGGGGGGTTATCTGATTTGCCCAGTGAAGTAGATGCCTTGAGCGCTGGAGACTGTAGAAGGTCTATCCCAGGTGGAAAACACATTTTCTAAAACTTATTTTTTTCTGGGGCACCTGGGTGGCTCAGTCGTGTCTGCCTTTGGCCCAGGTCATGATCCCAAGGTCCACGTTGGGACCCCTGTTAAGCAGGAAGCCTGCTTCTCCCTCTCCTACTCCCCCTGCTTGTGTTCCCTTTCAGGCTGTGTCTCTCTCTGTCAAATAAATAAATAAAAATCTTAAAAAAAAAAAAAAAAGATAATTTTTTCCACAGAGAGAAACTTCCACAGGAAGTTTCAACTCATCTAGAAAACATACAATAACAGGGACATCTTAGTAACCCATACCAAGTGACAGTTGAATAAGGTGTACAAAGGTCCATAAGGAAGAGGTCTGAGGCCCCTGGGAACAAAAACAGGTTTCCCAAGATTGTGGACCTGACAAGGCAGCCACTGCCGATAGACTGTTTTTGCAATGTTATAGAAGTCTCCCCACTAATGTCTATTTATAATAATTGTCTTAAGTGCCCTATGGTGGGTGAAGGAATGTAGAAACCAAAACATGGGGTAAGCCAGGGAGTCAGGAAGAACCAAGCAGCCATCTTGGTTTTCCCATAGCCCAGACTTGTTCATTTAATTTACAGCCATGATTTACCCACCTTCCCTTCTGTGATGGCAAAAGTCTGGCGACCGGGGGCCATTTTTGCAGAAGCAAGATGGACTTGATCCACCGTGACACAATCTTATGGATTCAGTTGTGCTGCCTTGACGAAAGCTTGATCACATATTGACGTTTTTCCCCCCACAGATTCCCTTTCCATAAGCCTTCTACAACTTTCTTACATTCAGATTTTGTTCTAAATGTTTCCTTTTTAAATAACCAACCTCCCTTTAGGACAAAATTACTTGCTTTGCCCTCAACAAAAACGTATGTCCCTCCCTCAGGTTTTTCTTACAGCAAACACAGATCCTACTTTTCCTGTACACAGAGTTGTTTCCCTTATGATTTCCAGTAGTCTTAGTTACATTTATTAGAATTCTTAACTCTTAGAAACCTTAATTTCTCATGAAAGAGAGTAAGTAAGCAGTTGTGAAGTTACCCTAACATTCTTTAGATTGGCAAATTTAGGAATACATTTCATCATTTCTAGAAACGCGCTTCTTCTTAGTACAGTCTTTCAACAAAACATAAAACATGTTGACTAATAGACCCAAATTTATCTTTAGTTTCTCTGTAATAAGGAAGCCAAAGGTAGATAAACCTGTGTTCAGCAATGAATACTTCAATATTTTGTCTGATTTGGAGGTGATCTACATATCTAATGGCTTTAACTTAACTCATTGCTGAACCTAAGTCAGGAAAAGTTTAAAAAGTTTCAGGTTAGGGGCGCCTGGGTGGCTCAGTGGGTTAAAGCCTCTGCCTTCGGCTCAGGTCATGATCCCAGGGTCCTGGGATTGAGCCCCACATCAGGCTCTCTGCTCAGCAAGGAGCCTGCTTCCTCCTCTCTCTCTGCCTGCCTCTTTGCCTACTTGTGATCTCTGTCAAATAAGTAAATAAAATCTTAAAAAAAAAAAAAAGTTTTAGGCTACCAGGAAGATTTGGGAGACACTTTAAAAGTTTGCCCTTGGTGCCCGGCTAGCTCAGTCAGAGCAGGCTCCTCTTGAGCCTGCTTTGAGCTCCATGCTGGATGTAGATATTACTTGAGAAAAGATGTTTGACTAAAATTTTACTTTTATTTATATCTATTCAATCTACTTGTTTTTAAAAATTATGCTTAATTACCCATAGAAACTTCACAAGACATCAAAGTCAGTCATTCTCCCTAATGATTTTTTAAAAAACCTTTTGTAACAAAGAACATCAGCTTGTTTGATTTTAAGTAAACACAGGAGGAATAAAAGTTTAAATTTTAAGGCTGGTAACTTTAAAGACATGTCTATTTTAATTAAACAGAATTGTTCAATTATTTTTCCAGATCACTTGAACTTGAAAAAAACATTTGAGTTAGTTTCTATCTTTCTGAGAGTTTTAGAATGCCCTATCCTTTACAAGCACTTGCCTTCAAACCAACTAAATAGAGCTTTCACTAATTTTAGCAATACCATCCAGAGGTAGAAAAATATCTCACTTTGACAACATATACACACAACATACACTATATGTACTTTATACTGCATTACAACATACACCATAATATATATATTTGGACACACACATAAACACGCAGGCATGGAAAGACTCCATAGCCACTAATATTTGTGGAGAAGACTTTTCAGATTTGCATTTGCCCCAGGAATTAATCTTAAGGAAGTTGTACTGGAGTTTGGGTGCAAAGGCTGCCTTCCCTCTTCCGGCCCTTCAATCTCAGGTGATTGTAGGCTGTGTTTACATTTCAATGGCATGATAAGATTTATGACTTCAAGGGTCAGAGAGAGAGATGAAAGTTCAAGTAGGACTTTGGTTTCCTAAGGCGAGAATTGACACCAGACCGTTGGTGCTAAACAGGGGAAATGTGCTGGTAGGTGAACTTTGACCAGCCTTAGAGCTGCCTGTCTCATTTAGCAAAAATTTGTAAGATAAGGATCAGTTAAGTTGCTTTAAGCTCCTCAGAGAATTGGATTGCAAGTTGAAAGACATTATTTTCAATTTGCTTCTTTCCCTCTGGCTACATAGTTCTACTTTTAAATATTTCTGGCAGTATCGAAGAGCCCCCCCCCCACCGCCTTTGGTGTAAGAGGGTCCCCCAAAAGGGTGCAAATGATCCTGACTTAACCTTCCTAAATCTAGAATCCCTCCCAATGAGAACCAAAAAGAGAACCAACAATGGGCAGGTCCTGGGCAGGCAGAAAGCCCAGTCTGGTTATGCAGGTTACACAACTGGTAAAGCAAGAAGTCATTAGCTGACTGTGGGACAGAAGGGATCAATAGCCAATAGGTCTGGATTTGGAAAGCAAGGGACAGTGCACAGCTCTCTCTCTTCCTCTCCTCAACTACAGACAGATACTCGGAAGAGCTGATTCTGGTAAGAATTTTCACCCTTTGCTGGTTCTGTGTTCTACCAATTCCCCCTTGGCTGTTTAAGGGAATAATGTAGCAGTGTACCAGAAAATTCTTGAGTTTTGTCAGTTCTTTGAAAGTAGATATGAGGGTGTCTGTAAGGCTATCAACTTGGTGGACCTTGTTGACAGGTATGCAGTCTTCTCAGAGGGGGAAGCCAGTTCAGCCAGAAGAGTCGTAGGACGAGTGCTCAAAGGAGGAAAGAAGAGAGCCGTAGGAGTTATGTCCTGGAGTCTATTGCATCTTGAATTTTTCATTAGCCTTGTACCATAACTCTTTCCATTTTCTGGAAACTGTTTTCAGATTTTGAAACCTTTTGGAGGCTTCAGCTTGCCAACTAAAACAGTTAACCCTGTTCTGTTTAATCTGGGAAGCCTTGTCTCAAGTCTGTTCTGGAATGATCTTATCTAATTGGAACATTCCCCTTAACCATTGTATTGCTAGGTTATAATCCCCCTGAGGCTGGCACTCGTTTGGGAGGACCCTAGCTACAGAGGGAGTTAACCCACATTTCTGTCCAGCCTTATTTGGGGGCCCCCAGCCTGATAGTCGCCAAGCCAAGCTCTTCCGGAGCTCTAGCTCACTAAAACAAGCTTAGAGAGATTTTGCTGTTGCTAGTGAGATACCCGCAACTTCCAAGACTCTAGTTCTTAGATGTAAACTAAGCAGAAAGTGGCCTTCTAAATTCTAAATTCTTTAGAATTTAAGGATCCCATTAACAAAGACTTGGGGTTTCTTGGAGCCAGACTAATACCTACAAGGGACTGCCACTGGGTTGGCGATTGTGCCTGTTTTAGGGTGTACCTTGTTTCTCAGAAGCTTTCTCGAGGCTGGCTAGGGACTAGTCTCCGTCCGACCTGTTTCACAACCGTCTTACCCATCATGAGAGTCTTTGCAAGGTGATGAGCTCTAAGAGCCTCTAAATACTTGACCAGTGTCTGCCAACTTTTTCAGCTTTCTGGACTCCGAGATTCCCATTAGCAGTAGCCTTTATCTACACAAGATAAGATAAACACGCGTGCCTTAACAAACGGGCAGTAACCAAGAGATGTCGCTGAGTCCTGGCCATAAGAAGGTCTTGTGCACGTGGGTGCCCTTGAGTCTCCTGGAACCTTGGATTGGGGGAGGGATTGAACCAGCAAACCCCAAGGAATGGAGACTGTGGACTGATTCCAAACAATGTGGAGAAATCCAGCTGCCACCAACAGTTCCTAGAGTGGAATCCCAGGACAGAGCTGAGTTTGGGGTTTTCTGTCCCCCAGGAATTGTGGTCTGAAAAACTGGGGGCTTGGCTCTGGTAGACCTTTCTGCCAGCTCATCAGTGGGGCTCTGGGCAGAGCCCACTGCCAGTGCACGCTGACATGCTCTATAAAGGAAGGCCGGTTAGAATGGGATTCTGAAGCAGAAAGAGCGGACCTCAAACTGAGAGGAACTCACCCACGGCTCTTGGAAATGGCCAGCGAGACCGTGAACTCAGGGAGTTTCACGGGGTACAATTCCCATGTTCTTGTTGTCCCCAAATACCTCCAGGAAATTCATTTTGAATCTCATCACTGCCAACCAATCTGTGAAATAACAAAAACTCAACCAGGTAAACGTTAAAAATCTAATTCACGAATCGGTTAACATCCCATGTAGAAAATAGGGAGAGTTTCAAAGGGCTCCAGTAAAGGAGAGGTTTTTAAAGGTAGAGAGGGAGCAGAAAAAAAGGAATTATTAGTAAAGGATCCATTATTTTAGGCAAGGTCACCCTCCTATGGGGAACTGTCAGTAAAGGGGTCTATCCGTAAATTTCTTAGTGCCGACAGGGACATTTCTATGTCAGCAGGTTAAAGATGACAATCCTGGGGAGTTGTAACTGCAGTTATGCATCAGATCTTAGTTTTCTGACAGGGCCTTAATCTAAATGATGCCATTTAATCAGGTTGATGTCTCTGGACAGAGCAGTATCTGGACAGAGCAGTCTCGCCTAGAAGTAGACAGACCTTTTTAAGGTCCTCATGCCACAAATCCAGAGTTCGCATGTTTTGGGAGAGGGGTGTCCCGGGTTGGAATGTTCTTGGGAGGACAGACGTGGGAAGTTTCAGGAGTGAAGTCTCTGTAGATTCCTTTTAGGAACCTCAGGGGCTGTATTTCAGTGTGTTTGGCCCAGCTGTAAAAGGCATCCTGGGAGGTCAGCAGATGAGCTTTGAGAATTTACAAAACAAAAGAGAAGGAGATAAAAACACCAGGCTGTGTGGGGCTTGACCTTTAGAACGGCATCCAGAGCTGGAGAGAAGGACCTGCCTACTACTGCTGGGGAGTCAGGGCACATGTCTTCTGCCAGCACAGCTGGTGATGAGAGCCACGATCTCCGGCAAACCATTTCCCCGCTCTGGGCATCAGGGTCCCCAGATAAGGCGGGGGTTAGGCTTGCAGGCTTCGAATGATGGGATTCCATGTGGACAGTAAGAGGGGGTTCTCCATTGTGCCTCTCCCGGCCAACCCCAAACTCTGCATCTGTGTGCACGGTTTGTCCTCCTTTAGAATTAACTGAACTCATAGGAATGTTACTGATAATTACCCTTCTCTCTGTTTTTATTGTTACTTGAAGATACTCACTGAGTATTTGGAGAATGAGGCCTGGCAGATGGCCCAGACTTGGAGGGTCAGATTCGATGTTGCACTGAGCCCAGAGCTGGTTTCTTGTGGGATGTTGGTGCCTGCTGTGGGCACTGGGCCTTCCATCACTGGGCCTGTGTGTTACGGAGCCTTCTGCCTCCTCCTAGGGCAGGCACTCAAACCATGGGCTTTGCCCCTGGCCTGTGGCTGGGCCGAGGGGCTGCTGAGACCTGTGCGCTGTTCCCATCCTCAGCAGATGGAGCAGCCCGGGGGCTCCAGCCTGAAGGTGCCCAGAGGCAGGGAAGGCTCCAAAAGTGAGGGTGCAGTGGATAGAGGGTACAATGGAGGGAGGGTGCACGGAAGGTGCAGTGGACGGATGGAGGGTGCAGTGCATGGCTCTCTGAGGAGCACACAGCTGTGGTGTCGGGCATAGCACCCCAAGCAAAAGATAAAGATTTAATGACCATGGGCATCGGGCACTGCTCTAATCTTTTGAGGCCCATGTCAGAGTCGACCTCCTCTGTGCAAAACTGTGCAACTCAAAAAAAGGAAAAAAAGGAGGAAAAGCAACCCCTCCCAAGTTCTCAGCTGGAGCTTTCCCCAGACTCACCAAGTCCAGAGCAGCTAACCTGGGATTCTCTACTGTCTTGCATTTAACAATTTCATGGCTTTTTCAGTGGGTTCCCAGAGTGGATATGACCCTTCCAGGGACTTCATGTCCCCTGCCTGCAGGAGAAGCAAGAGAGCCCCTCACAGAAGTACCGAGGGGGGCATGTCTGTGGATTAGGTGATGACACACGTTCACTCCCCATCACCCTCGAGCCCTGAGAGGCCTGACCTGTGTGTCCTGCGCACCCTTCGCCCTTCTCTCCCATTTCTATTGTTCCCAGTATGTGCCTTTTCCTCGCGCCACACGCTCAGCTTTTTCTTGCCTCTGGTGGCTTCTTGATGGCAGTTTTCATGCACAGAGACGTTTCCTCTCCTGCATCTGCTCCGGGAGGAAGCTACTTTCTCTGCCGCCTGCCTTGCTGGAAGGATGCAGAGAGCCCCAGGAGACCACAGCGACTTGGGCGAGCCCACAGGCCTTCAGAGACACTCGAGCTCTCTGAACTCTAAAATTAGAGCCACCCTCGTCCATCCAGGCGCCAAGGCTCCTTCTGGGAGAATCTCTGAAGTGGGGATGTGTCGTCTCTCATGGGAAGCCGGCTCTTCCAGAGAGGGCTGTGGCCATTTTTTTTTTCTTTCAAGATCATATTTAAGTTCAGGTTCATTAACATTGCAGTCCCTTTTGTTGGGCACCTGGGAACCGCTTAAAGGTCTGGGCTTCAGGGTTTTGGGTGCCCACGCGGGTGTAGCGCACAGACTACAGACCCGTGCGGGGCAGAGCGTGAGGTTCACACTTTCAGAGACTTCTTTCCCTTCCCTCCGCCTAGTGACAGGGTTGAGTGGAAAGTGACCGTGTGTCCTTCACCACGAGGCGGGTTCCTGACTTGGTCCCACCTCACGGAGCCCTGGGGTGTCCTGGCTTTACGCCTGTGAGAGGTGCTCCATTATTTCTTTCTCAGGGACCCATGAAACGCTTCTCTTAAGAGTTCCTAGGCAGCTTTGATTTGGAAAAAATATGGCCTGTGGTTTATTAACCTCTGTACTCGTTTGGTGACCTCCAGCATGGCGGTGGTCAGCGGGGATTCTTCTGTGGACTTCCTACACAGCTCGCCAGACTTTAGGGGCCAGTCCCAGGCCACCCAGATGTTTTTGAGTCTCCCCAGTGTCGCTGGGCTTGGTGGCTAAGAGCAAGTGCCATCAGACCAGTCGAACAGGGAGTGGCCACACCCGGGCAGCCCCGGCCCCACCCGGACGAGGCTGAGGCCGAGGCGCAGGGGATGGATGGGTCAGCTGCAATCTGTCGGGGAGCGGACACGCCTAGCTCACCTCCAGGGCCGGGGCGTTTCCAGGGTGGTGAGAAAGCTCTGGGAGGGGCCTCTGAAGCCATGCAGTCACCCACCCAGGGGTGGCCCGGCTCGTCCTGCTTTCACTTCTCCCTTCCGGCTTCCACGGTCAGGACCTGCTCCCCACGTGGCACCCTGGAAGCAGGAAGTGGACTTGTAGGTCAGTGAGTCACTATCCGTGCAGAGGGTACCGACCGGGCAGCCTGCTGTGCCCTCCCGCCCTCAGAGCCACAGGCCAGTTTACCGATGGCTGCGTTGGCTTTGCCACCTATCTCTGGTCAGTCAGCTGTGACCCGGGTCACACGCTCTGCAGCACAGAACCTCCCCTGATCACTTTTCCTCAAGAAGGGCTGGTATCACTGCTCAGAAAATGGCTTCACCCTAAGGTGTAAACCCATGTCCCAGGAGGACTCGTGCGTCACCGTCCCTGGGCATTGTCATCGTCCCTAGGTGCTCTGAGTTGTAACCAGGGATCGAGTTCACCATGTGGACCGTTCATTTTTTAAGTTTTTTTTAAATTGAGATGTCATCAACGTATAACATGTGAGTTTCAGGCATATAACTCGATATAATGACTCGATATTTGTACAGATGGCAAATGTGCTGTTCTTGTTCAACTCTCCTTTTCTTTGATTTCTTCAGGCCCCTTGGCTGGGAAGCGACACTCCTGTAAATTCTACGGTGCCCACGTCCGCGAGCATCTTCTTCACCATTTTGAAAAATGGCATAAATGGCACCATCATGGATCCGCTGTATCAGGCCCACGATCCACCTAGAACAACGCGACTCCGATGAGGGGTAGCCGTGTATATGTGGGAAGGCCCGGCTGGCCACTCCAGCTTCCTCAAATAGTCCTTCATCTACCCTTGGTTCCCTTTAAGCACCCACTCTGTCACAACCCAGTAAGTGTAGAGCTCAGTGGATTTTTACGTATGTGTACATCTGTGTCACCACCACCCAGATAAAAATGGAGAACATTCCAGCACCCTAACGCACACCCTTGAGTCCCTCTCAGGAGCGACTCCCTCCAAGGGAAACCACTGTTCTGACCTCTATCATCATGGATTAGCTTCACCTGTCTCTTGAACATCATGTCAATGGAATTATAGAGTATGCATTGCTTTTGGTCTTTTTTCAAAAACATGATTGTGAGATTCACCTGTATGTCTCAGAGGTTTTTGTCATTGCTACGGAAGGATTTCCGTTGCTTGTATTATCTCCCCCCATGCCACCCCCACCATCTTGGCATGACCACCACTAGCATTTTAATGGAATGACCTATCCATTACATGTCCTCTGCATATATATATATATATATTAATTTATTTGTGAGAGTGAGTACACAGAAGGGAAGGGGCAGAGGGAGAGAAGCAGTCCCCACTCTCTGCATTCCCCATTGAGTACAGAGCCTGCCTCAGGGTTCTGTCCCGTGATCCCGAGCTCAGGACCTGAGCTGGAACCAGGAGTTGGACACTTCACCAACTGTGGCACCCAGGTGCCCCTGCCTATGTATTTTAAAACCTAGTTATAAGGCAGTGTGCTATAATAGTTTACAGTTGACATTTCTGGTCTTAAGTGCATTTCACTTTTCACCCTCTACCATGTCCTGGAGAAGACTTGCTGGAGTTGCTTTGCACCCATGTGGAGAGTTCTTCCTCCTATGTGTTCTAGAACTGCCATTTAGAAAGCTCAGAGGGGCTCAAGATGACGGCGTCCTTTGTAACTTGGCTTGCCCTCACTTGGCCGTCATCCCTCCAGCTGGAGGTCTTGTTCTCTCCGCTGACCACGGGCAGTGGGAACAGAGTGGTGGGTCCAGGCTCATGCCAGGGAGCTCACGCCCAGGATGGGCACCCAGCAGCGTGTGGAACACAAGTCTCCCACCTGGCACGTGGCCCTCACTCAGGGTTGGCTCTCCCTAGAGATGCGGGCCTAGAGCCCTGGGGGACGGTCAGACTGAGGTCCTGGCTCCCCCCATCCCATCGTTTCCCGGCCCATGGTCAGAACTAGACAGATCTAAGGACTGGCTGGGCTAGGAGTCCATGGGCCCCGTGGGCTTCAGCTGCTGGTGACTTTGCTTCTTCTTACTGCTTCGATGTGCAGTTGACCTGTGTGTGTGTGTGTGTGTGTGTATGTGTGTGAATAACCAGCACAGCTTGCTCCTTGTTTGCGGTACCGACATGTTCCCTCATTCTGTAGTTTCTGATTTTATCTTGTCTGATACCTGAAAGGCTCCTAAGAAACTGCACATTCAGAGCCCAAGTCTGGCTTTTACTTCTGTCCGAGTTCCTGGTGTCTGCAGTGACTTCGGGCCTCTCGGGCGTGTCTGCAAACACCCCCGCTCCTTAGTCCCCTTTGCTCTGACTTACCAGAACACGGCGCACGGTGGGGAGGGCGGGTGTCACGGCTCCCACACGGGGGCCTTGTCTCCCGCTCAGGCCACCTTCCCGAAGAGCTTTGCCTCCATCAGATGCCTGCTCCTCTACTGAGGCTCTTACAGCAGAGGCACTGCCGTGTGTAGGGAGTCCAAGGCTGCGCTCCTGTCCCTGGGGAAGCAAGGACAGGGCCCAGGACACACAGCTCCCATGTATCTTTGCTCCATGTCCCAGCTGCTCCCACAGCCCTCAGGCCACACTGGTTCTGGCCCCATCGGCTGAGATCAAGGGTGGCAGAATGCAAGCAGCTCCCTGCAGCCCTTGCTCTGGCGGCAGCCGGGGCCTCTGGACTAAGTAGGGTCTGGAGTGCGGAAGAGGAGCCCCGCAGGTTCCAAGTGTCCCTGAGGGTGCAGGGGGCAGGGACTACCATGGTTGCTGCCTCATCAGCTCTGCTGCTCCAGACTCTGTCCCCAGCCCAGTCTCTCTGTGTCCCCACTGGCAGGGGCGGGGCTGGGGCAGGGTCCAGAGCCTCACAGAGGCTTGACCAGTGGGTATACCCCAGTTAGCTCTGGGGCTTTGCTTCTGCTGTTTCCACTGTGGAGCGATAAGGGGCAGTGTCCTTGGCCAGAGGGACTTCCAGATTCCTGCACTGGGACCGGCACTGCCAGCAGGTGAAAGAGATTTTTGTCCCCCACCTGCATTCCAAGTTTTCTTCACTGCTAGCTCCTTCTCTCCCTCTAGTCCCAGGAGGTGAGGAGGACCCAGAGTGGCCAACTTTGCTGAGAAGCATCACGGAGATGCTGCTGAGAAACGGACCCGGGACAGCACAGACCTGTAGTGCCACCTAGGGGACAAGTGTCCCTGGGCTTCAGGCTGGTGCACACAGACTCCTCATTCAAGTTAACCCAATTTACAAAACCCAGGATTCACTTGAAGAATAAAAACGGGGTGGGGGGGGCGGCGCCTGGGTGGCTCAGTGGGTTAAGTCTCTGCCTTCGGCTCTGGTCATGATCTCAGGGTCCTGGGATGGAGCCCCATCGGCTCTCAGCTCAGCAGGGTGCCAGCTTCCCCCTCTCTCTGCCTGCCTCTCTGCATACTTGTGATCTCTGTCAAATAAATAAAACCTTTAAAAAAAATCATTTCAGTGATTTCTCCTTTACACAGGCACGCCTTTCAGAGCACCTTTAAAAACGTATGCCCCCATCCTACATTTTAAGTGATGATTTAACAAAAAAAATTACAGTTTTTTTCCATGAAGGTGGGAAGAGATGGCACTTACTGTGTGGAGTGAGGAGAAACTAGGAGCGCACTGGATCAGTCTTCAGAAAGGCAATGCAGAGATACTTGGTTTTACATATTATTCTCATTCTTCAAGCTTTTCTTTAAGTCATGAAAATGAAAACCAAGGAGTGTGTACAGGAGGAAGAACTGTTCCTCCCTTGCTTCGATCCATCCAGGGTAGAGGCCACTCATTCTTGACCACGTCCTATTTAAATGCCAGTGACTTACAGATCTGCCCCCACCACGCGCCAGACTCCTTCCCCCAGGTGCCCGTTCAGCATCTCCGCTGGGATGTCTGAACCCAACTTTCCCCTCCCCGCGGCTAGGAAGCGCAGGAAGCACGGGAGTCATCCTTGACTCTTTTCTCTCCCAACCAACAGCCAAGCCAGGAGGAGATCTCCAGTTTCCATCTTCAGAATATAAGCAGAGCCTGGCAGGTTCTCGCTGCCCAGTTGCCGCCTCTAGGTCCGACACCAGTGCTGTTGCTTGGCCTGGATTGCGGCAGTGCCATCCTGACTGGTCTCCCTGCTCCCCACGCTGTCCTTCCACAGTCCAACCAGGCAGACCGAGGCATCCTTTCTGTAAGTCACGTGATGGCTCTCCTTGACTCAAAAGCCTGCAGTGGGTCCGTTTTACTCAGAATAAAAGCCGAAGTCCCGACAGTGGCTTCTCAGGCCCACGTGATATGCACGCAGCTGCTTCTCTGCCTCCTCTCCAACCCCTCTTCATCTTGCTCCCCTGCGCGTCACGCTGGCTCTTTGCACACGAGGCCACGCCGGCTTTAGGACCTACTCTTCTCCAAGGTGTCTGCAATGATCACCTCCTCTGAGTGTTTGTTCAACTGTCAGGACAGCGAGCTGTCTACCCTGACCAACTCCTTTATAATCATCGAATCCAACAGTCCTACTCTAACAGTATCTGCTCAGCTTTCTTAACCTTGAGGTGGTCACTGACATGCACTTTGGTTAGTTCAAAGTAGGGCGCCTCTATGTCCCCATTTGCCTAGGATATAGTTCCAGGTGACACTTGTTGCCCCACAGTTATAATAATAACAATAGCATCCCCTTCACTTTCCGGTAATAAATATACCATTTATTGGTATCAAGACTAAGTTCAGTAATTTGCTCCTTGGACATTTATCTCAGAATGAATTCTGAATATCACTTAACAAAGTTAAACTGGTGTTCAAATTAAAAAAAAAAAAAAAAAAAGACTACACCAAAAAAGAAACGATTCAACTTAAAAAATGGGAGGAGGACTAAAAATAGACTTTCTTCAAAAAAGATGTAGGGATGGTCAATACGCCTGGGAAAAGATGCTTGACATTACGGATCGTTAAGGAAATGCAACTCTGAACCACAGGGAGGTGCCCCGCACCCCCACCAGGATGGCTATTCTAAAAAACAGAAAAGGACAAGTATCTGTGCAGAATGTGGAGAAATTGGAACCCCTTGCGCAAGGTTGGTGAGAGGGTAAAAGGGTGAAGCTGCTATGGAAAACTGTCAAGTCCTAGAAATATTTCCGCTTTGGGGAACATGCCCAGAAGAACTGAGGGCAGGGCCATGAAGAGATACTCATCACAAAAGCAATGCAAGTGTCCACGGGTGCATGGGAGGATAGACATCGTCTATACATACAATGGAGTGTTCTTAGAAAAGGCGGCAGTGCAGACACGTGACAGCACGTGACGCTGGGTGAGATAACCCAGGCCCAAAAGGACAGCTCCTGTAGGATTCCCTTTCTGTGAGGGGCCTAGAGTAGTCTAAAAGCAGCAGAAAGAATGGTGCTTGCTGGGGGGCCAAGAGGGGGCCTGGGAGTCTGTACTGAATGGGGCAGAATTTCAGCTCTGCAAGATGAAGCAAATCCAGAGGCTACCGGCAGTCGCACAACAGTGGGAATGTATTTGATGCCACTTAAAAATGGTTAAGATGGTAAATTCTATGGTATGTGTATTTTTCCTCAATTAAGAGATTTCTAAAAATCCAAGAAAGACATAAAAGGATCAGCAGAAGTTAGAGCAGTATTTATTCCATTTTCCTGCAATCGTATTATCTAAGGCATTTGTGGTAATTATATGGCAAGAGAATACAATTTCTTTTAAGGCCTCTGTAGTTGGACTTTTGTGCAGAAATATATCATATTTTGTATGCATTTGAGAGAACTTATTTTATTCATGAGAAATACGTCTTGGCCTCATTATCCCTTAATCACACTCAGCCACTTGCAGTAGAGGGCACGTCTCATTTCGTAGCTGCTCCGAAGATCCCCTGCTTTGCTGTGGCCCGGCCCAGACAGTACGAGGGGGCCTCGCTGCGTCCCCTGCCCCTCAGGCCATGCTCTCAATGATAACAGCAATGCCTTGGCCACCGCCGATGCAAGCTGACCCAACAGCGTATTTCCCGCCCCGACGCCTAGAAGAGAAAGCAGTGGCTGAAATCTACTCAAATAAAAAACAGAACTCATTAGAAAATTAGAAGAACTAGAATTAGTAATGACCACATCTGCATTATTCATCCTCATTCAGCTCAGTGTCTCAATCTTTTCTCCAGGCCTCAATACTGATCTATAGTCACAAGATAAGGAATTCAGGAAACAGTATTTTTATTAAAAGAAGTTGTTAACAAAGAAGAGAGAAGCTGAAACAGATCTAGAAGCTGAGGTGTGCTCTGAGAAAGGAGAGGGGCCAGGAGGTCACGGAGATGAAAAGGAAGCTGAAGAAGGGCCGGCCTCTGATTTTGATACAGTCCAGATTTTCATGGCACAGGAGAGAAAGGGCAATCAGTGAGGTGTGCCCTTGTGAACGGGTGGGTGATTTAGAAGCATTTCTTGTCCCTTGCATAAAAATTAGATTCTTCTAGACCACGATCTATTCTCGTTCAATCCTATAGAAACCACCTAGGAACTTTCTGGTGCATATTATTCATTTCGACACCTGGGTGGCTCAGTTGGTTAAGCAATCATGACCTTCAGCTCAGGTCATGATCTCAGGGTCCTGGGATTGAGCTCTCTGCTCAGTGGGGAGTCTGCTTCTCCCTCTATGACTGCCACCCCCCTACTTGTGTGCTAATAAATAAATTCTTAAAAAAATAAAAAATAAAATGAAATGAAATGAATCCCATTTACCTTAACCTAACAGGAGCCAGAGATTTTTTTTTTTTTTTTTTTGCTTGACTTATTTCGTTTTTTGCTTCTTGCTAACAGAGCAAAATGGCCCAAACTACATAGTACCAGAAGGAGGAGCTCTTGTATTAAAACTGAGAAGTATCAGACCCACAGAAGGGCTCTTCTGGAACCCTGGCACCGGTGAAGGAAACACTTAGCTCAGACCCAAACTAGCAGTTTGCTCCGGTTTCTTAAATGACAGCACCTAGCTCAGAATCCTCCCAATATTCTGTTTGTTCTCCTAAAGAACCATATCTCACTCTTGTAACTGGCACGAGAGTGTAAGCACAAGACGACAAACAAGGCCTCGGCAACACAAGGAAGCGTGCACATCCCAAGTGTAGAGCCCTAAGAGGTCAGCTGGGCCATCTACACTGTCAGCCGCAAAGGGTGTGGCCATTATAACACGTTCCTGGTGAGCAGCAGTACATGGGGATATGAGGACGAATGAAAAATGCCAGACTGTTCTGAAGAAACCCAAATCCATGCATTTTTAACCAAAGATGGCAAATATGAAATGTAACAACTCCTAGCAAATACCTTAATTCGTGAACCAGGTGTGCCATAATTCTCGATCCAGATCCTCCCAGGGGATGACCCAGGGCGATGGCTCCACCATTCACGTTGGTCTTACTTGGGTCAAGACCCAAACTCTTCTCGACTGCTAAGTACTGAGGAGCAAAAGCTTCATTCACCTAAACATAATCAAAACACAGATAAAAATCTTCGCTCATAAGCTGATTTTTAACTGAGAATGTCCAGTCCTACTGAAGACTAATTTTGCTTTTTTTCCTATTTAAACTACCTTTTATCTTCAACCACTCTTTGTGAAGATAATCAGGTTTGAAAATGGGTGTAATTTACTAACCGATACTTAAGTCAACTGCATCCCTTTGCGAAAAACCCTCAGCAATGTTGTAAATGGATACCTAGTGGAGGCAGTGGGAGATGGCCCACAGGTTTCGGAGCCAGACGGATGGCTCAAATCTTGGCTGTATGCATGTTCTTTAAGCTCTCGACACCGAGGTCCCTTCAACAGTAAAATGTAACTGTAGTGCATCCTAGGAGTTACTGTCAAGGTTAAATGAAATCGTGGGTATTAAGTGTCTGGTGTTATTACCAGACACATACCAACCACTCAGTAGATGGTTTGTCCTATTATTTTTATTACTACTCAGTACTACTAGCCATTCTTCTAAGAATAAACTGACACACACCGTGGATAAACCTGCAGAGCCAGATACATAGAGGAACTGGTACCGTGTTGGAATCTAGCAGATCTGAGAGGATCATATTGTATTTACTCAGCAAGGTTGGCTATGAGAATTACCTTCCTTCAGGTTCATAGCACTATAGTTTTATATGATCTTAGAAAATTTTATAGGTAAAAAAACTGATTTTAAGAAAGGTAACTTTTACAGAGTCGAAATCAAAATCTAGCCTTGGGTTCTTTTCTACTGTATTTTGTGCTTTTCTAAGATGGTGTTTTGTTTGTCCTTAGGTCCTGCATTATTTTCCCATTTTATATGGTCATGTTTAAGGTGGTACTAAGGGAAGTGGAATATGAACCAGCGAAACTAGGTTTCTGAGCCAAGGTAAAACTACCATGATCATCAGAAGTCCCAAAGACAATCCTATAAAGGTACTGAGAGCTATGTCCTTGAGCACATACACATCTATAAATGATTATGAACAGCTTCGCAGAGCTGACATATTTAAACAGAGCTTTAAGTGTGAAATCTAGAGTCAGAAATCCAGGAATATTATTTGTGAATATGATAATTAAGCAGCCGCCTTGAGGCTTTAAGAATGGAAGAAGAGCTTGAAGGATAAGCTGTTTGTCTAAAACCCTGGTTTCCTGGATGAGAGATGATCACACCTGTGCAGAGTGACAAGCCCCTTCTCTACCAATTTAGAGAGACTTCCTTTGTTATGTTAGTTATTTCCCAAAGTCAAGCAGCAAAGATATTTAATTACCTAAAATTTTCGAATAGTCCCCAAATGTAAAATGTATATAATCCAGCTTTATTTTCTTTTCTACTCTTCCTTTTAATTGTGCTAAATGCTTAAGATGCCTTTGCTCAAAACGAACATTAAAAAAAAAAAATCGTGGGGCGCCTGAATGGCTCAGTGGGTTAAGCCTCTACCTTTAGCCCAGGTCATGATCTCAGGGTCCTCGGATTGAGCCCCACATCGGGCTCTCTCCTCAGCAGGGAGCCTGCTTTCCCCTCTGCCTACTTATGATCTCTGCCTGTCAAATAAATAAATAAACTCTTTAAAAAAAATCACCATACTTATAATAATAAACTTAAGTTTTCTATGCCCAAAATTATCACACCCCAAATCTAGCCACAACTATGGTGTAAAAGACAAAGGTAAGTCTGGGGGATGGAGAGTTTTAACTTGGTGCGAGGGCAAGAAACCAAGAAACTTCTAGATTTGGCACCAGATATTAATTTTTCTATTATGCCAATTCTTTGCTTATATATTTTTTCATTTTAATGCATCAGAGGTCGAAGCTATTCTCACCCACCTTATAGAATATTCAATTCAACAAACACACTGGTAGTCTAAAATGAAATATTCTTGTCAGGTCCTAAGACGTTTCCAGGAATTTATATCTTAGTAGGAGAAATCAGGCTATTTTAATTATTTGAATATACATATTTTAATCAGGTAGAGAAAAGTACCTATTCAAAGCACGTAGTGGAAGTAATACTTGGACACAAGTAATCTGGAAAGGCTAATAGCACGGAAACAAAAAAAGCTATAAAATACCAAATTAAAGCCATTCATGCTATACATGTTAGTAGCTTATTCATGTACAATAGTCTTAACACTTACCTCTACCAAATCCATGTCCTTAAGACTCCGTCCTGTTTTCTTCAGTGCCCCGCTGATAGCAGGGACGGGGCCTACATAAGAACAAAATCAGTTCCATCTTATGTAGCAGTTATTAGTAGCCACAAATCTTACCACCTTAGCACATTATGCAATGATGGGACCATAAAAAACCAGAAAACAGAACCAAAGTGAAAAGATGGTTGTGCAAAAGTGCAAATGAGAGGCTCACATGGAGACTTCTGCCAGAAACAGCTTTAAAAGCTCAGACAGGGGCACCTGGGTGGCTCAGCTGGTTAAGTGTCTGCCTTCGGCTCAGGTCATGATCGATCCCAGGGTCCTGCGATCGAGCCCTGCATTGAGTTCCTGCTCAGCAGAGAGCCTTCTTCTCTCTTTCCCTCTGCCTGCCACTCTGCTTACTTGTGCTCTCTGTCAAATAAATAAATAAAATATTAAAAAAAAAAAAAAGAGTTCAGACAGCCAAAGGAGATCTCTATGGGGTTCTGCAGTCATTGACAGAGTGTGCCTCCTACCGAAGGTCAAGGCAGACTGAGTGCTCTCCTGGGTCACAAGTAATATGCATTCCCAGTAGAGAATGACTGGGAGAATGGCCACTCTGAATTTTTCAGGTCCATCTGGACGGAAGACAAGAAACGGCAGCTGTATCTCCACGAGGGCACAGCAAGACAGGAAGCCACAAGGCACTTCAAAGAAAAGATAGCTGAAGCAAAGGAGCGTTTCTATTGCCAGTGGTAGGCAGAGATTTTAAACGAAACCACCCCCATGGCAGAAACGCAAATCTACTTAGTAAGACTTCTGAAACTTTAGTTCCCAGATTACTGATGATCACCAATGACAGTTTAACGCTGCTCAAGATTTTCAAGTTATACTGGTATTTTCTCCTGAAAGGTAAAAAAGCTGGCTGAAGAAGATAATCTACTTCACTATTCTGAGAGAATGGAATGACCATGTCTAAAAAAATTTATGCGTTATGTTATATTGAGTTTAAGTAGTCAGATACTCTGTAACAAGTGTCATACATGTGCCTAAGGGAATATGGGCAATCAGTCTTCACAAGAAGAGCATGATGCAATCCAAACAGTGTGCTTTGTTTTGTCACCTAAGTTAAAATGTTCCTTGGACAGCCGTCTGCTTACCGGCGAAGGGCATCCGGTTAGCGCTTTTCAATCTGGCTACCGATTTAACATAAAACCTAGTTCTAGATTCTCTTTGAATGTCTAAGGCACAAAAATAGGACAGTCAACAGCGGAGCCAGCAGTTAGCCAGCATGGCTGGGGATAAAGTACTCTTACAGGGGTCAGAGACACATGGAACCAAAAGCTGAGGGGCTAACTCGCTCGACACACCTCCTTGTCTTCATCTCCACAGTAAGCGTGACTCAGTGCATTCTCATTAACTCAGAATCATTACAGTCAATTGTTAAAAATGCGCAGGGTCACAGTCTGACCTTTAAAGGACTCTTTCCGTAACACTGTTACTGGACTTCATAGGGACCCAGAAAGTTGTAATAATCTTGTTGGGAAAAGGAGACCTCATTTCTAGTCCTGCCACTAATAGCTATGTGACGCTGAGCACCTGTTTTGGGCTGTAAGCTTCTCATCACAAGTGCTCTGAACTGGGTTTTAACCTTCTTTTTAACCACTGGAATCCTCTCTACAAATTAAGCCCAATAAAAGATAAAACCAGAGCTGCTACAGCTGCAGAGGTTCAAGGTTTCCCGCACCACTGCTGCCACGGGGGAGTTCCAGGGAACACTGACTGTCTTTCCGTATGTGTCCTTCCTGGGAGCCACTGCGAGTGCCAAGTCCCCGCTTTCCTCCCTTTTCTGAGTCAGCAGCTTCTCTGGAAAGGCTAAGGATTGCTTGATGTTGGAGAACTACATAACCCAGGTCACCATTCTTAGCAACTGGAGTGATGAATCAAGCCTCACCACTCAAAAACCACTCTCCGTTGTTTATTCATTTGGGGCAATCCGTGTAGTCACCTTGTTTAATCCCATACAACAACTGACAGACAGCTGTTTAGTGAAGGGACATCTGACACTGGGGCATTTGGCATTTATGGCTCTGCTTAAGCCCTGAGGGAAAAAATCAATCCTTCCACAATGGTATTCACTGTACTGCAGGCGCCTCACTTAAAAAATACTAGTGCTGGAAGCTTTGTCCTATCCCGTCTGTACCCTCATACCCCAAAGAAAAGGCTACAAAGAAAAGGCCAGCATCCAGACCCTGGAACAGAAGAAAGGAAAGCTACATTTTCTTCTTTTTTTCTTTTTCTTTTTAGATTATTATCTATCTAACAGAGACACAGTGAGAGAGGAACACAAACAGGAGGGGTGAGAGAGGGAGAAGCAGGCTTCCCTCTGAGCAGGGAGCCGGATGTGGGCCTCGACCCCAGGACCCCAGGATCATGACCTGAGCTGAAGGCGGACGCTTAATGACTGAGCCACCGAGGCGCCCTGGGAAAACGACATTTTCTTCGCTATGTTAATGTACCAGAACCTATTCAGTGATATTAAACTGAAAAGAACTATAAAAGAACTACTTACCTATATCAAATAAATTTGATTGATCATCAAGACGAGCCAGGTACACTTAAACCCCATACTCCCCAGGCTTCACCCTGGAACTACTGAAACAAAATCTTTTGGGGTGGGGTTATGGGTAGATTTTGATGATCATTTGGGGTCTGGGAAACCACTGTTCCAGATACTGAAGTGATAAATACCATACTTTTTAAAGCTACTTTCCATCTCTAAAGCAAAAGCAGTGTTTTGGTGAAAGCAAGGAGCTAAAAGCTAATTAAGCTTTTAAGCCTGAAACATAGAAAAAACTGACTTTTAACAGATGGTCACATAGCTTATGGTTTTGGTTAAAGTAATCTGAAACACAGTGAAAGTGACAAAATATAAACAGATACAGTTGGGTATTTACTATGTCCCCAGTGAGCACAGATGCTATTACTTGAAAAGAACTTTGAGGGACAGACCGAAGGATCTCCGAGAACACAGGTCAGCAACAAGTCGTCCCCCTTCTACCCTGGATCCTACTTCAAAATCCAATTTAGTTGGAAAAGGCCTAACTGCGCTCACAGAAAAACCTCTGGACCCATCGAGAATCTAAATCTAGCCCCAGAGGAGCCTTTTCTTTGGGGTATGAGGGTACAGACGGGACAGGACAAAGCCTCCAGCACTAGTATTTTTTAAGTGAGGCGCCTCATCAATTCTGTTTCCTGGAGAATGGTGACAGACATTACTAAAATTCAGCACATCTGAGGTTCCTAGGAGCACATCCAGCAAAAAGCTGTTTCTTTTCCTAATTTGTATCTTTCAAGCCAAAAGGAGCATACAGCAGGCCCTTGAACAGCACAAGTTTGAATGGAGCAGGTCCACTTACGTGCAGATGTGGCCAATACAGTACAGTACGATGAATGTATGCGTACAGTTTTCTTAAGAACATTTCCTTTCCTCTAGTTTACTGTGAGAACACAATTCGTACTCCACGTAACATACAAAGTGTGTGTTAAAAGCTTATGTTACGGGTCAGACTTCTGGGCAACAGGAGGCTCTTAGTGGTTACGTTTCATGGGAGGCAACAGTGGTACTTGGACTCCGGCTGTGTGATGGTTGGCACCCCTCGTCCCCACGTTGTTCAAGGTCAACTATACACACTTGTAGGGAGCTCTCCTCATCTCTGCCAAACTGAGATCCACGGGAATCCTTCATTTTCCTATGAAGTGGCAGCTGAGCCAGGTGGGTGTGACTCTGACTTCCGGGACAGCACAGTGGGAAGAGCACTGGAATTAGAGAGGCCCGGTTCCCATCCTGGCTCCAACACTTACCCGTCTGGAACTTGACAAGATAACCTCCCTAAGCCTCCATTTTCTCCCTCACAAAGGGGCTGTGGGAAGAGGAAAGGAGACACACCAGTGGTCGCATGCACGACACCCAGCGTTCAGCCATCTCTGTTTGGCCCCAGGATCTCTCCTTGCCTCTTGTCTCCTGTAGTCAGCACCTTGTAATTCTTCTGTTATATGCTGGGAGCCAGTCTTAAATACAGACAGTGAGATGTGATAACTGCCCATGAGCGGTCTTGGTTTTCCTATTGGGCCCGGCACAGGTTTTCTAGATTTGTTTAAATGACTGATGACCAATCATTTCTCCACAAGTGACCTTGATCTGGCTACTGTTTCAGGTATCTGAAGGCCAAAGACGACTTCTCTCCAGAAACATACACTACAAACTTACCAATACCCATGATGGAGGGATCACATCCAGACACGAAATAGCCCACAATTCTTGCCAGTGGTGTGAAGTTATGTTTTTTAACAGCATCTTCACTAGCTATGATAACAGCTCCAGCACCATCGGATACCCCCTTGGAAACAAAAACAGGAACACTGACTAGAGGGCAGAAGAACCCAGTTAATCAAGGTTTGAGCTAATGCGATAGTGTTAAGATTGTGGTACTATGTAAGAAACAGCATCACAATCTGGGCTACGATGAGGGCTCACAGTGCTCCAGGAACTGTTTTAGGCACAGAATCTAACCTCACCAAGGGAAAACAGGAAACAATGTCCAGGAAAAGATTATGTCCAGATATGGGGAGATGTAAGGAATCTGCTGAGTTGTATACATCAGAAAACCAACAAACCAACCAACGAACCCAGGAAAACTGGAATAATAACCAAGCAGATTTCCTTCTACAGTCCTTGTAATATTTTGAAAAGACTAAGAAACTGGAAGAGTATTATATGCGATTAAAGTATTTTGTTTGGGACTATGAAACCCCCAATTAACCGAATATGAACGCTGCCAGCTGAAGGTAAACAGCTAAAGACTAGCACGAGAAGTCTCCAAAAGACCCCACAGGACTACTTTGCACTGAACACGGCAGCAAGAGTCCAAGATGAGCTGTGGCGTCACCTACCGAGGCGTTGCCCGCGGTCACGGTTCCCTCTTTCTTGAATACTGGGGGGAGTTTTGTTAACTGCTCCAGGGTCGTCTGGGGCCGAGCGTGCTCGTCTACCTGCATTGTCTGTTTCCCCTTCTTCGTCTTCACCTCAATGGGTGCCATCTCATTATTAAAGTAGCCAGCATCGTTAGCTGAAAGAGGAGCAAGACCATCGTGAGAATGGGAGAAAAAGAAGATACAAGAAACTAAATCAAACACATCCTTCAGTTTTGGCTCTACCCTTTCCTCGCAGCCAACTTTAACATAAGCCTCTGTTACAGGTACAACTTACGCTGCCTCTCGAAGGACTTAATACACTGCCATCAATCTATGCAAATGTATTCTGCCTCTTTTTAAAATTGTAATTTTGATCTTTTTTTACTGTAATTTTTTTTTTTAACAAGGTTATCACTAGACTACTAGCAGTCCTTGTCTGTTAGCTACAGATAGAATAGCACTAAGTAAACTTAATGTCTCATTTAAACTGCTCTGGGTGAGGTAAGAAGTAAATTGAAAAGTCACCAGGTCGTACAATAATGTATTGTACACTTAAAAAAATTTAAGGGGGTAGAGTTTATTTTAAGTGACTTTACCACAGTAAGAAAAAAGAAGTTGTCTCCAAAAGAAGTTACTGATCTAGGTTACCAAGTAATCTATCACTGAAATTTAATGTCAAGCAACCCAAAGAAATTCTACGAGCGATTACCGACACAGTTGTGAGTGAAACAGCTGCCCTGCTTCCACCTCCACTGACTACAATGGACTGCAGTAATCTACAGCCTCCAGAAACAGAATACGCCAGGAGTGAGACCACCTTCCTTCTGACAGCCCTTTACCAGGGCAGGCTACACACTTCCCTTATTTGGTTTTCAAAACTCTTAGGGGAAAAGGGGAGGCAAATCTTCTTTATCTCAGTTGTACAGACGCCCAGTGAAAAAAATGACTTGGTAGAGGTTGGTTAACTTGTTTATGAGGCAAAGACATAAAGCTGGTGACTCCTGGCCTCCGGACCAGCATGCTCCCACTTTAATGTGTAAGAAAAACACAGAGAATGAGCTGGCCGGCATCCGCTCCAGCCCACTTCTCCCTCTGAAGAGCTAAGATGAACTTCATTCTCACTACTCCGAGTACTTAACGCCCCTGAAGAAGAGTAGCTGCTCGTTTATAATAGTTTAATTTAAAAATCTTTTTCAAGAGACTAACAAATGTCTTCGACTCACCATACTGTCATGTTGCCCACCTTGGACTGGTCTGACAGTAGTGAGAAGTGTTATACCAACGGCACCAGAGCTCTGGCCGCAGAGTTCTGAGTCTTCGAGTCAGCGCAGTGCGCAACGATTCTCAATTAGGAATGGGAGGAGGAAGGCGCACAATGGGTCCTTTCCAAACATACCATCCCTTCCTCGTGAACAGGATATGCCTCACAGAGGAGAACACCCTCTCTGGGCCCGCAGCTTCCGGGAGCCATTGTCTCTCACAGAGTATCAAAGCCCTCGCAGCAGAGTGTTCTACGTGTTCTACTGACATCAGAACCACGGAGGACAAAATTCAAGTGGCCAGATAAGGTCAATTAGCAATGCCACTTTTTATGTAGCATTACTGTATTTCAAAAAAGAAACTCCTGGTTAATTTTGCAATCATTCACAGAATATCTAGTCATCTAAACACAAAGGAATGATGAAAAAAAGTGACTTTCAAAAGGTAAAATTTTAAATAAATATTATTATATGACCATTATAATCCCAAAACGACCAAATCTTCTCTATTTTTTTAAACCCAGGTATAACTGACATACAACATTTTAATAGTTTCGGGTATACAACCAAACCATTCGGTATCTGTGTATACAGGATTGCATAATGATCATTGCTCTAAGTCTAGTTAACATCTGTCCCCATACATAGCTGCACCAATATTTTTTCTTGTGACGAGAACCTTGAAGACCTACTCTACTAGCAACTTCACGCATGCGCTCTACATTGTTATTAACTACGATCACCATGCTGTATGTTACATCTCCGGGACTTACTTTATTTTATAACCTTTGACTCCCTCTGCCCATTTCACCCACCCCCCAAGTTTTCTTCTGTTGACACTTCCAACATGCATCGCACTTACCAGCTTTCCACCTCTGCTGCGACTGCAGGGCGTACTTGTCACAGTCTTCTCTGCTTATGTTATGTTTTGCAGCAAGATTCTCCGCGGTGATCCCCATGGGGAGCCGGATGTGCTCATCTGTTAATCCTGACCACAAAGCATCTTCCAGCTATTGAAAGACATGAGTAGTAAGGTGATTTGTTAAAGTGTATCTTTTGAAAGTAATATCTTTACATTTAATTAATTGTCCCAATAAATGAAAGTAAAATTACGTTTTCTGATTATTATTATTACTATTATTATTATTATTATTCATCTTTGGTTCTGGGACATTTTAAAAAACACACAATGCCATAATCAAATGCACGCATCCTCACTGTTCAGGGAGGGGACACAGGAGATCATCCTACAATCAAAAACGAAACGACCGGGGTACCTGGGTGGCTCAGTTGCTAAGTGTCTGCCTTTGGCTCAGGTCGTGATCCTGGAGTCCAGGGACTGAGCCCCACGTCAGGCTCCCTGTTCAGCAGGGAGTCTGCGTCTCCCTCTCTCACCCCCGCCGTATACTCTCTCACAAATAAATAAATAAATAAAATCTTAAAAAAAAAAAAAAGGGGGCACCTGGGTGGCTCAGTGGTTTAAAGCCTCTGCCTTCAGCTCAGGTCATGATCCCAGGGTCCTGGGATCGAGCCCCGAATCAGACTCTCTGCTTAGCAGGGAGCCAGCTTCCTCCTCTTTCTCTCCTTCTGCCTGCCTCTCTGCCTACTTGTGATCTCTGTCTGTCAAATAAATAAATAAAATCTTAAAAAAAAAAAAAGAAAGAAAGAAACCCTCCAGGCTCCATTTTAAAGAAACCTAAACCTAACATGGGGTCCTCATGCGATGTTTCCCTGTAGCCACCTATGACCCATGATTCTGCGCTCCGCAGGAGTGTGCCTGAGCTCCTTCAGTGACAGGAACAGCTGGTTCTGTCAACTACAGAGGTGGAAAACCCCACACAGGTTCCTTGAGGAACAGAAAAGTTACTTATTATCCAGTGGGTCAGTCTCTGATAAGGGGGCTCCCTTGTGTCTTCTCCACTGCCCCTCATCATCTTTGAGTCATTGACCTGTCTTTCCAAAGGTTTTCTTAATGCTTGGTGTCTAAAATACTATTTCATATTTTCTAGGTCTTATTCTTTCCAACTTTCAAAAAGGCCAGGGGATGAACTAGGTGAAGTGTGAACCAATCATTGCTGTTGGAAAATGCTAGCAACAGAGAATGTCATTAGCCCTTTCCCAGGGGAGGGACAGCACACTAGTGCCCTCTGTCAGTACTGTCATTCCCGTGCCAGAGCTCTCAAAGATGCGAAGGTCAGTTTTTGTCTGACTGACTCAGGACAACATCATCTCTATTCAAAGAGAATCTTTAAAAAAAAAATTTAAAGAGCAAAATAAAAAAAAAATCAATAAAACAGAGTAGGGTTTCTGTGAAGAAGATACCTATTCAATGGAGACTGCTCCAGGAAGAAAACTTCCATAAATCATGGTAAAGATTTAATTACTGGGTTTAATTATTTCAACCTCTGCCTACTTTTTGATCTGCCTCCTCCTTTCCTCCCCAGTGTATTAATTCCATGATCAGAGGCGTGGTGAGATAAAGTCTATGTGGATTTTTTAAATGCGGATTAAGATGTCAAAACTAAAACCAGACTGGGGTTTTGAAATAGTTTACAAATTTCAAGTCATTTTTGTATTTTGTCAATCCCCTATTAATGAAACTGGTTTCAAAATCTGTTTTCCCTCTCCCCAAATGGTGTTATTAAAATTATTAGCACAGGGGCGCCTGGGTGGCTCAGTCATTAAGCAGCTGCCTTTGGCTCAGGTCATGATCCCAGGGTCCTGGGATCGAGTCCTGCATCAGACTCCATGCTCAGCGGGAAGCCTGCGTCTCCCTCTCCCACGCCCACTCCCTGCTTGTGTTCCCTCTCTCATTATCTCTCTGTCAAATAAATAAATAAAATTTTAAAAATATATATTAGCATAAATGCACGACAAATCATTTTTAAACATTTGAATGGTTCCAACCTTGAGATCTGATCCAAACTTGGTTCCAAAGCGCACGTTTCTGACACAGTAGGGGGACTGGCTCATGCTTTCAGTTCCTCCACATAAGACAACTTCGGCCTCTTTAACACAAATTTCCTATTGGAAAACGAATGTGCAGCAATAACAATAAAACTTTTATTGTGACAGAGGTTTGTATTAAGCGGTAAACTAACAGTAAATGTAATGATTTACAGTCTCAAAAGGAAATACTTGTCAAGTCATAGTAAAGCACATGCCACAGTACCCATCCCCAAGACACAAGGGGAGGAAAACCTAACAGACGTCAATTGTGTGTGCGCAAGTGACAAATTCTACCTATGTTTTGGCAAGGAATGATAATTCTTACCCTAGAAATAAATACTGAAAATCAGCAGAGATATTAATGCCTGGTATAATATATAGATTATCAGCGGAGGATAAAGAATAAATCCTTTAAAAAGGCGGAAGAAGAATTTATCCCATCAATGCAGGAGTCTGCTGCAAGTAACAGACCACACACAAGAACTGAGTTAACTGAGGAGGATCAGAAAAGGAAACCCATTTCTTCCTTCTAACACCTCCCACTATTTGCATTTCTCAGAAAAGAAGCAAGAACAAGCCTCCAAAGCCAGTATTCACAGTGACTGCTAAGAGAATCAGGACCACTGTTTCAGATACATTGTTTCAGAAATAAATTAACATGAAAATTATTCATCACAATATGTCCACGTCCTTCATTCTGTAAGAAAATGAAGATCTGGACAAATAAAATTGGATTTCACTGTATCCCTTTCCCTGTGCTCACAGATCAAATGTATTTGTCCAAGTACCCACCCCTTAAAAAGGAATGCATTTCTTACCATCCCCTAAACCCTCCAACTTTCTTCCTAGCCTTATAGTCTTTATTCCGTGTTTCACAGGCCTGCGTTCAAGTTCTGTCTCTGTAACTTAGTCACCTTACTGATCAGTTTCCTTGTCTGTTAAATGGGAATAGTGATAGTTCCCGTCTTACCGGATGGTTGTGAAGACTAAGTAAGATACTGAATGTAAATCTAGCATAGGTCAGGCACACAGGAAGCACTCGATAAAAGTGAGAGTCATGATTAGCTTTAAAAAAAAAAAAAACTGTGATAAAATATACCTAATTTCAAATTTACCATTGTAACCAATTTTAAGTGTATAGTTCAATACGTGCATTCACAGTGTTGTCTGACCAACCACCACCACTCATCTCCAGATGTCTTTTCAGCTCCGCAGGCTGGACTCAGTACCCGTTAAACACCAACTCCCCCAGCCTCAGCAACCACCATCCTCCTTCCTGTCTCTATGAATCTAACTACTCATATGAGGGAGATCATACAGTATTTGTCCTTTTGTGGCTCATTTGTTCCACTTAGTATGTCTTCAAAGATCCGTGAACAGCTTTTAAGGAACTGTGGATTCTTGTATTCCTGTGTACTTTTCCAAGAAAAATCAAATACTGACCTTTCCTAACCAAGCACTATAAAACAAAAGCCTACGGTGTTCTACTGAAGTGGGGCATTTTCTCCAACAGCTTTTAGCATTATTTTCAGAGAAGTAATAAAACGTTCCCATACCTGACATCCACTCACAATGGACTGGAAACCAGAGCCACAGAGTCTGTTAACAGTGAGAGCTGGGACCTCTTTTGGGACTCCCACCCGCAAACCAACATGCCGGGCCAAATATGCAGCATCTGAAGAACTCTGGAACAGAGAAGACAAAGAATGTCCTCTATAAATCTAGGCAACAAGGAGGACAAAATACACAGAAATGTTGGCAATCTATCAAAAATAATAAACTACATGGCTCTAAGGTAGGACACAATGTATACAGGTATAGCATGTATTTTATGTAATACATGTGTTTATTATTTGAGTAAAAAACACAATGTGGTCTGCTCGTTTTTAAACACACAAAGTCCGAGAAATCCTTATATTACTATAGTTAAAATAATTCTTGTATTAATAGAAGATAGAAATTTGTAACAATTACAAATGTTCAAAAAATTTTAAAATGGGCTATCTTAAAATAGTATGTTCCTTAAAAGAGAAAGTATCCGGGGTGCCTGGGTGGCTCAGTGGGTTAAGCCTCTGCCTTCAGCTCAGGTCACAATCTCAGGGTCCTGGGATCGAGCCCCGTGTCAGGCTCTCTGCTCAGCATGGAGCCTGCTTCCTCGTCTCTCTTTGCCTGCCTCTCTGCCTACTTGTGATCTCTGTCTGTCAAATAAATAAATACAATCTTTAAAAAAAAAGAGAGAGAGAGAGAGAGAAAGTATCCGAAGCTGTAATTTTCAACCTTTGTTGCATACCGGAAAACCAGGACAGCTTGACATACGAATGCTTAGCGTAACCAAACCAGTGAAACCGGAAAAACACAAGCAAGGCAAGGCTATCAGTAGACACTTTTAAAAGCACCCAGGGAAGGGCGCCTGGGTGGCTCAGTGGGTTAAGCCTCCACCTTTGGCTCCCGTCATGGTCTCAGGCTCCTGGGATCCAGCCCTGTCTCGGGCTCTCTGCTCAGGGGAGGCCTGCTTCCCCCTCCCTCTCTGCCTACTTGTAATCTCTGTCAAATAAATAAATAAAATCTTTAAAAAATAAATAAATAAAAGCACTCAGGGGATAATGTAAAACTGAGGCTGAAACCTGTTGACCTAGGGAGGGGAGAGTTAAACAAGGACCCCAGGTTCCAAAGCAACAGTGCTGGCCCGGCTCTGGGGTCCCAGAAGAGCAGTGATGGCAGGTGGTCTGCTACAGACTTACCAGCTGGTTACAATCTGCACTTCAGTGTTTTTATAGGTTTCCTACCCTATAATCCCAACCTGTATATTTGTTCTGTGGTTTTGGTCTCCTGTTTATTTATTTGTTCTTTTTTAAGATTTTATTTATTTTGAGAGAGTGCGCACAGAGGGAGATGAAGACTCACCGCTCGAGGAGAGCCTGATACAGGGCTCCATCCAGGACCCTGGGATCATGACCTGAGCTAAAGGCAGACGCTTAACCCACTGGACCACCCGGGTGCCCTTGGTCTCCTGATAAATGGCACACATGTAATACTACCAGGTAACCAGAACCAGGTGTCAGTGTGTTGAGACTTTGTACTGTGTTTAGCATGATAGGAAAATTGTGAAAAAACACATACAAAAGATATAGTGGCATAAAATGCAGAGCTGGAAGCGGACTCCCAAGGTGTCAGACTTGGCGTGGGAGTGGGAGCGTGTAACGAGCTTCTCATGCCTGCACGGATGCAGTCAGTGCTCTCAGCCTTCGGGAAAAACCTGGTGGAGTGGGTTCAGCCTAGTGTGGCAGATAAATCGTAAAGGACAAAGGAGTAAATTGATACCATACACAGCAGTGCTAGCTCTGTCTGTATAAACAGAGAAATGGGCTGAGCCACAGAAGTTTAAACCATCTGGTTGTCCCACACAGTAACACAAACCAGGGCTTGGATGCACCGTTGTATCTCATGTCTTACGGACTTCCAGGCTTTCCATCCTAGGCACTTTTGGACAAATCTTTGTCCTCGCTCAAGGCTTTGTTTTGGGTTTTGTGGGTATTTGCCACATTGCATCCCTCAGCTTTACAGGTAGACAGATGTGATTCAAAATTTGTGTTCAAAGGTGTTCCGTGTTGAGGGGTAATTGCTTACTTGTTGAGGAGTAAGTCATGCTTCCCCACTAAAGGGGGCATGGGGGTGGTAATGCACAAGACAAGCCATGCCATAAGCTACTTCTTGATGGGAAATTTTAGCTTTGCGTTTTGTTGCTTTACTTCCTAAAATAACTTGGACATGTTCCTCACTGGTCCATCTGATGTGGGAAACAAAGGCAGAAGAAAAAAATATTAAATTTCCTTACTACTCACAGCTCACTGACAAGTCCTTGAAACAGATCGACAGTCCTCTAAGAACTCAGCTGCCTTGATGTTAATAGTTTCCCAATGGCAAAAGGCAATCTTAGCCCCATGCCCAGGATCCTGTTAAGCCTACTTCAACATATAAAAATTCCTTTTGCCAGGGTTTTCTGTTTTGGGAGTCACTTCCCTTATAATACTCTAACGTCCAGACTGGCAAAACAGGTTGTTTTATAAAATCAAGCAGTAGTCTGAGGTAGTACAAAGATTATTTTTTGGTCAGGAGTCAGATCTGGATTGGAATCTAGACTCTGTCATTCACTAGCAGTGTGAACTTTGGTTTACCGAACTTTCAAGTTCCTCCCATGGGAAGTTATCTGCAAATGGATTCCCAAGTGCCTTCTTTGTAAATAAGAGTAGAGTAGTTACGATTGAGTTGTTAAATTCTAGACCAACTGACTGAATAAAGATAGTTTACGGAGATCTCGCTGATGGCATACATACTTACTTGTATGGATATTTTGAATATGGTCCTACCTGATGCTTAGAAACCAGGTATCTTCTACTTTGGCCACTGTATTCCAGCAAGTAACTGATAATTTTTCCTTTTTTTTTTTTTTTTTTTGTTACATATTCTCTAAGTGCTCCCAAGAAATGACTCTACGTCCCTTTTAACACCAAGATTTGTGGGAAGAGCTTAGTACAGGTGGAAGAATATTGAACCAGAAGTCAGGAGCATTCCAGCCCAGGACTATTACAGATCACCACTCCGCAACACTCCAACTTCCCCAGAGGTTTCCTCATGTGTTAAGAGAGGCCTGGAGTTCTATAAAATCTCTAGGGTCTCTTCTGACTTTTTAATATTCCATAAATCTTACTTGGAACTTAACCCTTTTTAAAAGTTCCTATTCCTGTTTCATTTTTCAACTGAGGTATAACTGACATAAAACATATTAGTTTCAAGTGTACTATGTAATGACTCAGTATTTGTATAGACTGCAAATGATCACAATTAAGTCTAGTTAACATCTGTCATCACATATATGATGAGAGAGCAGAAGGCTAGCTGAAGACAAGACATAAGCTGACACAGGGCAACCTCCCCCTAACCCCCACTCTGGGGTGGGACATGTGGGACATTCTTCCAGGAATCTCCCAATTATGTTAACATTAATGCCTTGCCAGAGGGAAAAACCACCTTAACTTGACAATGGCAAGGTCTCTGTCTTATAGGTGGGTCTTCTTTAACATGAAAACCCTTTAGAAGCTTTCCTTTTCCTTACTTTCCCCAACTTCCCCTATATAATAACCATTCCTCAAGACTCTGCCCACAGGTCCTGTCCCAGTGCTTTAATAAAACCACCATTTTGCACTGAAGATGTCAAGACTTCTTTCTTGGCTGCAGACTCTGGACCTCACCCCACCAAAGCTCACCTATATTCCAAAACCACATTATATAGTTAAACAAAAAAATTTTTTTGAGGACTGATGTGAGGCTGGGAGCGAATGGTCAGAATTCTTGAGACACTTCTGGTGCAAAAAAGTACTTTTATTTAAGCACAGGGACAGGACCCATAGGCAGGAAGAGCTGCACTGGGGCTGTGAGTGATTACATACCTTGTAGTTAGTGGGGGTTACAGACAGCGTAAGTCCCTATGGAATTTGGAAGCAGAGCTTATCCAGGACCTTGAGGGGCTGGCTGCTGCTTAGATAAGGTTCTTTACTTCTGTCTAGTAAAACATGAGTCTTGAGACCTTTCAGGTGTATGTAAGTGGCGTCTGAAAGATGACTGCTCTCTTATCGGCGGAAAGATCAGCGGCAAGTAACAGGAACAAGAACAAAGCTGCAGTGGTAAAGTACTAACCCGTCCTTGATGGGGCGGGAGGGGTGTTAGAATCCCTACCTCGAGAATTCTGTCTAGAGACTACAGCGGCAGCAAAACACAGCCTTTGTTCCTGTTTCTCCCATCAAGGACTTTTAATACTTATTAGCATCTTTCAAATGCCCAGTACAGTATTATTAACTATAGTCATCATGCTGTTTCGTTACAGCCCCAAGACTGACCGACTGACTTAGAACTGGAAGTTTATACCTTTTTGACCTCCGTAACTCACGTAATTCTTCTCATATATGAGAACTGCTAAGGACAGAATACTTTAGTACCTTTAAAACCTCTCAAAACATCACTTAGTCGATTCCCATTATTCGTAGATTATATACTAGCGAATTCACCTACGTGTTAAAAATTTCTTTGTATGGGCACCTGGGTGGCTCAGTGGGTTAAAGCCTCTGCCTTCAGCTCAGGTCACGATCCCAGGGTCCTGGGATCGAGCCCCGAACTGGGCTCTCTGCTCAGTGGGGAGCCTGCTTCCATTCCTCTCTCTCTGCCTACTTGAGATCTGTCAAATGAATAAATAAAATCTTTAAAAAAAATTTATTTGTAACCCCAAAAGTAATACCTCCAGCACTTCTGTGGTTATTTCCAGATTATGGGCAGGTTGGAGGAACATTGAGAAAATTTAGTCGCCTAAAATAATATACACTTTCCTAGCTGAAGATGAACAAAGGGACACTCAGCCTTCTTGTTTTAGCTCTCATGCTATAAACAAGTGTCCTTTCAGGGCGCCTGAGTGGCTCAGTCCATTGAGCGTCTGCCTTCCGTTCAGATCATGATCCCAGGGTCCTGGGACTGAGCCTCCTGTGTAGGCTCCCTGCTCAGCAGGGAGTCTGCTCACTCTGCTTACTGCCACAGCGAAGCTGCTTCTCAAGCAAACAATAGAAACACAGGAGCTGCTACAACAAGTCTTGAGTTTGACAACACGGGATTCTGATAAACCTGACCTTCGAGACCAGGGCTATATTTACTAGTGTCTTCTCTCAACAGACCCTGTCACAGGCAAATTAGTTGTCTTGTGTGAGAAGCCACTGACCCTGAGACAGATCTTATTGTGCTAGCTCTGCTGGATGAGCTCATCTGCCACACCAGTCTTTGGACCTTGGTGTACCATAAGCCTCCCAATGCTTTTGTAGAAGGAAGTCATGGAATCCGTCGCAAACATGAGCCAATACATCATGGGAGCACTGATGCAGATGACAGCCTTTGGCACCACCACTGCCACGATCTTGGAACAGCCTAAGGTTAGCCCCTCTCAAGGTGACCTTCTAGACCTTCTAAACCTTGACCTCAGTCTCCCAGTCAATGTGCTTCAGGTGTCCTCCATACAGATGGGAGCAGCAGATCTCCCTGGAGGAGGACTCTACGGGCTGGTGAGACGGTCTTACATCCCATCCTCAGGGCCTGTAACCTTCGCTCCTCCACCTGCTCCCACTGGGGTCAGCACTGGTCTGAATGACGTGTCAGCAATCTCCATGGGACAGGCATGGGACCTGCTGGATGGGTGGTGCCTAAGGCTGTCTGGCTGCCTGCAGTAAAAAACAATGGTCTGGAGATTTCCAGGACATTTACTCACTGCCAAGGGCACACCTACATGGAAATGAACTTCACCAACAATGCTGTGCAGCACATGACAGACTTTGCAATCCAGTTAAACAAGAGGAGCTTTGGGATCATCCCCAGCACTCCTCTGGCCGACCACACACCACAGATGCCAAAGCAGCGTGTGGATGTCTCCCTGCCTCTGAACACCTTAGGTCCTGTCACGAAGATGGAACCTCTGAGTAACTGCAGGTGGCTGTGAAAAACAATGTTTGTCTTCTCCTTCAGCTTCTCACCCCACTCAGGGTGCTCTCTGTAGAAGACTTCAAAATGGTGCGCCAGGTCTTCCTTGCAAGTGGAAGGCCATTCCCAGTGAAAAAGAACTTCAGTTTCAGATTAAGGAATGTCCATTAAATACTGACAGTTTCCAGCAAACTGCAAAACAGCAATGTTTACTGCCTTGCCAAGAGGAATGTGGAAGGGGAGGACATGTTGTACCAATCCTTGAAGCTCAATAATGGCATCTGGAGTTTGGCTAAGCTATGTATCCAGCCGGGAAACCCACACGGCACGCTGTCGCTGAAGTGCAGAGCTCCCGAGGTCTCCGAGGACGTCTGTGAAGTCTATGGCAGCATTTCTGAAAAGCTAATAGACGGGTCTGGTGCCCTTTGGCCATCCTGTGACTGGTACAAGCCAGGAACTCTTAACTGGAAGAAATCGTTTTGCCATGTAGACTCTGAACCCAAACACGCTGATGCCACACCCCAAGGCAGTGACTGGTCTAAGCTGTGCTGCCATCACGGCACAACCTGCTGCATAGTTTTAGCTTCTCATTAACATCTGTAAGCACTGCTTCAGTCACTTCCCACCTCTTATCACATACCGCTGCTACCTGTCCTTACTTGTGAGCTTCACCATAGTGTGTCAACAGCTGGAATTTTTGAGCGGTTTGATATTTTGTAACTGAGAGCTCATTTGAAAAGCAGAAAAGGACAAAAATTATTAAAGGAAAAGTGTCACTGAAGAAAAAAAATGAATGAAGCCCTTCAGACTCCACTGCAAACAAAACTGGTTGTTGCTAGAAGCGAAATCTCTATGAGTCATGGCTCCGGAGCAGAGGTGGGGGGTGGAAATAATTGCACACCCATTCTGGAGCCTTATCCCTGCCCCAAGAGCTGAGCACATGGTGGAGGTGGTGGCAGCAGCCTCCAGTCTTCTCGGCCTGCCTCTCCTAGTATGGAACAACCACTTTCTGAGCCAGCAGAACAGTGACAAGGTACTTGCAGTGGCAGTGCACTCTGCATGGAGCTTCTGTTAAGCCAAGGGCCAGGAGGAAGAAGGAAGCCCCATCTCTTTGGCAATACTTCAAAGAAATATACAGCTTTCATTATCTATGAAATGATGTGATCTATTTTGTTGACCTCAACATAGCAATATAGAAGGTAAAGGAGTTTCTTATTTCCATAACAAATACTGACCAAGATCCTGCTGGTTAAGAAATTATAAGGGATGTCTTACACTGACCAGGTTTTCTACCCTTCTTAGTTGGTAAACAGAGAGAGCCGACTAACTTTAGATAAGTCAAGGAAATGAATCTAATAGAGAAGCAATGAAATGTAACTCGAATGGGATAGATACAGAGCTTGTAGATTAAATGGTGGCTTTGATGTATGCCATCACTTCTAGAGTTAAGGATTACTTAAATCATAAATACATTTAACTATTAACTAGTTCACTATTAAGACATATTAAGTTATCTTCTTAATAACACGAAGCAACAAGAATGAATACCGACCTCCCTTTTGCCCTACTGACCTGGATGACATTGCCTACAATGACACTGTCAATGGTCTCAGGTGAGACCTTGCCCGCAGACAAAGCAGCCTTGGCAGCAAATTCAGTCAAGTCGGTAGCCGTGAAGTCCTTCAGAAGACCTCCGTATGCTCCAAAAGGGGTTCGCTTAGCGGCAACAATGAACACACCTGTAAGCAGAGACAGATTCCTCAGTGTCCCGAACATGCTTTAAATAATCTCACTATGAAACCTAGTACTAGGTACTGTTTTCAATTAGAACTTAGACAATTTTTGTCCCAGAACAGTACATGGAACAAGTCCTACTCACAGAAGCAATCTTTTAAGGAACGGGTGTCAGCTGGAGCAGTACCTACATGCTGGCCCCCAGAACTGCAAGCTGCAACATAAATCCATCCTGGTAGACAACATTCTTGTCCTCCGGTGAGCTACAAAGCTGGAAACATTTGTTTAAAACTAAAATACTGGGGTGTCTGGGTAGCCCAGTAGGTTAAGCATCTGTCTTTGCCTTTGACTCAGGTCATGATCCCGGGGATTCCTGGGATCCAGCCCTGCACTGGGCTCCGTGCTCAGCGGGGAGCTTGCTTCTCCCTCTCCAGTTCCTGCTCCCCCTTTCCCCAGCTTATAAGCTCTCTCCCTCTCTCTGTCAAATAAATAAAATATTTTTAAAAAATAAAAATAAATAAATAAAACAAACGCTGGGACAGCTGGATGGCCCAATTGGTTATGTATCTGTCTTTGGCTCAGGTCACAATCCCAGGGTCTGGGGATGACATTAAGCTCCCTGCTCAGTAGGGAGCTGCTTCTCCCTCTACCTGCCACTCCCTCTGCTTGGGCTCTCTAGCTCCAACAAATAAAATCTTTAAAACAAAACAAAACAAAACACAGGGGCACCTGGGTGGCTCAATGGGTTAAGCTTACTCTGCTTTCGGCTCAGGTCATGGTCTCAGGGTCCTGAGATCCAGCCCCGCATTGGGCTCTCTGCTCAGCAGGGAGCCTGCTTCCTTCCCCCCCCCCCACCCCCGTCCTCTGCTTGCCTCTCTGCCTACTTGTGATCTCTCTCTCTGTGTCAAGTAAGTAAAATAAAAAATCTTTAAAAAATAAAAAATAAAACAAAAACAATGCTTCTTCGATGTGCTGAAGTAGATTTCCTAGTCATAGACTCAAAGAATCTCCAAATTAAAAGTTCTCTTGAGGTTTGAGGCCAACCACTCACCCCACAGAAAATTCCTGACACAAGAGACAAAAATTCCTCTGCTAGAAAATTTACAGTAAGGCATACTCCACTATGTGAAGCAGTGTGCCTATGAATGGACAACCTAAAGTATGATTTTTTCCTCCTACATAGCTAAGCCAGCTTACCCAGTATTCCATCTACCAGCTTACCCAAATGTATCCCAAGTCTGTTTCTACAGGAAAAAAAAAAAAAAAAAAAAAAAAAGGAAAGAAAAATTGTTTCTAGAATTGATGATGTTTTGAATGTGAACTACATATGCCTTTAACTTTGGAGCCATAGGATGACTAAAATACAAATTTCAAATAATATGAACCATTCATTACCTTTTACAAAGTGGACTACCTTTTACACAGATAGCCCCTCCAGATCTAAAGTCAGCTAACCTGTAACATCTCCCATCTCTTAAGTAAATAAAGGCATTCTTACAAAACTTCTTTGACATTATTTCTGTTTGCTTTCTTCTGAAGACATTCTAGTTTGCCAATATCCTGTTAAAACATGTCTCTTAGAATACAACAAGATTTCCTGATCCAACCACAAAGAATACAGAGGAAATTATCTATACACACAGTAATGTAAATTAAGAGTAAAAAATTATGGTATCACTATTAGTCCAACAGATGTCCCTATGCAAATAAATAAAAATCGCTCCTAACTGAGGCACTCTACCGCCACCTCCCCGAAAAACGCTACAGAAGTCTCCGACGATGGGAGTGATACTCACTAGAGCTGTATGAGGCAAAACTTGCACATTGGGAAGCAGCACCCAATATAGTCCATTTCATCCCACTAACATTTATTAGGCACCAACTAAGCACTAGACATTTTATCACTTTTCATTATCTAATCTTCCTAACAATCCCGCAGGTCAAAAGTAAAGTGCATACAGGAGGCACTCAGTATGGGGCGGACCTCATGCTTGGTGCTTTGCATACATAGGCTTCTCCCAAAACAATCTGAGCTCACATTTCCATGTCCTGCCAAGAAATGATGGGACTTTTAATAATGGGTTTGTGTCAAGATATTAACCTGTAATTGAGACCATACAAATATTATACCACGCTTGGTATTTAAGTACAATTCTCCTGATTACGTTAGTGGAGGCTAGCTCTTTTGTGGAACAAACTCAACCTATCCTAAAAAAAACCCAAAAAACAGAAACAAAAAAAACCTCCCAGAACCAAAAGAAAACAAAAAACTTCAGCTTCTCCTTTCATTCCTACTTTGAGAAACTCACAGTCTAAAAGAATTTTAGGAGGGGCACCTGGATGGCTCAGTCAGTTAGGTTAGGCATCAGGTGGTTAAGCATCTGACTCTTGATTTTGGCTCAGGTCAGAATCTCAGGGTCCTGACATGAAGCCCTGCTATGGAGCCACTCAGAGTCTGCTTGAGATTCTTTCTCTCTCTCTCCCTCTCTGTTCCTCCCCCTGCTCATGCACTCTAATTTTTAAAAATCTTAAACCCCCAAACATTAAAAGATAAAAGAATGCTACTCCTAAAATGCAATTGTAATTTAGAAGAGAACCAATTAATCTTTACAGATACAATATTCAGATATTTACAAGCCCATAAATATTACTTCAGTGCATTACAGATCTTTTGTTCTGATAGATAGGTTTCTCTGTGGCCCTATACCTTCCTCAATTTCTGCCAATGTCCTCTAAACTTCCTTGCCTGGGGCGCCTGGGTGGCTGAGTTATTAAGTGCCTGCCTTTAGCTTAGGTCACGATCCCGGAGTCCTGGGATCGAGCCCCATATTGGGCTCCGGGCTCAGTGCGGAGCCTGCTTCTCCCTCTCCAGCTCCCCCATGCTTGTGTTATCGCTCTATCATAAATAAATAAAATCTAAAAAAATAAAAAATAAATAAACCTCCTGGCTTTAATATTTTACCTATTTTTATACTGGTATTTTATTTCGGTTTTCTTTCCCCTCCCTATGTCTTCTTCCTTATTTAATTACAGCCTGATTGTCATCATGGCTCCTATCTGATCACCTCTCCTGCAAATAACAATGATGGTATAGAAAAATGACTACTTGACGGCCTTGGAAAATGAACGAAACTAGACAGGTATGGAGGAGATGTGGAAGAATGGAACAGTACAGGGTGAGTGTTCAATTTATTTATAGCCTCTGACTTTAAGGCAAAGAGTCCACATTACGTGAATGGCTAGAACTCAGAAACTCAGTCTTACTGGCTTAAAGACTCAGAGAACTGAGTTCATGGCAATCACAGCCACTGGTAAATAAGAATGAAAGTGGGAAAGGAAAGGACCACAGGCAAGAGCCCAAATCCTACACACGAACTCTGCTTAAGTATTTGGCTGGCCCTGTAACCATGATCTACAAACACCTTAGCTAAGGCTAACAGAACTGAACTTAGATTTGAGCTGTTGTCCGCTCCCAGGGAAACAGTTTACCGATTCCAAGTTCAGCTGAATTAACTGCCTGCAAATTAAACAGCCAACCAACCAATCAATAAATTAACATGCTTTGGAAGAACATAACAGAATCGGGCTCTACAATGTTTCATATGCAACGTTCATGCTACAATCCAAAATTAATGCACATATGAAGAGCCAAGAAAATATGATTTTTTAAATTTTACTTATTTTATTTTTCTTAACATGATTCATTCTTAAAAGACAGTCAACAGAGACTAACCCCAAGATGACCCAAATGTTAGAATTAGCAGACAAGGATTTTCTAACTATGCTCAAGGATATAAAGGAAAGTAAGCTTATAACAAAGGATAGGCCATCTCAGTAAAGAAACAGAAACTGTTAAAAAAAAAAATCAAAATGGAAATTCCCTTTTTTTTTCCCCCCCCAAAATGGAAATTCTAAAACTGAAAGGTATCTGAAATAAAAAATCCACTGAATGGGCCTCACAGAGGAATGGAAATGAGAGATTCAGTGACTTTGAACATACGGACACAGAAATTTTACAATCTGAAGAAGAGAGAACAAAAAAACGGGCAGAATCTCAAAGTCTGACAAAGGAACAAAGGTAACTCAATGGAGAGAGGGCAGTCTTTTTTTTTTTTTTTTTTTTTTTTTTTAAAGATTTTATTTATTTATTTGACAGAGAGAGAGATCACAAGTAGGCAGAGAGGCAGGCAGAGAGAGAGGAGGAAGCAGGCTCCCTGCTGAGCAGAGAGCCCGACGTGGGACTCGATCCCAGGACCTGAGATCATGACCCGAGCCGAAGGCAGCGGCTTAACCCACTGAGCCACCCAGGCGCCCGAGAGGGCAGTCTTTTCAGCAAATGGTGCTGGAGCAACTGGACATCCATGTGCAAAAATAAAGTAATAAATTAATTAAAAAATAAAATCTAGACGCAGACCTTAAACCTTTCACAACAATTAATTCAAAATGGCTTGCAGACTTAAATGTAAAATGCAAAATTATAAAACTTCTACAGGATAATATAGGATAAAATCTAGGTGACCATGGGCTTGGTGATAACTTTTTAGATTCAACACCAGAAGTTTGATCCATGAACGAAAAATGTGGAAAGGTGAATGTCATTAAAATTTAAAAAATTCTGCTCTGCAAAAGACCATAGAAGGAAATGAAAGGAACAAGCTACAAACTGAGAATATTTAAAACACACTTATTTGACTAATGATTGGTGTTCAATATACACAAATGATGTGGTTTTGGAATATAGGAGAGTTTTGGTGGGGTGAGGTCCAGAGCCACGAAGTCTTTGGTGCAAAATGGTGGTTTATTAAAGCACCGGGGACAGGGCTCTGTGCAGAACAGCTGCTGTGCCGGTGTCTTAAGGAGTGGCTGACTGGGGCACCTGGGTGGCTCCCACCTGGGTGGCTCCCACCTGGGTGGCAGAGGCACCTGGGTTAAGCCTCTGCCTTTGGCTCGGGTCAGGATCTCAGGGTCCTCGGATCTCTACTGGGCAAGGAGCCTGCTTCGTCCTCTCTCTCTGCCTGCCCCTCTGCCTGTTTGTGATCTCTCTCTGTGTCAAATAAATAAATAAAATCTTAAAAAAAAAAAAAAAAGAATGCCTGATTATCCCCTTGGGAGTTGTAAGGAAGGAATTGGGAGGTTTCAAAAGAACTTTCCTATGCTAAAGAGGACCAACCTACAAGGTACCTACAAGATACCACAAGTTCAGGTTGTTTTCCCCTCTAGCAAGATATTAATGAGATGACAGTTGGGAGATTCCTGGAAGAACATAACATAGGTCCCATCCAGGAGTGGGGGCTGGGTGGAGATTGCAGGCTGTCGGCGTATGCTTCGTCTTCAGCTCGCTTTCTGCTCCCTCACCACATATACATCTTAAAATTCAACAGAAGAAAACCTACAACCCAGTGAAAAAGTGGGTAAGAGAAAAATCTTAACACACCCCACGAAAGATGATATAAAGATGGCATATAGCCGTAAGAAAATATACACAACATCCTACGTCATTGGGGACATACAAATTAAAATAACGAGAGAGCACTACACAACTATTAGAATAGCTAAAATCCAAAACACCAACACCACCAAATGCTGGCGAGGATGCAGGGCACAAGAAACTCGTTGCTGCTGGGAATGCAAAAGACAAGCACTTTGGAAGACAATTTGGCTGTTCCTTATAAAACTAAAACAAAACCTACCCTATCCACATGATCTAGGAATCACTGTTCCTATGCATTTATACAAATGAGCCTTAGACTCACGTCCACACAACCTGCACACGAATGTTTACAGCAGCTTTATTCTGAACTGCCAAAACTTGTAAGAATCCAAGATGTCGTTCAGTAGGTGAATGGATGTGGCACAGCCATACAACACATATTCAGCAATAAAAATAAATGACCTGTCAAGTCAAGAAAACACACGGAGGAAGCTTAAATGCATACTGGTAAGTGAAAGAAGCCCATCTAAAAGGGCTACAGACTATGATTCCAAGTATATGCCACCTGGAAAGGGCTAAACTATGGAGGCACTATAAAGATCACTGGTTGCCAAGGGACTTGCAAGGTGTGCTGATGTGACAGCACAGGAAAAAAAAAATCCCACTAGAATGCAAGACAGGAACACTGCCTTCCTGTCTGTCTCAGTTAGAGAAAATATTAACTTATTTAATTAGAGCAATGACACACAACTACCAGAACAAATTAAGGGAAACTGCTGGTACAGCATCCATTTCAGTTTCTAGATTAATTTGGCAGGCACGCCTAGCTGCCTTGAAAGGATATACAAACAATCCCAAAAGCCAAACTGCAGTAAGAGAACGATTTCTTGGGTGCAACGGAATGCATGCTAAAAAAGAAAAGAAAAGAAAAGAAAACAAAAGCCCCTAGGGTACTACTGTTCTTGTTCCTGAAAATTAAAGTTCTATTGACTGTGACCATTTGTTATGAGACGAGAGTTTGTAATTCTTTTTTTAAAAAGGTAGTAACCCTAAAATTTATGTACTTAGTGTTGCACTTTCCTAGAGTCAACTTAAAGTAATGGAAGGGAAAGGGAATAAGCTGGTCTTCCAACAGAATGCCACGAAGTATGTGGCGGGGCAGGTCACTGGGGCAGAAATTCCCCGGAGACCGCAAGAGACCGTCAGTGCGTCCCCACAAGATTCTGCATCCGAGAACCTGTTTAGAGGCGGGGGCTCCTCTGCGAAGCACCCCCCGCCTCCCAGGCCGCCCGGTGCTTCCGGCGCCGCCCCAGTTTTCTCTAACTGCTGCAAACACCGGGCGCGGGCGGGGTGGTCTGCGCGACGAAGGGAAATGACCTTCAAGGTCAGAAGCAAACCTTGGTTTCGACCCTCAGCTGGACACTGCATCGGAGTCGCTGTCGCTAGTGCCTTACACGTATGTTTCCTCCTTGACCCGGGGGAATCCTTCGGCTTTCATCAAATCCCTCTCCCCCCAAGAGAGACACCACCGACGCTCACCTCTGAGCAGGGACATGGCTGCGAGCGGGGACGAACGCAGGGCTTCCCCTCCAGCGATGAGGAGGGGCCCCTGCCCACCTCCCGGCCTTAAAGCCAGGGGCGGCGACCCGCGAGGCCCCGCCCCCGCCCTTTCACCCACTTCCCGCCTCTCCGGCCGGTCGGTGCTCGTCGCCCCCGGGCGAGACGCCACCCTCCGTGTGGGAACCCCAACCCTGCCCGCAGCCGGGCCTTGCAGAAGAGAGCGTTCCTTGCCAGCGCGTTTCCTTCTCACTCGTGTCTTTAAACACTTTACCTCCCTTTTCCCCAGCGAGACAATGACTTGACTCTGCCCTTGTCCCTCCTGTCCCCGGCCTCTATAACCCGCCCCGTAATCCTGTACTGAACGTCCCCTTTCACCCCGCACCGGATCGCCTTAGTCCCTGGACCAGACGTCCCGACACCGAGACGCCCCCCATGTGGAAGGGACTCGAGGGGAGGGGGCGCGGGGCCGGAAGTCGGGTGGGCCGGGCGCGAGGTCGCCGCGAGGGGATTGGCTGAGCCTCTGTCGCTGGCTGCGCGGTGCGGCTGCGCGGAGAGGCCGAGGGCGGCGGGGCCCGAGACGGGCCTGGAGGCCGGGCGCCGGGTGGAGGTGGGGACGGGGCGGACGGGCGAGCGGGGCGGGGGCGATTGCGGCGCGAGGGAGTGCAGCGAGTGTCGGAAGGCAGGGAGTCCCCAGTGTATCCCGCACATGAGCTCGCGGTATTTTCCTTATATGATCGGGCCCCGTTGCTGGCGGCACCGCTGGCCTGGAGCCCGAGAGGATTATGAAAACGCGTCAGGCGAAGGGTGGCTGGGGACCGGGGCGGGGAGATGAGGGGCAGCGGGCTAGGCTGGAGGTGAGGGAGAGTTAGGGAGGCCTCGGCCGCTGTGACTGTGAGCCCTGGTCGATGATGACGTGACCACTGCGCAATCTGAGTTCTAGGAACCAGGTGATGGAGTGTGTGCTGAGAACGGACTGAGACCGGGCGAGCAGCGCGGCCGTCGGCGCCGGGGCCCGGGGCGGTGTTGTGTGCTGGGGGCGGTCCCTGTGCCGGCGAAGCTGCGGCGGATTACGTCGAGGTTTTCTGTGAACCCTCAGGGCATGCCTGCCCTAGACTCCTCCTGTAGCCTTCTTGCAAGGTGTTAAGTCCGTCCTTTTCTTTATGAAAACATTTGAACATACAGAGAAGTGGAAACATTTGTGCAGAGAACACCCATACATCCACCACCTGTATTCTGCAGTTGTTAACGTTTTGGTGTATTTGTTATATCACATCTAACATCAAACTACCTTATTTTCCTAATGCAGAACTTAATACAGTAGTCTCTGCCCCCCCACCCCTGAATGGGAGGGAGACATGGTCCCAGACCCCTAGGGGATGCCTGCAACCAGATAGTGCCAAGCCCCGTGTTTTTTTCCTGTATGTGCATATCAATGGTAAAGTTTATGATTTAGCTACAGTAAGAGGTTAATAGCAATAATAAGAAAGTAATATACCCTAATAAAAGTTATGTGGGGGGCGCCTCGGTGGCTCAGTCAGTTAAGCCCCTGACTCTTGACTTTGGCGCAGGTCATGATCTGGGAGTGGTAAGATGGGGCCCTGGTTCAGGCTCCCATCTAGGAGTGGAACCTGCTTAAGATTCTCTTTCTGTCGGGGCGCCTGGGTGGCTCAGTGGGTTGGGCCGCTGCCTTCGGCTCAGATCATGATCTCAGGGTCGTGGGATGGAGCCCCGCATCGGGCTCTCTGCTCTGCAGGGAGCCTGCTTCCCTCTCTCTCTCTCTGCCTGCCTCTCTGCCTACTTGTGATCTCTGTCTGTCAAATAAATAAATAAAATCTTAAAAAAAAAAAAAAAAGATTCTCTTTCTCTCTCCCTCTCTGCACCTGCCCCCCCTTTCTCTTTCTTTAAAAAAAAAAAAAAAGTGAATGTGGTCTTTATCTTTCTTTTTTTAGGATTTTATTTATTTAAGAGAAAGAGCAAGGGCACAAGCAGAGGGAGGGGCAGAGGGAGAGAGAGAAGCTGAGCAGGGAGCCCTAGGTGGGAATTCATCCTAGGACCCCTGGGGTCATGATCTGAGTGGAAGGCAGATGCTTAACCAACTGAGGCAGAACATTTTTATGAGGATATGAGGTGATAAAAAGCCTACCTGACTTCGTGAAGTGAGGTGAATGCCTTGGTATTGTGACATAGCCTTAAGGCTACTATTGTCCTGACACCTCAGAATAATCCTTGGCTTCCCAGACCCTGCTTAGCTGCAGATGACCTGGGTCACTGAAATGGAGGAGAGTGAAGTGGCAGATGAAAGGGTTAAGTTATACACTTCACTCTGGGAACACTTGGCTTGGGTCCTATTAGATACCAATATTTATTTCTGGTTTTTCTTAAGGCAGAATTTACATGTGGCCATACGGTGAAAATCTTAAATTGGTTGAACTTCACAAGTATATACACTCTTGTAACCCATTCTATCATCGGCTATAAAACTATAATTAAAACATGTCCATCATCACAAAAAGTCACTTTATTCCCCTTCCTACCTTCTACCTCCTCGTCGTCACCCATTTTCTTGCCATCTACTGCAATTTGACCCTTAGATTTATTCCTTTTCTCCTTTCTGTCACTTTAAATGGAATGAATGCAGGAAATGGATAGCTGATTTAATATATAGGTAAGCTCTGAGGGTTATTAACTTTTAAAAATATATAAACTACTTTCCCACAACGAGTATGTATAGTCAATAGAATTCTGACCAAGATCAAAGCTTCTCACCTACCGGATGATTTTTTTACCTGCATCTTCTGGATGATGAACAGGGAGTAATAATAAAAGCTACCATTTTTTGGATACTGTGTGCCCAGCATTGTGCCAGGCCCTTACATACAGTGTTTATAAATTTTATACCCAGATGTTATAATAATCCTATAAAATGGAATAATACACAATTCACATATATTGGACAAATCCTGACTGAGGGACAGTTTACAACCCCATGAGGTAGGTGGGGTTTTTTTTTCTCTTCTCATTTTCTAAATGATGAAGCTTAGCCTCAGAGAAACCAAAGACCTTGCCAAGGCCTCTAATCTAGAAATTGCTGAATTAGAATTTTGAACATGTGGTTCTCAAATGCCCAAGGCCTGTTGTCTTCAGGACTCAGAGGATATGGAAATATAGGAGTGGGGATAGAGAAGCTGACAGGTATCATGAGCTAAGGTCTCTGTTACACAAAATGAAAGGAGGCGAATGTTAAGTGAATCTTCCGTGGAGGAAGAAATAAAAGTACTTGGGAAGAAATCCTGCTAAGGATGACTTTCTATATTTTCCAGTGTATGGTGGCTTACGTTCTGAAGATTTATTTTCCTTTTTTCACAGATTTATTTCTGTTGGGGGGGGGGAGTGGGGGGCTAGAATGGTTTCAGGTAGGTGGAGAGGTGAGGCAATGTGTCAGCAGTAAATGTTCACACTTCCCCAGCCAGAGTTCCTGCGGGAAACAATATGAGTAACTTTTTTTTTAATCCTCTCAAGGACGATACAGAGCACGTACTATTCTAGGTGTAGGAATTAAATTATTACATTATATTTAACGGAAACCTTGGACTTGATTTGGGTTTGACAGTAACTCAGTTCTAATATTTTTTTTTGCCATCATAGTTGCTGTGTTAAATAAAGGCTTATTTTTCCTTTAGGGCTAATTACCAGTTGGGCTGCTTTTGGCTGCAAATAACAGAAGACTTAAAATGGCTTAAACAATAAGGTTTTTTATTGTTCCACATAACAAGAAGCCTCCAAGTATTACCATGTCATGAAGTTTCCAGGTTTTTGGTTGCTACAGCTGTAGGCATCCTGTCTGCACGAAACCATGTTCAAATGGGGGAAGGTGGGTACTTATTGATGTGGTTTGGAGTGGTGGGGTGGTGGGGTTCAGAGCCCATGGCCAAGAAAGAATTCTTGAGATGTCTTTGGAGTGAAAAGGTGGTTTTATCAAAGCATGAGGACGGGACCCATGGGCAGAAAGAGCCGCACTGGGGTGTGAGAAGGGACTGTATATGAAGTTTTCTATCCTGTGGACGGGAGGGTGATGTTAGGGAGATTGAGTCTATAGGTTTCTAGAGATTGCTTTCTTCTTATAAATCACTAAGACAGTTGCAAACTGCTGGAGACTCGTATCCTGCTGACTGATCTCTATCATTTAACCATTTGTTTTCCCCTTTCCTTTATTGGAGGGCAGCCAGGAGTGCCTGGGGAATGTCACATATAGGGGTGTGGAGGGGTCGGGTTCTGTCTGGAAGTAGGGACAATTCTTTGGATGATATAATCCTATCTAGGAGGAGGCAGATCCAAGCTAGACTAGCTTGGCTGCTGGTGAGGCTGCGTTCACTCCTATTGGCTGGGAGAGGCTGGGTTGGAATCAAGTGGTTTGCTCGTGGTCTTGTCTCTATACTTAGACAAAACCATCAAGTGGTCTTCAGTCAGATGTTGTCTCATTTCATCATAGGCACAGAGCAGCCTTGCCTGATGTTGGTGTCTTGTGAGACTGGGCACCAGGGGAGGACAGCCCGGCCTGGCCGGGAGGGCCAGTCTAGCTTCTCATACCGCAAGTGCCGGACCAGGTCCCTGATGTTGGGCTTCTTTGCTCTCTCAACTCTTAAGTAGTTGAGTGTGTCTTGTATGAAATTTGACTCTTCGTGGACAGTTTTCCTGTGGATGCCTTGATGGTAAGCCTAGACCTCTCTGGGTGTGAGGGGAAGGGTTTCCTGAAGAGTGGTCTTATTCTTCCATCAGCCACCCAGAAGAGAGGTGAGTCCATCCTTAGGTAGGAGGTTGGGTTTTATTATTTTTTTAAGGCTTTTGAGAGAGAGCGCGCCCGTGTGTGCATGAGCAAGGGGGAGGGGCAGAGGGAGCAGCGGACTCCCTGCTGAGCAGGGAGCCCAATGAGAGGCTCCAGCCCAGAACCCTGAGATCATCACCCGCACTCCAGGCAGATGCCCAGCTGACTGAGCCACCCAGGCACTCCATGGAGGTTGGTAACTTTAAGAGGTAACTTTTTTTTTTTAGAGGCAACTTTTCTCCAACCAGTATTTCTGTATCATGAAGTGTTTCATGGTGGTTCCTAGTGATGACTGTTTAAGGGCACTGTCCCTGGAGAAACCTTAACCTATACCTACTGGTGGGGTTGCTGACCTAAGTTTCAAAGATTTCCAGGTGATTTCGGTGTGTGCTCTTGCAGGTAAGAAACAGCCTACCCGTGTTTCTGTATCTATGTTTAGTTTTTGGGCTCTCTATTCTGTTCCAGAGGATAACTGGTCTGTGCCATTTCTACACATCTCACATCTTAATTACTAAAGTTTTATATTAAGTCTTGGTACTTGTTGGGTAAGTTTTCCCTTTAAGGAAGGTCTTATCGTTGGGTCTTGGCACTTCCCTATCAATTTTAGAATAAGTTTGTCGATTTCCCCCACAAAAATACTGTTGAGATTTTTTTTTGGTTCTTTGTGTAGATCAACTTGGAGACAACCGACCACAGTTTTGGTATTTAAGTCTTATTATCCGCAAACGTGATATAATTTCTCCAGGCTGTCACTGTTTCACTTATGTTATAAAATCCATACAGATCTTGTAAATATTTTCCCACTATTTTTTTTTTTTACACATAGGCAAAGTTATACATGTGACTGAGTTTGTCCCTAGGCTCTGTGTCCTGTGCCATTGATCTACTCGTCTTTTCCTCTTCCAAACTACTGTGTTTGAATTCTGTGGCTCTGAGGCAATTGCTCAATAAGTCTGTTATTTTACAGGGAAAGTTTGCTCCCACCCCCTACCTACAGGCAGAAGTGCCAACCCCTGGTTTAAGTGATCATGATCCATGTTTGAGTATAGGCCCCTAGAATCAAGTTTCTCACGCAGGCATTAAAAATAAGCTTTTCAGCCGATATACAGCTGCAGAGTTTTAAATTTCATTTAGATTTGGCACACCACTTTCTTCAAAAGTATTTATTTCCACAAATTTTTATCCACAGCTGAATATTATAGTAACTAATACAAGCATCTTTTTCTATAAATAAAGGTGTACTTTACAGATTTGTTCAAAATGAAAAAATATTTTTATCAGTAGTATTTCTTCTTACAATGTTAGATTTACTCCGGCATATCATGTGAACCCTCTTCGGAGAAGCAGTCCTTCATCTAAATAATAGTTGCTGGCAAAATGTTATATCCAAATCTGGGTTATTCTGATATAGTATCATCTTAGAAAGTAGCTTAAAATCATTTGATTGATTGCTTTATTAGAATTAGAAATTTCTTTAGGAAAACCAATACTTAGTATCAACCTAGTAAGAGGAAAGAACAGTCCTATATTTGTCATTGCCATTCACCTCTAATTTTTCTATACACCCTAATTCTCTAATTATGGCACCAGTGTGTGCAAAAAAATAAATTTTGGCTATTCGGCTCGTGCAGCAAATTAATTTGAGAAACTGCCTAGGAATACTCTAGGAGGAAAAAGGACAGGGACCCGCCCCCATGCTGTCACACTGTAGTGACTGTCCAGTCCCCTAGGCAGGAGACAAGTGCTTCAATTCCGGATACCCCTGCTGCCTAGAAGGAGGTCCCATGTATGACAACCGTTACCTATATTGTAGGCAGAAGAAATGAATTCTAATTTATTTCCTGTAATCTTGATGTGGTAAGGCTCTAAGAGTGGTGAATTGATGGTAGCAGGGTTAAATTTTTCCTAAGTGTTCCAAGTTCCTAGGTTTCTCTTTTGTCTTGTTTTTTACAAAAGCCTGAAAATTTTGAGTATAGGAAAATCAAGGGAAGGAGCTCTGACGGACATGCCCTATGGGAAGCGGAGAAACAACCTCCATAAACTTTGGGTCTCATCTGCTGTCCAGCTGCCCCAGAGCAAACTGCAGCTGTGAAGACCCAGGGAGAACGCAGAGAGGGGCGCGCTTCCCAGCTCCAGCAACAGTGACTGATCTGCACTACTACCGGCAAACAGAGGACCCCCATGATACTGAAAACACAGGCTGTTTATAAATATTTGATTCTTAAATAATCGTTAAAATGCTCTTAATGTTTCAAGAAACAAAGGAAAACTCCACCATGACGTCGAACATTAAAATTCTTCCCTCTACAACTCTTGTTTCCGAGAAATAATTGACAAGTCAGTTATCTTAGTAACTACCCAAGGCATGGGGTGAGAGTGGGTGTGGACTAAATTTTGAATAAAAAGGAGACAGGTATCCAGTGTGGACTGAGGTCAGACCTTGGTGTTGACTTAAGTTACACGAAGTCATTGATTTCATGAAGTCAGAAAATGTTTAGCTTTAAAAAAGCAAAGAATAAAAATGCTAATAAGTGATTAAAGTTTCTCTAAAAGTGCTTCTTTTCAGTCTCCAAGTGTTAAGTTAAACAGGGCTGACCCAGGGCATTTTCCAGTCACTGTTATTTCTCTGTTGTTAGTACTCTATTAAGTACAGCTCCAGTGAAATGCCCCTCTCTCCTGGAAAAGGACTATTCATACCCCTCCCCTCCGCTGCCACATTTATTCTAATTGCCAAGCTTTTATTTAATGAGTCCTTGGCACCTATGATTAACGGTGACAGCAGTAGTGACCCATGGAGATGGAGAGAGTGAGGGTATAAGACAGAATGTAAGGACAGCAAGCCGTTACATTTACAGAATCACTGCTTTTCAAACTCCTCAACACTCGAAACAAGGCCATTTGGGGTTATCTTGAAGATGAAGGTCAGTCCTTACATGAAAGCTCAGTTTTAAACTGAAGTGCAACATCAAGCAAATTATACTTAATAAACGACTTTAAAGAGGTAGCCACAGACCCACAGACTGGCCTTCCCAAGGAAGTCACTGTGTGGGCTGAGGGGGTGCATTGTGGGTTTCAGAGGACATAGCTGTACCTGGCGAATGGGGGACAGGCACAGCTCTGCGGATACCTGAGAGCAGCCCGCCATGGTTTCTGTGGACGTGTCGTGCTGGGGTTGTAGATTTGGACGGGATGCTCCAGAGTCTGCCCAGGTGCTGGGCCTTATGCCCTAGCAGGCCCAAGAATGGCGGAGCAAGTGGAGCCGAATGGACACAGGACCATTCGTCTTGGGGTGTGCGGTGTTTCCAGCAGCTTTTGGAGTTGGCTGGCTGATGGACAGGTGGTGCTTACGTGTGTGTAAGTGTGTGCATGTGCATGCGTGCGCATAGGGGGACGTTCTACCTGCCATTCATGGGGTAATCTTGATGTCATATAGAGGCTCTTCTCAGTTTTGCAAATACCATCTCTTCTGGTCATGGGAGCAACATACTGTTATCTGTTAGAAATACGGAAAAAAAAATCACCAAAAAGTGGGTTTAGAGAATATGCAGGGTTTTCTAATTGAATGCCTACTGTTGAAGAGGCAAGGAAAAAACCTATAAAAGCAGTGAACATAAAATTGGCTGTCATATTTCACTGAAAACTGTTTTAATCCTTTTTTCAAAGCAGAGGTATTTGCCGTGTTTATGTGGTAAATTTAAAAGTTGTTGAAAACGGATGCCTGGGTGGTTCAGTTGGTTAACCATCGGCCTTTGGCTCAGGTCATGATCCCAGGGTCTTGGGATGGAGCCCCACATCGGGCTCCCTCCTCCATGGGAGTCTGCTCCCTCTCCATCTGCTGTTTCCCCTGCTTGTGCTCTCTAGTAAATGAATAAAATCTTTAAAAAAAATAAATAAAAAATAAATGTTCCAAATAACCTGAAAAGGGAGTGTTGACCTAAGCTACTCTCACTCTTTAAGAAGAACCTACACTTATACAAACATACAAACCCAAAAAGACTTTTGGATGATAATAATCCTTGAACTGAATATTTAGAAAAGTTTTTCAAATAATCGGATTCTCACGTTCATTTTCTTTTACTGTTTCTGGTTACCTGGAATTACAGTGCATTATGTGATGTTCTTATTGGGAGTTTCATGACTTTAAGGGATTACAGGCTTTCATACTGACTTGTTTGGTTTTTTTATCTGTAAATAAAACCAAAGTTGGTATTCTTTTCTAATATTTAGATTACATAGATTTTTGTGAAAGTTTTGTGGACTCAGGAAGCACATGGACTAGCACTGGAAACAAAGACTCTTTCCGTGTGGCTCACACTTTAAGTTTGGCACCGGAGCATTTTAAGCAGGACTCTTCCATAAACCCAAGACTATGCAAAAAGTGTTTAAGCATAGGAGGGACAGAGTCTTCTAATTTTGCTTTAGAAACCTGTCCTCAGAATGTTTGGAGGTTAGTTATACCACTGTCTCTGCATCACCAGGCTTTCAGGATACTTTCGAAAACTTCTCAGAAGGCCCAAGCCCTGTATTTTTGTTCTCCGAACATCTCCCCACAAACTCATTTGCACTGGTGGTTTGTAGACCTCAGGAGATGGCCCCACTGTGCGACAGCTTCATGTTATTAGTACCATTATTTGTTCAAAGTCCTTTGAAGGCAACTTACGTGGCATATTTTCCATATGATTTTACTTTGGGCACCCTCCAGTTACATGCAAAGATCAAAACTGGGCAGTTTCCATTTCAAAGACTGACACCTTTTATATGGGCCATGGGGGCTGCTGGGTGGCAGGAGAGGATTTTAACATGTATTTGTTTACATTGAAATCATATACTTAAAAAAAAAATCTTCCATACTTCAAGTGTTTTTATTCTGAGCAGTACGTACAAAAAAATAATGCCAAATGTGTCTTATTCCGTATCGTTTAGCGCTCTGTATGGGCTCTCAGTCTTTTACAGATTTAACAGACCCCTCACTTCACCATACATAAGAGGCTTCCTTCTTGCCCTCACTGGAAATGGAGCCACGGGCAGGGGCGAGGGCTGCGCCTTGTCAGACCTCGCTGAGGAACTCCAGGTTCAGATAGGCCGGGATGTGGATTGAGTCCATGGTGAGCGAGGATGGGTTGAATGGAAACAAGACGGGAAACATGTGCTTGGAGTCTAACAGCAGCTGCTGAGGGTCATTCCGCTCTTGTAGCTGTGCCTGTGAGGGAGACGACAACCACATGAAAGGCCACCCCCAAAAGAGCAGGTTTAGAGGAACTCACAAAAGTGAAGTAGCATGTATCATGGAAATATTTGTTAAGACAATTAGGGTGGGCTTCGGGAGAATGTGGCCTCCCTGTCCCTGTGGCATTCGGCAGGGAGAGGAGCCCTGGTTTCAGCCTGTTGGAATCCAGATGACCTTAAGCTCTCCCCAAATTCTGGCAGTCTTTAAAATAAATTTTCCAGCTAAAGGAGAATAGAAAAATACATTTCAGGTGCAAATCGTGTGGAGAGGTACTACAGTGAAGGGCTTAAGACCATGGGCTCTGGAGGCAGACAGCCTGAGCTCTGATCTGGTGGGCAAATTCCTGAACCTATCTGTGCCTTAGTTTCCTCATCTGTAAACCAGAATGGGGAGAGTGACATCACATAAAATGGCAGAGTGAAAGCACTGGGCCTCAGTCCCTCCATTGAAGCAGCCACTGAGCTGGAAAAAGCAATTGCTCTCAAATATCTTGGAACTCTGGAACCTGATTAGACACTCAGAACCAGCAGGAGCTGAAGAAGGGGGAGGTTGCTTATCTCTGCTAAGGGAGCAGTCTATGTGAACTGGCCACTAACCTAAGTCTCCAGCCCCTGTGTAGCTGAGGGACAGAGGCCCACACTCTGGGAGAAGCCAGCCAGTGCAGCAGGCCAGACAGTGGGACCTCGTCCTCCAAAATCTGAGTTCCTGCCCTTGCTCTCATGTTCCCTGATGGATGGGCACAGATGCGTGCCTTGATTTTACCTTCTCTTGGGATACAGTGGCTTCCTCCAATGGTATCAACTGGAAGACTTAAAGGGACACAACCCCTCCTTCCCCCCCACCTAATTTGGACCCAAACATTTTAGGAAAAGTATAATAACTCAAATGAAACTTTTCAGTTCACTAAAGGGGTTCAACAGCAGACTTGAGCAGGCAGAAGAAATGATCAGTGAACTTGAAGATAAGGCAATTGAAATTATCCAGTTTGAGGAACAGATAAATAAAATGGATAAAAGTAAACAGAACCTTAGGGACCTGTGGGACACCATAAAGCATACCAACATATACCTCATAGTAGTCCCAGAAGAGGAAAAGAGAAAAGGGCAGCAAAATATTGAAGACATAACGGCCGAAAGCATCCAAAATCTAATGAAAGATGTACACCTGCTCCCCATCCCCAAGAAGGAAAAAAAAAATCCAAATGGGATAAACACTCACACTGAGACACATTATAGTCAGATTATCAAAGTCCAACAACAAAGAGGGAGAAAGGACTCCTCACTTACAAAGTATCCTCAAGATTATGAACAGATTTTTTCATCAGAAACCACAGAGGCCAGAAGGCATGGGGTAATCTATTTAAAGTCCTAAAAGAAACTCTTAACCAAAAACTCTATACCCAGCAAAACTATCCTTCAGGAATAAAGGAGAAATTAAGTCACTTCCACATCGACAAAAGAAAGTCCTGCAGGGTGCTTGAGTGGCTCAGTCGTTAAGTGTCTGCCTTCAGCTCGAGTCATGATCTCTGGATCCTGGGATTGAGTCCCGCATAGGGCTCCTTGCTCAGTGGGAAGCCTGCCTCTCTCTCTGCCCCTGCTTATGTTCCCTCTCCCACTGTGTCTCTGTCAAATAAAACAAAAATAAAATCATAAAAAAAAAGTCCTGCAGGCTGACATGGAAGGACATTAGACAGTAATTTGAGGCTGTAGGAAGAAATAAAGAACACAGCCAGCATTGTACTTCTGCTTGTAGCTCCTTCTTACATAATTTATGCAGATGCAGAAAACAGTTAAGCATTTCTGTTAGTGGGGACATCATGTACAGCAGATGTGGCAGTAACAACATAGTGGCAGAGACAGGGATAGGGGTATGTATGTAGCAGCAGAACATGTGTACTATTGACCTAAGTTGGGATTATTTATATTAGGTAGTTCCAAGTTTAAGATGTTAGTTGTGATCAGCAGGGTGATAAAAAAGTACACAAAAAAGGAAAGTAGGGAATCTCAGTGGTACACTACAAAAACTAAACACACACAAAGGCAGTAATGAATAACACAAAACATAGAAGGCATACAGAAAATAAGTGGTTCCCTAGCAGAGGTCATGAATAATAAAGAGTTAACTAGGGTAAAGCAGAGAATGGTCTCTGGCACTAGGTGAGTCCCGTGTGGGCGGTTAATGCTCCTTTGTTCCTTCTGTTGGTTCACATCCCATCAACCTCTGAACTAGGAACCCAGGTGGAGACGTCCTTACATGAAGGCGACGGAGACTAGTTAGCTATGAGTGTTGCCCAGAGGAAAATCAATACATCTCGATCTTGTAAAAATACAGGCCATCGCCTGCTAGCTTAAGCTATCAAAATTTTTTTCCTCCTTAGGAAAACTCACCACTAGGCAGTGGTAACATTTGGTATGTTGTAACTTTCTGGAAGTTTCATCATTATCCTGTATTAGCCAAGACCAACAAGAGATCTTATATGAACTCATTAAGGCTTTGCATGTCACAGGTGACTATTACTCATAATAGCTCTGCGTTTCTAAAGCCTTCAAGTGGGGCTGAGGTTAGTAAATAATGCAGGAGCATTTGAAAAGTGCTACGAAACAGATTTTTAGAACAAAATCTGTGTGAGCATAGGACTGTGAGTCGATTCTATAGTGGCTGTGGAATGCATAAAGGTGAACTGGATAATAAATGGAAAACTCTTTAAATTTCTAGTTGTCAAGTAAAAAAACCTCCATGTGGTTGGTATCACATGAAACGTCGGCCAAAATTATATATATATATTTGGAGGGAGGGAATTGTGTATGTGGAGGGGCGGTGGGGAGGGGCAGAAGGGGAGGGAGAGAATCTCAAGCGGACTCAGTGCTGAGCATGGAGCCCTATGTGGGGCTTGATCTCACAACCCTGAGACCATGCCCAGAGCTGAAATCAAGAATCAGATGCTCAATCCACTGAGCCACCCACTGCCCTGGGCCAAAGTTTTGAAGTAATTTTAACAGTTTGAGAAAGTAGCTTGAAATAATGGGAACAGTTTAGCCGAAGAAAGGACATTTAGAGACACATAAGCAACTACTGTTACTAATTTAAGATACCAAATAGTGGGTCTGTTGAGAACCTAACAGAATGGTCTCTCCAGGACCACTGAAGTCCAAAAGTGAACTCAGCTTGGCTGTATTTATTATTACAAACCCGGTCACACAGCCTATAAAGGTGTACATAAAATGTGAAAGGGCAAAAGGCTCTTAAAAATTGTTTTGTAGCACTTAAAAGTCCTTTTATTTCTCAACCTCAGATCAGCAGGTTCTACTCTTTAAAGGGTTTGAAGAAATTGTAAGGGATTGAGAGGAGGGTATAAAAATTTAGAAAAGTTAATACCTATATTATTTATAATTCAGCAGCAAAAGGTGCACATACTTATTTAAAATTAACAAGGTAGTCATCTTATAGGCATTATCCTGTGAATCCTTCTGTGAGTTTAAGAATCCCCTCAAATTTACGTTTTTAAAGGTCAGCAAGTTCTGCCCATATCCCCAAGCAAATGGTTTGCTTTAAGGAGCAAATTGTATTTATCCCACATTAGATGTGTGCAAGTACAGGAAGTCGGCACAAATCATTCCACCCTTTCCTCTGTGTAGCCTCTGTCTATGGAGACACAGAACATAAAACTACAGCTGGCAAAAACAAAAAACAAAAAACAAACAAACAAACAAAAAAACCAAAAAACAGAACCCCCCCCAAAACAAAACAAAACAAACCAACAAACAAACAAAAAAAACCAGAAAACAAAAACAAAAACAAAAAAACACCAGACAGAATTTTTTGATAGAGTCACCAGCCACTGAGAGTGGTGGCTGAAGCAACTCAGAACCTGATTCTGGCGCTGCAAAGACGATCTGACCAACCTCTGCTACCTTTTTTCCCTCTGCCCTTAATTCAACACCAAAGTTTGATGTGGCAAAAATTCTTTGACCTTTGGCTTGACTTCCAGCTCTTCTTCTCAACAGCACCACTGTCAACCCAGCAGCGGTTCCAACTCTCCCTCTGATGTGTGTACTAGTATTTAAAACCAAATAAGACTTTCTGAACTTGTACTTTGATTTGTGTAAATTATCAGTGCTCCACAAAAACCCATGGGGACTCAAGAGAACCCAGTGGCTTTTCTTTGTCATCGAAAGGCTTCCTCTACTTTCAGTAGCAGACTGTGGCTGTGTCCGGACTGGATCTTTTCCATCAGCACCCCACCTTCTCGAGCTATCTGTGGTGCTCCCTCTCCGCCTGCTTTCCCTGTGCTCCGCATGTCACCGCGTTGCCTTTAGAAGAACGGCCCTCCACCTGACTTGGCATCCTTCCTTTGACCTTCAGCCTCTGGTTTCACCTTAAACACAAGGCTGAAATGTTCATTTGTCCTTAGACACGGCTGACTTTCTCAGTCTCTGGATCTCTATGTGGCCACGGTGTAAGGCGCTCGGAAGAGAAATCCCAAGACTACACCAGAGGAAGAGCATCTCCTACCCACTGTGTTCTCCAGGTTTTTGAGTGTCTTTTTGATAAAGCCTCATTTCAATTCCCCTTTTCCTGCCTCCTCTGCTCACTTTCATCCATTTCTTTTGATCCTGGTTTCCTATGCTGGGATCACAGTGCAGTGGCTGGCTAAGGAGGCTTAGGCATTGAGAAAGTGTTGTATCTCCTCAAGGTGTTCCCCACGGTGGGTAATGGGAGAAACGGTCACCGTCCTTCTGAGTCATCTGGACGTGGCTACAGTCACACTTACAATTCTACTATTGCTACACCATTTGGAGCCTGGAAAATTTCCTCACATGTGTTGTTACGACATTACAGTTAACTCCTGCAAGGTCTCCCAATTAATAGGGGACATTTGTGATCCATTAAACATAACCAAGATATCCACTGCTATTTGAAAAAATTGGTAATTGGGGGTCTTATCTAATCTATCATAATTTGGAACCTAACTTGTTTCATGTTTCTCCTTTTGCACGTGCTGATGCATGTACCATTTGCTGGCCATCGTGCCCCCTGGAGCCATACTGCAAGCCCCTGGACCGACTCCGGGATTGATTCCAACTGCCTCATAGCCCACCGCCCCATTTCAGCAGGAAGCAGCCAGAGTGGTCATGGCTCCGGTCCCTGAAGGCAGTCCTTACTATTCCAGGGGGGGAGGAGGGAGGATCAGGTGGGGCTAGGTAGGGAGAGATAGAAAGGGAGCTCTGTGATCAGGCTCACAGAAATCCCAAAAAAGTGGAGGTGTGGGGAAACCACAGGGAAGAGGATAAACCGGACCACCCTACCCTAAGGGTGTGAGGTGGGTAGTGTCTCTACAGATAACCACTGTGACCAACAAAGAATAACCAGGCCCTAAAAAGGAAGTAAGCAAGAGGGAAGGTGTTATCAATAGAGATGTTAAAAGGATTTAAGTTCCCTGGTTAGCTTTCTAGAAAAGACAAACCCTAAAGGCCCTCATTGGCAACCCAGTTAGGACCCCTCTCACTCTTGAGAGCTTTTTCTGTATCTTCACTTAATAAACTTCTATCACTTTAGTAAAATAAATAAATAATATACATACATACATATATATATATATATATATTTTTTTTTAAGGCGTTCAGCCAAATCACCTAAGGCTCAGCTTTAGGAAGCTCATCTTTTAAAAAAGAAATACAAAAATCCCACAATCTCAAGACAGATTTAAATAATCACTTCCCTAATACATTTTCTTTTCTTTCTTTCAAGCATGTACCTAAGGGCAAATGTTATGAGTCTTAGAGGCAAGACTGAGAGCTCAAATTGTTTTCTTAAAATAATATTTCTTAGTTTAGTTCATGGGTGGGGATGATATTCTGCTGACTTTGTTAATTCCACTTGGCGCTCTAATTCAGTGATGTGCTAGTGGCAAATACGACATCTAAAATCCAAGCAGAGATGATAAAAGTTCAGTCTTTTGTGTATACAGCTAAGTTATTTATGCGTGATACAGTTAGTATTTACCCAAATGAAAAGCCTTAGTATGTAAGGTCTTTTGGCTTAGAATATAACCAGTGATTTATTAATACAGAGAAGCAAAGTTAAACTCTAAACTTTTATTTCCTTTATTAGTTTTAGGTGAGAGCTTTATAAAATTGATTCTAGTTTTGGACCAGGACTTTAGAAAATTGATTAATGTTTTAAAACTCACCTGGATTGTTCGTATAAAGGCCACGGTTACCCGTTCTTCAAATTCATTCAGGGGAGTATAAAGGTTTAAAATTTTGACAATCTGTTGGAATAAAAGCAAAAGCTTAGCAAGACCTAAAGGAATATATGACAACTTTTGGATTTCAATGAATATAGGACACTCACAAGAGTATACTCTTCTTTACACAAGACCCATACCTTGGAGCTGGAGTGAAATCGAGGAGAGGAGCCTACAGTTTGTAAACTACAGATCAGAGGCTTCGTCCAGTAGACCTGAGCCCTTACTCCTGTCTCCATCATGCCTCTCCACCCCCGCTCCTGGCTTAAAAGATAATGGTTCTAAACAGTGTGGAGATTCCTCAAGAAATTAAAAGTGGAGCTTTCCTATGACCCTGCAATTGCACTACTGGGTATTTACCCCAAAGATACAGATGTAGTGAAAAGAAGGGCCATCTGTACCCCAATGTTTATAGCAGCCATGGCCACGGTCGTCAAACTGTGGAAAGAACCAAGATGCCCTTCAACGGACGAATGGATAAGGAAGATGTGGTCCATATACTCTATGGAGTATTATGCCTCCATCAGAAAGGATGAATACCCAACTTTTGTAGCAACATGGACCGGACTGGAAGAGATCATGCTGAGTGAAATAAGTCAAGCAGAGAGAGTCAATTATCATATGGTTTCACTTATTTGTGGAACATAACAAATAGCATGGAGGACAAGGGGAGATGGAGAGGAGAAGGGAGTTGGGAAATTGGAAGGGGAGGTGAACCGTGAGAGACTCTGGACTCTGAAAAACAACCTGAGGGTTTTGAAGGGGCGGGGGAGGTTGGGGGAACCAGGTGGTGGGTATTAGGGAGGCACGGATCGCAGGGAGCACTGGGTGTGGTGCAAAAACAATGAATACTGTTATGCTGAAAAGAAATTAAAAAAAAAAAAAAAAAAAAGATGATGTTCTAGGAAACCTGCCTGAAACTCTCAGCCTCTTACCTACTAGTCATGTAAAGATTTCTTAAAGAGTACTGGAGATCTTACCTTAGATAATGAAAGTATCATTTTTACCACACCTCCCTACCTCCTCCCACCCCCAAATCACTTAATAAAAGGAACAATTTTTCCTAATTGAACAGAGAGGATAATCTTCTGTCTGCCTGCCGACTGTTGGGTGGAAGTAGCCTGCCCAAATGCAAAGCGAGGCCAGCTGAACTCTAGAAGTAAACTTCGGAAAGCAAAATATATTTAAAAGGGGGGTAAAGTTGGCAAACTTGCAGTACGTCTGTAGAAAGGAGCAGTTCTCTGAAGAGTTTGTCATTTCATGTTATAGTGGTTAGTGGGGAGGTCAGGAAAGGTATATTTATGATACTGAGTTTGGATTTTGTTCTTTAGGTGCTCGACAGGGAGAAGAAGGTGTATGATCTAACTTAGAAAGTCGGATTTGGGGGTGCCTGGGTGGCTCAGTGATTAAGTGTCTGCTTTTGGTTCAGGTCATGGTCCTGGGATCAGGTCCTGCATTAGGGTCCCTGCTCATAGCGGAAACTGCTTCTTCCTCTCCCTCTGCCCCTCCCCCTGCTTGCGCTTTCTGTTAAATAAATAGATAAATAAAAACTTAAAAAAAAAAAAAAGAAGAAGAAAGAAAGCATGATTTTCTTGTGCTGGTCTCATTTTGTGAGGCTGCTTTGTGCTGGCCCATTTCTAAATAGGCATACTCATGGTGGAGGGCAAGCCATCCCAGGTGTGGGCAGGATTTATCTTCTGACAGTCTGGTCACATCTCTGCAACCGAGTCCTAGTAGGCATACGGTTTTCTGGGGGAGGGCAGGCAGGGCAGGGAGTACCTGCTGCGTGCTGAGAGAGGTGCACAGGGAGCAGATGGCCTCTGCGTCCTCCGGGGTTTTCTTCTTTAGCTGCAGAAGCTGGGCTGCTTGGATCAGGGGTTCCATGGTCTGGACAGCTCCGCTCTGGTGAAGGTTCCTTCCCCGAAGCCACTCTTCAAGTTGGCTTATGTTGTACCTTAGACACAGGTCAAGGGGAGCCGAGTTAGGCCGGATTCCTAAGGGCCAGGGGCGAGCACACCTGGCGGCAGTGCCTGTGGTACCACCCGGCTGCAAACAGTGGGATCGTGCTCTTCACCCTCACGAGCTCACACGGAGCAAATCCTGAAGAGCACTTTGCTGAATGAATACAGCGATGAATGGGTGTTTAAAATCAAGCAAAGCTGAGGGACGTGAAGTGTCTGTGTATTCGATCTACCGAACTGAAGCGATTGGTACTTCACCTTCACAAACATACATCTATGTGAGCCTTCTCCAGTCTCTAGCCTCGCTGGGGTTTCCCCCTGACCTACCCACACTGTCTTTACAGTCTTTCGAGTGCGTCAACGTCGTTAAAGCTCTGAACTCATTGGTTTCCCAGGTTACCGCCTCGGTGTGGAGTTCCACCAACAAACGAGCAGGTGATGGAACTGTGTCTCGCACTGACTGTGACAAGGACCGGCAGCTAGGTCCTTGCCAGACAAAGGGCCCGGGATCCGACTCTAGCCGGCGGGGGAGGGCCCCTCCGGCCACGAGGCTCGGGCAGGGCACCCCGCTCCTACCTGAGCTGCATGCCGGTGCTCCACGAGCAGACATCCTTCCGCAGCAGCAGGTTGTTGAGGGTCACGGCGTTGATCATGTAGAACAGCTGCTTGAACACCTGCAGGATGATCTCAGGGTCCAGGCCCTGGTCTCGCATGACCGTGTGGAAGGAAGTCATCTGGCGGATGACGGCTTCCAGGCAGTAGGAGTTGTCCCCGTCCACCATGCTGGAGGAGCGCTTCCGGTAGCCCGTTGGCTTCACACCAGAGAGACCCTGAATGCTCTCATTTTCCAACATGGCGGAGACTGAAAGAAAAGCGTGGTTGGAGAAGCTGGCGTGTTCCCCACGGAAGATCTGTTCTTGGACCACTAAGATCATTCAGCGCCTTGGGCTTTGGCGATGGCACCATCCACCGGCATACAATGTTGATGTGCTCAGAAACTCACAGCATTGAGCATCGGATTGCTAATGTGTTGGAGTCTATATGGAATGAGGTTTGCCTATAGAAATGTTGGACCAAATTTGTGCTTAAATTCATTATGGGACAAAGATAATGGGCACGTACCAACTCAGTTCTGTACTGGTTTCTGTGCTAAGTACAAAGTTTGAGAATTGAGCAGCTTGGGTATAGTACCAGCCCAGCCCTTGACTTCGTCTTGGACCCTGAGATCATCCTCCTCGTTTTCAAAACGCTCTTTTCCATGAGCCACTGACCATATAAATCTCAGGTTAGCTGGTCTTCTTACACTTTCTACCCAGTGTTTAACTATGTGCCTTTATACTCAGGATTTCTTTCCAACTCCCAACAACCCATTTCCTGGTGACAAAACTGAGGCATACGGAAGTTAAAATTACTTGCCTAAGGTCATACCACTAGGAGTCAGCAGGGCCAGGATTTGAATCCAGGTGTGTCCAACTCCCGAATTGTTGCTATTAGCCATCACATGATTCGGAATCATGAAGCACTCCCAGTGTTCTCTACGCCCTGTGCCTCATAAGAAGGTTCTCAGGAATAACAATGTGGAATGAACCTTATGCTAGATAAGGTTCTGGATGGCATGGAGTGCTCTGTCCAACTTGGAATCTACATATAACCTATCTGTGTTGTAAGAACCCAGGGGAAAGCTTCACAACACAGGCACAAGGGACAACTTCCTCCCCAGCCTTCTTGGAGCATCCTGAGTGATATGTGGATGTGTCACTCCTGACTCAAAAAACAAAAGGCCCCTCATGTTTAAATTCTGATTTATTGCTAAGTGCCCAAGTCTACTGCTTTGGACAGAGTGTTCTGTTAAGTACTTATTGTATGAGTACTTGCCACTGTGTTTCTTCATGTGCCCCTGCTTAATGCTTTTATTTTTTTTCATGAATAAAGTACACATATGGGCATGAGGATTATATTTTTTACTCTATATGCATTGATAACCTTTTGGATTTATACTTAGTACCTATGGAAGACCTCCTAGCTCTTCTGAGCACACAGCACACACCTCCTTGCTGCCTTCAGTGGGAAGGTTCTAGTTTTCTGGAAGCCACACCTAAGGTATGGGCTTCCCTGACAGCAGGCGGTGTTCACCGTCGTTTCTGACCCCACAATGAGTGCTGGAGATCTGCTGCTGCCCACTTACCTATCATAGGCTGCAACACACCCTCGGCGATTTTAATGAGCTGCTGATAGATCTGAATGGAAAGGTCACTCAGCACCTGACGGTATTCGGTGAGGTCGAAGTTCTTAAGACAGTGCTCATTCTGCTTGGGCGTATTCTGAGTCATGAAGCCCTGCAGAGAGAAAGGGCATTTGAAGGAGGCTCGGCAGGACTTCCGGGTCTCCATCTCATCCATGACACCCTATCTGGGGGTTCCACCAGCCTCTGTTAACATGATGGTCCACAAGAGCCTGTCAGTTCCTTGAGGCCTCAGTGGGGGGCCCTTGAATCTGAAGGCAGAGCAAAACCTCAGCATGATAGAGAAGTCGGAGCTGTTTGAATTAAGAGGCCCGAATCACTTAGTCCACATCTTGGGGTGATTTCCCTGCAGCAGCAGACCCAGCTTGGTGTGAGCTCCAGGGAAAGAGGCCTCCGACCTGAGTCTCTGTCCCTCTCTCCTAACAGGCCAGGATACCTTACAGTGTGAAATGCACAGCCGCGGAAGGAGTACGGCCGGGTCAGATGATGCTTTTATAACGGGAAATTTTACATGGATTCTATTGTTGGGCATCAGAATTAATAGACAAACAGAAATGATCTCACAGCTACAGCAGCTTGTCCCCTTAGCTTTCTACGTGAACAAGAGGAAATAATGTGGTCAAGAGTTGCTAGTATCGAGGGGAGTCGGGGGACCAACAGCCCTTTGTATTCAGGCCGAGGTACACCAAGGGCAGCCAGAAAGACCAAGTCTTCCAAAGAGTGACCATCCCCAGCGAAGTCTCTCAAACCAGGTCCCCATTAAAAAGCATTTTTAAATAAAAACTAAAAAGCAGGTGAAAGAAGGAATCACTGTGACAGCTAAGATACATATTTTTCTCCATCTTTATTTACACTACACTGATCTGGCTATACTGTGCTTCGGGTCTTATGCCCCTGCCCCAATATATTATTTTGAATAAAAGTGAAAAAGGAAGGGCAGAAAGGAAAAGTGGAGGCACCCCCCACCCAGGGGCCTGGGAGTGGTGTGTGAGGAGAGGTGGAATTTTTACTGGAGAAGCCAGAGTGAGGACATGGCCTGGGTCACCGAGCTATGGGGCTATATGCAGAGCATGGGCATAGTTCTTTCAGGGACCAGTGTTGGGAACGGTGGGTTCCAAATGAAGCTGGGCTCTCGAGGGCCAGAGCAAGATAGGAAATAATGCAATCAGTTGGGCTGCAGGTCAAGGAATCAAATTTGGTTAGAAGTAAGAAGCTGGGCCTCCAGGTCAAGGTGTAAAAACGTGGTCTCATCACATTGTGCCCCTTCTCGGTGTCTGCCTTAAAATGGACAAACTACCGGTTGGCTTAAAAGACAGTCTCACACATGAGACAACTGACTGGGCTTTCTTCCGGCATTCAAGGAAACGGGGCTCTTCCACAGATGCTTCCAAAATTTAAGGTCACAAGGCTCTCCCTGGAAAGTCCCAGGGGTTCTCGGATAAAGGATGGGTCACGTAAACTCATTTCCCCACCAATTCTACTTATTTGATTCCAGGTGCTTTCTGGGGCTGCTGGGACCGTCAAGGCCACCTAGAGGACAGGTGTGCTGTGGCCTGCCTATCCCTGAGTCAGGTAGAGGAAGGTGTGCCCTGAGCCCTGCCTATCCCTGAGTCTAGCTACCAGGTAGAAGAAGGTGTGCCCTGAGCCTGAGGTCCCAGATGGTGCTGGACAGACCTGACATGCTCTCCTCAGGGTAGAACCGCGTTTGGACAGAGCAGGGCTGCCCTCCACGACAGCCCAGTCTCTGAGCTGACATCTGTTCTGAAGCAGGACGCACATTGCTCTGTCCAAGGAAGCGAGTGTCTGGCGGGGGATCTGGGGTGCTTTAATGGTTTTTGAGTGCCCTTTAGGCATTGGGTTATCTCAACACGTACCTCATCCCCGCTGTACTGCTTCAAGCAGTGAAGGAGGCGGCATGTGTTGGATAACCAGAATGATGTCATCTCGAAGTCCTCGTTGTGCTTCTGTGGAAAGAAAAAGACATCTCTCGTTAGTAGGGGCTCCCATCTGGTTAAACACTCACCTGCAACCTGTCTTTCCAGGTTTCTAGAATTACTCAGCATGCCCCAAGCAGACACGATGGCCCATCATGAAGAGGAGATCCACTGTCCAGGGGCTGTGTTACCATTCCTCCACTGCTGGGAGGGGCACAGAGGCCCCCATCCTGGTTCCCTGAGCAGTGGCGCACCTCTGTGCATCCCTGGGCTGTATGCTGAGCCCTGGGCAGCTGGCCCCGGCAGGCTCCAAACCATCACCGATCCAACCCAGGAGATGGGAGGAGCACGCCAGTGAACATTCTGGCACTCCGTTTATTGAGAGAGCAGATGTCCAATGGGTTCAACCCTCTGGAAAATGACTATAAACCATAACTTGGTGAAAAAGGCTGTTGCACAGCCCAAAGAGCTGAGACACCACTTCTGCCCTAAGGCCGATGACTGCACAGAGTTCGTTTCATCCAGTAACACTGCCCCTGTTTAAACGTCAGAGATGGGAGCTTCAATGGCAATAAAACAAAGGGGTCAGACAGAGAGTGACAGGTAGGGCTGGGCATGCCGGTGGAGCCTGGTGATTAGGGAGTGTTTTCCTGAGGCAGTGACCTCTTAAGTCAGCCTTTGACTTGCCCAGACCAGCACAAGCCTCTGAATGAGCTCGAGTGAGGGGTCCAGGCAGGAGACTCAGACCCAAGAGTTGCCAGCATGTCTGTTTAGAGCCAGGAGCGGATAAAATTGGGCAGGAGGTGCGGTAACTGAGACACAGCTGGCACAAAGCCAGAAGCTACAGGCTGGTGTGACACACTCCCAGAAGGATAGGGGGGCAAGTGACAGCGGTCTAGATTCCATGCTTCTGGGGATGGCTTACGCCGCAGAGTGGCAGAGCGGGTGAGAACGGGGGGCGGCCTCAGAGCAATGCCGCTTGGGGTGGGGGCCTGTGCCGAGTCATAAATCTCTCTTACAGAGGGCTGATCTCCCTCAAAAAGCTTACCTCTCCCCATAGCTTCTATGTGGCCTGGCCTCTCCCCTCCCTGCAGGCCAGCATCCTTCTGCAGAAGCTGTCACTACACTGGTAAGGGGCCTCATGCCTTTAAGTGGAGTTCCTCCAGTGAGGGCCCCATAAGCAGCCCTGTCCTGGCCCGGGGCCTCCTCACTTCAGAACCTGATAAATGTTTATACCCTTCCTTGGGCCACTGCCCTGCCTGGGCAGCAGGCACCCAGCTCCTCGGAAAGGTCTGGGAGGAAGTCTCTATTCAGGTTGTGTTCCTGCGTGGCACTGCAGGGCAGGGTCAGCCTTCCCTGGAGTGGAGCACAGCATCCTCCTGGCACCACAGGCCAAGGCTTTTGAAAGCACCAGGGTTCCCTGGAGGCGGCTGGACAGCAACACTGGATTTCTGGGCGTCCCGCCGTTTCTGAGCCTGAGCATCCGGGCTCCGCAGGCGAGCTGCACCTTCAGAGCTGGAGACGCGAGGAAAGCCCAGACAGGGTCGAGCTATGGGGAGCCGTAGGCATCCCTCTGTCTGCTGCCAACCACCACCTCTGGCGCGAGGCACCTACCTTCAGGACTTTCTTAATGCCGTTGATGGTGGAGGTCAGCAAGGAGTGCACCTTGAGGTCATCGTTGACGTAATCGGCGTGCCTGATGCACATATAGAGGACGTAGGCAGGAAGGCAGGGCACGGTGCCCGCCAGCGTCTGTGGCTTCAGCTCTGACAGCAACAAAAGCCAAGAGTTAGACTCTAGCAGATGCCTGGGGCTCTGAGAAGCCTGCTCTGAAATATTTTCTTTCCTCTTTTTTTTTTTTTTTTTTAAAGATTTTATTTATTTATTTGAGGGAGAGAATGAGCAAGAGGGCACACAAACTGGGGGAGAAACAGAGGGAGAGAGAGACCCGGACTCCTTGCTGAGCAGGGAGCCTGATGCGGGGCTTGATCCCAGGACCTTGAGATCATGACCTGAGATGAAGGCAGATGCTTAGCTGACTGAGGCACCTCGGCGGCCCTGAAATACAAGTATTTTCAATATTTTCCTGGAGCTCCTCTAAGAGTAACCTTTCAAGGGGCCGGGCGGCTGGAGGAGGAGTAGGGGAGAAGCTGTCAGGGATACACAGACACCTCCTGACCCCGAGTACTAGTTTTAGAAACTAGTTAAAAGCCCAAACTCACAAAAGCACATTCCTCATTGTTTGGCCAGAACAATAAGACAGGGTCCTAATGCCTGGTCCTTAGAACATGAAGGAGAAGAGCCCACAGGTAGCTCTCTGCCAGGTTTCCACACAGAGGGCCCGGGGCCAGCCGCAGGGAGGAGCCGGCTCCCCAGCCAGTGAGAGAGCTCGGGGCGCTTCCTACTGCGGCACACCGGACTCTCCCGCAGCAGACTGTGAGAGCAGGTTCCGGGAGAAGCTGGCAGACCGCAAATTTCCAAAGCCAGAGCCCATGTGCTGGGGCCCGGAAGGCAACAGGGACCTTTAGCCCACTTAACTGTCCGTTTGGAAACTATGTACTTGGCAGCAGCTGCCTAGACCTCCTCAGAGCCAGGAATAGATCAAGTAGGCTGCTGAGTGGCCACGGCCATTCCCCACCCCCCAAGGGCCACACTGTGACACCTGTCTCGCCAGCCTCTCCACTGACGGGTGGCCTGACCTGTGTACAGCTTGTCCTGTCTTGGGCTGTCCTATCGTGACCTGAGTCCCGTGTCCTATAGACTCACTTGGTCTGCCCAGCTAAGTGTTAGTATTTGGGGCAGGACCAACGGCTCGACACATCTCTATCCTCCACAGCAACCGCTTGTGCCAGGGACCTAGGAGGAGGTCGGATGGTGTTTTGGCATTTGTTTGGATGACTAGAGGGAAGGAGACTGGGTGTGACATGCAGGCAGCTTAGGGGGAGATGGCCTCGTCTGGGGCTGCCTGAGCCGGGACAGTGGGGAGGAGCCACCGTCTGCTGGCACAAGCAGTCCCGTTCGTTTCGGACTCTATGGTTGGGACTTTGACTTTCATTCCCCAGAGATGAAAGGCTCATTCCTAGAAGCCTTAGAATCAGATGCAGCCTGCTGAAGGAAGAGGGGCTTCCCGTCAGATTGCTGGGCAGCTCTAGGGGGAATTAGCCTTTAGAAAAAGAGCCAAAGCACTCAGTCGCTAGAAATACCCAACGCAAAGAAGGGAGGGAAAATCTGCCCTAGGCTAGAGTCCACAGCATTTGGCCCTCAGCAAGCTGCTCAGCAGGGTGCAACTCTGGCAAACTCACATTTCTCTAAAACAACCCTGACCTCCTAGTTGACTATCTCATGCCCCTGCAAAAAGCAGCCATTTCATATTCGTCACACTGAGAAGAGTCTGTGACTTCAGCATAGCACTTTCTCTGGTCATATTTCCCATCTATTGTATTTCCCACGTCCGCATTTTACGGAACATCTAAGGCTCCAAGTAAAGGAGCTTGTAGCTCAGGGTCCAGAGGACCGTCTACCCAAGATTCTTCCCTTTTTTTTTTACCCAGGACTCTCTCCTCCAAGCCTCCTCCTCCTACTCTGCAGGCGGCTGCTGGACTGGGCTGGGTTGGGCAGAAAGGCAGGCCTGGGGAAGCCGGGTGGAGCAGGACCAGAGGGGAGAGAGCCGGGCCACGTGGCAAACCAGGCTGTGGCTCGGGGTGGCAAGGAGAGCTGCATCCAAGAGCCTGGCATGTGGTCCCCATAGCATCAAAGCATGAGCATGGCCTGGGGAGGGCGGGGTTGTTGGGAGCTGGTTAGAGAAGCAGCCATGTGAAGGGAGGGTGACGGAGAGCCAAGGATGGGTGGGAGGTGGTGGGGTGCAGAGTGGGGGGTGGGTTATGCTGGGTTGGCCACGCAGCTGGGGAAGGAGCTGTGTGGGGGGTGGGATGCCACAGAGGGTCCCGACCTGTCACCAGGTTCCGAATGAGAAGGGCCTCGTCTTCCTTGTGGTACTCCAGCATGCCCTGGAAGTCCTTCTCCTTCCGTTGGACGGTGACCTGCCTGTTGAGCTCATGTCGCTTCCGCTCACTCTGGGCCAGTGCCTGGGCGGCTGGGCAGGGAAGAGACAGGGAGCATGAAGAGAGAGCTCTAGGCTGCAGGCCCGAGAGGCAGGGGTGCCTTAGGTCAGTGGTGCTTCACTCTGGGGATCCAGCGTTCCAGGTTCTCTGAGCTCCCACACCCCTCACGTGGTCTGTCCTTGTGGCCCAGACCACACTCCAAGGAGCTTAGCACCAGGCACTGGGGGCCCCGCAGGATAAGAATTCAGAAGAATGAATGACAGGTCTTCAAGACTGAATGAGAGAGAGAAGCCTGAAGCCTGAGAGGCCAGGAGAAGGAGAACTCAAAGAGAGCAGAGAGATTCAGGGATGGAGAGGGGCTGAGCAGAACACGCAGCCTCTCCTCCTAGATCCTCCTCCAAAGCAGCAGGTGGGCATAACCAGCTGAGTAAGCAAATGACACCCGTACTGGGTGCTGTGCCCAGAGGCACTTGGTATTAGGACGAGAGATGGGACTCAACCCTGGGGAGACAGCTCTTGAGATGAGAGTAAAAGGATGGGGGGGTCCAGGCAGTGGGGGGACCCAGAGAGGATTCCATGCCAGGTGGCATGTGTCAAGAAGGACCGGGGCTGACAGATTTATAGCAAGGAGTCAGAGCAAGCACATTCTGGATGTTTCTGGAAGAAATTTAAAACTGCCTGACCTCTCTGGGCCAGATTCAAGGTTAGAAATTTAAGGTTAGAAATCATAGGACTGACCCTGTTCCTTCCTGACTACCCGTCACACGGAGTGAGGCCCCTGTGGCCGGGGTCTGTGTGTTATGTAGCATTTTCCCCCACACCAAAAAGCTTCGCCTCCCAGCTCCTTTGAGGGCAGGGCCACAGGGCCACGGTCTCAGTGCAGAGCTCAGAGGAAGCACCCAAACACCTGCCGGGCTGACTTATCTTCATCCAGATTCCAACCACCTGAGAACGTGTGAGCCTGTGGGGTCTGACTTGGCCTATCCCACAGCTGGACTGGGCACAGGCACCAGAGGACGGGGGAAGCAGGAAGAACCTGCAGAGGGAAGCGGGCCTTCTGTTCCCTTCACACACACACACACACACACACACACACACACACACACACACACCCCTCTCTCTCTCTCATGGGCCTTACCTTCTAGGTCCTGGACCTTCTTCATGTAAATTTTCAGTTGTTTCTTGAGCTTCCTCTCATTCTTTTCCAGCTTTTCTACCAGTTCTTTGAGGTCCTAAAATCAGAGGGAAGCAGTGTGAGAACAGACTTAACCCGGCCCTGGAGGGCAGGGGCTAGAATCCTGGGGCCCAGGGTGGCCCTCGGTGGCCACTAACCCCAGTCCTAAACCCTTACTGAAGGGTGGTTTCTAGATTCTGTTCCTGCTATGGGGCCAAGGATGGAAACCTGGCCCATTTAGCTAAAGGCCATCGCTGGCTCCAACTGTTTCCAGAACGTGACTTTCCAGAGTGTGATCCGATGGGCAACATCACTCACCAGGTTCTCGTTGGTCAGCCGGGAGATCTCCTGCTGGACACCAAACTCCACCTGGGCCTCCGGGGACAGCAGCAGCGTCTGGCAGAAGGTCTGCTGCTGCTTGTCCAGCTCCTCCTTCAGGGCTTCCACCTGCGCCTTGAGGCCCTCCACCTCCTCCTCGTGCTCGCGGCTCTGGGCCTGTAGCTGTGCCTCCAGCAGCCTGCACCAGGGGGAGGGGGGCCGGTGACCGTGGGGCTCAGGTCAGCGCCCCATGTGAGGGGCCACAGACGGACACGCAATGGGGAGCAGCCAAGCACACAGCAGCAGCAACTGCACAAACCCAACGGGGAAGACGCCGAGGGGAACAGTCTGGCAAGCAGCCCAGCCCGTCCCGTCCTGTCCGAGGATGGGAACTCGGGGCCAAATGCGCACCCCTGGTCCAAGGCCTTTTCCTTGCCACCCCCTCCCCCATTCCGTTCCTCATCCTACACAGGCGATTGGTTTCGGATTGAGAAATTGTCTCTGTGTCAAATTGCCATCCACAGAAATAAATTTCTTACAGCATCATTTACAGAAAAGTATCCACATCTGCACCAGCTTCTCAAGAATCTCCTTGTTAAGACAAAAGCCTAGTAGACTGAACTAGTGCCTGCGTATTTCCTCTATCCTAGATTATCTGCCTGTCTTAGAAAGGCGAAACCTGAGCGCCCTCCTTTTTCTCGTCACCATCACCTCCACTTTGTCTGCGGCCATAAATACACAAATTCTTCTCTAGTCAAAACAGAAATTAAGGCTCCTGGCGAACCATCGGGGGGAAGCTTTCAGATCAGCTGGTGTCATGAACAGAAGCAGAAGAATCTTGAGAAGATCTGGGCAAGGTTGGCAAGAAGTCTCAGAAGACTCTGAGTCTGAAAGCTCCCCAGGCAATTCTGGGAGACGCCTGTTCCATCCGTCATGAGAAGGCAAGGGATTCTCGAAGCTTCCCAAGCAGCTTCCTCCTCCCCGGGAAGCACTAATGGGAACGAGGTGCTACCTTCTTGGGCTCAAGAGCAAATGTTCTGATTCAGGGTAGTGAACATCACATGAAAGAAAGGTAGGACGTCTGGATGAAAGGTACGCCAAAAGCTGTCTGACAAGACCCACATGCTCGAAAATTCTCTTCGGTCTCTCCCAGGGGTGTGCCAAGACAGTGACCAGAGCTTAGACTCAGGAACCTGGAAGTGCCTCAGAAATGCCAGTAAGAGTCCCCAGCTGCCCTGGAGACACCTTTTTTGTTTTGTTTTGTTTTGTTCTACAGTTGTGCTAGTTTGGCCACAAGAGAGGACGGACCAAGTTGCCAAGGGAGCTAGAGATGGGGAGTCTATGCTGTCAACGCCCCCATGGCTGTGCCCATGTCTTCTGTAGCTCAGTCAGCTCCACAGTGACACGGGAAGCAATGCCCGACTCCCAGGGGCTTCTCAACACATTCATACAAGTGAAGAAATGCTGGAAGACTGACTGACTCACCCACGCCACATGCCGCGTCATCAGCTGAAAGCACTAATGACGTGAGGATTAGAGAGAAGAGCTCTGTGATTAAATAAGCATTTTAGAGGACACAGGATATTTAGAGAGCATCTTGGCTACAATACGCTAAAAGCATCACCAGAAAGTTATAAACGTCTCAAGAGAGAACAGAAACCACTAGGTTCTAAGGACTCTCCCTCAGGATTCGGTTCCTGACTTGGGCTGTGAGTTTGTGCCGGCAGCTTTCTTATTCTCCATCTAGACTGTAGTTGGGTGGCTTCAGTTCTGGGCAAGATAGGAGAATCCCTAGACAAGCACCGGGCTCGACACACCTCCTCTGAGGCCAAGAGTTCAGGGGCCTCAGCCAGTGACGGAGCTGGTTCTAGAAGCCGGGTCTCCTGATAGATACGTCTGACCTTTCAGTTTTGTTAATGCATTCATTTGCTTATTAAAAAAAAAAAAATCCAATCTGCTGATAGAGAGCCACAAGGAATCACCTGGTTTTACACGGGGCTTCCCTCCCCAATAAAACAAACTTCTCGTTGGGGCAGGTCTTACTGAATAATGGCCATTATAACAAAAATGTCAGATAATATGGGTCCTGTGCTTACTATGTGCCAGGCACATGCCAAAATGCTCCACCTGCCTTAACCCTATTCCTTAGAATGACTCCGTGAGGCAGGTCCCATTCTGATCCACATCAGAGCAGCGAGGGAAGAGACCGAGGTCGCCTTGCTCACAGGCGGTGGGGCCACTTAGCAACCTAGAGACAGGAGGCACGCTGCCTCGAGGACCAGCTGATCTGGACTTTCTTCTCCCAAGAACAGATTCTTGTTGCTGTAATGGGCCCTCCAGCAGGTCATGGGCAGGTAACGCTTTGGAGGTAGTATGGGAGGGCATCAGGTTCCCACCCGGCCCCACCACCGCCAGGCTGAGGGGCCTGGGCCACCACGGACCCCACCGCCATGGCCTCTTCTGGGACACAAGCCTGTGGACCATTGCTGCTTTGGTTGCTGGGGGGCTCAAATTCGCCAAGCTATGCCACAGACCCAAAGGGCCACACGCAGGCAGCCAAAGTGGGACAGGACCATCACATGGTGTCTAACCTCCCTTGGTAAACTGCTCACCCACAGCTCAAGGCCAGTGGCTTATTCAGATTCTGGTACCACGTGGAGGGTTCAGGTTCTAGATCTTCCACTGAAGCGGCAAGTTCCTTGAATCCTAGAAGCATCAGTGAGTGTCCTGACCCCAGGAAGGTTCCCCTGAGCCTTCAGCTGCTGTCGCCTAGACCCCTATGAGCAGCTCCCCGGGCCTCATCCACACAGAGCCCGGACACAGAGAGCCAGCCAAGTGACGCGAGGGGCAGCCCACAGCACCCCTGAGACTCGGGCCCTGGCCTCCACTCCAGGGGAGAGACAGGTAAGCGTAGACATGAGCAGGCAGGACAGACAGAGCAGGCGCAGGCAGGAAGGCGTATGCGTGACCTGGCAACTTGCTTTAGGCCTTGGTAGGCCAAGCCGAGCTCTCCATCTTCATTCAAATATCCCCAATCCTCAGTCTTGCTAGAAATAAAGGACAAAAAACAGGGCATCGAGTGTAGAGGGAAGAGACAGGGAGGCAGAACGTCCAGGAAAGAGAGGCCAAGCGGTGGAAACCAAAAAACAAAAGAAAGGGAAAAGCTCAAACTCCCAGCTTCCCTTCTTCCTTTGTGATCACCAGCCCCTGAGCACCTAACAACGTCCCTGTTCCCCAGGCCGGGTCTCAGAAGGGGGTTCGTGCGCTCTCATGGGGGATTGCAGATCACGATGGGAGCCAAAGGCTGCACTTGCCCCAATACACTCTGTGAACAGCAGTGGTCGCCCCCCTCTCCCCACCCCCCCAGAAGGATTCAGAAAAGGAAAGAGAATGAGGAGACCCGCAAATAGGGCAGGGAGGCGAGGCCCGCGCTCAGTAGAAGCCCCAGAGGGCCTCCGGGGAGGCGGCATCTGCTGTGCTCTGACCTGGGACACGAGGCTCGAGGCTTGGTGACACTGAGGGAGATAGCTCCATGGGAGGGAGCAGGGAGATAGCGGTCTGCTTTTCAAGGCCATTCTCCACTTTGTCACTAAGGACGCAAAAGCATCAGCTCACCTCACCTCCAGCCCTCACCGCAGTTGCGCAGTTGTGCAGTTGTGCATAAACCATGAATAAAGGCCAAGCAGGATGCCTGCGGAACTGTCTCTGCCCCAACCCCAGGGACTGGGTGGCATCTCTCTTATTCACTCAACCTGGAAAGCAGATGGCCAGCTGCCGTCTCCTTGCAAATCCTTTGACCCTCCCCAGGGGCCCAGTGCCTGCCTAGTGCCAGATGAGTCCCTCCTGGAGGTCAGGCGCATGCCCCCCGTACCCCCAGCCATGTAGCTCCCTGAGGCACACACAGGAGATCCTCAAGAGCTGGTGGGAGGGGGCTGTAGGCCGCAGACTGAGCCTCTTGAACCTCTCGCACCTGCCAGGAGGCTGCCCCCGACTTTCTGTGTAGGGATCCTCCTCGTGCTGGTTGGATCCCAATTTTCCTGGCAGGAATCCCAGAGGAGCCGCAGGCGGTGTGCCCACTGTGCCCGGATCAGCAACCCCGTCCTCACAGCAGGGAGACCCCCTTCCCCCGGAGGAGTGGAGCTGCTGTGTTGCTCCTGCTGGGTGCTGGGTGAGGTCTGGGGGAGTAGCTACCCCGTTACCCCCTCCCCGGAGCGCAGCCTCATGAAGGGTGGCCCCAGGCCTTGGCAGGGCCCACACAAGCTGCTTCTCGAGGGAAGCGGGTCATGCGGCTCCTAGGTCCCACCCTGAGAAGCTTGAAGGAGAGGGAAGGGGCAGGGACCGCTGGGAGCATGCGGGCTCCACGCCTTCCTTTCAGGGCTGTGCTACCTCCCGCTGGGCAGCGAGCAGATTACTGCCAAGAAGTCCATCGTGGGGGCCTCTCCTCTTTCGGACTCTGGCTCCTCAAGTGTCCAGAGCTCTCACGGAGGCCTGGCCTTCCCAGAGACTGTGTTGACTGGAGACTTTGAGCAGTCCCCTTCAGTTCCTAGCATAGAACCCCCCTGTGTGTTCCACTTATCCCAGCAAATCCAAAAGGGACCCTGGCCATGTCAAGTGGGAGCTGGCAGCCTAGCGCCCGTCCCTTCTCAGCTCCTACCACATTTAACTAGGGCGCTCAGTAGCCAGTACTTTGCTCACCAGGAATGCGGGACCTTTTCCGTCACCTTGTTTGCCATGAGTGAAGGGACCCCAAGAGGGAGAGGACCTGCCTGGCCTGGACAGCCGCCCACCCTGGCTGGCCCTCAGGATGCCCAGGAGGAGGGAGGGGGCTGCTGGCTCTGGCCGGGAGGGTCACGGTGTTCCTATAGTTCCCGTGATGGCACACGGAGTCCCACCTCTCACCCTCTGGCGGGTGCCTGTGTGTTGCTGAGCTACATAGAGAGGAAGTTAGCATTAATCCCTGCTCCGAGGGAGATGCTCTCAGAATTCTTAATTCTGGAACAGGCCGGGCATGATGCACAAAGATGAAAGTAGAGACTGTGCGGGCTCAGGAAATCGGGCACACCGGCTAATGAAAATGCAGTCAGCCAGCTCAGGTCCGAGCCTTTGTTCCTGCATGAAAGAGGACCGGCTCCTCCAGGGGGACTCTCCCCTTCGTGCGCTCTCATGGTGGGGAGGCCTGGGAGGGAGGGCCACCTAGTGGCAGGAGAAGGAAAACCCAAACGCCAGCTTACGAGAATTTTTTAAAAATAAAGTACAAGAGGTCAGTGAACAAATCAACAAACATTCAAGGAGGATGGGCTGTGTACACACCACTGTGTCGAGCCCCATTCCTGGTGAGCCTACAGACACACTTGAGCAACCAGCAGGTAAAGTCTCCAAGTTGCTCCAAGAAGGCAGCAAGACCGCATAGAGGAACCCGGCTGGAGAACCAGGCACCCCAAAGGCGTGGTCGTGGTTCCCGCCTACATGTCCTGGACCTGTTTCATGTGTAAAATGAAAGTGCCCCGCTGACTTATCTGAGGTTCCTTCTAGATCTTTAATGACATAATCTTGTTCACTGTAAAGCTCATGCAGCCGAAAAGGTGTGGGAGAGTCTTTGCTTTCTCTCTGTGGACCCTGTCCAGAGAGCCCAGTGAGGACTTTGACCCAACCGCCATCCCTCTGTCCTGGCTGGAGGCCCTGCCTCCTTGTAAACGGAAACAGGCAAGGTTCCTAAGGTTCCTAAGAGCACCAAAATGGTCGGTTTCCAGTCTCTAAAAAACTGGAAAATGTCCTGCTCCATGGATGTCCTTATTTCTGCAGCTCAGCTGGATGTTCTGCCCAACTGCCCAGGACGATCCCCACAATCTCTGAGAATGGGAGGCCGTAACCCCAGCACCATGAATGCGAGAAATCTGAGCTACAGGCGGGGCCCGTGAAGGTGAATTGTCTCAGGATAAATACGGCCATGCCTCTGAATTACAGCAGACAGGAATTATGCTGATGGTTTGGGACCCGGGGAATTTTGGGAACCCTTATGAGGGAATCACCGCCCCCCAGAGTTTCCAGCTGGGAACAGTGACAGTGAGGATTCAAGGAAGGGAGCTGGGGAGGCCGAGGCTCAGTCTCAAATGAGCCACGAATGCCAAGCCTATCCTAAGAAATGTGCACACACCCTTTCCTGGTTAAACAGGATCTCCCCTGTCCCCAGCAGGCTCATTGTAATAACCCCGGCTTTGCCTGTCCAACAGGCAAAGCTACCTTTTGTGCCAAGGGCCTCCTGTTGTTTCCTGGAACCTGCCGAGTAGAGGAATGGTGAGGTTTCCTGGGGCCCAGGCAGAGGTCCAGTAATGCACTCTAAGTTTCTCTTTGCAGTTCCACAGACTTGAGTGTAAATAGCCAGTGGCCAAAGGTACACTGTTCCCAGAGCTAGACCTGAGCCCTCACCACACTCCTGCTCCTACCTCGCTCTGTGACCTGAGTGCACGCCTGGAGGTGAGCCTAGCCTGTTCTGCTACCCACTTTCCCAGCGCTTCCCCCCCTCCAACCCTCCAGACACCCACCTGTGTCTGCAACAGCCCATCCCCGGGGGCAAGGACCAGCCCTCTCTTTAATTTGATTTTGGCCACAGATGAAATGGTCATAATGTTGCTGATTTCTCTTAGCTCCCAGAACGTGGAAATGAAAGCACTTTCTGGAAGCAGAAGAGCTATCCATCTTCCTGCAGTTCCTTCCCAGAACAGACCCTCATTACTGGCTTCTCTCCCAAAGTGGAGAACAAAGAAAGAGGCACAGTCATAAAGATGAAACAGAACTCTAGAAACTCTGGAAGTTAGCACGTGAAAAAAGTTCCAAACTGGGGGACCCTGAACTCTCAGAGGAGCTGTGACTGGGCGTGGGGAGTAGCCCTCCAGAAAGCTAAGCAAAATCCATTGCCTGAGAGTGTAAGCTTTTTCTAGATAGAGGACAGATTTTTGTAACTCCTCCACCCCAAAGCACACATGCATCCATGCAACTTCTGTTCCAACCAGAACACTCCGTTACAGGGAAATAGCAGGCTGGGTCTTCGGAGCTCTCTTATGGGCAGGGGCTGCCCTTGTAAGAATTGATGGCCTCACTACCGGGGCCCAGCAATCGCCGTCTGCACCCCCCTGCCCTGCATGCCCCCCCACCACGCTCCTTCCTCACTGCTGCGGTTACCAAACCTCGAGAGGCACAAACCCATCATGGTCTGGTCAGGTCACTTTCCAGCTGTGGCAGGCACTGGGGACCGGGTTCTACAGGCTTCCCTCCATGAGGCAGCTTTCTGTACCTAACTGGGGGTCACGGGCTGGGAGTCCCCTATTGTACCCCGGGCTTGCTGGGAGTGCAATTCTTTTAAGATACAAGAAAAGCTATTTTTAGTTTACCACACCATGATTATTGCTGCAAAGGAAGACAAGTCCACAGTAAGTAAGCAGCCTCCGGGACTGGATCCCTGACAAGCACCGGGGTGAGCAAGAAGGCAGCTGACAGCTGCTGGGAGCCACGGTGCAGATCAGAAAGACCCGCACTCGCGCTCCCCCATCAGGGTCCAGCTCGCTTCCTTCCTTCCTCCTTTAATTTCAAATACTGCACCTGTGGTCTGTTCTCTTATTCAGTGCATTTCTTCACCCAAGATACATTTCAAGTGACTAAATCTCGACTCCCGTCTCAGCACCGAGAAGCTCGCCTTCAGTTCCTTCCTTCTCTCCTTTCGGGGACAGAACCGCAGCGCTCTGGGAACAGACTCTCCTCCTGGGGGCCCGCTAATCTTGTGATTACCTACACAGTGCGCTGGGAGCAGCCCAGCCCAGGAGTCAGGCCTTCCGGATCGTACCCTGACTCGGTTTCGGGCTCAGAGCCGCTCACCCCTTCTGGGCCTCAGTTTCCCTATCTGCAGAAACGGGGGCTGGAAGACCTAGAAATCGCAGCACTAAGTCTTCAGGTCATTTTGTGACGTTCTCGCTGAAAACATCAGGCTGCATTCTCAGTGACACCTACTGACATTTTCCAGATATGCTTCCGGTTTTCAACAATTCTGTAAAACACTTAGTGACTACTGGGACACTCGGTTGAGGCGAGAGAGAAAGGCAGCCAGGAACAAGGCTGGCTCTGCTCTGACAAGTACCCACAGGGGCACAAAGAGGCAAAGACGTTAATAATGGTGGTCAGTGTTCTCAGTGCACTACACAGACCAGCTCACATGGTCTTCTCCATCACCGTGCATGCTGGGACTGTCCCCAGTTCTGAAGAGGAAACTGAGGCATGGAGCCGTGGCAAGTTACTGAGGGAGTTACTGTATAGCTAGTAAGCGAGTGGAGCCCAGGGTGCACATTTGCCAGGTGCTCTGCCACACTGCCTGGGCGTCTCCTCTGGGCCCTGCCGCCTCCCCTGGTCACACTCTGTTGCCTTAACCTGGGGGAGCTCATCCTTAAGGAGGGACTAGAGGTTGGTTAAGTAAAATTCAGGGAAAACTCATGTTCGCCCATCTGGCAGTGGTCTAATTCTCCCGTCCAGCCTCTGGGGTGTCTAGCTTGGGTTCCAGCTCTTAAATGCTGGGCACTGTAGCCCACCAGCAGGATTGAGTCTGGCTAGTATTAAAGCAAAGAGCCGCAGCCGGCCCCTCCCACAACTCTGTTGGGCTCATTTGGCGCAGGCTTCCCCCTCAGTGCAACGAGCCACTCTCACCATCTTCCCCACTCCTCCCGTCAGCAATCCTCCCAGGGAGGGTCCCTTTCCTCAGGCCCGTCAGAGGGTCTACCTTCTGGAGGCTCCAGCTGTGTTCTTGGAGTCTTGCAGAAGCTAACAAGTGGTTTCCTATGGGATTCAGGGAGTCTGTTCCTTCTTATTTGCCTCCGGTAAAAAGTAAACCCTGATGCTGAAGCACAGGGTCAGTGTCTGAGAAGCAGACATCACACAGCAGCTTGGGGAAGACCCCTTCCCATCACCTCCTCCAGGCAGAGTTACCGTGAGGTGGGACTTACCGGTTTGTCTGGCAGACCCCGTGATAGGCCTCGATGGCATCTTCCTGATCTACGTGCTTTTCACTGTTAGGCCAACTTGTTCTGGCATTAATGTTCGGCTCCTAGAAGGTCCCAGATTAAAATTATACTCTGGTAATGTAAACAACTGTCATGAAACAACTTCATAAACTTTACATACAGAGGCATAAAAACAAGTTTTTTGGGTGGCGGGGTGGGGTGCCTGGGTGGCTCAGTCGGTTAAGCGTTCCACTCTTGCTCTCAGCTCAGGTCTTGATTTCAGGGTTATGAGTTCAAGCCCTACGTGGGGCTCCCTGCTGGGCCTGGGGACTACTTACAAAGAAAGAAAAAAAAAAAAAACCCAAGCTTTTGGGGAAAAAACAAAGGCCTAGGATGACCTCAAATAAGAGCAGTTAAACCCAGGCAGGAATGTGACTTCCAAAGGCACAGAATGATAAGGCCTGGCTGTAAAAGACCCTGAATGTGGAATGGTGGTTGGGGGGCTATGGGGGGGGTGACAGTGTCTCTGGAGGTGACAGCACCTCAAATCCAAAGGTCTGTCTCAGCATTGATCCTCCACACTCATGACTACCCAGGACTACCTATGTATCCCCCATGTCACCCCTGGGCCATACCTAGAGTGATCCAGGTCCTCTAGGGTCCCTGTCCCCTCCCCCTCCCAGTCTCCAGTCTGTCCCAGAAGGTGAAACTATAAAGAACAAATCCTAAGCCGGACTTGCCCCACAGGGGAGGGCTGAGAGGAAAGAATTTCTCTACCTCAGAATCAAGGTAAACAGCAAGGGGCAAAGCATGAGGTGAAAAACAAGGCCAAGGGGGCTGCTCAGGCCATGGCTCTTGCTTCTCTAATTCTCTGCCTTGTTCTTTTTGAACCTATTCATACTGAGTAACTTCAGAAGATTCCAGAAATTTCCAGCAAAGTCAGCCATGAAAGGTCACGCTGAAAGGGCAGAAAGTATCCTGCTTTGCCCTTAGGGGAGAGACCCCTAGAGCAGGAGAGTTTGCTCTTTTAGGTTTAAGGTTCTCATGGGTAAAGATATGTAAGAAAAACTCCGCCTGTATTACCACCGAGGGTAACCCCCTCACCAGCCCAGCGGGGGGCTGCCAGATTGTTACCGTGCTCTTGCCGGCAAGTCGGCGCTGGTCGGCACTGACGATCTGGGTCCTCAGGATGAGCACCTCCTCCTTGCGAACCTCCAGCTCCTCGTTGGCCAGCTTGAGCTGGTTCAGCAGCAGGTGGTAGCTGTCTGGGGAGCCGTGGGTGGAGTTGTTCTGGGTGGCTTGGTCGGCCACTGCCTTCCTCAGCTCGTTCAGGTCATTCTTCAGCTTCTTGTTCTCCGACTCCAGCTCTTGCCTCTGGAAGACAGCCCAAGTGACACACTCCCTTTCTCCCTGGACCTCGGTTGGGGGTGAGGGTCTCCCCATGCCATCTTCCCCCTCCACCTTCCTTAACCAACCTGCCCTGAATCCCAAGAAGCGAACAGCAGCCTTCTGGTTTTAACAAGAACACGCACTGTAAATGTTATGACTGGCGAAAGGCCAGTAGTTAAAACTGGATTTGAATCCACAGCCCTAAGTTACTGGCGTGAAGCATCGCACACGAGGCCTCTATGATAGCATTCCCTGAAGTGACTGACAGTGTTCATATTTCTAAATGTACTTGGCCATGAAACCCCTACCTATCCTCGTGGAAATGTCAGCTTAATTTTACAGAACATGCTTTTAACACTGGACTTCCTAGAACCTTAATACACTAATGCACTTGGTGACTTTCCAGAGAGCATATAGACTGCAGGATTTCCTAAACTTATCGCTCAAGAGATCACTGTCCACCTCTCTGCGCCGCCTCCCCCGCCCCCATTCTAAGGAGCACCACGTGGACTAAAGTTTTGGAGTATATTTTGGAGTATACCAGGAATACTCTTTTGTTGGTTGGGTCACATGGAAAGCCAACAACAGTCAATGCCAGTGGAAGAAAAACCACTTGTGTATAGAGTAAAAAATACCACTGAAATTCAACTTTAGGATGTATTTTGCGTTTTCTGGGCATAACATTTAACTTGGTGTTGGACAAAGTCAGACCATATATAGTTTGATAATCACACATATAATGCTTTTAAGGTCTTGCTGTATATGGGATTCAAAATTTCCCAACCCCAACTGCCGGCCCCCAAAAAGTGGCTAAGTGGGGGACTGGCTGCAGATTACAGAAGCCACAGGACCCCAGAACTAGGAGACCATATAAACAAACAATGTCTTTGTTTTCTGAACGAGGGCAAGAGAACAGAGCTGAGAAGGCTCACAATAAATTTAGAGGCCCTGCCAGGACTAGCACCCAGGATTCCCGATGCCTGGTCCAGGGAGTCTCACCTTCCAGCCCCGCTACATCACATCAGGCCTCCTTGAGCAATGCTCCGCAGGAGTGGTGGGCCTGCGGACCCCTCCAGTCCCTCTCATCCGCAGCGGGGGATGTCTAAGCCTGGAGCCCAGTACCCAAATGGTGTGCTTCTAGCCCCTTCATGCACTAGAGAAGGATCGGGACCATTTCTAAAACTCTGGTAGAGGGAATTCAGAGTATCAGCAAAAACCACTACTCATTGGTGGGGGGTGGGTCCTCCTGCAGTTGCCTCATCTCCCCCCCGTGCACTTGTGGGCAGGTTTTTCAAATCTGGTTTGCTGAGGATTAGGTCAGAAAAGATGGCTCAGTGGCCAGGTGTGTAGACTCGCCATCTGCTCAGACCTCTGCTCAGGCCAAGTCTACACTCTGAGAGGGCACGGTTGACTTCCCGCCCTCCATGCCCTCGGAAAGCAGCGGCCCGCTAGATATGGGTTGGCAAAAAGCCCCATTTTTCTTCCTTTCCCTCAAGGTCTGGGTCTGTTAAGTGAGAAACTTTGCAGCCAGCCTCCCCAGCATTGGTCTCTTGCAAACCCATGGGTCCCCAGGGCCAGCCTCTGGGACAAAGGGCACAGGTTGAGCCCAGTCTCACCAGAGACAACGAAGGCAAAACCAGGTCTTGTTACCTCAGAACCCTGGCCTAACAGAGCATAACAGAGCAGAGGGGTCATGGAGCTTCAGGAGTTTGGGACAAGTATTTGTTGAGGTCTCCGTGAGCCCAGCCCTGTGCTGGCAGTGCGATGCAGCCTACAGGACCCGAGGGAGCACCTTCCTCAGGGGGCAGCTGAGAGAAGGGGGAGCTTTTGAGCAGATTGGGAGCCCTGCGAGCAGCACTCTGTGCTGGAGTAGAGCCGTGGTTCTCAGGGTGGTGTGGGTAACAGAAACCTCACAAGGGCAGGTGAAAACCAATGGATATGGCAGGGCTGGGCTGGGCATTTGCCTTTCTAGCATGTCTGCAGTGATGCTGTTCCTAGACCACTCCTGGAGACCAACTGGGCTAGACTGTCTTACCGGTTCTAACGCAGCCTAACAAGTTCGCACGCTTGGGGACGGCTGTGGAAGAATGGTGTGCGGAAGGCCCATACCGCAGGCATCTACCACCAACACCCCCGCAGTGCTCTGAAGCTTTTAAGTATCACATGAGAAAAATAGGTCCTATCAATAATTCAGAAAAGAAAGCCCCCACACTTCTGTGGCTCCTGTTGTTCAAAAAGCCATGGGCACGATTCTGGGCTGTTCTCCTGGGGCAATGAAGCTGTTGCCAGAGATTTCCATGGTCCTATGAGTGCAGCCAGACTGACCACAGCAGAATGGATAAATTCCCAATTCCCAAGTCTCTGGGAATGGGAGGGGGGGTGGGGGAGTGCTCTGATGACTCTTTTCTGTACATTCCCTCCCAGCCCCAGAGCCTAGTCCTCCATCACTGTAGTCAACATAGGCCTGCTTGCCCTAGGACCTTCCACTCGCTGACCTCCCAGCTCTCATCAGGCCAGCTCTGGGAGCACGGGGCATCTCTCCATGCAGGTCTAGATCATTTTTCAAAGTGAATTCATCCCACTGGTCACCTACGACTTCAACTGGAACTCTATCAGGTAGGTAAAGACTTATGTGACATAACAAATACATATGTGGTTCTGGCCCTGGTTCCTGGCCCAGAGCTTCAAAAACTCTTGTGGTTCTTACTGATAGAGATGAGAGGAACAGCTTTCATTATATTTGATCTCAGGGCCTGGTTCCGGACTCAGGGATGCTAAAATCCTTGGCATTTCTTCTAAGTCCTAACAAGCCCCTTTCAGCCCCACCGAGTTGATGCCAGCCACCAGGGGAACCAGCCCTGAGAGCACTGCAGCTTACCACCCCACCCCAACCAACACCCTGAAAGGGAAAGAGGAGGGCTGGAGATCTAGCTAAACACCCAAGGCCAATAATTTTATCACTGGTGGCTGTGTAATGGAACCTCCACAGAACCCTGAGTAAGGAATTCGGAGGGCTTCGGGTTGGCGAGCATAGGGAGCTGGTGGGGTGTGGGGTACGCGCCTGGAGATGGCCTGTGAGCTCTGTGCCCCTTCTCATACACCTTGCATCTCTTCTGTTCGGCTGTAGCTGAGTTGTATCCTTTATAATCAACCAATAATGGTACATAAAATGCTCTCCTGAGTTCTGTGGGCTGTCCTCACATATGGTCAAACTTGGGAAGGGGATTATGGGATCCTCTGATTTGTAGCCAAGTTAGACAGAAGTGTGGGTCACCTGGGGACCCACCCATCTGATTGGCATCTGAAGCGGTGGCTGTCTTGTGGGACCGAGCCCCTAACCAGTGGGGTCTGTTCTAACTCTAGGAAGCCAACCCCTCGTTGGTGTTTCCTATGAGCACAGACTATAGCTGCTTGTGGTGAATACACATTTCCTCCATTTCTGAGAGGAAGAGACCCAAGGGGGCCTGGTGTGCTGATGGCTCCACTCGAGAACAGACTGTCATCCATCCTCCCCGCAGGGGAGAGTTCGAGGATCTCCTGTGCCAACAGTCTTACCTTCAGACTATTGTAGGCTAGATCTGCATCCTGGTCCAAGTCTAGGTCATTCTTCGCTTGCTCCCCCTGCACAGATGAGGAGACAGCAGGTGAGCCCGGACCACATGCAGGGTTCCGCAGGCGTGTTTCCACCCCTGGTCCCCGAGCTTGTTTGCACAAGTGTCCATACCCGCTGCCCCTGCCACCCAGCAGGACCACCTCCTTCCCACCTTTAAAACACAGCTTACAGCTCCAGGCCACCAGGAAGCTCTCCACAGATGACCCCTCTGCCGGCCCTCACCCCCTCCATGACTTTATTCATGGGATCCTCATGTATACAAACATGTATACGCTCTGTTGTGGGTCGAATTATGTCCCCACAAAAGAGACGTTGAAGTCCTAACTCCTGGTCCCTGTGACCGTAACGTGATTTAAAACAGGGTCGTTGCAGATCAAATCAAATCAAGATGAGGTCATTAGGACGGGCACGAAAGCGTCCTCACAGGAAGAGAGAGGACGTACACATGAGCGCACACACGCCCAACGCACGCAGGGAGGAGTGCCGCCTGAAGATGGAGGCAGAGACAGGAGTCATACGGCGCCAAGTCAAGGAACTGGAGCTGAGGCATACCCAGGGTTTCCAGCAACACCAAATGCTCAGAGAGAGAGGCATGGAACAGATTCTCCCCCAAGGCCTTTAAGACAGTATGGCTCTGCTGAAACCTTCATTTTTGACTTCTGGCCTCGAGAAGCATGAGAAAAGAAAGTTCTGTTGTTTTGAGCCATCCAGTTTGTGCGACTTTGTTCCAGCAGCAGAGGAAACCAGCACCATAACACGTATGTACTTAATAAGAAGTTTAATCAATAATTTTGTCCTTATTAATGAGATTCAGGAGTTTCTTTGGGGTGTTTTGGGTGTGTGCACAGGTGTGATCTGTTTTCCCAGCTGCTGCCTCCATGTCCCCCTCCAGGAGGGGGTCCAGTAGCTGGCCCCTACAGCGCTCAAATGCTGCCTGACACTAAGTTCCGAAAGATGTGGACAGTGGCACCCGGAATGCTAGCCCATCAGGACTCAAGGAACCCAGGACTCCTATGGTTATTTGGCAGCTATTGGACTTGAACTGTCAATGAGAAGGGGCAGGAACACCCTCATAAAAGGGGCGCTCAGGGCGATTTCAAGCAGCAGGTGACGGTCCGTAAATAAGATAGGTTTGGGAGCTAAAACCTGACAGTGCTTCACTGGACTATCTGCACGTTAGCAGCCTTAGGTCCAGCCTAAGGCCATCACCAGCCATGCGTGGATCAGGTGCACCCAGGTAGAGGGCCCAAGCAGAGCACGCCGAGCACCTCCCGAGGATGCTCCCAGACTCAGGCTTGTGGCGCTGACCACTGGACTCCCTGCCCCCGCAACCTGGGAAAGCCGCTGTCCAGGGTACCAGTCTCTGCCTGGCCTCCTGCCTCAGCACTGGTCTGGGTCTGCTCCTCACAGGCTGCCCAGTAAGAGGCCTGCACTTGCGTTCCATGGAGTGGGGGTGTGACGCGTGGCCATGGATCACTGTGGAGTGAGTTTGGTTCTGGGAACATGGAGATCGTTTGCAGTCTGGGGGGAGGCGTTAAGGTGGATTGGCAGTTATGTTTCTAAATGGGTGGCCTGTTGGGATCACCCTGGTGGCAAAGGTGACTGTGTCAGGCCTGGGGAAAGGGAGCTGGATGGACGGGAAGCCCAATACAGGGGCAGCCCAGTGGTCACAGAGGCCCCCTCCTCACAGCAGGCTATCACTCCCACGCTGATGGCACAGGTTATAGACATCTCTGTCCCTCCTCCTCCACAGCATGGCCTCTCTCAAGAGGCCACCCCACGGTGACAAGAGTTGACACACGTCTCTCCAGGGAAAAGACCTAGTGGCTTAGGATCCCTCTTGCAACCAAAGGCAGATCCAAGAACATGATCTTGGCAAGTTCAGTTTCAAGGTGCTCTAGAGGGATTCCAGAACTTCCACCCCCTGCTCCACTCTTGCCTTTCTTACTAAACTCTCAAAAATAAGATCCTTCTCCTTAAAGGAAGACCCTCAATTTACATCCAGGGCTGGGTGGCAAGCCTATGTTCTAACTCTAGTTCAGTGATTGCTTTCAAAGAAATGGATTTTTTTTTTTTAATTTGGTATCAAAGAAAAATCCTAAAGCCAAGATTTTAGAATTATTTGGCATTTCTGTGATGGTTGAAAGTCCGGGGATAGCTGGGTGGGCCGGGGACTTTGAGGTCAGGCACTGTCTGGTGTCGTCGATGTGGCTTTTCAAACATCTGACTTGTGCGGCCTGTCAGGGCAGCTTCTCTTCTAACGGACTGAGTCATTGGTAAACCTAAACCTTTTACTCTCCATTAGGAAGCTAATCGACCTTAGAGACTCAAGTCCACCACAAGATTCACCTCCCCACTCAGTGTTCAGAACACCCAAGAACACGCTAGCGATACAGACCAAGGTCTGTATTACATCTGAAGGGAAAGGAAGCCAGGTGTTACCAAAAGGAGAAAGGGTGCAGAGGTAGGAGCGGGGGCAGGGCTGAGATGCGGGAAGAGGGTCAAACCCCATAACGGGAAAATCAGGCCTAAGAACAGAGCACAGGCCTCTGACAAAGCCACCAGGAGGTCAGCTAATGACATGACCCATGTCAGAACCCGTCTTCCGCCCCATCAGAACGGGTCCTTCTACTTCCCAAGACTCGTGCGGCTCCTCCCTCCGTATCACTGCTCACTTCCATGGGCTCCGTCCACTCCCACAGCACCAGTCCACACCCAACCTTGCATGGGTTTGAGCGCTTCCGATGTTGTTCTTTCTTTTTCACCCATGCTATGCCTGGTCCTTCCAACCTGGATCACAAATTCCTCGATGGCTAGGGAGTTTTCTGACATATTTTGTGTCCTCTCCTTTCATAAGCATTTTGAAAACCTGCTATGAGCCCAGCACTGCGTGCTGAGCAGGGGCCGAGCAGGTCCCGGACAGAGAGGAGACTAGATCCGGGGACTCTAAGGGTTCAGGCAATACCCTTTCGAGACGCAAGATATGGATGATCATCCGGGCTGAGGCCAGGGGGCAATCATGGGACAGCAGGGTGAGCGACTGCCAACCTGGGCTTCCCCACCCGAGTGGGGCTAAACTCCAGTCCACGTCAGACTCCACATAAGGGGCGATCACTCTTCTCTGCTAAAATTCAACTGTGGCTTATATTTATACTTGAGTCACACATTCCAGTCCTCTTGGCGAATAGGGGCCAAGGCCACAGTACCTCCCCAGCCACTTTGCCTCTGAAAATCCCTTGCCCTGGGGTACTTGGCAGAGCCTCCTCCTGTCCACCTGGGGTGGTGTGGGGGCACCGGCAGGCAGAGAAATTCAACAGGACATCAGCAGGAGAAGCAGCCCTTCCCTGCTCCCCAACACCCACAGGACCCCAGCGGTCACAGCCTGAGCTCTGGGAGGACGTGGGGCCGCCCTGCAGGCTTGCCGCCCCCGCACGCACCTGCACCTTCCTGCCGTCCAGCTGCTCTCTCTTCTCCAGCTGCACCTGCAGCTTCTTCCGTTCCTGCTCAAGCTCCCGCACTCTCTTCTGCAGCTTCAGGAAGACCGTCATGTCCATGGCTGCCTTTTCCAGGCCAATGTCCTTCGGGGGAACACAGGGAGCCGGGAAAGAGGTTACAATAGCACCAGTGCCTTAGGGGACATGCAGCCTGCCTCTCTGAGCTGCCTCTCTTGCCTCTCCGCCCAGACATCAATCCACGCCCCAGAGGCAAAGCCAGTGCCAACCAACCATCAGTTCTCCTAGTAAAGTTGGCACTCCAGGCTCATTTTCTGTCTCGATAACATCTGAGTCTTGGCCATTTATATTCCTGTGAGAGCCACTTAAGATAACCGCTCATACATTCCCAGAATAGATAAAGACACAGCCATTTTATTTGGAAGTTAAAAGAGCTCGCTTATGGAAACAGTCTCATACCAGAGAAACGGTAAAATGCAGGCTTTAATGCTCCCTGACCAAGAACCGATGCGGTTACTTGTCCCTGCAAATGTGTTGTCTACACTCCACTTGATGAAACCTTGAGACAGAACCAACGCTGCCCGGCCACTGGACCTGTTTCTTCCACAGACTGTAGAGCGTTAGTTTCCCAGATATCCACCTTTTCAATTCAGGCCTGGCTTTGCCCCCTGGGTTCTATTGTGTGCAGGTGTGTCTGCACGAGCATATCCATGTGGACATTTAAAGTCCACGTGCCCACACGGGGGACAACAGAAGTCGTTCCACACGCATGTCAGGAGCGCACGGAGCTCACCGCTCTGGCTCATCCCAGGAACCAGCCTCAGTCTCCCTGAAGAGTGAAGTCCACCGACGGAAGCCCTTATGTCTACCCAGAAAAGGCCACACGTACACCTGGGCAGCCCGTCTGGAGCTCAAGTGGCCGAAGCCTCTGGGACCCAGACTTAGGCGATCGCAATGGTAGAACCAGGGGCCCCAGTGAGCATGCTTAGGCACTTGCCAGGCATTCATGGCCAGCAGCCTGTCAGACAGACCGCCTTCTTGTCCCAGGGGCCCCTTTTCCATCCTCCCCACCTTTCCTCTGTCACCCGCCGTCTCTCATCATATGCATCACACGTACCCGCAATTATAGTCCAAACTTCCCCTACCACCTGACTGTCCCCTGACTCTGCACCCGACAAGCCCCAAGAGGGGCCGTCTCTGGCTCGGTGACTGCTCCTTCTCCAGGGCTCACCCGCGGTGCGTGGCACCAAGACGTGCTCAGAGCACATTCGCGTTCGTGACTGTCTCTCCTCCAGCTCTCCCGTGTGCTCTGTAAGGTCTCATCTGCTTGTGGATTCTCTTCTCTTCAAATGCCAGAGGAAAAATTGTGTCTATGCACCCCTGACAAAACCACACACAGGTCACCAAGGCCAGCGAGTTGCACCGTATTTAGACAAAGATGTAGTCACTCAGCAAACGTGTGGCTCCAAATAGTCCAAATAATTCTTCTCTGAGTTTGATCCGCTTCTCGGTCAGAGAAAAAAAAAAATTCTTGCATATGTGTGGATATTCTGTATGTGCTATGATACTAAATAGGGAAGATAATCTCTATTTTAACAACTATGCTATTCCTTCTTCTCTTTTTTTAATTTGAGAGAGACAGAGAGGCGCACAAGGAGAGGAGAGAGAGAGAACCTCAAGCAGACTCCACGCCCGGCACGGAGCCAGACATGGGGCTTGATCTCACAACGCTGAGATCATGACCCGAGCTGAAATCAGGAGTCAGACGCTTAACTGACTGAGCCCCCCAAGTGCCCCAAAGCTGTTCCTTCTTAAGCCAGCCGCTTTGCCGCTCTGCCACGGGTTCTCAGTTTTATAAGAGTGACAACCAGGGATGTACCTTCTTTCTTTCTTCCTGGATAGTGGGTAAGGTGAACAGTAATGTATCCCTTTTCAGAGTAAATATTAACTCCAGGGTCCTGTAAATGCACTACAGGCCAAGTGACGCCTCCATCAGGAAGAAGCCCCAGCCAGCAGCAGAGGAAGTCCCCGTACAGCTGGTAAACCTCCAACTTTGCCTCCCCCCGCCCCCCGCCCCCCGCCCCCCGCCCCCCACCCCCTCCCAGAGCAGCCACTGTCCTGCCTTACTCACCTCCACCTGCTGAAGGGCGTCCTCTGTGTCTCCGACCTCAGATGTGGAGATGGAGGGGTAATTGGAGTCAGACTCTAAGCTACTTTGGTTTGATGGGTTCCGCCTGTGGCCTGGGGTTTGCTGTTGAAGGAGAAAAATGGGAGTGCTCATAACGAACGAATGTTAATGAGAACGGTTCCTTTTCAAAGGCCAGTAGATCCTAGAATTGGACTTTTGCCTTATTTGCCAACAAGAGCAGGTATCCCTGTTTCTGGGAACAATGGCCACATGGAGCTATTCCCACACAAACTTCACTGACGTCCATCTAGCCAACAAAATGACCATGACAAGGGAACCCCGTGGCAGGACGGAACTCCCTAATGAGTCTGCTCATGACATCCAAATCCCTGACACTGGCCGATTTCTCTGAAGGTCCTGTGGAAACAACCCATATCTCCTGGTCTTGCCCTGAAAGTGCAAACACACCGTCCTGTCATCGGTCCCCACCCCCCGCCCCGGAAAAGAATGTTATAGACCTGCCCCCAACTGGCTCATACTGCAACTTGTGCTCCCCCAATTTTATGAAAATAGTAAGCATATTAGAAATAGAGGTTACCATTTATACTGTTCATTTAAAAATACTTTTTCCCCCCTTGCATATGATTTGGCTTTGAGAGTAAAAACTGATCTTGGTCAGAAAATTCTGTATTTATATATGTTCCTATTTAGTTTCTCTTCCTGGTTTCTATGCAATTAACTTATCAATCTTGTCTGAAGACGCATTTTTGGAAGGAATGTTTACGTGAGGTAAAAAAGAATGATAAATCCTGAAATAGGACATTTCTACATCTACTGCGTTTCATCTAAGATTGGGAAAAATAATCAGACCCTGGGGGTCTCTCTGCAGTACACACCACGGACGCAGAGGTCAGAACTCGCCCCCACACCGTCACTGTTTCAACTCAGGAATTCCCCAGAACAGGGAACAAGACAGCATACACCTAGGTAGGATTTTCCTTAGGCTCCTGAGAACTCAATAAGACCGCAAAGCTGGGAAAGGAGCCATCCCTGGGAAGGATCACCCGGCCCCGTTACTTCCATGCATGGCAACTCTCAGCAGGAAGGGCAAGGACAGGGGCAGCGTGGTGGCCCGACGGCAGTGTGGGGGCCAGACTGCGCAAGAATGGCGTGCAGTGTCAGAAGTGGGGCCGGCTTGGGGCTGGGACCGGGGCCAGGACTGCCCTCCTTGCCTTGATGATGCTCATCTCATCCCGGAGGTTGTCATATCTCTGCTCCAGCCGCGAATATTCCTTCACGAGGTTCTGGTACCGGGAGCGCTCCTCCTCCAGCTCTCTCTTCATCAGATTCTCCTTGACAGAGTTTTGGGCAAATTCATCTGGAAAGCAAGCACACTAAGCTGCAGTTTGGCTTTCTGAACGGGTTCCTCTCACACGTATTGATTGACTCGTGCTTTCTGATTCATCTCTTTTTAAAAGGCTGCTCATGATGAGCTAGCTCCTTTTATGGACCCCTGATGCCTTTATCCAGCAACCTCACCCACCGTAGAGCAAAGGGCTGCTGCTTCTGGTGGCGTAAGTCTTCAGAGAAGGGGAGAGCCCACCCTGCTTTCAGGAAAGTGCAGGAGAAGCAGACAACCTACATGACATCCCTTCACTTAACACCAGCTTCTCTCCTGGGACCACGGTCCCGGCAGCGGCTAGCGCTGTCCCTGGGAGAACCCAGGCTTTGTTCCCCAGTTTTGTCCCCATTCCTGATCTTCCGTGTTCTTGAAGTGTAGAGAGACTGAAGAAGAGAAGGCAAATAGATCACATAGAGGGGCTTTCCCCCCACCCAAATTTATTATTTATACCAGTAGAAAGAAATCATTTTAAAAGGGAAATTGAAAAGTTTAAGTTTTCAAGGAGATCTCAGGGTTCGGGTGGGGGACAGACCTAAGGATGGGAGAAGGTGGGTGACTTGCTTAAGGAACCCACTGAGCCAGGCAAGGACTGGGGTCTGCGGAAACTCCCCATTTCTCTTAGGCCAGATGGCCCATGGGGGTCAATGGTGGTGTAAGGTTTGCTGGGGTGAGACCCCTGATTTCTCTTTCAGCAACATTAACAGAAGAAATCACAACATGCATTATGGATGTTATAGTTAAAATAAGCAGTAATGAGCTTTAGGTGCTCATTATGGGTCAAGCATCAAGCTAAGTGCTTCAGACGTCTGAGGTCTGTACTTTTATGTCCATTTCGCAGATGAAGAAGCAGAAGACTGCAGCTATTAAGGGACTTGCTCAAAGCCAGGCAGTCACATATGGTAGTCATTCTTCGAGTGCAGGTCCCCTGGGCTCCAAAGCCCATGCACTACTTCGTCCATTATGTGCGCATTTCACTGCATTCAACTCTTGAATCCAAGAGTCATGGCAGCGTCATGAAGACCACCCTTCTTTCATATGCATTAAAGCCTTTCCTCCAGTGCACCATCTTCTCCGTGTCCTTGCTAGGAGTCTTTGGGGGAAAAATCAGTGTGGAAAAGAAACTGAACTCCGAAATGAAAAATCAAGCACTTTGCACTTACCTTTCACTTGGCACAGGATTTGGTTGTTAAGCTGTTCTTTCTCATCTTTTAAGAGAGCGTTTTCTTGCTCCAGGACTGCAACTTGCTGAAAGGGAGAGCAACAGGAGAAAATGTTTTCGCTGTGCAGCTGGGCAAAGGAAAGGCTCCTTTTGAGAGGTCTGAAGTTCACCTGGTATGTCCAAATGCTCTTTTTAAGAAAATCAAGTCAGCTGATATAAACGGCCAACAGACACATGAAAAAATGCTCCATATCACTTGTCCTCAGGGAAATACAAATCAAAACCACAATGAAATGCCACCCTACACCAGTTAGAATGGCTAAATTTATCAAGGCAGGAAACAACAAATGTTGGCACGGATGTGGAGAAAGGGGAACCCTCCTACATTGTTGGTGGGAATGCAAGCTGGTGCAGCCACTCTGGAAAACACTGTGGAGTTCCTCAAGACCTTAAAAACAGAGCTACCCTATGTCCCAGCAATTGCACTACCGGGTATTTACCCCAAAGATACAAATGTAGTGAAAAGAAGGGACACCTGCACCCCAATGTTCATAGCAGCAGTGTCCACAATAGCCAAACTGTGGAAGGAGCCGAGATGTCCTTCAACAGATGAATGGATAAAGATGTGGTCCATATACACAATGGAATATTACTCAGCGGTCAGAAAGGATGAATCCCCACCATTTGCATCGACATGGATGGAACTGGAGGGGATTGTGCTAAGTGAAATAAGTCAAGCAGAGAAACACAGTTATCATATGGTCTCATTCACATGTAGAATATAAGGAATAACACAGAGGATCTCAGGGAAGGGAGGGAAACCTGAATGAGAAGCAATCAGAGAGGGAGACAAACCATGAGAGACTCTTGACTCTGGGAAACAAACTGAGGGTTACAGAGCGGGGAGATGGTTGGGGGGACAGGGTAACTGAGGGATGGGCATGATGGAGGGCACGTGATGGGATGAGCACTGGATGTTATACACAACTGATGAAATTACTGAACATCACATCTAAAACTAATGATGTACTACATGCTGGCTAATTGAATTTAAATGAAAAAGAAAATCAAGTCAGACAAAACTGCTTTCATTTTGAGGGGAAAAACAGACCGAAAGAAAAATCCCATTACAACAAGACAGATGAGCTCCCCACTCTTTATGGTCTTCCAGGGCCCACACAAACCTCATGAAAAGTCAGCACCACGCTCACATGCCGTGTGCAGGAACTGACGATAATAGGCTTTCACCTCCTGTGTTTGATTGCTTGTCTTGGTAAATTTTGAGCTCTCAAGTCTGAGTGTCAGGAGAGCCCAGAGCTCGCAATGACGCATCATCTCTGGCCTTCATCCCACTTGCCCTTGCCTGTCTCATGGGGCCAGCACACAACCTGGGTGCTGCAGAAGGAAAGGGAGCTCTAGTGTTTATCTTCTTCTTGAGACCCCCAAAGGAAGCATGAAGTGAATAGTATTGAAAATGGCACAGGAAGAAGATAGTAATTTAAAGAAAAATCCTCATCTGCTCATAGAATGAAGAATTAAAACCACGTGTGGCAAGCTTTTTAAAAAATGAAAATTTGTGGCTATTCAGGATCGGGGCAAATATTTGTATAGATTTAAAAATGGAACAATGCAGATGTGTTCCAGGAGAACTAGAAATTATTAGTTGTCATTCAGGAGAAGGGGAAAGGGGTCCATCTCTTTGGTACCATGGGCGTTCAAGTGCAATGGCGCCACTTCTGCATTTTCTCTCAGGACCCCACCCAGGGACCCACTTTGCAAAAGGGCACCGAGTTGTTTTCCCCACCAAGATTGCATCCCTGCCTTCATGACAGAGGCAAGGAGGTGAGTGCTGCAGAAACTGGACGGGAAGAGGAGGAGGAACACGTGCCCTTATTTCAGGCATCCAGATTTGAGTCCCACTTCCCTGGAGGTCCTCTGAACCACTGCCAAGTCAGCAGAAAAAAGAACCCTGTGATCACACCACCATCAAAGCACAGCAGCTCTGGCCAATAGCAAAGACCAGGAGCTTCTCAGCCACAGAGCACTGCCTCTCCACACCGCGGCCCCCCCTCTGTGACATGGACATGGAAAGGGCATCTGAAGAAACCCATGACATTAGACTTTATGGTGAAACACAGACTGCCTTTTGCATCCATGGTCAGGACAAACACGAGGATGCTTGCTCTCGACGAAACCAGTCAACGCTGTGCTAGAGATTCTAGATAGGCAACTGAAGAAGAAAAACAGTTCAATGAGGAGAGAATAGTCTTCTCAACAAACGGCTAGGACAACTGGATGTCCACACACAAAACAAAATTGGACTCCTACCTCACACTATATACAAAAACAAGCTGACATTGTATCAAAGACCTAAATGTAAGGGTTAAAACTATAAAACTCTTGGCAGAGAATATAGAAGCAAACCCCTGTGACCTGGGATTAGTCAATGGTTTCTTAATACAATGCCAAACGCATAAGCAACCAAAGAAAAAAAACATTTAAGTTGGACTTCATCCCAATTGGGAACTTCCATGCTTCAAAGGATACTATCAAAGGCAAAGGGCAACCCAAGTATGAGAGTAGATATTTGTAAATTATTTATCTGAGGTGGGACTTGGACCCTGAATATACAGAGTATTTACAACTCAACAGAGAAAAAGAAATCCAATCAAAAAATGGGGGGAAAATTGAATAGACACTTATGTGGTCAATAAGCACGCGACAAAAATGTTCAACGTCATGAGGGAAAGGCAAACCAAGGTCACAATGATTTATCACCTCACGTATACCATGATGTTAGGATACTAAAAGAGAATCACATGTGTTGGTGAGGATGTGGAGAAACCGGAATTCTCGTCTCCCCCGAGGCAATAGGAACCAGTGCAGCAGCGTTGAAAGCTCCTCCAAAGTTGCATTTTAACTCTAGTAAGACCAACCATTCCATTCCTAGGTTTCCAGGAGGAAGGAAAACCCCTGTCCACACAAGAACATGTACACCGATGGCTGCAGGAGCATTATTCCAGAGGGCCAAAGAGCGGAAACAGTTCAAATGTCCATCAATGAACCAGTGAACAAACTATGGCGGGTCCCGGTGATGAAATACTTTTTAGCAATAAAGAGAAATAAAGGCGCACCTGGGTGGCTTGGTCGTTAAGCGTCTGCCTTTGGCTCAGGTCTTGATCCTGGGGTCCTGGGATTAAGCCCTGCAATCGCAGTCGGGCTCTCTGCTCTCTCCCACTCCCCCTGCTCTCCCCCTCCTTCACTATCGATCTCTCTGTGTCAAATAAAATCTTTTTTAAAAAATAAAGAAAGAAAAATAAAGTACTGGTCCATGCTACAACACAGATTAATCCTGAAAACATGATGCTCAGTGAACAAGGCCAGTCACAAAAGTCACATATGGTATGATTCCATTTATATGCAATTTATATGAAATGTCCAGGACAGGCAGATCCATAGAGACAGAAGATGAGCAGTTGTCTAAGGCTGGGGTGGGGAGTGAGGGGGTTGAAGAGGGTGTGACTGTTAATGGATACAGAGGTTTTTTTGGGGGGGGGGGATAAAAATATTCTAAAATTAGACTCTGCAATAGTTGTAAAACTATTTTAAAAATACTAAATCGTACACTTTAAATGGGTAAACAACGGGTTGTGAATTATATTCAATAAAGCTACTAAAAATTGTTCCACAAATAAGCCAATCCACTGAGCACAGTCCCCTGTGCTCAGCATGACGGGAGATGAAACGAGGAGTATCAGACAGCCTCTGAGGGACCAGCTTCTCCACACACAGCCCCAAGACTGGTGAGTGATGCAATGAATGACTTCTTCCCCGGTTCAAGTCCTCGCCTCTGCCATGTTTGGTACATTTCATGATCTACCGGTGGTGGCGGGGGTAGGGGGAGAGGTTAGGACTCCTCCCAGCCTGTGTAGAAAGATATCCTTGGCACAACACCATGTTCACTGTAGCTGAGCCTAGAGGGTGACCTCCAGGGACTGTTGTCTAGGAGAGAGGTCCCTGATGGACCCACCTGCATCCCCATCAGAGAAACACCTTTCAGACTCTGCCAGAGCCCTGTGGCAGTAAAAGCAAGAAAGGAGGTCCCAGGGATTCTGGCTAAGGGGCAGAAACCTTCCTGATGTCTGAATTTCAACGATTCATGAGTAAATGCTACCCTCCCTTCCCCCCAGCTATGAAGTTCAGCTTAAGGAGCCTGGAGGTGAGGTAAGAGGACAGCTTCGCCCCCCACCTCCCCTGCAATGCTCAGCATGGTGTGGGAAGGGTCAGGAGAGAATTTCAACAAGGCTGGAGTCCAGGAGTGGGGTCCCCTGACCTCCCACCTCCGTGGCGGCTCGGAAGGCAGCAACTGTCTCAGGTGCGTCTGCTACTCTGGGGGACGGACGGATCCGCAGACGGCTGGCGTCCACGGCTGCAGAGAGAGAACTGCAGATGCACAGCATCTTTGGAGGCTTACAAAAAGCTCCAAGTACTTACTTCATCGACAGTCTTTTTACACAATCCAGAGCCTCCCAATTTCAGAGTTTTCAACGTCCTTCAACAGGTGGCTAAAAACTCTGTTCCAGGAAACTGTCCCTTCTCTGCCACACAGTGTTGCTGCTTTTTATTCTCTCTTCGTTCAGATGGACTCGGTTTCTAGCATGAGTTCTCCTGCGGATGCAGGGCTCCGAGCTCCAGCAACGAGGCTCTGCCCAGTGTGGGTCACCCTAACCCCGCTCTGGGTGTCTCACAGAGCCCACGCCCACCAGCCAGAGTATGAGCCCTTTCGTGGAGTCAGTGAGACGGGTGTGCTCTGCTGCCCCCCAACCCCACCCCAGGATTCCCAATGATAAAAGGCTGGTAAAAAGACTGATGCATGTAACTAACAGCACCACACTCTTCTTCATAAGCCAGTTATTGCCTATTGTGATGAACACAGCTGATGTGTGTGTCTGCGGATACTGCAGCCTCCTCTGCCGGGGAGGGACGGCTCCAGAAGCAGCGGCTCCGAGCGACGCCCTTTACCGATCTGGGCGGCCGTGCACCGAGCCTCGTTCTAGCCCCCCGGGTGGACACACGGCAAGGCTGTCCCTCGTCCATCAGACCCTTCCTGACATGACTTTCCGTGCCAGGAGCTGGGGAGGCAAAGTGAGCAACACTCTGGGTAGCCGCCTTCTGAGACCGTGTCCCTCGGCAGGAGCGAGGGACAGGTGTGTGGCAGCAGAAAACCAAGAAGGTCCGAGGCAGACTTCTGTCCGTGGGGTTTCTGAGCCTTGGCACCATGGACATGTTAGGCTAGAGAATCTTTGTTGTTGGCAGGGAGTGCTGTCCTGTGAGACACTCTGCGGCGTCTTGGCCTCTACCCATCAGGTCCGGTGACTCTGTGGCTCCCCTGCCCTCAAGCCAGCTGTGACCGCCGAAGGGTCTCCGGACGTTGCCGAAGGTTCCTGGTGGGCAAGGAACCACTGCTACGAGGGGATTTAGGACGAACGGAGGTCACAAGGAACAGAGGGAGGCCCCAGGAGTTCCCCCGGGAGTTGCAGGTTGTCTCAATCAGACACGCGGGATTTGCAGGGCGCCGAGGGAGCTCTAGGTGGAAAGAGGCCGTGGGGCAGAGGGACGGTAGCCATGGTTTGGGAGCGGCACGGCGCTGCGGTGCTAATGTGTGGTTTGGAGTGGGGGGGCGGTGGGTAGCTGAGAAAGGATGAGGCTGGGTGGGGAGCAGAAGTGAGAACTGGAGAATGCTTCACTCCCTTTGTCCTCGGGATAAACTCAACTCCTCCACACACCTCCCTAAAATGGCCCGAGCAGGGCCCAGCTTCTCCTGGTTCTGGTTTCCACCCAAGTGTGTCCCTTTTCCCCCCGCTGAGTTCTCTTCCCCAGCCTTCCTGCGGGGGTTTCTCCTCCTTGTCTAGCTCTGGCCCGTGATTCATTCTTCCGGGAAGGCCTCCTATCCTGCAGGTGTGGGGCGAGCCCCCCAGCTCCGTGCTCAGCTTACAGGGCCTGCCTGTCCCTCCGGAGACCCAGCCAGGCTGCTCTGTAGCCTCACCCACCTGCTCAGCCTGGGCCCAGGTGGCATGTCACACCCGACACACCCGAGCCCGCGAGGAGCCTGCAGCTCCAGTCAAGGGGCCTGTGCTTTCCTCAGTTGGGAAAAAAAAGGTTCCTTTAGTTTTTGTTTGTTTTGTTTTGTTCTCAAATGAATGGGTTTATGGTTGATTAAAACATCTAGAATGCAGGCGCTGCTTAATCAAACGACTCAAGAGAAACACAATCTGGGGGAAAAAAAAACACTCCTCGAGCATATCTGATTTCCTCTCACTGAAGACAGCTCACCCCATGAGCACATTTAAGTTAGCTTGGCAAATCCTCAGAATAGCTTCCCATTCCTCAACGCACATGCTGAAAACAGCCCTCAGAAGAAACCACGAGGGGCGTGGCGCAACAAAGAACGCCTGGATGCCGCCTCACGTGAAGCTCCACCTGGCATCATGTCCGGAGGGCAGGACTCTGGTCACCCTCGGCCAAGGAACGAGGCACAGGGCCGGAGCCTCTGAGTGACCCGGTTGAGTCACCGTGCGTCAGGCCACCAGCCTGCTTCCCGGGACTCACTCTCTGAAAACGCAGATGGCTTCCAGGGCACGTGGCCAGCCGCGCAGGCGTCCCAGCTCCCTCCCCGTCCTCATTCCCCCTTCCTTGGGGCATCTACAGTCAGTCATTGTCCTTCTGCACGGGAACACAGAAGTCAGGCAGGCCTGGGCAGGCCACCACCACTAGGTGGGACCCCAAATCCCCACTCCTGGGAAGGTAGTCTCAGAACAGTAACTTTATTGCAACCGCTTATGATCAAGGGGGAGACTTGTGGGAACAAGCCACGGTCAACGGCATGTACCCTCTGACTTGTTCTACTGTGCCAGAGTCTCCTTTCTTCCCTCCGTCTCCCTCCAAGGCTTTGAGTCATGAAGGCAGGCCCCTGAGGCCCCCAGCTTTGGTATTCTGAGCCATACATTACAGAGACAACTGGGAGCTTTGCTTTCCTCCTGCCTGCACAACTCTGGAGGTAGGCCCACGCTCCAGCTCTTCAAGCCCACACTCCACTCTGCACCCGGGAAGGGCAGCGCGAACGCTTCCCCACCACATGTCCCCAGCTACTGGCCACCCCTCCTTCTTCCCAGCCAGCTAGCCCACTCGCAGGCACAGCAGGTGACAAACTTCTGCAGCTAAATGGCCTCCCTTCTGCCAGCGGTCAGGAATGCAGGCTAGAGGGAAAGACACTGAACACAGAACCAGGCAGGTGTGCTCCCTTCAGCATGATAAAGAATACCTTTGCTCGGGTTTGCGACTCAGACATCATTCAGCAGCTCCATTTTCTCTTGGGCTGGGGCAGGGGGCGGGGGCAGGTGGGTCTTCCTGCTTGCAGGGCAGTGTTACCGGGAGGGTTTCTTCTACAAGGTTACTTGGGACAGTTCATCAGAACCAATGCTGAGGCTAAATCCCATCACGACGAGGCTAATTTAGTTCCTGCTAAGCTAAATGAAACAAATATCCCAGCTTCATGTTTAAGAACTGTCTTTACTAATTAATCTTCAGGGATATGAATTTATCTCAGAGCTTTTGATTTTGTCTTTTTCCAAGTTGAGTTAAAATTTAAACTCTTAAAAGGGCCAAGGGCAAGGTTTCTAGTAGAAAACCACGGGAAGAACTGGTTAGATGGCGCCTATCAGAAAAGGTTCTTGGGCCCCAACAATGAGTCGCGAGTCCCTGGTCCTCCCTGCCATGCACGGATCATCTAGTAGAAAGTTACAGGCATGGCCCTTGGAAGGGGCGACACTTCTAATTCTGCAAATTCCTGACAGGGTTTCTTGTCTGTCCTGAGAGGAAGGTAAATGGCAAGCACATTCTAAGTGGGGAGTTATTTGGTCAAAGGGAAGGGGGCCTCAAGAGGGAAGAGAGAGGTGAGGACGAACAGACTCCCCCCAGAGGACTGTGCAGAAACAGAGTGGGAGCTCACCTGGGACGCACGGCTGTATCAGGCAGGAACACAGCGAGAGAGACGAAGCCACGGGAGGACGCCCTCACTGTTAGAAGGAAGCGGCTGTGCCACCATTCACACAAGAGCCCCATGGAGGCCTCAGCAGAGTCCAGACCCCTGGGCCCTGCATCCTGGGTGCTCCTCCTGTCATTCAGCCTCCACTGTGCCAAGGCCTGGGCCTGAGAATGAGGGTGGGGTCCATGCAGGTTCAGGTACGAGAGCACGACCTCCACACGTTACAGGCAAGGGGAGAGTGAACATCTACTGAGCTATTGCTATGTCTCGAGCACAGTTATAAATCGACTTACTACTTTGAGGTAGGTACATCCGTGTTTGCTTGTAGGGAAACTAAGGCACAGAAAAGTTAGAGACCTTGTCAAAGGCCACACAGCCAGGCAGGGGGTATAGCTGACCTTTGCCCCAAGCAGTCTGGGTGCAGGCCCCGCAGTGAACTACTGTGCTACCATGTGTCCCGACGGTGCAGAAGGCTGGCATACGAAGAATGGTGATGTCAACAGTCTACAGCAGGCCGCAGACGACTGGTTCCCATAGAAGAGTGACAGGAAGACACACAGGGCAGGAGAGAACTAGTGTGCGCTCCAGAGCCTAGTGCCTAAGACAGAGCAGTTCTCTGTGGTTGCTCCATAGCTAATGGTGCCCTCAAGGTCAGGAAGTCCTTCAAGGTCAGATGGTCCTTCCCAATCTGTCCTCCTCCTTCCTCATTCACTCTGCCTCTGCCCAGTGGCCTCCTTGTAGATCCTCAAAGCTGTCCAGCCTACTCCTACCTCAGGGCCTAGACACCTGCTGTTTGCACTTGTTACCTGCCCCTAGAAAGGCTCATGGCTCAGCCTCAGAGAGACGGTCGCTGGCCACTAGAAGCAAAACCATACCTCTCCCTGCCCCCACGTCCCGCTCTATCCCCTTCATTTGGCTTTATTTTTCTTTATGGCACATGATAGATAATCTGTATTTGGTTCCTGTCTGTACATTTTCTCATAGCCCCCAATATTTGAGCTCCGTAAGAATGACAAGGACTTTAAAAATATCATTTCCTTTTGCCCCAGTGTGTAGAACAGTCCCTAATACACACAGGCACCCCAAAACTATCTGTTCAGTGAATGAAGGGCCCGGACTTCCAACCTGTCTTCCACAAGGTGATGTCCTTCCACACAGTGGGCGTGGGGTCCTCATTCTAACCACCACCAGCCTCCCTACACACCACAAGCCCTGGAGCTCTGGGAGCACAACTGTGTGTCTCCACTGCCCAGAGAAGTCTTCTCCGCATCTTTAGGGAAAGAAAGACTCAAAACAACCCACTGTGAGAATCCCACTATCCCAAGTCAGCTCTCTCTCCTTCTATTTGGAAAAACTCAAAACCTTGACCCTGGAACTTCCCAAGGTCCGTAACCAGCGGCCCGCAGATCTGGGACAGATGAGGTACAACTTAGCTCAGCTACTGAGCACCCAGACCTAGATGCTGTTCTCTGCCCCTCCCAAGCATCAGGGACCCTTGCTCAGAGCCAGGGCCCGCACCCCCGCACTGAGCCCGGCCTTGCTGGCTCCACCAGGCAAGTGCTGGGGCCGATCCTGGATAATGAGTTACGACTGAACATCAAGGATAGCCCTGGGGGCCACGTCTCTGCCATCACGGACACAGAACAGCTCCACCATCCCAGAAAGCACAGCTGCACACGATGGTCAGCACGGAGAGCTTTAGAAAATGAACCCATCACACAAGCTAAGAGGAGGGGAGGCTGACAGCCTGGGTGCAACTGCCCTGGAGAGAGGTCCCTAGGGCAGAGACCTTTAGCGGAGAGGGTGTGTGTGGACATGTGCCTGCGGTGGGGGCTGCCCCAGGTCTGCAGCCACAGGGGAGGAGGGGCGGGGAGGGGTCCTGCCCTCAGGGAGACCCAGCATCTCCCAGCTGGAGGCAGTGTAGCCCTGTGGCCAGACAATGAATATGGTCAGTGGTGGGAAGCCCAAGGTTTTCCAGGCCGCCAGCTCCAATAAAGCATTGGCTGACGGACATATCAAACCCATTAATTAACATCCACCCGCAGTCGGCTCCTCACGGTGCTCTGACTGTCTCATCAATCTTGTTCAGGGCACAGCAGCCTCCAGACAAGCCTGAGAGGAAACCAACTGTCTGGTTATTCAGCATTTGTTAATATTGGACACGGTGCCTTTGACAAATATTAAACCCTGACCAGAGACAAAAGACGAAGGGGGGTGGTGTGGAATAAAAGCTAGCTCCTCTCCCCACCCACTCTCCATGGCCTCCAGAATAGAAAGTTCTGGAAGACCCTGGAGAAGGAGGTCACTTTGCTTCCACTTTCTCTCTTCTTGGAGGGGGTGGACATTGCGCCTCATGAATCATCTGGGGCCCGTTCTCTCTCCTGTTCCCAGTTGAGGATTGGCTCACATTGTGGAGTCAGAGAAGGTACTTTTCCTTCTCTGCCTCTGTGCCTGTTCTCCTCCTTCCGGTGTCCTTGAATTGTTTTCTCTTGGCAGTTCCAAGTTCTCATTGTGTTTATGAACTAGCTCAACACACCCCCAGGAAACATTTTTGTAAGGAGAAAATGTTATGCTGTGCCCAGGAACAGTTTCCTATCACAAACCCTTAGGACAGGGCTCGACGCTGACATTTTTAGAGCGCTGAGTCCTCAAGCCGCAGTGCCCAAGGGGAAGCAGGTAGGGAGGCTCGGTGGCTGAGGAGTCGAGGGCTCTCTGTGGCGTGGAGACAGGAGATACCCAGGTTTTTGTGGGTTCATTGGGTGAAGACTTCCCACATGCTTCACCTCAATCAGGGGCCCACGCAGGGAAATTGCTTTTGTTTTTCTCCCGGAGTCACTAATCTCAAGGGTTTCCAGTTCTAATCCTGGCATCTTCTCTGCCTTTGGATTCCACTGCCTTGTTTTTTCATCACAAGGAAGGGCCACCGTCCATCTGTTCCCAGAGTCAGTAGACACAGGGAAGAATTCCACGGTTTGTGGGTTACAGGCTTATAGCTACACTGTAATGGGAGCTTCCTAGTACCACATGCTTTCTCCCAAAGAATGAAGTCCACATCCGGCCTCGTGGTGGGTGCGCAGGCAGGTCTGCCTGGTGACACATGGGGGCCGGAAGCTCCCACTTTCCTTGGCTAGGCTGGCTGCCTGCTCCGGGAAGCCCCACGTGTCACTGTATTCATCACCCAATCCGTACGTGGACCCCATCTCTGATGCTAGGGAAATCCCCGGGCCCAGGCAAAGCAGTGGCCGGTGGTCGGAAGTTCGGCCTGGGACAGGGAGACTGTGTTAGGCAAGCTCGCCACGAGCTGGCCCAACCGCTCTGTGGGCTTGCATCCATATGGCAGTCTGCGTGCTCCCCAGCCGGGCCTGAGGGCTCGGGCCAGGAGAAGGTAACAGGGTTAGAGGAAGAGGGATGTTCTATAGAGCAAGGTTGGGGTCCTTTCTTCTAGAGCCCCCAAATACCGTCTCATGGAGTTGGCCAGTTAAATGTCCAGAAGAATCCTGAGAGATAATCTACACTTAAAAAAAATAAACAGCTGAAGGAACTAAGGCCAGTAAGCTTTCCCATGTGCACTTGGTAATGGCAGGACAGGGAGCAGAATCTGGCCATTTCAATGTCTACGCCAGAACACTTTCTGTGATGGCAGTTAGCCAGCTTTTCTTTTCTTTTCTGTTAAGATTTTATTTGAGAGAGTGAGCACGTGAGAGCAGGGGGAGGGGCAGAGGGAGAGAATCTCAAGCAGACACTGCACTGAGCACAGAGCCTGACACGGGGCTTGATCTCATGACCCCGAGATCATGATCTGAGCCAAAACCAAGAGTCAGACACTCAACCAAGTAAGGCCACCGAGGTGCCTCTTGTCTGCTCTTCTTATGAAATATTTGAGAAAGAGAGAGAGAGAGAGAGAGCATACACAGGTCGGGGGAGGGGCAGAGGGAAAGAATCTTCAAGCAAACTCCCCATTGAGAATGAAGCCCAGTGTGGGGCTGGATCCCATGACCCATGAGATCATGACCTGAGCTGAAACCAAGAGTGGGATGCTTAACTGACTGAGGCGCCCAGGCGTCCGCGGCTCTAATTCTTAAACACTCAAAGTTATTCTGACATTAGAAACGCTGAATCCCTCCCCTTCCTTAGTTTCTCAAGCCCCATGACTGTCCAGTACCGGAGGCACGGAACAAGTAGGCAAGGTGCTATTTGGCCTGTGGGCTGCGGGTCACTGCAGAGACGCAGGAGCAGACAGCAGTGGCCTGCGTCCACAGGAGACTCTCCGAAAAGCATGTGGCATTCCCTGGCTTGAACAGTTCGCCTAGTTGAGGAGAAGGAAATCTGACTTTTGAGTTGGGGGAGTAGGGATGAATCTTGGGAAGTTCTAATTTATGGAATACAGAGATAGCCTAGAGAGCCCGCCAGCCAGAATGCGTGAGGCAGGCTGAGGCTATCCACACAAACTTAAGGCAAATACCCCAAGTAAGATTACTAAGAGGTTGCCCTAATTCCTGCGATGTCAAGAAAAGCCATCAGCTCTGTACCGTGCCTCTTGCTTACGAAAACGCAGGCCACAGAGCTGACTCAGCAGCTAACTCCAGGCTATGAGAAGGATGCTCAAAACTCATACGGGCACTCCTTTCAGGGGATGCCACTGCGTTCAGCTAACGGCAAAATTTGATCAACATGTCTTAGGTGGATGAACACGAGCTCGTGTGGGCTCCCCCAGCACGTGAGCACTTTATGTCTAAATGCAGAGAGAAGGTCCATTCCTGGGCACAAGCCCCAGTGAAGCCCAAGGCAATTTTAGAGGAGGAAGAAGAAACCGCCCTGAAGGGGTACTCTGTTAGCCCGCCCACTGCCACGGCGCTCTGGCGCTCCCTCCGGCCTTGACGTACCTTTTTCAGCTCGTCCTTCTCCTTGGTGTGGGTATCCTCCAGGATCTTGCGCTCCGAGTGGGCCCTCTGCAGCTCAGCCCGCAGGCTCTCGACCTCCTCCTGCAGCCTCAGGCTGCTGTCCCCGCTGTGGCCCTGCTGGTAGCGGGCCAGCTCCTTCTTCAGCTTCTCTACCTCCATGGTGTGCGTGGAGGTGACCGCCGACAGCTGCTCCGACAGCGTCCTGAACTCTTTATTCTGTGAGCGCCCCGGCAGAGGAGGAGAGAGGAGAAAGAGCGGAGAGCAAGGTTATAGAGGCAGGCAGAAACCACGAAGGCAATTAAGGAAGGAGCTTCCAACGTGGAATTCGAGTTTGCAATCACGGCACGCTTGAGTGCTCTGCTGGCATCCCCCAGCAGAACTCTGTTGGGAACCTGGGGGCAAGAGAGGGAAAGAAAGAACTCACTGAAGGGACGTTCAAGAAGTGTCCGTGAGCAGTGGCAGAGCTGGAAGCTGGCTGACGGCGGTCAGTCTTGTGTGTGTGGCTGGACAGACCTCACAGCCCATTTTTAAATTGTTGGAACAATTTAATAGCTGGCTTCACAGATCCGCAGCCTTTGCTTTTCAGGTTTTCGTGGTCTTTCGCAAGGGGCCCTCCCGCCCTTGGACTCGCTGGCACAAAACACTGCAACCTAATCGCTAGCTCTGAGACAAAGGACCCCTTCAGCATCCCCTCTTCCAAGGAGGCCCTCCATGGGGCCGAGGGATCCTTCTCGCCACCTGTCAGCTTGCCCTGGCGGACTCTGACGCCACACATGGAGGCCCCCGCAGATTCTGCCCGTGCTGTGTCCCCGCGGACTAGACACGCAGACCTACAACAGGCAAGCGAGCAGCCCCCCAGTGTGCCCGGTGCAGATTTGGAAGGAGACAGCACCCCAGATGGGCTCACACAGAGGGAGCACCGAGGACCCAGAACCAGTGTCAACAGCTCGTGTCAACATAGGCAAAACCTCATGGTCCAGGAGGCGAGAGGAGCAGCTGAGAGTGGCCGGTGGGGACAGGGAAGAAGGGGTTCTCCAAGTAAGCAACAGATTGTCACTCATTATTCTTCGTTGGCTGCTCTCTGGCGGAGCTCCTTGTAGACCAGAGCTGTCGGCTGAAACACCAGTAAGCTGGGGCATCAGGAATGAAGCTTCATGGAAAAGCTGTGCAGAGTAGCAGAACAGAGGTTGGCGGACCCCGGAGGGTGCCATGCCTGCTGTGGGACCTCCAGCCCGAGACCTGCTATGGGAGTTCAAGCCGAGCGTGGCCTGCCTGCTTTGAGACTGCAGAGAGAGAGATCCTCATACAGTCCAGGCACACCTTTGGTTACAGCCTGACATGCCCCTAGGTCTGTTCTGGCAGCCAGCCTTGCTGGAAGTAATCACAAGAAATCCAGTTAGAGGTCATCTGTTGAGAAAACTCAGTCCTGTCTGTACCTCCCACCCCAATCCTGGCCTGGGTCCCCCACCCCGGAGGCTGAAGGGTCCCTGCCCAAGGGAGGGGTTCAGGGAGAAGACAAGTCAGGTCAACTTTTCCCCACTCAGGCTGGGAGTGGAGTGTCACCTCCAGGTGGCACACTTGGGTCACATCACCAGGAGAGTGGCGCAGAGGACTGGGCCGTGGGTGTTTCTAGCTGGAGCTAGTGTGGGATATGGAAGGAGGCACAAAGTGTGGTGGTGGACAGGAGCACAGGCACAGCCTGCTCCTCTGGAAGAATGTCAGGACGAACTATGTTCTGCAGACAGGCAGATAATGGCAACCTACTATGAACACAGAGGACAACCTAGGACCCCTATGCAAAGAAAATGTGTTCTTCTGGGAGGCTAGCTCTTTGTGGCTTCTGACACCCAGGTGGACACAGGACTCAGGACATCAAGGAGGTAAGAGTGGCTGGAGGCGGACAGACCTGTGTTCCTATGCCAGCTCTACCCTAGATCAGCTGTGTTGTCTGATCAGGTCCTTCCACCTCTCTGTGCCCCAGCTCCCTTGAGTGTGCAAGGCGGACTGATACTAAGTCTTTCCTTGGAGTTTTTATCCAGGTGCAGGGAGATCTAGTGCTTTGCCAGTGCTTGGCACATAGTAAGTGCCCAAAAAACAGGGGCTGTCGCCTTCACTCAGTTCTGCAGGGAGTCCCGAGCAGAGGAGCTCTGAACACTCTGCTGGCCCCCAGAGGTGGTGGGGAGACTCCTAACAGCAGCACCTGGCCAGCTCCTTAATTCATCGGCAGCATCCAAATATAATCACTGGGGACTCACTGCAGCTGCACAGTCCATGTCCCGGAGGTACGATTTCAGAAAGGAACACCCCAGAAGAGCCCAGCAGATCCCCCTCTTATCACGCCCTGATGTCCACGTCATGTGCTCACAGCTATGCAGCTAAGCCTGACACGGTAGGTGGTGTGGTGCACCTTCTCCCTCACAGATCCCAGAAACGCTCCATGCAATGGCAGGCTGAGCTCCTCAGGGCTGCCTTTGTTGGTGTGACCGGGAGACCTGGTCTGCTGTGTCCTGCAAGTGAGGGCGTGTTCCTAACAGCAGGGCATGGGGATTTCCAGATAGACCCATATTCTTCGGCCTCCTCAAATATCCTAAGAGGATGTTCACTCTGCCTCTACCACTGAAGGACACAGATCTGTCCTCAACTGCCAACAAGGAACCTGTCTGTTGTTCATTACTTTCTCAAAAGCTCGTATTTTTTTTCCTCTCAAAGATTTGCTTGGTAAGATTTTTTACGCTTGAAATGTTTCCCCACCTGAAGGTCATGGTCCTAAGCACTCTGCTGGGCCTCTACAGCACTTTTGTATGAACCAGAAAATTCACCACCTCCAGGAGGATGAGCTCCACAGAGCTGCCTCTCTGGGGGAACATGGGCCCAGGGGTGCACAGCTTAGAAAAGTGGACACCTCTTCCTTAGGGTAGCAATGCTCCAGAGCTCATAGCCAGATGAGCAGAGCAGAGGATGGTCTTCGGCTCTATGTGTCCCCACAGCCAACCACACTTGTGCAGTGTACAACCTGCAGAACTGCATGGAAGAGGTTTCAAGTAGTTCCCAATCAATGGCCTACAGACCCCTAGGGAAGGGGGTGAGCGAATCATTGCAAGACTGCATCATGAAAAGTAATATGCTCCACACATGGTACTAGTGCTACCTGGCACTACCTGGCTGGCACTGTACTACATAATTCATATATACACTAACTCATTCACTCCTGAATATCCTAGGTAGTGAGACTGATTAAAATCCCCATTTCAGTTAAGGAAAATGAGGCACTGGAGGTCATAAAGCTGCAAATTATACTATTTTTTCAAATATATTTGGATGCTCTTGTGAATCAAAATATCGACTACTTTTACATATCTACTGAGTGCATATTAAGCATATTGAGTCAAACTGATTTAAAAGGCTACCACTTGAATCCATAGAATGCTCTCATGATTTTTCTGACAAAATATTTAAATACAGCATTGTACTCATAAAGGTCTAATAAGCTTGACCCTCATTGTAAAAGAAATGGTAGACTCAACTGGCCTGGTCATTCTACATGTTGTGCTTGAGTAAAGCCAGAATGATAGAAAGCCAAGTTCATGGGCTACATCATTTTGGCTGAAACATGTCACAGCACAGGCCTACATCAGGGGCACTGTAAGAAATGGTCCCAGGAACTGTCACTGTATTTACTGCTGAAAGATATTATGAAGGATGATGTGTCTTATAAATACACAGATGACGAAAACCGCAGGAAAGATGTCTCAGTACCCGGGACAGCTCCAATCCTCCTAAACTGTTCTCTGACCACTGAAGGGAGACTCTAATTTCCTTTTTTCTGTTTGCTTGGGAACTTGATGCCAGTTTTGTGTCTTGTCACTTTAGCTAGGTGCACAAAGCCTTAGACATGAATTTTGGTGCACGCTTACCCTGGCTTTATTCTTTAGTTTCCTCCTTTACTGACCTCTTGGCAGTGGGGACACCTCTTAAAAAAAAACAAACTTCCCCCAGGTAATCCTACAGTGCAGTGCAGCCTGGAGTCAGAAGCACTGCTTTATCCACATCATGGTATCAGTGAATTTTTGAGCTAGAAGTTACTTTAGAAATCTTGGGCCAATCTCTTTGAAAGAACTCAAGGCCCAGGTATAGATTCGGCTGTAATCCCAAGCTGTCAGGTCTGGTTGCAAGTATAATGGAGACAGAACTCAGGCTTCCATCCAGCTGGGACTTTGTCCACTACCCCATGCTGTTCTGACAAGTACTTTGAGATGCTTCTGCCTCGCCTCTCCTTCTGGCTTAAGAACCTTGCGTGTCAGGAAAGCAGTGAACAGAGTTGTCTCCAAGGCACAACAGAACAGAAGAACATTCAATTCCAAATGGCTAGCCCCACCAAGCATCTCTGAGGACCTGGGGCCAAGACCATGCCGGTAATCATGCTGGCGCCTCCTCGCACGACAGAGCACACATCCTTTGACAGTGGATCACACAGCCCTCCGTAAAAGGCCAACCGGGCCAAGGATGATGCCATCTATATGCGAAGGAACCCAAAACAAAACCAAGCCTTCCTTGGAATGAGGAATTCTCCCATGTCCAGAGAGTCTCCAGATGTGCAGGTAGCCTGCATTTGGTTGGAGGGGCCAGCATGTTCTCTGGAACCAGACCGCCAGGTTTCAATCCCAGCCATGCTACTGCCCAGCGTGTGGGCTTGGATGGACTGCCTACGTCTGTGCCTCAGTTTAAAGTGGGAGAATTATCATCTCAACAGGCCACGGTGAGGATTAAAGAAATGAACATATGAGGATGGTGCCTGTTGCATATATCCGGGCAATGCGGGGAGGGGTACCAGGAAGCAAGCTCTAATCCCACCCTCCTGCCTCTTCTGCTCACCCTCTGCACAGAGGGCACCCCGCCCGGGGTAGAGAGCACCTGCCACCACTCACAGATGTTTGCCAAGCAGGAAGCTTAAGGCAAAATCTCTTTTTAAAAATAGGCCTTTTAAATCTGCTTCTTTTTGATGTTCTAGCACGTGGGTTGTAAAATATCAGATTTATTTTTAACCTCTCAAGTTAACTTCAGAAGTCAGCAAAGCCAACACAGGGCCCAACGGCTGGAAACCAAGGGATGCGGCGGCCAGGCAGTGTGTGGGGCTCCTGGCGGGGAGTCCCTCCAACTAAACTGGGAAGTTTTGACTCTACAAATATCTTCCATGGTCCTTTGTCAATGGCCACAATAACAACAATAATAATATACCTAGGTCCTCCCTGGACTTGGCGTTTTTCAAATGGCCAATTCTTCCCGCTCCTGTCCCCTGGGCATTGTCATCGCGGGATGAGCAGGGGGGCAGGTACCCAGTGTCTCCCAGCCCCACACTGAGCTTCCCCACTAAGGATCCCAGCCACCAAGACACCCTGTGGAACTCACACAGGGAACACCAACACCCAGGACAGCACTTCTTCCTGGAAAGTCCAGTCTTTCACAAAAGCAGAGATGCAGGAACATTTTACTATGCTCTGGGCACTGCTTCTGGGCTGCTGTCTGGGGCAGGTGGTTTAGGTATAAAATGGCTTATTTATGTTCTTGTCCCTACTGGGGTTACGTGAAGCTTCCCAACTGTCTCAGCGAGAACAGACGCGATACAATGGCGTGACCTCCGGGGCCATGCCTGCTGACTCTAACTCGAATTCCGTCTCCATGCTACGCAGCCTGCTCCCGCATTCTTTGTGCTCTCTCCCTCTCCTTTCCTTTCTCAGGAAGCACCTGAAGCCCTCGAGGGCACTGCAGAAGCCTCCTCCTCTGGTTATCTTGCCACCCTGCATGAGCAAAGTGGCCGTGAGCCTGCTTTCAAGGCTGGGAACCCATCTTGGCAAGGACAAGGCCCAGGGAAGCGCTCACAGTTTAATGATGTTGGGGGTAAACAAACAAACAAACAAACAAAAAAACCAACCTAGTATCATCCTCTTTCTGGCTGTGGGATCAGAGAAAAGGCAGCTGGAATGCTGACTCTAGAATTTTCTAATTCTGTGACCTCAGCCCAGTACGTGATATCCCAGATCCACCATTTCCTCATCTGTGAAGTGACCTCACAAAGCCACTGGGGACCAAAGGAGAGTGAACATAAAATGCCTGTCACAGGGCACGGCATGTGGGGGTACGCAGGATGTCATTGGGGGTGAAATGCTGTTGGCCACACTGGCAGAAGACTGTCCCCTTGTAACACAGCATCAACGTGCGTCGGACTCATCCTCTGCTTGCCGTGCCTAACAGAGCACCAGCAGTGGTCAAGCGCCAGATAAATTTCCTAGGAGGAGGATGAAGGAAGACCGGCCACTGGAGCCACCAAAGAGCGGGCGCACACGCCTGTGTGCACAGAGGCCGACCGGCCACTGGAGCCACCAAAGAGCGGGCGCACACGCCTGTGTGCACAGAGGCCGACCGGCCACTGGAGCCACCAAAGAGCGGGCGCACACGCCTGTGTGCACAGAGGCCGACCGGCCACTGGAGCCACCAAAGAGCGGGCGCACACGCCTGTGTGCACAGAGGCCGACCGGCCACTGGAGCCACCAAAGAGCGGGCGCACACGCCTGTGTGCACAGAGGCCGACCGGCCACTGGAGCCACCAAAGAGCGGGCGTACACGCCTGTGTGCACAGAGGCCTGCCTCATCTTTCCAACCTGGTCGTGGGTCCCCAGTGTCCTGTGCTTGGTTTGAATTCCCTGCAGTGCCCTGCACATACTCCACACTCACAGGGACCTGACCAGTGAGCTGTCACTTGTGTGACTGGTGGAGAAGGTGGCCAGGGTAGGAAAAGGAAGAAGCAGGAACAGAAGAGTGGTAAGCACTTCCTGAGCTCCCCAGGGCAACCAGACCCTTGGTGCATGTTCAATCACTTGCTTGTCTTATAGCCCTAGCAGCCCCATTTTGTGGATAAGAAAACTGAGGATCAGAGCGGGAAATCAAGTCACTTCACTTTAAAGCAACAGCAGAGCTGAATTTGAATTAGAATCTTTCTGATTCCAAAGCAAGTCTTCTTCCCACCACACAGCACAACAGAGGCAGAAGAGCAGAGTGTGGGCTTTAGAGCCGGACTGATGGGGTTCGGATCGCAGCCTTGCCACTGTTGCCCAAGTGACCCTCACCTGTGAATAGAGGAGGAGGACACTATTTCCCTTCTGGGGCTGCTGTGAGGATTAAACAGGCTAAGAGAGACGAAGCACTAGGACGGTGCCTGGTGCTCAACGAGCCCTCCCCAAACGTCCACTCTCATTACCACCCCAGGCTGCCTCCACCGGGGCAGGAAACCATGACCCTGGGTGAGTGTAGCCACTTCCTCTCGCTGCTGCCACAAATTACCATTAAGTCAGCAATATAAATCTATGGAAACACTACAAACCTTCTGACCTTACAGTTCTGGAGGTCAGAAGTCTCAACGGGTCAGAGCAGGGCTGTGTTCCTCCTCAAGGCTCCAGCAGGGAACCCCGGTCCTGCCTGTTCTAGCTCCCAGAGATGCCAGCGTCCTTGGCTCACGGCCCTGCCTCACGCCAACCTCTGCCACCACCTCTCTTCCAAATCTGACCCTCTCGCCTCCCTCCCAGAAGCATCCTTGTGAATATATGGGGTCTGCGCAAATAATCGGGGCTCATCTCCCCATCACAAGACCCTTCACTCCATCACCTCTGCTAGGTTCCACTTGCATGTGAGGTCACACAGTCACAGGCCTCGGGGATCACAATGCAAACATCTTGGCGGGGGTGGGCATTACTCTGTCTGCCATAGTCGGTGGCCGTTCTTGCTGACTGCGGTGACACCCTCAGGACAACTGTGCTTCCTCAGGTCCCTGGTGCACGCAGTTCCCTGGGGAGTTCTCTCAAACATGCCTCCAAGGGTGTCCCCCACCCCGGGTAGGGAGCTCCGGCTGCTGACCTGATCATCGATTTTCCGCTGCAACTGGACCACCTTGTTCTCCATGCCCACGTTGAGGCGTTTCAGGTGCTCTGCGGAGCGGGCCTCGATCTTGAGGGCCTTCAGCGCCTGCTTGGCCTTGAGCATCCGGAAGGCACACTGGATGACGATGGCCGCGCCCCGCAGTCGCCGAAAGCGCCTGCGTGCCATCCAGCCCCGCACGTGCTTCTGGAGGACAGTGGCCTTATGCTCCATGAGGACCTGGTGGGGGACAAGCAAACACCTGCTGGGTTTACACGGCAGGAAGAGCGGAGGCTCCTGCATGGCCCAGAGGAAGGGAGAGCCAAGGCCGGCCTGGGTTTTAGGAGATAAATAGAAAATACGCCTCCCTAAGACAGAAGGCTTTGGGGGTCATTTGTGGTAAAAACCAGTTTTAATGAAGTTCTGTAGCAGTCCACATACCTGCAGAGAATCAGCTGTTGAACTCTTGTTTTTAGTTTGTTTTCTGTTTTACTGGTCAGGGAACCACAGGGTTAAAAACCCCCAAGCTGGAGGGGCTGAGATGAACCGTGCTGATAACGCCCCATTCAGCAGATTCTGATCCCCCGCCTGGTAACACTGAGCCAGAGAGACGAATGGGATTCTCTAGTCAGAGCCCATTAATGAGCCACAGACTTAGAGTTAACAAACTTGGCTTGGCAATCTTGTTCCTATGAGGTTAAAGATCGCTCGGAAAGCAAAAGCATCACTGCTGTGTCCACATCACTATGTCAACACAGCACTTTATGTTATTTTATTTTACCCCGCAAAATAAATGTTCGTGGCATAAATGAATAAACGAGCAGACATGCCCAGTATGTCGGCTCTAGGGGAGCGCCAGGGTTCAAACCTTGTGACCCCCACGTGTCGCCTGCCCCTTCCCTGATGACATCACACAGAAGTCACCGATCTCCCAGGAAAGCTCACAGAATGGGCCCCACTGACGAGGGTGTGCCCTACCCTGCTGTCTGACCACGTTTGGTTTTTCATGTTCCCTTCAGTGTTTGAGTTTTATTTAGAAAATCAAGCCTCCTCTGATCACAGAAGAGAGAAATGTTCCTTTTAGGAGCAAAGCGTATTTTTGACATTTCCTTCGAATCCATCGTCCCTCTCAGCTTTGAGCGTCAGCTGTATGGGGGTGAGACGGCAGGATGGATATGCCCCGAGTCCTTCAGCTTCACTGGAATAATGGCCTGGCACGGAGGCCAGGGTCCCCCCCCCCTGACCTCACCTCACCAAGCTTAGGCTCCTAACTCATCGAATGAGGGGGTTAAACCTGATGATGCCCACTATCGCCCCCTGCTCTCACGTCTGAATGAGTCCAACACAGGTCACTAGGCTCTGCCACTGGCTGACCGAGTGCCCCTGGGCAGGTGACAGCTTCCCCAAGCAGCTCAGCTGTTCAAGGGGCACAATGATGTGCACCCATCCTATCCATGATGGTTATGGTCACACCTGGACTTGACTGGTCTCAGGGGGCCCAGATTAAACACTCCTCTGTGTGTGTCTGTGGGGGTGTTTCTAGAGGAGAGGAGCGTTTGAGTCAGTGCACTCCCCTCTCCAAGGTAGCAAGGCATCATCTCTCAGGGCCTGAGGAGAACAAAGGGCAGAGGAAGGAGGAATTCGTTCCTTTTCTCCTGCCTCGCTGCTTGAATTAGGACATCGCATCTCATTTTTTCCTGCCCTCGGACAGAGATTCACACCATCCACTCCCTGGGTCTTAGGTCTTCAGACTTGGAGTGTATGACATCCCTGGCTTGCCTGGACCTCCAGCTGGTGGACGGCCGACTGTGGGACTTCCCGGCCTCCATAACTGTGGGGAATTTCCTGAGAAGCTCCACATATGTACACACACACACACACACGCACACACACTCGCACGTCTCCTATGGGTTCCATGTCTCTGGAAAACCCTAATACAACACACCTCATGGCTGGAAGCAAAGGTGTGAAATCACTTAGAAGAAAGTTAGGAGCAGCCTACAAATGTTCGTAGTGGTGACAATCTATTTGCTGCTGCTTTAGTTCTCTTTTTAAAAAAGATCTTATTTACGTATTTTTCAGAGTAAGCCAGCAGGAGCATGAGTGGGGAGATGGGCAGAAGGAGCAGCAGACTCCCAGAGGAAGATCCCAGGACCCGGGGGTCAGGACACTTGGCCGACCGAGCCCCCCAGGTGCCTGTGGCGCTGGTCCTCAGCCGACCGCCTGCAAGTCCCCCAGGCGGCTACCCACCTGCCGGTAGCTTCTCCGCACCAGCATGCTGCGGGTGAAGGCCTGGATGATGACAGCGGCCCTGCGCACCCTCTGGTAGGCCAGGCGGGTCCTCCGCATGCGGTACTGCTTCTGGAACACGATGGCCGCTCGGGTCCTCCGCAGCTGCTCTGCTAGCCTGGGGAGGGAGAGGACGGGCGGGCCCCACTGAGGCAGGCCTCATGGCCCTTTGAACTCGAGCCTCTCCCCATTCAGCCCCGCCAGCTGGAAACACTCTGACAGGATGCAGCGACACCACGGCCCCTGAAGCTCAGGCTCTCGACAGCAGAACGAGCCTCCTCCATGTGGTCTCAGGAGTCGGAGTGTGACCAGCTCCATGATCCCCATCTGCTCCCTCACCTGCCACGAGCCCCTCACTCCAACCTGGGCAGCCCCTGATGACACTTTGTGTTTAGGCTTCTCTCTGTCCCCCATGTCCCCACGAGCCATGAGTTGAAAGCTAGAAAAGCCCTCCAAAATCATCTAGCAGAGATCCCGAGGAGGAAGGAGCCCCCCAGCTGCACCCTGCTTGCTAAAGGGAGTTGGTGCTGGGCCGGGGCGCTGGGTCAGGGCATTGGGCTCGGGCTGGGCCGGGGCACGGGGCTGGGGCGCTAGGCTGGGGTGCTGGGCCAGGGCACTGGGCTGGGGTACCGGGCTTGGGCTAGGCCGGGCCGCTGGACTGGCATCCAGGCTCCGCCCCTGGGTAGTTGTAGGTGTTCAGACAAGTCACACCCTCAGCACCGGCTCCACTGAACGACTCTTGAACAGGACCTCCAGAGATCTTTCCAGCTCTCATTACCAAATTGGCAAGGTGTGTGGAAACCAGTGCTACAAATCATGACGGAGAGTGGAAGCCCTGAAAGGCAGAATTTGTCTCTTTTCCTAAACGATTCCCTTGGGATTTAGGCAAAGGGGAAATGGTGGCTTTGTGGCAAGTGCAGCCAGTCCTAGGTGAGTGCTGGCAGGATGGAGACAGACTGGGCAACCAAGAGTCTTGGAACTAGACTTACTCCCTCAGGTGAGAAGGGCACGGGACACAGGTGCCCAGCTCCTGGGAGAAAGCCAGGGTGCAGACAGAACCACTCTAATTAGGCGGAGAGAGGCCAACCAGCTAAGCCTCCCCACCCTCCCTCCCCCACTCTGCTCTCCAGATGTGCCCTCGCTCAGCTCACCTGCGGGCCAGGTGTCCTCGGCAGAACCTCTGCAGAGTTAAGGTAGCCGCCTTCAACCTGCGGTATTTCACCTTCTGTAGCCAGCCGCGGACCGTCTTCTGGATCATGATGGTGGCTGCCCGGAACTTGTCTGCGCGAAGCTTCTCTAGGTAGGCCACCTGGCCTGCCCGGAAGAAGATCTTGGTGCGGCCAAACTGGAACTTGTCGGGATCCTTTACGAGGCAGGGAGGGGAGCACCAGTGAGGCAACACACCCTACCACCTGGGTTCTTCGGGGCAGAATTCCCTGCCAGAGCTCGTGTACCCCTGCTCTTGGATGCACGCTCACTCTTAGCATCCACTGAGCAGGCTAAGTCCCTTCTGTTAGACTCAGGGTGCTAAGGTGTCCAGGGCGCAGCAGGGAGCAAAAATCCTGCACTTAAGCAACTGACATCATGGTAAGAGCAGAAGACAGCAAAGGCTGAGTAAGTTTTCAGGGAGTGGTGAAGATTATGAAGACAATAAAACTGGGACTTTATAGGTGGGATGGGGATGTTTAAAATGGATAATCCAGGAAGGCATTTCTCTGGAAATGATATCTGAACAAAAACCTGAATAAACTCAAGGAGGCAACCTCAGGAAAATGTAGAAGAAGAAAGTTTCAGAAGATGAGCAAAGCATATGCAAATGTCCTGTGGCAGCCGAAAGCGAGGTGTGTTTGAGGAACAGGACAGCCGGGGTGGTTAAACGTGGGGGAAATGAGGGAGGCTGGCAGGAGAAGCTAATCGCCAGAGGCCTTGCAGGCCACAGCACACAACTGAGATGCAGAGCCCCTGGTGGTGCTCTGAGCATGGAAATAACCTGCTCGGGTCATTTAAAAAAGATTATCCTCAAACAACCACCCTGTTGTATGCATAATTCCAGATTGCAAATAACCTTCCAAATTTTTGATTTCAGACTATTTTGAGATATTTTTGACATATAATTACTGTCTTAATTATATTTATTTAGGTTCAAATTAATTACCCTTCCTCGTGCTCAGCCCCATGGATAAGGAACGATGGCCCAGCCGTGTGTTCATGCACAAGCCTGGGACAGAACCCTTGAGAGTTGACCCACTGTAACTGTGTTCCTTTTGTAAATAAACTTCCTACTTTTATTCACTGGCATGGAGACCATAAGGAAGAAGGAGCTGAGGTCTAAAGAAAACACACACACAGGAACATGCTTCAGGTTGACCAATGGCTCTGCACTAATGCTGAATCACTACTCTGTACGGGCTCATTGCACCAGGACGATGGGGCTGCCTAAGCTGTCTCTGATGGTCAACTTCACAGCCAGGCCGCAGGTGAAGCTGGGAGGGGCAAGGTGTGGACCTGGCTCTCATCCCTGCCTCTGCTCAGGGCCGTGCACCTAAAGGGCCCCAGCAGATGCTGTGAGGAACAGGGCTGGATCAGGGTGGGAAGCCTCCAGGCAGCCAAGGTCCTGCCCTCCTCACCGCCCTGCTGGCAGGGCCACTTCTCTGTGGAGCAGGGCCGGGGAGCAACGGGTGGGCAGCTCCACCCTCACAGAACAAAGCCTGGCCGCTCGGGCTTCCACTGTGCCAAGGCCGGGGGAGCCTGGTGCACCCCGGGAACCAGAGTACACACGTTTATTTCCTAGTCTGGAAAAGCCACCAGGAAGGGTGTGATCTGGTCGCGAAGCCACTGTTTTCACAAATAAGGATCCTTCTGAAAGTTCCACCACGACAACTGGTCACCATTAGCCCGATTGTCACGCATGCTCAGTGCCTACGTCTTGAGCATACGCCCCACCCCGGATCTGCTTGCTCTAACCCCGAGAATGTGCAGACTCCACTACTCATGTACCAGGCCATCAGGGCTCCTTTCCCGAGAAGCTTCTCCCACAATCCCAGACTGAAGGAGAAAGGAATCTCAGCAACCGTCCCAAGCCACCCTTTTTATTTCACAGATGGTAAAACCAGCGTCTGCAGTGGTGAAGCGACTTGTTCAAGGTCTCGCCGGAAATACCGAGCCCCAGGAGTCCTGGGCAGCCGTCTCTCACGGCGCTAGGCCCCTTTTGTGACCAAGTCTGGTCTTCACACACTCACGGACAGAGTTCCCTGTGCTCCCGGGGTTCCCTGGAAGTCCTTGCTAGTAAGACTCTGCTCCCCCGTCATGATCAAGCTTCAGGTCCCCACGATCGGATTCCCTCCAGCGAGGTCTACAATCGCATCCGGGATCAGTGGTCCCGGAGGGCAGGTGCACGCGTTGTGCTCTTCCTCTGGGGGCCTCCCATCCACCACTCCAGGTCAGAGCACATTTAGGGATGCGATACATCACCAGTGGGCTTAAAGAACCAACTCAACGCTGAGGATGAAGGCTGTTCGCACAGCCCCTGCAGGAGGAGACCAGCCCTCATGAACCACCCCACAAAGCAGCCCCCGGGTCCCCTCCCACGGACGAGGCTGTAGGCACCTGCTGCCCGGCCCCCACATCACCAGCTTCTTTCCTAACGACTGTGTTCTAAAAGGCACTGGCACTTGCTTGGGGCTGGCAGGGGCCCTTCTAGGCTGCCGTGTGGCTTCACCATAGCAGCACTGATGACTAGAAGACATGGCCCTGTAAAGGGGTGGGGGAAACAGATGAAATATAAGGTCTGTGGAGAAGTCCTGAAGCACTGATCCTGAGTCCTTCTCCAGGAAGGATAATTACGTGCGGTGACATTCATCTCTTAGACTGGCTCAAGGGGCACGGCGACCCAGAGTAGTTTGGGGTGGGGGGGTGTGTTGAGTCTGTGTACGTGTAACACCTTGAGCAATCTTTACCAGCGTTTTACTCCTTAGTTCCCTCATCTGTAAAATGGGGGAAATGATGCCTGTATCTTCCTCATGAGGCACTGTGAGGATTAGCTGAGGCAGGTACGTGAAGCAGTCAGGAAAGTGACTCCTGGGTGCTTCATAACCACGAGCCACTACTGTCAGGCGACAGTCATGACGGGCCCACCTAGCGTGTCACCCACGGAGCCACCAGCATGAACGCAGAGCCCCTGTGAGAGCCAGTAATGGCACCAGGAACACACAGACAACAGGATCCCTGCCATTTCAGGATTCCCAGTCCAGGGAAACGACAAACTCTTGATTGCAAGACAAGGGGACAGATGCAGGGATAGCACAGAGTGAGCACTGTTGGCCCATAAAGGTAGGGGTCACAGACTCCACCTGGGAGGTCAGAACCGGCTTCACAGACCAGAAGGCATGCTAAGAGCCCTGCTGGGAAGGAGGAAAGAACCTAGGCAGAGCAACAGAAGAGGGAAGGAGACAGCACACGTTCATGTAACTTTTCATTAGGGAATTCACTTAGTTCTTCCATTCTACAAACGTTCCTTCTGTGTTGGGCTTGGTGCTTCCAGCTAGGGGCTGGGGGCATTAACACAAGGATTGTCCTTGGCAATAAAGGATCTATGTGTCTCCAAACAGGGCACCATGCCCCAGGCTTCCGGTGAGCCGTAGGCTACCGGTAGTTCAGTCTCAGGAAGCCCTAAGGTATACGTGGATTTTCTACTGCAGTGGGATGGGGGTAGCGGTACCCCCAATGCCCACATTGTCTGTGGGTGAGCTGTACTGGGAATTTGCCATTTTTTGGATGTAGTTCTCTCCATTACACGACCTTCTGAAAGGGAAGGAGTTTGTCGTACCCTTTACTGAGACCACCCGGGCCATGTCCTGCGGCAACCCCGGAATATGGTGGAGCTGGTATTTCAGATCTGTCCCGCCAGGAGTCCACAAAGGAGCTCCAGAATCAAGACTCAGGTTTGAGTTCGGGTTGTTGTAACTGCAGCCTTTGCCTTATTTACAACAAGCGTCTGGGGGAAGGTCTGAGGCCAGTTAGGCAGTGAGAAGATACGAGAAGTGCACCTGTTTTCCCAACCGCTGAGGAAAGCTGTGCCTGGGCTACAGACTGGAGCCCCTGGGCAGCTGCGTGGTGTGGGCAGGGGCAAGGCGGGCAGATCTACAGAGCCTCGGGCTCTGGAGAAGCCAGAGTCCTGGGCCAGCAGCAAACCGCAAGGGGTTGTGCAAACATTTTTTATTTTCTACATGTGCAGAGATGTGAAAAAAGGTATGAAGTACTCTATACACATGAAGGAACTTCTCTTCTACAGTTGCTGATGTTGGGAAACAGACAAACATCTCAAACATTTTTAAGAGGAAGGATGAAGACCAGAGCACACTGTTAAGCCCCCACTTCCCAGTTCTCTGGGCATTCCGGGTAAGCCTCCAGGGTCAAGCCTAGCTCACCTTGATGAGGTTCTCCAAGACAGACCTGCAGATGGCCTTTTTGTCTGTGTTGCCGAGCTCTCTCTTCTTGACCAGCACTCGATACCGGTTGAAGAAGTCATGGTAAGCCCACCTGGAGGGAAAGCAGGTGCATCAGGCACGTGTCTTGCCTCTCAGCCACACAAGGGCCTCCGGCCGTCACAGACCGTGCCCGCCCCATGGGGTCACAACTTCTGGCACAAAGCTGTTCTCAGAGCAAAAAACATTCCAGGGCCTTGTCTTCCTCCAGTCCCTCTGAGAATTTCAGTGTGTGGCTGAATTACACGATCACGAGTGGAAGAGAGAAAGGGAGGCTTCTGCAGATCGCTCTGGAAGGACTGACCGGAGGCAGAACAACTTAGAGGGCTTCTGCCCACGCAGACGCAGGGGCGCTCCACTACCCTGCTGGAGGAGGAAACTTGCCGGGAAGGCAGCCTGGTTTTTAAATGTTGGTTTTGTCTTACGACATTAATATTTCTCATGGAAAACTTCAAAAAATGCAGAAAAGTAAACATTAGCTGATAAAAAGCGATATTCTAACCCTAAGCAACAACGCTGTTCACACAGTCTGGCATACCTTAGAAGGAACCCTTTTTCTCCCCAAAGTTATTTCCCTTAGGAGTCCCCCCCATTCATTAGAGAAATATGAACCTGCTGTGAAGGAAATGTTCAGCAACTCACATCAAGAAATAAATAAAAATTGAAGAGCTCCTCTAGTCCCACTACCTTTCAGTAAGTGTGCTCTGGTAGGTTCTGGAAGGGAATCTTCCAGAAGGCCTTAGGTCTGTCCCTTGGACTCTGAGGAGAACTCTACTTAAACAAATGCAAGCTTTTCAATGAGTGAAAAGTTCTAGAAAGGGGTCCAGCCCCTTTCCCTTCATACAGATGTTCACGCTCTCTCTCCTGGCTCCTGACCTGGGGTCGGGGGAGGCTCACAACTGCCTCAGGTCAGCGCACATTCTATTCCCGCACTATGCTGCTCTATGGAACCTCAGCTCCCAATCCAGACCCCTGTGACGGGGAAGCCGGCCCTCCAGCCCTCCCCTCACCCCATTCTGCGTCCTCAGCAGAGGTGCCCCATCAGGCCCCGCTCACCCCTTTGGAAGCACCAGGAGGTGCGGCACACAGCCTGTCCCCAGGCACACGTGCGGTCCTCGTCGCCCACTTAAAAACCCGTGAGATGCTGCTTCAAGGTTGTGCATCTACCACTTACCATCACCTGGGGCCTCGCAGAGTGACGGTCTCTCATTTTAAAATACTAACTGGGAGTAAATGGATTGAACCCCTTCTCCCGGAGCATGTTTGCCTTTATGGGGGGGGGTCCTCTAGAAATTTCATCCAAAAAACTAAGCACTGGGGAGTATTAGGTAGTCCTGGGTGGGGGGGCACACCACGTGCCCGGGAGGCCGGTTCTTCCAGACTGCCTCTCCTTGTGCTCCACAGCCACCCGCCAGTGTGGGCCTCGGGTCCCCCTTCCCTCCCAGGCTGTTCTCAGTGCCCTGCCCAGACTGGGCTCCTGCCTCTCCGCCACCTCGGTGACCACTTCCCTTGGTTTGGTGGAAATTTCTAACCTAGCGATGGGTGTCAGAGCGGGGAGCATAAGAGCAAGTGACAACAAGCATTCTCACTTTTTTCCACAGTGTAAGATGGTTGTTTAGAAGTTATGCTTTCTTTTCTAACCAGCTTTACCGAGATAACTCACATACCATAAAATTGACTTTTAATCTGGAAAACAGACTTTCTATATCTCTAAAGTCATGCAACCATACCGAGTACTGCATTCCAGAATATTCTCATAATCCCCCACCAAACTCCCAGGCCCATTATCAGTCACTCCCCATTCTCCCCTTAGACCCTGGGGACCACTCATATCCTTCGTTTCTATGCTTCTTACCTTTTAATTAATCCTGTCACACAGGTAATGGCAGCCTCTATTCTGCTCAGAGCTGACTGGGCATTACATGGTCCCGCTCCCAGGCTCCCCGTGATGTGCTCAGGCACCTTCGGGAGGAGGGTAGAGAAGCGCTGGGAGCCCCCAAGGCCTCTGTTCCATGGCCTGGGAAAGAGTCCCTTTACCCACTGTGCTCCTGTGGCTTCCTGCCCCTCCAGTTGTGGGGAGACTATGAACCAAACCCACTGAATTCCCGGCCATCTCTAATAGGTGGCTTTAGGAAATGGAAACATTGAAGGTTATCTGCCCAGCTGAAGGCTGCTTCCATTATTCCAGTCATGTGCGATAAATGTCAAGAAAACTCCTGAGGTTGGACGGTCTTAATTTTGTAGGCTTGGGAGCAGAGCGAGAGGTGATAAGCCACACATCAGATGTGTGTTCTGTTTTTAAGGCACGGGAAGGCTACCGGGTTTCTCCAGAGCTCTTTCTGCCCCAACCCCCGAGCCTTAAACACAGGCCATTCTCTCCACTGATACTTCCACGTTGGGTAAGATGCAAACAGAATGCCGGACACTGATAAAGGGCTTTGCAGGGTCCAAGTCTTCTCGGTCCTCATGCCCAGCCGTCCACCAGTGGCTCCACCAAGCCACTGTTCCTGCCCGCTCAGGGAGGCGTGGGCTCTCCCCCGAAGGCCGCTCAGCACTTTCTGGGTGACTTTCCCAGGGCATCTCCCCTCCCTGCGATAGTTATTTGTGTACTTGTCTTATTTCTCCCAACGAGTTTGCAATTTCTCCGGGGGAAATAATCAGAGCAGCATTTAGCTGGGCTAAAAACCTTAAATGGTTCTAATTTGAAGACTTCTTACTGCTGACAGTTCCAGAACTCAGGGAGGTTACGGGCTCAAGGAAACAAGACAGTAGGGAGATGCGACGGCACACATCCAGGCAGGTCCAGAACAAGCTTGGGGTACAGAAGCACGGAGGCCTCCTCCGACACGGCCCGGCCGTGTGACCTCAGGCAAGTCTTGGACTCGTCCCATGTGGAGCTGTCTGAAATGGAGAGACCACCCCCCACCTCACAAAGTACCTCCTGCATGGTGGGAGCTGAGGAGTTCAGGCATGTGGAGTGCTTAGAAAGCTCCTCCCCCACCCCCATCCTAGTGACCCTCCCTTCCTGCCTGATCCCCGCCCCTTTGCTTACAAAGGCTTCACTCCTCCTGGGTAGTACTGAGGCAGGAGGAAGGCAGCCGCAGAAGCCAAGCCATCCGCTGCGGGGACAGGGGCGGGCTCTCCCTCTGGAGCCACCCAAGGAGCACAAGGCCAGCATGGAGTGTCCTTCAGCTGAGGGCCCAGAATCAAATGGGGATTCTCTTTTCTGTGGGCCTCTGTGCATTGAGAGAGAAAGACCTTGCAGGAAAGGCCCCATCACTTGTGAAGAAAAACCTCCCAAGTGAAGCTAATCAGATTTTGTGATTGTTTTTCAAAAAAAACTGAATTTCTTCACAGAACTTCCTGATTTGGTAGGGATATCTGGATGGAGATTTTTAGTGGCCACGTAAAAATTGGGGAAGAGCCCTGTATAGGACCACAACATGTCCAGGACTCCCCCTGAAAAAAATCCACGACCACAAATCTCTCCCTCCCGGAGCATTTTAATGATTCCCGTTTCCCTGTGGGATACAGAGCTTTATGCCTTCTCTAAAAACTAGCTTTCGTACATGTGTTAGCTTCTCTGCTCGACTCTAGCCTCCTCTGGCTGGGCTAGGATATATTTTTAAACTTCTCAGCACCTAACACGGTTTCTTCCTACATAGTTACTTACATTTTAAAAGAATGGGTGTTTTCCTGACCAATAAAGAGGTTGGAATCCCAATGTTAGACCTTTTCATTCTACTAGTGTTTCTCAAAAAGGACACTATTGGCTTTGGGGGAGGACGATCCTTTTGTGCTCCAACGGACAAAGAGCCTCTTCAGACCATTCCTTACCACACCATTGCTTGGGATACGCAAACCTGTTTGCAAATATCTGCAGAATGTTTCCTATAGAACATAGTTCTAGTCCGAAAACCACCATCTTGAGACCAACCAACCATGCCTGCCATCCTCCTCCATAGTCGAAGTCCGCTGCTTCTGTTCGTGCTTTCCATCCTCCTCAGGTGGCCCTGGACAGGTCCTCTCCCACTTACACTATGGCTGTGTGATTCACTGGCCTGGACAGGTCTTTTAAGCCAGTCCTAGGCCTGGCTGCTCCTCCGTTCCATATCACATTAGCAGTGGGAGAAGAGGTCCCATTCTTAGTCTGTTACAGGCCCCAGCTGTGGCCTCAGCCCTGGGCTACATGGAGTCCCAGCGGCCCCAGGGACAGAATGCACTCAGCGCCACTCTCCCTGGATTTGGACTCCCAGGCAAGGGCTTGGCCAAATGTCCTGGACTTCAGTGCCATGTTTCCTGTGGAAACAAGGCCTGCATGACCCCGGCCAGCTAGGGAGATGTACCCCACACCCAGCTGTGAGGTAAAAGCTCAGGGCCTAGGATCGCTCCTGGTGAGAATGGGGAGATCAGAGAAAGAGAGGCAAGGTTGGAAAGGTGCTTCCTTACAACAAGCTCCTCAGGCTCGAGACAGCATGTGGTGAGCACAGCTGCTGTGAGTGTGGAGCAAACACAGTAGGGTGATGTTCCAGTCGACTAAGTTGCTATCTAGAGCCCCATAATGGACATAACCATCTGCATGTAGGAACATTCTAGAGAACATGCCTCCCTGAGCGGTCCTCAGTGGATGGCTGTGAACAGATGGAGAACAAAGTGATCGCACTGTGTACTTCCCTTCTCTTGAATAGATTCCCTCATGCAGGATTGGCTGGAAAAACAAACTCTAAGAGTCCCCAGGAAGAACCCTTCAGGATGGCAGGTCAGATTATCACGAGGATGAAAACAGCGAGCAAGTTTGCAATCTATCCGATAAGCAACTAGTATCTTGAAAATATAAAAAACTCCTATAGCACCAAAGGGACAAATAACCTGGTTAAAAAAATGGACCAAAAAAAAAAAAAAACCTGAATACATTTCTTCAGAGAGGATATACTAATAGCCAACAAGCCCACAAAAAGACGCACAACATCATTGATCATCCAGGAAATACAACCAAAATCAAAATGGGATACCACTTGACACCCTCTAGAATGGCTCTAAGGAAACAGACAATAACAAATGTTGGCAAGAATGTATAGAAACAAGAAACCACATCCATTGCTGGTGGAAACATAAAATGGTGCAACCATGGGAGTAACTGTCTGGCAGGTCCTCAAAAGGGTAAACAGAGTCACCATGCCAGCCAGCATTCCCACTCCCAGATATGTCATCAAGAGAAAGAAAAATGCATGTTCACACAAAAATACACACCTGGATCTTCAGAAAAGCATGATTCATACCTGCCCCAAAGCGGAAAATAACCCAAATGTCCATTGATTGATGGATAAAACCCAGTGTATCCTCGCAACAGGATGGTATTAGGCAACATAAAAAAATAAAGTTCTGGTACGTGTTAAAACTGGGATAACATAAAAGCCACTTATCATAGGCTTCCACTGGTTTGAAATGTCCAGAGTAGACAAATTTATAAAGAGAAAGTCCGTGGTTGCCAGGGCTGGGAGAAGAGGGAAAGAGGCCGTGACCACTAACAGGAACAGGGTTTCTCTCCCGGGTGATAAAACACTCTGCAATTGGTAGTCATGGTTGCACGATGCTGGGAACACAATGAAAACCACTCTAGGATTGCCTACTTTAAAAGAATATTTTTATCATACATAAATTATATCTCATTTTTTAAAAGTCAGTGTGATGAGCAAATGAGATTTGGGGAGGGCCTTTGTAAGGCAGTGCATGAAACCTGGACTCATCCCCGATCCCGCGGAGGGGTTCCCAGCGCAAACGCGGCAGGGTGTGTGCCCACCATTCACATCACTGCTGATTAGCCTCTACTTGCCTTCCCTGCTGTCCCCACGTACGTCCTGGGAAACACAGCCTCAGAGTCAGAGGTGGCCCCGGTCTGAAGGTCGCTAAGCTTTGCTGCCGAGGGAGGGAAACCTAATTCTTCCCCACTGGCTCGGAGCTGGAACCGAGTTACAAAGTGAGGAGCAGAAATCCTCCGTGTTGGCACTGCCCAGAGACAGCCACGGGGCTGCAGCTGACCCGCGGCCCACAGTCTCCTCCAACTGAGAGTTGCAAGGCAAGGCGCGTGTGCAGGTCAGCTGCCTGGTGGCTGTGACGCGCAGCCCCGCCAAGGACCCCGGGGCAGACTCCAGCCCGAGGGAGAGCGCACCGCCCTCGGGCACAAGAGCCACAATGAAGGGCTGTGAGATCGCAGGGCAAGAACGATTTTGCTCCAAAGTAAGCTCTGCGTTACTGGCTTGGTGGGGTTTTTAACAACAAGGCAAGTGACGATGGGTCTTTAGTCCTGACTAAATGGGCAGGTGGACCGAGCAACCTCTCCAGACTCCACCCTCCTTCTACGGTCCTGTGTTTTGTCTACATGGCGGCCGAGGGATGGAGGCTGGCAAGTGATAAGTTTTTTCGGACCGTGCTGTTGAGTTTTTCTGAGGTAAAGAGGAGAGCATGGAAGATTTAGGCATCTAGTTTTTACATATAAACCTTGCATACTCAAGTTGTCCTCCTACAACATGTGTGTTGTGGTTAAATGGAGTTTGCTTCACAAATCCTCTGGGACACAAAGCTGCGTTGAACACACCCCCCTGTCCCCCACCCCCCACAGGAGACCGAGCATGGCACAGGCACAGAACACAGGTCAGGGGTGCAGCCGGGAGCCGGGTGATGGTGACAGTCACGGTGGCCCAGCGGCTCTTCCCAGACACCGCATTCAGCACGGTGCTTTCTGTGTGTGCTAACAGCCATATTTCTTAGCCACTGCAGCGCATTTCAAATGGAATGATACATTTTCATTTTCAATCAGACTCACAGAGAGCCACAATTCTTAGGCAGATAAAAATAGACAAGCATAGAGCCTGACAGTGGGACGAGGGGTCTCCAGAGAGCTGCCACTGGCTGGCCAATCTGTGTGCGTCCTCCCGGGCTGGCCGTGCTTGGGGGGCACTGGGCACGTGTTCGCTTCAGAATGGGGCTAAGTGTCCTGCGCCTAGGGCATCAGAGACTGGATGCAGAAACTTGGCCTGAAATCTCGGCTGCAAAGGGCTGGCCTCTGCATGGGTTCCCGGGGAAGCGGCCTCCAGGCATTTCATCGTGAGTCCCTAGGATCCCGGGCCATGCATTCTTCCTCTTTGCCATCTTCTTCCCTGGAAAGAGTTGGCATGTGCCCTTTGGCCACTTAAGTTGGAGAAATGTAGAAAAATGTTCTGAGTGGTAGTCCCTCCTCCTCAAAGAAGCCACTTGAGTTTCGTTGGGCAATAGCTCTGCAAAATCGTGTTACTTAACAAGCTAAATCAAGTGAAATCACGTTGCTGTCTGGAGTCCTAGCACCATGGAGGCGAATTCTTTCTGAGATGAGCCCCCAGCCTGCTCAGGCCCATAAGGGATCCCACAGGTCTCCCAAAGTCAGGCTAACAAAATGGGTGCTTGGCTCTACATTCTGAGGTTACGCTTTTGTTAGCTTCAAAAGCTAACACCTTGATGGGTACAGAGTAGCTGTACCACCTTGCCTGGTTTATCCCCAGATACAGCAGACACCCCAGCCTCCGGGACAAAGCAGTAAGGGAGAGGTTCAAGTGGTGAGCTCCCTCCAAATGGTTACCGTGACTGGCAGGTGCAGACGGGCAATGTGTCACAAGATCATGGGCGAGGTAGCTGTGCTCCCAGCCCTCTCCCCACTGCTCAGTTTTCAGAGAAAGGCCACCCTACGTGTGTGGCTCTAGGAGAGGGGATTCGCATCAAAATGAAACAATATGGAGGACTCAGCTCTACCACAACACCAACAAAAGTGCCATAAAACTGTGCCGCCTCTTTCTGAAAGAGAACACTTCAAATGGCCATTTGGGGAGGGAATCCTCCCTCTGAGGCCTCGGCAAAATCTGCTAAGACAGCAGAGGTAAGGCAGCACTCTGGACCCAAGCCCAAATGTGTAAATCATAGCATTAGGTAACATTTTCTGTGGAGCAGAAAATACCAGGTTTTTTTTTCCTTCCCTCCCTACACTCGCCACAATACTTGCAATTATGAAAACAAAAGGTATAGATGCCCTTGTGATTAGGTGCTAGAAAGAGGGGTGAATCGATCAGGGCGGCAGAAGGACACTCATCGGCTGCCCCACAGGACATTGAGTCTGCGGACGCGTCAGCGTTGCCGGCGGTGACGGAGTCAGGTGGAACGCACGGCAGGAAAGGCCATTTCCCATGTAGGTCTAAGGACCTGGAGGCAGTGTGCTCTCTCGGCAGCCAAGGCAGAGGAGGTCTGAATGAGGACACAAGCCAGTCTGGCCCGCTAAAACTAGGAGACGGAATAGGAAGAACGAATGAGGACGGACGGGCAGAGAAGGTCTCTTCCCAGATCGCTGGGCAGGAGACGTTATCGTCCCTTCTGTGCCTGCACGCGGAGCTGCTTCCGGGCTGGTGGAATCCGCCCACCGCCTCCCCGTCCACCCAAAGCCTCCTCTCCCGCTTCGAGGTCCATCTCAAACCTCACCTCCTCCAGGAAGCCACATTTCCTTCCAGACTTGGCCTAATTCTTTGCTGCTCTGTTTTAGGTTTTTATCCCTTGTCCTGGACTGTGAACTCCTGATAGGCTGAGGTCATGACTTAGATCCTTGATTCCCTCCCGGCCATCGGCACAGAGCCAGAAGCTCCACGGGAAAGGAGTGGAGCAGGTGGCCGGGTGAACAGGAGAGACATGGAGGCAAGAATACTTCCTCATTCTGTAGCAGCTCAGGGAACACCATGGGAGTGAAATCCTGTCCCCCTTCCTCTTCCTCCGACAGAGGATTCTGTACCACAGCAACAAACTGGCAGGAACGTGGGTAGGACGTGCGGTCACTGATTTCACAGCGAGGCTGTGAGCAAGTCGGGTGGGTGAGTCCGAGATGACAGAGAGGCCCAGGGACCCTTCCCAGAAGCACAGTCTAGAGCTCATTGCATCAGACCCCGGCTCCTGGCTTTTGCTTGATGGTCTCCAAGACAAGAGGTTCACACCCTCTGCAAAGCACTTGTCTTTCAAACAACTCATTGTGTTCAAAGTTCTCAATAAACAGGGGCTCCTTACATCCCGGGATGGAGTCCCAGGGTCTCAGCTGCCCTAGAATAGCTCATTTTCCCATGCTTCCCTCCTTTCCTCTCCCCTGCCGTGGCATGGTCCCAATGTTCGGGCCTCCTGCCTGCCACGCCCCCCAGGAGCATCAGTGAGAGATAGAGAGGAGCACCTGGGCTCCTCCGCTCACCCGGAGTCTCTGTGCTGCGCAGCACAGTTATGGCTGCGCGGACCCATGATCCCCGAGGTTCTTGCACAAGGACCCTCAACAGCTGAACGTGGGACATCTTAGTAATTCTTAGACCAACCTTTTCAATTCCTTGGAGAACTCTGGAAAGCACTTTTGAGGTGACCAGACACAACAGGTTTTCACAAAAACAAAGCTAAACATTTATGGTAAAGGCCTGTTTAACCCCATAACTGTATCCATAAGGATGCAGTTTCTTGCTTGTATCTAAGTGAGTGATAAACACATTATCGAATGGTTAAGTGCCTAGCATGGAGTGGGGGACTTTAGAAGCCTTACTTCACTATGACCACCTGTGATGGAGCTACTCAGTGATAAGGGAACCCAGGCTTGGAGATGGACTCGTTTGAGGTCGCCCAGCCAAGGAGACTGAAGCTCTCTGCACAAGCCACGCCAGACTCCAAAGGCCAAGGGTTCAACCACAGGCTCCTCCGGTTCTGGCCCAGGCCTCGCACCATTGGGCAGTCTGCGCCTCCATGTACCGGCCGGAGCCGGCAGGGTGCAGTCTTACTCCAAGCCTCAGGTCTGGGAGCAGGCAGAAAAGCCTACCCTTGCTCTTCACCCCCCTGAACCCTGTGTGGATGGCGCCTCTCAACAACGCGAGCAGTCGGGTGCTCGGCAACAAGCACACAGCTGGGCAGAGGAAGGGGGTTCTAAGGCCTCACTCCACCACAGTGACCTTGAGCAGTTCACTTCCTTCCGTGGGCCTCATCAGCAAAGGCGTGTTTCACACCCTGACGCACCATGTCTATATATAAAGCTGAAGGGAGGTCGCGCCCCGATGCCTTTTCCCACCGCAAACTGCCGTCTTCAAGGTTCCGTGCTGGGTCATTTCACTACATAAACAAGATGCCGCTCATGACCCGTTACGGTCATTTCCTGACCCACTGATGGCTGCAAAGCGGTTCTGAGAACCAGCGGACTGAAGACGGTAGACTAAAGACCCTTTTGTGGGGAGGCCAACAGATAGGTGAGCCAGAGCAGGAGTAGAGCCTGGCTGCCTGGGGAGCACGCTTTATAAAGCAGCGGCCAGGCAGCTCCCTAAGGCCCTTGCCACACTTGTAAGCTGTCTGAACCACATCTGATCTGAGCGCTGTGTCTGGAGCAGCCACGGAGGGTTGATCCGATTGGCTAGACCACAGTGCCTCGAACTCCAGACAGACCTGCTGCGCCCATGGCCTGAACCCGTCCCCTCAGTCAAAACACTGGTGCTGGGCCCCGCAGGGCAAAGAGAAGGCAGGCAGAGCCCTCGCCCGGGAAGGGCAAGCAGGGCTCACCTCCTTCATGGAGCCGTCGGCGATCTGTGGTCAGACCCGAGGGTGGGAAAAGGAGATGGAGCCCAGGACACTCCCTGTCTTTCTTCTAAGCGGGGAGAGGCATGGTTCAAAGCAAACTGAAGAGTCTTCCTCTGGGGCCAGAGCGCACTGTGGGGAAGGATGCTCCAACCTGCTGGGTGTGGGAAAGCTGCCTGGAGGTTCCAGATCAGTGGTAGATCTTGTACCCTTCGGGTCAAATGCAAACTCCTAATTCCAGCACTGACTCCCCTCCCAGGTCTAGCATTTGGGAGCTGTTGACGGTTACGTTGTTTCGCGGTCATTACCTGCTGCTAGGAAGGCATTCCTCCACTGCAGTGGCCAAGCTCCCGCTGGAGATGGCAGGGAGCCGGAGGGAGGCCTGGCCCACTCGTCTGCCTCCCCGCTTCCGGCTCCCTCCACCTCCTGGCACACACAGGGCTTCCAAGGACAGGGGCTGCTACACTGGCTCTGCTCAGCTCAGCTCCAGCTCACGGCAGAAGACGCCTAGACTGTGAGATGCTCGTACGCGGTACGACCTCACGAGAGCTCGCAGGTCGCCATCCACACCTCCCTCCTACTGCAGGCAAGCCTCTAGAAAGGATCCAGGACTGACATGGCTTCAACAGGCTCTAGGTAGCTCGAGGACTCATCCGCAGTGCAAGTTAGATCTTGATAGTGGTTTTTAAATTCAAGACTATACGTTCCAGGGCACCTGGGTGGCTCAGTGGGTTAAAGCCTCTGCTTTCGGCTCAGGTCATGATCCCAGGGTCCTAGGATCGAGCTCCACATCGGGCTCTCTGCTCAGCGGGGAGCCTGCTTCCACCTCTCTCTCTGCCTACTTGTGATCTCTGTCAAATGAATAAATAAAATCTTAAAAAAAAAAAAAGACTATACGTTCCATCATGGATTTGATTCTATTTTAAAAGGTCTAGGGGTCCATTAACAAACGGACAGATAAACAAAAAGCTGTCTACATGTACAATGGGATAGTATTCAACCTCAGAAAGGAATGAGCCATGCTACATGGGGGAGCCTTAAAGACACCAGACTAGGTGAAAGAAGCTGGTCCCCACCACTGTAGGATTCCACACAGACGAGGGCTGCAGCGTCGTCAAAAACAGAGACCAAGGAGAATGATGGCTGCCAGCCGCTGGAGGGGGAAGGAATCGGGGATTTAGTGTTTAATGCACACAGAGTTTCAGTCTTGCAAGATGAAAAGAGTTCTGGAGATGGGTGCACAAATACGAACATACTTACCACCAAACGGTGCACTTCAAAATGGTTCTGACAGGGAATAGGTGTATTTAAAAAAAAAAAAAAAAAGTAAAGGGCACAAGGTGTGAGTAAAGGAGAAATCCCTTTTGCAGCTCTAGCTGGCTCCTCGCCCAGACCGGTGCCAATCTGAAATGGGAAAAGCTTCCCCAGAGGATGCCGCCGCGGACTTCCAGGCTTCTCAGGTCAAAAGGACGTTCTCCCCTCTGTCAGCATCCTGCGTGGGCCCTCACGCAGGATGGGTCTCTGGCTGACAGCGTGTAAACAGGTTCCCTGGGGAACCAGGCTCGGGTTGCCTCAGGAGGGCATTACCTGGACGGGTAGCCGGCCGCGCTGATTCGGATGGTCTCCAGCACCCCGCACGCCCGAAGCTGCTGCACCGCTCTCTTTGGGTCAAAGCTGCAAACACAGTAAGACAAGCTGTGAGTGGCCGTGCTGGCAAAGAAATAGAACTGGAGAGGGACAGATGACTTCTTCCTGCGCAGAGACACAGACCATCATGCACCTCGAGCACAAGGTCGGGGGCCAAGCACTGACTAAAACACAATGACTGGCAGGCGTGCGAGCCATATCAGCACCCTGGTCCTGTGCGCATTTGTGTTCTCAGCTGGGATACGTCATCGTCTTTGTGGCGTGACTGAATTCTGTCTAGCTTCCAAGCCCCAAGCCTCCTCCCCAGGGTCTTCCCTTATTATCTGTACTGATGGGGGTATCTGTGCTCAAAGGCCAAATCACATACACTCACCACCACGCTGCTGGCCGCCACCAGCAGCATGTGGCTCAGGAGTCAGACATGGTCTGGGTTTGAACCAGGACATGGTCACTCACCGGCTGCGTGGGTCACCTGGGGAAGGCAACGCCACCTCCTCAGGCCTTAGCACCCTCATCTATAAAATAGGGTAAGAGTAGGACCCCTTTTTTAGGGTTAGTGCCAAGATGAAACCTAATGGCCCGGGAGAGCAGCTAGCCCAGCAGCGAGGACATCAGCACATGTGCAGGGTCAGCTGCTGTCACAACAGCTGCCCGTTAAGACTCCAAGACGGATCATCCGGTCTTCAGGGACATGAGCCACATCTTCAGCACCTCCTGTCCCCTCAACTGCTTAGCCCTGAAAACCCAGGATGTCCGCCAACATGTACATCAGGTAGCGCACCGTACAGTCAGCAGTCAGATATGTTCTGGGCTGAGTCCCCCCACCCCGGGAGAGAAGTGTACAGAAGCGCACAAAGCTATAGGTGAGAACCACAGTACCAGGGCGGTGAGAAGCCGGGGGAGAGCAGCCGGGGTGGCCACGGCAATCAGGGGTGGGGGGCTTCTTGGGGAAAGAACTCAGTTGAACTAGAGTTAATCTCCGTACTTTGCTAAGACCACTGCCCCACTCGGAGAAAGGGTGGAAAGTAAGTGTTCCCTTTCTTTTTGGCTGCTCCTGAGCTCCGTTCCAGCCCAGGGCCATGCGTCTTGTGCTCCTTCCTCTCTGGGAAGTGGGTGGCAGGCGGGGTGGAGGCTCAGATCCCGGGATTCTGGGATCCCGCTCGCTGGCTGCAGCACACACCTCAGGCAGCCTGTGGACCCCGTGGAGAGAGATGAGCAGCTTTATTTCCAGGACATCAGGGGGCACCCATGCTTGCCGCCTCGCTAACAACCCTAGGAGTCTTCCAGCCGGCCCCTCAGGATTCCGCAGGATGGGTCAGGGTTGGAACCTGCCGTGCTCAAATCACAGCTCTCCATGGGAGACTTATCCTGCCCTCCCACCTCTCTGCAGGAGCTGATCGGCTCCTAGTGCCAGCTGCCCTCCTACGCCAAGGACCCAGCAGTCCCTTGAGGCAGATGCACTGGGCCAGCGGGCACCTTCCAGGTGACTGGAGACCACAAGCTGACCTTGAATCGGGACTCCTCTGCGTTCCAGGTCAGTCCAGGGGCTCAGTGTCCCGGGAGACACCCACACCCTCCTCCAGGCCTGTGCCCCCTCGGCTTTCTGCTACCCCCAAACCTGCCCAAGTCCTGCTACTTTAGATACCCAACTCCTCCAGGAAGTCCTCCTGATTACTCTGGTCCCAAGGCGCCCACGGCTCTCGAGTAAGGGACAACTGAGCACTCAAATCTGCACAGTCCTGAGCAAGCCAGTTACTTTAGGGGAGTTCATTTCATGTTTTCAGGTAGGCTCCTCAGCAGAAGGTCTTCCAGGATTAAAGTAAACCAAAGGAGCATGCATGGGGAGCCTCCATGGTCCCCTCTGCACTAATTCTGAGGCGTCACCGGGACACAGCACTGCTCTGGGGTCCCAGAAAAACTGTAACGCATGTGCAGTGGTACTGAGGAGTTTGAGAACACGGGGCATAAAGGATGCTTTTGACCCGGACTGACCCGAGGCAGCCTTCTGGATGCAGGCTCGGCTGCTCTTGTCTTGAAGGCGGCCAGCTGGGCCCCGAGTTCAGAACGCATGGTGGATGTGCTCACGCTTTGGGGAGGGTTTTCCGTGGGCTGCCGACCTCTCCCCCGAGGCTCTCTGCACCTGTGCTCTCCAGGTCTGAGTCAATCTGCTGTGTGTTCCGGGGACGGGCGGCATGCTTGGCAAGGCTCTGTGACCCCTCGTCCTTCGTGGGCTGCGGTCCCACCCGCGGCCCTCCCCATCCCCCTGCTCACACGCGTGCTTTCCTCCTGAGTTGGCCGCATTCTCTTCCGTGCAGGATGGGGGAACAGAGCAAGGGCAAAGCAGAAAACTCTGTATGGCCGCTAACAGCCTACACCACTGTGGGCAACACATCCTCTCTCTGGAGCTCCCTTTCCTCATTCATTCAACAGAGGCTGAGAGTATCTGCCCAACCAGAATTCACTGGTTGGTCGTAAGGACTAAGTGGTCGCAAAGAAGAATACTATTAGGAAGAAGTAAGCATACGCTCCGCCGAGAAGCTCTTGCCACCCTCTTCCCTGTTCACAGCCCCTGGGGGACGTGTAAAGCCAGCCAGCCTCCTGTATTTTAATCTTCTCTCTTCAACGGTAAAGAAAGCTGTCACCAGAGTGTCTCTATCAGCCTCCCCGTGCGTGTTACCAGGCGAATCGGAGTGGAAAACCAGCTCCTCCTCGCTAATAAATTTTGGAGGACCACAGTGAGGACCAGTAACACTTAATTCTGGACTGAAAAGTCACCAAAGATCTACAGGGACCACTGAAACACAGGGGTGCACTTTCTCCTCCAGTCACTGTGCAGACTCAGCAGAGCCCGGAGCCGAGAACCCGGCCCCCTCGGCAGTCCCGCGCCGCTTCCCTGATTTTCGCACAGGCTGCCAGCTCCCACCCCTCTTCAGCACCCCTCTGCGGCGTGCTGCAGTCACATGTGAGGACCCCGTGACTCTCAGGGTTGTCTGCGTCTGAGCTCAGGGATCTGTCCAGTTCCTCCAACTAGCGAACCCAGGCAGGTCACACTCCCCCAGCCACCTCCTCCCCGGACACTTAAGCACCCCCAGCCCCAGCAGGCTTCTCTGCTCCTACAGCACTCCCACGTACCCATGGACGGTCCCTTCTATGCTGCTGTCCATGACTAGTGACCGGCAATACCTTAAGGATGAGGGACATTTCTGTCATTCCACTTGTCCTCACCCAGTGTCCAGTGAACAGTGGGTATGATGGATGTTTTTGGAATAAAGGAAGAAGCAGAGGGAAAAAGACTTTTCTACAAGGGATGCTATCAAAGCATGTAGTGTGGGACAGTGGTCCTCCACAGGGGGTGCAATTGCGTCCTCCAAGAAACACGTGGCAATCACAGAGCACTTCTGGTTGTCACAGTGATGGGGATGCTACCAGCACACTACAGTGGACAGGACAACCCTCACAGTAGCATATTACCTGGCCCACGATATCAAGGATGTGAAGGTCGCGAAAACAGTTGTAGGGGATCAAGGGGAGGCATACAGAACTTTCTTTCTGGAATAATCATATACATATATATATATATTTGTAATAAAATATTTTAAATAATGTTATATATTTTACTCATCAAAATTTTTGTGCCCCTCACAAATAATCTACACCATCTCCTTGATTTCTTTCATCAGGATGACCTGCTTGAGCTACAGTTAGCAGATGAAGAAAGGAGGCCAGCGGTATAGGGCTAGCTCGTGGAACAGCCCAACAACTGGGAGTAGAGCCCAAGCTAGAATCCAGGTGCTCTCACCTCATTCACTATTCTCCCCACTTTATTACAGAGATTTTGGTCCTGAAGGCAAAGGAAGGTCTTAGAAACGTGGGCCATTAGGACTAGACAGGCATTCTGAAAGCCTCCAGCATCTCTTTTCATCTGGGAGGGGGGCTCCGGGAGAGAATCCGGCAGGTGGCAGGCACCAGGCTCTGAGGAACGAACTGCTCGAGTCGCAGCTGGCACCCAGCCCTTGACTCTCCTCTCCAGGGCCCCGGCACGCTGCCCCTGCCCTTCACACATAATCCAAGTCTTTCACGCACGCTGCCCTTCTAACAGCCTCTCTTCTTCTGGAGTCAGCTGGTAAACAGATGTCACACAGGGGGAATTCCTAACCACTTCTTGGAAATTGGGAGGAAAGGAAAAGAGTCAACAATCAGCAGGCTTCAAAGAAGGCTGACTCGGTGTTGTCTTCCTGACCTTTTCCAGCACAAGGCCCACCTGAGTGCGGGTCAAGCTTTATCAAATAAGAGGAACGGCCAAAGGGAGTTTGGATATTCACTCTGACAGAGTTGCCAAAAGAATTTATTTCCCAGAAAGACGTTATGCTAGGACCAAAAAAGGAAATCAGAATGCTGGGAATAAAGGGCTTTAAAAATTTAGAAATATATCTCCTCTGACCAGAAGATACAGCCTGTGTGCTGGCTCAGGGTGGTTGGAATAATGGGGTTACAGAGGTAAGTAAGAGACTGTTCTAAAGACTTAGGGCAGTATTCCAGGCAAGTAACAGAGTCTCAAACAAGGTGACAGAGGAAGAGAAAAGGGAGACCAAAATAACACCTTTCCAAGCAGACTCCATGAGACTTTGACAATAACTCGACATTGGGGAGTAAGGACAAGGGAAGAATCAAGGCTTATGCCATCCAATATGGTAGCCATCAGCCAACTACAAGTATGTGAATATAATTAGAATGACAATTCAGTTCCCCAGTCATAGTGGCCACATTCCAAAGCCCACAATAGCCGCACTTGACTTGTGGTTACCGCGCTAGACAATGCAGGTTATAGAACAGTCCCATCCAACACAGAAAGTTCTATTGGATAGCACTGGTTCAGAGCGACTCTCAGGCATGGTCAGTAACGAGCTGTCAGGAAGTGGTTATGCCATTTACTACATAAGAGACCAAAGACAGAGGAACCATTTTCGGGGGGGTGGGTAGGGACAAGGAGTCTGATTACGGACATTGCTGAATGTAACTCAACCAATGAAAATGCTGGAGGCATTCAGAAACTCCGGAATCTGGCAGAAACTGGAGATGAACAAAGACACTGAAGAGTCACTGCCATACAGACTTGGGTGGGGTCAACCATGTGGTCATGGACGGAGTTGGAAGATGATATCCAAGATAGAGGTAGAAGCAGAATCAGACTAGAGGAGTGGGGTAGGGGAAGATGAGTGGGTATGAATAAACCCGGAAGCTCAGTGGTAGAGGGGATGTGAGACACAGGACCATCTTCATGTCTCCTCACTCAACACGTCATCTGAGGCCAAGTGTCCCCAGTGGAAGACGTCTTCTCTGACCACTCCAGCTATCCTGCCACTTCTGAATTGAGACCCAGGTACACCTACATTTCATGACACACTTTTATGTGGTTCTCTGATTCAGGTGTGCATACTCCTCAACACCACTGTAAACCCCATGGGACGAGGGAACTGTACCCTCTCATCCTCTTGAATCCTTCTAGACAGCAGACAGGCAGAACCTGGTAAATGTCTGTTGGCTTGTATTCAGCAAGTAAACCATCTGTGAGGTGTGAGATTATTCGTCCAGTTGCAGACCTCCCCCCCCCCCCACACACACACCTTAAGGCTGTCCTCAGTCTCTTCCACCTGAACTTGTAAGGAAACATGAAGAGACCAGGCTTGATCAGCCTAACCCCGGCCGAGAGGCAGCTGGCCAATGCCCATGGAAGCACTTACTGGAAGGGGAGCTTCTCGTCATTCGGCTTGATGCAGCGCACGTAGTGTGGCGTCGTGGCATTCAGGGTCTCCATGAGCAGATGCAGGGAGGTGCGGAACTGGAGAGACAAGAGTCAGCACCTGGTTATTTTTCTCTAACATGCTGCAGATGTGTAATTAACCAAGAATCTCCTGCAGACTGGTGGGTTGCTGATACGGTTATTGTCGTTATGGATCCAGAAGGACAAGACAAAACACAGAGACCCGGGGTCAGATTCCACCTGACCCTCCTGCCTGCCTTGCTGTAGGTCCAGAATTAAGGCCCTCCCATGTCCTGCCATTAGGGCTGTTCAAACTCAATGGGGGGAGCCCAGTGGCTAACACATCTGACTTAGCACGGTAGATCAAATGAAATAAAAGGGGGGGGTCAGTGCTGGGAAATAGGACAGAAGTCATCACAGTGACTGGAGGCTGACTATTGGTAAACCAGAGGCCTGGGAGCCCCAATATCCAGTGCCTGGGCATCCTGGAAGTTGGGACAGTAATGTGAAATGTCCAGAAGAGGCAAGTCCAATACAATGGAAAGGTTGGTGGCTTGGTAGGGCTCGGCAGGCACTCCCTTTTCTTGGGAGAGACACTGGACATAGGCTCCCACAAAGACCCACAGAAGGGGCCTCAATTTTCCAAGTCCCCAGGCTTCTTTAACTCAACCTGCAGATTCTAGGACCCTCTTGTTTCTTCTACCAGGTGCCTATGATCCTACCAGGGGAATGAAATGCACTGGGGCTATACTCATCCCCTTTCTCTTTCTGGTCAGTTCTCTCTAGAGACGGTTTCACGTGTCCTCCTTCAAAGAGCACATACGGGCTGAGCTGGGGGCTGAGGCTGCTCTGGCCCCCTCTGGCCCCCTCTGACCCTGCAGCCGGCCTTCAACTACAGAGAAGCTGGCCTGGCCACACACATCCTGACCCAGTGTCCCGCCAGAGGCTGACCTGGTGGCCCACGGTTTTCTTGTGCTCCTTATTGGATGCTTTCAGGGGGGGTCTGGCAGAACGAATGTTGATCTTTGAAGACGAGCCCTTCCCAGATGTAGTAGCAGTGGGAATGGAGTCCTTGTCATCGTGAAACAAGTCAGCCACTAGTGGAAACTAGAAACAAACACAGGAAGAACACTGAACTCAAGATCTCTTGGACTTTCCAGATAGCTTTCTGGTCCATACCCAAGACAGCTAAAAACAAACATCCATACTCAGACTTGCGCACCAAAGTCCATAACCACATTATTCACAGCAGTCACAAAGTGGGAATAACACAAGTATCGATCAGCAGGTAAATGGACAGAATATGGCCGGCCCGTACCGTGGAATACTGCTCAGTGACCTAGAGGAATAAAGTACACAATGCCCCACAGCATGGATGGGATGAATCCTGGAGATATATCAAGTGAAAGAACCCAGACACAGAAGACCATGTTGTGCATGATTCCATTCACATGAAATGTCCGGGGAACAGAAAGGAGTTCAGCGGGAGCCAGGGGCTAGGGGAGAAGAAAGTGGAATGACTGCTAACAAGTATAGAGTCTCTTTTTGGAGTTATGCACGTTTTCTAGAATTTAGAATTTCTCCTCTCTGGTCATTCCAAGGGGCCCATCTCTCAAGGCCCAGCCCTACCTCCTCCATGGACTTTCCCTGGTCTTCTCCTCATGTCTCCATCATGCACTCAGGTACCAGCCAAGGTCTGTGCTGGGCTCTGAGCCCCATGCTTGCTGAGCCTACATATGGCCTCCTAGACTCCCCCTCGATGGAGGAGGAGGAAGGCCTGGGTAAGAATTAAAGGAGAACATCCACATAAGCATGTAGTAGTGTGCACAGCATATCACAGACACTTAAATATTGCCCAGTTCTATTATCTTTGCTGGGGGGATATACATGAAAAATCTGTCCACACAGTAGAAATTTTAAGCTACAGAGAAGACTCAGAATCATAGAACTTTAGAGCTGGAATATAAAGCATAAAGATCACCTCTTCAAGGGGCAGGTGAGGAAAGAGGAACTCAGGGAGCAGGGACCCTCCAGAATTCTGTTTCTATCTCCATTCCTCCCAGCACTGGCAACGGTGACCAGTATCAGCTCACCAGGGGCTGCTGACGAGTGACTGAGCCAGGGCCTGAAACCCCAGCCTCCAATGTCCAGGTCAGAGCCTGTTTTAATAGACAATGGTCTGGTCATTTACACCAGCAGTATGAAGAAACTGGAAATGCACTGGGTTTAAGATACGCTCTCTTGAGGCATCTGTTTATCCCACCCATCAGCTCATCATATGGGTTACAAAGCAGTTAAACAACTCTGTATGTGCACACACGGGCATACATGGAGTCAACACACGCTCTGGAAAGTTCCATTCGCACTCTGCACTTTTCGTTGATCACAAACACAGCAGTCATCAGAAGCTCCCAACTTCCATTTTTAAATTTTTAAAAATTTTTTAATAAACATATAATGTATTATTAGCCCCAGGGGTACAGGTCTGTGAATCGCCAGGTTTATACACTTCACAGCACTCACCACAGCACATACCCTCCCCAATGTCCAAAACCACACCACCCTCTCCTGTCCCCCTTCCCCCACCCCCCTCAGTTTGTTATGTGACATTAAGAGTCTCTTATGGTTTATCTCCCTCCCGATCCCATCTGGTTTCATTTATTCTTTTCCTATCCCCCAAACCCTCATGTTGCATCTCCATTTCCTCATATCAGGGAGATCATATGATAGCTGTCTTTCTCTGATTGGCTTATTTCATTAAGCATAATACCCTCTAGTTCCATCCATGTCAACGCAAATGGCAAGATTTCATTTCTTTTGGTGGCTGCATAGTATTCCATTGTAGATATATACCACATCTTCTTTATCCATTCATCTGCTGATGGACATCTAGGTTCTTTCCATAGGTTGGTTATTGTGAACATTGCTGCTATAAACATTTGGGTGCACGTGCCCCTTCGAATCACGACGTTTGTATCTTTAGGGTAAATACCCAGTAGTGCGATTGCTGGGTCGTAGGATAGCTCTATTTTTCAACTTTTTGAGGAACCTCCATGCTGTTTTCCAGAGTGGTTGCACCAGCTTGCATTCCCACCAACAGTGTAGGAGGAGGGTTCCCCTTTCTCTGCATCCTCGCCAGCATCTGTCATTTCCTGACTTGTTAATTTTAGCCATTCTGTCTGGTGTGAAGTAGTAGCTCTTTGTGGATTTGATTTGTATTTTCCTGATGCTGAGTGATGTGGAGCACTTTTTCATGTGTCTGTTGGCTATCTGGATGTCTTCTTTGCAGAAATGTCTGTTCATGTCCTCTGCCCATTTCTTGATTGGATTATTTGTTCTTTGGGTATTGAGTTTGCTAAGCTCTTTATAGGTTTTGGATACTAGCCCTTTATCTGATATGTCATTTACAAATATCTTCTCCCATTCTGTCAGTTATCTTTTGGTTTTGTTAACTATTTCTTTTGCTATGCAAAAGCTTTTGGTCTTGATAAAGGCCCAATAGTTCATGTTTGCTCTTGCTTCCCTTGCCTTTGGTGATGTTCCTAGGAAAAAGTTGCTGCGGCTGAGGTCAAAGAGGTTGCTGCCTGTGTTTTCCTCAAGGATTTCGATGGATTCCTGTCTCACATTGAGGTCCTTCATCCATTTTGAGTCTATTTTCATGTGTGGTGTAAGGAAATGGTCCAATTTCATTTTTCTGCATGTGGGTGTTCAATTTTCCCAACACTTTTTTTTTTTTTTTTTAATGCAGTGATCTACATGTAAATAAAGGTGGTGGTGGTTCTTTAACTCCACGGTCTGGGTTTGAAGTTCAGTCTAAAAGCACAGACTAATGACTGTAAGGCCAAGGATCGCCTTGGATAAGCGGCTCAAGTCCACCCTCACTGCTGGCTCCTCGGGGCTGACATTGGCTGGTGACACCACGAAAGCACTAGGAAAATCTACCATATTCCTGAGTAAGACACGCCCCCAAAATCCCTGTTGGAGGCCCTGGTCATCAGCCTGTGGCTTGGGAGGTCACCCAATGAGGTTAAAGACGTCTCCTAGAGGCAAGTGCCAAAAGGTGACGATTCGGTTCCTATTTCAGCATTTTGGAAACCAATCAACAACTTCCGTCCACACATGGTATTTCAAAATCATAAATGTTGTCCTTCTCTGGGGGGAAGTAATGTGGCTGTCAGAGGAATAAAGACGACTCAGAGAGGATTTTAAAAATCTATGGCTAAAATGGGCATGTGCCAACATTATAAAAATGATACATTTATCAACTCATCATTTCCATGTACTTTCAAAGAACAGGAAGTAAATATTAGGTCCCTGAATGTCAAGCAACTAGATGGACTTGGTTGCTCATTTACTCAACAACACTTAACTGACTGCCACACATCCCACAGAGAAATACTGTGCTCGGAGCTGGGGACATAAATATGAGCAAAAACAAACAGAGCCTCTTAGGTATCATGGAGTTTATGATCTAGCATGGAAGGTGAACTCTCACCAATTAACCCCATAATGAAAAGCCAAATGACAGAAGATAATTTCCTCAAGGAAATAAACAGATGCACATGACTGAATGAGGACCCTGGGGTAGCAATCAGGAAAGACTTCTCTTAGGAAGGGATGTTTGAGCTGGTGGGTCATTGGAAGGGGGGTGGTTAGGAAAGCACGTTAGCAAGTATCTGCATCTTCAGGGAGCTAATTTGAAGGCACTACAGCTTTGGTACACACCCTGAGGGGGAAGCATGAAAGCCCAGCTTGTGCAAAATCCTCTTTATCGTAAAGGCAATGTGAAGCCATTAAAGGTGTTTTCGGTGTGCCTGTGTGTGCAGGGCAGGCGGGGGGTGGTTTAAATAATAGCAGCTAACATTTATGGAGCACTTAGAATGCACCAAGCATAAAATTCATTCAGTTCTCCCAAAGACCACTTGGTAGGCCATCCCCTTTTACAGATGGGGAAACAGAGGCTCAGAGCCCTAGATCACAGAGCCGGTCAGCAGCAAAGCGAAGATTTGCACCCAGACAGCCTGGTCCCACAGCCCACGCAATGGAGGGTCACAGAAGGGAGCAACGATCAGGGATCTTTCAGGGAAGATCGCGACAGGAGCAGCACGACCGAGCGAAGTCCGCCGCACAGGAAGCTCTGGGGTACAGCAGTATAGAGAAGAGCCCGCAACCTAGCAGGTCTCTGGAAGGTATGGTGCTATGGGGCCCACACTGAGCGAGGGTCATAAGACATTTTAGATCCAACTCTGCCACTGAATTAGCTGTGTGGCCCGTGGAAAGCTCCTAACCTTACTAGATTTAAAATTTCTCATCTGTAAAAATGAGGGAATTGAATAAGAGGATTCCTTTAAGTTTGATCTGGACTCCTGCATTTTCTCCTATCTGTAATCGCTCCCTGTTCGTAGATGCCCTCCCTTCAACACACAGCTAGGTTCAAGTTCCTTCCATGCGGGACCACCTCCTGGTCCAGCCGATCTCCCTGTGCCACGTCCCCCGCCTCCCCACTCCGGCCATCTCAGGCAAGGCGTCCGCGAACGCCACCTGGATCAACCCTTCCCGACCCCTCCCCGACCCAACATGCCATGTTCTGCCCCCACACTGCCTAAACCCGCCCTGAGAGTGCCTTCTGGGGACCGACCCTACTTGCCGGATCCAGTGGCTGCAAGTGGTCCAGCTTCACTCGCGGTCCAACTTCTGGTTGCTGAAGGACCCAAGTCCCTCCTCAGAGGCCCTCCTCCCCGACCGGGCAGCTCTGCTTCCCTTCCCTCCCACAGCTCTCTCCCGGCCGCTCCCACGGGCCCATCTTCCTGCCCATCTCCCCGCAGTGCTGCTGTCTCCCAGCACAGCATCTTTGCCATGGATCTTTTCTAACCCTTCTTCCCTGCACCGTCTCCTTCACACCTGTGGCTTCCACCACCCCCTTCAAGCCGGTCCCTCTAGTCTTGCTGTTCTTCCATAACCAATGATCTGCTCCGTGCCTTCCTCCCTGTGTGAGTTCCACTGGAATCTCCAAATCTGACACGGCCTACACAGCCCTCACCTCCCAGCTGCCCAAATTTGTATTAGAGAGCTTGCCAACACCCTACTTCTTATCCCCACATCCCCAGGTTCTGCCCACGGTCAAGTTCCAGGAGTCCTGAATCACCAGAACGCCGCTGCCCCAGCTCAGGCCTTCCCGAACTCTCCCAGACCACTGCGTGTGCTTAGAACCTGAGGGTCCAGCTCCAGACACACCTTCGTCCCAATGTAGCCTACGCGCCAGCCAGAGTCTTCTCCAAACACAAACTTATCCAGCCACTCCTTGTGTAAAGAAAGACTCGTGGATCCTCCCGGTGTGGGGCAGAGAGCCACCATCACAAATAGTGAGTGAGAACACGGGGAGCGGCAGAAACAGGAGTGAGTGGGAGGCAGGGAGAGATGGCCCGGGCACAGGAGGGATGGGGGACTGATGGCAGAGGCACACACGAGAAGGGTCAAGTGCCCAGACTGCAGCTGAGAAACTCCCCCAGGGGAAGAACCAGAGGCTCAAGGCAGGTTCGCATTTTAAAGACCATGATTCATCCAGTCTGTGGTGTCTAAACACAATGCTGACTAAATTGTAATTCACTTACTTTCTGAAATGGATTTCTAAGACATCTGAGTCAAGGGTAGAAGTTACCACATGCACGATGATACTGTTTCGGGAGTCTAATTTACAGAAATCATTAGTGGTGGCTTCTTCTTTGAAAAATCTATTAACTTCTAAGGTCAAGAGAATGTATTAAAGCCACACACGGAACTTTGAAATCAGGTTCAACAGTAAGACGACTTTTAAATGGAAGCCCCTTTCTCTTGCTTCCATCACACATTCCTCCCTGGGCCCCACGCTAGAATGTGGGAAAGAACATGGCCAAGGTGTAGTCTGGAGAACTTGCGTTTTATCTTAGAAGTGAGGTTTTAATTCTAGGTCTCGGCTATTGAGATGGTGTTTGGAAATGGCAGGATATCTGGGGTGAAGAGGGAGAGGACTTGGTTGAGACCTCACCTCGAAGAAAAGCAGTAAAAAGAACAGTCAGGAAATACTGATGACTGTACCATCCTACCCTCCATCCAGCCACTGGGACATGGCGCCTGGTCTAGACAGGGACCTCCTGGTCTCAGCAGGGTCCCAACCATAAACTAACCTCAAGTCTCAAGGAAACGTAGTCACACCCAGTTCCTGCTGGACTAACAATTCCTGCAGAAGAATGAGCATTCGAGAATGTTTTTATTCTTTCACTAACTCCAGTTACGCTTCCAAGGCACTGGGAAGTCTGTCTCTGAGCTGAGGGACCAGGAACGCAACGACTCCAGCTCATCTGGGGGCAGCATCCCTGGCAAGCAGCATCCACGGGGCCTTTCTGAGAATCTGTCCCCTCCAACCATGAAGACACTCAGACAATACCTCCAGACTAACCAAGCCCTTGCCTGACACTGCTGGTCACGTACTTCCAAATGTCCAGTGATAATGGCTTTGGTACTCTCTGCTAGTCAGGGCTAGAGCTAAATTTTTAAAAGCCCGAGGCAAACCTATTTGAAGAGGGATTAAGACAAGTATGAAAATGCTTTGTGAAGACCATGCAACAGTTGAAGAGAAATGTCCATTACAGCTGTATACATAGCTGTTACCTTGGAAATCATGCCCTTTCACTTCTGTAGGAATATAAGACACCTTTCCTGTAAAACAGACGCATAAAAGCAAATAAAGACATGCTCAAAAAAACCATTTGATTGGAATCTCTTGGCCAGAATCTTATCCATGAAACCTCGCTGCACACCTACTAAAAAATACACTTTCTTTTTGGGGTGGTTTTCACATAAGCACTGCTGCCCTTTGGGGAAAAAAGCTCCAATTTTTAGTTACAAAATATTTTGTTTAAAGGGGTTTTAAATGGGCTTTGGAGGAAAAGTCTCAGCACTTCTTTTTTTGTTTCAAATGGGCTTTGGAGGAAAAGTCTCAGCACTTCTTTTTTTGTTGTTAAAGACAAAATTGGACCTTCCCGTACTGGAAAGGGGATGATACAGTTTTATCGACTAAAGAGTTCTCTCTTCCCTACTGACTTCTAAATACAATCAGAAGCTTTTTAACTACCAGCGCCGACTCATCTTAAACAGGAAGCACTTCGAATGCCCTTGAAAGTGTTATGCTGTGTGTCAATTATATCTTCAAGCGGTTCTATGAAAAATAGGTTCAAAAATACTTTTTAAATGGAAGTAGGCTGAACGGCGACATGTTAGTTTCAGGTGTGCACAATGAGGATGCAACAATTCTACGCGTTACTCAGTGTTCGACATGCTAAGTGTCTCCCTGATCCTTTACTTCTTCCCTCCCCGTGCCCACCCGCGGAAGAGAGGGGATATCTGCAAGCGATGGGGAACTCAACATCAAAAATAATCGATTTAAAAAACTTAAAGATTCAGAGAGCTTGAACAGACAACTTCCCAAAGACGATGCACAGATGGTAAAGGGACACATGAAAAGATGCTCAGTATCACCTCTCGTCAGGGAACTGCAAATCAAAACCACAAGGAGGTATCACCTTCCGTGAGAATGGCTAAAATAAAAAAACCCAAGAAATAACAAGGGCTGGCGAGGACGACGACTTGACAAAAGGGAGCCCTCACGGGCTGTTGGAGGGAATGCAAATTGGTGCAGCCACTGTGGAAAACAGTACGGAGGTTCCTCAACAAATTAAAGTTACCACAAGATGTAGTCATTCCGCTGCCGAGTATCTACCCATAGAAAATGAAAACATGAATTTGGGAAAAAAATACTTTTTAAAAAAGCAGATGTATTTGCTCAAAATGGAATGTGTCTGTAACCTGTAAGAAACTTAGGGGTGTGGAAACAGACACATGTACAGTGTCGTTCCCTGAGGAGCAGAGGTCGAGCCAAAGTGGTAGAAAGGAGACCCAGAGCACACAGCCCCGGGCCTTGTCTGAGGTACACCACTGCCAACTCTTGGACCTCAGGGATTGCCACGGCCCAGAGTAGGTGGCCTTGGCCCAATATGGTCTCGTTGACCTCTGTACCATATCGGTCTCGAGCTCCCGTCTGCTGGGATGAGTGAGGAGCCGGCCTCGGGACTGCCGGCCTGGGAAACAGCACCCGGGATGGCCCTGGCTGCCCAAGGCTTACAGAAAAACCCATCGGTGTGGCTCTGGCACCGGAAATCTTAAATATGTGCTCCTTTAGGATTTTTTTTTTTTTTTTTTTTTTTTTTTTTACAAAATACTGTTTTTTTAATAATAAACACTGGGACCGAGAAACCTCCACTTCTAGTAGCTAAAACAAATCAGTCTGTTAAGGACTTAAAGTAGTGCTTTAAAGAGGCATTTCCCAAGTCTCTATTTATAGCTCTCCAGTAGCTGAGAAAGCAATTAGCCACATTATAACCTCTTAGGCGGTATAACTGGCTTTACTAATTGCATTCTCATTAACACTGTTTTATTTCACTGCTCTTGGTGGGAGGGCTTTAAACATCCCTCTGGCTGGTAGGCTACATGGGAGTCTTCCGGCCCATCCTGCTTAATTATTCATAATGATTTCTTAATTTCTTATCAGGGGTGCCACACGAAAGAAAAAAGCTAGCAGGTGTCCCATAAAATAAAAAAGCTCTAAATAAAATTATGGATTTACATATGGGATTTCAGATTTATCTACGCTCAGAGAGATGGAAAGTAACACAAGAAATGGGGCACTAACTCCATGCCACAGAGCCTTACATGTCTCTAGGTCTTTATTTTACACGCTCTAACACAGAGTTGGAAACATAAACCTCATAAGACTTCTATAAAAACAAAGTTTTAGAGATGACAGGGGCTCAGGGAACAAAACTTCAAAAACGCCACCATGACAGGTGCGGCCAGACATGTCCACCTGTCCAGAGAATTTAAAGCACAGGGAGAACCACTCTTTGATGCGTAGCTGCAGTCTGGTCGGGCCCATTTGCAGGTTTATAGGGACCCAGTTTCGAGCTTTGCTTTCTGCTTTCTGGGATGTCCGCAGTGGGCAGATGGCAGAGAGTTCTTAGCCCTCCCCCCCACCCGCTAGGGTCTGATAGACCTGGAAGCCCCTCCTGGCTAACCTTGAATGCTGTGAGGTGCTGGGAGGGGGCTGAAGGTTGGCATCAAGGTCACCGGTTCTTTAGAAAGATTAGTTGGTAAAGGGGAAAGCTAGAGTGTAGCAGGTGGGTAGGGAACGATTGTTAGTTATCTTTTAAGGGTAGATCCCAGACCTACCTTATACTCCTTATTTGGGAATACCGAGACTTTTGATGTGCATACTCTTTGAACCATCCACCTCACTTCTAAAAATTTACCTGATTGGTGTAATTGCACAAAGATGTATGCAAAGAGCATCTGTTGCGGCATTATTTCAATGAGCAAAACATCAAATGTTTAAAAAAGAGAAGAGACACATGGTCATGTGGGAAGACAGCAAAGATGTAAGTGGAAAGTCAGAACTGTGTATAATGTGATTCATTTCAGCTGTACCAGTTTGTGTACATATGCAGAATGGCACCTGATGAAAAGGTGGGCCAACGAATAGCAGAGAATGCTTTCAAGCTATTTAATTGTTGAATGTATACTGCATTTCTAATAAAAACCCAGTCTCCCCAACCTAAAATTACAGCCCCTGTACAGAAAAGAACTAACACAGCAAGCTTGAGACGATTACCCTTGGAAAGGCCTGCTTGTAAGGCTGACCCCTGGCTGGGTTCTGGGAACTTGGATTTGCGGGGGGAGAGGGGGTTCACCACACTCTGGTAAGAATGGGTCACTGGGTCTGAATGGTTTATGAAAACAATTTGGTTTATGTTGAACACCTGCTTCCTTCTGGGAGTCTGGAATTTCGGGACATGCTAGGTAAAGATTACCTGTGTAACTGACTCCCAGTAAAAAGGTCTGAGCCTTAGCTCAGACAAGCTGCCCTGGCTGATATGTCACATGACCACACACCAGGTGCCACTGGGCAAGGCCTCCTGCGAGCATGGGCCTGGTTTCCCCTGGACTTTACCCCACTCACTGCTCCATATCCTTTTGGTCTAAGTCATCACAGCCTCAAGTATAACTATCTGCTGAGTTCTGGGAATCATCTTCTTAAATAACTGAATTTGGGGGTGGCCACGGGAACTCCCAAATAATTTTTTTTTATACCACCTTCTTGATCTTCATGGCATTACCAAAATTCATAATTAAACTACCTTTTTCACTGGACTATAAGAACCATGAGGTTAACTATATGTATTCGCTAACACTACATAACACATAAATACCCACTAAAGGGAGTAAAATGTCAGTTAATAAAAGATGATCTGCTGGAGAGATGCCTCTTACTTTTCAAGATCCCCGAGAGACACTCAAAACAAAAATCAGTACACCGGCAGAACCCAACTCTGTACTTAAATGGAAAGTACCAGACTCTCTCCCTGCCACCCACCCCTCACTTGTGCTTCTGAGAGAAACATGAAGTTTCTCAGCCTCTGAGGCCACTGTGTCACTAACAGGAGGCCAGAGGGCTCTAAGCCTCTAAGAAGCAATGGCGCATCGTGCTCCAGGAGCTGGTGCCACCCACTTCCTCTCTCCTTGTGGCTTCTGCCTCCTCGGTCCCCACCTCCCCTTGCAAAGAATGGAAAAGTCCTATAACCCACCATGGATGACAGTGTCATGACTTGGCAACCTGAGAGGTTAATCTTGCATTGAATTTCAAAGTGAGGTTCACATTCATCCGGATTTCCCTCCAGGACGACTCATTCCCAGAGGCTGCACTCTCCAGAGGACCCTGGGCAGAAGGGTCTGCCCTGAGCCGGTTATGACCGTGGGCAGAGGGGTCTGCCCTGAGCCGGTTACGTGTCTATACTGGGCTACACTCACCCTTCTGTCCTTGGGTCTGTTTTGCCGGGTGTATTTTCTCCATTCCCGCACCTTGCCCTGTTACATTCATCTGAAGCTTATCACCGAGAGCCATTAATCTGCAATTTCTAGCGTTATCAGGCCCCTGCAGCCAGTTCAGGGGCAGGAGGTCCAGAGAAAGCCTCCCAAACCCTGAAGAGTCCCTTTCTGGGTTTTCTCCAAAGGGCTGCAGCTGGCCCCTGGGAATCGTGGTGCCCAGACTACCCGCTCCCCAGCTGCCGGGCCCTCTCCCCACGCCTCCCGACTTTTCAGCGACCATGTGATTATGAGCCGATTATGAGCCGGTCACAGCCCACGAGGATGTGAGCACCCGCAGGGGAGAACTGGTCTCATCCACCTTTGAGCGATGCCGGCTGGGTGTGGGGCAGGGCCTCACAACGCAGGCACTTACTCTGTGCCTAGGTCAGTCAGTGCCTCGTGTCCTCTGCCGGTAGAATGGACACAGTACTTGCCATCTTTCTGTTACGCTCATGAGAAGGAAATAAATTCTAGAGATAAACCTGTTTTGGAATGTTAGCTAGTAAGTGTCCCTCACATCCCATCCTCTGTTCCACTGAATTTTTTGCTTATGGGAGGCCCTGTGGGGACCGCACAGAAATGAAGTGCGTGGACAGCAGGATTGGAGGTGTCTGAGTTATCTGCCCACCTGCAGGGAAGAGAGGTGACAAATGACACAACGGCTGCAGTGACGGTTTCCTTGCCACACCTGCTGCGGTCTCCCCTCCTGACGGCCACCTCACTCCGCGTCCCCCGCCCCTCACGCGTCCTCCTTTCCCAGTCACCCTGTCCTTCACCATCTTCTGCTCTCTCCCTCCACTGGGCCAGCCTCAACCGTCTTCAGATGGAAATAACCCACAAGCCCCCTCACAGGCGCCCTGCCTGGCATCTCTGCCTTGCCGCATGCTCCAGATTGGGGCCGACACCCCCGCGCCCAGTCCTGCTGGGTCCTGCTGTGGGCGTCCCTGCTCCAGCACCCCTGCTCTGGTCCCCTTTACCTTGCTGGCCTTCAGGATGTTGATCTGCTCTTCATACACTGTGTCTCTGTTTTTCTCCAGAAAACCATCTGAGAGGTACTCCACCTGGGGCCCCAGAGGGAAACAGAAACAGGGGTCAAGTGCTTCAGCCCGACCGGGCACCTCCCACAGCTACTTGAGAACCTGAGACATTTCAGCTCACCCCTCTGTGTTTTCTGACGAGTGGTGAGTAGCTGGTAAACCCACAGTTGTTCCCATTTAAAACGCAGACCCAAGATGTGATCCAGGATTTATACAGAGGAAGTTGAGTATTCATTTTGTGGAAAAATATTGTTTTAAAAAAAAAACATTTAAAAAAAAACATTGTTTTAAAAAATTCCCATAAGAGGACCTAAGGCCTAGTTTGGGTGTTGAAAGGGCCATCAAATTAGAATCTGCATTGTGGGGGGATGCCTGGGTGGCTCAGTCGGTTAAGCAGCTGCCTTCAGCTCAGGTCATGATCTCAGGGTCCTGAGATTGAGTCCCACATCAGGCTCCTTGCTCCGCAGGGAGCCTGCTTCTCCCTCTGTCTCTACCTGCTACTCTGCCTGCCTGTACTCTTTATTTCTCTGACAAATAAATAAATAAAATCTTTAAAAAAAAAAAAAAAAGAACCTGCATTTTGTCTTTGAAGAATTTAATTTGAGAGAGTGCACACATGTAAGTGTGTGTACAGAGCAGGAGACAGATAGAAAATCTTAGAGCCCTCGCTGAGCACAGTCTGAGGCGGGGCTCGATATCACAGCCCTGAGACCATGACCTGAGCCAAAACCGTGAGTCAGATGCTTAACTGGCTGAGCCACCAAGATGCCCCTGGAGTCTGCATTTTAGGGTGACCCCAGTGACTTATGTGCAGATTACTATTTGGAAAGCAAAGGCTAGGGCAAGCAGAACAGAAATCGATGTAGGAAAATTCTGTGTACACCAGGTGTGGGAAAGGAGCCACCCAAAGAAGAGCGCCATTCTGTTCTCATGCCTTCCTTCTCCCTCCGGGGTAGATTCACGACTGTTTTATGGGCTCCTGTCCTCCCAGGAGAGAGACGCTCAACAAATGTTTGTCAGCCACATGGCTGGTGAGCTGCAGTCCCTCCCCCCCCAGCACCTGGGGCTCTGCCAATGTAATGACAGTTTGATGTATTACAGAGGGGGCTGGGGAAGGAAAGAGAAGGTAGACAAAGACCCTAAGAGTCTCAGGTCACTTGAATTCAAAAGATCCCACATTCTCTTAGCCTTGAGTCCCTGTAGGGTAGGGCTCACAGCACACCCAAGCCCACGAAGAAACTCACCTTGTCAGCAAAGTGGACGACAATGAAGGCCGTGTTGGACATGCGGGGTTTCTGGAAGTGTTGGCTGCCAGAGTGCCGGTCATAGAGCTTCTGGGCCCAATTCTGGTCAGTTCCTTTGGGGACCTGCAGAAACATGTAAGAGGACAGAGTGCTCTGTGAAGAGGAAAAAGCAAGCAGAGAGCTGTGGCAGAGGGAGATGGAGTCCACCAGTAAGTCGATCTCACAGGGGCCAGACCCCAGCTGGACAAGGAAATCAAGTTCTGGCCACGAACGCTTTGGATCCCGCATGGCCTTCTCTCAACACGCCAGGTGGGTTGGCTCCAGTGGTGTCCCCAGGAGTGCACTTAGCCTCAAAGAATCTTCTGGTCGAGATGCTGATAGGCATAGGGGAGCATCAGTTTGGAGCCCGAGGTCGCAGGAGCAGCATCAGAACAGTTCTGAAGATGTGGCTTCCCCTAGCTGGGCCAGTGGCCCCAGTGTCATGACAGTGCCATGCCCACCCCTAGCGCCGCGCTCCCGCTCACTCGGCCCAGTGCGTGCAGCAGGAACGCCCGTCCTCTCTGGCTCATCGAACCACCACTGTCTGGGCTCAGCTCAAGCCCGCCCTCCTCTCTGAAGCCTTCCCTGGCTACTCTTGATCTCACCTGGGAATGCCTCACGATTATGCTCTTACACATACACTAATGCAGTCCATCACTGGGTTTTGTGCATCACTTTGCCGCTACAAATTGTAAGCTTGATGGGCTCAAGGAGGGTGCCTTACTGTTTTTTACCTGCCCCTCAAAGCACTTGGAATTGGGTTTCAGGCACACACTGGGTATTAAGATCTAGTAAATGAGCTATGCAACACTTTCTCCACCATCCTCAAGTTTATATATTTTTTAAAGATTTTGTTTATTTGTCAGAGAGAAAGCACAAGCAGGAGAAGCAGCAGGCAGAGGGGGAAGCAGGCTCCCCGCCGAGCAAGGAGCCCGACTGTGGGACTCGATCCCAGGATCATGATCCGAGCCGAAGGCAGATGCCCAACCAACTGAGCCCCCCAGGCGTCCCAAGTTTAAATTCAGAAGTTTCATGACAGTAAGTATTCTGGGGCAGCCCCTTTCAGTATCTTCCAGGCTGGCTTCAGAATGGAAACAGCATCGGGGTGCCTGTGGGGCTCACAGTCGTTAAGTGTCTGTCTTCAGCTCAGGTCATGATCCCAGGGTCCTGGGATCGAGCCTCACATTGGGCTCCCTGCTCGTCAGGAAGCTTGTTTTTCCCTCTCCTACTCTCCCTGCTTGTGTTCTCTCTCTCCCTATGTCTCTCTCTCTGTGAAATAAATAAATAAAATCTTTAAAAAAAAAAAATAGTGAAACAGTATCTTGTTTTGTTGAAAATATAACACAGAGTCACTGTAGCCACCATTCGATTGTCCAGGATGATAGCGGGTGGTGTGTCTGCCACTATCATCCCTGAAGGCCACTGCGCACACCCACTCCTCACTTACAGCTCACAGCTGGGCCTGGCCTCCATTCCTTTACCTGGTAAATGTGGGTTGACCCTTATACCAGCCATTTAAAAAGGGTTTTATTTAGTAAACTAACAAAATAAGTGGCATAAGAAAAATGCCTACATGCTTAAGCACAAATTTCTCAGATAGTAAGTAAGCAACCAGATTCTTCTCCATATTCAATTTAGTGTGACCATTATTGGATACCCAGTGCCAAGTGCTGTAGGTAATTCAAGAAAAGAAAACTTTCTCTTGATAGAAGCTATTAATTGTGTTGAGCAGACAAAATACATTGGATTCGGCACTTTTAATACACTGTTTTGGGCACCTGTGTGGCTCAGGGGGGTTAAAGCCTCTGTCTTAAGCTCAGGTCATAATCCCAAGGTCCTGGAATCGAGCACCAGATCGGGCTCTCTGCTCAGCAGGGAGCCTGCTTCCTCTTCTCTCTCTGCCTGCCTCTCTGCCTACTTGAGATCTCTGTCAAATAAATAAATAAAATCTTAAAAAAAAAATACACTGTTTTATATTGGTCTTCAAGCATCCCGGGTTTAGAAACACCAGGTACAGGGGAAGGAACAGGTCCGCAGAGCAGGGCTACAGGAGGCGAGGCCGAGGGACAGGGACCCAGTGGATCCACAAGTGGCAGGACTGGGACAGACAGAACAGGAAGGGTAAGATGTGAAGACAAGACTCACTTAGGTCAACAAATTTGCCAGCATCAAAATCATCTTGACTTGACAATGAGAAACCAGACTTCTCTTAGTAGACTGACTCTGTAATCCTACATCTTCCCTAATTCAGCCTGGCATGCATCAGTGACCAAAGCAGGAAAACAACATGTTCACACATTTCTTAACCACCACCCTCAATGAAATGTAAGGGCCAACAGAATTAACAATTAAGATTCTCAGATAATACCAAGAGTGAATGCCCATGGCACTTACCATTGATCAGTTTTCTATACATTTTAGATGCATAGACTCATTTAATCATCACAAGATTCCTATCAGCTAGGTACTATGTTTATACAATTTTACAGATGAAGAAATGGACACAGAGAGGTTAGGTAACTTGCCCAAGGTCACACAGCTGGGAAGCAGCAGAGCTGGGGTTCAAACTGGGCCAGGTTGACTCCAGAGCAAATGCTTCCCGCTACTGTGCTTTCCTGCCTGACAACAGAGAATCAAAAGCAGCCACGAAGATGGGGTTAGATGGAAGGCACTTATCTCCAAAAATGATTTGAAACAAGCACAGAAGAAAGCAAATCTTATGTTTTGATAAAATCTGGGTTGTGGGATCAGTAGCTCTGGAATGTTCTGAATCAAATCCTTTAGAAAATACTACATGTGGCTTCATGCAAGTGGCCTTCCTCTCTTCTCAAAATAACATGAAGAGCCTGGATCCTAGCTCTGTCCTCATCTACGTGAGGACAGTCCCTCAGAGACCCAGTCCCCCTGACCTGCAGGGTTGGCCACTGGTCAGATCAAAAGTACAGGTTTGAATGCATAGGAAATGTCCAGAATAGACCAATCTTTAAAGACATTAAATAGATGAGAGTCTGCTTTGGGTGGTGGAGGGGGGTCTGGGTGGTGGGGGTTGGGGAAGTGACTATGGGGGAGGGAAGAGTGACTAGCAGTGGGTTCTGCTACTGGGGCACAACTCTTAACAGACGGCCAACCAGAGGTTGTGTATTTTAAATGAGTGAATTTTATGGTATGTTAATTGCATTTCAATAAAGCTGTTAAAATGCATTAATGCATTTAATGATTTTACTCTTTGATATTGAAACTATAAAATTTAAAAAAATAAGGAAGAGGGAAGAAGGTGAGTCCTCAGGCTCCCCTAGCCCCTCTCCCCCATCAGCCTGCATTTCAAGCCCAGGGGCTAGGGTGCTTGCTGGCAGCTGGGGGCAGAGACAGGCTCCTTCCTCTGCTCCTGGCTGCCATCCCCAGTGCCGGTTCCAGGATTTTACTTTTCCATCTTCACAAAATGCCCCTCTGTGTGCTCAGCAAAACACTGAGTTGGGCCGAGTCCACAGGTCAACTCCTCTTTTCTTCATCAAGTCCTGCTGGGCACTTAGTACCATTCAAAAAAAAGTACCGTGCCAAATAAATAAATAAATAAATAACCATCCATCACGTTTACTGAGAGATGCTACCTCTGCAGATGAGGACACTGTGCCCAGATAGAACCGGGAGCTGGCCTCAATGACCCCCATCTTTTCATGGTCTTTGACCTTCCCTGTCGGCAGGACAGCCATTCCCCTGCTTCCTGCCCTCTCCACCAGCCCCCAGGCTGCCGCCTCCTGAACAGGACTCATAATCATCTTCATGGGGAAGCAGAGGAGCCAACCAAGCAGGACCCGGAAACAGAGCATCCACACGGCCCCGCCCCCCCACCTCCCGTTGGAGGGAGCGCTTCTCCCCACCAGCGTCCTGTGCACTCACCGGCTGGCCTCCTGCAGCCATGGCCTGGGGAGGGGGTTGTCAAACTTACTGCCTCTGCTGCCTCATCTCATCCTCCCCACGAAGTCGCAGAAGCCAGGCTGCTGCCCGGACAGCTCCCTGACCAAATTCTCTAACCCACAGGCTTGCTGCCAGAGGCAGGGCCCTGTGACCCTCTCTGTGCCCTCCTGCAAGTCTTTTGTCTTCCCCGCCTGGACAAAGGAGAGCAGGATGCCTCCCTGCTCCCCTCTCTCCTGTCTCGCCAGCGACATCTGTAAGAAGTGATCACACCTGTCCCTGCCTCCCAGTCCTGCATCTGTAGAGCCTTCAGAGTCCAGTCCAAATGCCCTCTCTGGACAGAGCCTCCCATTCTGATCGTTCTCACTTTCCAGTGGCACCTGCCACCACCACGGGGTCTGGACAGGTCGGACCACTTCAAGTTCTCCCAATGTGACACTCCTTTGACCCAGAAGGCCACCTCACTCCCAACGTCTCTTCATCATTAGCCCTTTGGGGGCTGCTTCTCCCCACACAGTCACCTCCTCCTGAATGTTCCCACCCTGTCACTGTGGTGATGACTGCAGCCCTGGCCTGACCCCTTGAGGTGCTGTGTGAAGGGCAGAGACTCGGTGGCAGGAACAAGGGCTTCAGTGGGCAGGTGGACGAGCAGAGGTGGGAAGGCCCCTTCACCTCCCTTCCTCTCCGGTTTTGACCTGTTCGCAAACATGCAGGACAAGGAGAGCTCAGGGGCAACAAAGCACGAACCCTTGAGCTTAACACTGAGCGAGCTCTCCTGAGAGCAGGCTGGCCCCAGGTGAGAAGCAGGGGGCCTTCAGGATGCCATCCCTCCACTGCCTCAACAGGGAGTTACGGAAGATCTGCCTTTGCCAGCTTTTTAGGCCAGGCCCCGAAAACGGAAGAACCCCACTCCCCAGAGCAGAGCCTGCTTCTGGCCTCAGGACTGCCCTCGAGTCCCCAGACTGAGTGCCTCTGTGGTGTTACTTGCAAGCACTGCTTCCAGGGGTCAAAGCATCACTTTCAGAAAATTCCTGCTGATGCGAGCATGTCACTTACAAGGAAACACGCTTCAATTGACCTGTCCTATCCCATCAGCCCCAACTCATTGCTCCCCCAGAAGAGGGAGGGCAGGGAATGCCGCTCCAAATATGGCCTATATCGTGCCCCAAAGCAGCCTTAGAGAGCAGTGGGCACGGGAGAGTTTTAAGAGTAGCCTGGAAAGAAACACCAGCTGCAAGCAGACCCCTGTGTCCTCCCCCTGGTTACTGATGGAGCGGCCTGGGACGGACGGACCACAGATCAGGATTGTAAGAAGGCTCTTCCCCTGAGGGAGCCCTGGGGGACTTCAGTCACTCCGTGAACACCCCTGTGGCTGCAGGCACCCATCTCGGGCTCTGGGGGGAGCCACCCCTGTGCTGCTCCTATAAATCCATGGTCACCCCCCCCCCAATTTCTAATTTAAATGCCAGCCCACTGGCTCTGCCTGCCGCTGTGTGTCTTCTCCAGGAAAAGCGATTTCCCAGTGGCCGCTTTTAGAGCAGGAGTCTAATCCTTCATGTGGCTTTGTGTCCTGTCACATGGGGGTCACGGGGCAATCCCATTCTTTCTCATTCTGTGGCGTGTGTCTGAGCGGCAGTGGAGGGGAGGGACGTGGTCTGAGGCAGCTCCACTGTTCCACGGGATGGTCCCTGAGGGACGCCGTGTCACTGGGGTGCAGCCAGCTCCGGGGGGACTCCCTCCCCCGCTCAGGCTCACAGCCAGTGGTGCTGCCAAAGGGTGCAGCAGGCCCCCAGCCCCCGTTTTGTGGAGTTGGGTGTATGACGGTAGGCTCTCCCTACAGCAAAACACACCCTGTCAAGGCACACGAGGCCCGTGAGTTCTGACAAAGGCACCACCTTTCGGTTCACCCACTGCCTGCTCACGTCAGGCTGCACTGAAGCACTTACCTCAGCAGGGAGGGGAGGGGGGAAGCTTTCCACACCGGGACTTTGTACTCCTCCTTAAAGAGGTGCTTGTCTTGCCCGCCCTGCTCCTCCCCACCCGTGTCCTCAGCCACCACAGAGTTTCACCAAGTCCCGCTGGCAGGAGTGACACCCCCTCAACACCAGCTGGACCGACCGGAAATCCGGGTTCTCCTCAGACCTGCCCCTCTGAGGAGCCCCGGGCACAGGGAAGCAAGGAGACCTAACAGAACGGCCCTCTTTCTGCATTGCCATCACTAACCCCTTCCCTTGATTCTGCTCGGGTCTTGCTCTGTGGCCCTTGGGCTGTGGTCCAAGCCTCTTCCAGCCTGCTCTGGGCCCAGGGGGCACTGGGCCTTGCCCACAGCCCTTCTGCCCCCCACCCCCACCCCCACCCTCAGAGCACAGTCCTGTTCCTCTCCACCCCTACTGGCCAGTACGGAAAACGCTTCCTCCTCTCCTGAGACCTGACAGACGGCAGGCGCATGACGCATTCGGGGATGTAACACATATTCAGATGGCAGGGGCAGAATTCAGGCAGATGCAGTCTTCAGCTGAAATCAACTAATTTTTAAGAATCTGACCCAGTCAGAAGGCTCCACAGAACATGAAGGCAGAGATCATCCACCAAGAGAGTTTCCATTAGCTTCTCAAAGTAAAACAGATTCTGCAGGGAGGCCGCAGGTGGTTTGCACTCGGTAGGGAGACGGCACTGGAAATATGCAAGGCTGCAAAGTGTAGGGGTCTGGGCTGTTGAACACGGCTTGCAGCCTGGGCCTCCCGGTGACCACTCTGCTTTTCTGCTAAGGATCTCCCACCACCCTGGGAATCACCGGCTCACAGGCCCATAGGACTCCAGTTTCCCCTTACTGGCTTGGCTCCCAGCCTTGTGGACAGAGGTCTAAGGTTTCTGCACCTGTGTTCCTACCACCCTGACTTGACCTTCCTGGAACCTGTTCCCTTGGGTAGTGGCACCTTTCAGATCCTCAAACCATAAGCCAGAGCAAACCCACCTCTATCGGTCTTTGTCTGCTAACCTAAGATAAATCACTGGAAATCAATTAGGCAGCTGCTTGATCCAGAGAATCCGTCATCCTGAAGCCTTAGGCGTTTTTCTAGGTGTGTGTACCCAGCAAAGGAGAGACCATGCCCCAGGGCTTTACGTCAGAGCTGCGCATCTAGAATTGCTGGGTAGAGCCACGCAAGGTAAACCACCCACTTCAAGGGCCTTCGCAGAGCCCATGGGTCTTAACCTTCACCCCAGGAGGGCCCTGAAGAGCTGGAGTCCTGGAGCCAGGGCCTGGAGTGGACACAAGGACACGGTGGTGCCTTCGGGGTTGGGGTGTGGGGCAGGAGGAGAAGGTTACGAACAGGAGCACACACCACACTGGAGGAGGGGAGGAGGGTCCCGCTGAGCTTGAAGGTAGCTGTTGGCAGTGGACGCTGAACCCAAGTGAGTGAATGGTGAACAAAGGGCTGGGGGAGGGGAGGAATGACACTTAAGAGTTGGCGCCATGACTTTGGTCATCGAGCCAGTGGCACTCCACGCAGGAACAAGTGTCCTATCAGCTTCACCGCTACCTCCCAAGCTAAGCAGGCCCAGGCACACACCTTACACACTGAGGAATCAGCCCTGCCCAGAGCTGACGTGGGGCAAAGCCCACAGCTCAGAAGAAATGCTGCAAACCATTAGGAGTGAAGATGTGTGAGCTGTGGACTTTGGCATATCTCCCTCCATCTTCCACAATTCCATCAACTACTCCTTTTCATTGTCAGAGACAATGACACTGGGAGCACCCTCCCGGAAGGGAGCTATCTGCCTCCTCTAAACCATCCAGCCATGCCCAATCCTTCACAGGCAAGATGTGGGAGGCCAGGGAGTAAAGGAAACCAGGTATTTTCCTTGCTATCCCAAGAATTGTATGTTTCTACACATTTGGATGAGAGTTTCCACTGCTCGAGGAATGTTACCCTTTTATCAGCATCCATTGAACTGGGTGAAATTCTGAAGATCATCAGATCCAAACCTTCTAATCCACAAAGCAGGAAACCAAAGGCCAAAGCAGTTAGGTGATCAATAAGACCCAGATTCTTGGTGCACCTAGGTGGCTAAGTTAGTTAAATGTCTGCCTTTGGCTCAGATCATGGTCTTGGGGTCCTAGGATCAAGCCCTGCATTGAGCTCCCTGCTTAATAGGGAGCCTGCTTCTCCCTGTGCCCCTATGCCCCCGCTCAAGCTCTCATACATACAGTACATACACACATATGTACCTAAATTAAAAATAAAATAAAATAAAACCCAGATCCTCCTAAACCACATTTTCAAGGCTGCCTGTCTTTGCCCTTGCTGGCCACTCACGACATTGCTGTCCTACCAAGTAAAAGCCACGAAAAGCTGGATGGGGGACCTATGGACCTCACCTGCCACCAAGCTTGCAGCTCCATCACTCATAATGCATCTGGCCTGACAAACATGCCCCTGGGCTCTTGGCCTTCACTCTCAGAGGATGTCTGGTCTGTCTAGATGTGAGGGTCTTTCTCTCAGCGCCTAGAATATCGGGGGCACCAAATCCATACCACCATTCTATGGTGCCAAACCATACCATCCAGTCTCTGCTAAGAGAGGTACACATTCACCTACACAGTTAGCTTCTAGCGTGTAGAGTGGACATCAAGGCTTCTCTCACCACCTTACAGGTGGGCTAAGTGCCCATGAAATCCCCACTCTGAGACCTCACACAGTCCCTGCAGCACAGAGTGTGGGCTCTGGCAACCCCCACCCCCACCCACCTCCGGCATCGAACTAACACAATGAGCATGTCATCAGTCTTACCTTACACTCTTCATCCAGCAGATCCAAGATGCCCAGCTTGGCTTCTATGAGGTCAATACAAGGTTGGTTATCATAAAAGTCAATCAAAGTCCAAGGGATCTGCTCCTTCATATACTCTTCTTGCTCTAGTTTGAATACATGCTAGGGTAGGTGAAAGGTCAAGATTAGTGAGCTGCAGGCACATCCCAACATTCATCTACCCTGAGCTTCAACCACGTGAGCTTGGAGTCCCAGAGAAGGGGGCATGGATGTATACCCATCAGAAAAGGTTTGAGCACTAAGTCACAGTCATGACTGCAGAAAAGGAGCTCAGTTGGGTGATCCCCATTCCCACGTGAACCCTTCTCTAGAATATTCTAGTAATCAACTGGCTTGCAATCCAGCAAATACCCTAGAAGCCTAGAATCAGGAGGTGGGGGAGTCAAAACCAAGGGGAGGATCATTTACCTTCTCAACCCAGTTGCCCCATTCTCCTGAGCAGCAGGGAATGCCTTCCCAAAGCTGGGGCACCCCCTACCCAAGACACTAAGAGAAGGCTGGGGCAGAGCTAGAGCCCACTGGCCCTGGATGGGAGAGAAGTGCCCCAGGCTGCTGCTCCCACGGCGAGAGGTCCCCCCACCCGACACCCCGGGTCCAGGAGCCGAGCCTACCGAGTTGAACTGCTGCTGCAACTTCTCGTTTGCATAGTTGATACAGAACTGCTCAAAGCTGTTGACCTCAAATGTCTCAAACCTGCAGAATGGAAAGGGAGGACAAAGGGGCATTTGTCTTCCCCAAGGAATCACTGGGACTTCCACTAGGCTCCTCTCATCTCCTCTCTCCCCCCATCCAGCTCCATCCTCAACTCCGGCACAGAAGTCCCTCACAAGCCTGGGAGGGGGGGCTTTCTGCCCAGAGCGGGGTGCCTTTTTCCAATTCACACAACAGCCCCTCACGGGCTGGCAGGGGCCCCCACCGAACACAAATAAATCGCAATTTAACCAATCCCCTATTAGGCAACGTTTTGTTTCTTTTCCTGATTTTTAGCTGCTATCAATGCTGGGGCAAATGTTGTATATGCATCTTTCATGGTTCTTTCTGTAGGATGCAACCATCTTAGCAGAATCACCGTGTCGGAATATGGTTTCTTTTTTTTTTTTTAATTATTTAAAAAGACTTTATTTATTTGAGAGAGAGAGAGAGAGAGAGAGAGAGAGAAGAATATGGTTTCTTAAAAGGTAGAAGGAAATTAACTTCCAGAAAGGTGGAACCAACTCATGCTATCACCCCTCAAACACCCCAGCCTCCCATGCATCCAACTGTCCAGTTGTCCTAGTACTGGTTAAAGTTTTTTTTTTTTTTTTAATTCATTTCCATGAAGTTCAAGTTTACACACGATTCGAAGACAATCAGATGTGCAGCTTAAAACTAGCAGGAGGGTGGAGAACAGCTGATTTGGGGGAAGCTGTGCAAGACCAGAGGCAGGAAGTCAGTAAGGCAATTATTACTGCAGTAATGATCCCAAAAGACCAATCGGGGCATGACTTAAGCTGGTAGTGACCGAGTAATGATAAAGGATCAAAAGACACTAAGGGAGGGACAAATGAAAGGGCTTCAAGTGACCAATGGGGCACGGAGGCAAGATTCAGCCCCACAACCAAACGGACATGGTAAAGCTCGCCAGGCCAGAACGGTCTAGCAGAATCAGCAGCATTAGCTACAAATGAGTGGGGCCATCTTGCACACTGGGTAGCGTCATCGGGCTTAGGCAGTGGCGGGGCAGAAATGTAGGAGGAAGAGGAGCCGTTTTCTCATTCACACCACTGGCTGAGTGAGCGCTCGGCCCCAAATGCTCCAGGAGCTCCTCCTCACTCCATGCCCACAAGGACCCCATGCTACACGTGGAAGAAATGAAGGCAGGAGAGATGAAATCATCTGGTCCAAATCAGAGTCCGTATGCAGAAGAGCCAGTATGTGAACCCAGGTAGTGATTTCTGAGGCCCTATTCTTAGTTTAAGAAAAGTTTCACTAAGAAAAGGAGGGAAAGACTGGGGAAGGGCAGTGGACAAGGATACTTCCCAGAACAGGAGTGGGAGTTATCAACAAGGGACATGGGGTGGGCGGTACACAGGCTTCAGCCTTCCCATAACCTTACACTTTTACCCCCTCATTCTTCAGTATACACAAGTTTCTTAATCTTATATAAAATTATGCCAGCCTTCCCCAATAGACTGTACTCCCTAATTACCACTCCCAATCAGAAATGTCAGGGTTGTAGGCTGGTGGTATTGGAGAGGCAGCACCCAAGAGAGAATAAATGCATCAGACAGCCAACAGGGCCACATCAGGACCCAGAAAACATCAGGCTTCTCGCATCCACCTTCCCCACCCAAAATATAAAACATGGAGAAGTGGAAAGTCCTTTTGAGATCAAAGGAGTCAACTGTTTGGAAACAACCATATTAAAATACAGCCTTCGGTCATGCCCACATAGGAGAAATAATTGTAAGTTAATCAAAGAAGACCAAGGCCGGGAGCTGCGCTCCCGGCCGTGTGGGGGTGGGGGTGGGGGGGTACTGTGCCTTCCAGTTCTCCTGCTGCCCTGGGGCCCCTCAGTCCAGGGGATGGCCCTAGACATGGAGTTCTGTCACTTAGAACCTCATTTCCTCCCCCATCACAACCATACCCCAAGACAGGCTGCTGACACCGTCAACCCCCCAGAGGAAACTTAATTAATAAAACCTACACGGAAGATAAAGGAGCCGCCCTAGCAAATGGCCAGAAAATAGCGATCGGGTGTACATGCAGGGCTAACTGAGCTCCACAGAGAAAGGATTTAAGTATCTCCCACTTGTCATTTGTTAAAGGTTTATGTTGGTAGCACTCTACCAAGAACATTCTCATTAATTTGAGATGGCCTAAAATTAGCTCATAATTCCCCTATTTCTAAGATATGATCTGGTAACAATTCCTCTGCCATCTAGTGTAATTACTGTAATGCCCGCTGTAAGGCCAGAGATGAATGCGGGGTCTGGGTAGCTTGGAAAATGTCTAAGAGAACTGACCTCAGAAAGCCTCAGCCAGGGAGACAGGGCCACTTCTCTATAATAGGAGTCTATCTGTAGCAATTCTTCCCATCAACAGAGATGATTTTTTAAAATAAACACAATGGATCAATTTATAGTTCACAGCATTAAACTGTCACAAAGAAATTTATATCCTAGAGGGAATTGGATTTCTCCTGTATAATCAATGTTGAGAATAGTTAGACCAGAATCCTTGGGTGGGAGGAAGGTCAGAATGCAGAATAAGACTTGATGCTGAGACCCAAGGTCTGAATTCATGGTGGTACAACCATCCCCCCTACCTTCACCAGCCTCCTCTTCCTGAAACGTAGAAGAGCACAGAATTTCCTTCTGGTTCTGCTCCAATTTCAGGGTGTGGTAAGGGCCACAGAGGTCTCTAAAAATAAGGTAGTGTCTGCTGGAAAGTGAAACCACAATGAAAGGACATCCACCAAGCCCTCTGAGTTCATTACTAACCTCCACAAGCCCCTTGGTTCAGAGCAGAGGCCAGGCAGGGCTTTCAAGGCTGGGGAAGACTTCTTCCCCTGGACAGTGGCTCAAACGAACCCAACTTCTTATCTCAGTCTCCTTTCTTTTTACCAAGATCTCGCTCTAGCCTTTTAACAAAGGTTAAAGGAAAAAATATGCATTGTCAGTTGGATATAGAGAGAGGGCTGTCAGGGAATGGTTATTAAAAGTTAGACAAGTCCCCTCAAGGTCTCTTTCCCTCCTGAACCCCAGGAAACCTCACAAGGGCACCCTGTGGTCTGTTCACGATGCCAACTCCTCTGATCTCTTTACTCAACCATCTTGGGATGCTGGCTGTACCCTAGAACACCAGGACTTGAACTCTGTTCCTGTGCTTCTCTGGGCCTACATGTCCCCACACAGGATTTGGCCTTCAGGGAAGGCGCAGTACTAGGCACTGCTCACATCCCAAGGCCAAGAACAGTTATTCTTCTGGAGGACCTAAGTCCCAAGTCCACTTACTTCGCAGTGTGCTCCAATTCCCTGCTCCTCTATGTGCAAGGAACCTCAGTGCGGGACAGAAAAATGCCCACTGTATGGAAACCCTCTCCCAACCCATCAGTCAACTGCCTCAAGGATTGCAGGTCTGCAAAAGAGCTCTCAGGAAGACCACAGGAATCTAGTATACACAGCCTTCCAAGAGATTTGATGCATTTATAGGACTTGAATGGCGGGTGAACTCAGAGGGGTGACGGCAAGGTCAGAGAGAACTGTGACTTTATCTGAACCTTAAGAGTATGAATGTGTGTCTGCCTCTAGGCACAAGCCCAAGAGCTGTGTAAGAGAAATTCTGGAAGGTTGAGATGGACTTTAGAGCAATCTGAGTTACAAGGTTCTCCTGGGAGACTCAAAGATTCCAAGGCAAACCCAATGGCTTCAGGGATCTGTTAGATCTGACAATACTGGGGCCAGCCATGCATGTTTACCCTGAGGATGACATGCCCAGGGATTTCCTGAGCTGCCCATGTCTGGTCCACTGTTTATAGGCTTGAAGGAAAAGGCCACTGGCTTTTCCCCCTCCATTCACCATGAACCCTTTTCATCAAAGAGGAGCTAGGTAGTCTTCTCTGAATAACTAAATTGGAACTGTAAGACCAACTCCAAGAAAATAAAACATCCATTAAAATGAAGGCAAACATTGGACCTAAGAAGTTTACTTTAAATAGATCATTAAAGGCAACTTATGTACAGTAGGAAGTATTTGCAAATTATATTTCTGATACGGAGTTAATATCCAGAATATACAAAGAGCTCTTACAACTCAACAACAAAAACCAAATAACTCAAAAAATAGGTGAAGGCCTTGAACATTTTTCCAAAGACAATATATGAAATATGACCAACATCACTAAATATTAGAGAAATGCAAATCAAAACCACAAGGAGAGATTACTTCATACCTATCAGGAGAGCTATGACCAAAAACCTCAAAATAACAATCGTCGTCAAGGATGTGGAGAAACCAAAATCCTTGTGTGCTATTGACAGGAATGCAAAATGGTATGGTCACTATGGAAAACAATCTGTAGGTTCCTCAAAAAATTAAAAATAGAATTGTCATATGATCCAGCAACCCCACTTCAGGGCATATGTTGAAAAGAATTAGAAGAGATACTTGCGCACCCTCATTCCCTGAAGCATTGTTCCCAACAGCCCATGGCTAAAAGAAGCCAGAACATCCATCAGCAGAAGAGTGGGTAAACAAAAGGTGGTGTGTACACACACTAGAGCGTTACTCAGCTTTAAGAAAGGAAATTCTGTCACGGGCTGCAACACGGGGGAGTCTTGAGGACACTGAGCTAACTCACAGAAGCCAGTCACATAAAGACAAATGTTGTACGATTCCCCTTACATAGGCATCCAACATAGCCCTAAGTCACAGAAACAGTGTAGAGTGGTGGTTTCCAGGGAAAAATGGGAGCTGCTCAATGGGTGTAAAGTTTCAGGCTTCCACCATGAAAGTGCTCCAGAGTTCTGTTGTATAACAATGTAAGTATACCTACCACCACTAAACCGTACGTTTAAAAATGGTTAAGATGGCAGGGGCCGGGAGGTGGGTGTACCTGGGTGGCTTAGCCGGTTAAGCATCTGTCTGCCTTTGCCTCAGGTCATGATCTCAGGGTCTTTGGGGTGGAGCCCCGCATCAGGCCCCCTGCTCAGCGGCAAGTCTGTTTCTCCCTCTCCCTCTGCTCCCATGCACATTCTCTCTCTCTCAAACAAATAAAATCTTAAAAAAAAAAAAATGGTTAAGATGCTAAGTTTTACGTTAGGTGCTTTTTGAGCTACAGTTTTAAAAAATTATTTTAAAAAACTGGTATTACTAAAAAGCACTCAGTAGAGATGGGTGCTAGTTTAAAGTCAGGAAATATCACAAGAAACAGAAAATAATGTGAGAGCTGAGGACCGAAAATCCCAGCAAGCATAAAAAATGACTTCTTGAACTGAAAAGAAGTAAAATACAATTAAAAAAAAAAAAAAAGAAAGAAAATCCCAGCAAACCCACTTCCTTCCTCCTGGGTCCTGCCTGCTCCTCTCCACTGGCCCCCCCCACCCCTGCCCCCTCTCTTCCACTGTCCCTCTGCATGACGCACACCTCTCCTCCTCCCTCCACAGGTCTCCTAGTACAACTGTCCATGTCAAGAACGGGCAGCCCCTGGATGCATGGGGTGGCTCAGTGGTTTAAGCCTCTGCCTTTGGCTCAGGTCATGATCCCAGGGTCCTGGGATCGAGCCCCACATCGGGCTCTCTGCTCAGCGGGGAGCCTGCTTCCCCTTCCTCTCTGCCTGCCTCTCTGCCGACTTGTGATCTCTGTCAAATAAATAAATAAATAAAATCTTAAAAAAAAAAGAAAAGAAAAGAACCGGCTGGCTGCAGCCAAAGCCCCTGCCACCCTGGCATGTCGAAGGCTCAAATCAAAGACAAATAACTAACTGCCTTTTTCCCAAATTGAAAATTGAAGCCATCCATTTCTTTTTGCCGTGAGGAGGGGAGAGGAATGAAGGATTACAGTTACAATTCCTCGAGCCTGGAGAGGCAGGCGCTGGTTAATGTAACATGAAAAGGAAAGCCCGGCCACAAGCTGCCTGGCTCTGTCCTATTCATTTCCATCCCCTGCTTGGTAAGAAACACCCGCAGGCAGGGAGGCCGCCACGTCACGGACCCTCACTGAAGGGACAAGCTGGGCTCGGGTTGGCTAAATTGCTGCATGGGAACTGCTTGCTTTGCACTTTTCGGAGCTGAGGCAGGGGAGAAAGCTGCGGGGGGGAGCCATCCCTCTTGCCAGGGCACTGGGGGCCTGGGGAACCTGGGGACCTGGCCTCTGAGCAGCGGCTCCCCACCATTGTGCCCTTTATGTCGGGGTTCACAGCCTTTCCTACCATCCAGACCACCAGTCAGAACACCGTGTTAATGGCGGGTGACCATATGATGCTGGTCATTGCACTGTTTTCTTACCTACAAAGAAAGGAGTATTCGCTCTGGCAGCGGATTCTGTAGTAACATTTTAAACATTTACGGAAAATTCTGGAGCAGCTCACCCACCCTACAGAACACTTTTCTGTTGTTTCCAGAAGGAGCTTGACTGGTGAGCCAATAACTCCCTGAACAGGGGCTACAGTACATCTGGGGACAGTTACCCCACTAATTACTAATTAGTGTCTCCCTGTCGGGGAGGGGGTGGCAATCCCACTCTCATTGGCTAGCTTCGCACATTTCTAACCTGATTAAGAGGGAGATAACTCCTTATTCCTTTCTTCTTAACGAACGGGGCTTAATATATTCAGAAGCACAACCCCACCATCCTTCACATTCTTTCTAGCTTCCACATGCCGCCGTTTTTGCTCACAGATGACAAGAAAGAAGATAATCAAAGACTTTAGGTCATCCCAAGGGCATCTTCTACATGCACCACGTCTCCCCCCGCCTAGGGCTGAGACACAATGAGACCATGGAGAGATGCTCTCTCCCTCTCCAGCGTTTGGTGGTCAGGGATTTGGATAGAAAACTCAAAAAATAAAAAAAATCATGCTGGACTTTTCTGAAGTCATGGAGGATGATTGTCCTTAGAATCACTTCCCCTAGGTACATTAGGAACGAAGCATAAAGACAGGAATCAGTTTGGCAGGTTGGGGGGGGGGGGCGTTGGAGAAGACGACAGGTGGAAGAGTGTCAGGTGTGACGTCCGACCCAGAGAACGGAGGGACGGCCACATTAAAAAAAGATCCAGCGGCTTTCTGTAAGATATCTGAAAGTCCATCGAAAAGGAGACAGATACCAGGATTGCAAAAGGGAGAGGACAGTAAACAGCTCCATTCAAGGGCAGCCCAGACTCCCATCCATCACTGTCGTTTCCTTCCAGACGAAGAAATGATGTCTCCGACCAGACAGAGCAGGCACAGTACCACCAGTCCAAGTGAGCTGCTTGCTGGTGGTGAAGTTTTTGGTTCTAACCTCCTAAGAGTTCATTACATGCCTTCTGGCCAGAGAAGAGAGCCTCGGCCAGCGCAAACTCTTAACAGCAATTTCTCGGCAGACTCACACTGCTGGGGAGCATGCTTACAGACATTCAGGGAAAGTGTCTAAGTGCTTTCTTGGCAACAGATGGCCCAGACAGCCAGCCAGCTCGCTAACTCTGAGCCTGCCCTAGCTCTAACTTGCCATCTCGCACTTTGCCTGAGGGCACGAATGCACCATTCCAAGGAGCATGTGTCCGTGTCCAGCATAGGACCTCTGCGAGGGGAGGGTGCCTCGCTGTGCCAACAGGACTACATTGCAACACAGTGTGGAAAATGAAGTGAGCTCCTAAGAACAAGGATTTTAAACAGAAAACAAGACGGCACAGCATGTCTGAAGGAAGCACGAAGAGTAGGAAACTTCTTAAGTACCTGGCCCGTGGCCCTACCATGGAACTCCGAGGAAGCCAAGGCCACTCCATGCCCACTCCTGATGCACGGGTCAGAAGACCGAGTTCTCGGGACCCCCACCTCACCACAGGCTCGATCTCCTCAAACCACAGACAAGCCTTCCCTGAAATCAATTTCTCCCCTCTGGGCAGTCACAGGACCTGAGAAGAACAGACTCAATGATGAAAAAAGTAAACAGCAAATAGAAGCACAAAATCCAGCTTGCCCGAGCCCGGTGGCGTCTCCAGACCCAGCAGCGTGACAGGCCAGCAAGGAGCAAAGCCTCTCACTGCGGATGCCAGGGAGGGAGGGAAGGCTGTGGTGCCACGAAGACAGCAGGGGACCATGACAGTAGTGAGCAGCGGTAGCACACAAGTCATGATGTTTTGTTTTGTTTTTTTAATGTTCAGTTAGCCAACATAGAGTGTCCATCATTAGTTTTTGATGTAGTGTTCAACAATTCTTTATTTGAAGTCACGATGTTTTCCCATGCTAGTCACAACACTGAGCCTACCTGTTTGTCTCCCCTGATCAAAAACACAGTAAATTAGATTCTTACCTAGGTAAAGTCAGGGAATCGGGTCAAATGCCGTGGCCTGGGTTTCTCTGGGTCTTACTTCAGAAGGGAGCATGAAAGGTCAGATTTTCAGGGGAACCCAATTTCCTGAGAATACTCATGGTGAAGAGAATTATGGAATTACTGACAGCAAGGAGGCAGGCTCCCAGGGTAGGAAATGCTCCATGCTCTCCACAGAGAAATGGGAGGGGCTGAGCCCAAAGCAGGCACTCAGTGGCCAGGAGAAATGGTCTGGACCCAGCCACTCAGATGAAATCCCGAACAGCCTGGAGAGGACGCACCCGCCTTCTTCGGGCTCTCGGTGATGCCCCACTGTCGTCTCACCAGCTAGGAGCCTTCCCTGCCACACTTCGCTTTTTCCCAACATCATGACAGTGCTCCCGGGTCCCAAAGCTGCTGCCCCCACCTCCGGTATTCTACTCCCTCCCTTTAAAAGATCCAGTTCAAACCCCACCTTCCACGTAAAGCTTTCCCTGACGGTGCCAACGAGCACGCCCTCTCCTGCCTTGACCCTCATCCCACACTGAGTGTCCAAACCTTCAAATGGACTCTTCTAGAATTTCTTCGGTTGTCTCTTGTATTATGTGGCTCATGCATGTGCATTAGTTCCTCAGCACGAGGCCTTGGTGATGCCAGAAATCAAGTCTCCTCCTTCCATGTGCTGCACACCCTGCAACACGGCTCGATCAGAAGCCCGACCGTGAACAAGTACAGCAGCGCTCTAACGAGGACGGCCAATCTTTGCATGGGGACGTGGCCACTTCTAGGAGGTTCCCTTTGCTCTAGTCTCAACATAAGTCCATCAGCCCACTAAGCAGTTGTTTCCACCAGAGCAGCCCTGTTCTTACAACTCTGCACTTCCAGGGGTCTGAACTTCTATTTTAAGACAGAAGCCATAACCTTCCGTAATATGAACACCCAGGAGGATTCAATCTATTATTAGCTTAAAGAAGGCAAGACGTTGATCATAAAAGATGTGCAAAGGAGGTTGCAGATCAGGATGCAGAACTTCAAAGAACTCTAGAAGGATCTGGAAAGGACCTGAGAGAGACTGTGGCTCAATGCTTTCCCTCCAGCTAGGGAAACAAAGGACCAGAAGGAGGCTGTGAGGTGGGGAGCGAGCTGGGGCCAGCCGTGAGTCACCACCCCTGTCTTCTGACGCCGAGTCAGGGAGATTTTCCGCTGAGCCATGTTGCCTCTCCCTGCAGAAGACACGGTTATAAATAACAGTCCTTGCCGTTAGGCTAGAATTCTGAAAGGAAGAGAAGCCTCAAGAATGACCGCACACGAGTCTTACAGTGCTGGGCAAAATTGTGGTATTATAATAACCATCTTGATGGGGAACACAGTGAATGAGGTCAGATGGTAGATTTGAATAAAACAGCTGAGACACAAAGCCTGAAATTGCATTCAGAGCAGCTTCCAGTCCAGTTCCGGGCAAGGCCCTTCGCTCGCCAGGCCTGTTTCCCAGTTGTGAAGACGGATGTGTACAGGGCTTCTCCATGCAGGAGCTACTGGGGTACTGAAAGGGGCCACTCTTCCTTGGAACTGTCTTCCATATTGTCAGACACCTAGCATCCCCAATCTTAGGCCACTAGGTGCCAGTAGAGACCCCAGTCGCTGTGACAACAGAAAATGCTCCCATGTGTCACACTGCCTGGATGAGAATTGGGAAGCACGGTCCCCTGCCAACTCTGAGATGCTAGCAGGAAGACACAATCAGGGCACCTGGCTGGCTCAGTCAGTTAAGTGTCTGCCTTCGGCTCAGGTCGTGATCCTAGGGTCCTGGGATCGAGCCCCACATCGGGCTCCCTGCTCTGCGGGGTCTCTGCTATTCCCTCTCCCTACCCCCACTTGCGTTTCTTTTTTGCTCTCCCTTTAAATGTTTTGCTTGTTTGCTTGTTTAAAAAAAGGACGACACAGCCGTCAGGCGGCGGGAGAGGAGGCCGGGAGCAGGCCTACCCGTAGATGTCCAGGACACCGATGAAGGCGTGCTGCTTGAGGGCGGTGCGCAGCGCCTTGTTGACGTGCTCCACGATCCAGCCGAAGAGCTGTGCGTAGATGTGTTTGGCCAGGGCGCTGCGCGCGTTGTCCACCTGCTGTGGGGACATGGTCTTCACGTAGGTCTCAGAGGTGGTGACCAGCTTGCGGTGGCAGAGCCAGTGCACCATCTGGCTGTGCTCCACCCCCAGCAGCCGGCAGAAGTCGTGCAGGTGTGCATCCTGGGGCTGGAAGAGACGCGGAGGAGGGCTTCAGGAGGGAGCAGAGGGCAAGCCTGCTACTGTACCCTGCCCACCACCACCCTGAGCCAAAATGAGCCCCTCCCCCAGCACCGCAGACCCACAACGCCCCTCGCCACCCCTTGCCGCAGCACCAGCAGGCTCGCACACTCCCACACCACTAAGCAGAGGGACAAGCAGGCCCCCAAGGGTGTTGGTGCAGCTGATTGTTACACTGAAGGATGAGGGCTTTGCAAAACAAAAGCTTTCTCAACTTTTCCTCTGCCTTCCTCCATGGCCAGCCGGCTGCCAAGTCACAGGCTGGAGAGAATTTCTTGAGTGAAGGGAGCAGAATGAGAACTGATAGCTTAGGGACGGATAAATCCATTAGGAATAAGGAGCCAGAAGGCAGCAGGAACCATACAAAGCAGCAGATGCAGAATCACGGTAAATGTACGGTTTCCATCTGCAGAGTCCCGCAAGCAGGGCTGAGCCCACAGCCTGGAAAGACGTCCTCACGGGCAAGCATTACCCTTGACCGGCTGCACCCGATCCGACAGCTGAATGTTCTAGAACGAACACAGAGCTGAGCCAATGGGACATGCTTCCCCACATTAACACTGCAGTGCTCTGAGCAGACTTTCCTGCACCTTAGCCTCAGGGATAGTAAGTAACACACACTTGGTGTTCTACTCTTAGAGCCCTTGCTGCCTGGGTAAAGAACCCACTGATGTGGAAAGTGAGGACAAATACCAAGAACAGAGAACAAACTTTGACTGGAGAAGAGCCACTTGGAACATTGCAACTGGTAATACCACCCTTTTAGAGCTGGAGAGAAAACTAGGAATTCCTCCTCCTGAAAACCCTTCCCTAGAGAGATAAGCAGCGCCTTCCACCCAACATACCCAGCTGCCTCTAATCTCGACCCTCATTTACCCAAAGTACCCATCATACCACCTGGCCTTGCGGTCCCCGGTAAGCACGTCCCCCGCAGGTCTTGTCTTCACTTCACCCCCATATGTAAGTCACATACTCCTTGCTCTGCACTCAGAGCACCCCACAACCCCCACCCCCCATTCTTTGCTCTCTCATCTAAATGCCCTCCCCCAACCCGGAAAGCGGATAACCAAGCCATGAGCTTGCCAGATTGCCTATTAAGTCTCAAGCAGAAAGGGAATCCTTCAGAACACGATGTTGCCACCTTCTATAATGGCCCTAAATTGCCTTTGCTTGTGGGACTCATTTTCTGATGAGGCTGCTGTGGAGGATCTAAATGAGAGTTTGAGCGTTCAATAAAAATTAACGCAGATAACTGTACCATTTCCTCCTTAACACCACTTCCCCAGGCCAGCTTTTTTTTCCTTCTTCTACAGATATTTAAAATCCATCTACCCAAAGCAAACACAATTACAAAATAATAGAAAGTCAGAGTAGGAAAGAACCTCCCAGTAAGGCCAGTGTTCTTCCAAATATGGTCTGTGGAGCAACAGCTACAAAGCACTTTAATGGGCTTTACCTAACAACAAGGGCCCAGGGATGCCACCAGGTTAGACACAGCTGAAATGGTGTATTAACGGACTCTGAGAGCCCCAGGAGACATATTTTATGCAGCATTTCCTGAACTTAATTGACCAAAGAACCCCTAGCTTCTTAAGAAATTGCCTAGGGCTAAGGTTCCCAGGAAAATTCCTTGGGAATCATCATTCTAACCTAACCCCTCTCATTTTTCAGGTAAAGAGAATGGGGGGTGGGGAGGTAGCCCTGACTGCGGCCCAGAGCTCCTGATCCAGCTGGGAAAGAGAGTCAGCTTGGACTGGGTGGGGAGGACGAGGCCCTCCATCTTTTCACACAGCAGGCGGGGCTGCCATGGCTCCTTGTCCTGATGGACAGCATTTCTCTTGGTGGCAGCCTGCCTGCACCTGCCCACCTCCCCCTGCCATACACCCCTCCCAAGAAAGCCACCCGCAGTGCTGTTAAATGCCTGGGGACTGCCTGGCAGGCAACAGGTTCGGAGGTGGTGAGAGTCCAACTTCTCAATCCGACCTACTTCCAAGGCGTTCTTAATTGCTTGGCATAGCATTACCACTGGATTCCCTGACCTGTAGATGGCCTCCCAGCAGCCGACAGGGCGGTTCGAAGCCTGCCCCCTGGAGCCCTGCCCCCCCGTCCCCAACCCAGCACCTCCCCGGGGAACGCAGTGGAGACAGAAGCCCATGTCCGGGCACTGTTTGATGCTCGCCTCAGGACAGGCTCCCGGCTGTGCGGTGGCATGGGGCTTGTCCCTCTGTTACCCCCTTCTGACTGTTGAGGAAAGGTGCTAACTGCCACTGACTGAACATCACATAATTACATTAGGCTTAATTAAATGATGCTAAATCCATTAAAAACGGCCAGCATCATAGGTAGATTAGGTTTTGTGGGCCCATATTGCCAAACTCAAGAAACAAATTGCCTCTGGTGCCCAAGTAATTGCACTCTGTTGCCTCTCCAAGGTAACTCTGGCAGTCGCAAACACAGCTTAACGCTTTAATTAAAAATCAAAACTCCAGAGCAGAAGGCATACTGCGTCTGGACAGACAGCCTTTCCAGCAGGAGGCCCACCCTCTGCACCAGAGGAATAAACCAAAATCCATCCGAGAGAGACTTTCACCAGCAACCGCTTCATAAAGACTTCCTGTGCACACCATGCGCCCAGCTCTGGGCTTGGCACCTGCTGGGGGACCCTGGCCGGGAAAGGTGGCCCAGCTCCAGGATGGCAGTGGTTTGGGGCAAACGGCACTGGCTGGGGCCCGACATGACCATTAATAGTCATTAAGGTCTTTCTGGGCCTTAGTTTTCCCCACCCTGTGAAGTAACAGGGATGTCCACAAGGTCCACTCTGCCTCCAACAAACTGCTGGGGATGAGTCAAGAGTGACGGGAGCCCCGGGCTCCTGTCATATCAGGGTCATATCAGCCCCCACTCCACAGATGAGGAAGCAGACTTAGAGAGGTTAGCTATCAGGAAGCAGCAGAACCAGGATTTAACCCTTGCTGTCCTGACTCACAATGAGTTCTCTGCACAGCCTCTCATCAGAGAACAACGTGAGGTCAGCCTAAGCCAAGTTCCTGTGCTCAAAGCCCTGATTTCCTGGGGTGTCTGGGTGGATGGGGCCCTGCATCGAGCTCCCTGCTTGCAAGGAGTCTGACTTTCCCTTTCCCCCTGCCCTCCCTTCCACCCATGCTCACTTGTGCACTCTCTCTCAGATATATAAAATCTTTAAGAAACAAACAAAAAAAACCCCTGACTTCCTGTTATTGAGAGACGGGGCCTGCTGCCCCATTTGGTAACAAAACCTTTACCTGTCAGCTTCCTCCATCTTCTCCCTAAAGCACTACCTGTGCCCTCTGTCCAGTCTTCTCCAATTTGTGTCTTGGTATTCACCTTCATATAGTCTTTCCAGAAACACTGGTGGGTGCCAGTGTCTGTCAGGGTTGGAAGGTCCCCCTGCCAGACCGGGTACGGCCTCCTACACCAGACACACCCTAGAGTTTAGTGGCGAAACTAGTGCTGAGCAAAAATCCACTCATCAGGCACCTACCAGGGGCTGGGCACCAACCGTCCCAGCTCCTGGATTACAATAATTCACCAACAGTAGCTGCCTTCGTAGATTGTGATGTTTCATGAGGGGAGAGATGTGCAATCCCCCCCCCCATGGAAAATATAAAATTACAACCAAGCGCAGCACCATGGAGAACAGGCACAGGTGTTGTAAGAATCCACAATGTGTGTGTGGGGGGGGGAGTGGGGTGTTGGGTAAGTTGGAAACCCAGGGAATATGTGTCACCTTTCCTGTATCTCACAGACCCAAAGCAGGAGTTTCTCAAAGCACACGTCCTTAATCTCACCTGTCCCTGACACCAGGACATACACGGCTGCCTAAGGAAGCAAGAGGCATTTACTGGGGTACACATGGGGGTTAGGTACCCTTAATATGCCTTCCTCACAAGGAGAAAGACATGGGAGCAATACTTTCCCGGCCCGAAGGCCTCAGAGTCGGCAGGTGGGGGGCATGTGGCCTGCATGGAGGCCCACTTCCCATCCCGCCGGGGTCCAGGATCTCCTCGCGCAACAGGGGCTCTCTCTTAATATCGTCACTGCCAATCTCCCTGTCCACCCAACACACACACCCAGCATCGTCTCTGGTCTCCCACACTGCTCAAGCTCCAGCATTCCCTCCTTTTGCACTGGGCCCAGGCACGTGAGCCTCAAAGCTCTCCTCAGGTAGCAGATTCCATGTTGAGGATGCCTTGATGGGCCCAGGAGACCCTCTGCCCCCAAGACCATTTCTTTTTCAGGAACAATATATGGGGCAAGGGTCCTCTCTCTAAAGGCAGGACTGGTTTCAACTTCTGATAAGCCCTAACTCTAGGCAAACAGCAAGATGTTAATAAATACTTGTTCAATTGACAAAGCATCAGTTGTGAGTGGCATTGACACAGGCCCACGTTCATATTCCATAGTACTGTCTTGTGTCTTTTCCCAGAGTCCGGGTTTCTAAATTCTAAGTCTTTGGCAACAAGAATCCTCCTTTGGACTTCCCCAGGACGCAGCAACTAAGGGGCACAAGAGAGGTGTCTAGTCAGCAACCGCAGACTCACTTACTCAAGGTGGGAACACCAGGGTGGACCTAGTCGGACACACACAGCAGAGAGCACACCCCAGCCGCTGACTATGGGACCACACATCTCCACCATCTCCCACATCTACCCATTTAGACATTCCGTACCTGGCACATACCTGATGCTACACTGGGCACCAGGAAAGTAACAGTCACTGTGAGCATTAATGGAATCATTCACAATTTGCCATACTTTCATAAAGGTGTCTCAATGTTCTGCATCTACTGCCAGAATCTTGCCAAGCAGGTTGTCTTTTGTCTACCCAATTACACTGCAAGCTCCGTGGACACCAAATATGGTGTTCAGCTGCGCAGACCTCAGTGGGGAGCTCAGGAAGTACTCGTGGATGGAGAACACCTTGTGGAATTCCATGGACCTCAGGGTCCTTGGAAAAGCAATCCATAAGAAAAAGAATTTATTCAATAGCCACTAAATTCCCTGCCCCTGGTGATAGAAATTTGATGGCAGCTGATTTGAAAAGGACTTGTTCTTTTAAAATATTATCAGCAAGAGAACAGAAACCATTACTGTTAAGAATAAATAACCTACGAGTGTCCTCTGAGTGTAAAGACACATTTCAGTTGTATCAAACTCTAAGAACAGAGTAAATTGTGTATGTTTTATCTTGGGTGCTGGTGTGCGACTTACTGATACGCTACAGGAATCGCCATCACGCTCAGCCTGAATCTCCACGTTTCCAAGGTGCAGGATAGAAGCAATTATCTTAAAAATGCTTATCTGATGGGACTCTCTCACTCCTGGGGGGAAAAAAAAAGGAATGAATGACACTCAGCATCCCTGGTAGGATAGAAAGGACATTTTACCCTTTTTAAAAGGACTTTAAAAAAGTTTGATTTTTCCTTTCTGGGCCAATGACTCCTAAAGTGATCCAGCTCCTCACCACGTAATTACTAGTCAGAGTAACAGCTCTGAGGGCAAAGGCGCTCCCTGGACTAAAAGGGAAATATCCTCACTCTGATTGTTCTGATCAAACCAGATGGGTTATGCTACCATTTTAACTTCTCCAAGAGCAAAGGAGAAACAGCAATCATGCAGACTCATTTTAAACTTCATTTCAACCAAATACTTTATGGATGTTTTTATGAGTTTAATAAGAATGGTCATTTATCTGCAGTCATTTCTCTCGGAACATAATAACCAGCAAACATCTGTGTCCCACATCCAAACTGCCGACGGGGGAGGAAGAGGAGGCCCTTCTGGGAGCACTACTGGAGGAGCTGGACAGCCAGCTGGCTCTTGGCCACCACTGAGCAGAGCCACGCTCCACGCCCCCTCACGGGTCCGGACACATCAAACTTCGAACTGCCGGAGCCAACACCTGATGCCGCACTGACTTGAGCACGGGAGTCATCAATGACATGGACCATCTCTTAAAACTTATGTTTAGGGGCGCCTGGGTGGCTCAGTGGGTTAAGGCCTCTGCTTTCGGCTCAGGTCATGATCCCAGGGTCCTGGGATCAAGCCCCACATCAAGCTCTCTGCTCAGCAGGGAGCCTGCTTCCCCCTCTCTCTTTCCCTGCCTCTCTGCCTACTTGTGATCTCTCTGTGAAATAAATAAAATCTTAAAAAAAAAAAAAAACTTATGTTTAGCTTTAAAACATAATCATTCCTTTTTGAAGTACAAAAGACCAGACCTACAAAAAAAGGCTGCAGAGTAACAGAACACCAGTCAACCTACCACTCAGTTTAAGAAATAATACAGTGGTCTCCCACATTTCTCTCCAGATGCATTTATTTTAAAGGCAATAATTTACACAGCCTAAAAAAAGTGACACCTATAGTAACTGGGAGGTAAAGACAGACTATGCTGGGATGAAAAACTATCCACAAAGTGGACAACCCAGACATGAACTAGACAGATTCATTCTAGACTTCACCAGTGACAAATGACTATTACACTGTGTAAGTGTCATAGGGGCTGGGATTTACTTTTCATATTTTTTTTATGAAAAGTTTCAAAATAGACAAAGAAATAGCAATATAATGAATCCCTGTTCTTGCCTTGGCATACAGGTGCTCAGAAACACGAATAATGGAACTGAACTGACGACGGGTACCAAGACGGCAAGTATTCCCAAGTGTCTACAGAGATGTACGAGTCACTGAAATGTCTGGCTTTGTTTAACCTAATTAAAAAGAAAAAAACAAAAAACCAAAAAGAGCTGGAGGCCAAAAAATTTAGTGTAACTGAGTAAGGACTGAAAAAAACGAAGACGGGTTAAAGCCAGAGGTTGGTATCCCCAGACAAGATGGGGGCTTGGTGGTGGTTCACCCACACGGGGAGTAAAGTCCTGGGCTTTCAATCCGAGCTCGTGCATCCTGCTCTCAACTAGGTCCTACTAGTCAGGAAGTGGGTTTTGGACCATCCCAAGAAGGACAGATCACTTCTCTCTCGGAAACGAATGCTTTGTCCATTGTCAAAGCCTTCACTGCACAGTCATGGTAGGAATTTAAGTAGTAGGTATTGGACTATTGAATTCTAACAACAGTTAGGATCACTGCACTATACTGACCAGAAAGCCCCTTCTTTATAAACTATCCTAATAAGCGGTAATCCACTATGACAAGCAGAAAACCAAATATCAGAACTGAAGGAGTAAAGCAGGGGATGCCAAGCTATGGCCCACAGCCCATGGCCCACGATGTGTTTTTATAAATAAAGTTTTATTAGGAGAGTCATGCCTACTCATTCACGTTCTGTCTATGGCTACTTCCCACAACAGCAGCAGAGCCGAGTAGCTGCTTCAAAACACTGTGTGGCTCCAAGAGCCCCAAGTATTTATCATCTTGTCCTTTAAGAAAATGTGTGAGTAAAAAGGTAGATGTGTTTATTGAAAAGTAGGGAAGAAAGGCTTATTTCAACAGATTTTCCTGGTGCCATTTTCTTTGCGAACGACAGCACCCGGCCTCCTTGAAGCCTTGGAGGGAGCCGCCTGCTCCTTGGACCCGCGCCCGCCCACTGCTCACAGCAGCCGCCAGCGGCAGCCTCCTGCCACTGGCCAACAGGGCAGACTGGTCTCCTGCTCAGCAAGTCCCCTCCATACCTGCTCCCCAACCGAATAAAGTGATTCTGGACATTGGAGAAGTCAAGGGTGTGAGTCATCGATCTATATCTCTCGGTCTCAAATCCGCCCTGCTTTGGGATACTGGATCGAGACCCGGTGAACTTTTCCCCTTTGCCCACCGACAGAACGGCCAGCTTGGCCAAAGACCTCCACAGTGACCGAGCCATACAACAGCAGCAAGAGGACATGTGGGTTCTCGGTTCTTGTCCACCACCATTCTGATTCATCGCGGCAGCATAGCCAGGCCCCGGACGAGCGACTGCGGTGCCCTCAGGCCATGTTCTCTGCATTAGCAGCTGCCTCTGAGAGCTTCTGGTCCCAGCAAGTGCTGCGGCGAATGCAGGCTGCCTTGCAGACCAGCCGTGGTCCACGCCCTCCAGCAGGATCCCTCACGGGCAGGCTTCCTGATCCTGCAACCACACGCTCCCGGAAGGGGCTGGAATGTCCACCTGGCAATAGTGCCTCTATCCGCTGCTCTTCCTTGCCCTTCTGCACCTGATACTTCTGCATCCCTAAAGTCGTCTTAAACACCTTTTTTATAATCATCAACTACTGCTCTAGCTGATATTGTTCATCGGAATAACCAGCATGGCTTTTAGGTCATTATTTCGTGGGTACAAAAGACAAAGTACGTCTACCCACCGGTTACCTAGAGAAGAGAAGAGCGCTTGCTCTGATTTCAGCCCACAAAGCCCTGCTTCTACCGCACAGAGATTAGGGCATGTCCAGTTTGGACAAGTTTTATTTGGACACTGGGTGAGACCACCTGGATTCCTACCAAAGAACCTAAGAAATGCAGCTCTGAAGTAGTCACACGACTCAGAAACCAGATGTCTACCTCGGTCACAGAAGGGGCTGGGGGAACACAGGGGCCATCCTGAGCCGCTCCCTGAGCTTCAGGCTGAATTTCCAAGCTCTGTTTTTTTCTGGTTGCAGGTCCCAGGAATTAACTCATTCAATTTCCCCATGAAGAAAGGCTTGCCTTCCACTCTGCCACTCAGGCTCCTCTTCCTCAAAAATGGCAAGGGGAAAAAAAAAATGGCCGGGGAGAGGAGTTTTCTCTCACGAGTCACTGAAATATCTGGCTTTGAAATATGGCCCTTCATGCCCAGGAGGACACTTGATGTTATTAGCCAAAAGGCCGAGGAGCAATACCAGAAGAACAGAGAGCTCTTGAAGAATTTCACTAATGCTCTCTATAGAAAAGTGGTGACAGAATGACACTGTATAGGAGAGAACACTACCAGACCCTCATGGTCTGCTTCCAGCTTGGATCCCAGGACTGTGGTGCATGGGTTGGTTTGGTCCTAAAGACATGCTCTTTCTGCTAGAACACACGGTCTAACCCCAGACCACGGCACAAGAAGATGTGGTTCTTTTCCATTTTGTTCCACTGGCTTTGGTGGCCTGAGGAAGTGGAAAGGGCCATTTTGCAGTGCCTAAGAACATGATTCTCAAATGCTTATTTTTAAGACAGATCAACAAAGGTACAAGTCTTAAACTCTGGAGTGTGAGGGTTGGGATGAATTAAGAGTAGGACAACATTCACCGAGGGCAACAGAGCTCCTCGTGGGCTTACAAAATTTGGCAAAGTGGGACACTGTCGTGCTTTTCTACTCTCCATGAAGTCAATCGTCTGGGCCTTTTCCCACTCAGAAGCTGCTTACCCAGGAGTGTGAAGGCTTGTCGCGTCTTCTCAAAGTCCTCAGCATCATCAATGCCCTCGATGTGTGTGTCTCCTCCCTGTGATGTGTAGAAGAAGTCCTCTGCGCATGCTATGAGAGGCGAGGAGGAAAAGCATCAGGCATCGGAAAGAAGTTTGATCCCGGTTTACCCACAGATCACGACCCATGAAGATTTCTACTCACCCCAGACAAAAATTTTATTCCCAGCTGAATGTGCAATCCTTATAAAATATCATCTTTACTGACCATGGCAAATGGAGAGAAAACTGGGTAAGGAGACACAGAGCACTACACTAACAGGATGCATTACTGTGTTTGTATAAAACCAGTACACAAGGGACGCCTGGGTGGCTCAGTTGGTTGAGCAGCTGCCTTCGGCTCAGGTCATGATCCCAGCGTCCTGGGATCGAGTCCCACATCGGGCTCCTTGCTCCGCAGGGAGCCTGCTTCTCTCTCTGACTCTGCCTGCCACTCTGCCTGTGCTCACTCTTGCTCTCTCTCTCTGACAAATAAATAAAATCTTAAAAAAAAAAAAAAAACCAGTACACAAAAACACGTGACCATAAAAAGTCACAGGTGGTTCAGTTTACAGGATTTACCACAGATTTGCCTTTTAAAAGGATCTGAGGGATGCCTGGTTGGCTCTTGGTTTCAGCTCAGGTCATGATCTCAGGCTCGTGGGATTAAGCCCTGCGTTGGGCTCTGTACTCAGTGCAGGGTCTGCCTGAGATGCTCCCTCTGTCTCCTCTCTGCCCCCCTCACCCCTGCGCACACTCCATCTCTAAAGTAAATAAATCCTTTAAAAAAGGATCTGATATACACTGAGAGCTACACGCACCCTAGAATCACAGACTTCTAGGACCGTCGATAAGCTGAGTGTGACAGCCTCATTTGACAGAGAGGCAATGATGTGCCCAAGGTGACATGGGTTTTTGTTCATTTGTTCTACTGAGTTGGGGCACCCCCTGAGCTCTTCAGGCACACGAAGAGATGAACCTTGAGATCCTCGTGTGTTTGATCTCACCTCCGGTTCGGCTCCTCTCACAGGCCTCAGAGAGCACCTGGGACACAACTGGTGAGAAGTCCCAGGTCTGCCTGAGAATTCAGAGCCAACCCTCGCAGAGGGCAGTAACTTAATAAGACATGGCAGTATCCGCGCAGCAGGCTTGGAGTTTGGCATTTAGGGCAACAAGTGTACCTCATTGAGATTACCCCCAAAATCACATTTTCCGCAAAATGCAAAACCTTTGTGTAAAACAACCCTGCCCAGTGTTTGGAATTTCTAAATTTATGGTGTTTGATTTTGACAAGATGCCAAAGCTGGACACTGGCTACTGTTCTTCTTCTGTAAAGACGGTGAAATTATCTCCCTTGCATGTGTGTGGTCAAACTCACATCAGCTCAACAGGCTTCGATGCGATTTCACTGCCATGTCCAGTCTTCCTGCAACACCTTGAGCTGCCACTCTGACCCCTTACAAATGTCTTGGGTCTCTTTCCTTGCTCCATTCCGACTACCACTGTCTACATCTGACCTTCTGCACACACCTGTAGTCTGGGGACTGTCGCCAAAGACTAACCCAGTCTCCTCACTCCTGCCCCTTCAAATCCACTTTCACGCTGCTGGTAACTGATCGCACTGCACACGCATTTAAAGCCTTTTAGAGAACTCCCGCTCCCGCCCCAGTGCCCTCAAGCCAGAGGTCAAACACTCTAAAAGAACCTCCTGGGCTCTTTGTGAAGCAACCACAGGCTCCATGTGACTATCCAGACTCAGGGCTCGCCTGTCCTCCCACACGTCTTGTCCCTGATCCACCCCCTTCCTGACGGTCGTTCCTCAGCTCTACCCACCCACGGCCAATCTGGGTCCACGCTGAGCCCACCTACCTCTCCTTTCTGGTCTCTTCCATTTCCCACCACACATCCTCTGCTCCAAGCCATACTCCTCCACTGAGTACACACTGCCAGGCCCGCTAGGAAGTGGCCCAACTCAGACCCAAACCCTGCCCCACACAATCCAGCCTGGACCATCAGGCTACACTGTCCACACCAGAGAAGTAACCCAAACCTTGATGACTAGAGGCTCTTGTGTGGGAGAGGAAGGACTTCAGCCCCAGGCTTGCAGACAGCCCCAGAAAAGGCAAATGGTTATGGAAGGAGTCACAGCAGGTCTCTGTGGAAGGTGGTAAATTCAGCTCTTTTCTATGGAATCCCCCTGCGAGCTCTGGCACAGAACAGAGGAGTTTCAAAGGCTTAAGAAAAGCATCATTCTTCCTTTCACTCACCTTTCAAAGTACTTCCTTTGATGATTTTTGCAGGGGCATGTTAGGATGACTGAACATATTTATTCCTATTTTTCAGATGGGCAAACTGAGGAACATAGGACTGGAAGGGATTACCCGGGCTCCCCCAGACTTTGGCCGGCCTGGGAGCCCATTACCTGACCACCCTAACATGGAGATGGTTGTTTACTATAGGGCTTTCCCATAAACACAACCTAACTCGTTATCGAAATCTATCAGCTGACACATCAGAAAAATACGCAGGACACCAGACCTCTCTGCTGGAGGAAAGGAGGCATTTTCAGTGTCTACTGAGACCCTTTGTTGTCAAAATCCAGGAGCCCCTTGCTGATGTTCTGACTCAGACTGACCACCCACCTTCCCTACTGCTAGTTCCCAACCTCGGGCCCCACAGGGGAACTTTCTCGGGCTGGGGCTCATCCCTGCAGGGCCCACCCGGGTCAGTCACAGCTTCACTCTACTAAATGACTGAATCCAATCGAGATGATCATCTCTCAGGCGTGCAATCAGCTCTGTCACCGTCACACTCCAGACCCTCATAAACAGGAGATAGTCCCCTGCCATCAGCTTAGCGGCCCCGGATCCGGGCTCTCCTTTCCAGCCTGTGAAGCCAGTGCTGACCGTCCCGTCCCAGAGCAACAGCTCTCCTCCAGTGTGGGTCTCCCCTTAGTTCACATTTCCAAGGAGAAATACTCCACAAAAGCCCCCAGTAACTGGCTCACCAGATAGACACCGAACCGTGTACAGCCCAGAGGAGGCGTGAGGCCAGTGCTTAGAGCAGGGGACCATCAGGGGCCCCGCCGCGGGCTGGTTCACCTGGGAGGCTACGCTCCAACTGTGCAAAGCAAGAAGGCTGTTCAGAAGACTATCCACATACCCATGGAAGAGAAAAATGAAGAATTTACTCCTTACTACTTGAAGGCTCTATGTAAGGAAATAAAAAGCCCATTATACTTCTTTTTACCATGATTTATTTACACTTTGACCCATGATTCATGGGAGTATTGCTTTTTAAAATCTCATCCTCAGGTCACTTTCATGCAACAGACCACCATCAACAGAGCAGAGGGAAGTACGGACGGAGTGTCCCTCCGCTCCCCATCACTGGGCCAAAGGGTCCCACAGGGACTTCTGCTCAGTTGAGGAGCATGTTCTAGCTGAAGGGAAGGGGGAAGGAGACAAGGCGGTCTATCCACTAGGAACCCCTGGCTAGTCTTTCATTTACTTCGTGTTTCCAACCCCCAACCGTTATCGTGGAACTGTCAGGCTTCGGAGCTCACAGCCAACGCATCCATGAGGCCGAACACGGCCTCACCCTGAGCCTGAGAGCTCATCAATGCAAAGGTCTGCATTCCTGGTCACTTGTGGCCATAAACCAACACCCGAGCCCAAGCTGCCAGCTCCGGGAGGGACGCATCCAACAAGCCTTGTGCCCGTCCCTCCCAAGGAGTTTACAGCTTCACTGGGGGAGAGGCAGACTTGCAAACACGGAGTACGGTACAGCAGAAAAGCAGCGTAGCATGCTCTCCTGGGCTTCCTCCTCTGGTTCTCAATTTCCTTCCCCTGGGAACCTTCCACCCACCTCGGCTCTGCTTCCCTCAGCACAACCTTCCCACCCTGCATGGTCACGGGCTGTGAGCTCAGCGAAGGCAGGCCCCACAATGGGTACACTGAGCGCTCCATCCCCGGAACCTCACACCACGTCTGTAAGCGTCAGTGAATGGACCAAGGACCCAGTGTTGACCCGCACGACCCAGGCACCAAATGTGGCAGGAATCCATAAGTAAAGCAGAGAGTTAGGAGGGCAGTTAGACCGAAGTTGGAACTACCTGGTGTGTGTCAGCCTTGAGGGGTATGGGCTGGGGCTGTCAGAGGTCGATCTGGCACTGGGCCCTGAAGACAGCTAGGATCTGGGCCGTGGACAGCCTCAGGGGTCGGTTTCTCTCACAGACACATAAGGGTCAACTGACCCCTGTCTAGACACCCAGCTCTTCACACCATCGGCTACCACTGCAGCGTGTCCCCCCGCCGGGTGCCACCCACTGCCACCATGCCCCACCAGCTATGGGGAGGTCTGCACACCCTGGGGCCTAATGCTCAGCAGCCCCTTTCCCCCACCCCCTCGCCCCGGGCCAGCCATCTTCACTCTGCCCCAGCCGCTCACCCCCTCCTTTCCTTCAGCTCTATCCTTGAGGAGGACTTCAAACTCCCCGGCTACAATGACATGAGCTGCACTGGGTAAATCTCTAGATCCTCATGGTGGGACGGCCTTTTTATGCTGTCTGAAGTGTGATCATTTTTCAAAATAATGCGTGGAAATTCTTATGTGCTCTGTAAAATACTATCCCGTCCCCCCCCTTCCCCTCTCAAATGGTTTTCTGTGGCAGGCTGCCTGGGAACAATTGGCCCGAGTTTATCGATTGGGTACAGATGCTCAAAGAGGTCTGGATGGGGACATACTCGCATGGGAAGCAGAGCTGGGACAAGAACCCAGGACGGAGGGCTCTGTGCAGAGCCCCTCCACCCCGGGGCAGTAACCCATGGCCACACAGCCCCTCCCCGAGGACAGGCACACCCACATTTGCATACTTAGCGTACTTAGCGCAAGCTCTTTGAATTCTGGAAGGCTGGCAGCAGCACAGAGCTGGTAGAAAATGTGGTAATTCCGCTCACCGTCCGCCTGCAGGAGGAAACAAGCCCAACAGCTTTAGGACAATGACCCCAGCGATCATCCCCTCACTCGCTCTCATCCCAGCGTCCTGTGGATGACAGTGGTCAAGACTTGTGCTCACGTCTTCCCTCACAGCTCTGCCACCTTCAACGCCCACCCCTAGATGTTCCATTCATGGTTATGTTCCTTCTTCGAGCTTGAGGATTTCTAGCTCTCTCCTATTTTCTTCTCGTTCTCTGGTCTTCCACAGGGTGGGCTGCCAACTCCCACACACTCGTATGGATGTCCCTGCTCCCTGGCTCAGGCCGCATAGACTGTCACTGGCCTGCGGTAGGCTCCCTGTCCTCTCTGGGAGGCTGGGAACTAAGTCAGAGCTCTGCCCTTGCCCATCAGGTCAGGCTGGGGCAGCCACGGAAGGTCCTAGACGGAGGGAGGACTCACAGTGGACACTCAGGCTTCACCAGCCTTAAACTGGCAGAGTGGTAGTGGGGCGGGGGGGGTGTGGTCAAAGAGTGGCAGGGGTCGGGGCTTTAGGAGGCCTGGGCAAAGGAAGAGGAAGGCTTGAGGGGTGTTCAGCAAAGACTCTGGCCAGAGCCACAGGCAGCCCTGACCTGCACCCAGCACAACAGGCTGTTTGCTTTGCTGCTGTGAGATGAGGATTTGGGGCCATCGAACCAAATTTGGGAGGTGGGGAGAGATCCTGAACAGAAAAACGGAAAAACAAAGCTGGTTAAAAAATTCGTTAGACGTTTGTTAAGCACCAGCCTGCAGAGGGATGTCTCTGAGAAGCAGCTGAAGCTGTTCAGGATGTCCCCTCCGCAGGCAGTTGAATGTAGGGGTGTGGGGCCACCTCAGACCGGGACGTGTGTCATCTCAAGTCGGGGACAGGACACTAAAAGGGGGCTGGGGGAGGACTGTTTTGGGGCTAAGTAGATGTCCTAGCAGTGAGCTTTCTTTTGTTTGTTTAAATAGGATCTACAAAGTAAGGAGGTTCCTGGGGAAGCTGAAGCCCACAACCTTCCCCTAAGACTCTCAAATCCACAACGAACAGGACTATCTTGTCCCCGTGTCTCCGGTATCACGCACAGGGCTGGTATGTAACAGGCACTCATTAGGTTTGTTGACTGAATCTAAAAACAATACCAACTTCAAAACAATACCGAGCAGATTTCCAGGCCTGATGTCCATGGTCTTCACATGAATAGTTTTTGACATAAAGAGAGAAAAGCTAAAGGTCAAGTGTATCCTAAAAAGGAGATGCTCTCTCTGGGCATAGGGAGTGGGTGGGTCAGGGAGCAAGTGAGCAATCACTCATGGGGAAAAAGTACAAAAAGGCCCAACTCCTGCCACTCACCTGGAAGACCACTCTGGACTTCTCCAGCAGGTAGGTCCTCATGTTGGCCCCAATGATGTGGTACCGCTTATCAAAGCCGATCTGAATATACTTTCCAAATCGGCTGCTGTTGTCATTGCGAGTGGTTTTGGCATTTCCGATGGCCTGCAGAGATCACACAAGAGGTATGCAAAACCAGGAAAGCTTGCTTGGTTTCTAGGTGGTGTGTGTGCGCGCGCAGCTCTCTCTCCTCTTCCTTACAGAGCCCCCCTCCACTGCAGGGATGACAATGAGCAGAGCTAAACACAAAACTTCATTCCATGCCTCCTTTACTCCTAAGGATGGCCAGTGAGAGTAAGGAGCTGACCGGTGGACTCTTTCCAGTGATCCCACCTGGAACGTGCATGGTGATGACTGCAGCTGGAGCAGTCACCTTGGGACCATGAAGAAAAGGTCTGGAGAATCACATGCTGACTGGCTTGAGCTTACCAAACCAATGCCAGTCTTTGAGAGCTCTCAGCTTGAAGTGAGAAAGGCAAACTTTCCCGTGCTTTAATCAGATCTCCATGACGAAGCAGGAAAATGTCATTCCTAACTGATAAATGGTATTTCCGAGAAAGAGACCAAGATCCACACCAACCTCATCACTAGATGGTATCTATCCTCTGGATACCTTTTCTCATGCAGCTGCAGGGGCACAGTTCAAAACACCCGATGAGAATTTAAAAAGTAAGGGACTAAATGGCTTGGCACGATTATTCACTTTCTACAAAGCATCGCATTGCTAATGGATCGGTAATGAATATATTACCATTTTAACTTTAATCCCTTTCACACGTTTACATTTTTAGGTGGTTGAAACGCTTGAAAAAGTTGTCTATGAAATTTGAGGGACGCAGAGGCTAAAAGAAGATCCAAACCCAGACTGTGCCTCCGCCCCTTCTCAGCCGGATCCAAGCCACAGAGCCACTAGAGCCTCCCGGTGTTCCAAAACTACACAAGCTCAGCTGGGATCTGTTGTAACAAGGCAAACAGGGCAGCTGAAAGAAAATCCTTGCTTAAAGTTCCCAATAACACATCCTCACGAAAATGCCCCATTCCCATTCTTGAGATGAGTCCGGCGAGGCCGTGAGTCATGCAGCTGCTCGCTCACAGAAACCCAAGCCTAGCTCTGCACTACGGAACGCGTCCGGTCTGAGGGCGCCTGCACTCTACACACCCACCTCCCATCCAGGTCCCCCTGGTGTGATGGCCCGAACATTTGCCAAAAATCCAACCTTAATTTAATCAAGTTTCTGAATTTTACAGCCCTTTTACAGGAAACACAGAGGACAAAGGAACACGTTAATCAGCATCTGGAAGATACAACTGGCAAAGTCTGGTTTGTGGAACATTCTCAAAGACCATCTAGTTTCAACGAATACAATTCAATACAAAAATTTCAAAATATTCAAACTCCATAATTCGTAAAATGGCAACAAGAGCCTTTGCCAAACCTGACACCACTCCTTGTGATGGCTTAGGGGAAAGCTTGCCCAGGGTCTAGAGGTCACAGTTGATCTAGAGAGGTCTAACTTCCTTACCTCACTAGGTTGCTTTGAGAAGTGACAGATCTAGAAGTACTTTAAAAATATGTAATGGCACCCATAAAGAGAAGAGGTTATTATGACCCAACCCATCAACTCTACCCTAGGACTCCTAGATCCTGTGTGTGAAGGACACACGGGCAGTTCTGCATCTTTTAAATGCTTGCTAGATTTTTTCTGATTTCCCATGGACTTAGGAAATGTCTTGATGAGTTATCATAGATGAGAAAAGAAAAACAGGTTTTAACCTTGAGTCCCACAGACCAAGGGAAAAAAGCAGACGTAATCCAAGTGGTTACAATATGGAAAATGAGCAAATGGTATAAACAGGAAATTCATGGCAGACACTCACATGATCAAGTGTTGAGAAAAGGTAACCTCACTGGACTTTGGAGAACAGCAGACTCAAATGGGGAGGGGCCAGGACTAGGAACTCGGACACGACAAAACGAGGAGAATGTGAGGAAAGGAAACTCTCCCATGTTGCTGGTTCAAATGGGAACTGGAACCACTGTTCTGAGAAGTCACTGGACCTATCTAGTAAAACGAAACACACATGCACCTCCCAGTTCAGCAAGTCTACTACTAATATGTAGATATTACCTGGAAAAACACGTAGTGCACACGTGAGTAAGCACAGAAATCTCTGGCACAGGTTGTAATTACTAATAAAAAAAAATTCATCCTCAATGCCCACTAGTAAGGGAATGGATAACATGTAGTGGACTCACACCACGGGACATTATAAAGCCGGTATAGGCAAACTAGAGCATGATTCGTGGATAAATTTAAAAGATGTTGAGGGAGAGTTGCAAAATGACAAAATACACTACCATTCACACAGTACATAAGAGAACCACCTTCTCTGTTGTTCGTGCACGTGCACAAACATAGGAAGAGCAAATGGAGTAGTTTCCGTAGAGTGAGGATTATACAACAACGAGGGACGTATCAACGTGTGGAGGCGCAGAGCAGGGAGCAGTTAGCCACGGCCGGCAGAACGAGTGGCTTGGAGGGGTGTAAGCTGACAAGGGTCTTAAAGGGGGAGTCGAGTTTTGCTAGTGGGGAGGAGGAGGGGTTCCAGTTACGGCCCTGGCCTGGGTCAAGGGTGCACGTGCGGAGCAGCGAAGAGTGTGCTGCACGTGAGATAAGAGACGTGCTGCGTGAGTGAGTGTGGGCACAGACGCTTACATGAACAGGTGGACAGCTGCAGGCCTGGTTTCTTTAGCTCAAAAGGAAAAACCTTAAATCCCCGAATTACATAGTAACTGGTCTTAGTTTAGATGATTTTTGCTCACTGTACCCTCACAGTCTCCTCCTTCTCCCGGGATGGGGGCATTCTCTGGCTCCTTGTGTGGTGTAGGTGCTGGGCACCCCAAGAAGCCACGTGACCCCTCCAACCTGGGCTTGGTTCTGCCTCTGCTCTAACAGTCTCTCAGCCAGCGCAGACTCGTGAACAAACCACTCCCGGATGCCGGCAAGCTCACACGGAGCAGGGTCAGAGACCTCTGGCATCGGGAATAAATCATCCCAACCCACCCTCAAGTCGCCTTTCATTCAAGCCACTGTCACTTCGTGCAGCTCACTGGGGATTCCATTTCCTTGGACCGTCCTCGACGGTCTCCCTGGGAGGCGGCTGCGGAAAGGAGGAGATGGTGCGGGAGCACGGCGGACTGCTTGGTCGGGACGGGAGCCGGGTCATCAGGAACTGGCTGGCCCCCGGGGAAGATCTGCCTGGTGTTGCCTCCAACCTTCTGAGGAGCCACAGAGCTGACTGGGCTTCCTGACACACGGGCCCGCCTAGACCCCCAAGTTGTGAAGAGGCAGGCTTTGGCGCTGCAGAAGCTGCTCTTACTCGGCCCAGAAACACTTTCTGACCCGCCCAGAGTTCTTCTTGGCTATAATGCTTCCTTGCCGTGTTTCTGTCCAAGACTTCTCTCAAAGAGATCACTTAAAAACTCAAGGGACAATCTCCATGATGACCAGATTCCATCATCTGACAGAAGGAGCCCTAGGGAATTACCCACAGAGTTTCCAAAGTAGCGCCTTGCACAAGGCAGAAATTGAATGTCGTGAGCCCAAACCACGGCACCGTTCCTTTACGTGACATCAGGCTCAAGGAGGCTGCTCCGTGCACACACTCCTCCTCTAGACCTTAGCAACAGAACCATGTCTTGCATGTTTTGGGGTATCGTGTTGCTTCCCCACCTCTCCCATGCCAAAGGACCCTGAATCCCCAGCAGTGCACCGGTCCATTCACGATGTAAGAGCTACTGAACATGTTAGGTTGTTTTAGACAGACTCCATCATTTGAAAACCACCCCCAAAGCAGGGACTCATAGGCTTGCATGCCATTGTCCAGTGGCCTTGTTCACACCAGCCAAGAGGTGGAAACCCAAGCAGTTCATGCACAGAGGGATGGATTAACAAAACGTGTTTTTATCCACACAACAGAGTATCATCCAACCATAATAAGGAAGGGGACACTCCTACATTCTGTAATACACATGAACTTTGAAAACATTAAGTAAGCCAGACACAAAAGAACAAATACTGTATGATTCCATGTATATGAAGTGCCTAGAACAGGCAAATTCTTGGAGACGGAGAGTAGAATAGAGGTTACCAGGGCCTGGCGGGTTAGAACAGGGTTATTCTTTAATGGGTACAGTTTGGGATGATTAAGGAGCTCTAGAAATGGATGATGGTGATGGTTGCCCAACGCTACGAATGTCCTTAAGACCCTTCAATTGTTCATTTAAAATAGTGAAAGGGTAAATTTTATGTATGTTTAACCACAATAAATCAATTAAAAAATCCTCTTGTGTCTCATACATGTTTAATAATGGGGTGATCTACCTTCATTAAATTCTCATCTCGACTTAAATTACTTTGTCCAGGCACCGAAGATGTAACAGATTTCTTCCCTTCTCTGTTTTGCCCGGAAAAAATACCTTCTTTATTTCTTAAAAGAGGCAGCACTCTGGGTCTTTGAAACATTACCTTTAAAATGTCCTGAGTTTTGAAACTCAGGGGCAAAGGAGAAGCTGAGAGCCTGTTTGACTCCCATTTGAGATGAAACACGATGCTGATCATAGAGCACAATCTTAACTGCCTCCGTTTAGGTGCATGGATGGTCTCGGGCAGGCCAGGCCATGGTCCACCATCACATTCTGAATTGAGGCCATGGCCAGGCCCCAACCTTGGGCTTAGAATAAATGCTATGAACAAATGGGCTACTAACTAGTTGCAGGTCTGACAATATTAATATGTTTGCTGCTAAGAAAGCAGTTCATAAAAATCCTCAATGATATGGAGAAAAGGTTTATAATATTCAGTGAAAAGCCTGTAAAGAAACAGACCCAAATGTGCAACAATTATCAGTAGGCTGTAGAAAGACAAATTGGGGGTACCCTACCCAGACCTTCTAAATCAGCAACTCCAGGGGGACTGGGGCCCAACAGTCTGGTTTAACAAGACCTCCAGGTGACTTATATGCACTTGAGTTTAAGAACCGTTATAAGAGAATAAAAGTCTTCTTGCTCCTATCTTTTCGGTAAAAATGCCTCCAACTCTACTAACCGTTCTCCAATCCATGTAAGAATTCCATAGAATTCCAAGTTTCCATGAACTTGCTTTTGTTGAATTGTTAATGATTATGTTATGTCCTGTTAGTCAACAGAGAATCAAAGTTCTCCAGATAATCCAACTGTGTAGGCAGGTTACACCCACCAAAAACAATGAATTCCTAGGAATTGAGGCTCAGTCTTTAGTCACGCACTTGGTAAAGGAAGGGGGTGGGGCGAGAGAGTGATCTAGGAAGGTCCCGGCAAGTTCTCGTTTCCCTCAGCTCCAAAACGACCTGAAAGACTAATCACCTTGGCGACTTGGGTCTTAAATGACCTGGTTCAAGGCACTGCAGAGAATCTGATACTATCTTGGCAGCTTTTGGCCTCAACTCAATCTCTTCTTCCTAAAACAAGGAGCAGCCCTGGGCTGCCGGGGATCCCACCAGACTGTAACCCAGACAATAACCAAAGGCCTCTACTTCAGAGGCAGGAAATCAAAGCTGGCCCAGGGACTGCATACCCATTTAGATTTACTTTATCAGAATTAAGTTTTTATGGAGGAAAGAGAGAGAAAGAGAGAAATGGAGTTCCAACCCTGACACCGGGGAGTTACAGCAAGACTGAAGTTTTAGGGAACGTCTCTAGCCTTGTACCTGTGCTGACGGCTCTGGGGCTGGGGCGTGGAGGAGAGACAGAAGGCCCCGGCCGTTCATGCCGTCTAGATAACTGCTTCCCGAGGATCAGCAGGCTCCCTGCTATCACAGAGCTCTTGGCTCTACCTTTCCCCCCACCCGGCCTCCCGCGCCCGTGCGCACGGCCCTCCTGATCCAGCGGGCCTTCAAAGTCCCGGATGGTTGGGGGGCAGCAGGGGCCTGCTGACACACGATGGCTGGTGACAGGGGAGGGAACAGCTACAGAGGCGGAGGCAGGATGGAAGGACGCTCACTCGAGCATCCGCAGAGTCTGGGGACAAGGCTGGCATGAAGAGGACACTCCACTCGGTACTAGGGACCTGAAGGAGGCTGCCAGGAGAGATCACCTCCCAAATAGGTGCTCTCAGGGGCACCCGTGGCGTTCTTTCCTTACTGGGAGACAAGGGGCTCTGCAAGAATGGCAGGAACGTGGACCCCGTGAGCCGCTTCCACGGACTCCGGCGGGCGACCGCATGAGGCGGGTCACCCGGCTGTCTGGCTGCCGGACAAAGAAGCTCCGGCCAGAAAGGCCAAGTGTGTTTGGAAGGCTTTACCTCCATGATGGGGCTGGACGCCAGGACCTTCTCTTCGATGTTGGTGTCACTGGCTGAGCCACCCACCGTGGCGAAATAGCGCATGGCGTACTTGGCTGACACGGTCTTGCCGGCTCCCGACTCGCCGCTGACTATGATGGACTGGTTCTTCTCATCTCTGGAAGGGGAAAAAGCTCCGGTCAGTGGCTGGCTGTGGAAGGGCTCTGTTGCCTTCCATGGACTCTGTGGACAAGGGCCTGAGCTTGATCAAGATCATCTCATCTTCTCTGAAGGAAAAATACGAGGCACAGCGTTAAGACAGTCTGCCCTCCCTCCCATGCTTGCGTAAGATCCCCAAGCAGGAGAAAGGAGAGTTCGGAGAAGGGCTTACAAAAGGCACACGTCCTTCCTAAGGGCCCTCGGCAAGGGGGATGGGGCCAGCTGGTCACACCCGCACTTCCTCTGGGGAGGCAGTACCCCCTCAGCCGTTCCTTTATGTGCACGTACACACACACACACACACACACACACACACACACATCCTGAGAAGTCACACACATGCCTTTGCAGGTACACAGTCTCACTTCTGATTCTGTGGCGTGCCCAGCCAGGGCCACCGTGTGAGTTACAACTTTCCAAAAAACAAGAATCTTTTCCTCTCGTGTTTCAGCCCAGCGTGCCAGCAGATAGTTTCAAATTTCTTGCTCATATGTATATCTCCTAAAAGGCATGCTATTAACCACCAGAGTGATCTTGCTTCAAGTTTATCAGAATTAGATAAAACAGCTATCAATTGCAGTGAGAAGGATTTCAGTAAGACTAAATGGAAGGCAGAAAGAAGATCCTTTATACCAGATAAAAATGCATCTATATTTATCCCTTTAAAATAGACAGCAGAAGGACAGGCAGGTAATGCAGAGAGCAGCCTATCAGATCTCTAAGGAACGTGCGTGTTCAAGCATGGGGCGAGAACACATGTCGGGGGTGGGGGGGGGCACAGGTTTGGCTAACGAATCGCTCCTAAGGGCTATAGTCAGCCACCTACATCCAGCTCATAGATCCACTGCCGGGAAGGCAGGCCCTCTGCTCTCATCTCCAGTCCCTCTAACAGTGCAGGAACTAACCAGCACCCCCTCCCAGATAAGAAAGCATCGGAGCATGGAGGTGGGTTTATGACACAGCCCTCCTGGCCCCAGCCCACTACTACTTACACCAGCTCCTGGGGCTTCCTGGGCAGAGCAGGCCATAGCAGAATGAACAGAGAAGCCACCACTGGCCGCCTGCACCACCGTGCTAATCACCAACACAGGTAGACTGTGGCTTATCAGCACAGGGGAAGGAATGTTGGCCCTGTTTCTGATCTGGGCTGACAGCCAAGACGTAGGAAAGCAGCGTGATGACACTGATGTCAACTAGGAGAGGACTAGAAAGATAGGAGAGATCCGGGCGGGGGGTGGGAGCACTGGGCAGACTCCGCTGGGGTAGCTGGGCTGAAGAACCCCTAACCGAGAGCCACTGTTCAATGTCAGCAAAGGCACTGTGGTCTTAGCTCACACAAACCATTGTCACCAGCTGGGAAGGGATCAGAATAAACACAGGGGGCTAGTTCCCCGTTAAAGATGGGGAAAACACAACGGATCTTCCCAACTGGCTCCACAACCAGTTACCAAAGAACAAAGGCAAATCCTGCCTAGTATCTGGAAGAGTAAGAAGTGGCTTTCTGAGATCCCTTGTTGTTCCAAAAGCCTGTGGACAATGCTTGCATTTCCCAGGTTCACTCATTTTCATTGTATACATCCACCAGACCATGGTGATCGTGACAGGTGTCGCCTCTCAATACTTCATAATCAACTCCGGGCTGGGGGTGGGAGTTGAAAACAGCTCAGAAGCACAGCCCTCCTGAATGACTCAGAGTAACTGGCTGGACCTCTATCCCTGGACCGTAGACTTCCAAAACAGACCTGCGCTGGATGCCAGCTTCAGAACACGCTTGTAACCACAATAAAGAGAAGTGAATTGCAGGAGCCGCACCCCCAGGTCTGAAGTTTGGCCTCAGGCCCCTACATTCGACCTAAAATCAATCAATAATGAGCACAGCTTGCGTCTGTGCCTTACTCCTCAGCAGAGGGTCACATGGAAAGCAGAAGTAGAGACTGTCCAAGGAATTCAAGCAGGCTCTGTGGCAGTACCACAGGGATGCTAGGGGAGTATGAACGGGAGCAGCGGGGGTCAGGGGTGAGCACTGTCCAGTTCCCTGCGGCAGCAGCGCGCACGGCAGACTGGCCTAGGCGAACATAGCTGGCACAAATAAGAAGGCATACACCCAGGACACGGGTCACTTTTCACCTGCAGCGTCAAGATGGGAACTGCCCTGTGCATCACTGGGAAGGGACTGCAGAAAGGTCAGGCACTGGGCTCCGGAAAGAGAGCAGCTCCTGCAGGAGGCAGCGAAGTCTGAGGAGAAGCAGGCCATTCTCAGGCAAGCGGTCAGGAATTCAAGAAGCAGGGCTGGCTGACAGGACAACATGTCAGGAACTCAAAAGACAGAGTCAAGGCGGGGAAATGAGACGGGCAGGATGCAGAGGCAAATTCTGATGCTCTGATGAAAATGCATGCACGTGGCCGAGATACTACAAGAGTTATAAATCTCCCCAAGTTTTAACAAGTCTTTACATTCAAGGCTGTTGAGCCTGAGGAAGTGTGGGCAATGGCCAGGAGCGCTAACTGCGGCCTAATCTGATGGCTATTAGAGGTGATGTTGACATGTAGGATAAAGTCAGGTAAATTTACCTCTTCTCAGACCAACAAGTACCTTCTGACACCTTCCCTGACTTTGACAATTCTCAAATATTTTTAACTGGAGAACTTTATGTAGCTTCCCCACACTTCTGCATACACGGGCCCCTCCCATCCCTAATCCACTGGCGGGCTAGGGGCACAAAGGGTACAGTACACACATACACTGTTTGGTCACAGCCTATAAGCTGGCATGAGGGATGATGGACAGCAGCATTCCCTTGTTCTATGTATATTAGCTTTGCTTCCAACTCAAACACCTGGCAACCAGAACATGGGCATTAAAAACAAACTGGGACCTCATTTGCAGTAATTAGCTAGCTGACATTAGCCAAGGTCACTCACTAATTTGACACTTGATTATCCCAGCGCAGTCCCTCATGAGTAGGAGGCTCAACTATGCTCCTGTTCTGTTTTTGTGGCCACCCTGAGGTAGGCACCCAGGCCTCTGATGCATCCCCCGACTCCGGCCTGATTGCGCAAGCTAGCTCGCATCAGGTTTCTCCCACTCAAAACAGCAAAAAGCTTATTGTTTATTGAATCAAGTCTGGGCCCCTTCGTTGAGCATTTGCAACCCTCTCCAACGTAGGCCCCAACGTAAACCCCTCACAAGGGTGGCAGATGGTGCTACAGATAAAACACTGGGCTTTGGGGCACCTGGGTGGTTCAGTGGGTTAAAGCCTCTGCCTTCGGCTCAGGTCATGATCCTGGGGTCCTGGGGTCGAGCCCCACATCTGGCTCTCTGCTCTGCGGGAAGCCTGCTTCCTCCTTTCTCTCTGCCTGCCTCTCTGCCTGCTTGTGATCTCTGTTTGTCAAATAAATAAATAAAATCTTAAAAAAAAAATTTTGTTTAAAAAAAAAACCAATACACTGGGCTTTTAGTCTAAGGATCTGGCCTGAGCCTGGTTCTGCGATCCGTGGGCTCTTGAAAACCTCACACCACGCCGCAGAGCACACGCCCACCTCCCCCACTCACCGCAGGAAACGCTCTCTATACCTTCGGTGGGATGACGGTACTGGAGTTCAGCCCAACAAGACTGCCCGTCAGTCTCTAAAATCGCACGCTTTCCCAGCCCTGCCATGTGTGCTTTCCCTCTACTGACCTCACCTCCACCACGGACCCTCTCTCCTAAAGCCCGGCTCCACGCGAAGCCCACTCCGTCATGCGTCAGGCAGCCTGGCAGGCCAGTACTCCCCCATCTTCTAAAGCCCACATCGTTGGCTTGGTAGTCTTTTTAAGACACTATTGCTTTCCATCTTATACTGATATCAGTCCTGGTCATTTTACCGTGTGACTTCTGGGTCTCTTTCATTACTTCTAGAAGACAGGCTATGACTTGGGACCCCCCAAAGGATGTCCTCCATCTCGGACACGGGAGGATTCTACCCCCAAAGTCCTCATAGAAAATATGAGTGGGGGAAAGCTCTCTGTTTCAAATTCTGGTTATTTGGGGCTGGTTTGGGGTTAGATGTTTTTAAGTAAGGAATTCTACCCAATATCCTTCAAAACCATATCCCATATACGGCTCTGTCCAGTCAGCCCAATGACAGGCAGGACTTAGCTGGCAACGTGGACCAATCCACTTTTCAGTGAATTGTTTCCTCTTAAGTCCAGCAGAATTCTCTTTAGAAAAAGAAAACAATGGCCAAAGGCTTTCATATCCAGCTGTTACTCAGGTGCCAGCTGTCTTTCAGGAAAGTCTGCTTTACCCCCAACAAGAAAAGCCCCTCAAAGGCCTGTACCTCGGGCAAGAGCACAGGTTCCTAAGCCTCTAGCCATCCTCCAGCATCCGGGAAGAATGATGGCAACCATGAGACAACCAGCCAACACACACACACACGCGCACACACACACATGCACACACACACACACGTATGCACGCATGCACACGGCTGCTCCTCCATCTCACACCGGACCCCCTCCTCTGCTAGCCAAGAGGCAGAACGATTGCTAAACCACCTCTTGCAAACATTCCCCACTGAACCCCCACAGGGCTTTCTGCTCCCTCTCCATTTTGGAGCCCCCCAACCGTCCCCAGGAAGGACAGTGGAGGCAAATGGCTGGTAAGGCACTGGAGGTTGCTCCACTAAAGAAAAGCCCTGCTGATCAGCCAGACACTGTGGGAACTTCAAGAAACCCTGCTGAAATGTTGTCTTGTTTGGGTTTCCTGCAGAGAATGACTGGTCCCCTGTGGCCTCCCAATCAGCAACGTCACACAGAACGCTGTTCCAGGTGAAGATGCCATTCTGTTCCAGGTGACCCTGGTGGAGAGAAGTCCCAGAACATCTCCAGAGCAACCAGCCTAGCTGTGGCAGGCAATCCCAGGTGCCCCACCCGTGGACCTGTGTGGCACCTCTGTCCTCACACTTGCCCTGTGTTCTAGCAGCCACAGTCCACCCACACACTAGTCACTGAACTGAGGGTGCATGGAGGGCAAGCATTCACTTTAACCTTGAATCCCCAGGGCTCCTGGCACCCAAAGCCTCTCTGTCCCTGTCCCTCCTAGAGAGCCTTCTCCATGTAAGGGGCACCAGCCTCCCCTCCTGATGATAGCCACACACCTCGGAATCATTGTCCCTCACTTTCCCCCAAGCTCCACATTAACAAGTCCTATCGCATTATCTGCCAATGCAGACTGTCCCCTTCTCTGTACACCTGGCCATCACCACCTGGGATGTGTGTGACAAGGTCTGCCTTCTGATGTCCATGCCCGCCTCCCCTAGCACGCCCTCCTCACGTGATGTCCTGTACGGGAATACTGGCTCACGTCTCTCCTGGCCCTTCAGCCCTCTGGTGCTACCCTCTGCCCTCAGAGAGCCCAGCTCTGCTGTGTTCAAGGCCCAGCTTTATCACAGTCACTCTCTGTTTGCTACATTCAAACCACAGAGGGCTTCCTTATCTCCTCCTGCTGTATAGTTGCCTGAAGATTTTCTAGCTCAAACTTCCTTTTATTTGACTTCACAACTCTTAATGCCTGGTACTCAATCACCCTCTGGCTTTGGCAGCTCTTGCATTACTGCTTTTCAGTGCAATTAATTACTGCCTACTCACATCATGCTCGGGTGGTATGCAAAACCATTGGCCACGCACCCCAGGCTCAGGATTCATAAGTCTACTGGGTGCCAGTCTTCCCATTTTAAAGAAGATGAAGCTAAAGTTTAGAAAAGCCAAGAAATAGGCCCTGAGTACTCAGCTAGGGAGACACCAAGGCCAGACTCAAACACAGGCTTCCACGAGTCTTCCCAATTTCCCAGTGAGCTGTGCTGGGACGTTGCTATCATTACACTCTTGTGGGAAAGAGCATTCCTTAAGGACTTCTCCCTGGAACAAATCTAGCCTTAATATAAGAGATCAGATGTGACTCGGCGGAAGCGTGGCTTCTTCAGAAGCTCTTCCCTGACCACCTTGCCTTCAGTGCGTTCACTACACAATTTACTAATGGTTTACTCCCCTACCCAGTGCTGGGCTCACCACCACCATCTCTTCCACCAGTACTTAAGTCCCACAATGGCTGACTTCAGATGCAGGGGCCTGGATGGGCAAGCCAGCACCTGGACTGTGTGAGGACCAGAGCCCCAGCAAGGACCATCACGTACAGTGGTCCATACAGGCCATGCTCAGCCACTGGTGCCCCCTAAAGGTGTGCAATTTACTGCTCACAAAACCAAATCTGGTGGTCTCTGCCCTGACTCAGCCTTCCGTGCTCGTCCATGGAAAGGGGACTGCAGGAGACAGTCTCAGGTTCAACTCTTGACCTGACTCAGGCTCTGAGAAAGAAGGAAGAGACGGGAACAACATGTGCTAAAACTACATCCCTCCCACCCCCACCAACATAGCACCATCGTCAAACGGGACAGGGGGAAGCCTGGCTAAGGCACAGTGGGAAGGACACCCTGTCTCTGTACACATCATTAAGCCCCTCCATCGTTTCCTCCTCTAGTGACAAATCATCAAAAAATCTGGGTGTCAGTAGAATGCATTCTGTTCACTAATGGGATAATCAATCTCCTGTTTCTTGCCTGTCGGTCGGGTCTCTATATTTTCCACACCCTCATCACCACACAGATCACCTACCACTGTTTAAAAAAACAAAACAAAACAAAGCTACCCTAGAAAATAGGGATCAAAAATTTTATAATTAAGAATTTTGGTTTGGAGCACCTGGGTGGCTCAGTTAAGCATCTGGCTCTCGGTTTGGGCTCAGATCATGACCTCAGGGTCATGGCATCGAGCCCCACATCAGGGTCCACACTCAGCACAGAGTGCTTCTTCCTCTGTCTCTCCCCCCGCTCATATGTGCATGCTCTCTCTAAAATAAATAAAAATCTTAAAGAATTTTTGTTCAGCAAAGATACTGGTATCAGTTCCATGTACAGAGTTAACTAGGAAACAAGCAAAGAAAATTCAAATGAATCTTACAAGCAATGCGGACTAAAAGTATGGCCAGAGTAACATGGCTTACGGTCTTTAGAAGCTCAAATGCAAAAAACCAATCAATGTTTAGTGCTACACACAATTCTATTAGAACAAAATGACATCAAAATCGTAGAGTGAAGAAGTTAAGTGAAGTCGGGTGAAGGACAGAATCAGGTTGGGGTAACAAAATGGGTTCTGTGCAGAACTGAGAGTAAGGCCGGAGGACAGATACACTCGGACGGAAGTTAGGTTAGGCAGGAAGGACACAGAAAATTACAAGGAGGTGGATTTGGACTCAAAACAGAGCCACACACTCTGAGTCCATGGTTAAAGCCTTCCTCCCAAGGTGGGGGCACTGGAGAAAACATCCTGCTGTGACAAGGGGCTGGCCCAAAAAGCTCCAAGCAAGACATTCTATGAGCCCTCCCACCAAGAAAGCCAAACCTCAATGTGGGAAGGCAGACATCCTGGGCACCTGGAGGGAACACACCTGAGGGGTCCTATAGGCCCAAGGCACCCCTGGTTTCTAGAGGGAGGGGGGCTGACGAGCATCCCTGGGCGCCTCTGCCATCAGGCACAGATTCCTTACACCACACACCACCCCCTCCTTCAGGCAGGGCTGTGTGCTCCGGTTCCCACTACAACTCAGGCCAAGTCATTCAGGAAGGCTGTCATAAATATTCATGAGAAACCGCTTAGCTCATGTTCAGCAGTTAGAGTTCTAAGTGTCTCCTTGGAAAGATGAAATTGAACCTTCTGACAGTGTAGGAGGAGTGCTTAGTGCATTTAACATCCAGGTATCACTTCCCCACTCCAGGTTCCCAGCAGCCTGCGGGGGCCTGAGATCTATTTATAAACTCCGAGGCGCAGCACGATATGGCGCCAAAATGACCCCGTCCCTTCCACTCGCTGGCTGTTCCGGAGAGAGGCGGGCTCCCCTCCCACAGGACAGCATCCCAGAAAGAACCGCAGGGCGCTTAGCCAAGCCCAACCCTCGCTGGCCAGAGAGACCAAAAACCGGGGAGGGGCTCCTCAGGGCAAATGGGAATGTCCCCATGTCTTTGCTCTTAAAATAAGGGGCTGGAAGGGGTTCCCTCAGACCTGCTGCTTCTCCCGCTCGCACGGCTGGGCTGCAGATGCGTTCTCCATTAACCACAGTCACCTACGGACGTCAAACATCTTGGAACTCAGGAACCTGGGGCTTAAGGGAGGAAGAGCACCAGAACCAGAGGTTTTCAGCGATTTTATACTTTATAAACTTGTTTTGGTTAAGCGACGTCATTACCTGGGGTGAACTAAGATATACACGTGCTTGTGCCCTCTAGCGCCAAGTAAGCATACCTTTCCAAACTCTTTCATTTGGTTCTGGAAACAGGTTCTCAGTGAATACACATACTCTAGTACAAAACTCAGTTACACGGTTTCTCACGGGTCCAGCGGGCCCCGAAGCGGAGCGTGTGTGAGCACCCCAGTCTAGAGCCCTTTCTCTCTGTACCGCGTACACACTCGGCCATGCTACCAGGAAGATTCAAGGTCTTTGACTTTACGTAGATGCTGCTTTACTCACTCATCTTGTAGATTTAGGGCACCGTGGAGGTCCATTTCAGCATCTCCTCTCATTTCTTCACGCTGTCTCCAAGGCCATCTCTTCCCTTGTGACCCTAACTGCCGCTCGGACACAGCTCCCTACCCAGGTGGCTCTTGCGAGGCCAACACAGACACACACCCCTCCCCGCCCCCACTGCACATGTACACGTGGAGGCTGCACCGGGCTTGGCAGGCCTGTGGGTCCAAAACATGCTCTCCAGCTCCCCACTCTGCTCCTGGCATGGAAGTTTGGTGCTCCACACGGCAACAAGCAGGGATCTTAGGAGCGGCCCTTGACTCCTTCCTCTCCTTTCCCCACCAGGCAAAGCTGGTTATACCGCCTTGATTCTTTCTCTAATTTAGACCCAGATCCTATTTATCATCCCTCCCCTCCTGATTCCACCCAAAGCATGGTAGCTGGTCTTGTGCTAATTCTACTCCCTCCATTGCCCTCACTGCAGCTGGTATACTATTTCTAAGAAACTCCTTCGAATGTGCCTAGGCCCTGCTCAGCCCGTTGCAGGAGACACTGCGGCCTGAAGGACACAATCGGCATCTTCAGCATTCCAGGTGCTTCATGATCTGTTCCCAGAGACCATTCCAGGCAGACACATCATCAGGCTGTGCAGAAGCTGGAATGCACGATATTCAGGAAAGAGGGGAAGTTTAGGACGATCAGATGCCAATAGGCAAGCCACGATCTTTGGCAACACTTTGCAAAGAACCAACGTTTGTTCACTAACCCTGACTCTTAGAAACACCTGTCCAGCTTATGAACTGACCTCAGCTGAATCTCACACCAAACCAGTCGGGTCACCACCTGTGGTGGTGGGGCCTGGGTATTTTTTGGTTTGAATCACATGTGATTCTCCTCTCAGCTACATTAGTCCTGCTAAGGTTAAGAACCACTGCTACAGACTCAGCAGCTTAATCAAATGGGTCACTATATAAACATGTTCAGGTACTAGCAGCAACTCACATACCCTGTAACTTACATCTATCAATATTAGCCTGATACAGTGTTTAACAGTGAACTAAAAAGAAAGCTTAGCGATCAGAGTCTTAGCCATCCTTCCTGGGGGTAGACAATGGAAGGCTTTACACTTAATGCCGATACTCTGGCAAATGGCTTAGGGTAAGTCACCCAGAAACCACAGCGGCGTCTCCTCGTTAACTGGATTCTTGTTCGAGGAATCAGCTCTGGAGGTTAGAAACCTACAAAGCACATGCTGGTGCCTGCTAATGCCTGCAGCGGGGAAGAGCAAACAGTTCCATACCACCTCCTCTGTCGGGGGTTCCTGGCCTGAGCCCCACTACGTAGAATTCAGAGACTCATGAACTTCAATGAACTAAAAACCACATCTTCGGTTTTACTAAATTCTAACAACTTTGACATTTCCTTCAGTTGAGACTAGAGCAAGACAGAAGCTTCACAGACCCTGTGGGCTTTGACACCTCATCCCAGCTGCTGCTGCTCAATTTTTACACCCATCACGGCAATAACCATTAGGAGATCAGTCACTAACAGTCATAAACAATCCCTCATGTCTGCTGGATCACAATTCCCCCCAAATATTTTGATAACTTTCAAGATAATCTGTTTCTTCTGTAACTGTATAAATAGTCAGTATATTCAAATGCATCATGTGAAATAAAAAAGGTTTAGAACACCTGAACATTATTTCCAGGATTTCCCCCTACCCTCCCAGTGCCCAGTTGCAAAACCAGGCCTTTTTACACAGCACGAGTGACACCAACTTTTAAGGAGACCGTGTTTACGTTTCTTTAGACCATTTCCCAAAGGCCAGTCAGAAACATCATTATCTGTACTGGTGGAGGCAGGGTGGGGGGAAGATGTCAGAGAACCCCAGGATATGGGGCAAGGTTCTCCCCACTGGGAAACAGCTTCAGCCATAAAGCTGGTATGTAAACTTCCAGGTCTTGCAACAGAAGCCCACCAGAAGCTAAATGACACAGTCATATAGTTTGCATCTTATAGCCCTCAGTAGGCTGATAAAGTCCCTTGAGAATGCAAACATTTTCACATGCACTTCCCCACAGTGCTCATCTGGGCACCTTGAGAATCACTGGATGAGATTTCTCCATCCCTGTGCTGCTTTGACATTTCAGGATTCTCTTCCTTGGCCATGAAACCCTAATTCCTGTACCTAAAGCAGAACCTGCCTTGGTTGTTTCAGGGTGCCTACTCTGCAGGGTAAGGGGCTGGCTCAAGAGAGACCCAGCACATTGACCTGGCCCTCCATCCCTGCTCTGGCTCCCACACGCCTCTATTCAGAGAGGCTCGCTGGGTCATGTGTTCACCATAGCCTTTCATCCCTAAACACAAGCAACCCCAGCCTCCTGGCCTAGAGACAGTCTCTTCAACCCTTCAGGTGGGAGCCATTCAGGACAGGGTAGGGGTGGGGATCAGGACAGGTGCTCAGCACTGGGTGATGGTGGGAACTGAAGGCCCTAGGACATAGTGCGGACCAACCAAAGTCTGGCGCCCAGTCGCTCAATAAATATTTCTTGATGAATGAACAGGTATTGTAGGTGAAGAGAGAACTCGGTTTGACTATGGGAAGGTACTGCCCACTGAGGTCACTCATGTCAGCAATGCAGCATTTACACCTCAACTAAGTACTTTTGTGATTATGAATATTATTAGGCTAATTTTGCTGCGGGCTTTATTTGATTACAAAAATAAATGTTCAACCCTCATAGTTTTACTTATATAGCTTAAAAAAATTAACTCCTACTTCCAGGCACAAATCCGCAGACCTGAAACACAAGGCAGCTAACGGCCTCAGCAATCTCTCAGGCGACTCCATGTTCTGGCCACAGAGGCCAGTACAGGAAGCGGAACCGTGAAGGTGCGAACTTGAAAAATGCATAAGAGCCTAAGCAATAATGAAGTCCAATGGCAAAGCTTCTAAGAAAGAGATGTGTTAAGGAAATAAGGGAAGAAAGTATTCACAACTTGATTTCTCTGTCTTCCTGTAACAAACTTGACCAGATCAGAGGCTCCCGCAGATGAATGAAGGCTCTAAGAGATCTCAGATAAGGGATCTGACTGGCGTAGAGGATTCGTGCCTCTCTTGGGGCAGAAGTCCATCGAGAGATGAGTAGCAAACCGGGGAAGCTAGCACAAGGAAGTTCGAAGGTCAATGTCCATGTTCTGGTACTAGATCTGAAAGGTAGGAGTTTAAGTTTCTCCCCTCTTGGGGATACTCACGTTGGCAAGAAGTGTCTGTTCAGGGTTTTTAAAAAACATAGAATTGGAAAACAACAGGCAGCATTTTGCTTTTCAAGCGTGGGTGTTTCGGACATCACGCAGTAAGACAAAAGAGCAGAGTCTCCACAGTAGCCAAGGCACTTGAACCATTTCCACAACGGGCTCTAGGTGACAGAAAAGCAGACTCTTCACGTATCAAGTTCTCCTGACACCGTCCGCTCTTCTAGCTTCTACCGCTTCATCCCCACCGCTCCCCCCGCCCCCCCGCGTCCAGCTCTTAGTTACCGCACGCACACGGCCCAAGGAGGGTGTATAGAAGCAGGAGGTGAGAGAGAACGAGCCACGGGAAGGCCCTCACTTGACCAAAGCTTTCCCTCAGCTGGTCTAGTCCAGCGGCCACAGGGAGCAGCCAGCCAGCTGCACCGAGGTAGAATTCCCACAGAGCTCCACGGACTCGTGCCTCACCAGGGACAGCACTGCGACAGACTTGCCCACGCAGGCTTGTGAGAAGTGGGAGCCTAGAAAACCAGGCGTTTGAAGCTGCAAAAACTCTGAGACATCCTGGAGGGTGGGGAACCAGCTCGACCCCATGAGCTTCAACCACCACCTGGGCAGAGCGAACACCGAGGGCTGCAAATCCCCAAGAATCTGTCGTCAGAGCCACGTGACAAAATCCCAGCAGCTCCAGTCCAGTGGGACCGTGCGCACTCAGCCACACTCAGCCACACGCTCTTCACCCTCCTTCCTGTCATCTTTCCGTCACACAGAATTCTTCCTTTGTCTCTCTCCCTCAAACTCATGTTCAAGTGCCCCCCCAACCCCGTGCCTGTCTGCCCCCACCCCCTCAGCCAGCTGGAAATAGGTGCTCCTACCATTTTCCTTTTCCCACAGAGGAAACGGGGCAAAGACATCACAGGACTTGTTGAAAGCCCCTCCAAGCCGCAGAGCCCCTCCTGGGCATGCCACCCTGGGCTCCTCCCTCCGGCCAGGCCAGGGCCCCCAGACCCATGATCCATGCAACCAAAGGAGGGGCTGCTTCGTGGAAACCCCCACTTCAGACTGAAGGTGTCCAAGTGAAAACAGAACCACCCCTAGGACTTCGTGGACGATGCGTGTAACCGTTGTGCTCAGGAGACGCACGTGGAACGGAGGACTCTAGTTAGCGATCAACAGCTCTCCTACGTTCCCGATCTCTTCTGCACAAGGTCCCAAGTCTGGATGCTGAGATAGAAATGCATTATACCCACCAAGTCTCGAAACTCAACTCACTTGAGTGGGCTGGAAAAGAATAATGGAAAGCCAATCAATCCTTCATCAGGCTGTCAAGAAAACTTGCTGACTCGCAAACATCTCGAGCAAAACTAAAGTTGTAGGGTACTCCTCCCTTCTCTCAACACACAGGCCTCAGAAACGGTCTTAGACGTGCACCATCTGGGAAATCTCACCGATGTTTGTGCGTCAACCCCCTCCTCACAGCATCTGGGCTGAGGTCGGCCAAGTCTTCATCCTCACCTGCACGCACACCTTGAGATTTTAAGCTTGCAAATGGATGAAACCGTTTCAATAGATGAAAAGACCATACTTAGGTCAAGCCTTGAACTTCTGCAACAGCAGCCTCAGGCCAAAAGCAGACTGCCTTGAGAGATCATAGGATCTTTCATTACTTGGGCTGGGCAAGAGAGAAACGAAGATCTTGGTTCTAACAGACAGTTCCTATTAATCAATAGGAACCTCCCTGCCCCTACCAAGTACCTTTTTATATAGCACAGATATAAGCAGCCAGGAGTTAGCAATAAAATAGAAGACCTAAGTAACACGCATCATCAAAATTCACAGTAATCAATATCAATTCTAGCCTACTACACGGTTGCGTGGGGAAGCTCCGTTTAACATTCTGCTCGTACTGTGAGGCAGGTCAGATAACACTCCTCCCCCACTCTGCAGGCACAGTAACCAGTACGAAGTAGAAGTGATTTATTTAAAGCCGGGGTTCCCTTCACAGAGGCCAGCATTGCTCCTTCCCCTTCCATGGCCAAGCACAGCAGAGAGCGTGGCACTGAGTACCTTGCATAGGTTACAGCCCCAGCGCCCTTGGGCATGGGTGGTAGGTCAACAAGGACAGAGAACCCAGAAATTAAGTCCAACTTGAGTGCCTACAACCCTCTCCACATCAAGAAGAGAAGGAGAACAGACATGACAAGGAAGACCCAGTTGCCCACCGGTCTTATGGCGAGTCTTTACTGCCCACCTACATGGGGTAAAATCTTGAGCTTATTTCTAAGTATGTACGTGAAATTACTCCCATGAGGAGCTCACACTCAAGAAAGGACATCTAGCACACCTAAAATAAAAGGCAGGGGTTGTGCAAAAATACCTTTAAAAGACCAACAGCCTAAAGCTGAAGGAAACCTCAGAGGGGGTGGAGATGCCAGGGTAAGACTCCAGAGGGCTGGATTCCACATTGAACTTAACAGCCCTAACCTTGACCTTGACCAAGACTTACAGGTCCAGAGATGGGAATTTGCTGTGCAGTAGGTTTGTGGGACAGGGACCAGAGAGCAGAACAGAAGAGTCAGAGAAGTTTTCTCTGGTCTTTCCTGTCACAGCAACTTGGGGGTACAAATATAATCATGTAGTGACCTTGTCCTCTGGGTAACAAAGAATCCCTGTCATCACAGACTCTCCCTTTTCTAAAAAATTCAACAATGACTCCCTATGAAACAGGGACTGTTTAATGCAGATGACTGACCACACCTTTGGAAAGACTTGGGGTTCTGAAGCTCTGGGGAGCTGGGTAATGTAATTAAAGCATTCCTCGAGTATTCCCAGGGCCAGAATCAGTCCTTCCTGTTTATCTTTAAAGCCTTTTTAGACTTTCCCTTTAAGTCCCTCTTTAGTTGTAAAACCACAAAGCATTTTTGTTTTGTTTTGTTTTTAGTGCTCGGTGTCACTTAGCAAAATCCACAGTTTTTTATTTCACAGCAAGAAATATTCTCCCGAAGCAGCAGGTGTGCCCAGGGTAAGGGACACTGGACCTCGTGGGAGGTACCAGTTCTCTTCCCCGAGAGTACATGAAGTCACACTTCGGTGGGTCATCTCCCAGAGCCCTGCTGCCGCAGCTCACAAGGCTCCCCCTCTCTGGGCCACTCACCGAAGAAGACTTCTCCTGCTAAGACCATCAGATCCTCCTAGGTGCTCTCTGCTGTAAGCACTGTGACTGGAGCCCTCCTTGTGCTTGTCTAACACTGATCTGGAACACAGCAAGAATTTTGCCGGTACCCCAAGGGCTCTCCAGTCCTGGTCTCCTGGCATCCCACAGGCTCCAGGGCCGAACTGGGAAGCTATAGTCATCAACCAGTTGAACAACCACAATTTCATGGAGCATTTTGCTGAGCCGTGTTTTGGTTTCCTGACTGGTGAAGAAGGTACAGAGAAAGGAACAGAGAAAGGGCCCAAGGCAAGGTATCAGGCAGCACACCTGCCTCCAGAACCCAGGAAAGCAAGGTCAGAGAGCTGTGCAGCCTGCCACCCAGTTGCAAAGATTTTTTTTTTTTTTTAATTTTTAAGAGTGCATGAGCAGAGGGAAAGAAGAGAGAATCCCTGGCAGGCCTCACGCCCAGCACTGAGCCTGTGCAGAGCCCAACGTGGGGCTCGATCCCACAACCCCTCGACCATAACCTGAGCTGAATCCAAGAGCTGGACACTTAACTGACTGAACTACCCAGGTGCCCTGGAGGTTTTTTCTTTAATCCCATTCTCTTTTTGCTTTATTTCCTTGCTGTGCTGGACTATCAATGCCACCAGATATATAACGGACCAGACCTAGTCCTAGATGAACCCAAGACCTAAGGGTTCATTTAAATTCTATTCCATTTAAATTCTCACTTCAGATTTAATAAAGCTTAAAGATTAGTTATGATTTGGAAATATCCTCTTAAATAATAAGATAGATACACAGACGTATTGGTTAGCATGTGTGGTTCTGAATTCTTCTCAAGGTAATGCATACCTACGGACACACCAGTCTTCTGTGGGTGAGACTCTTTACAACAGACTCTTCATACCTGCCTCCCTGCCCATATCCCACCTGTCTCAACCCTATTTTATCACTTTGTGGCTCCAAGGATACTATCTAGGAAATGTAGTTCCTGTCTGCTTTCTCTAAAATAGCACCTCTAAATCTGCTACCACTTTTATTATGGGGGTAAGTGAGTTTTATTGCAATGTCACTCAAATACCATATAATTCACCCATTTTGAGTGAACAATGGTGTTTAGTACATTCAGGGTTGGGCACCATCACCCCAATGTCAGAACATTTTCATCACCTCCGAAAGCTGCCCTGGGTACCATACCAGCCCCTTACAAACTCCCTACCCCATTCGCTAATATACTTTGTCTCTCTAGATGCCCTAATTCTGACCTTTCATACAGATGCCATCACATGACCTTTGGACCTGCATCTTCCATGAAGCGTGATGTATGGCTGAACAAGAGAGTATTTCACCGTACGGATAGCCCACTTTTATTCATCCATTTTTCAGTTGATGGACGTTGGGGTTGTTGCCACTTTCTGGCCATGATGAGTAAATATAAATATTCATGTGCAGGAATTCGTGTGGACATGTTTTAATTTTTCTTAGGTTATAAACAGCTTTGTGAAGCTTGAAGTAAAATGGATTTTCAGTGCCTATCAAAAAGCTATTCCATCAAAAGGTGAGACATAGCCTACTCTTTAGGAAAAATTCCAATCACTTTATTCCCCGCAATAAGCTATGTTTGGTGACATTTTAAAGCAGCCAAGCTAGAATAGAAATCCTCTAACTCGAAGGTATTTTATTGGGCAAAATAAATACCCTCCATTTCAAAGGTTTATCAAATGTTTAAATTGTCATACTCCTTCCTAGTAAACAAATGCATTGGACTTTCCTGATTCCTAGAAATGCCAGTTAACATTACATTTTATTTGCTCAGAGAAATTTTTTAAAAATCCAACCACCCCTCAATAGAGAATCCCATCTGGGGATTTCGTCGTGACTCTTCAGGCATTTTGTTTCTGTTTCTTGGATCTGACCTCGAATAGGCGTTCAGGTTGGCTGGGTAGAGTGTGTCTTCCCTAGTCTCCCATATCCCTTTGCAATGCATGACGCCTATATCCTTTCTACTCTTTCCTTAAACTGTAAAGACCTTCACATTCCTTGGATGTACTATATTTCTCTGCATATTCTGCTTCTTTTAAAAGATACTGAAAACCTATCCACATAAAAATCTGCACAAAGGTGTTTATTAGCAGCTTTATTCATAACTGCCAAAAGTTGGGAGCAACCAAGATGTCCTTCAGCAAGGGGATGGATAAACTTTGGTAAATTGACACAGTATTATTCAGCTCTAAGAGCAAATGAGCCAGCAAGCTATGAAAAGACACAGAGGAACCTTAAATGCCTATCACTAAATCAAAGAAGCCAATCTGAGAAGACTGCAATCCTGTAAAATTCCAAATATGTGACATCTTAGGGTCAAAACTTTGGAAACCACTAGATGAATGGTTGGGAGGGGTTGGGGGAGAGAGGTGTAAGCAGGCAGAGCACAGAGGGCCTTCGGGGTGGTGGCGGGGGCTACCATTAGGCTCTCATAATGATGGGCACATGCGATTTATCATACACATTTGTCCAAACCCATAGAATATACAACATCAAGCTTGAACCTGAATGTGAACTACGCATCCGGGGTGATTATGATACGTCCGTAGGTTCATCCACTGTGACAAACGTCCCACCCTTGTGTGGGAATGTCGATCATGAGGGACGCTACGCAGGTGTGGGAGCTGGGGGCAGGGCACAGATGGGAAGTCTCTGTACCATCCGCTCAGTTTAACTGTGAATCTAAACCTGCTCTAAAAAATTAAAGTCTTAATTTACAAAAATATGTATTTGTATATACATACAAAAGATGTTAAAAATCTTAACTTCTTAGACCGTTCATTCTTTGCATCCTACAGAACTCACTGTAAAAACCTGTGTAAAGACACATTCGAAATCTTTAAAATATCAACGTAAAGCTACTGTTTAAAGATCGGGTCAACCACGGAATGCTTCAAAAAATGTTAGCACCTACTTCTCCTGTAGCACCTCCTGCAAACTGGCACTTTCTGCACGTCCCACAACTGATCCTCGAAACATTGCCTGGAATAAGGTCCTCTTCTGACCATCCCCATGTTACAGAGGAGGAAACAAACACTGAGCAGGACTCAAGTCACACAGCCACTGAGAGGCAGCGGGAGGCTCGGGCCTGGACAGCTGGCCTCACAGCGGCCTTGGGGACCGGTGGGGTGGGGGGGACCCCTGCGGCAGGGCATCCTGATATCACCGGTCTCATGGGTAACCACTCCAACCACCACTCTCAGGCTAAGAAGTGGTGGGTTTAATAAGTAGTTTCAAATTATTACAAGAAGAGAAGGAGGGAGAAAAGGAGGTAGAAAGGCACCTCAAACTAAAGAGGTGACATGGTCCTCCCGCTGGCTCAGATGTCCTCCACCTCAGCCTGCACTACTGCGCGTGCCTGAGAGAGAAAGGTGCCTGAGAGAGACAGCCATGCTACACTCCAGAGTCATTTATTCTTTACTGGGAGAGGAGGCAGTAAAGCAAGCACACACAGGCTCCCAAATTAAACCTGGTGGACATTTGAAAGAGTTCACAAACATGCTTTTTAAAATACACTATCATCAAGGTGTTAGTGGAGGAACTGTAGCTCAATTACATAACTGAACCTTTTGATGTCACAGTAATAACATTCTCCAGGAGGACTTGTGAAAGATGCGCTGAGGGGCTGTTGCTAGCCTACAAACAGTAGAAACTGCTTGGAGCTCAAATCTGCCTCTCCTACCCTCCTGGCCATCTTTCCAGATCCTTCCAGAGTCCCACTGTATCTGCCCTTCTCTGATGGGCCACTCCCTATTGCCTCCGAAGACGCTACTGTCTGCTCTGGAGAGATCCTGCCCTTCTCTGCTCACTTCTCTGGGGTCCTGCCCCTTCGAAGCCAGCATTCAGCCAGCCACTGCTTTGAGGAATGTCTCACAAACCACCTCACTCAATGTGATACCCATCTTGGCCAAGGCGCCAGGGGGGTTGGGGCCTGAAGTCTTCATCCTTTTGCATTAAGACACACTGAGCAGAACTGTAGGGGTGGGCAGGGGGGATCCTGACTGGGGCCCAGGGAGCTGGCCTTTCTGCTGATGGTTAGGAGAGGAAATGAACCAGGGGGTGGGGGGCAGAGCACCCTGGGGGCCTCAGCACAAATTCAGGGCAGTGCCTAGCAAGTCCTTGCTCTCCCTGTTCACGCAGTTTCCTCCTCCATAAAATAAATGAGCTGAACAAAAATCATCTAGGGATCCTCACAGCTGTCAGTGTTGGGAGTCTCTTACACACTCCACTGCACCTATGACAGGTGCAAGGGAATCCAGGGGAGACACCGGTTCTGGCTGCCGGCCAGGGCAGAGAGGCCAGGTCCATGAGGAGAGCACACCGGTGACTGTCTTCACCACTCCAGCTCCCAAGATCTCCTGCCACAGCATCCTGGTCATCCTCTCCAACACCTGTCCCACAAGAGACACAGCCCCGTCACCTGGTCACCCCTCTGCCTCTGCAGCGACAGTGCACGAGCTCCCGGCTTGCCCCGCACCCGCGGGTGGTCTTCGCCACAGACACATGTGACTTATTCCCATCCCAGCGATTTTCTGGGGATACTTCCATTGTGAGAGACATTTGAGGAATCCATGCGTGATTCACCCAACCTGTATCTGGCCCCATGCTAAGACGGGAATCCTGCAAATCAAGGGAGAAGACCTGGAACAGTTGGACCTCCTGCCACCACCACACCTCCCAACCTTCGTGCTTCACCAGCATCCGGCTTCCTCTGCCCCTTTAACAGGAGGATCCTGACTTCTCCCAGAGGTAAATTCCACCATCTGAGCCCGAGGTGCCCCCTCCACCCCACCCGCACTCCCCCCCCCCCACCCGCCAACTGGTTGTCACCTTGCTTCATTCCCATACTCTGCCCCCCACACCCCCCTCCAAAAACTCCCTCCTCCCTGCCAGCTTTTTAACATCCGGAAACCCTTTACTTTACAGCAAACACAAACAAACACCCCTCCTCCTCCCCAGCCGCACACCTGGGAGTGATTAGAGACGTGGTCACGATGAAGACCGGTTCAGAGGCCACAGGAGTGACCCACATGCAGATGAACTCAGGCGGCAGGGACATTTTAATTATTTGACTACCATGACAGTAAAGATAACTTTGTTGTTTTGTTTTTTTAAACTGTGATGAAAATCAGCTTTATTACTAGCACATTGTCCCACAGATTTTATTTTTTAAGATTTTAATTATTTGAGACAGAGAATGAGAAAGAGAGAGAGAGCATGAGAGGAGGAAGGGCAGAGGGAGAAGCAGACCCCCTTGCTGAGCAGGGAGCCTGAGGCAGGACTCGCTCCAGGAACTCCAGGATCATGACTTGAGCTGAAGGCAGTGGCTCAACCAACTGAGCCAACCAGGCACCCCCATCCCAAGGACTTTAAACAGAACTTCATAATGATCCTCGCAGGGAGACAGATCTTTATTGTATCCTATCATTGTATTTCTTAGGCTTTTCGATGTTGACAATTTAACCAACGATCAGGGAAAATACACCCGATCTGCTGACACACCCTGGTCTTGGACTTCTCAGTCTCCAGCACAGTGAGAAATAAGTGTTATTTATTAAAGACATCTTCAATTAGTTCTAAGAATATTGTCTCATCAGCCCAGCTCAGAGAGAGAGAAGAAACAACCCCAGAAAGCAGGAAAAGCTGGGTGCCAACACAGACACTACCACTCGGCTCGGTGATCTGGATGGGGTCCAAAACACCTCCCAATGGTATTACACCAAACCGTGATCTTCTGGGACTGCAGTGCAGGTAAGAAGCGTTATTAGAGTTCTTTGGCCGACTCATTATCAACCACCCCAGCAAGAAGCTACTGGTAAATTTCTACTAATGCAGCCCCCGAAGATTCAGGTTCTAGGAGAACAGGAGAGGACCCCAGACTCCCCTCCTCTGGTCAGTCAAGATCTGTACTCCTGGCCAGATTACAGATGTCAGAGTTCACGGGGCTATATGTGAAGTCTAGAATCTAGTCCGATGGCAATCAGTATGAGAAGCCACTGCTTGGGGAACGCTAGTCAGACCGGAAGTGCTAGCTGGAGAAGACAAGACTGAATGGGCATTCCCAGACCAGCCTGCTCTGGCAAGCTGCTCTAGGAGGGAAGCCCTAGGGTGAGACTGAGGGGAGACAGATGTCTCACATCTGTCCCACATCCAAGAGTTTCAAACAGTGGAATGGCCGCCCTCTGGGGAGACGAGAAGTTCCTATCCCAGGCTGGGTGTCCTAATCCTAAAGACGCATAATGAAGAGCCCTGTGATAGACGATTCAACCTCCAGCTTCGAAGAAGAGAAGTTTCCGTCACCCTGTGCATTTCATAAACACCTACTCTGCAAAATAAGATCCAAGGCGCTCTACAAATAAGGGAATAAAATGAGCAGAGTCGTGGCAATGACAGCCTCACCCAAACGGGAAGAAAAATCTCTGCCTCGGATCGCTGAGCTAGAGTTCGGACACGTCGGGTTGTCACGACAGATCGATATGGGCAATGACAAATGGGATAAAACTCTAAGAGCCCCGTGACCCAGCGGGGAAGCAGAACTGGAGCGAGCATGTATTGATCCCTAACCCCCTGATGAAGACCGCTGCCACAGATTCAAACCAGCGCAGCTACACTCCAGTTCACGCACCTCTACTAACACAGTCTCCACAGTCTGTCAGCAGCACAAGGGGAGAAGAACAGCTCTTCTTAGCTGGTAAGGCGGCCAGTCAGAGACATCACCGGGATCACCCCCACACTCCCTCTGCTACTGGGTGCAAGGCATTGTTTGAAAAGACACCCCATAATTCTAAGTACTCGCTCTTCTCAATTAAGGCAGGTCGTCCCTTATGGGCATTTTATTCTCTAATTCTGGGAGTACAGAGGACCTAAATAATCTCCATTATTTTGGGCTGTAAGTGCTCCTCCTCTGGCTTCCAAGATCATTGATCTACAACAGGGGCAGGAGCCAGGCAGGCTCAGGAAGAACTTGATTTTGGGTCCGTCCACCGTGCTTCTAAGGGGCCTCCACATGCAGCTTTCTCCTGCAGCCTTCCTGCCGCACTCCTCACGCAGGGAAGAGCAAAAATCTCTGCTATTGGCACAGACCGGGCTGAGTTCCTGGTCACACAGGTGGCCCTCAGTGAAGCCCTTAGCCCCATCTCACACCGACGAGCACCTGCCACACCTAGAAAGTACAGCCACTGGAGCATTGATGGACTCGATTTCTGCGGGCATGGCCGGGCCGGCGGACAACCTCCCGAGGATTCTCACCAGAAGGCAGGGCTGAGCAGCCCGGCAGAAGAGGCCAGACACATACCCTGCCCCCGGAGGGTCCTCTACCTTCGACCAGGCTTTCACGTTCTATAACTTCTTTCTTTGATTCAAACCCGCCCTCAGATCCTCAATTCAGGCCGAGATGTCAGAGGTTAAGAAGTGGAGCAGTACTCCTCTGTTCCACAAGGTCCCTAAACACTGGTCCAGAGACTTTGCTCCTTTCTGAATCCCTTGCAGAGCTTTTAAAAAAATAAAGGATTTGGTCCCACCTTTGAGATTCTGATTTGGGTGCGGGGCAGCAGTGGAGGAGGTGGGGAAGACAGTGGGATTCTGATACAGAACCATGTAGGGGAACCACTGCTTACCCTACCCATGGGCAAGGACAGACCCGGGCCGAAAGCAGGATTCAATGCCAACCATGCCCGTGATACAGGGCTTCCCTAAGGCGCTCTTCTTTGAGCCAAAATGCTGTCCGCTGCTGTAGACTTATGTGCTAATGTAATCAAAGAGCTACTTAATCAACCACCTGTCTCTCCTTCCTTCCTTCTCAACACACTGAAAGGAACCCCACAGGCAGCGGCAGGGGGAACCGGGTTCCTCTGTGGGTCAGGAACTAGTCGACAAGTACTGACTTTAGACATGGGCTTGGATGCTCGAAGCATCTGGACATGTAGCCCTGTCAACAAACAGAACAATGTGTGACTTGCCCTCCGTTACTGGCCCGGACCACACGCCTCGTTAGCGGCACCGGGCGGGCAGGCTCACAACTCCCCCAGCACCACCACCCAAGTGTTTGGTTCCTGCAGCATCATGTAGTTCCTGCCGCGTAAGCTTACAGATGCCATCACCAAAATGGAGTTGCCATCTTTCACTCGGCCCTGAAGGTACTGCGTGTTCTCTGAGGCCGACCTACGAAGGGACGACCACTCTGCTCCGAATTCCCCTTCAGACGCCAGGATACACCTCTGCCCCCAGCATGACCGCCATTGCCACCACGATGCCGGATGCTGACCCAACACTTCCTTTGTGCCAGCAGCCATTCTAAGAACTTTCCATTGATCAACTCCTTGACTTCTAACACACTTGGGAGTTAGATGCTGCACTCTTCCCCATTTTAGAGACGCGGGCACTGGTGCAAAGTGAGCTCAACTTAAGGAGTTCACCTAAAGCCACACGGCCAAGTTTCACGAAGCCTGGCAACCCCCGCCCCTGCCCCTGGCCGCCAAACCACCTTGCTTCACAGCCTCTTCCTTCCCTACTCCGCTCCCGCATGTTGGCAGATGGTTTACAGCTGCTCTGTCCTCTGGGATATAAATGTAAAAACACGCAGTTAGAAGTGAAAAAGAAAGAGTGGTTAACACGGCATGAAAGGCATTACTACAATGTAAATAGAAATGCCACCTCATCGTGCTAGGCTTCACATTTTATTAGCTTTCTTACTGGAAATTATTTCAGACACCTTGAAAAATGAAATCTATTCACGCATCACCACCACTAACAATTTCGAAAGAAACCCATGTGAGGTGCTAAGTTTGACTCTGAGAGGAGGAAAAAAATCTACATAACAAGAAAGGTGTGTAGAAATCGGCAGGAGCTTGGGGCCACTGGGCACTGCCAGTTGCAGAGTCCATGCATGACAGACTGAGAAGGGGAGTACACACATGTGTCCTCTCGTCCCAGCTGAGGAAATCGAGGGGCATTAAGTGTCCTTGCCCAGGAAGAGGCATGGGAAGGAAGCAGTGAGGACAGGAGGCTAAGTGGGGTCTGTGAGCTAGCCCATCTCCTCACACGAGAGCATTCCACAAATCACATCCAGCCAACCCACTGTGTGCAGGTTTTAACAAGATTTAAAAATACAGGTAAGTCCGTAAGTACAACTTCAGTTCTCTTAAGTCATTAGTATCTAAACATTCTGGGAGCATTTCTTTGTCAACAGGAATCCACCCAGATTAACTTTTCTCAATCAATGGGAAAGAACAGGTAATCAACTCATTAAATTTGCACATGTGTCAAGCTAGGGAGAACTACCATATCAGATGCGAAAATCAGGATTCCAAAGGATCCACCCTCTAGCATGGAATGCAGGTACAATAATGAAATTTCACATCTGTAACTGGATTCATGCTCAGGACCTAAGAAATCAATTGTGCAAATGCGGAATGAGGGCAACATATTTTAAAATAAGATTTAATTTATAGTGACAGAAAGCAGATCAGTTATCTGGGGGTGAAAAGTTCAAAGGAGCAGTAGGAAACTTCTGGGAGTTAAGGAAATGTTTGTTATCTGAATTGTGATTTTGCTAGTATGCACATATGTCAAAATGTGTCAACTTGCTCATGCGGTTTAATCTGTAACTGTGTTTTTAAATGCATCTACTTCATTGCCAGTCGATTAAATCTAATTAAAGTTGTAATAAAATAGTTCTTGTGCCTGTGTGGGCAGGTGAGGGGAATGAGGCATAGAATTTTAGTGGTTTGCAAACATTAAAATTCAACAATATGGACTCCAGGAAACAGGGTTTCAGAGGGGAGAGAGTGGGGGGATGGGTGAGCCCGGTGGTGGGTATCAAGGAGGGCATGGATTGCATGGAGCACTGGGTGTCATACACAAACAATGAATCATGGGGCACTGCATCGAAAACTAACAAGGTACTGTACGGTAACTAATAAAAGAAAAAAACCTCAACAATATGAAATGGCTGCCAAAAGCCAAAGCAACTCTAGACTCCTCCAACTGAAATTGTGTGTGAAAATTACCTCTTCATCTCGTTTGGTAGACCACATCCAATGAGCACCAATATCAGAAAGACCGGATGGGATCTAAGGGTGACCGACCCGGGACAGGATCTGAAAACCACACTGCCCAGGAATGGCTATGGCACCCTGGATCCGGCCCCACACTGGGGAGAGAAGGGACTTCCAGGGACTGCCGTGTGGAAGGAAATGGCCCATCCTTTCCTGTACAGCTTCCTGCAGCTCAGACCCACAGGGAAAAGCAGATGGAGAGCAAGCAGAGCACTGAGCGTAAGAAAAATTTCTGATAATGAAAGCAGTTAAACAAGGACCACATTCCGGAGACACCTGTACTAGGCATGTACAGGTAGAGGACCCACTGTGGGGACACGGGCTCTAGTGTTCTGACAGCACAACCGAGTTCTACCACCCGCCCTCCCCCCCCCCCCCCCCCGACTACAGGCTCTCTCCTTTCTAACACACTCGGACGGGAGCCCACATTCCTAAACTGAAAGATCTTAGCTCTATGATGTTTGATACAGGCCTTAACTCACAGAGCACGCTGGGGACACCAGAGACGGACACCTGACAACAGTCATCACCCCTGTGGCATCATGAGCTAGACAGAGTCCAGTCCTGTTCTTCTCTAAGCTCCTCACTTTAAAAGCAGAGGACAGTATACTAACATACTACCAATTTCTTTTCACACAGGGAGGTTATCAGCCCCATTCAGCACACATTTCAATAACTTCCCATACACTCGGAAATTTAAACAGCTGAACCGGAGTCTTAAACATGACAGATAACAATACAAAGAACTGAAGAAATCTAAGGTTACAAAGGGTCAAAAGGCGCTGCATATCTTAGTGCCATGGTGGCCCCTGGGGAGGTAGATGGGCGTGTGCTGACTGGGAAGACTGGGCAGGAGGGAACAGAGTCCACGAGTCGGGGAGGAGGGGCACAGGTGAACAGCGTCCAGACGCCCCGAGCACCTCCCAGAGCTTGTCCTACAGCAGCCTAGTCCTGACTGGTCCCAATTTGAAGCCATAATGAATGAGAAGGAAAACCAAATTTCACCCTTCCACCAGGGTTGACCGAAGTGCTACGTTCAAAATCGACTGTAAAAATTCAACAAGTCCATGCTCCTGAATTACTGGCCTTCCCGGTGATTCTGTCACTCACCGTATTCAATCAACAACAGCCAGCGAACCTCCACATCCGCTTTCCAGCATCCGCAGAGCTCCACAGCACCATTTCTCGCAGGGCCCGATGTTCTTTTACACTGGGAGGATACCGGGAGCTACAGAGGCCCAAGCATCTGTCCCCAGACATGCAGTAGGCGGTAAACCACTACCAGAGGGCAACCCCCAGAACCCTCCATTCGGCAAAGAGCTTACGGTGGAACAAAATCTGGCTCTGCCCTCGTCATCAGGACCATGTACTGTGAACACACGAGCCCAACCCCAAAGTACTCCACACCCCCACATCCCCCCCATAGCACAGAAACCCCTAACAAGCCACCTTACATCATAAAGTAAGGAGAAACGGATGTCACTCTACTTTAAACTCAATCTCAAAGCAAACTGTGGCTTAGATCACTTGTGTATAATTCTTTTTCTAATGATCCCAGTTCCCGAGTCTGTAGCTGAAGGGATCCTGCAAAGGCCTGCGTCCCTTCTCAGGTACCCAGAGTTCCCCACCCCAACGACCAAGAAGAAAAGTTATCAAGTCTACTGTTTTGACCTCCAGAAACGGAAGACGCAGAGCCGACTTCCCCTCTTGTGCAACACGCACTTCCAGCCTCTCCCTTCTACTCCTACCGTTAGCCCTTTAACTCTTCCTTCTTACCTGAAAGGCTTCTAGGTTTCTGGGGGCCCTTTCCCCCATGGATACTCATCTCCACACTGCATCCACAAAGGCCTTCAGATGCTCTACAAACTCTTTATCCTTCTAGGAGCACACATCCACCAAGATACCCTCTCTAGGGACCCTAGCAAAATTTACAAATTAGATTCCTTCTCCCCACTGAGCACAGGTTTTCTGCTCTCACGGAGCTCCTCCCCATCTCGGGGAAGGCTCCCTGCCCTGAGGTCTGTTTCACTCACCCACTGGCCCCCTGCCAAGAGTGGGCCCACCTGTGCCCCCTCTCCCTGATCCCAGGCAATAGTAGTCCCATGTTGCACTATCAGTCACGGCACGGCAACCTGGTAGAGCCAGATGGAATTGTGCACGCTCAATTACCTTGGCTACCTGAGCAAAGAAATTTGCTTTGCAGTGTCTCCACTCTTTCAGAAAAATAACACAACTCAAAAAAGGGATCAGACCTGGCCATCCCAATAACAGATCCCACATCCAACTAGAAAGGGCACTGAAACCCCAGTCTCACTGTGAAACCTTAGATGCTTTTGAACTATGAAGGGGAAAGGTCTCCCCTTTGGCTTTCGTGGTGTCCTGAGGACCCAAGTTTGTTCTCCTCTCAAAGACCATTTGGACCAGTCAGTATGCACCACACAGGGAGGCAGTAAGGCTTCTCGGCTGTTCAGGGGGCTTCAGGGCAAACTCACCAGGCCTGGCTTCCAGTATCTCCTGTTTACTATCTTCATGACCTTGGAAGATTATTCAACATCCTCAAGGTCCTATCCTTTTATCCCCACATAGTGGGGATAATAACTGATAATAATAATAACTGATAATAATAATAACTGATCTCAGAGAATATGTTGATTCTCTGACAGTTACTTAGGTTGTTTCCACCTGTTGAATATGTTGATTCTTTCTATTCTCCCTTGAACACCAATTATGGGCCCTACGGCAAACGTTAGTGATTCTAGAACATGACACTATGTCCCAGTGTCTCAGACTTGGTAACTCCTTATCAGCCCCCACATGGAAATCATCTACAACAGACAAGTTATATCCACAAGACCTAAGATGCTCACAAGATGCTCCTGTCCTCAGAAATAGTATAGGAGGGGCACCTGGATGGCTCAGTGGGTTAAAGCCTCTGCCTTCGGTTCAGGTCATGATCCCAGGGTCCTGGGATCAAGCCCCACATCAGGCTCTCTGCTCAGCAGGGAGCCTGCTTCCCCTCTCTCTCTCTGCCTACTTGTGATCTCTGTCAAATAAATAAAATCTTTTAAAAAAATAGTATAGGAATGTGGAGAAAGAAAAGATTATGAAATAGGACCCACCAGAGGAAAAATGTTCTTTGAACATTCTTTGCATCCTACTACTTCCTTACCTAATAAGCTTTGAGATGTCTCCATGCTCTAGGCCAGCATTTCCCAAAGAGCGACAGCAGTCCCTTGAGATAATTCCTGAAAATCCTTGTTGTTCTAGGTCTGATCTGCAAACCCAGTCTAATACATCCCCACCTCGGAGACTTGGGGTGCACGTGGACATCACCACTCTGAGCAGCTCTGGGTTAAAGTTGCTTCATTCTGGATTAACCCAGGATTTCCCAAACCTGTTTGGCCATCTTTACCCCTCTGATAATAGCAAGCGCCCCGTTTTCCTAAAGTTGACCCCAGCCTTCACGGGTCTCCATTGCAGCCCCTCATTGTCCAGGCCACAGCCCTACAGACCCTCTCACCATGTAGGTTACACTTACTGGGGTACTGGCCCCTGATCGTACCTTCTGGTTTTAATAGCTTGAAATAAAATTCCCAGAACACACAATTCACTATTTGGAAGTATACAATTCAAAGGGTTTTAAGTAAATCTGTTTAATTGTACATCCATCACCACCACCAATTTTAGAACATTTTTAACTCCTTCCTCCACCCCCAAAAAATACCCATAAGCAATCTCTACCCATTTCACCTCTAACCTCAAGCCCTAGACAAGTAATAACATGTTCTAGATTTGCTTGTTCTGTACACTCTTAAATGGAGTCACACAATATGTGGTCCTGTGTGCCTGGCTTCTTTTGCTCAGCTGGCTTTCAGGGTTCATCCACATGGTAGCACGTATCAGGCCTTTGTTCCTTTTTGTCCAAACACCAGTATATGGATGTACCAGGTTTCATTTATCCATTTGTCAGCTGACAGTTACTTAGGTTGTTTCCACCTGTTGGCTATTACGAGCAATGCTATTATGAACATTTGCATAGAAGTTTTTCCATGAACACTGTTCCATTTCTCTTGGGTATATATCCAAGAGTGGAATTGTAGAGTCATGTGGGTAAGTGTGCTTAACCTCTTGAGAAACTGCCGAAGTATTTTCTAAAGCAGCTACACATGTGACGTTCCCACTGGCAGCACAGGAAGATGTTCATTTCTCCACAACCTCACCCACATTGTCACTACGTCTTTTTGATTTGACATCCCAAGGGGCGTGAAGCAGTAGGTCATCGTGGTTTTGTGACCCTGTCTTTGATGGCCCACTTGTGAGGTGATGATCGCTCCATTCCAGGCACCCAGCTGCCTTCTTCTCACTATGCACCGTATCAGTTCGTCAAGACGCAGCTTAAATCCCACAGGTTTCTTGGACCATCTGTGACCACCAGGACTCCAAGCTCGATCCCAGTGACGCCATGCATGTACACTTCCTGCAGTGGCAGGTGTTTTGTCTGACTAGGGCTTCTCTCCCCAACCAGACAATGTGCTCCTTCAGAGTCCGGGAACGCTCTTCCGTTTTTCAGTGCTCATTCAGCAAGCCGTCTGTCAGATGGCTGCTAGCACACAAATGCCTGCAGCTGCAACTGGACGCAGGAGCTGAGGTGGAGGTAGGTAGGCTGGAAGAGTGGGCACTCTGGATCTTGGACTAGGAGGAAGGAGCAGAAGCAGCAAGTCGTGGAGGTGAGTGCCCTCTCTTAGAGGGAACTACAGGTTCTCGTGCAGAGGCTAGAACTAATGAATGTGAGGTGTCATACAATTTCTACCTTTATTTTTTATTTGAGAGAGATTTTATTTGAGAGAGAGTGTGCATGTGTGACGTGGGGGTGGGGGAAAGGGGAGGGGGTAGGGCAGGGGGTAGAGGGAGAGGAAGAGAAGGAATCCCAAAGCAGGTTCCCATGCTGAAAGTTGAGCCCAATGCAAAGCTCAAGCTCATGATCCTGACATGACCTGAGCCAAAACCAAGAGTCAGATGCTTGGAGCACCTGGGTGGCTCAGTGGGTTAAGCCTCTGCCTTTGGCTCAGGTCATGATCTCAGGGTCCTGGGATCAAGCCCCACATCAGGCTCTCTGCTCAGCAGGGAGCCTGTTTCCCCCTCTCTCTGTCTGCCTCTTTGCCTTCTTGTGATCATTCTGTCAAATAAATAAATAAAATATTTTATTTTAAAAAACAACAACAACAGTCAGATCCTTGTCCAACTGAGCCACCCAGGCACCACTAACCTTTTCTTTACTGTGAATCGCCATTTACTCTCAAGTCTAACTCTGCTGAATTCAACAGGGGTAGGGGCAATGACTAGTTGCTGGCTGTTTTTGTGTTTCTTCCTTCTTCCCTCCAGCATGGCAGAACTCTGCAGCAGCTCTCAGGACGGGGATGATGGTCTGTATCTATCCCTCTAAGCTTTGACAGGATCCCCCAACCCCCTCAGAGCATGAGGAGCTGGAAAGTCTCTGATGTGAGCCACATCAAGAAAGAAAATCTGTAGGGTCAACTGAGTGTAGACAAAGCAGGAAAGAACAGCCAATGAAAGAAATGTTTCTCCAACAAGTGGTGTTAGAAAAATTGGACAGCAACATAAAGAAAGAAACTGGACTACTTTCTTACACCACACACAAAAATAAACTCAGAACAGACAAAAGTTCTAAATGTGAGACAGGAAATCATCAAAATCCTGGAGGAGAACACAGGCAGCAACCTCTTTGACCTCGGCCATAGCAATTTCTTACTAGACACATCACCAGAGGCAAGGGAGACAAAAGCAAACACGAACTATCGGGGGGATCCATCCAGATAAAAAGCTTCTGCACAGACAAGGAAATAGTCAACAAAACTAAAAGGCAGCCCACGGAATGGGAGAAGACATTTGCAAAGGACATATCTGATAAAGGGTTAGTATCCAAAATCTAAAAAGAGCTTATCAAACACAACACCCAAAAAGCAAATAATCCAGCTAAGAAATGGGCAGAAGACATGAACACTTTCCAAAGAAGACATCCAGATGGTCAACAGACACAGTAAAGATGCTTAACATTACGTGGCATCAGGGAAATACAGATCAAAACTTCAATGAGATACCACCTCGCACCTGTGAGAATGGCTAAAATCAACAACGCAGGAAACAACAGATGTTGGCAAGGATGCGGAGAAAGTGGAAGCCTCTTGCACTGTTGGTGGGAATGCAAACTGGTGCAGCTACTCTGAAAAACAGTGCGGATGGAGGCTCCTCAGAAAGCTAAAAATAGAACTACCTTATGATCTAGCAATTGCACCACTAAGTGTTTACTCAAAGGATACAAAAATACAGATCTGAAGGGGCACCAGCACTCCAATGTTTACATCAGGGTTATCAACAATACCAAACTATGGAAAGAGCCTAAGTGTCCATCAACTAGTGAACGGATAAAGAAGATGTGGTATAAATACAAATACACACACACACACACACAGGAATATCACTCAGCAATCAAAAAGAACGAACTCAAAAAGAAAAAGAAAAAAAAAGAACAAACTCTTGCTATTTGCAAGGACAAGGATGAAGCTACAGTATATTATACTCAGCAAAATGAGTCAGAGAAAAACAAATACCATGTGATTTCACCCGAGTGGAATTTAACAAAATGAAACAGATGAACATATGGGAAGGGGAACAACAACAACAAAAAAGGAAACAAACCGTAAGAGACTCTTAATAGAGAACAAACTGGGAGTGATGGCGGGAGGTGTGTGGGAGATGGGCTAAACGGGTGGTGGGCATTGAGAAGCGCACTTGCCACGAACAGCACTGGGTATTATATATAAGGGATGAATCACTAAATTCTACTCCTGAAGCCAATACTATACTCTATGGTAACTAACTAGAATTTAAATAAAAACTTGAAAGAAAAAAAAAGGAAAAGAAAATCAAATCCCCAGTGAATCAAGAGATATAATTGCTGAATCCAAGGCCAACGGAGTCACAGTCTCCCAATACCGCAAGTCATTAACTTCGGTTTCTCACACTGATTACTTCACCCAGCTGTTCCAGAGATCAGATGCAAAGCGCACTGTGCTAAGCTGTGGCTACTTGAATCACAACATTATATCAACAGCTACTGATGAAGCAAGGAGGAACTCAACCCAGTCAGGAAGTATTGTTTAATGAATGTGGTCTAGCATCTGGAAATGACAGATACTGGAAATACAGCAAAAACTTTTCTGCCCAACAAAGATTCTGTTGGGGCTTCCAAGGTGTCTCTCGAATCAGTAAGAAACCCTAAGCTGCTGACACCAGAAATTCAAAAATAGCTCTCTCCCATGGCCACACATGCTGGACTTAACGCTTCTAATGTCCGTTCATGAGCAAAAATTGCATAAGAATGTCAGCAAAATTATTTGGCTACAACCTAGGACTCAGTGAGTAAAATGAGTATAAACTTTAAAACCCTGAAGGAAGCAATTCCTGGTCCATCTTTAACACCCAAACCCCTTACTTGTGAAATTCATAAACCTAGGGCAAGGCTGTATCATCACCACCCTGTAAAACTGCATCCCCTTCCCTCTAGTGGATGTGAACATGGACCCAAGCAAATGAAATAACCCAAGTATCGAATAACCCTGCACCCAGCTCCAGGCATGGAAGGGAGGAATGGGGGCATTTAAGCAGGAGGATCTATGGTGTGAAGAGTTCCAGAGGCTAGGAGACTCTCAGAGCTATCAGGGCACCCCAAAAAGTCTTCAGTAAAAGAACCCCAGGAACTTCTGATACATCTAAGTGCAACTGGGTAAGAGGAGAATGGGACGGAAAACAATGAAAAACGACATCCATCAAGAGACAAGTCAAAGAGCTGCTAGAACTTTTAGTATAGTAGAAAGTCATCAGAAACAAGCCACACTCACGTGTGTGTGTGTGTGTTTTAAGATTTTAGAGACAGAGAGAGAGTGTGTGTGTGTGTTATGTGCATGCATGCTTTTGAGTAAGGAGAGGGGCAGAGGGAGACAATCTCCAGCAGACTCCCCACTGAGCAAAGAGCCCAATGTGGGGCTCAATCTCACAGCCCATGAGATCATGACCTGAGCCAAAACCACAAGCCAAACACTCCAATGACTGAGCCACCCGGGCGCCCCTCACCTTCTGTTTTATAACCACAAAGAAGACATCCTCCAAAGAAAGGAAGATAGTTGAAGACTCAACGCAAGTGATTCTCCCAAAGCATGGGAGCCTGTCCCAATCCCAGGTCTTTCTCCACTTTGCCATACTCTTGACCTCCCATAGTAACACCTGAGTGGGGCTGCATACTAAAACACCGAAGCACATTAAAACCCATTCTTCTCTCCACATGTCCTGACCATGAACCATGCTTTCCGTTAGGAGGCTTGCGTCAATGAGTTATCAAGCTAAGTGATTTCTAGTCAAGCCCTAGAGTTGTCAAAGGTAGAGACCATTTTAGCCCCCCAGGTGCCTGCCACACTTTAGAGAAATAAAATGGTTATGGATCATTCTGTTTGTTGAATTGCTCATCCCTCCCATTACTGCTCACATTGAACATGGTCAGTAAATATCCATAAGGAAGCAGAAATTTTTCTACACTGAGTTATACAATCAGCAAGGCAATACTAAATCAGGAGAGAAGTCTACAGAACAGGCTTCTTTCACGGAAACTTTCACAGGGCTGAAAATGATACCCTGAAATCCACTGAAACAGATCATCTGAGATAGGATTCCCCTCTCACTAAGCCAAAGCAGCCCTCCTCCCCACAAGGGACTTCCCTAAGTTTGCTAGCTCCATAAGGAGTTCTCCAGAGATGGCAAGAAAGATTTGCTTGGAAAGATCCAGCATGTTAGCATTAATAGGAATATGCATTTCTACCAAAATGTCGGTGAATCTATCTAACCCCACCTTATGCCTGAATAGTTCAAGACCATAGGTGTGGTGATTAGTTTTACATGTCAGCTTAGCTCGGCCTAGGACCCCAGTATTTGGTCAAGCAGTAGTCAAGGTAGTGCTGGTGAAGAGATTAGCATTTCCATTGGCAGGCTATCTTTTTTTTTTTTTTTTAAACCCATGACCCTTCATAATGTGGGTGGGCCTCAACCAATCAGATGAAGACCCTAAGAACTAAAAAAAAAAAAAAAAAAGTTTACCTTCCCTGAAGATAGAATTATGACAGCAGACTGGCCTCAGACTTGAAATACAATATTCACTCCTCCGGAGGTCTCCAGCCTGCCAGCCTGCTCAGCAGACTGCACAACCACAGAAAACCATTCCTTAAAATAACCCACAGACCCCTCCCCAAACACACACATTCTCCCTCTCTTTCCCTGCTACTGGTTTGTTTCCCAGCAGAACCCTAATAGAATCACCTAACCCACTTTCCAATGAAACAGACCTGTACCCATCTTTCAGAGCTTAAAAAAAGGGGGGGGCAAAACAGAGGAGATTGACTTAAGTCTCTAAAGAGAACTCTAGACCCACTATACATAACCCCTGTTTTGAAATTCCCATTTCAAATGCTTGGTAGCTCAGGAAGTTCTCGGAGTCCTGGTTCCTTCAAAGGAAGCAAGACTTTAGCGGGATCTGTGAAACGCATGGTGAGCTAGCATGGTGAGGCTAGAAAATGAATCTGTTACCCCAGGAGGGGAGGCAAGAAATCTAAAAGGCAGGCAAGGACAGAGGAAATTGCAAGGCATTTGTTTTTGTCATTTCTCAGAAAAACTGAATGAAGTCTTAGGAGCCCCTGCTCCTCAAGGAGAAGTTCAGGTTCACAGGATGACAATGACGACAAGGGGAAAGGCAGAGAGAACTAGAACCTGAGTTGGATCTGTCCCCAGTACTTTCACGCAACCCCAGAATCACCACTCAACCACTGGGCAAAAGCAGCCAAGGAAGGCAGACACTTCCCTATCTGCCCTCCGACTACCCAGGACCGCCGGGCTGAAGTCTTTCTTACCTGGCCATCTGCTTGTAGGCTTCTTCTGCCACAGCAAAGATGTGTGGGTCCATGTCCCCCATGTTTTGGCCGCTGTAGGCATAGATGACATCTTGACCATAGATTGGCAGCTGCTCATAAGGATTAATGGCAACCAGCACGATCCCTGCAAACAGAGAATGCAGTCAGATTGCTGACAGCAAGACAGCCAGCCGGCACAAGTCTTTTAAAGGCCTTGTTTATATACATCAAAACAAAACATGGAGTAGGAGAATGAATCACAACCAATCACTCAACTAAATCAAGATGTGTCTGAGTCTCCACCAGGCACTGTGCTAGGCTTCGGCGGAGAAAAGAAAGCCGGGCCTCCAAATACCCTAGAGTGTTGAATAAGCATGTGTGCATGCACATACACAGACGCTCAGCAAACAGCCCTCCTAAAATACACGTGAAGTGCTGCACAAGCAAATCTTGTCACAACCGGTGTTAACTAGGGGATGCTGGTGAATTACTTAAACTCTAGGTGCCCCAGTTTCCTGGACTATAAAACTGGGAATCCTAATTACCTTCACCTGCTTGTCTTGCAGGTAATGATTAATAAAGAACTCTTGGACCAGCATCTTGCATAGCAAGCACAGAGTGTTAGGTTTTTATTAGCTCACATCATTTTATATCATGTATTATTTTTCACTTTTTTAAAAAATGTTTTGTATCTCCTGAAAGTATGTCACAATGACGGACTCAAATACATGTTGCATGAAGAGTCAGCAAACCATCAAATACCCCTGATCTTTCATGGAAAGGCAAGGTAATATTGGAGAACATACAAAGAAAAATGAAATCCCATCTTCAAGAAATTCATGCCTTTTTCTTTCCAATAAGAGCACAATCTGGATCTCAAGAGAACCACTGACAGAGGTACCAAAAAAATGGGAGCTTTTCCAGTCATGTGGGAAAGTGCAAGAATGGAAAGGTCATTGCCGAGACGGGAGCTCTCCTACACGGTGTTCCCCTCTGGTGTTTGAAAAGGTACATGAGTCAAGAAAATGAGAAGAGAATAGGGAAAACATCTGCCCCCAAAGAAGTATCTGATAAAGGAGTAATATCCAAAACCAATAAAAACAACTCTTAAAACTCGAGGATCAGAAAATGATCCATCTGATAGAAAAATGTGTGAAAGATCTAAACAGAGACCTCACCAAGACCCAGAGATGGCAAATAAGCACATCACATTCCCACCAGGGAAGTACAGATTACAGCTCTAAGGAGATACTACCACACACACATTCAAATGGCCAAAACCCACAACACAAGACAACACTGAATGCTGGTGAGGATGTGGAGGAATGAAAGTTCTACTTCATCACTGGGGGAGCACAAAATGGTACAACCACTTTGGTGGCTTCTTACAAAACATGCTGTTACTGCAGAATTCAGCTTTCACACTCCTTGGTATTTATCCAAAGACGGTGAAAACATTCTATGACACTAACATCTGCACGTGGATGTTCACGGCGGCTTTGACAACAGCCAAAACTTAAAAGCAACTACGAGTGCCTTCCACAAGTGACTCAAACTGTGACACACGCAGATAATGGACTGTTAGTGTTATAAAAGGGGGCTTATCAAGGTATGAGAAGACATGGAGGAAACTGAAACGCCTGTTACTAAGTGGAAGAAGCCAATCCGGAAAGGTCGCGTGATTCCAACCCTACACTAGCCCACAGAAAACAAGATGATGGCGGCAGCAGGAAAGATCAGTGGTGGCCACGGACTGGGGGGGAGGGAGGGATGCACAGGTGGAGCCCAGGGGATTGGAGGGCAAACTACTGTCAGGGTACCATCATGGTGGATCCATGCTGTCATGCATGTGTTCAAACCCACAGAATGTCCATCCACCACGACTGAACCCAATGGAAATGAGAGACTTTGGGTGATAACGATGTGTCAGTGTGGGTTCTTCGGTTGTAACAAACGTATCGCTCTTGAGCAGAATGTTAACAGGAGGTGAGGCTGAGCATGTGTGGGGGAAGGGAGTGTTATATGGGAAATCTCTCTCTCGTACTCATTTTCACTGTGAACCTAAACACAGTTGCTTTAAAAAGTCTATTTTAAAAGGAAAAAAACATACCAGAATACTTGGAATCATCTGGTGTACTACATTTCAGGCTAAGGGAGAGAAAGACACCCACCAAGTCTTCAAATGGAAGTCTGTCCAAAAAGAGAACCTGGACTGAAAAGTAACACCTAGAACTGATATATTTCTCCTAAAACTAATGACTTGGAGAAGTCTCTCAAAAACAGCCTTAACATGTTGTCCTGCTTGTTAGAGGGCTGTATAAAAGTCTAATTCATGTAGCATTTTGGTATTTCAGTATTATACTCCGAGGTCACATGTTTTCCTAAAATGTCTCAGCCACTTTCAGAGCAGAAAGGAGTGCTTGTTGAGGACTCCATATCCTGTGCCATGTTGGTCACTCTGAACAGTTGACACCGGAGGGGCCAACTCCAATTTGGAGAATTATGTACCAATACCAGGGGCTATTTTAGAAAGGAGGACTTTAAAAAGTGAAGCTAATGGTTTTGTTGTTGTTGTTTGGGGTTATTTATTTATTTATTTATTTATTCTTAAAGCCCAACTTGTTGAAGTCTCTGATAACTGATGGTCTTTTTTCAAATAGGCTTCTCACCAGCAATCAGGTTGAAGAAGTATTTGCGAAACTACTTCTCAAGCACTGAAGTCTAGCAGAAAAGCTCAGGGAACTTAGGAGACAACCAACCAATTCCAAACCGAAGTGGAATAATATCACAGTGCAAAAAACCCTGGTCCTGAGGCCTCCCTTGTGATCAACAGAGAAGGCCAGGGCTCAAAGCACAGCAGGGACGACCCCCACCACCATCCCCACCCCCCAAAGCAGCCACAGCCTGACTGCTCAGCCAGACCCCAAAATGGTTTGTTCCTCAGACAATCATGGACAGGCCTCCCCAAAATGGTTTGCTCCTCAGACAATCATGGACAGGCCTCCCCAAAATGTTTTGCTCCTCAGACAATCATGGACAGGCCTCTGGTTTTCACCATACCACTTCATACTCCCCAGAAAAGAAAAAAAATGGAATGCAGGAAATTGAGAAGTTTCAAGAAAAACAAAAATGGGAATTTATGGACTTTTGTTTTAAAGCATTTGTCATGTTTTCTGCTCATGAATTCGACAAATATTCATCATGCACCATATTTGTACACGGCAAGGGAGAGGTCAGACAAAGACAGACTATCTTAGGCTAGAACAGAAGCCTGCCAGGCATCGGTTTCCGGGGGTGTGCCCGGTGAGGGCACAGACACCCGAGCTAGGACCCTAGAATGCCTCTACTGCTTTCCTACAGACCCCAGACTACGCCGAAGTCAGTCAAGCCACACCGTGTGGTCCATTTCTTTCCTGGTTGAGCTGTAATTAACACCAATCGTCCCACAGAGATGCAAGGTGGCCTAATTAAGCCACATTCTCTGATTGCAAACCCTTCAAGGGTCTCGGATGAGAGGTACTTAGGAGAATGCTAGTAGGATTCCTAACTATTAGAGCTGAACACGTACAGTCTGAAGATCCTAAGTCCTTTCAAACCCATGCAGACAACAGACGCACACCACTTACCACAGTAAGTGTAGATATGGTTCGACTCCAGGAAACGGACCTTTAAATTATGCAAAACTGCAGGCTCGTGTAGGTAGCTAAGGGCGGTGAGGTCATTTTCTCCCACCAGGATATCTGGATTCCGCAGAAAAGGCAGCTGGTTGCTTTGGACATCAATGGGGTATTCCCGAATCTAAAGAAATGCATGTAATAGACACAAAAAGGTAGGGTTAGGAAGCATGTAGCCTGCATTCGCTGTCCTGTCGGCTAGGGTTACTGCGCTCACATGATCCTGAGTGATGGAGACCAATAACCCATTCTAAAGAAGGGCCAACTGAACGGAATGTTCATCTTGCCATAAGAGATGTCGAAAACTTGCTGGTGACATAATCCCAATGTATTGAGATAAAAAATGAATGACACTAGAGATTTGGAAACACAATGAGATTTAATGACATATTCTACTGGCTTGTCGAGCTCCTCCATAGTGGGTCTTTGGTTGTGGTTGCAATAGGAGTATTGCTCCTTCTCCCAAGCAGCCAACCTTCTTTGCTCTCATTTAAGGCTCTTGCTTTCCTCCCCTCATCAACTGACCCATTCACTTTTTATTAGGATTGCCTTACAACTAACTGCGCTACATGAATGCCCTCGAGTTGTACATCTGTTGCACGACAGGCTGACTGCAAGCTACTCCAGAAAAATCATTTCACTTTGACGTGTGTCACCAGGGAGTCTCAAATGCAAGGTGCCATCCTTGTGACCCTAGCGTGACACTTAGATGGGAGTACTCCAAAGATGTTTATTGACAGGACAGACTTATAACTGACTTATGTATATAAATATTCTATGTAATAAAAAGATGATGTTCTTTAGTGTTTAAACAGTAGACTCTTGGCTTGGGTTATCATGTTTTATCTAAGTTTTTTCATGGTGTTCTTTAAAATCTAAAAGCTTGTAAAAAAACAGTTTCTCCAACACTACTTATGTGTAGGCAGAGTCTGGGGTGGGACCCAGGAATCTGAAATAAAAAAAAGAAATCTACAAGTAGCTCTGCAACAGGTGGTCTATAGATATTTTAAGAACCACTCTTATATAAGCCTTTCAGGAAATTCTATGGGCATAGCCTCAATTTACTGGAATAAAATTTTTTTTTCCCAAAGAACATAAATATCAATGTTCTCTCTTGCCCCACTTTTAGATGGTCTTGCACAACCAGATCTTAAGGTATACCATAGTCAGCACGTATAGGAATGGTGCTAAAATCGGCAGACAGACAAAATCTAATAACAGATCCAGAAATAAATGCAGGCACAGAAGGAAAATTTGTTCATAACACTGAAATTATTAAAAGGAATTTTCCTTCTAATTGCAGCAGGTAAACTTGAAGCTGTTTAGAGAAGAAGAACTGAACTTGTGTTCTAGTCTCATTCCCTCATACAAAGTAAGTTTTAGATAAAACAAAAGAATAAGACCAAAATGAGAAAGAAAATGTAGTCCGGTAGTTTGAAAACCTTCGGAAGGAAGTACTTTTAAAGAATGATGGTAAAGTCAGAAGTATGTTGCAAATTTTTGTATTTTGACGATCAGTAGAATTTTTAAGCCATCATAAAACACACCACATGTAGAGTAAAATGAGAGAGGGGGAAAAGGATCTTGCATTACATAACAGAATTAAACTTAGTAACCGAAGTTTTAAGAAGTCAAACAGAAAACTAATACCCTGGGATAGCTGGGTGGCTCAGTCCATTTAAGTGTCTGCCTTTGGCTCAGGTCATGATCCAGGGCTCCCTGCTCAGCAGGGAGCCTGCTTCTCCCTCCCACTGCTTGTGCTTTCCTTCTAGCTCTGACAAATAAAATCTTTTAAAAAAAAAAAAAATACCCCAACAGAAAATTATGTATAGGATACAAGCCACAAAAAAAACTACAGACCACATGAAAAACTATTCAATGGCCATTAACCAAAGAAATGCAAATAATAGATCAGCAACACCATTATCCACCGCATAAGCAAAGGTATAGAAACTGGTAAGACCTTCAATAGAAAGGATGTGGCCACACAGGTATACTGTGCCCAGGTTCAGATGGACTGAACTTTTTTTTTTTTTTTAAAGATTTTATTTATTTATTTGACAGAGAGAAATCACAAGTAGACGGAGAGGCAGGCAGAGAGAGAGAGAGGGAAGCAGGCTCCCTGCTGAGCAGAGAGCCCGATGCGGGACTCGATCTCAGGACACCGAGATCATGACCTGAGCCGAAGGCAGCGGCTTAACCCACTGAGCCACCCAGGCGCCCCTGGACTGACCTTTTAGAAGGCAGCTGGCAACAGCCCGTCAGACCCTTTCATGAATAGACTCTTTCTTGGCCTCAGGAGACAATCTCGCAAATGGGCAATGATCTCAACAATCTATAAATCGTGAAAGTTAAACCTGACATACAACTGTGTTTACAGACAAGCAGCTACCCACAGCATCCTGCTGAATTTATGAAGAGAATGAAATACAGCAACATCCCCACAAATTAGCAACAGTTAGCCATGTTAGTGAGGTTTCCTTTGTATACGTTCCTATTGGGTGGGGGTATGTATGTGTTGGTGTGTGTGTATCAAGGCTCTTCTTTTTGTGAAAAGGTCTTTTATCAAGTTTACTCCATAGAGGAGAGCAATAAACTAGCTATCACTCCCTAGCAGGATACAGAATTTCTAGAAGATGGGCAACAAGGGGAAATGGAGTTGAGATTTTAAGTTCTAGAGGTGATGGCTCTCCCCCACCCGCCACCCTTTGCCTCTAGCTGGGATCCTAACCGCACCCTTCCTCTCCCTGAGTCTGTCTGCAGACCTCCCCGCAGAGATGTCCCCGCCCCTGGAGCGGCAGGTCTGCATGTCCTGTGTGGCTCCGCACCCCACGTCCAGCCCTGGTACTCAGCCCAGGACACAGCCAAGTACAGAACCACAGGGCTCCCCTAGCCCAACCCCTGGTTGTTCAGATCAGAAAGCAGGGACCTGAGCTCTGAGTCTTTAAACCCTGAGACAGAAATGCTGGCATTTCATTTTTCCTCAGATGAACACTCCCTCGAAAACTCTCCTTCAAGTGCACAGAGGGAAATGTATATGCAGTTTTGTGAAAATAAGGTCCACAAACAAGCCAGCGGTGCTGGTTACAGGAGGACTGGAAAGTCAACATGCCCCGAGCCACAGCAAGGCTGGAGGAGGTGCGAGTTCAGCATCTAACGGAGCAGCGTCTGGGCTGTGAGTGCATCCAGGGGGAAGCAGGGAAAGAGAGACTTAGGGGTTTTCTTTAATCGGATTTTGATTCTAACACTGCTGTTAGTATCGAACGTTCACGGCTAACATGGTTTTATTTGAAATCTAAGTGTTCAAGATGTGATCAGGGACCATGACAATTTCCTGGCACAAAAGACCTCACAATGTAGTAAGTGGGGCCATCGGAGGTGAAGAGGCAACCAAACTTTAACACTCGTGACAAGATTTAATTCTCAGTCACCCTCCCATAATGAGCAGGTCTGCTCTGCATGTCCTGTGTGGCTCCACACCCCACCTCACCCCGAGATGAGGAACTGATGGCCATCTCCAACTGGTCCTCACCTAGCATATTTGGACTAGTAAAAACTTGAGAATATAGAAGAAGAGGTTAGGGGATTAGTCCATACTTGCCCTTTCCAATAGGCCAGCACGTGTGGCTATTGAAATTAAATTCACTGAAATTAAACACAATCAAAACTTCCATTTCTCAGCCCGCACGAGTCCCATTTCAAAGGCCCAGTGGATACCTGTGGCCAGTGACTACCATCCTGGCCAATACAGACAGACCACAGTCCACTGTACCAGAATGTTCTTCTGGAGAACATTGGTCTAGATTGTTTTATACTCTATGGGTCTACGGTTTTAGAATACTTAGTAGGTGCTCAAAAATTATTAGCTGAATGGAACACTGGATTTTTTCATGACCTCTCTCGTATCAACTCATACCCGTGTTATACAGAATTACATAAAGAGAACATGATCCTAGAAATACCCTTGCGTGACAACTACCAACACAAAAATTTGGGGCTAAGAAGAAGCATGTATGGTAGATAAAGCCAATTTCTTTCTCCTACTCTACCCACAGAACTAAGAGATCCAGAGAAAAGGAAGCTAGTACTAATACGGGTAACAGCTGGCAGGGGGTGGGTGTTGACCCTGAAGGGCTACACATAGCGTACTCTGGCACCCAACTAGAGAAGTCAAAATGGGCTCAGAACCATGGTGGAGCTTTTAGGTATGGTGTCTACCATGGTACATGTTCCTGGTTTGAGATGTCGGCAAGAAACTCGGAAGTAGGGGCCCAAGGGGGTTTCAGAAAGAATATGCATTTAGGAGGAGTATGAAAGGTACACTGGAGGTAGAGGCCAGTATGTCACCAAGTTGCTAATATATTTCTAAAGATTCCTGGCCTTGACCTTTTCATTTTCTAAATCCTATGCTTACGTATGTATTAGATTCATTACAAGTTAAACCAAAAGCCCCCACAGGGATACAGACGTGCTGTTTTCACTGCTGTATAACCAGACCCTGGCATATCACAGTGCAACTGCCTTTAATGAATTGTGAATAAATGGTGATACAAGTAATTAAGGGAAGAAAATAGCCATAAAGGAAAACATAAAAGTTATTTTAAACAAAATGACAGCAGCATAAAAATACAGAGTCCAAGTTAATCTTTTGATTCCAAATTAGCCAGAAACACAGCTTTGACATTCTGTTGGAATCGTGGGGTCCTAGTTTGGCTTTTGACTAGGTGGGTCTCAGCAAAGAAAAATCCAGACCACTTCCTCTATGGGCTTAATCCAGGGTTTACTCAACCTCCACACTATTCACATTTAGGATGGGGAGTGGGGGTGTTGCTGGCTGCCCTGGGCATTCTGGGGTGCTGAGCAACATCCCTGTCCTCTACCTGCCAGATGCCAGTAGCAGACCACCCTCCTTAGCTAGGACAACCCAAAACGTATCCAGACACTGCCCAATGTCCCTGTGCTTGGCGGGGTAGGGAGAGAACAGGGAGCAGAAATCACTGCCTCGACCATCTCTGAGCAGAAGCAGCCAGGCAAAATGTCCTGATGGAAAATACAGCAGAGGGATACAGCAGAGGAAAGGGGCAACGGTAACAGGACACAGATCCCTCCAGAGATGGATGCTGGCAGTGATCGCACAGCAGCGTAAGCGCCCTTAATGCCCGTGACAGCACACCTCGGAAAATGGTGAAGACGGTCATTTCTAGGTTACGAGTATTTTACAATAAAAATATTTCCACTGGAAAATTATAGCCTACTTTAGGTAAGATAACTAATTGCATTGGTAACAATCTAACTAATAGACCTTTATGTGCCATTTGTTCTATAACTATGCACAACACAAACAGAATAAATACAGTCTTCCTCCCATTATCCTTGCCATCTGAACAAAGACAGTCTCAACTGTGGATTACTGAGCTACTGGAGGCAAAAAATTATTAGGTGACCAAACAAATATTAAAAGAACAGAAATAACCAGTAAAATGAAAATCACCTGCACTAAGAAGTTCTACTGGGACAAGCGTATTGACCACTCTGAGCTCTTACTTCGCCAGCTGTGCACACAGCTGACACTTCCCTGAACTGCACTGATGAGCCCTGTGGACATTCTCTAGGTGCACAGGTCTGAGTGCGCCAATGGTCAAGCACAGTGGTCCAGTTCTTCTGCAACATTTGCTTCTTGGCATAAAGAACCAAGCTGGCCATCTCCTGGCTGTAACAGTTTGCAATGTTTAGCACCGTCCTCAGACATGAGTAAGAGGGCCCCTTCCTTGGGCCCTGCATCTTCAAGGGCTCCATCGTTTTAAACACAAAACAGAAGCTTATGAAAGAATACATGGTCACTCTGCCCCTTGGCATCAGGCTTCGGTGCTGATGCAGTGAGATCTGCAGCCCTCGGCACACTGGGACTGCAGCCATTCGGCACACTGGGACTAAGCCATTCGGCCCCAGGGAAACGCTCCTGCACACCTCTTGCTCCACGTTGTCAGGTAAGACAATGGCCGCCAGGTCCTGGCAGGCCTGTGGACTCTAACACTGCCAACACCAGAGACAGATACCGCTTCCAGGCATGGGGAGGAGCCGGGCAGTCAAGATGCTTAGAGTAAATAAAGCAAAGGCAAATTAAATTAGCACATTAATCCTGCCTTTCGGAGGCACAACTGCAAAAAAAATTCACACATGGAAATACCAATACCAGGCCCAGTGTCAGGTCCCCACTTCCCTAGAGGCTCGGGGCTCCAGAGGCCCTCACAAATTAGTACAGTGTTTGTAATCACGGCAACACGTCAAGAAGGAGATGTTGCAATACTCCATGATTCATGTTCCTCTGCAGTTTCTTTACATACAGGTACAGGCACAACACGCTTAAAGCCAACAGTTACTTACACGGCAGCCAGATGGAGATGGAAGAGTAGAGAGTCGCAAACATGTTTTTAATTTATTAGATGTTTTCGCTTTCAAAAATCAGCAATGTGGGTTTCACGTGCCTGTTGATGAAGCATGTCTTTACTGGCAGAGGAAGGCTCACACCCACCCGCTTGCCTTGGCCCCCACCAATGTTCAAGGGCTCAGGTATGTGAAGACACAGGTAGGATACAAACACTGAATACGAACTCCAGGCAGGAGACACGCAGAGATGGATGGAACATACCCAACACCATAAAGGCCATGTGTGAAACAGCCACAGCTAATGTCATCCTTAACAGGAAAACCAGAGCTTTTCCCCGACAGTCAGGAACAAGACAGGGATACCCACTCTAACCATTACTATTTAACATAGTACTGGCAGTCCTAGCCTCAGTAATCGGGCAACAAGAGGAATAAAAGGCATCCAAATCAGCAAGAAAGAGGTCAAACTTTCACAGACAACATGATATTCTATTTAGAAAACTAGAAAGCACCAAAAAATTGCTCAAATATATGAATTCAGCAAACTTGCAGGACATAAAAATCGACATATAGACATCTGTTGCATTTCTATACACTAACAATGAAGCAGAAGAAATCAAGGAATCAATTCCATTTGCAACTGCACAAAACACCATAAGATACCCAGGAATAAACCTAACGAAAGAGGTTTAAAAAAAAAAAAATCTGTACTCTGAAAATGATAGAACACTATGGAAGAAACTGAAAAAGACATAAGGAAATCAAAAAACATTAGATGCTCATGGATCAGAGTACTATACATTGTTAAAATGTCTATGTTATCCAAAGTAATCTACAAATTTAATGTAATCCCTACAAAATACCACCAGCACGAATGGATAAGGAAGATGTGGTCCATATACACTATGGAGTATTATGCCTCCATCAGAAAGGATGAATACCCAACTTCTGTAGCAACATGGACGGGACTGGAAGAGATTATGCTGAGTGAAATAAGCATAGAGAGCAGAGATAGAGCCAATTATCATAAGCAGAGAGAGCCAATTATCATATGGTTTCACTTATTTATGGAGCATAACAAATAACATGGAGGACATGGGCAGATGGAGAGGAGAAAGGAGTTGAGGGAAATTGGAAGGGGAGGTGAACCATGAGACACTATGGACACCTGAGGGTTTTGAAGGGGCGGGGGGTGGGGGGTTGGGGGAACCAGGTGGTGGGTATTGGGGAGGGCATGTACTGCATGGAGCACTGGGTGTGGTGCAAAAACAATGAATACTGTTATGCTGAAAAGAAATTTTAAAAAATAAATAAAAAATAAAAAGACAAATGTATATTGAGGGAAAAAAAAATACCACCAGCATTTTTCACAGAACTAGAACAAACAATTCTAAAATTTGTATGGAACCACAAAAGACCCCAGATAGTCAAAACAATCCTGAAAAAGAAAGGCAAAGCTGGAGTTACCAGGAAAGTATGGTACCGTCACATAGATCAGACACACAGATCAATGGAACAGAACAGAGAACGCAGAAATGGACCCACAACTCTCTGGTCAACTAATCTTTGACAAAGCAGGAAAGAACATCCAAGGGGAAAAAAGAGTCTCTTCAAAAAATGGTGTTGGGAAAACTGGACAACACGCACAAGAATGAAACTGGAATGAAACTTTCTTACAGTACGAAGATTGATTCAAAATGGAGGAAAGACCTAAATGTGAGACAGGAAACCAAAATCCTAGAGACAAACACAGACAGCAACCTCTTTGACCTCAGCCACAGCAACTTCTCGCTACACACACTGCCAGAAGCAAGGGAAACAAAAGCAAACGTGAACTACTGGGACCTCATAAGATCAAAAGCTTCTGCACAGTGAAGGAAACAGTCAACAAAACTAACAGGCAGCCCACGGAATGGGAGAAGACATTTGCAAAGGACATATCTGATGATGGGTTAGCATCCAAAATCTATAAAGGGCTTATCAAACTCAACACCCAAAAAGCAAATAATCCAGTTAAGAAATAGGCAGAAGACCTAGACACTTTTCCAAAGAAGACATCCAGATGGCCAACAGACACATGAAAAGATGCTCAGCATCGCTCAGCATCAGGGAAATGTGAATCAAAACCACAAGGGGATACCACCTCACACCTGTCAGAATAGCTAAAATTAACAAGTCAGGAAATGACAGATGTTGGTGAGGATCCAGAGAAAGGGGAACCCTCTTACACTGTTGGTGGGGATGCAAGCTAGTGCAGCCACGCTGGAAAACAGTGTGGAGGTTCCTAAAAAGTTAAAAATAGAGTTACCCTATCACTCAGCAATTGCACTACTAGGTATTTACCCAAAGGATACAAAAATACAGATTCGAAAGGGCACAGGCACCCTGATGTTTATAGCAGCATTACCTACAATAGCCAAACTATGGAAAGGGCCCACGTGTCTACCAACTGACGAATGGATAGAGATAAATATACAATGGAATATTATTCTGCCATCAAAAAGAATATTTTACTATTTATAACAACATGGATGGAGCTTAAGTGTATTATGCTTAGTAAAATAAATCACTTAGAGAATAATAAACTTCAGGGCACCTGGGTGGCTCAGTCAGTTAAGCATCTGCCTTTGGCTCAGGTCATAATCTAAGGATCCTGGGGTCAGCCCTATGTTGGGGTTGGTGGGTGGTCCGTGCTCAGCAGGGAGTCTGTTTCTCCTTCTCTCTGTCCCCCACCCCCACCCCACCACCCCTTGGGCTCTCTCTCAAATAAAATCTTAAAAAAAAAAACAAAAAAAACAGACAAATTCCATATGATTTCACTCATACATGGAATTTTTTTTTTTTTAAGTAAGGTCCACACCCAGTGTGGGGCTTGAACTCTTGACCCTGAGATCAAAACCTGACCTGACATCAAGTGTTGGCCGCTTAACCGACTGAACCCCCAGGCACCCCACCATATGTGGAATTCAGGGAACAAAACATATGAACTTACGGGAGGAGGAGGAAAAGAGAGGGAAGCAAACCATAAGAGGCTTAATAGAGAACAGACTGAGGCTTGAAGGAGGGAGGCAGGCAGGGGGATGGCTACACAGGTGCTGGGCATTAAGGAGGGCACCTCCCATGATAAGCACCGGGTGTTGTATGTAAGTGATGAATCACTGAACTCTACTCCTGAAACCAATACTGCAATGCTCACTAGAATTTAAACTAAAAAAAAAAAAAAAAAAAAAAAAATTAAATGCAAAACCATGGAAATGGTGAATTTCCCCTGCCACTAGAGGGCAGGAGTTACAAGGGAGGTGGAGGCAAGATCCAAGGGCTGCCAGGTTCAGCTCCGCCGCAAGCAAACAAGGAGGGAACTTCGCATGACCACAGTCTGCCAACTGGCACAGAGATGCCTGACCCCGTTTAGAAGCAGCACAGCGGTAAGGGTGGGCACACCTGGCTACTCGGCACCCATCACAGCCGCGGGGAGACAGAGAGGACACTCTCCTTTTCCAAGAAGTTTCCCATTGGCTTAAATAGAAAGTATCTTACATTGTGCTCAGGAAAACAAGCCAGGACAAATACGGTAGAACCCAGAGCCTTCAAACTCAGGCCCCGACAGTGTTACCAGTACCTGCAGGAAGGAGTGGGGAGTTAGCACTGAATGGAGACAGAGTTTCCGTTTTGCAAGATCAAGAGTTCTGGACGAGGATGGAGGTACAACAAAGTCGAAGTACTTTACGTCACTGAACTGTGCATTTAAAAATAGCTAACGTGGCCAGTTTGACGTTTTGTGTATTTGACCACAACTAAAATGATAAGCGACGATGAAGAAGAAACATCTCAGAGGAACACTAAGAAGCCGGACCACCTTGAGCTGAACACACAAGCAAGCATAAAGTAGAAGCTTGGGGGGGGAGGGGGGAGAGGGGAGGACACTGTTGTTCCAGAAAAGAATGAACGTATCTTCGCCCTTCGCCACCACAGGGAAACCCGCACTCTTGGACTGAGGTGGTGAGAAGGATGTGGATCACTGCAGCTGGATTGCGGCCAGCCTGACACACGAGGACACTCTCAGCTACAGAGCAGAGGCTCTTCAAGCTCGCAGAGGCCAGTCCTCCAACTTCTGCCCTCCTGCCTCTGGGCCACCGCTCGCTCAGCTTCGTCGCTCCCAGTGACCACTTGGTCCAACAGTGGCCAAACCACACTCTGCAAGTGACTTGGACAGAGCTGGAGGTTCAGAGGCCATTATTTCTCCAGGGCTGCTAATGTGCACCCCCGGCATCCCTTCTGATCACACGCTGACTGGCCACATAGCAGGTGGGGTGGTGGTGGGGGGTCCGGGGCAGCTGCCAGGATTAGTCACACTGGGCAGATTCTCAGCTGGGGAGGCAAGCATCTGCTGTTTTAGCAGCGCGGCAGGTCATTCCTCACTACCTCTGTACAAACCTTTAAAAATACCCACCCACTTAAAAGATCATCTAAAATGAGATATGTTGGAAGAGAAGTTACACCACTCAAGTGGGTGAACTAATTTTATTTTGTTTGGGGCGTGGGGTGGGAAATTATTCCACAGAGTAAACATGATTCCATCTGTCGGGAATTTAGATTCTCGCCTCAAAACCAAGAGGAGGCGAGCCATGTCCACCTGCCGAGAAGGGGAAGGTGAGGCATGCACACCTTGGTGTGAACGTGTAGCTCAGTGTCCCAGTTTTACCAAGTGATGGGCTTGAGGGGATGTAGACAGAGGTTAGTAAGCGGAACTGTCCCATCTTGCTGCCGACCCATGAGTTAATAACCAACCACGGTATATACTATGTGAGCAAAGACTAAGACATGGTCCATTTCTCAAGTAGGTCATTGCTAATGAGAAAGACAAGATCAAGATGCTTGAAGGAAGGAGGAACAACAAGACAGTCAATGATCAAAGGCTAACTGGTGTGGTCCCAACTTTGAGGGCTACTGCAATCTCGGGGGGAGGCCGGGAGCTCCCCGGCCTTCCCTCCACCCAACTCCTGCCCCACGGCAGCCCCTCCAACATAACCCACCCTGAGGCCAATGCTTGCTTTCCTCCTGCCACTTCCCTCAAAACCTGTTTCTCAATATGGAATCGAGAAAGGGGGAAAAAAAAAAAAGTCATTTCCCGTGGCATTCATCTTTCTCAGGAGGACTTATTTCACGGAGCCCAATACCCACATAGCACAAGGCCTAACTTTGTCGAATCTCTGTGCCATGTGCCTGAAACTCATGTAACACCGTGTGTCAACTGCCCTCCCGAGTTTTGGGCAACGCCTGTTTCTCTCGCAGTCACCCCCCACCGTAAGGCCTGCCCACATGACGTGTGCCTGCGTCCTCAGGCCACCTCTCTGACCCCTTCTTCAGAAGGTGCCTCAGGGCACAGGCCTCCTTTCCTTCAACATGCAAAAGGAACACCGTGTAGCCTCAGAGCTCTGTCACACACATCCACCCCTGCCTGGGACACTCAGCACACGCATTCCGCCACCCTGAGTCCTCAATGGCCCCCTTCCACGACCCCTGCAACGCCCTCAGCACCTTCCCCTCCTCAGCCTGTCTTTTCTGTCCTATTCCTTATCCACCCACCTGTGCCTCATGCAATGGGTCACAGCACTCTGCTGTCCCTCTGTGCCCCCCACAATGGCGGGGCCATGTACACCCCCAAGACCCCACACAGTGCGAGCATTCAAATATTTGTGAAACGCACACTTCACAGGGAAGGCTAGTCACAAAAGCTCGTGGGGAAAAAAAAAATCCGATGGTGCCAGAGGAAGAGTTCATGGTTGACTACTTTGTCTTCCCTTTGACTGAAGCCACTTGAAGGGCAGCTATAAAGCCATCTCACTACAGCAGCCCACGCACAGGGAGGGCTCACATGCTGGGCACTGTTCTAAGCACATGTCACATAGCAACTCCTTTTTTTCCTCAAAAGACCCCCAGACAAACCATCACTCAAGCGGAACAGATGAAGTAACTGGTACAGAAGGACACTAACTTGCCCAAGGGCACAGAGCTAGCAATGGCTGGGGGTCCCAATCCCCACACAGGCTAGGTCCAGAGCCAGGGCTCCAACCACTCTCCCACGCGCTGTCTCCCCTGGCACCTCCTGCCTCTCCTCCCACTGATGCCTCAGCCCCACAAAGGGAACTCTCCCTTCCCTTCCAAGAAGATCCTTGCTGTGGTCACGAGAGATCTCTCAGTGGCCAACACCTGTGGGCGTGGATTTCTTATGCTTTACCACTTTCACATACGTGATCGACAGCAGGAACAAAAAGATGCCAGGGGCTCAAGCAGCTCTCCTCTGCGGGGGAAAACTCAGCCCGCAGCAGACCACCCTGCCCGGGCTGGCAGACCCCCATGTGCCCCCGCACGGCCCGCACTTACCGTCCCATCTTCCAGTCTGAGCTGGAGGCTCTTCTCTCCCTCTTTGTAGTCCTTGGTTAATTCAGCTGAGCGCCACACTTCATCAGGGTCAGGGATCCAGACCCTTGTGTACTGGAAGATTAAAATGAGAAAGTCAGAAATAAAGCTTTCACATGTCTACACGGGTATTGCTATCTCTGAGGGGCCCTCTGGAGAATTTATAAAGCCGTCTTGACACATCTTCCTCCCTTCTCATTTCAAAGCACAAGGTGATCTAACACCCTGACAAGTGAGTAACTCAGAGGACTGGGGACAGAGGGCACTTTCCAGATCCTAAGAGAATGCCACAGATCAATGTAATTATAATTCTGCCAACAAGATCGCCAAGCCTGCGTCTGGTGACGTCCACCAGAGCTGCGTACCATCGTCTCAAGGGTAGGACAAAAGAGCAGTGTTGGAGGGAACATCTAGTGAGGATGAGGAACAAAACCACACATGCCAAAGCTGAGACAGAAGAGACCATCCTCAAATCTTGGGAACCTCTGCTCTGACATGCTGCATTCAGGGACAAAGCCATTTTCCTGCAGAAGTGAAAGAAAGTGTAAGCAAATTGAAAGTGTATTTACATACTCCTGAACTGCCAGCAACCTCAATTTACTTGTGCATTCTTTAAGCCCAAACACGCCCCCAAATCCTGCTCAAGCTCTCCCAGCTGCTATGGGATTTGCATGGTCAGGAAGCCAGCCAACCCCTAGCAAGGAAGAACACAGCCCTGGGGAAGTAAGGCCTCCCGCTCTAGCTGGGGGCTGTCGGCCAGGACTGCATACTGTCCTCACCTGAGAACATGACAACACAGAGACTGAGTTGCACCTCAGCCCGACTCAGAATCTGAGGGGACAGAAGAGCTCCCACAGCGAGTGTAATGTAGAGCTGGGAACCCGCAGCTCAGGGGCACGGACCAGCAGCATGCGGCCGGCGGGCCGGGGCTCTGAGCGCTCTCGGCAGCGTGCCTTCCATCTGTCCGACACACTTCTGCATTTTATAGGTGTGTCATGGGCACGGGGCCTGTTTGCCTTAGAACCTGGCTCTGTGGGCACACGCGTGCTCACACCTGGTTTCACGGCCACAGAACATCCTCAGCAAACCTGAGACTAACAGCTCTTACGATCAGAAGGCCAGCCGGGACACGAGTCTGGGTCCATAGAACCGACCTGCCGCTCCAAGTCCAGAGCTGGCAGCCCATCCTCAGCCTGCACCCAAGCAGCCAGCGGGCTTTATTGTGGTCTTGCCTTTTCACAACGCTCTCCTCCAGATGGTCACTGCCCTTTTAAAAAGCAAGCCCCTGGCCCTTACTGCACCGGCCTCAAATTCACCAGCAAGAGGAGTAAGTTGTGAGGCAACAGACTCACGACGCTCATTTCCACCCCAATTTGTGCCCCCGGCACCCCTGATATCCCAGCCCAGGTTACGCCGCCCACATCGTTTTTTGCATTCTGAAAAACCAAGTTCACAGGATCACCTCCCTCCCTCTGAGCTGCTGTAATGATCGTATCTTCCCAGAAGATTCTCGACAGCTTCACAGCGCCTCAGCACTTCGGCGTAGACATGAAACGCTCTGAGCCACCTCCGGAGAAAGCTATGAGCCTCTGCCAACCGGAACTGTCAACGTGGCTTCTCCCCTCGGGTGCCCCTCCTCCACTGTCCTGTAAACCGACCTTCCATCAGCTGCAAGGACTTTTCAGATCTTGTCCCCATGCCTCAGGTGAGGGACTTTTCCTCAGCGACACGACAGTTGTCATCCCTCCGAGCTCACTCCTGGGATCTCCCGTCCAGGCCGAGGGAGCCCAGCCTACCCAAGAAATTGTACGCAAAGTCTCCACGCTGTGTAAATGGGGTTGGAATGGCTCCAGGGAAAAGGGACAAAAAGAGTAAGGGAAGTCCCAACAGGAACAGAGTGAAGAGAAAGATGGTATGCGGACATCGTCACGATGCTAGACATCCTGGAAGCCCCTGGGCCTAGTCCTGGCTCACCTGGGGGCTCCTCTGGGCAGACCCCTGTAGTCCACGTCCCACTCACTGACCTGTTAACTGCCCCAGCACCGGAAAACCTCACTGCCCGGCACTAGCTGCTTACTTCTTATTCCGTGAGAGTCCATCTATCTGCTTAAATCAGTCTCTTATCTCTCAATAGACTGAAAACAGTTACTGGCAGGAAACAGTCTCTATTTTCCCACAGAACTAAGCACAGCATCAGAGCAGTTCTTTGCTGCTCCAACTGAGGAGCAGAGGCTCACCATTACCTGCGAGCGTGTTAGGAGCAGAGAACCCCTGCCTCCACCTGCACCCACCGCATCAGGGCTTCCCCAAGTACTTGCTCTTCTGCTGCTTCAGTACGTGCTCATTCTTCTCTCTGTGCACGGCTCAGCAAACCAGAGCCCTGGGCCAAGTCTAGTGTGCCCCTTGCTTTTGTGCAACCCAGGACATAAGTATGATCTTCAAGTGTTTAAATGGCTATGGGGGAGAAAGAATGATATCCAGACGACAGGAAAGTCAAACTTTGGTGTCCGTGAAGTTATTGGAACACAAGCTCACACTCCGCTCACATACAGTCTACAGCTGCCCTGCTCTCGGATGATGGTTGTGTCATTGTGACACCCCGTGGCACCAAAAGCCTGAAAGGTTTACTATCTGCCCATTACAGTGAAGCTTTGTTGCCTTTCCCTTTGTACACGCTATTTCAGCAGCTCAGAACACCCTTCCCTCACTTGTCCATGTGGGCAGAGTCGGAGTCCCAGGCTCCTGTCCTCACTGAACCCTGACCTTCCCTGTGCCCTCCCGAGTTAGCCCTTACTAACTCTGAGTGGCAGGAACCCCTTCTTCTATGATTAACTTCATGGTTTTGCATGCATTTCTCTTTTTTTTTTTTTAAGATTTTATTTGACAGAGAGAGATCACAAGTAGGCAGAGAGGCAGGCAGAGAGAGAGGAAAGCAGGCTCCCTGTTGAGCAGAGAGCCAGATGCGGGGCTCGATCCCAGGACCCTGAGATCGTGACCTGAGCCAAAGGCAGAGGCTTTAACCCACTGAGCCACCCAGGCGCCCGAGCAGGCATTTCTTTCACATCCATGTCACCCCACTATTATCAGGTCTTTCAGATACGCTATTGCTCAGTCTCCCTGGCATACAGATGCTCAATAAATGTTTTCTGAGACAGGAATCCATAAACAATGCATTTATGAGGCATCAGGTTTCCAGGTAAAAAACACTATGATATGTACCATGTAATCAGGTAAAACATGGAGACTAATCACCTGACTATATGTCAGTTAGGTGGGCAATTCACATAAAAATACACTCTAAGGAGTGATGGGACCAATTCCTACGGACAGTAACAGCTATTCAGCAGGGACAGGCAAGTCAAGAAAAGGGAAGGCAGCAACAATTGATGCCAACTGAGGACACAGATGGCCAAAGGCTCCCATCATGTTTTAAAGGACATTGTGTATTACACACCTGGTCAAGCAAGTTCTAGATTCCAATCAAGGAAACATTTCAGCACCTACTATGTGCCCACCGTGCTAGACGCTGTCCTGTTTTCTCCAGCCCCACAATAAAGACACAGGTGGACATGTGCTGAGATCAGAGCAGTTCACGCTTAGAGCAGCACTAAGTGAATCCTGCATTGTGATGATATGGGATGGGGGACATCTGCAGGTTGGCCTCCCCGCAGCTTTCTGCTTCCCCATCTTTATCTTATTTCATGGATTCTCAGCTTAAAGTGTCTACAAATTACCGAGCCGAGCTGTTTACCCAATGTCATGCACGCACAGTTGATGAGCAATGGACAGGACTGCCAAGGGCAATTTTAACCATGATCAAATTTTGCTTTACATGCTGACTTAGCCAGCAGCCCACCTTCCCTTCCCTCCCCAGAGCTACCCACCCGAGGAAGATCCACTGCCTCTGTAATCCCAAACAAGGCAGGACATGATCGATGCAGAGTAAACAGCCAAGCAAACAGGCTAAGCAGGGAGAGGGGAGCCCCACAGTAGCCAGCAAAGACTGGAGGCAGGCAGGCAGATCGGAGCTGGGGAGACTCGCAGGATTGGGAGGGAGGTTTCCTTGGGATTGTGAAAATGATCTGTAACTAGACAGAGATGGTGGTTGCACAGCACTGTGAATGCATTAAATGCCACCGAGCAGTTGACTTTAAGTAGCTAATTTTATGTTACGTGACTTTCACCTCAATTCAACAAAAATCGTTTTGGTTTGCAGAGGATGCGAACAGCACTGTACACTCCACTGGCACGGGTTCTCCTAATGTCTGAGGAAACAGTGAAGTATATTCTTCTTAACAGAAAGCTATCAGTTCTACAGGCCAGATAGGAACTCTCAAGAACCAAGGTTCCATGTTGCCTCTCGTTGTCTCACCTTCAAGGAGTATCTTCTAACAAATCTGACCTCTACACCAGCTTTCCTTGGAGGGAGATTATAGGAAAGACAAGCCTGACCCATATAACCCAATCACAGAGCCACTCACCTTGTCACCCACACCCCCCTTAACAGCGCTTAACGCCATCCTATCTAAGGAGATCCAAGTCTGACTTGGTTATCAAAGAACTTGTGATTTGTCGTTTGGAAAGAGCCCTGTGTAGTACCTGGAGAAGGCAGAGGTCCTTGTGAACAGAGACGCATCAGTATCAAGAACTACTCTCGAGCCCCCAACCTCCAGGGGCCTCTCCTCCCTGTCTGCAAGAGCCTGCAGAGGCAGTTCTCCGCTGGAGGGAGTGGCTGCCCAGGGCGGGAACGCTCAACCCAGGCTGCACGTTAGAACCACCAGGGGAGGCTTTAGCTTCCCCCTGCCACGTAATGCCGCACACCGATCACATCAATCCCCGGGGCCTGGACCAGGCAGTTCTGTAGCTGTACCCAAGTGCAAGCTCATCTGGAAGACAGCAAGCTTGTTGTTTCACCTGGTAACTGACTGGCAGGCACCGTAGACTTTTACTGCCTGTGGCTTAGTATGAAATTCCAGCCTGAATAGCCTTGATCCTGAGCTAAAAGCATCACCTCCAGAAAGCCCCTGCACTAAAATGTGAATGTTGTATCAAGAAGGGGGCAACATTTGCCTATTTGCATTCACCACCATGCAGCAGAGTGTGTGGCTGAACCCGTGGGCTCTAGAGTCAGGCAGCCTGGGTCAGAATTCCCACCACCACTTACTAGCCTGGGTAAGCTGATGAGTAAGGTTCTGAGCCTCTGTTTCTTCAGCTCTACAACATGAGTAAAAGTCAGATGTGTCTCACCAGGGAGTCCCCCCAGAATGCCTTGCAATCCCACATCATCAGAGCACCGTAAGCATCAGACAACGGTGACGACTGCGGGCACGGTGTAACCTCGGAGGCAGGATCCGATGGGATCTTGCAGAGAATCAGCAAATGGAAAAATCAAAAGCCTAAGGATTTTGCAGGTTACTGGGATCCTTTCAATGTCCTGCAAATCGTTGTTCACAGATAGCCATGCCTTGCCCAAAAATCAATATTTGGATCTAGCCTACTTTCACTTCAAAACGCTGAGAGAAGGGATTGTTAATGCTGGCTGGCATTTAAGAATTATCTGCAGATCTTAAAAAAGGAAAACAAAAACAAAAACAAAACCAACGCCCATGTCCCACACTTGAGTAATTAAGATGAAATCTGAGTGGGGCCCAAGCACTGTGTTTTTTTTTTTTTTTTTTTAAGCTTCAGATCAATGTGCCAGACTTAAAAAAAAGAAAAAAGAAAAAAAATCCCTGTTTCAAGAAGCAGCCTCAGAATCAAAATGGACTCTAGACCAAGGAGAACAGGGACACTGGAAACATTCAATTCCTTGAATAATTGAGAGTGTCACCTCCACACCTTAGACTAAAATAAGTAACTTCAAATACTTTAATCATTTCATCTTAGTTTAAAACTCAAGTTAAGATGAGCAGGGTTTTCACTAATCCATCACAGAGAAGAACACTGAGGGTTGAAGGGCATGAAACAATTTGCCCAAGTTCACAGTAAGGGTCAGAGCCATGACCAGACAAAGGATCTGTGACCTCAAGTCCTCGCTGTCTCCCCTTCATGGAGAAACATGAACTTCATTACAGCAGCCCAGGACCCGCTGAGTGTGTATTTTACACAGGTAAAGGGTCTCATAAGCACACATGGAAAAAAGGGCCAACTGCCACTTACAATGACAGGCCAAACAAAGCCACTAGGTACTGTAAGCATCAGGCCGACTGAAGACTGGGTTGCACCATCGTCTTGACCTAAAGCACTGTCCAGGCACTGTCCCCTGGGAATGGACAAGAGGGGAGCCTACAGCCTGACCTGGTGGCACACTCCATAAATGGCCCGTCCATTCCTCCCCAAGGTAGGGTGCGAACAGAAGGCCCAGAGTCCACCTTGGTCACAGACGTACCCTTGGCATTACCATGATGCTGCGGTTCGGTGGGCACTGAGATCTCCTCTCTGTAACTGAAAAATCAGGGCTCTGGTTCCAGGGTGCAAGAGGAGCCCCTTTTGCTACAACTGACAAAGCAGGCAAATAGCATCTCTCAGGACATGAATTATGTGCTAGAACTCGAGATCCAGTATCACGTTGGTCAGCTTCTACCCTACAGGCAAGACAGAAGCCACCGAATTTCCCCATCCAAACCAGACCATGATCAGTCAGAGAGAGCAGCATCAACAAACAGTCGGTGACCAGCACTGAAATAAGTGGACAGGCTGTGAGTACCAAAGGAAAACAATTGTTAAAAGGCAGGAAGGGGAGACATGGAACACAGATGTCATCCGAGGCAGAAAGGATCACACCAGCCTAGGAGAGCAAGCGGCTTCCCCAGCCCTGCCTGCAGCCCAAGCGTAACATGCCAGGACGGTAAGCGGAAGACTAGAGCCAGGAGACTAGGGACCTCTCCAGGCCGGAAACACATGCACCCCTTGTCAAACACACCGCGGCATTCACAGCTCAGTTCTTTAAATGGGACTCGGAAAACACAAACACTTTGCAAAGATGTCCTAAGTGATGTCCTCTGTTTGGTGTAAAGGTCCATTCTGAAGCAATACTTTTACAGATGGGAAAGAAAAACACTTCCAAACTCAGCCGGCAGTTTCTTCCCAGCACCACCAGAGTAGCCGTTTCCAGTGCATGGTACTTGGCAAGCACAGCCAAGTTGTAGAAACCACGGGGACATCTTAGCTAACTGCCCTTACGGTAGGAAGTGGGTCACGTTTCCTTCTTCTGCATAATGCAGTCTGGAGGACAAAGACTAGATATTTTTGCTCATCTAAGCAGGACTACCCACTATTCTCTCCACATGAGAGGCCTGAAGATCACATTCATGGGCCCAGACACAAGCTGCATCCTAAAACCCTGTGCTGATGAGCAGTCTCCCGAACTGGGAGTGGGGGTGGGGTGGGGGGGTGGAATAGCTAAATAAAGGCTATCCCCACCAGTATGCTGCTGGTCACCTTCTCTTCCTTTGTCCTGGGCTGGAAAGCAAGGAAGTTAAGCTATCTGAGGGGTTAACATCCAAAATATATGAAGAACTTACAGAACACTTAAGAGATGATTAAAAAATGGACGGAGGGCCTGAGTAGTTTTCCAAGAAGACATCCAGGTGGCCAACAGACAGCTGAAAAGATGCTCAACATCACTCATCAGGGAAATGCAAATGCAGACAAGAAAGAGATGACCTGACACCTGTCGGCATGGCTATAACCAAAAAGACATCAAATAAAAGGGTTGGTGAGAATGTGGAGAAGGAGGACCCGACACAGTAAGTGCCACCCGACACAGTAAGTACCACCCGACAGACTAAGGGCTCAGCAGTCACCGTCAAGTGCAGCAGGAAATGGGGCCCAGGGCGTGAAGGAGACGTGGAGACACCCCTCTCTGGGGGAGCACAGACACAACCAAGGAATCCCAACAGAAGCACGGGCACACAACGCATCACGGGAACACACACCGACCCCTCTGATTGCTGTCCTGAATTTAACTCCTCCTCCAGCAACAAGTCCTGCTTCCTGGTTTCCCTGTTTGTTTGTCCTGTGAAAGGCTTCCCGGACCCGTAATAACCTTCCCATTCCCCCAAATGCTCTTCACTGGGAAGCTCTCCGTAACTTACATTCTGTGTGTCCAGGGCTGACAAGTAACTTAAAATCCACGTATATGCTGGGCCGTCAGGTAATTCCTGAGCCCCAACCCAGATGTCTGCTGAACTTGTTCCATGCTCTTTCCTCACTGAGAGAACCAAGCTAATCCGGACACCAGGAAGAAATTTCAACTTCATGCATAGAGATTGGGATAGGAAAAAAGCCACTTGGCATCCGTGGAATAAAGGACGATGGGAGGAAAAAAAGGCAAAGAAGTGAGCTTCATTCTGGAGTAGCAAAGTGACCATAAAATCTAATATTTCCTGTTATTTAAATGAAATAAAAGTCAAATGTCAAAACAGGAGATGTATCTATACCTGGCTCGGGCCATCACAATCCCATTTTTGACATCTGCTTTCTGACATGCTTGTAGTACCTCATCTAAATCCAGCCGTTTGACCAAAGACTCGACTCGAAAACCTGATCACGTCATCAGTCACAATTCCGTCTTCTTCTACACGCACTATCTGTGTTTGAAGCTAATGAAGAACCAAGTCGCCGTGTGACTGGTGAAGGCAAACTTCACCTGTCTCCTGCCCTACAGATATTCATAGATAATTCTGTACGTCCTCAAGTGACAAACCGACACCAAGAGGGCGAGTGCCTGGCATTCGGGAACTCTGCTGAGCTATTTCATCCAGGAGTGCGCTCAACAGGAACTGCAGTTACACCGGAAGCTTAGAAATGGTTATAAAGGGGCACCTGGGTGGCTCAGTCGTTAAGCATCTGCCTTCGGCTTGGGTCATGATCCCTCAGGATCCTAGGATCCAGAGCCTGCATCAGGCTCCCTGCTCAGCGGAAGCCTGCTTCTCCGTCTGGACTCTCCCTGCTTATTTTCCCTCTCTCACTGTCTCTATCAAATAAATACATAAAATCTTGAAAAGAAAAGAAATGATTATAAAGTAATGTGTTCTTGTTGAAGTTTTGGAAAGATCGCAAAGTCCTGGGTGTGGCTGGCCAGTTGGGGTTGTAAGGCTGCAACATCACACCCACTTAACCTGTTGCTGAGGAGGCTAAGAAAGGTTTGCTCAAAGCTAGTACCTTTCACCCAGTTAAATACATGCCTAGACCTTGCCAAGGAGCTGAAGCTTTGTTAAAATCCTACTCCCAGCAACATGACTACAGCTCCTGGAACAGGAACTCTCCCTGTACAGAGAACCAACTATGTGAATTAAGCAATCCAGTCACCCCACACATTTAAGTCATTTGAGACGGTCTGCCAGAGTACATCTTCGTTTCCACCTAAGCTCTCTGAAACACTCCTTTTCAATTCCCTATGTGACATCATCGCTGGAGAGCTGCTTTCCTCTTTTGTTGTATAAATATATACTCTTGATCGCTAGCACAAGACTAGCACAGTACTTGCCCCAGAGAACGAGTCTTAATTTATAATCACCATCACAGTTATTAGAAAGTCACAGCCCTAGACCAAGTCAGGAATAAGTTTTTTGCTTCCCTCTTAATTTAAAACCTGCTCCACTCTATGGCCTCTGTAAACAACTAAAGCCAGCACTGAAGCCATTTCGAGCTAAGTTCTCTCCTGCTAACAGAAGTTGCTGATCTACTGAGAAAATGTCCAGGAACAACCACTCTTTTCTGGAGAAAATTTGGGGAAAGGCCCCCAACATATGAGTACATTGAGCTGTTCTTGCTTTGCATGTAAGAGATCATCTTAGAACTAAATGCCTGACACACTTGCCTTTGGGACTGAAGCCAGCTCTCAGTCTTCATTTCATAGGACAAAGCATGCCGGCCTCCCCTTCCTCCCAGTATACAAACATGCCTTGAGACTGTTCAACAAATATTCAACTGCTGCATGTTAGCTAAAATAACTTTAAGCTCCATAAGCTAAAAGTTCTGTTAGCAGGAAAATGGCCTCTAGTTCATTCATTCATCCATGAGTATTTACGGAACACTAGGCAAGGTGCTGGGACACAGAAGGTGGGCGGGGAGGGGGGGACACGCCCTTATCTTCAAGGATCCCCAACCACATCATGCAATCAATCCTGCTTCAATGGTCGTAATTTCTTTAGCAGCACAGACACCCCTAGCACACAACAGGGGACCTCACCTAATCCAGGCCATTGGGAAAGGCTTCACTGAAAAACATGATCCCAGATGAAACCTATAAGAACAAGGGGTTGGCTAGGCACAGAGGGGAGAGAGGAGGGCTCTGGGCTGAGAGGTTAGCTGAGAGGGAACCTCAAAGCCATGCCCCTGATTTCCATCCTGGGGCAGAGAGGAATCATGGGGTGGCCGTCAGCAATAACACATCCTGCCTACTTGTCTAGCTGTAGACAAGTCTGGGGCAGGCAGGAGGAATGCTCACTGGAGAGCTGAAAGCCAGGCAGTCCACAGTGGGGATGGACTCAGGGGAGACAAGCAGGAGGTTCTTGGGAGCCTCCTTACGGGTTGTTCATTTTATTCCACGCCCAACAGAAAACTGTACATGGGTTTTAAACATGAAGAGGGAGATGATCTAACTGCAGAATCAAAAGATTGGTACTTACACCTGCAGATGGCCAACAAACACATGAAAAGATGCTCAACATCACTAATCATTAGGGAAATGCACATCAAAACCACAATGAGAGGTCACCTTAAACTTCTCAGAATGACTAGAATAGGGAAAAAACAACAAGTGTTGGCAAGGATGTGGAGAAAATGGAAGGCTTGTGCACTGTTGGTGGGAATGCCAGCTGGTGCAGCACTTGGGAAAAACAGTATGGAGGTTCCTCAAAAACTTAAAAATAGAAATACCATATGATCCAATAGTTCCACCACTGGGTACCTACCCAAAGAAAACAAAGACACTAATTCGAAAGGATACATGCATCCCTAGGTTTATTGCAACATTATTTGCAATAGCCAAGATGTGGAAGCAACTTCAGTGTCCATTAACAAATGAACGGATAAAGAAGATGCAGCGTCCACACGTGGGAGTGTCACACAGCCACAGGAAAGAATGAGATCTCGCCATTTGTGACAACACAGAGGGACTTAAGAGGGCGTTATGCTAAGTGAAATAAGTCCAAGAAAGAGAAATACCGTATGATTCCACTCATAAGTAAAATCTTTTTAAAAATGAACAAAAAGCAGAATCAGACTCAGGAATACAGAGAACAAACTGACGGTTACCAGAGGGGAGAGGAGTAGGGGGTCCAGCAAAATGGGTGAAAGGGAATAGGATGGACAGGCTTCTGGTTGTGGAATGAGTAAGTCATGGAGTAAAAGGCACAGAAGGAATACAGTCAGGGACAGCGATGTCCCGGGACAGGAGCCGGCAACGCTTGTGGTGAGCACAGCATGACAGATAAACTTGTCAGATCACTATGCCGTACGCCTGAAACTCAGGTAACTGTGTGTCAGCTCTGCTCAGAAGAGGTCCACCCTTACGGACTGACACTATAAACGACAACAAAGCCTTCCAGAGCAGCACAGTGAGACCTTCTCTCAGGCATCCTTCCTGGCTGTCCTCACGGGAGCACTCACGGGACAAACGCAATCAGATAATAAAAAATAAAAATAAAATAAAATAAAAAATTTTAAAAATTAAAAATCACACAATAAACATTGTTTATTCTGTCCCCGCCCTTGAAAAAACAGTGTTTGAAATACTTCTCCTGACTATTCCTCCTACTGCCTCATTTAGTCGGTACTTTGCCATTCCAGACCACTGATACCCCATTTCCACCATACTTCAGTGCTCCTCATAGGGTTTCTGGGTCCTCTTAACTCGTATAGTTCATCCTTATCCAGCTCTTCCAACGCTCTTCTATATTTTTCCAATATGGAGTTTATTTATGGTTTTAGAGAGCAGAGAAGTTTGACTCTGGAACATTTTGTCTACATCCATCAGCAAATAGGCACAATAGCATCTTTACTGCTGGGACCTTGGGGTTAGGGGGAAATGTTCCAACCAACACACACACTCTGGCTGAGTAGCAGCCATGAAATGGACTCTGACTTCCGAGTCAAGAAGGTAGATGGGTGTCTGCTGCCTAAAATCACCATTAACCAAGGACCTCGAAGTGATGTCCCTGATTTCCATCCCGGGGCGGAGAGGAATCGTGGGGTGGCCGTCAGCAATAATGCATCCTGCCTACTTGGAACTGCACCATTTTTTCAATAGTAACGCTGGATAGAACGCTCCAACCAAATCTGCTGTCAGATGGCCACAGATGGTCTAGGACGATCATAGCTAGCTCACGTCCTCTATGCCAAGTGATTGTGTTTTAGAGACCGATTTAGATGTGGTATCATGCTGAAATGTCACTTCAGGTCCAGCTGAAAAGTGGGAGTGCAGCTTGGAAGAAGAGCTGACCTGAAACTCTGTGTGGCCACCCAGCAAAGACTCAAGAGGTTCAGAAAAAGGAAGAAGGATAGACGAGATTGGTGAGAAACCCTCCAAAAGATTATGGGGTCGGGGAGGAGGGTGGTTCATCTCCATGGGAAGAGCTAAAAGGAGAGAATGTAGGTTCATCTTCTCCATCTAAAACTGCCCTCCCCCACCCCCGAGCAGGCAGCACAGAAAACCATTTGAGGAGGAAGAACGAAATGAGGGGATCAACGGTGCTTCCTGTTCAAAGTAGCAGGTTACCTAACGCATTGCTGGACCTCATTCCGGACAGGCTGGTGGGAGTCTCTGCTGCCCCTTCAGTTCACCCGAGCAGCGCGAACACACCGTCCCCATAAGTCCTGCTGCTCTGGAAGGCGATCTTTCAGGGTCTGAGTGATCAATAACCATCCAGTCTTGGGCTTTTCCTTACCAAGTATCCAAGCATGTTCTACAAATCTCATGTACACAATGCCTTTGATCTGGAAAGATTTCAGATTCGGAGTTGCTCTGAAATGAGGACGATTAACTGCAATTCCTCAACAAATTCCCACCCTTAGGCAAATGCCTTACACATTAGATAACTGGTAGGCTTTGAGCAAATGCATTGGTTGGTGAGTGGAGGATGCATGCATCTTTAACAGGTGCATATCCCAGGTACACCTACAAAATGTTCAGTCATTCAGGTTCTGGGCGAAGCCTGAATCACGTTTATTCTACCCATGTCCACTTAGGTGTTAACACAGGGATACACCCAGGTCTACGACCCTTATCACTTCCCTGGGTCCAGCACAGCACAGACAAGAGCCTGGGGAAACACCACAACAGAATGACCACAACACCTCCAACAAAGGTAAGTGATCCAAGCAGTTACCACTTCAACAATCAAAGTGCACAGAAGGAAAGAAAAGCTGTGCCCAGCTCTGGACACAGGTTGAGGCATATTTATTCTTTTCAAGATGACTGAAAAACGTGGAGCTGGAAATACTCAGCCAAAGGCAACCACGTCTTGGTGTGGAATATGTGTTGGTCTGGAAGGCAGGTTATCAAGGGGGTGCAGACCTCCCTTGGCACCCGAAGAGAACTTTCCTGGACAAATCACTCAAATTCCCTGGGCCTCGGTTTTCCCAGTGAGCAGGCTGGACTAAAGGAAGTTCCAGTACGGTGCCTGCGTCCATCATTCAACCACCTCCTTGCTTCCCAAGAGAGCTACCCTGTGGCACGGATCTTTTTGCACTGATCCGTAACACATCCATAGAAAGAGACTGGTTGGTGGCGCATCAGAAAGGCCTCCCCTCTGACCCCAGGCTTTCCCCTTTAGGTGAGGGAAACAAGACCCCCTCCCCACAAAAAATCAGTGCCTCACCCAAGGCTCTCTAGAGTCAAAAAAAAAAAGTATCCCGGGAAACGGATGAAAGAAGAATGTTCTCCGGGGGAAAATAATCGGATGTTTAAAATAGCCCACTTCTTGGCCATTCCCTCTCCTGCTGGATCCACCATCTGCTTGTGTTTAACACGGCACCTTCATATTTTGGTTAACGCTGAGCTCTAGAGTCTGTTTTTACTGCTGACAGAAGGACGGAGAGCAGCATCGTGTTGTGACAGAGACCCACCCCTTACGGCGGAGACGTGAAGCATCACAACACCAGCAGATCTCTCCCTGCCAAGTCCCAACGTCCCATCCCCACGTTCAAGGGCTTCATGAGCGGAGCGCTGTCCGGCCTCATCATCCGCAGGCCCGCAGCTGGAGGCGGCGCACGGCGCCCAGTCTTCCTTCTCCATTCATGTCTTGTATATGCTCGTCCCCCTGCCCTCACTCCTAAGTGCTGCACAGCCAAAAAGCACGATTCATTTAGGAAGCTTACAACCGTTTTCAACCCGCAACCTGCAACCCTAGAATTCCGTGGGACGGAAAGAATAGATTTCTCATATATTTGGTCTTTGTCCACAGTTCCTGGCTTATAGCTCCTAAAACCCTTGAAATTTAAGTAATAAGAGGACAAAGGTGTCTCTTATGTTTAGTGAGGTGGTCTGTGCACACCACCTAAGGATGGGGCCTTGTGGCCAGGAAGACCCACCATGGGATTAGAAGGTTTAAACTTTCAGCCCCAGCCCTAACATCAGGGAGGGGAGAGGGGCTGGAAGTTGAATTAGCCAATGGCCAGTAACTCAGAAGCCTCCATAAAAATCTCAGAGAACAGCTTTTTGGCTTTTTGTTGGCAAGCTTGCCTGCTTGCAGAACCCTAATGCTCCCGTACATGGCACCAAGCCAGGACCCAAGCTCCTCTAGGACAGAAGCTCTTTTGTTTGGGATCCTGCCCTATGTTTCTCTTTATCTGGCTGTTGATTCGTGTATTTCGTCATACCCTCTGATAAACTCAGTGTCCCTGATGTTTCTTCAAGTTCTGTGAACCACTGCAGCAAGTCAGTGGAACCTGAGGAGGCGGCCACCGGAACCCCCTGTCTGCCACAGGCAGGCAGAAGCACGGGTAACAGCCCGGGCCTTGCAGCTGGCACCCTGAGTATCGTATGACTGAGCCCATGATCAGTGAGATTCGTCGCTAACTCTGAGTTCTTAGACACCCTCATGGTGTCTGAGCATTGCTTACTGTTGTGTGGAAGGCTGGAATTGGGTCCAAGAACACTTTAAAAGACAAGTGTTTTGTTTAAGACAGCTATCCTTATAGACACACTGCATATGTGAAGGGTCCGGAGATCCGGCCAAGTTAAGGGACTTGGCCAACTCAGGCCCCCCAAAAAGAATGGACCCAGAAACAGAACTTACTCTCTGTCTAGTGCTCCTTCCATCCCTCCAAGCCCTATCCAATATTCATAGCCTCCTCACCCAAGGGTTGCAGTCAGTCACCAACACAGACTCGGCCACATTTATTCAGGTGCCTGGAACATGTTGGAGACAGCTGGCCCTTCCCTTGGAATTAGAATCTCTTCTCGATTCCTGCTCTGCTGTCTTAGTTCAGGACTTCCTTTGTGTCAAGTATGACAAGCAGTTCTGAATTGGACTTCTCTCCAGTTTCTTCTTACTGACTGATTTTTTCCAGACTGCTCACTTCTGGAGCAGCTCTCACTGGGAGGGTGGGTGGCAGCAGAGCAGGGAGAATGGACAAACTAGTCCCCAGGGGACATGTGACAATGTCTTGATACCTTTTTGGTGTCCCAGCTGGGTGGGGATGGTGGCGGGGAGGCGCGCTATGGGCTTCCAATAAGGAGAGGTCAATGATGCTGCCGCACGTTATACCACACACAGAAGAGCCCCCATGACAGATTATCGAGCTCCAAGTATCAATAGCGTCAGGGTTGAAGAACGTTGTTCTAGAGTTATCATCCAAAACACAACGACAGCCAAGAACAGAAAACAAAGCCTCATCCCTCATGAAGTCATTCCCCTGCTTAAAAACATCCATGCTGTTCCAAGATAAAGTTCATACAAGACTTCACAGTTAGGCCCAGGTAACTTTTCTGGCCACATCCCCGGCCCCTTCCATTCCTCCTATTTTTCCAAAATACCTCAGGAGCTTTCCTGTCTGTTGCCCATGCACATGTTTCTTCCTCTGCCTCAAACATCTTCCTCCTTCTTCCCACTGCCCCACTGCCAGTCACCTGCTAAGGTCCAGCTGAAATACCGCTTTTTTGCTTGAGCTTTCCTATTTCCGCTGGCCCGAGCGGCCCCCCTCCCCCATTTTCACTAGAATACCTTTCGATTGCACTATGTTCCCTTGTATAAAAGGAATCCCTAGGGTAGGAATAAAATACCGGTCTTTAGGTCCCATGCATGTAGAATAGGGCCTGCCAAGTGTTTTGGGGTGTGTTGGTTTAGCGGGTGAACGGGCACGGGCAGACTCCAACACTGTAGATTCTTGCTTCTCCCAGCGCACAACTACAGCCTCTCCCCCGCCAGAGCTGCTAAATATAGTACCATCTAGATAGCTCACCAGCACAGGGCTGTCACCAGCTTGGGAACATCTGGGCAAGAGGACGAGCAGCTTTGTCTTTGAACTCCTGCACAGAGGTCTGACGATGCTGCATTTCTATGGAGTTAGCACACCCAGAGCTCATCTTATTGGCCAGAACTCCTGGTTCTTTTGGACTTCTGGATCCTAAAAACTCAAACTTGGATGGCACAGGTGTGTTAAATGCGGTGTTTTGTGCTTCTCTAAAGCTAAAAGGAAGAAGGACCAGGGCAAGATCCTTAGCATAGGGGTAGCAATCATAAGGGAGTATCCACCAAGACTTTCCACCAAGTCCTGTCCTGTCAACAAGGGGGAGCTCAGCAGCTGTCTTCCAGAATGTTCTGTGTCACACAGGCCATCCATTTTCCATCACTAGGAACAAGCAACTTCTACAAGACTTAGGCTAAAGGCAAATAGAAGGACCTAGTCAACACTGAGGTTTCCTTGGCATGACCAGGCCATGTTAATTCTGCAGGAACACCTCTCTGTGGCCTCCAGAAAACACTGATCTCAGAGCCTTGTGGGAACTCCTTGCCATGAAGGAAGGGAGGAGGCAACTGCCTAGGCAAAAATTAGCCAGAATACATTTGTAGCTTACAGAACCAGAAACCAATAAAACAAAACAACAACAAAAAAGGGTAAAAGAGTATTCTAGTATCTGCCTGTAACCTGTGAGGATCCCATCCAAAGTCTATCATGCATCTTTGCAGGTACAAAGGTAGGAGAAAATAGCCAACAGCGAATGGTTTCTGTGTTCAGTAACTCTAGTCTGAGGGAAAGTTGGAAACCGGGGGGCTGGTGGTCTGAATGTTGGTCCCAGCCTTGTCCACAACCGCTATGTGACTCGGGACAAACCACATCCTCACTTCTTTCCTCAGCTTCCTTGTTTGTGGGAACTGCCTGTCTTACCTCCCAAGGGCATCAAAGGACAGTAACTCCACCCAGACCGTAAACCCCTCGCCAGGAGCCCAGAGGACACTGCCAGGCACCATGGTGGGATGCAAGTCTTCTAAGACAGATTTGCCCTTCGAAAGCTAACAGCACAGTTAAGAAAAAAAGAAAAATAAACATTCGTCACCAATTAAAAGAAAGAGGCAGGAGCGGAGTTCCCAGAGATGAGCACGGGACTCAGTCTGCAGAGCACTCCCTGCCTTGGGAGATGCTGAAATGTGAGCTCGAGCTCGCCGCAGCTTGCAGTCCAGGAGGAATGAATCCCACAGAGAACCTGGCCCTTGTGACCAGACACGGGTGTGAAACCAGGGCAGCTATTCCAGGCAGGAAAGCCAGGGGCGCAAGGGTTTTTGTGGGGAGAGGGAAGTGCAAAAAGACAGGCTGGAGTCGCATCCCAGCAGAGGACACAATTCCTAGCGAAGGGGGTTCTCACCTAGTCCTTTCGCCAGGAGAAGGCCAGCAAGTCCGAGTAGCTGAGCGGGGAGCGTACGAGAGAGGCCAAGTGCAGCCTCCGGGCATTGTGCGAAGGCTAATTGTTATCATTGCTATTCCTGGCACTTAGGGCTGAAGCCCGGCATCCTGCACAGGGTGCCCAGATGGCAGAATAAAAACATTAAGACACAAGACAGGCCAGTGAATAATTTATATCAATTTAATCACTTCACAATACTCTGTACCCAGATGGAACTGGCAAGATAAGCCGAAGATCTCTGGAGGCTGAGCAACCGAAATCCAACCAACGCGAGCTTAGAAGGAAGAATCTTCCTCTACACAGATGTGCGGGCACACGCCAGCTTTCCGAGACATCTTGGCTTGCTTGACGGCAGTCCTGCTCGTCTTCCTTTCCCCAGCTCTCTCCATCCAGCCATAAGTGACAGAGCGGCCCCGGCTTCTCATGTAGCTCTCTGCCCACCGCCACATGTAAAGCATACACACACCCCAGTGGGATCACGGGATGAACTCCCATATGCAGAACAGTTCTGACCTTTCCACTGAGACCTAGACCCATAGCTCCGACTTCAGGTCTTTGACACCGAATGTGTATTAAAAGTTGAAAAGGCGTAACAGAACTCTGGAATCCTATCCTACCCCTGTTTCTTCCCTAAGTCCTTTCCATCTCCAAAAACACCACCTCAAAATCTACTGGACTGCTCAGGCCGAAAGCCTTGTGGTTGTCCTGGCTTCCTTTTCTTCCATCAGATCCACACCCAACCCAGCAGCACGACCCACAGCCCTACCTCCAGAAGGGAGTGTGGGTCAGGCACGTCCCCACTCACCGTACTACTTTCCCTTCTCTCCTGGGCTCTTCCTAAACCTTTACCTGGTCTCTCCTTCTACATTCAACTTCTAATAATCATTCTCTCAACAGCAAAATACAGATCATGTCACTTCCCTCCTTAAAAGCGTCCACTGCATCAAGACTAAAACACAAACCCCTCATTAAAGCTGTCAAACTCTGCCTGTTTCCTCCCCACCATCCGCGCCGCATTGCCCAACACACAGCACTCCAGCCATACACGCCTCCTCTCTTTCCTGGGACTTTTGAATTTGCAATGCTTCCCCTTCCTCCGTGGCTCTGCCTGGTCATCCATCCCAGCTTAAAGAGGCCCTTCCTGAAGAACCTTCCCTAACTTCCGATTGGCTCTTTCCTATCACTTTCTACCATACCCCTGATGGTATTTTCTTCTTTGTGTTTATCTGAAATGATTGTGTTCACCTCTTGCCTGCTTCCAGTTCATAAATAGAAGTTCTAGTAGGTTAGAGACCTGTTTGGTTCCTTGTTACATCCCCAGGGCCTGGTATTTGACAGGTGGTCAAATATTTGCAGAGGGACCAAAGCTGAAACAATGCTTCACCTGTGCAGGAAGCAGCCACATTCCAGCGGTTTCTGCCACAGTGCTAAGGTTCAGAAGAGCCAGACGCCTCTGGATTCCATGGGTCTGGGGAGGCTTCACAGGGAGGAGGCAGGATGGAGAATGAGATCTCAGGTGCATGCCCAGACACTGAGGAAGCCCAGTTTTAAGCACCTACCGGATAGTGGAGAGGAGGAATGGGGAGGGAGGCTGCCACACAGGAGCACCATTAACTTTACAGCATGGATTAGTCTACATTTCCCTTCTTCCGATTTTTCTAAGGGAACTTCTGAGCACCATAGTCATCACACCAAGTATTTTCTATTCATGGTCATTTAATCCTCTTAACCCTTCCCATGAAGCACTACGTTCCCCAGTTCTATAAACGTGGGGGCTACAGCCCGTAGAAGGCATGCAGCAAGGGCAGAGATCCTGGGATGTCTGAGGTCCTGCCTTTCCAACCACACTACACTGCATTCCCCACAAGACAGACCAAAAGCTCTAGTCTTTTGGATTCAGAAAAGTGGCACCAAAAAGGAGATGACCACAGGGCAGGGAAGACCGAGTCCACTGTAAACAAGCTGTTACACTCAATTTGGCTATAGGAGTGACAAGCTTTTATCCATAACATGAGCATGGGGCCAGAAACCCAAGGCAAAGTCTTCCAGCTCTCCACACTCCTTCCTGCCACTACTACATGTTTCCAAAGATAAATATCCGCGCCACTGTGTGGCTCTACCAGGAAATGCACACCAGGCCAGGGCATGCCACACTGCAGAATCATCAGGACTGGACTTCGGTTCAGCACGTCTGAATGTTCACTGCAATCCGCATCCAAGAGTGCCTCAACCCTGATAACCCCCCACTGCCCTCTCCTGGATGATCGCGTTTGAAAACCAGTCCCAAGTGCAGCCACAGCGGGGACGGCAGCAGGAGGCAGGTTTGACAGGATGTTTCTTTTCTTTAATTGCCAAAGATGTGCCAAACAGCAGCCCTTAGCCAGCAGCAGAGCTCATTTCTGCTAAGATGCTAAGACTCACTGCTAGGGTCCTTCCTTGAGCTGTGGGAAGTGAATGGAAAGTGAGGCCAGTTACGAGCTTGTGCCCTTACGGCGGCAGCAGTGGGTATCATACCACGTTCCCTTCCGACCCCTGGACAGTGAGGGGCTCTAAGTACCGCAGAGTAGGACCTGCCTCAGAACAATGGAGGCAAGAAGAGGAAGGAGGGAAGGGAGTAGAAGGAGGGGAAAAAGGGAAGAGGAGTAAAAGCAGGGAAAATGACATTAACTCCAAGCAACAGCATACTAACCAGAGGTACCCTCCCCCATTCTCTTCAGAAGTGAAAACCATGGGTCAAGACTACAGTGAGCTACCTCAGCCACCCCTTTACTTGGGTGTGAACAGCCTCTGCAGTAAGCAAACAAGCACTAAGGAGAGGAAGAAAAAAATCAAGGGTAGGCAATGACCCAACCCAGGATACATTCAGTTCTAATGCATGTCTGTCTACACGGCCAATTTTGTAAACCACCCACGGGGAAAAGGAAAGTATCAGGCACACACACGTGCAGTCAAGGCTCCCAAGCTTCTCAAAACTCTGACCTTGTCTGGACACACCAGACACCTGCTCTACCCTTCCTATCCCCATACAACACAGCCATAAGCTACTCATGTTCCTCGAAGTAAATAAAGTGGGATTCGATAGGTGGTCCAGATAAAACATTTCCAAAAGTTGGCCATGATATGGCGCTCACGCAGTGTGGTACTCTTTTCCTACCAACTGGCGTGAGCAGGAGTGTCTGGCTAGCTTGAACCACAGTACTCCACAGCCCAACATCTGCGCCATTGTCCCTGCCAAATCCTCCAAGAACAATCCGATAAGCAGTCAGAAGCTACTCGGATTTGATTTTCAAAGTTCATCCAGAATATTCCCAATTAAATAAGTAGCTTGGCAATAACTGTGATAGAACCAGTCGGGACATTAATGTCTCACTTTGTAGTACACTGCAAAATAAAGCAGCCCAATGGAGAAAACTCACGTTAAAAAAAATAATAATAATACAAGATAATACCACAAAATAATATTTTGGTCATTCTTATTCATTAGAAGCATTCTTAAAATACTCCATTCCTATGCCTATAAGGATGCCAACTGTCTTTATATGTGAGGGGCTACTCTATGTAGAGATTATATCCCTAATGAAGTGTCTTTTAAAGAAAAAAAATGGAGACAGTCAATGGCAGTAGGATCTCATTTGTTACAGTTAGTTTATCTTGGCCAAGTTGAAACTACCACTCTACACTAGTGACTGCCACTCTTGTCATCCATTTGTTCTGAGTTTTTTATGGTTTTTACTCATTATGAAATGCACTCTGGGGACCATTCTTCTATGGGTAAGGTTTATAACTTCTTCTTACCCATTCTTCTGTGGGTAAGGTTATAGCTCAAAGCATAACTAGGGTTCTAGGGGCTCCTGGGTGGCTCAGTGGGTTAAGCCTCTGCCTTTGGCTCAGGTCATGATCTTAGGGTCCTGGGATGGAGCCCCACACAGCACATCGGGCTCTCTGCTCAGCAGGGAGCCTGCTTCCCCCATCCTCGCCTGCCTCTCCGCCTACTTGTGATCTCTGTCAAATAAATAAAATCTTTACCCCCCACAAAAAGTAGGGTTCTAGAAACCAGAGAGGTTTGTTACTTTACTGCATGCCTAACTACAACTAGGGAACTATTTTCCAAGAGAAATGAACCTATAAACTCGAAGTGGTCCTGGATCCAGCCCCTTACCTCATGCAAACTGTGAGGTGCTAACAGGTAATCAAGAATATGAAGTAAAAGTTTCAATGGTCAAACACGCCAGGAATATTGCATGCCCCACTTATTTTTTTTTTTTATTTTTTATTTTTTTTTAAGATTATTTATTTATTTATTTGGCAGACAGAGATCACAAGCAGGCAGAGAGGCAGGCAGAGAGAGAGGAAGGGAAGCAGGCTCTCTGGTGAGCAGAGAGCCCGACATGGGGCTCGATCCCAGGACCCTGGGATCAGGACCTGAGCCGAAGGCAGAGGCTTTAACCCACTGAGCCACCCAGGCGCCCCAGCATGCCCCACTTATTTAAAATAGATTCATAATGTTCATCTGCATGTTAAAGGTTCAACAATTTACAAAAATCTGTTTAATCAGAATTCTCAATTGTACCTAAAAAGATGGATTTAAAGGAATGCAAAACCCTAAAAAACAAATAGTCCAGTAAAGAAATGGACAGAAGACAAGAACAGACACTTCTCCAAAGACATACAATGGGCTAACAGACCCATGAAAAAATGTCCAACATCACTAGCCATCAGAGAAAAACAAAACCACAATGAGATAGTGCTTTACACCAGCTAGAATAGCAAAAATAAACAAGACAAGAAGCAAATTGTTGGCGAGGATATGGAGAAAGGGGAACCTTCTTACATTGTTGGGGTGAATGCAGGCTGTTATAGCCAATCTGGAAAACAGTATGGAGCTTCCTAAAGATGTTAAAAATAGAGTTACCCTACGACCTAGCAATTGAAGTACTAGATATTTACCCCAAAGATGCAGACACAGTGAAAAAAAGGGGCACATGCACCCCATTGTTCATAGCAGCAAAGTCCACGTTAGCCAAACTACTGTGGAAGAAGCCAAGATGCCCTTTAACAGAGGAATGGATAAAGATGATGTGGTTCACATATACAATGGAAGATTACTCAGCCATCAGAAAGCATTAATAATTACCATTTACACTGACATGGATAGAAGTGGAGAGTATTATGCTAAGTGAAATAAGTCAAACAGAGAAAGGCAATTATCATATGGTTCCACTGATATGTGGAACATTGGGAATAGCGTGGAGGACCAGGGGAAAAGAGGGAAAACTCAATGGGAAGAAATCAGAGAGGGAGACAAACCGTGAGAGACTCCGGTCTCCGGGAACCAAACTGAGGGTTACAGAAGGGAGGGCTGTGGGGGGTGGGATAACCAGGTAATGGGTATTAAGGAAAGCATGTGACATGATGAGCACTGGGTGTTATACACAACTAATGAATTGTTGAACACTACATCAAAAACTAATGATGCCCAACTGAATGTTAAAAAAAAAAAAAAAAAAAACACAACCTCTGGAGAAAGATCCCTGTTTCATGAAATACATTTTGGGAACAAATACAGGGGAGGGAAGAGAAATTCAACAAAAGTCAAGTACCCTCTCTACCACCTATTTGCTCTGTGACCCCCAACCCCCACCCTAAGTTTTCACATTCCTACCTCTATGTTTCCTCTTAGGACTACTTTGCTGGTCCCTACATGTTACAGTAACACAGCTACTGTTCTCCAGTCAACACACACAGAACTGGAAATTCCCATGACAACCACATACGGGACTGGACAGGAAAAGACGTGCTCACAGTAGCACAGAAGGTGCCATGGCCTGGACTTACAGGGAGAGAAAAAGAGAACCAAGGTAAAAACATGGGAGCTTGGCCAATAATGGAGTTTTAGACAAAGTGGGAGCAGTCCCTTTACCCTAAGTCAATCCATCTCTTCATGGTCAAGGGAGGCTATGCCAGAGTTTCCAAGCTCAAGTATCTGGTTCCTATCAAACTTCAAATCCTGCAGGAGGAGGTCCTATGGGTGGATAGCATTGATGAATGCTTGGTAGCTTCTGAAAAGTGACTTTCAGGTCCCTGAGCATCTTGGGAAGCAAGTTTCCCTCCGGGTCCCTTTGCCCTTTGCATCACACTAGGCACATCTGCCCGTGCCATTCCGTCTCATTACACCGTACTGACAAAAGTGTGAAAGCATGCTTTGGTAGATGTAAAAAGGTGAACATTTCTATTTCGTGTCCCAGAATGGGATTACAGTATAGGTGCACACTACTGGCCCATTAGTATTCTGATGGACCTATCCACCTCTATATCACATAAGAACTTGAAAGAAGGCCCAACTTTAGTCATCAGGGAAATGCAAATTAAAAACACAAATTAAAAGCACTCTCCTCCACCAGGATATACACAGAGCAGAACAGCTAAAACAAAAGCAACAAGCACTGCCAAGGATGTGAAGCAATCAGAGTTCTCATACACTGTTCCTGGAAGTGTAAACAGGCACCACCACTTTGGAAATGTATTTGGTAGAATCTATGGCTGAACAGGACAGCCCCTAGCACACAGCAATTCCACTCCTAGACAGGTACCCTAACATGCATACATACGATTACCAAGACAGGTACAAGATTATTCCCCATGGCATTTAACTGTCACTAATTGGAAGTAACCCAAATATCCTTCATTTGAAGGGGCAAATAAATTCTAATATATTTACCTTATAGTATGCCATATGGCTACAGTAATTAACAAACTACAACTAAATGCAGCAAAGATAAATCCCAAATATAAGGTTGAGTAAAAGGTAGCAGATATACAAATATATACTCAACTATTCCATTTATATAAATGTCAAGAACAGGCTAAGGCAAGCAGTGGTGTCAGAAGTGAAGACACACTCGCTCTAGGGAAGAGTAGAGTGACTGCAGAGGCAGCAAGGAATTCTGGGTGTACTGCTAAGTCTCGGTCTCCATCAGCACTGATCATAGGTGGGTTCAGTAGGTCACTGTCATTAAGCTGTACTCTTACGTGTGTTTTCCTTAATAGGTGTTTTCATTAAAAGCTTCATAAAAGCAGCTAGTAGATTTTGCATCTGTTTTAAAACCTCTTCAATATTTGTTTCTCGAATATTTCAGTCCCCCCTCCCAAATATCTAAGATTCGTGTTCCAGGAAAACATGCCACACTTAGCCTACAGCCGTTCTTCCTCCCCAGGATTCTGTCACATACCCCCAGGGCAGAGCAGGTGGTAGCAGAATATACCTGTGGGCCACCCCCACCCCAGACCAATCACAGTCTTCCTACCTCCACTTGAAAGTTAGCTCTGCCTGATGAAAACCCTCTTCATCCCTCCCCTCTGGGCAGAGCTTCTTCTCCAGCCCCAGGATGGAGCAATCTCATTCTCTTTTAGACACCTGCCAATCTTCCCTCCAAAGCCCACTAACGGATACCACTCAAATGCCTGCCACCTCTTCTCTAAGGACATTTGTCACTCACCCAGGTCCCTAGAGAAGTCTGGCCCCAAGAGGAGGCGTGGGATAGGCATGAGCTTCTGTTCGGGCATAATGAGACTGTGTGGGGCAAAGCACCTGCTATTTCAACCTTGGGAAAAGGCCCAGCTGGGGAGTCTCCAAGGGCATGCCTGCTTTTCATTCTGTGTCATCTGTGTTGGGGCAGACAATCCTAGAGAGAAAGAGAGTACAGGGCCGTGTCCCAACCAGCTCTTGAAGTAGCTCAACACTATAATGATTTGATACCAATGATTAGGTTAACGACCCGCAGTTAACTGCCTACTAGAGACTGAACGTTTGTGCCCCCCAAAATTCATGTTAAGTCCTAATACCCAATATGATGGTATTTGGAGGTGGGGCCTTTGGAAGGTGATCAGGTCATGAGACTCCACACATGAGATGCGTGTCCTGACCCTCACGGAGCTTCCTTGGCCCTTCCTCCACAGGACATTACAGCAAGAAGACTGCCAATTAGGAAAAAGGCCCTCACCAGCCACCAAATCCTGGCTCCTTCATTCTGGACTTACCAGTCTCCAGAACTGTGATAAATCAATGTTTATCACATTGATAAGCCGAGTCTAGGATATGGTTACAGCAGCCTGAAAGGGTGAAGACACGACCCTTTCTCAAAGGCCCTGCATCTAGGTATAAGGAGAAAATGTGAAGGAAGAGGCGGCGAACACACGATCTCCTCCCGGGGAGCCCCTCCAGGCCCTTACCTTCACCCAAGCAAATGGAACACGGAGCCCCTCTTCACTGCTACACCCATTTTCCCACCTGTCTCTTGAGCCAGTCTCAAGGGCTCTTGAGCCACAGCTTGCTCCCAAGCAGACATTTTTATCAAGTATGGCGGGGCAGGCAGAGACCCAGGGTAACTTGTCCCACAGCTGCCCCCGAGAGTCATGGTTGATAAGAGGCCCCCAACCCCCAGCGTGCCTTCATAGGCCAGCCACATTCAGAGGGAGCCTCCTGAAGGAGCAGGTGCTAGATTAAGACCATGGGCAGAAAGAGAAGCTGAAAAAAATACTTCACCCAAAGCCTGCTTGGGGTCGTGCTAAAGAGTAACAAACGGTGGAATATTTGTTACCTAGAGCCCCACCCAGGTACTAGAGTGAGCCACATTCTCAGGCTAAGTGGCCTGAGCAGGTGCAGAGGCACAGCTCTCCTGCCCAGCATGTCGGAGTGTGTCTGCAGCCCAGAGAGGGTCTCTGATGGGCAATTTGAGTCCACTGTCTGCCCTTCCCATTCTGTCCAAGGGCCTGCATTTCATTTCCTAGCTAGGGGCTAGGAAAATCTTTTTCAGGACTCTAGGAGGCAAGCAGCACTTGGAAGAAAGCGAGGAGTCGGCTGAGGTTCAGTCATGCCTTCCAAGGAAGCATCTCCTGTGTTCTCAAGCGGCTCTGCCAGTACTCCCTTCATCCTCCACCTTTCAACACACTGACAAGGCCTGCATTGACGTCAGCCTTTCCAGTGGTTCCCCTCCCTTGACTGGGGTCAGCAGCCCTGGGGATAAGTTATCCTGACCCATGGTCATCAGCGGATCGGTGGGCAATGCTGGGTGAAGACGCCCCATCCCCAGAGCCCAAGGGACTGTCTAGCCCATTCTCCCACATAGGAGGATCCTGAACCCTTGGGAAAACAAAGATCTATTTTTAACTAACTTGCTAACAGCCAACAAAAGCTAACTGATGGCTCAGGCGGCTGCTAGTTTTTCCACATTCTCTACACACAGGTGATTCATCCACAAGTGACTGTAAAGGTGGTGGGAAAGGGGCGAAAACACCATGAGAGAAGAACATCCCCATTGTCAAAGTGTACAAACCCTGTACTGTGACAGAGAAAGCACTCTCCAAAACAAACTTATCCTACTCGGAGGCTGGTTTAGGAGTTTGGAAGGGGTCAATCAGGTACCCTGAGATACAAAAGACTTACACAGAAAAAAAGTCTTATTTCTGGGAAATGTTTTCAGTGCAACTCACACTTGCTATTGGGGTTCACATATGCAGGCTTCTCCGTCCTCCCTCCATTTAACCTCTGTTTGGGGGGAGGAGGGGCACCAACCTGGATTCCAGAAATTTTCCGTTTTCTACTGAGAAGCAGCCACAGAAGGAAGAAGTGTTTATGGCTAGTCAGTGGCTCTTCCTGCCCCATCGACACCTACTTCACGTTCCCCAAAGTCTTGGTTAGAGAGCTTGAACTCTTACCAGAAGGTGATGCGTTTAGTTTAGCAATACTCCCTACTAAAAATGCAAATACACCTCTATGAACGTGGTATGCTGGCAATTCACATCCTTACAACAAATCTGTTTATGGCCATTTGGAGGGAAACAGAACAGTTGAGAGCAGCTGCTCAGAGGAAACGTCTTTAACATGGTCAAGCCAACCTCAAAAGTGATGAAGCTCCGGGCCTCTGAAGGAACCAAGGGCCGGAGGAGGTTTGAAGAGAGGGCAAACGTAACAGGAAGCAGGCAAAATGCTAGATAGCACCATCCCCTCTAAACCACAAAACACACCCTATAGTCAGTCTCCAAGACCCAGGTGTCACTCAGCCTCACAGAGGAAAAGTATTCTAGCTCAGGTGCACAACAGACCAAACAGGCTGACCAAGAAAGAACCCCCTAAAGATTTCTAGAAGATAATCCCAAATACATGGTTAAAATTTTTTGTGAACACTTATCAATATTATTAGAGGTCTCTTACACTTAAAATGCATTCTTAAAAACTCACACTAATTCAAGATCAAGAGCCTCGCTCTGGACTCGGCTTAACGCTAGGGCTGTAAGCCAATAGATGAAATACACAACTTCTAGATCACCGATCCTTTCTACCTAAGAGACACTGTCTGGCCTTGTCACTGTAGAAGTGGAACCTAAATTTCACCCAGATCCCCTCCCCAACTGCTTTGCCTCCTACGAGCTCAGCCCTAACTCATGGACACGCATTTCAGTTTGGATATGGAACTCAAAGCTACCCCCCACCAATACCATAAAGACTCAGATTGGAGGAAGAAGGTGGCAGCTTAGCAAGCAGGTTGCTGAGGATACAGGAACACCAGAGAATCAAAGATATGAAGACAAAGTGGAGAATTCATTCTTTGTTTGGGGACATGAACTTCACTTTCAATCACACCCTGGAAGGCTTTCCTCCATCTGGCCAACCATTCTGAAAATGTATGAACTCAATTACAAGGTTGCTCCCCAAGGCCACATATCCCTAATGGTGAGGTGGGGGTAACCCTCTGTGCAAGCATCACCCCCCTTTGACCCACAGAGATCAGCAGCAGTCTCTAACTCTTCCATCCTCGGGCACCCCGCTCCAGTCCATTAAAAGGGTGATTTGCAATGTAAAGCGAATTACAGAATAGGACTCTGTCATTTCCCTGAACAACTGCCACAGAAGTGTCACAGCAAAATGACTTCAGAGCCAGACTGTCTGCCTCTTTGCTGTGTGGCTCAGGCTGGTTACATAACCTCCCTGGGCCTCTGTCTATCATCAGGTCCCTCTGGTGCTGTCGATGGGAGGAGACCAGGTCATAGAGTGCAGCGTCCTTAGAACAATACTTGGCATTGCTTAGCTAACACCTAGTGGCGAATTTCATCCACTCGAGCCTCTATTTCCTCCTTTGTAAAGGGAGAAGGGGGGGCGCACAGAATGCCTCTGTCCCCTCTTAGTCCTTCACCCAGGATGAATTCTATGTCAGTTCCAACAGAGCAGAATAGCTGTCCTCTATTAGCTTTTCCTTTCTGGGTTATACTCCTTTTTTTTTTTTTAACCTCCACGTTAAGCATTTTTGTCGTCATCTCTGGACCATTCTGTTATCTGTCCCTCACAGTGGATTGGTTGATAGAAAAATGTGTTCACCGGGAATCTAAAACCCACCATTTGAGACGGGGACAGGACCCTGAGAAGGAACCGCTAACTCCCTTTCCAAATCCATTTTTTAAAAATCTCTGGCCGAAAGAGGATGATTGGTTTGGGCTTACATACCCTCAAGGCTAGGGAACTCATCACTCACAGCCGGTCTGGCTGGAGGCTTCCAGAGTTCTCTGCTCTACCTTCTGGGAACTTGTGGCCAGATCCATACTACCAGAGGACCTAGATGCTTGCTGCGATGGACTGACAACAGAATTAACTGGCTTACGGTTCAGAGGACCTTAAATCTTCCCCTGGCTTGAACAAGCCCTCTAAGCAGTAAGTGGGGGTAAATATCATTCCATCTCCAGCAAAAGGAAGGGACCGAGGAAGCAGGGCTCTGCAAGTTTAAGGGACAGGCTCACTTGTCCTGTGCAACTGCAGGATCAGGACTAGAACCCATATTTTCAAACTCACTCCAGGCAGGGACTGGAAACTCACTTTCCAGTCATTTCCACCGCCCCCACACCACCCAGTTCAGAGCCACGGCATGCCCACACAACCCCCTGACGTGATAAGAAACATCACCATCCTCCCAGCCCCTCCTGCTTCTTCCGTCTGCAGCATTCATCATGAGTGGTCAGCGGCCGCTTCCCAGCACACAAGCGATGCAACGTGTTAGTTTAATTAGAAAAACCAAAAGTGTATCAGGAAAAGCATGCACACATATTTTTTAGAACTTCATAAAACCCCAGTCTGTAACACCTAGAGTCCTCACTAGCTAGTGACCAGCCCATGTCCACTCCCAGGCTGAACAAAGATCACTTTATCCACATCCTTTTCCAAAGTGGTACCAGCCACTCACCCATCACCGCTGTCTTAAAATTACGCATCCTGTGACACTGAGATAACCAAACTGGTTGAAACTTTAAGTTACAGGGCGATGTAATCACCCAGTGCTAAGATCATTTAACACGCGTCGGCCGTCCGTGACAGAGCTGTGGCCCCTGGGCAAGGACAGCCCCTCATAAAACAGACACCCGCCTCGCTGGAAGCTCCGGAGAAGCCATATTTCCCATCTCAGCTTGGAGCCTCATAACAGTTAACACAGGCATGGCAAATGGTCAGGGGACACAACTATCTTACCCATTCGCCTCTCCTACCCCACAAATTGCCATGCCTCCGGAAATGTCTCCATCCCCCTTCTGTGGGCACAGAGTCCCCTTCACTTGCCCCAGGTTTTGGGATGCTGCCGTCTGAGCTGACCCTGAAGCACTTGCCATCACGGTAGAGCGGGTGAAGAGCGGGGGAGCCCAGAGTCAAGTGTTCCTAACGGAGCAAGGAGAGAGGTTGTGGCCACTTGCCCTGGGAAGATGAGGAAAGCAGCCACGCGTTAGCACCAGCACACGGGGCTCTGATCAGAACTTCAAGGTCTCCCACCAAGGAACCTCCCCAGCTGCTCCCAGGAAAACTCCTTCCAGGTGGAAGGTTTCTTTCCAGGCTCTTCGTTATTACTTTTTTTTTTAAAACTTAATAAATCCTTTTTAACTCTCAGCATACAGGGAGAAAGTCTCGTCCCCATCCTGATTAACAACGCCACATTAATAAAACATTCTTGGATCCATTAGCTGGAATAAATATTTAAGCACCCATGAGGCAGGTGCCAGGACAGCCACGTGGACGATTAAGACAGTCCAGGCACCAGTCCAGCGGACCGGGCCTTCCCAGGGCTTGGCCAGGTCTCCTCAGCCCTCTGGGGTCACGCAGTAGTCTCTTTGGCGGGGATGCCTGTTCAACAACGTCTGGGCAAGTCCCCAGCCTTACAGCGAAGCCAACAGAGATTCTCCCTCCAGAAAGGTAAGGACACTAGTGCAGCAGGCCAGGCCCCAAGCATTATCTTGTTGTGCGCCCCAAAGAGAGCCCAGTGAACACATACCATAGGCAGCCACCCCCGATGTGGCTGGAAAGTTGTCAATTGTACAAAACTTTCTAGGTTTGAGTATAATGCAATGACATGCGAGAGTGGGAAAACGAGTCAGGTGAGAGCCAGGTCATCGGGGGGAGGGGGCAGGGGGTTCTGATCTCTGGCACAGAAACGTGACCCATCAAATCCCAACTACTCATTGAGCCTCACTATGTTTACTGTTGTGAACCTCTAGCATATCATGGTTTTTTAAAAAAAAATTTTAAATAGGGTGCCTGTGTGGCTCAGATGTTTAAGCCTTTGCCTTTGGCTCAGGTCATGATCCCAGAGTCCTGGGATCGAGTCCCACATCGGGCTCCCTGCTCCTTGGGGAGCCTGCTTCTCCCTATGCCTGCCTCTCTCTCATGAATAAATGAAATCTTTAAAAAAAAAATTTAGATGGGGTGCCTGGGTGGCTCAGTTGTTGGACATCTGCCTTCGGCTCAGATCATGGTCTTGGGGTCCTGGGATTGGGCCCCACATCGGGCTCCCTGCTCTGGGGGATGCCTGCTTCTCTTCTCCCACTCCCTGTCCTTGTGTTCCCTCTCTCGCGGTCTATCAAATAAATTTAAAAAAAAAATCTTTAAAAAAATTTTAGATATAAAATATTGTAGATTTTTATTGTAGATATTTGTAGAGGAGTTAGAGAAGATATCCATATTCCCAACATACAGTTCTTACATTTTACACCCTATGCCTACTCATTAACCAACTGAGCCACCCAGGTGCCCCTAGTAGGGGTTGTTTTGTTTTGTTGTTATTTTTTTTTTTGTGTGGTTTTTTGTTTGAGGGAGGGTGTGCACGCATGAGCGAGCAGGGAGTGGGGAGGAGGACCAAGAGAGAGAGAATCCCAAGCAGGCGCCCAATACGGGGCTCGATATCATGACCCTGAGATCATGACCTGAGCCAGTATCAAGAGTCAGAGGCTTAACTGACTGAGCCACCCAGGTGTCCCCATTCGGTTTTTAAAAACAAACAGGAAGTTACGGTGTAGGGTTCTCTCTTCATCCCAGTGCCCTCCCTCTACCCAGAAGATCACCATGACCTTGACAGTGGACTGACTCCCTCACATCCGTGTCAGTGCACCATGACTGCACACATACCCATAAATGCACACTACAGGTTGGCTGTGTACTTGAGACAAATGGTCGCATAGAGGATATAGTCCGTATTCTGTCCACTCCCCACCGAGATGGCCCTTGTTACACAGGAACCTGAGGCAGTCGTCTCAGTAGTCCACTGGATCTGTGTGCGCCACGAGTTATCCAGCTCTCCGACTGCTGAGCCTGGACTGTATCCCAACATTACTCAGAACCTACCATGTATGCCACACACTGTGCAGGTACTGAAGACCTAAGAAAAGAAATTCTGTAACACTCGCCTGTGGGCCAAAAAGAAAGAGCTCCCTTGTGGAAATGCCAGTGTTGGAGGAATCGTGCTGACCACGCCAGCAGCCGTGGGTCTTTATGTGTAGAGCTCAGGAAGGAACAAGGCTTAGGAAAGGAGCCTAGAGGTCTCATGTGGATAGGTGGAGGCCAAAGCCACAAGCACAGAAAAGCAGGCCAACGTAGCATGTGACGAGTCAGTCCACAGCAACACGAAACTTAAACATCGTTTTATGCCACTAAATGGAGCAGTTGGTATACAGCAACAGAGAACCAGAATAGAAGGTCACTCTATAACATCCCCAGATCAGACCAGCCGGGAGTGATGGTCCTCTCCAGCAAGTCCTGCAAGAGATCTGCAACCATGGCAGGTCTAGTGGCCAGGGACGCGGCCGGGATTTCAGCCTTCTCCCAGCATCCTAAGGGCGCCTTCCTGAGGCTACAGCCGGGTAGGATTCTGAGGTTTGCCAAGCAGCTGCCTGTTCATACCCGAGCTGCTCTGGGAAAATGACCTTGCATCGAACAGGTGGTTGTAAAGCCAAAGGGTAATAGAATTATATCGTGCTCGTCCGCATGTGTCCATCAGCTCTGCAGACCTCAGTGAAAACCATCACGTGAGCACGTGAGACCAGCCACAAAGAGGCGCAGGTGTGTCCCAGGGCAGGCGGAAGGGCCGGGGAATGACGCACAGGGCGCCCAGCCCAGGTGGTCAGCTCAGCCCAAGGAGGTGCCTTTTGCAGCAAGGAAGGCCTTTTGTGAGGAAAACAGATGCGATGCTAGGTGCACGAAAACCAAGCACCCGCTTTATAGTGGGGAGGAGGGAGAACTTCCACGTAAACCCACCAAGGAGACAGTACCGAGGGCCCCAGGAACATAGGTGACGGCGTCACCAACTCAGACAGCGATTCCACCAGCTGGAAAGGGAAGAGCAGCTCTGGTGAAAAAGTAACACTGGAGGCAAGCTTTAAAGGGCCTGCAAGGACAGGAAATAGGCGTCCTGGGAGGGGAGGCTCACGCAGGACACACAGCAGCAGCCAGGCTGGGGCGGATGGGCCGGCCTGAAGGCCGCTGTTGGTTCGGCGTACAAAGGACAGTAGGCCTCGGTCCGAATCCTAGCGGACCGGGGAGGACGCTGAGTGCCACGCCGAGAACGAGGACTTCACACCCTACACAGCTCCTCAGCATCTGAGCCAGATAAAGGGGCAAGCAGAACGGAGCCTCCGGAAGCTTCACGTGGCAGGTGTCTGTGCGAAGAGCTACCAGACACACATGCGATGCACATTCCTTTTGTCACCACCCCAGGCAGCTTCAACAGAGGTGGCAACAGTGGGGAAACCAGAGGCAAAGGATTTCAGGCAGCTTGAACATCCTTCTAACAAAAAAAAAAAAAAAAAAAAGGTGTTGTTCTCTGTTTAACTCAAGGTTAGCTCGTGAGGAATAGAAGAGACAGCAACGAAATTCCTTTTAAAAAGCTACATTTTGACACATCCTCTTGCACAACCCCTCGTCCTGCCCTGTTTCAAGCTCAAGCCTGTACTTCAGAAATTGTTCAGTTTCCCTAATTACCTGGATTACACATTTGAGCACATGGTCATTTAAAATGTATGCATTCGTGGATGTATAATTTATACTCCCCAGCTTCCAAAAAGGACTTGTGGCAAAGCAATTCATTTCATACTGTCTTTGCCAGTCACTGTTCCGCATATGCACCTCATCTACCCATTTCCAGAATAAACTTCTTGGGAAGGATGGTATACTATACCTCTTTGGTTTCTCCCAAATGCTCACCGACAGACTCTGGTAGATTGATTTCTCTTGCCTCAGTAATTGCGATTGGGGAAAAAGTGTCTATTATGTCCATTATTCCTGGCCAGTTACCTGGTCTTCCAGAGGCAAGTCAGCTTTCTTTTTAAGTACCATTTGTTCAAGTTCATCTGAAGCTCACATTGTAGGAACTCTTTTTTAGGGGTTCGAAATATGAAAAACCAACCAACACTTCCTCTGGGGAAAACTTATTTGTCCCCCCCAAATTATGTTGAAACTTAATCCCCAGTGGGACGGTGTTTGGAGGTGGGACCTTTGGAAGGGCATCAGGTCCCGAGCAAAGCCCTTACGCAGGGCTAAAAAGACCAGAATTATCCCCTTCCTGCTACATGAGAAAGCAGGGAGAAGACTGTCTGGTCTGGGCCTTAGCAGACTCTTGGACTCCCCCGCCTCCAGAATTTGGAGTTTACAAGCCACTCAATTTGCGGGATTCTGTTACAGCAGCCCAAATGGACAGAAACAGAGGGATTCCAGGAAACACTATCTATAGGATGTTGACTAACATCCCTCATCCATCTAGAACTCAACAAGCAACCTCCATATGCTCTACAAGCCGCATTTACATTGAACTGGGAAATCACCATGACCCCATCATAGGGGGGTTTTCTGCTGTACTCCTGGCTCCCTTTTTAAAAATCTTTGTTGTTATTTTAAACCAAGATTTCAAAAAAAAATTTTTTTAAATCAAAGCAGAGAAGCCTCCTAGCATTTTATGTACCAAAGTCTTCCTACAACTGACCTGGCATGTGTTACAATGCAACACCAGAGAGTTACTACCTCTTGGATCCATTCAGAAAGAACCACATTGTCTCACCACTTCCCCTACAACACAGTCCCACATCCTTCTACAGCGTTAAGTGACGTTTTCTTTATCAACATGCAAATAAGCTGGTTCTAAGTTCTAAATGTGGAACTCAGAATTCACTTTTGCCATAGAAACCATCCTAGAAGAAATAGGTTCCCAGGACAGCCCACACAACCTACATACCCCAAACAGAGTAAGCCTGCTTCTGCAAAGAAGGGGATGTCCAATCAGCCCACAGCAGATACGTGCCTGGGGACTCTTGTGCCACCTGCATAAGGGAATGGTCCTAAGAGCGGGCCCTGCCTGAAAATATGGAAGGGCACCAGCCCCACGTCTGCCGATGGAAGCACTGCAGCCACTCGTCCCTGGCCAAAGGCAACAGGCCTGAGTCCTCTAGTACCACTCAGAACTGGCGGTTTGAAGACGAGTTGCTAACTAGCTGGCAGCGCCCCTCTTGGCAGCTCTGATTCACCAGGGAGCATTTGGCGAATGTATGGTGCGTGTCCCCCCCAACCCTCCCGCTACACCAGGTCACGGTTCTGTAGCACTCCATCGGCTCAGTCCCCTGGGGCATTTACAAACATACGGGTTCAACTTATTCCCATACCTGCCCTTTTATTCTCAAGTTCAATTCCCACAAATATGAAAAGCTATCACTACCATTTACAGATGGCACTTTCATAGTATTCAACGTACACTCATCTCATCCCTTAATTCCCACGACCATCCAGCAAAGTAGGTATACTCAGATTAAGGGATGCCTCTGCAACAGAAGGCGACTGGTAGCCCCAAACTTCAGCCCAAATCTAGTTGCTATTCTGTCGTCTTTCCTAGGGGTACAGGGAACTGGGACAGGAGGCCCTCAGGGTCCACAGGCCACCATTTGTTTGTCAAATTAGCCACAGGCCCAGAGTCACCTGGCTCACTGCCATACCCTGTGCTGCGGGGCTCAGGAGCCCCCGGACTGGTGTTCAGTGTCTGCTCGCAGCCTCTCCCCATTCAAACTCCATTTACATACAGGTTTGTACTAAAAAGCTCCCAAAACTTCAAACACACTAAAAGGGAAAAAGGGAGGAAATTAGACAAGGAAAAGCAAAGGTCTGGCCAAGGGGAGGATGTGCTTGAGCCATCCTCAAACGCCTGAGAAACAAGAGACCCAGTCAGGGCCGCCCCCCACGGGCATGTGCGGAAGCACAGCGGAGCCCGCCACCAGGAGCCTGGGGCTATTTCGAGCCTGTGACTTCATGAGGCTCCAGCATCTGTGATGCTTCTGCAGGTTTCTAATTTCAGCTGCAGAGACAGAGTCCAGGAAATGAGGCAGACATATCTTAGGGCCTGCAGAAACAGAAAAATCCGAGTGAATAACCAACCGCCTGCCCTGAAGGGATTTCAAATAAGAGGCTCGAAAGATGGGAAGAAAAGATGCGCAGAGGAAGTGGTAGGCAAGGAGCCCAGAGGGGCGGACACAGCCCTGAGCCGAGACCCTGAAGAAGCATGAAGCCAAAGTCACAGTGACGGGTGAGGCAGGAGAAGGCATCACTGGGCCTTCCGTCTGAGAAATGAGAGAAAAGACACAAAGAGCTTCAGTGACACACCGGGGATTCACACAGTGTAATGGAGAAGGGAGATTAGAGAGCAGAGCTCCTGCTTCTGGTCATTGTTCAAGCCTACCTGAGTAGAGCAGGTGCGTTTGAAGCCCATGGTTTGGGCCCAGAGTTAACAAAAAAGCACCCAGTCTGCTCAAAGAGCTCTAGAAGGGTTATAAGGTGCCATAGAAACTGTGGAGTTCCTGGAAGGAGTTGGTCAAATGCTTAGCTGGACCCTAAGTTTGAGCTTTCCAACAGGGCAATATTCAATTTTGTAAAAAGCCACCACTGTGAATGAATGCCAGTGACATGCTGGAGCTCAAACTGAAATTAAGGGGGTAGGAAAGGATACTGGAGTCAATAGGAACAGAACACATTAAGCAGACACTCTAATATTAGTTGACTTACTGAATCATTGAATAAATGTCAGGACTGTTAGGCTCCAAAAATACTTTACTTTCAAGAATTTGAAAGCCTAAGCATGACATAAAATTCAGAATCCATTAAGGAAAAAGACTGATATATTTGACAGCATTCATTATTTTTTAAAGATTTATTTTAGACAGTGCATGTGAGCAGGGTGGCAGGGGAGGGGGAAAGGAGAGAGACAATCACAGGCAGACTCCCCAGTGAGCGCACAGCCTGGCACGGGGCTCCATCTCACGCCCCTGAGATCAGTACCTGACCCAAAACCAACATTCAACCAACATTCAACCCACTGAGCCACCCAGGCACCCCGACAACATTTTTTTTTTAAAGACTCTCCACAAACAGTTTTAAGATCAAATGGCAGAAGAAACATTCACCAACTGACAAAGGTTTACTATCCATTATTTTTGAAAAGCTCCTTCAAATCAGGTACAAATTATGAGCAACCTAGAAAGAGATGATACCAGGAACTACAAAGAGCCAGTCAACATAATAAAGGATACCCCACCTCCACCATGATTCAAGAAATGACCATCAAAGGGGTGCCTGGGTGGCTCAGTGGGTTAAGCGGCTGCCTTCGGCTCAGGTCATGATCCGAGGGTCCTGAGATTGAGCCCCTCATCCAGCTCCCTGCTCAGTGGGGAGCCTGCTTCTCCCTCTCTTACTCCCCCTCCCTCTCTTGCTGTGTCTCTACCAAATAAATAAATAAAATCTTTAAAAAAAAAAAGAAAAGAAAGAAAAGAAATGATCATTAAAGATGCTGTTTTTTTAACCTATGCATTTGGCCAAAAAAAATTTAAAAGCTGATGATACCAAGAGGTGAGGAAATAGGAACACGCCCCCGGCTGACGGAACCGTAAGAGGAGGACACCCGGACAGCCAGCAGCACCTGTACGGGATGGAGTCCGCAAGGGTGTGGCCCGCAGCATGGTCTGTTGTTGTAAAACTGGAGAACTGACCTAAGTCTCTATCAACAGTGAGGCGGGGGCTTGGGGTTTAAGAGCATTCACGCAGTCATCCCTGTGAGTCTCATAGTCCTGAATAGTAGAGAAGTACATGTGATTTGAAAAGATAATCGAGGTATATTAAATGGAAGATATAAGTTAAAAACATATGGAGTATGATCCTTGTTTTAAAAAAAGACACCTATGGAGACATGGTCTGTGTATGCAAAGGGCTGGTCTGGGAAGTGTATCCCAAAACTTGAATTTCTCTCTGAGCAGGTGGGATTAGAGGGGAGAAGTGCTGAAAAGGAGGGGAAGGTTAATGAGGACACTCATTTGGTTTTCTGCATCTTTCCTGTTGTCTATCATACTCCTGAACTCTCTGGGAAGGAATTCAATCAAAATATTAAAGATTCCATAATGAAACATCCGGAAAATGGTGGTTCACCCTGAAGGGAAGGAATAAGCCATCCAGGGGAGACTTGCAGAGATGACCAACCCCCACCACCATATACTCTTTCCTCATGACAACACTTTGTGCAAAAAAGGAAAAAACTACCAACAGATCATTGTTGATTTTATCAAATATTTAACACAGACCAAATACTCCGGTGTCCTTAGACTTCTTCACCCATGCACCTGTACGGAACACATGATGCCGCTTGATGCAGTACTAACTGTTAATATTGACAGTTAACTATTAGACCAACAAAAACTGAAGCCAGGGCTCGCTTCCTATGAACCTGCCCAGCAACAGACTGACCTACAGGTTTTAAACATTTCCTGCACAGCCTCTCCCACAGCGGGTCCCTCTTCAGCACACCCATTTCAAGAATAAAAATAAAAATGTACTCTCACTAAACTAACTTCTGCTGTCAAAGTCTGCCTGTCAAAGCCATTTATCCTCTGAGGACTGATGCCTTGGCACAGCCAACAATTCGGCCCATGAAACAGAAGTGAGAGGAATTACTTGCATATTTCCCTCTTCAGCACACCGTGGCCTACATTTAACCCATAAAGTCAGGGGACTGAAGTAAGACCTTTTTAGTATCATGACTAAAAACAGCTTGGGGTGCCTGGGTGGCTCAGTCATTGGGTGTCTGCCTTCAGCTCAGGTCGTGATCCCAGGGTCCTGCAATGGAGCCCTGTGTCGGGCTCTCTGCTCAGTGATGGGCCTGTTTCTCCCTCTCCCACTACTCGCTGCTTCTGCTCTTTCTCACTGTCTCTGTCAAATAAATAAATAAAATCTTTATAAAAAAAAAAAAAGGACTAAAAACAGCTTTATTCCAGTGGCATTTCTTCTTCTCCACTGGATACAGAATGAATCAGGCAGGCATACACACAGGGCTCCATGAGTGAGGACAGGTGTCCTCACTGAGCCACAGACACGCCCATATCTAGCCTCCTTTGCTACTAAGGCAACCATCTGTGAGGCTGGCTGACTTCTTCCGAAAGGATCTACGATCATCTAAGAGACAAAGTTAAAAGAATGAACCCCGTGGCCTTGGATGACGATCTACTTGCTCTAACCACCTCCGAGGAATGTTCCTCGGTACAGAGGGCCTTACATCAACAGAGCCACCAGAACTCACACGCCCCGAAGTGAGTCATGCCATTCAAAGCAGTCTTCCAAAAGCCCAAATGATGGCTGCTACAGCTCCTAAAAAAAACCTTCAGAGACATTATTCTTGAGTATATCCCTCAGGGGTAAAAAGGTTGTCTCTTTAGTGACAATGGAGTCATGTGGAGATGTGAGTAGGTCCCAAGGTAGGTCCCACCCACCTCTGAATCCTCAATACTCCTAATACCATCCATTCTCCTGGTCACCAAGCTCAGAACCTTGGAAAGGACTTTCCTATGCCTCCACACTCAACAACTAGATGACCAAGTCATGTTCTGTCCAAACATCTGAGAATGAAGGGAAGCATTAGGTTGAACCATAAGAAATAGCCCCCACTTGGCCATTTCTGACCTACAGAAAGGCAGCTTTCCAGGACTCACCTACACCAGGTCAATATGCATAAAGTAGGCATTTCTGGGACCAAAAAGGACCTGCGGTCACCCAGCATCAAAGCCATCACCAAATCCTTTCCCACCTGCCTCCCCCACCACCTCTCCCCTGTGCCATGGGAATCTTCTTGGTCCAAACATTTGCTCTGTTCCTTTCAATATAGATTGGTGGACTGGCCCAGTCTCTCTCTAACCAGTCCTACCGGCAGCTAGTAGATCTACCTTCTTCAAACACCCACCTGGTGTTGCCAAGGTTCAGGAAGGATCAGTGCTCCCAGAGACCCTTTGAGACCAAACATCCTAGGCTGTTGTTCAAGGCCTTCTGGACTCAGACTCTCCACTGGCCATGGTTTCTTCTCTCTCAGCCTGACCTTTAAGTCCTTGGTCACTGGCCTGGGCACACTGAATAGCCTTCAGAAAAAAAAAAAAAAAAAAACGGAAACGAAGACAAAAATTCCAATCCCCTCCCCACGCTGCCTTGCCTTCCTGCTCCTGCCGGGGCCCAGCACTGCACTCTATCCTAGTTCCTCAGCATGCCGCAATATACCAACGACAGTCAGACACCGTCGGCTCTCTGCTCCTCTGGGAAGCCCCATGGAGCCAGCAGACCCTGTGGCCTCACCTGGCACCCACCCACGGGGCCAGTGTGACCAGGCACTGTCATTGCCCCATGTAGTTAAGAGAATCAAATCAAATTACTCAATTTCCTGGACAAGCCAAGTAAATTTCAAAATCCTGCTGCTGATATGGTTCCCTCTTCCGGGAATGTTCCTATCCCTCCCCCATCTCATCCTCTTGAAATCCTCCCCATCCTTCTTAAGCCTCTGACTTTCCTCCCACACCCATTCCCCACAGATGAACCTTGCAAACCCATCCTGCCTATCTCGGGGCATGCCAACGCATCTGGCTGGACCCAGAGCTATTAATACTCTTGTCTCAACCCAACTGAAGGCCCCAGGAAAGTAACCCTAACCACTCTTTTGATTCCCAAGCTAGGACACTACCTAGCCCAACCAAAACATTCAATAAAGACTGAGTGATACAGCCGAAACCTGTCCAGTCCATGTGCAGCTTATAAAATGTTTGGAACACAATCCAAAGAGAATTTCCAAAACTTAAGCAATAGCAGTGTGGTGAGAATATTCCTAAAGTTACTTAATGCAACAATAAAACGTATCTAGACATGCAAGTTCTGGTCTGTGTGTTAACAGTTCCATTGCTGTACAGTAGCAGAACGTGGGGCTTATTTCTCAGGCAATGAGCACGATGGCTATGTAGACGGAATAGGCAAAAAGTCTTGGTTCCCCGTAATGTATCATCAAATGAGACAAGCCAGGTATCAGAGGAGGAGAATCAACATCTAACACAGGTCCCAAGACTTCACAAGGCCTAGAGACAAACCCATGACAGCTCATGAAGCAGGTACAGCTGTCAGAGGACCAGGTGCCAACAAAGAAGCCAGGGCAACAGACCACAGACCCTGGGGAAACTAACATTCAAGAGGCACAGAGAGGGCACAGTGACAGCAACAGGAAAGGAGACAGTAGGACTTGGGATGGCAAAGGAACATCATGAGCCAAGAAATAGATATGCAACCTTAAACAAAGGGGAAACTCCATACTGTTTGTGCCAAAGAGGTCAGTAGTGTGAGCCAAGAAAAGACAAGACTGACCAGCTTCCAACAAGTCCAAGGAAGAGACCACCTCTCAAGATCAGAGTCAATGACTCGCTGCAGTGAAGATATTTCACACTCCCCCACAGTGTAGTTTGCTTGTATCTAACGTTCTCCATCAAGCAAGACAATTTGTTCGTTTACTTAGGACTATCCTTTGAGTTAATACTCAGATTCATGGAGAGAAATGGACTTCAAGCAGTGTACTAGCTCATAGGTGCTCTGCTCAAACGGTTTCAGGACCAAGGTGGCCACTGGGAATTACTGCTTCAGAGTTACCGGCTGCAAACCCAGGCGCCATGTTCTCTGGATTCCAATCAAAGCAGAACATTGATGTTAGATGTCCCAGTCAAAATCAGTGGTGATACACCCACCAAGTACCAAACTAGTCGTCATGAACCCAGAGACGAGAGACACACGAGCCTCACTCCAAGTAGCCCATAAACCACAACTTAGCTTCAGAAACACGGGACTATTCAACTGCGTGGCAAAGACCGGAAGTGTGATAGCACAGGAGTGTGGCAAAGGCTGCCGGAGGTGGCAGGACTTGAACTGAAGGAACAGGCAACAAAAGGCTTAGAAACGGGAAGGAACTAATGTCGACGGACACAGTAAGTGCTCCCGGAGGATCCAAGCAGGGAGTGACAACCGCCTGCTCTTGGGCCACAGGTAACTGAGGTACGAACAGAAGACCATGGAGGGGTGGCTTGTGGAGGAGGGCAGGTCAGGCCCTGCACCTTGGACTCCCAGACCAACTCCTGCCATTCAAGCAAGGCCCCAAAGTGCCAAGGCCATCTGCTCCCTCTCCCAGCACCCAGCTCTTCGTCCATATTGCCCATCTTCACCCTCCCCTGAAGGAGAGAGCGCAGCGGCCTCTGTAGGAGCAACCCCAGCATGGCGCGAAGAGCAGACTGCTCTCTGGCTTCAGTACAAGGTCCCCGTTTCATGTCCATTTAACCCATCTTCTCTGAAACCAGCAGAGACAATCCACAATCCCAGCACGTCTCAGTCCGGAGTTCCTTAATGAGGTGTGAAGCTACGCATTTCCAACTCAAGACCCACTTTTGTCCATTTTTGTACCTGCTGCTCTGAATAAAAACTCAAAAGGTGCGGGGTGGGGTGGGGGGGGGACCCTACCTCAAGCCAAAAATGCATGTCAAGCAATCGTGGGAAATGGGTTTGGACAGAAAATATGGAGGCTTCTCAACACAGGACGGCATTAGTGGTTCCAGAGCAGGTCAGGGACACGTGAAGACACTGTTTCGGGACACTTTGTCCAGCAACAGTGGCACACACAGGAGAGCCCTGAGAGAACACAAGTCAAACACGGTGCCCCACTTCCTTCCACTCCCCAAGGTCTGGTCTGGCTGCAAAGCTTCCTGCCATGCCTCTTAGCAAAATGAAACGAAGCCAGCTCTTGGGACGCTCGCCGCCAAGTGCTCACACCTGGAACACAGCAACCGCGCTAGAAGTGAGAGGTTCTCAGCCAGAGATGATCTTGACCAGGAGACGGTGAGCAAGGTCAAGACATTTTTGGTTGAGCTGTGAGCGGCTGTTAAGCGGAAGGGATGGAGCTGTACATCCTTTCAGTAACTGTCCCCAAAAGCCTTCACAGAAGGGGCAGCTGAGGAACACGAGGTATCTCCAGTTACTTCTCCCTGCAAATCCAGTTGGCTTCATGGATACTAAGAGACACCAACATTAGACAGGGTATCCTACCCTCTACTGAAAGGACTAACGAGGAACGGTACTCAATAGCCATATGTGCCTGCCATGAGCTTATATGCTCGCTGAAAACACTGGACACAGAGGCAAGCCTCCCTAGTCCACACGAGCGTCCTAAAACCACCTTCAGAAATTTACCTCCCACAACCTGTTTGTCATCTTCCAAGCTCAGAGCCACGATTCACAGCCCAGGTGTTTCCTCATAGCCGCCTTCGAGCTGCTAGAAGAGTAAAAACACCACATGCAGGGGTGGTCCAATGACAGCAGAGAGCTGATTTTCTATCTTGCACATCTGTTTGGATGTTCACTAGAGTAAATTCTTAAATGACTAATTCACAGTTTCACTTTGTCATGGTTAAAGCGAAGTATTTTCCGTGACATCTGCTTCTGCTAAATCAGGATCTTTTTTTCCTCCTGAGTTGTCACACTAAAGACGCTCAGTGTGATGCCTCACCCTGGCTCTGTTGCTCGAGCGAGGTGGGGAGAGTGCACCCTTTCAGGCCTGGGAATCCCAGCTTCGCTGAGCATCTAGGAAGTATCTACTCCTATAGCAATAGGCCCACTACCAACAAAACCCCAGATGCCCGAGCAACAGAGCTATCCTAGTCAAAAATGGCCGGCATGCTCTGAAGGGTACCAATCACCCTCCAGTTCATGCCTTATTCTTCCCCCAAAGCATGGGACACTGACTGGTTGGACTCCAGGATACAGACTACGACCAGGGAGGGCATGGCCACTGGAGTCCACAGCTCACACACAGTGCTCTTCCCTGCTCTCCGCCTTGTCTTCCAGGTCTAGAAATCCTAAACTCAACCCGAGCTAGAGGCTTCTCAGTGCCGGGCCCTTCCTGCTCTCCTGTCTATGGACAAGCCAGAGTGCAGGAAGAAACCTCAATAAGGATGTGGCCTGGGGGAAGCTGGGGCCAATTGAGGCCCCATCAAATGATTGCTCCAAACCCAGAACTCCGCTTTGGAAGCCAATGCCCTCAGGCTCATAGATGTAATGGAACTTTGTTGACTATGTGGCAACTGTTCTTTGGGAAGACAGGTACTTAGTGAGCAGTACTCAGGTACCCTTGGGTCCTTATCTATCATCTCTGTACCGTGTAATCTTCACCTGAAGTCCTAAGGCAATCTTCATTGCCATATAATAAGGTTTAAAAAAAAAAAAAAAAAAAACCTGAGTATTAACCCCGGGGAAAGGAGATAACTCAGAGCAGGACTGCAGCCCAGCTAGAGAGAAGCCAGGTAACAACCTTCCCCAATAACCCAGCATTACACAGACCCACCAAGAAGCTGGAGGAGGAGGGTGGCAGCAGATCAGGAACAGTAAGGCAGAGGAAGAGTCTGTAATTAGCAAACACCCCTGATCCAGGGAAGAAGCTGCTCCAGCCCAGTCCAGCATGGCCAGCAGGAAGGATCTGAACCCAACTCTTCCAAGTAGAGTCCAAAGACTAGGAACAGCAGTGGCCCCTAGGAGCTGGTCTGAAATGCAGAATCTCCCATCCCGATGTAGGAGGATCTCCAAATAAAAATGTCCCCAGATGTTCTGCACGTGCATTAATATCTACTCAGCTCCCCAAACCACCAGGGCAAAAGGATTACATGAACCTATGACAGCCAGAGTTTCTCAAATTCTTTTCTTCCCCCTCCCCATTTTCTGTTTCAGCTCCTAAGAGACTCTTCTGCCCTCTCCAGAGAGTAAGGAAGTAGTTTTTGGCATATGCCCCGAAACTCATTTCCCCCCACCAGAACAGCAGCATCCAATCTAGTGCCCTGGAGGTTATCAGCAGGTGTAGTGATCATGCACTCAAAACAGGCTCTGTCTTGTCTTCTCCTTCCTGTCCCAGCCCACCCCTCCCTCCTTGCTCTGCCTGGGCTCAGGGTTGCAGGCTTACCTTGGCCTTCCAGCCTCTTCCAGTTCCCAGACTTGCCAGCCCGCTTTTTGGCATAGAGCCAACTTGGCATTTCAACAAAGCCATGACCTCAATTTACCCAAAGGACCTGAGTTTCACAGAGAAAGGGTGCTGTCTAGCCATTCCCTAAGCCACTAACACCTTGGTCCCCCACCATTTCTAACTCGTTTGCATGGATACTCTGTCAACCCAAACCACGGAGGCAGGGAATGGCCAAAGACCCTCCACAGTCCAACCCTGCCTGGAAGTTACATCAACATCTCACAATCTTATCCTGTTTAAATTCCTTAGTGTGGTCTAAATACCAATCTTTTTTTTCTTTATAAAGATTCCGGTAAGTAGCACCTCAGTGGGTTAAAGCCTCTGCCTTCGGCTCAGGTCATGATCCCAGGGTCCTGGGATTGAGCCCCACGTCAGGCTTTCTGCTCAGCAGGGAGCCTACTTCCTCCTCCCTCTCTCTCTGCATGCCTCTCTGCCTACTTGTGATTTCTGTCAAAAAAATAAAATATTAAAAAAAAAAAAAAAGATTCCAGTCAAATCCCTAACAACTTTTTCTAACATTATGTCAGATCTTTTTGAGATTTAATCGATCCTAATAATTTGCCATCAAGAGCATGGAGTTCCAAATGAGTAGAACAACCAGGAAGCATCATTCTGGAACAGGGTTTACACGTTATGCAAAATGTACTGACAATCTCCTTGAAAGTACCCATTTTGGGGGAAAAAAAAAAATGCTTTGACTTCATTTAGGTCACCACTTCAAAAGGTTATATAATTCCGTTGTTCATATCTTCGTGGTGGTTATTAGCTTTCTTTGGGATTAAGAACAATGCTCAAGTAGTGTAGGCATCAAGACCAAAAGATATTTTGGGGGTGTTTAACAATGGAACCACTTCCTCCCTAATATCATTAATACTACTAACAATGAACTTCTGACCATGCTCTTGTAAGCTACAGCTAAGTCAATATAAATCTCTGTAGCCTTTCCCAAAGTTTGAAAATGACAAATACTTCTCATCCTTTGATACTCAACTTACTTGTGTAGCATTAGCATTTTGGTCTTTTTACCTGGCTCCCCATGAACATATTCCAAGGATCCTCTCCACTGAGTGAGCATCTGTGAGCAGGCACATACAGACACCCTTCAACTGCTAGGACATCCCCAGGTCTCCAGCTGTGTGGAACCATCACAAGCAAGTCTAGAACTTCCGAGGCGGCGAGGAGCAATGGAGAGATTCTTCTTCCTTCCTTGCCTCTCTTCTCAATCCCAGTCCACTTGCTTTTGCACTCTGCAATTACTTAATAACCTTGATTCCTGGATTCCCTGGAAACCAGTTTACAACCAGAGAAAATGTTAGGGGTATAAAAGTATTTGACATTTCTGAAGAGAGGCTGCAGGTTCCTTCCATACACCTCAGAGGGCCACACTCAGGCAAACAGGGGCCGAGAACAGAGGTGGGCAGTGGCAAGCCACCAGACCCTAGTAGGAGAGCCAAGAGGCTTTCCCACATGAAGCTGTTACTCTGGAGTCACTAGCTTGAGCAGCAGCACCTCCAAGAGACTGCATCTGTGGAGTCCAATCCTGACTCTTCCCAACAGCGGCACAGGCCTGAGGAGTTGCCCATTGCGGAAACAGGTGGCACCCTAAGGACCCGGGACTTGCAGAAGGAGGAACGGAATGAAGGTACTTGACTCTTCTGGACAGCTAGGATTTGAAAAGAGACAGCAAAAACGCAACCCAGATGACACGCCATGTTTGAATCCTATACCCGTCAGTGGAGATGGTGCTTTTTGGTGCCAAGAGGTGCGGCCTGAAAACCAAGCCAATACGGTGACAGGCTGTCATGTCATCAGCACACCAGGCCTCTGCAGGGCCCTTGGGGTCAATTCTTACTCAGAGACTGCACAGATGTGGACTCTGCAAGTGCCATCTAGCCTTGTTAACCTTCAAGCTGGCAGCATGTGGCCCAGCACGCCGCCGGAATGCACAGTCAGCTCGAGCAATCACAAAAGCCAGAGCCACCTGCGGGCAGGCTGGGACCCGCTGGAAGAAACAAAATGGAGCCCTCTGCCACCACCACGGGAGGACTCAAGAAGGGGTCCTTGAGGATATCTGGTAACAAGAAGTAAGACTCCCTTCCCTTCTGGCGTTTAGGAGAACTGTTTCATTGCAGGGTAAGGATACAAAAAGGCCATTACGGTAAGAATGCAGACCAGGATGAGGCTGTTGGAACCAAGAAGACAAAGACCAGTCACTAGCAGTTGGGCATAAGCACGGTGAGAAGCAGCAAACAGCTGCTGGTCCCAAGGCAGAGACCGAAGCGGGGCGGACAGCCAGGAGGGCAGAATTCGGAGGGACTCTCAGCTGCAAAGATCAGACAGACGTGGAAGTCAGAACGTCATTGCGGTCTCAGCCCTTGAGCAATTATTTTCCCTGAAAACAGTGTGACCATGAACCACAGTCTCCTTAACCTGAACACTCTGGACCAGTTACACCAAATCTAAGAAATATGGGGAAACTTACACCTTAGTCCACCTCAACAAGTTGCAGGATTCCCCCCACCTTTTTTTCTTTTTTAAAGGTTTTGAGAACAAGGGAGCGCAAGAGCATGAGCAAGCAGCAGCAGGAGAAGCAGAGAGAGAAGCAGACTCCTTGCCGGGCAGGCTTCCGGGCTCGATCCCAGGACCCTGGAACCATGACCTGAGCCCAAGGCAGATGCTTAGCAGAAGATGCTCAGCAGACTGAGCCACCCAGGTGCCCCTGCAGGGTTCCATTCTTACAACATTCTTGAAAAGGCAAAACTATAGTGATGGAGAACAGATAAGAGGCTGCCAGGTTAAGTAAGATCATTACAAGCAACTGTGTTTGCAGTGCGCATTTTTCTGAAGGAAAAATGGTTCCATCCAATTTTGAAGCAATATGTAACCCCCCAAAATGGTTAAGAAAAACCACGGTGTTAGAATAACGAAGGCACAGGGCCTCACATAGGCCGCTCTGATACGGAGCCCTGTGGGGCCCATCAGTTAAGGGCAAGCACCACCGGAGGCCTCCCGTGTCAGCTTGTCCTGGCGATTCTGGTAGAACAGAGCTCCCGGCTGCCTCCTTAACTGGCCTCATTGCCACCCTCTCCAGCTTTTGTTCACAGAACCAACTGCAGAGGTAAACCACCATCCTGTTTTCTCAAAATACTCTCTTGCTTCTCTTTATCACTCGGCCACTTACATAAGGAACATCTGAACGACCAGGCGGAGCTTTGTCTATAATTGAACTTCATGAAGTTTGCACTGTTTTTGCATCTTGCCACTTTTCCTCTGCATAAATGGCGATCTGTTCATGGCACTGTGTGTAGGTCAATTTGTTCATTTCGGCCGTTATGAGCTAGTCCCTTGTATAAATACAGTGTTTCGATCTACTTTAAATATTGAAGGCTACTTCACCCATGTTTTAACAACATTGAATCAACCGAGTCCACTTGATTTCATTAGGGTTGTAATGAAAATATGTGAACCAAAGACAGAAATTGACAACTCCTCTAAGCAGCCTTCACTAGCTTGATGTTTCTAAAAAGCTCAGAAATGAGAAACTGTGCAGATGGGCCTCCTACTAACATGAATCTTCAATAACCCACCACACTGCTTTAGTGGGCAATAGCAATCGTCTAGGGTCCTAAAAATAGTCTTGCTCTTTGCTAATAATCTGAATCAGTACTGCTAATGATACTAAATATGTCAACAGAATACCTTCCCCCTAATTAGCTCTGAATTATTCAAGTCTAACATGAAGCTACACATGTTGCCTCTAGTAGAGCTGAGCTATGGGGTAAAACACTGTCCTCTCATGCAATACGGTTCCTGACTTTCAATGGTCCCATATGCTAGGACTTTGTCCTTTCTGACCAAGGCTCCACGAAGAATAAAATCACGGCTGATGAGCCTGAATGTTGCTACATGCCCCCAGGCTAACAGATTACTAGCGCTAGGAAGACCCTAGAAATCTGGCTCGCCCCTCGGGCTCCCAAACCACAGCTTTCTCTATGCTGTAAGAACAATGAGAAAGTTCCTAAGGCCAATACCCTAAGGGAGGGCACTTGACAGCCCCATCACAGTCAAATGATAGACCACAGACCTGCTCCACAGAAGCAGAACTTGTTACAGAAGAGAGAGAGAGAGAGAGAGAGAGAGAACCATGAATGCTAAGCTGGACAGCCAAATAGGGAGAGGAAGAGCCATAAATTTTTGAAAACTGTCCCCTAAGAGTTGAGAAGTCCTGTATACCATGCGCCGCAGATCACTAGCTGGCCAGCCTCGCCCACGCCTCTCTACTGGTAGGGACTCGGGCAGAGGTGGCAGCGCTCCGGGGACAGAAGTGGCAGTGCTCCAAGGACAGAAGCACGGGTCCCTACTCCTACCAGTGCTAACGTTGCAGAGAATTGTGTCAGAGCACCTGCTGCATGTCACATGCCCTCCACACACCAATGTCAATCCCTGGAAGGTTCTCAGAGGCATCGGAAAATTAGAACAGGTAGTGTCATGGTCCTGCTCACAATTTTCCACTGGCTCCTGTCCAAGAAGTCTAACACCTTGTGGTAGCCTCCACAGCCCTGCACAGTCTGGCCCCCTCTAACCAGCCCCTGAAATCCTACTCCCTTCAGCTCAGTTCCCGCCGCAGCCTTCCTGTGTTCCTCACAACTGCCAGGCCTCCCCTGACCCCTCAAGCCTGGGCACTTGCTCCCTTTGTCTAGAAATGTCCTTCTGCCAGAAGGACAGCCATGCTGCTTGCTCCCTCACCTGCTTCAAGGGTTCAAGCCTTTGCCCAGAAGTCAACTTGTCCACACAGCCTGAACTACTACCATCACCCCCTTCCCACACTCCAAATTTCCCTTCTCTGCTTCAGTTTTTCCTCCCAGCACTCCACAGAGCCCCCCCCCCAAATAAAGACTATCTTGTTGGTCTCCTTCACTATTACTTCTAGGAGCTCTGTATGGGCTAGAGCCAGCCCCCACCATCTGCTCCAGGCACCCCCAGCAGCTGGTACGCACCCAAGTATCAGAGAATAATAGTGCTTCCTCTCATTTTACCCAAGTGGGGGTACTTACATGGCAAGATCGAGCACTTCTGCTGACCACACGTTACTGAAGATTTCCAGAGCCGGGATTTGATCCTAAATCTGTGGGACTCCAAAGCAGTGTTCTGAATGCGCTCAGCCTCTCAGGACAGTTAAACATCCTGGGTTTTTAAAAATTTTTTGTAAGGTTTTTATTTTGTTTCAAAGATTTTATTTTTATGTCATCTCTACACCCATTATGGGCCTCAAACTTACAAACCTGAGATTAAGAGTTCTATGTTCTATGGACTGAGCCAGCAGGTGTCCCGTGAAGTTTTTAATTCCGGTTAGTTAACATACAGTATAATATTAATTTCAGGTGGACAATATCGTGACTCGACACTTCCATACAACCCCGTGCTCATCACAAGTGCACTCCTTGATCCCCATCCCCTATTTCTCTCTCTCTCTCTCACACACACACACACACACACACACACACACACCACTCCGTTCTCTATAGTGAACAGTCTGCTTCTTGGTGTCTCTCTCTTCTTTCCTCTGCTCATTTGTTTCTTAAGTACCAAATATAAGTGAAATCTTATGGTACTTGCCTTTCTCTGACTTAGTTCACTCTAGCTCCACACAGGTCACTGCAATGGCAAGCCCAAGTGTCCATCAGTCAATGGGTAAAGATGTGGTATATCTATGCAATGGAAGATTATGCAGCCATAAAGAAGAATGAGCTCCTGCCTTGAGAAATGTTTTCTTATCTCTAAACATGTGTCCCTCAAATGATCACACACTATAAATGCAGAACTCTCAAATACAGAGTCCAGAAGATGGAAGGAACCGAGCTCTTACTCCATTAGTCAAGAATTTCCAAAAAGATATTTGTAGCACGGATTGAGGAGAATAAGTTTGTTTTAGGGCTATTAACCACCTGAAAGATCTTAGTGTAGAATACAGATCAAAAAATATATATGAACAATACAGTTAACAGGCAAAAGGTAAAAACACAAAACCAAACACGAGTTCAGATGAGAAAATGTCTTACTAAACACAAACATCAGAAAAAGATCCTACATGATAGTGTGATATAAACAGAATCAGAGCAGATATGAGAGCTACTTTAAAATGGTCACAGTAATGAGATTTCTACAATACTGAGATTTCTTTTTCAGGATTATGTCACATTCCCTCTGGAAAGGTTCTGTTAATGTTTTCATTCTTTGGCAGTGATCACTACGGAAACGGTGGGGAAATAAAGCATAAGAAAAGAAATACTGCTCAAATTTGATGAGCTCCATGATTTCTAAAGTAGAAGTCAAGGCTGTGCCTTCTGTTCTCCACATTGTTGACCCCAGGGTTTAACTGCTACCAATTCATGAGTCTGTCGTGAGGCCACTGCTAAAGGTGTCACTAGTGCCGTTTATAATCAGGAGCATTTCTTTCTGGAGAAGTCCAGTAAGTTCAACCGATTCTCTTACTGAGGCAAATTCTATTCACAAAACTGCCAAGTTCCTCTTCTACAAAAGGCACTGAGCAGTTAATTGTTAGTCACAGACCAAAACAGGTATGTACCCAACTTCAAGATCATGATTCAAATCAGTAGGCAGAAGACCAGACCCTTCTGAGTCTCATTCTCTTTGCACACTCCAAACAAAGTTCTCCAGACAGAATTCCTCTTTCTCTCAAATATAGGTTCTCTAGATGAAACTAGTTAAGCCAGAACTCGAAAGAACCAGAGATCGGCTGAGAACCTGATCTTCCTTCAGGGGTCAGTCCTAAGATCTAAAAAAAGGCCATGATGGTTCCTTCCATTGCCACCTGTCTCGAACCATATGGCCATTACCACCAGTAATTACGGTTCTGCAGTTTGTGCTAATCAAGTTAGCTCATGAAGGTCAAACTAAGTTTACACACTGAACATAGGATGTTGGCATCGAAGTCTCAGCCTTCTAGGTCATCCCTAACCTTCACAAAGCCTGCCTCTTATCAACTCATCCCCGCTTCCTAAAGGGCAACTTGAGCACACACAAGAGTCATTTGGAGACATGTTTATGTAGCACCTACTATATGCTGGGCAGGCCCTAGGCACTGGGGTTGCAGCAGAGGAAGAGTCAAGGTCACTGCACTCATGGAACTCATGAATGGTCAAGGTGACAGACAAAATTAGACACAGGAACCTGCTACAAAGAAAAGAAAAGTGTGTGGGTTGGAAGCAACCCAAGAAGGAGAACCCAGACTGGGGCTTTAGAGTTGTCAAAGGAGGCCTCTCTGAAGGGTGACCCCTGAGAAACGACGGAAGTGAGGAAGCAAGGCCTGTAAATATTGAGTGGGGGAAAGCTTAACAACAAAAAGATCGGAAGCTCTTCTCTAGGAGAACTGGGATGGGTCTAGGAATCCACGTTTTTAATAAACCACCAACACAACTGTATCACAGGTGGTTTCAGAGCCTCATGTTGAGAAACCCTGCTACAGAATAAACATGGAGGTCTCTGTACACAGTGATGACAATACTGACCCAAATTACAGTACGAACACAGAGACATCCCATCAAGAGGTAAAGACAGGGCTCCTACAAAGCCCACCATCCACCCAACACCCACCAAACCAGGTTCCACAGGCAGACACATGGTAGGGGCACCCATGGCCCTAAGCTTGGAAACTCCATGCTGCCTGAGCAGCCAGCCACCACCAGCCAGGTCTTCCTTTGAGCACCCACTATGCATGGTACCTGACATGGTGGATCCCCCTTGTGAAAATCTCTCTCTGCCCCACATAGCCTCGGGCGCTTTTATACCCTGTGTCTATCTTCCATTATGGCAATTAACACCTTCACACACGCACGCATCCACACACTGAAGGTTTCTAAACTAGCACAAAGTAGGAGCCCAGTAACTTTTTCTAATAAATAACAATGACTAATAAGGATCTTAGAATCCCTTGTTGGAAAGACTTATGAAAATGAAGCAATTTCCAACACCCTCCAGTGTAGCGACTTCCTACTTCCACTACCATAAAGTTGTATTAAAACAAACTGGGTCATTTATTTCAATGAGACATTCATTAATGCAAGACGATCATCAAATCTCCAACACCCAATCCTATCACCAACATTAAACTTTCAAATAGTTTAATTAAGGTTACATGGAATCTCAATGACTGCTTATGAATAATGTACCACTAGAGCCTTTTCCCATCACCAGGATTCAATGGTCTCCCCCGCCCCAAAGACAGAGGAAACTGATTCAGTGGTCCCGTTCGCCCCCTCCCCAACCACCCACACTAAATATAAGTAGGCATTTTTGAAGCTCCCATCCACAGTCTCCAAAAAAAAAAACTACTCACCTCTGGTCAGCCTTATTCTAAATACTGGGCACAGAACCATGAACAGGGCACACAAAAACACCTGTCCTTGGAAAATTTACCATTCTAGAGCATTTTTAAGAGGTACTTTGACCTAAAACCAGAAGCCTGATCTGCTCTCCCTCAAGTCCCTGATGCCTCCCTGCTAGGACTTTTTTTTTTTTCCCCCCTTTTTTACCAACTTTACCATGGGACTCACCATGATTTGGAGGCAGATAACTACGTTTCATGTTTGTGCTAAAGATTAGGGACAAGTGAACAGAGACAAGCTCATCGCCGGGCCATGGTTTAATTATTCAAGTCAGAGAGCTGCTATTTCCTTTTATGTCTGGACATCAGTGTGGCCTTGCAATCAGGCTCAGATGGGGAATTGTAATTTGTTTCTGTACATTACAGCGTGTCGGAAAGAGGAGCACCTGGCTGGTTCATTCAGTAGAGCGTGCAACGCCTGATCTCAGGGTAAGGAGTTTGAGCCCCACATTGGGGGTTAGAGCTTTCTTAAAAAAAAAGAAAAAAAAATTAAAGAAGATTCAAAGATTGTCCAAAAAAGCACCGACTACCCAGAGGTAGGTACCTTGGGGCCTGTGCGGGCAGAATCTGTGCAGGGCTTCGATCACGGCTGAGTCCTTCAGGGAGCACCTCCTAAAGGCCCCTCCTGCCCCCACTTCCCTTCCAGGCTTTCTCCATTATCCTCCGCAGGAGCAACTCAGGCTGCTCTTATCTCCCAGGCATCTCAAATGCTATTTTAGCTTCAAGCACATGAGAGTTTAGCTTTTGTCCAAAGCCTAAAGAGCTGCGAACACCAATGAGAAAGAGAACACGCAATTAACTCCTTTTATCGATTTCCCCAGTTAAGTCCCGAGACCGAACAAATGGGATCAGATTGCAAAAGATTAAACTTCCACCTCATGGCCCCGTTTCTCTCATCAAGATCTCTGCGCCACCTGAGCTGGATCTCATGGTCCTTTGCCTCCTCTTTGAGGCATCCAGCTTGCGAAGCTGACTTCATCTGGCTTGAGGTCAGCCTGACAAAAAAAGGGCAGGAGGCAAGTGTTACCACCATGTTGCCAATGAATAAGCTGAGGCATAGGTAGGAGGAGAAGAGGACAGAGTTCGGTTTTCTTTTAAAAACATTACATTAAAAAAAAAGAAAAAAGAAAAATCAGTAGGACGCCTGAGTGGCTCAGTGGGTTGGGCCGTTGCCTTCGGCTCAGGTCATGATCCTAGGGTCCTGGGGTCGAGTCCCACAACGGGCTCCTTGCTCAGTGGGGAGCCTGCTTCTCTCCCTGCCTCTGCCTCCTTATGCACGCTCTCTGTGTGACAAAATCTTTTTTAAAAATCACTATATTTTAATACTGAATTTGTGTTAAAATTTGGACAATACACAAAACATCGAGTCAGAGCTGCCCAAAGAGAAAGGAAAGCCCGTGTCTCAACTAGGGCCCAGGAGCTCAGCTAACGGACTCCCAGGCAGCCTTTACACCCATCCCGCCATAGTCCTGGGCGGGTCCAGCCTGACATGCCACACACGGACGGACAGAGGGGAGGAGCCCGTTGAGGCATCAGGAGGCAGGAAGGAAGAGTGTGACAACTGCTATCTTTAATAGATGGGCACTGGCAACTATAAAATTCATTCCCTCGGTGGATTATTTTCCCCAAAACCCTCGTGCTTGGCACAGGGATTACATTGTGACCAAGAAAAATAACGTGTTCAGTAAGAATTCATGCCAGCTGCTGTCATTTAGATCGAAAAAGTCTTCCGACTGTAGCACATTCCATGAGCACAAGCCAGGGAGGCAGAGAGGGAAGAGGAAGACCCAAGAGCACCAGACGGACACCCCTCCACCCAGGGGTGCAGCGCAGGGCGGGGCCCCAGCCCAGGGCCCGAAACAGAGCTGCTCACCAGGCTGCTGTCCCCCGCCCGGACAGGCTCTGGACGCTGAACCCCACAGCGGTTTGAGCAGGCCAGGCTCTGAAGGCGGCAGACCTGAGGTCAAGCGCCGGCTCCCCTACGTCCTGCCCATCTGACTCTGGGGGAGGGAAGGGCCCTGAGGCCCAGACTCTGCATCTGTACAACAGAGATCCCAGAGCACTCGTGCACTGCCCTCTCAGGGGCACTGGAAGTGACTAAATGTTTAAAGCAGTCAGCAGAAAGCCTAACACGGAACATGAGCTTTCCGTGTTAACTATTTTTTTTTTCTAAAGATTTTATTTATTTGACAGAGAGACAAGTAGGCAGAGCAGCAGGCAGAGAGAGAGGGGGAAGCAGGCTCTCTGTTGAGCAGAGAGCCAGATGCGGGGTTCGATCCCAGGACCCCGAGATCATGACCTGAGCCGAAGGCAGAGGCTTAACACACTGAGCCACCCAGGTGCCCTTTAACTATTATTACTAAACAGAATAAGGCTTTGGAGGACTTCTACCTTCTCTAACTATCCCTGGTAAAGGATATTAAATTTCCAAACTATCACAAATCAATGATTTTGGAAAACAGTAAGAATAAAACAATCCCCAGAAAAATTGTGTGCTTGACAGGCCAAGCAACATCAAATTTATTTCTCACGTAACTTCCAAAGCTGCTCTAGTTCTCCGAGGTCCCCAGGACGGCACTTAGAAGGCTCACCGTGTGAAAGGTACCCACGTAATCCTCAAAGAGCCCAGAGGGGCAGACAGGCTTCCAAGGGCTGCTGGCTTCTAATTAAGGGGTAACTGAGGCCTCAGGGAGAATCAGGTTTATGTAATAAAATTATATAACCCCGTTCCCGATTCAGACATTTGTCTGAGCTGGTCAAGCATGTTCAAGTGTCAGCTGATTCCTTCAGAAGCTTCAACTCACACTGCCCTAGAGGGAATTTGGCAAAGACATGAAGGACCAGAACAGAACAAAGAGCTCATCCTTCTACTCGAGGGCTGGTGCCACCACACCTGGGAGCAAAAATGCAGTGGTCGTAGAAGGGTGGGAGGCGCTAGGAACCAAGGCTGGCATTAGGTCAACAGGGGGAGGGTGTGCTTGGGTGGTTGTCTCTCCAGTGAAGCCCATGGGGGGCTTCCCGAGATCTGGTTTATGTAGAAAACCTGCCTTTGCAGAAGAAACCTGCCCATGCCTTTCCTCATACCCAGGAAGCTCCCAGACACTCCACACAGTATTCTCGAAGTCACAGATGTAGCCAAGAAAGAACGGGAAAGCCCTGAAGACAGACGGATCTGGGTTCTTCTCTTGGATCTGCGGGTAACAGGCAGTTCGGTCTCGAACAAGTCCCATTCCTGCTCAGAGTCTCCGATTCCTCACGGTACAAAAGGGAGCAAAGCTGAAATCCCTGTCCCACCCCAGCTCCATGATTTGCTGGCTCACTCAAGTGCACCTTTGTTTGCCCTTGGCATTCACAGACACCTGACTCTCCACACCTGCACCTGTGTCCTTTGCTCAGTCATTCCTGCCCTATTAGTGACCATGGGTCACCACTGATCCTGCCCCGCAAGGTGGGGTAACAGCCTGACAGCTAGCTCTCGCTGCATCTCAGCATCTCACTTACCCTGCAAGGTTTTCCCCACCCCCACACCCTACACACATACACATCTCACAATACTCAGACAGGAGCAGGCCCTTGGCTTATCTTCCAGAAAAATTTCTGTGGAAATGAGTCTTAAGGCTAGACTCCATTAACCTTAAGTAAGGAGGCCTACAGTTATGTAACTTCTACTTGAACTTACATTCCCAAGTTACCCAATATATATAGGGCACCTACCATGGCCAGCCCCTAACAGTGTCCCCCCAAATCACCCCTGTCCTCAGCTGATGGTTTACTACTTACTCATTAAGTCCACCTAGTATAAGAGGTCTAATCATTAGCATGGCTTCAAAATCAGCTTCAAAATCTTACAGAACAGTCTAGAAACAATACTTTTTTTTTTTTTAAGATTTTATTTGTGAGAGAGAGAGAGAACGAGTGAGCACAAGCACACAAACAGGCAGAGTGGCAGGCAGAGGTGGAGAGAGAAGCAGGCTCCCTGCTGAGCAAGGAGCCCTATGTAGGACTCGATCCCAGCCCGAAGGCGGTGGCTTAACCAAATGAGCCACCCAGGCGTCCCAACATTACATGTTTAAAGCCCCAAGATCAAATATCTGTACTTGTAACATGTTGGGGGATTTTTAGGAGCAGTGAGTGAATATTCCTCTCTTGAGAGATGTAACTATGTGAGGTTTTGGGGGTTCTACTACTTTTTAAACGTAATGTTTAACTGTTTCCCTGTCACTTTTGAAACAAGCGGCTTGGAATGTTTCCAGCTACAACTAATCATAGATGATAAGACAAAGAAACAAGTAACAGCATTACTCCTCCTTCCATCTACCCAGTCCTATCCAGCTTCCCCATTTGTCCAGGACTTAGACACTGAATTAAAATACAGTGATTTTCCGGGACACCTGGGTGGCTCAGTGGGTTAAAGCCTCTGCCTTCCGCTCAGGTCGTGATCCCAGGGTCCTGGGATCAAGCCCCGCATCAGGCTCTCTGCTCAGCAGGAAGCCTGCCTCCTCCTCTCTCTGCCAACTTGTGATTTCTGTCAAATAAATAAATAAAATCTTAAAAAAAAAATAGTGATTTTCCAGTTAAATGGCTACTTTCTTTAAAGATTCAAATAGCTTAAATTTAAGAAATAGTGAAGAGTCCAGGATAGACTCTCTCAAATAATCATGCCCTATGTCCCTTTGTTCCCAGAAGATCAAAGCTCTTAGCTATAGGATGCAGCAATTACCCTCACTCCGAAGATGTAGCTACTTTTCTTTTACTCTCGATCCTCCCAAGTAACATGTGGAGAGATTTATCCCCTTACCAGCCTTCTCCTGGCTGCTCAGATGGAGAACTGCAGGTGCACAGTTCATAAGTTTCATAAGTTTATGAAGTGCACACTTCATAAGTTTCTAGTCAGCAGCCATCATCTAGGGGCTCACCAAGAGTCTCCAGAAGAAAAGTTCGCTGCTATTAAGTGAGTAAATGTGCAACAGGATGCTGGTTTCTGAAAATCCAAGAGAAAAGCTCAGACAGGAACCACGTCCTTTGGGCAATAAAGGACCCAGGCTTGGTATCACTAACCCATGCTGGAATTGGGTCACTTTTGTAGCAAGAGGCAGCTTCAGCTCCAACTCCCCAAAAAGACTTGAAGCATTTATTGGGTTCACTAGCATATCAAGTTCTTGATTAGTACAGTGGGAGACAAAGGCAAACAAGCCAGTCCCTGACCTCAGGGAACTTAACCATTAATCCAGTTAGAACAGTGGTTCTCAAAGTGTGGTCCCTGGATCTGGAGCATCTTCTTCACCTGGGAGCCTATGACAAGTGCACAGCCTCAGATGCCATCCTGGACCAGCCAGATCAGAAGCTCTGGGGCAGGACTTGGGAATCTGTTTAACAAGCCTTCTAGGCAATTCTGGGACACACCAAAATATGAGAACCGAGGTACCAAAAATAGAACATACAAAGTCAATGACAGACAGCATCAGTATCTGTGATGTCCTTTAGATACAAACACATCTCATACATAATCCCCAACCTGACAATAACACATCTGACTGCTACAAGCATTTACGTGTTAAGCCCAGCAATTTGACAGGTAAGACAGCATTAGTCCTGTCCTCTTTGAGAACAAGCAATCTCTGAATATTCATTTGTGTATTTGGAAACTCATTTCAAAATGCCCTCTGTTAGACTGTAACAAGAGATAAAGAAGAACACTATATATTAATAAAGGTGACAACCCAAGAAGATAGAAGAGCTGTAATATTTATGCACGTAGCATGGGAGCACCCAAATGCATCAATTTAAAGAAAAACAAAAGAACTAATTGATAATACATTAATAGTAGGATTTTAGCACTTCACTGGCACCAAAGGACAGATCATCTAAACAGAAGAATCAACAAGGAAACACTGGCTTTGAATGACCCACTGGAACACTTAAATTAACAATCACACTGGAACAGATAAATTAACAGATGAATCCAGAACACTTCATCCTGAAACAGGAGAACCCATTCTTTTCAAGTGCACATGGAACACTGTCCACATGCATCACACATCAGGCCACAAGACAGGCCTCAACAAATTCAAGAAAATCGAAGTCCTACCATGCGCGTTTTCTGACTACAACTCAATGAAACTAAGTCAACCACAAGAAAAAATCTAGAAGACCATCAATACATGGAGGTTAAATAACATGTTACTAAACAATGAATGGGTCAACCAGGACATAACATAAAAAAACAAATGGGAACAAATGAAAATGAAAACACAACAGTCCAAAATGTTTGGGATGAACCAAGTGCATTCTAAGAGGGAAGTTTATAAATATAGGCCTTCCTCAAAAGGCAAGAAAAATCTCCAACATCCTAACCTCACACCTAAAGGAGCCAGAAAAACAAACGAAGCCTAAAGCCAGCAAAAGAAAGGAAATAAAGTTTAGACTAGAAATAAATGCTATAGAAACTTAAAAAAAATTAGATCAGTGAAACCAGGAGTTGTTCTTTGAAAAAATAAGATTGATAAACATTTAGCCAGACTTATCAAAAAGAGAAAAGGACCCAAATAAATAAAATCACAGATAAGAGAGAATAACCAACACCACAGAAATACAGGTTATAAGAGATTATAGGAAACTGTACACCCACAAATTGGACAACCTAAATGAAATGGATAAATTCCTAGAAGCATCAACCTGAAATAGGAAGAAATAGAAAACTTGGACCACTGACCAGCAAAGAAATTAAATCAGTAATCAAAAAACTCCCAACAAACAAAAGACTAGGACCACTACTAGGTGGCTTCATGGGGGAATTCTACCAGTCAAAGAAAGGTTAATACTCCATTCTTCTAAAGCTGTTCTAAAAAAAAAAAAAAAAGAAAGAAAGAAAAAGAAAAAGGAAAACTTCTTAATTCATTCTATGAGGCCAGCATTACCCTGATACCAAAACTAGATAAAGATACCACCCCGCCCCTCCCCCCCAAAAAACAAAAAACACCTTACAGGCCAATAGCTGATGAACCTAGATACAAAAATCCTCAACAAAATACTAACAAGCTTAATTCAACAATACATTAAAAGAATGATTCACGAGGCGCCTGGGTGGCTCAGTGGGTTAAAGCCCCTGCCTTCGGCTCAGGTCATGGTCTCAGGTTCCTGGGATTGAGCCCCACATCAGGCTCTCTGCTCAGTGGGGAGCCTGTTTCCTCTCTCTCTCTCTGCCTGTGTCTCTGCCTACTTGTGATCTCTGTCTGTCAAATAAATAAAATCTTTAAAAAAAAAAATCATTCACCACAATCAAGTGCGACTTACTCTTGGATTGCAAGAGAGGTTCAATATTCAAGTCAATCAACATGATACATTAACAACAGAAAGGATAAGAACCGTATCATTTCAACAGATGAAGAAAAAGCATTTGACAAAGTACAACATCCATTCATGTTAAAGCCCTCAACAAAGTGGGTTCAGAGAGATAACACCCAATCTAATAAAGGCCATATACGAAAAACCCACAGATATCATCATTCTAAATGGAGAAAAACAAAGCTTTTCTTCTATGGCCAGGAAAAGACAGGGCTGTCCACTCTTACCAATTCATTCAATATAGTACTAGAAGTCCTAGCCCCAGCAATCAGACAACAAAAAAGGAAAGGCAGGGGCGTCTGCCACTGAGGTGGCTCAGTGGTTAAAGCCTCTGCCTTCGGCTCAGGTCATGATCTCAGGGTCCTGGGATCGAGCCTCACATCGGGCTCTCTGCTCAGCAGGGAGCCTGCCTCCTCCTCCTCCTCTCTCTCTCTGCCTACTTGTGACCTGTCTGTCAAATAAATAAAAATCTTTAAAAAAAAAAAAAGGGAAAGTCATATGAATCAGCAAGGAAGAAGGCAAACTTTATTTACAGATGACATGATGCTATATATAGAAAACCTCAAGGACTCCATCAAAACAAAACAAAAAACCAGAATACACATATTCAGTAAAGTCACAGGATATAAAAATCAATGTCCAGGAATCTGTTGCATTTCTATATACCAGTAATAAAGCAGCAGAAACAGAAATTAAAGAATTAATCCCATTTGCAATGTACAAAAAACCCTAAGATACCCAGGAACGAACTTAACCAAAGAGTGAGAGACCTGTACTCTGAAAACTGTAAAACAATGATAAAAGACACTGAAGACGACACAAAGAAATGGAAAGACATTCCATGCTCACAGACTGGAAGAACAAATGTTGTTAAAATGGCTATACTACTCAAAGCAATCTACACATTTAAGGCAATCCCTACCAAAACACCACCAGCATTTTTCACAGAGCTAGAACAATCCTAAGCTTTGTATGGAACCACAAAGGGCCCCGAATAGCCAAAGCAATCCTGAAAAAGAAAAGCAAAGCAGAGGCATCACAATTACAAACCTCAAGTTTGTTATAAAGTTGTAATAATCAAAACAGCACGGTAGTGGCACAAAAATAGACATAGTTCAAAAGAACAGAAAACCCAATATAGATACAATGGAATACTATGCAGCCATCAAAAGAAATGAAATCTTGCCATTTGCAATGACGTGGATGGAACTAAAGGCTATTATGCTGAGCAAAATAAGTCAGAGAAAGACAATTATCATATGATCTCCCTGATATGAGGAAGTGGATAGGCAACGTGGGGGGTTTGTGGGGTAGGAAAAGAATAAAGGAAACAAGATGGGATTGGGAGGGAGACAAACCCTAAGTGACTCTTAATCTCACAAAACAAACTGAGGATTGCTGGGGGAAGTGGGGGAGGGAGAGGGTGGTTGGGTTATGGACATTTGGGAAGGTATGTGCTATGGTGAGTGCTGTGAAGGGTATAAACCTGGTGATTCATAGACCTGTACCCCTAGGGCTAATAATACATTATATGTTAACAAAAAAATTTAAAAAAAAAAACAGAAAACCCAGAAATGAACCCACAATTGTATGAGCAGTTAATTTTTGGACAAATCAGAATTGAAGGGAAAAAACAGTCTCTTTAACAAATGGTGTTGGGAAAACTGGACAGCAACATGCAGAAGAATGAAACTGGACCACTCTTTCACCCTACACAAAAATAAATTCAGAATGGATTAATGAACCTAAATGTGAAACCTGAAACCATAAGTCTTTGAAGAAAGCACAAGCAGTAATTTTTCTGACATCGGCTGGAGCAACTTCTTTCTAGATAGGTCTCCCGAGGCAAGGCAAACAAAAATAAACTGTTGTGACTACGTCAAAATAAAAAGCTTCTGCACAGTGAAAGAAACAATCAACAAAATTAAGGCAACCCACAGAATGGGAGAAGACACTTACAAATGATGTATTAGATAAAGGTTAGCAACCAAAATATATCAAGAACTTACACTATGGTGAGTGCTGTGAATTGTGTAAGTCTGATGACTCACAGACCTGTACCCCTGAAACAAGTACATTATATGTTCATTAAAAAAAAAACTTACCTCCACACTCAACAAATAACCTAATTAAAAATGGGCAAAAGACAAAGATATTTTTCTGAAGAAGACACAGATGGCCAACAGACACGTGTAAAGATGTTCCACATCACTGATCTTCAAGGAAATACAAAATCAAAACTACAGTGAAACATCACCCCCAACACCTGACAGAATGACTAAGATCAACCATATGGGAAGATGCTGGAGAAGGATGTGGCCAAAGGGGAGCCCTCCTGCACTGCTGGTGGGAATGCCACTCTGGAAAACAGTAGGGAGGGTCCTCAAAGCGCTAAAAATAGAACTATCTTACAACCCAGCAACTGCATTACCGAGTATTTACAGGAAAATACAAAAACAGTAACTCAAAGGGATACACGCACCCCTATGTTTATAGCAGCATTTACTTAAAATAGCTAAATTATGTGACCTTAAGTGACCATCCAACTGATGAATGGAGAAGATATGATAGAGAGGAATATTATTCAGCCATAAAGAATGAAATCTTGCCATTTGCAATGACGAGGATGGATCTAGAGAGTATTATTATGCTAAGTGAAATAAATCAGAAAAATATACCATATGATTTCATTCATATATGGAATTTAAGAAACATGAGCAAAGGGGAAAAGGCAGAACCAAGAAACAGACTGTTAACTATAGAGAACTGATGGTTACCAGGAGACCAGGAGGGAGGGGGGTGGGGGAATGGGTTAAATACGAGATGGGGATTAAGAAGTGCACCTCTGAGGATGAGGACCAGGTGCCATACGGAAGTACTGAATCACTATTATACTGTAGTTAACTAGTATTATACTGTATGCTAAAGAACTGGAATTTAAGTAACTTTTTTTAAATGCCCTTTGTTAAGGCATGATCGAATACATTGTTTGGTCCCAATTTGGGAGTGAAAAAAAAGGACTTAAGTGAGGATGGTTGTGAACAAGTTCCTATAAAAAGCCAGCAGTTAATTTCTACAATTAAGTCCAGGGAAAACCTCAAGCTCCCCAAGACCACCCATGAATCGTAAGCTCTGAGCTTTTCCAGCACAGTCTTTCCAGAAGAGCCAACATCCTACACCTCCCCCTGAAGCCAGTCTCCGAAGGCCTGGGAAAGCACTTCCAAGCCCCACTGCCTGACCAAGAACAGATCTCTATGAGCTCTAAGCACATACATGAAAGTCTAGAAGACATCAGTTAAACATTTTTTAAGGTTTATTTATTCGACAGAGAGAGCAAGAGCACGCACAAGCAGGGGAGAGGCACAGGGAGAAGGAGAAGCAGGCTCCCCACCGAGCAGGGTGCCCACTGGGGCTCAAGCCCAGGATCGGGACCTGAGCCAAAGGCAGATGCTTAACTGACTAAACCACCCAGGCACCCCCCGTTAAACACTTTAAGACTAACTGTGAATTATATAATTCTACACACCATACCATTGCCCCTTTCTCCCTGGGAGTCTGGTTTTCTTCCTTTCTAGAACTAAAACCTATATTCTGGAAAATAGGAGAATTAATACCTAAGTGCTCCTTACAAGCTCTGGGAAGTACAGACAAAGGAAGTGCATAAAGAAACAAGGCCATTATTTTCTGTCTGCAGGCCCCAGCACTGCCCAGCTGAGTAGGAGAAGGAAAAGCTACACTTCAACAATGCCCAAAGAGCTTCCCAGCTGCAGCTCCTGAGCAGGGCCGATTCTATTGCTAAAAAATCCCCTCCTCTTTCAGACTACCTCTGCTGCCTGGGGACTGAGCCCACAGACCAGTCTCTGGCTTATGTAACTTCCCTACCACGTGGCACACAACAGGCCTTGCGTCCAAGGGGCTCACCATTCAGTACTCTAACCATTTACTGTACAAAGGAGCAAAAATTAGGCCTGCCCATCCCATCTCCTCCTGCAGTGCCAGGTTTCATGTGGAGAAGAAAAGGGTAATGGATTCAAGTGGATGACAGCCATACATTACCCCACACTTAATGAAAATGGCCTTTTCATTACTGCCTAGCCTCCTACACTCAGTACAATCAAGAAAATGTTTGTCAAATGATTGTAACTCAATAGAATATAATCAACCTTAAAAAAAAAAAAAAAAAAATCCTGAGACCAGCCAGGAGGACCAACCGTCTCATTTTGTCCAAGACTTTTCCAATTCAACACTTGAAGTCCCTGGTCTGGAGAAACCATAGTCCTAGGCATCTCAGGACCATCACTCATCCCCAGACCATCAGATCCTAGTCTGTGACTATAGGGAAAATGTGCAGGCAGCACCATGTTTCCAAATATGAATCCCAACCAATCTCGGAAGGAGATTGAGCACCTTAGAATAAACAGCTCCAGGTGTGAGGAAAATGCAGCTAAGAGCTGGGAGCCAAGGCTCGTGGCTCACACCATGGCCATATTTGAGAATCCCCTAGACGGCTTGCTAAACATATCCTCTCCCCCAAGATTCTGAGCCATAGGCCTGGCACACATGCATGTGCATTTCTGACAAGCTCCCAGGTGCCCCTGATGCTGGTCACAGACCACACTAGAAACCGTGATTGTGTAGCCCACCGCTCATCCTTTAACTTGCTAACAAAGCTCAAGTCAAGTAGGGACCTCCCTGATCATCCTTCAGGGTACTCGGTCCCTAACCTCTCCTCAAATGCTGGGTTTTCTCAATCTCTCAATTCTAGCATGAAGAACCACCTGGAAGGCTTGTTAGAACAGACTTCTGGGCTCTTGCCCACTTATTTTGATCCGGCAGGTCTGAGGCAGGCCCAGGGAGGTGGGTTCCGGCAAGCTCTGGAAGCGTGCGGATGCTGAGAGCGCTGCTCGCCAACCCACGGGGGCCCCCGGACAGCATTCAGATCCACTGCGAGCATGGAGCCAAGGAGCAATTATGCTACAGGCTCTTCACATCTTCCAGCTTAGTATTTTTTTAATCCTCAAATTCTATTTTCTCTCCTGACTCATTACACCAACAGCTGCATTCCATCTCCCCAAACTTTTTGTCTGCGGATTCTCAGATTGCTGTCGCTGCAGATGCAGTCTAATCCCCTGGGGCTGGAGAAGTTCTGTACTCAGTGGGCTGCCCAGTTCCCACGGCAGGGCCAGAGAGAAAAGTCCAGCAGTAAAGGACGGTCTCTGCCCTCTAAAGAGGAGATGCAGAGATGCAGGGGTTTGCAGGAAGTTCCAGAGTCAGCGAAAAGAACTGGTGCTCTTCATCTGCAGCAGAAAGTATGTATAACGTGTCCCCCTCCCTCACTCAAGGGAGGATGTGAGGAAACAAAACCCACTAACATAAACCAACCCAAGTTGTTCAAGGCAGGCACAGTTCTACTCCCGACCTGTTTCAAGATTTCCTTCCATGGCTTCACAGAAAATTTGTAGAAGAAAATACGATTAGCTGGAAGGGATCTTCTAACAAGAAAATTTTTTTCTAGTTTGCTTTGGATACCTTCTAATACATACAAATATCCTAAAATGAGATGGTTAACTAGACTCTGCCCCCACAGTAGCCTAAGAAGAAGGAAGCCCGAGGGGAGTGGGCAGGGAGAGAGGAGGTAACAGCCTTCTCATAACTCTGAATGTTGGTTTGCCAAGAAGAGTATTCTTAAAATATCTACCTTCCAAGCTCAATGGGACATACAAGAAATGCCACTATGTACTCCACAAACAGAATACTATACACACACACACACACACACACTCTTGCTAAATCTCAAGAATTTAAGCAATCCACTTCAGCTTTTAGGATATTGAGAAAAAACAAGGATTCATTGAATGGTCCTTCTGTCGTTTCCTCTGGGAACAGAGTACCATGTCTGACGCTGGTCAGCTTCCCCACCTTCGTGGTACGTGTTTCTTCTTGAGGGAGCCCTCGGAGTCTAAAGGGTGGAAAACACTTGAGTGAGGTTGAAAGCTAGGTCTGCTCAAGACTAGCTTCACACAAAGCCCACGCTCCATGGGGTCACACGGCCGGCTACCCAGAAAGTCCCTCCTCAGCCAAAAAGCGAGAGGATTCCTGAGTCCATCTCCCGAAACCCTTCCGTAACTCATGAAGAGGCAAGCGGAAGATGGGAGCAGCGGCAGGGAGAGGCCTCACTTCTCTGGGCAGCATTATTCTGTTGCAGGGACCCACAGAACCCTAGGGGGTCCCAACCAGTCCCCGCCTAAGCAAGGACTCCTAGAAAGTGGAGCCATCAAAGCTGCCAGGAGCCCTGCTCCCCGCCAGGGGGGCAGGTGTGCCAGCCTCGCTGGGTCTAGCCGTGGCCCTCCTCCACAGAAGCTGTCCTCCCGCAAGCAAACCACTCTGCACTGGAGCCTTCATTTCTTCTCATGTGAGGCGGAGAGAATCCCTGCTTGGTGTGGTGTTGGAGGACGCTTTGCACCAGGGTCAGGGGTTGTCCTTGCTCCCGGGGTGTAGGGGGTGCAGGGGGGCCCACCCTGCCAGTTTACACCTTGCTGCTGGTCTCCCTTCGCCTTCAGAAGTAGTTTCTGAGCACTGCTGCCTCCTGGGTAGCTGGAAGTGGTGAAATCATACCCACACCCTGCTTAGAAGTCCTCACACATTCCAAGAGCTTCTCCGGCCAGACTCCACAAGGGATCGCTCTTGTCCACCTCCAACCTGCCCTCCAGCCAAAAAGCCAGCCAAGTCCAGCAACTTACTGGCAATTCAGCTGCCCTTTCCTCTGAGCCTCTGCCTACACTGCTCCCCATACCTGAAATAGTTTCCCTTCTCCTAGCTTTTCAAATTCTTCCAGGCCTTGTTTGAGTCGTCCTCTGCCAAGTCTTTCTCCTGAGCCCCTTCCCTCCAAGCAGCTTCACGAAGCTTTCTGTCAACTCCTCCCGAGGTACCATAAACCCCAGTGTGCACACCCCCACAATACCTACACAGTCTTTTATAGTTTGCCTATCTGTCCCTCCTTCCAGATTTAGAAGTTTGGGGTTTTGTTTTTTTGGGGGGGGTTAAGATTTGAGAGAGAAAGAGAGAACAGAGGGATAGAGAGGTGGAAAGGGGAGCAGCAGACTCCCCGCTGCGGAGGGAGCCCAATGTAGGGCTCGATCCCAGGACCCTGAGACCGTGACCCGAGCCAAAGCTAGACACTTAACCAACTGAGCCACCCAGTCGCCCCCAGATTTAGAAGCTTCTTGAGGCCTCAATTACTTCTTCATCTTGTCAATTTCCAAAGAGGCTTAATAAACAGTGAGAGAATACAAGAACTGATCTCTATACAATAAGAGTTATAGACAGTATCACTGATTTTAAGTAGATTTCCAATGCTGGTACATCTCACAATAAACTAACCTAATACGGGAAAGCAGAGGGTTATGTAGAAGAGAGTTCATCAAAGGACTTTTAAACATCAGGTTACTGTGCAATTAGAAGATTCAGTCTGGTTTTTTTCCAGAATTTCCACCCAATTTGGTTCAGCCAATATTTACTGAGAACCAACTTGTATCACTAACAGAAGGTGTTCTTCAAAATTCACTACAGCTGGGGGTCGCCCTGGGTGCTTCCTCGACCTCATCATCCTTTAACGCAATTAGAAAGTCTTTACTTCAACACTGGGACAAGAAAGAGACCATGGGGTGCCCCCAGCAGGAGGCGGCACTTTGTCCCGGAGCCGCCAGCCTGGGGAGGCACCAGCTGCTGAGGCCTGCTCACAGGCGTAGCAGCGGACACCTCAAGACTCCAGGACCTCAGATGAGTGCCAACACCTGCCTTTCTCCATCACCATCTGGGAAGGCTTCGCTTTTTTACTAAAATATTCGAAATGGACAGATTTCTTTTTCCCTGCTGCCAAGATTCAAACTCCCCAAGGAAAGAGCATGAGCTTTTGGGGGCTTTTGCAGTCAGATGAGTGGCCCTGAACGGAACCCCAGGGGTGCTGGCTGGCAGCCACGCAACCTTACACATGTCATTTAGCCACTCCAGGTTCTGTTTCCTCACACGGAAAACGCAGAGTGGTTGGAGAACGTAACGCACAGAAAACTCTAGAAACACTGGTACAGAGAAGGCATTCCCTCAACGACCATTTATCACTGTACACCTGCCTCCTGATCCTACACATTTCACTTCAAAGTCACTCCTTCCAGGAAGTCTGCCATAAGGAAAAACAAAGTTGATCTTGGTGTTGCCTAAAGACAAGTCCTCAACGGCAAATCAGATCCACAGTGAAATACTGCTTTGCACCCACAAGAACGGCTAGAATCCAAACAGAAAACAAGAGCCGACAAGGACGTGAAGAGATTACCCTCACCCATCCCAGTTCAGATGTCAAATGGTGCACCGCTGTGGAAAACAGCTCAGTGTTGCCTGACACGGCTAAGCACAGAAACACCATGATTCAGCAATTCCACTCCTAGGCATGTACCCGAGGGCACGGAGAACAGGTACCCAAATACTTTCCCACACATGCTCATAGCCGCACTATTCACAATGGCTAAAAAGCCAGAAAGGCAGAAATTACCCGAGTACCGATCAGCTGCGGAACAGATTAACACAATGTGGTAAATCCAACACACTGGAGTAGTACTCAGCCACAAAAAGAAATGAAGTTCTGGCATGTGCTAGAATGCAGGTGAAAACGTCGTGCTTTATTAAAGGAGCTAGACAGGAAAGGTCACATCTTCTAGGATTCTATTCTGGTGAAATATCCAGAATAGGCCAATCTATAGACACAAGAAGCCGCCTAGTGGTTACCATGTCCAGAGGGAGGGAGAAATGGGTAATGGGGCTTCCTTTGCAGGTGGTAGAAACATTCTGGAACCAGAGTAGTTGATGCACAAGAGGGTCAATGCACGGAGTGGCACTCATTGTACACTTTGTGAAGGTCAGTGGTATGTTATGTAAACTTCACCTCGAGGTTTATTATTTTTTTTAATTTTTATTTATTTATTTGACAGAGATCACAAGTAGGCAGAGAGAGGGGGAAGCAGGCTCCCTGCTGAGCAGAGAGCTCGATGCAGGGCTTGATCCCAGGACCCTGAGATCATGACCTGATCCTAAGGCAGAGGCTTTAACCCACTGAGCCACCCAGATACTCTCGAGTTGTTTTTAATGGGCTCTACAAGCGACTGTAAGACAGCCGTCTTCAGACAGTGAGGGGCAAACGCGTTCTGTTATTGCTCACAAACCCACTGGAAGCCTGCTCTGTGCTTCCTGCTGATCCTTGCTCTCAGGTAGCCTATCACCGAATGGACAGCTGCGACCTCGAATAGGGTTTGTTTGTGCATATCCACAACACACAGACCCACACTATGCACACAGCAGGTGGTTCCTCCAAGCAGTCCCACGAGCTACACAGAGTCCACTTCTACCATCGCATGGACCCTGTGCTCGTGCTCTCATTAGATTGGATGGAACTGCCACCCAGAAAGTCAGCAAAACCACCCTTTAACCTATGATTAACAGGAAATTTCCTTCTACTGTGTCTGCAAATAGCTGACATGCCCTCCGCTAACACTGCTTGCCCTGGGTTTTGAGTTAGGAGCTGCGTGATAGCTACTACAGTGCTATTCTCCAAGCTTTGCCGACTTCACCATAAAACCACCAGGTTCTTTAAGAGTTTTCCAGCACCGGCGAAAACATCTTCACGATGTGCTTTCTTTAGTTGAATAGACATTCCGACGGGGGAGATTGGTTGATCTTGTCCCGAGCCTCCGGGTCCCTCCGCACGCCCTCAGTCACGGGTAGTGCCATTCCCCCATAGCAGCCATCATCATGCTCTCTCTGCTGTTTTATTAAAAGCCTTAGGGGAAGTGCACATTTTTTCCTCAGTTCTCCTTTCAAGTCAACATTAAAGAAGAAGAAAAAGATTCTTTCAAAGAATAGGAATACCACAGAACCAGAAAATGCTTTGGAACCAGAAGATACAGATGTATGGACTACACTGAATCCTTGTACAAATGTCCAGTATAGAAAATGCATAAAGCCACGACCTGAGCTTCAAAACTTTACCACAGCCTCCTTCCCACTGTTAACTCCACGGCACTGCTTCAGGATCTCTCTTCTGCTGCTCAGGAATTGAGTAGTACATGCTATTTTTTTTTATTATTTTATTTATTTGACAGAGAGATCACAAGTAGGTAGAGAGGCAGGCAGAGAGAGAGGAGAAAGCAGGCTCCCTGCGGAGCAGAGAGCCCGATGCGGGGCTCGATTCCAGGACCCGGGGATCATGACCTGAGCCGAAGGCAGAGGCTTTAACCCACTGAGCTACCCAGGCACCCCAGTACATGCTATTTTTTAAGGCAAACTTCAATATTAAGTATAACCGAAAATGTTGTAATAAGCCCCCTCCCCACGATAAACTGCAGACATCCAAGAAAGCATGGAGAGAGTCTTACTTTAACTTGCCCAGACAGAACAGACAGAGGCATCACCATAAATAAAGAGATCGCAGCACTGGAAATCAGACTCCAATGAAGGAGCAGCGAGCGGCAGCAGGAACAGAAGTCTCCGGCAGCTGTGCCCCCACCCTGACCACTGCCCTGAGGCTGCCGGTGTCTGCCAGAGAGGTGTCCCCATGGGAGTAGGGCCCAGGGATGTTCAGCCATTGGGGTGGGGCCAGAATGGAGCCCGAAGCTACCTTTAGAGCTCCCCTTTCTCAAGGAGTACTAGGCCATACACTAAATATTAAACTAAATATTTAAAATTAGATATTAAACAATATCTAAATATTAAACTAAAAAGAAGTGGTCTGAATTGAGGAGTCCATTGACACAAAGACGCCTCGAGTTTTATTTTTACTTACCAAGTATCTAGTGTTTGCTATGTGCCAGGAACCGCGGAAAGGGTTTTGCAAGGACCAGCTACTTAACCTCTAGGATTATTCAGCATCTATAAGTATATACCCAAAGGAATTAACAGCAGTTTTTCAAAGATACTTGCACACCAAAATGCACAGCAGCCTCAGTCACCAAAGCCAAAAGGTGGAAACAATCCAAAATGTTCATGGATGAATGAATAGGTAAACAGCGAGTGGTCTACATATACAATGGAAAATTATCCTAACTTAAAAAGGAAGGAAATGCTGACACAGGCTCTACTCTGGGCAAGTCTTGAAGACATTATGCTAAGATAAATAAGCCAACCCGAAAGGACCAATACATACTCCATTTACATAAGGGACCTAGAAGAGGCAAATTCAGAGAGAAAAGGCAGAATGATGGCTGCCGGGGGGAAGCGGAGGTGGCAATGAGGAGTCAGCGTCTAATGGGCAGAGTCTTCCTTCGGGAAGCTGAGACTGGAGAGAGAGGCCGGTGATGTTTGCACAACAAGGTGAAGGTCGTTAATGCCACAGAACTGTACAGTGAAAAATGGTTCAAATACTGTTAAAATAGTAAGTTTCCTTTCGTGTATTTTACCACAATGAAAACTATTACATAGGTCCAACATTGTCCTGCTCAGGCCTCAGGTGTGGGCCCCCTGGCCAGAGGCCACACCGGACAAGAGGGACAAACAATGAACCAAACCGCCTCTGCCCCTACCCTCAAAGCGTCTACACTCCACAGAGCATACTACCACCAATGATCGTGTAGTTACAGCACAGGCCACAAAGGTGATGACCTGAGCTAAGAGGGCAAATCACAGGGAAGCTGAAGGAGGGCCTGTCTGGGAAACACACTCCTCGGTTGTCTGAAATGTGGGTAGTGAATGCAGCATGTCACTCTGGTGAGCAAAGGCACTGACAAGGGCTGCTGTACACATTCCTGCTCTCAGCTTATATGCGGTCCAGGCCTGGCAAACTCCCCAGGGAACTGCAGTCATGCATTAGCCTCTGAAGGGCCTGCTCAAATGGGTCTTAGCCAGAGTTTGCCAAGCTTCCAATACCCTTCCCACACAACCTTACAGCACAATCAATGGTTCAGAGTGTGCATTGTGCAGCCAGCCCTCCCGGGTTGGAAAGAGCCAGCCCTGCTACTCTGACTTTATTAAGGCTCTCTGAGCTTCAGTTGCCAAATCAGAAAATACATACTTCAAAGAGCTATAGAAATTAAATGAGTTGACATGTGAAAAGTGTTTTAAGAACAGTGTCTGCCATATATAAAAATAAAGTTAGCTATTATCACTTAATCCCACCTTCACAAGACCCAAGAGCATATAGGGCAGGGCCAGCTCGCTCCATCAAAAAGATGTGCAGCAAAACAGGAGAGCAAGTTGCTAGAGATTACACAACTAGCCGGAGTCCACTGCTCTCTCCACCGTGCCGGGGAACCTCAAACAATCCAACAGCATTTGATGAAAATGTCAAGCATCTTGACAACACTTGGGCACTTACTGTACACCAAATACTGGCTTACCCCTTCTCTGGCTGCCTGTAGGAAACAAGACCCCGGGTTCTCCAAAGCCATCACCCTGGTCTGTAATCCCAGGAGCCACGTTCGGTATCCTTCATTTTATCCACTGAGAAACTGAGCTAAGAAAAGATCTTATGGATCCAGCACTCTATCCCATGGGAGAGGGGAAAATGGTGGACGTCGTGTTATCGGTCCTTCAAACCTAGCAGGGGAGGCAACAGGTACTTGGTGAGAGCAGTTGGAGAACAATGGAGGGACATACCATGAAGCGCTGAGCTCTGGTAGAACCTCCAAGTTTACGAAGAATGCAGCTAGGCGGAGTCCCACGCAAGCTGATGTAGTCCGGAAAAACACTGGGACAAGTGGGATTTAAATGGGGCTTTAAGGATCTCTGCCGGTCATAGTTAATGTGTGTGCCCACTTTACAGAGTGCCCAGATGTCTGGTCAAACTTTCTGCTCTGCCTCTGAGGAGGCTTCTGGGGGAGATTAACATTGGAATGGTAGAGTGAGGAGGACAGCTCCCCTATTACGGGTGGGTCTTGTTCAATCAGCCTGTTCAATCTTCTGCCCGCCTGCAGGCTGGCACACACATTCTTCCCGGCCCTTAGATTCAAATTCAAACAGGGCTTCTTCTGGAGTCTCAGCTTCGTACCCTGACTGCAACCCATGAGCTTTCCCGGTCTCCAGCTTGCAGACAAGAGTCATGGCAGTGCTCGGCCTCCTGAGTCCCACAGGCTAGTTACACATGTGTACACAAATACCATACACACACACACACATACACGCCCTCCAACCCAGTTTTACTTCTCTGGAGAACACAGACTAATACACTACTATTGGCTTGGCAAAAAGGAAAGGGGGAAGTTAGATCCTAGAAGTCTAAGAAATAGAATGAAGAGACACCAAGTGGGCAACAAATGAATGAATAAGGCCATGAGCAAGTGGCTGTGAAAGGGGAAAGAGAACCAATAGAAGAATAAGGATAGTGAGGTAGACCGGGTCATCGGAGGTCCACTGGTGGCTTCTGTATGTGACCCTTCCTGCAGGCAGCCAGCCAGAGTGCCTGGTCTGCGAATCACACAAAAACAGAATTTTAGGAAAAAGAATCCTACATGATAGGAGTAGAAAAGGCCGGAGCAAGGAGGTTACTGTCCTTGTTCGGGCGGGAGACTGGTGTATGTGTGTAAGAGGGCAGCGGAGGGACACATTACCAGGAAACCTCCTGCTCCTCAGACAGCAGAGCGTGCCAACAACGCACCCCACCCCCAACTCAGTCAGCAGCTCAGGGACAGCTCGACATCCTGGCGGTACAAATGGCAAACAGCTTAGGGAGAAGGCCACGTCCCAGCACCTGAGAAGCTGAGATCTTTAACATTTCCTAAGCCCCTCACTTAAGCCCTCAGTTTCCCTGTCTGGGAAATGGAGAACCATGATGTTTACCTCACAAGGACTGTGTGGATACCATGTTAAATCACACTAAAGCAGGAGTGGCCCCATGACAAGGTAGGCCCCAGTGGAAATGGCCTTGGTGTGAAACCTGAAAGTACCCAGTCAGGCTGCAGTCCCCTGGAAAAACAGGCTTTCCACTTACAAACGCTGCAGAGGATTGCTTCCATAAAACATGCCCGGAGCCTAATTAAAGTCACAGTAAGACAATTTGCTACGTTGCAGTGATGAATCACTACAGAACACCACCACCCTCTGCACCAAAGGAGGAGAGGTCCTAGCCAGCTCCCACGGCCGGACCAAATGCCCAGGTCTGGCCCGCGGTGGTGGAGGTGGAGACTGAGGAACGGGGAGGGCATGGGAGCCTGAGCCAGCGCAGGATTCTGGAGAAGCCAAGACCTCCACACACTTAGGGCCCCTTGGTTACAGACCTCCCGGCCCCGCCCCCGGCTGCCCACATCACGCATACCAGCTCACACATGGCAAACCCAGGGCACCCCTTCCCGTTCCGGTCACTGTCATGGGCAACCATCAGCCTCCGCCAGTGCTGCCACGCGCCACCACTGTGACAGAGACCCCACCAGACAACGCTTGCTGGAAAGCCAAGGGAGACAGGAAAGCCTCACCAGGAAAGCACAAATATCCTGACTGGAGCCATCATCCTCTGTTTGACAGGAGGGAAAGCAGACAAAGGACCCAGAAGCAGGTTAATGTTGCCAAGGTGGTAACAGCTGCGCTCTGAGCTCGCTGGGTCCAGTCCCATCTCCTCGTGCCCTTCGTGTTGTCGCCTTCATGACTGCACAGCCCCAGGAGAGATCCGCTCTGCTCCGTGCGGAAGCACGCGGAGGCGGTCGCCCCGGGTCACCAGGACTAACAGAGCTACCACTCCAGCTCAGGCAGGAGTCTGGCTCCCAAGTCTTTGCCCTTTCGCTCGTGCTCACGTACGGCCTAATATTGACTACCTTCTACCTCTAAAGGGCAAAGAATGGGGCTACCGGTATGAGAGACTCCATATGGCAAGAAAGGTCATGAGAGTGGTTTTGTTTGGTCTCCTGACTTCTGAGTTTCCTAAAATGAACACGATGTGCTTCTTTCAGCACAAAGAACAAAAACCAAACCAAACCGGTTTTGTTTTTTTTTTATGATCTTCCCCCAAGACACCCCTCCCCGGCAGCCCCCAGGAGACAAGCAGCAGTTTCCCAGCCCACCTGAACTCTCTGCCTGTCCACAGCAGCTTCCATGAACTCACTCCTGACAAAGAATATGCCCGTGCAAACACAGCGAGGCTGAGGGCCAGCTACCTAGTGAGCCGGTTAACGAGGATTGGTTAATACTGGGAGTGCAGTTAAAAATACATCAGCCCCCATCTAAAGCAAAAGCAAACAAAACAAAACAAAACAAAACAAAAAAAACCTCTAGTGACTTTTTCTAAAAACTTACTCAACAAAGTAGAAAGTTCTGCTGGTTAATGATTAGCCAGCAGAAGGCACTTGGAGTGGTAATTAAGTCTTTTTTGGAAAAGGAGAAAACTTCCAGACTGCCCTATAGAATTTGCTGGATTAGAGTCAGATGGCTTATGCCTGAAAACATCCTTAGCATTTCCAGAGGAGGGACGGACATCCTCCAGGGAAGTTACCCTGGGTAAGGGCACACATGGTCCATTTGTGTGACTGCTACAGAAGGTCTTAACTAGCCATGGGCAAACCCTCCTTTAAAGGACACAGGAGGGGTGCCTGGGTGGCTCAGTTGGTTGGGCAACTGCCTTCGGCTCGGGTCATGTTCCTGGAGTGCCGGGATCAAGCCCCACATGGGGCTCCCCGCACGGCAGGGAATCTGCTTCTCCCTCTGACCCGCCCCCCATCTCGTGCTCTCTCAAATAAATAAAATCTTAAAAAAAAAAAAAAAAAAAGACACAGGAATGGAAACCAGTAGTGTCCAACTGGTGGGCATGGGTACAGAAATCATACAATAAGCACCCTCAGTGGCTTGTGATAAATCGTGAATGCCTAGGAGGGCACATCTGTCCTAGGAAAGCACACACAGTGTGTTACCCTCCTACCCAACTTGTGAAAATATTCTGTGCCAGTAAGAAAAGGGGTACAGAAGACCGTCATCTACATAGCATGCCACCAACTCCTCCCTGGACAGGACCTACACGGGAATGCAAACCGCTGGCTCGGGGAGCTTACGTGATGTGCTCTGCACTCTAACACGCTCCAGAAATTCCGACTGAGTTCATCTGTAGGAGGGTTGAATGTAGCTTCTCCAGGGCTCCTGAGCCCTGACCAGGCTCCTCTGCACATGTCCCTTTGCCCACTCCACCTGATTCTGGTGGCCCTGACAGCCCTTGCCCCCTGACGCCTTAAACTCCAGGCATCACTTCTCCCGTGCAGAGCAGTTCCATGGCAGAAAGAGCTACGGTCCAGACATCAGCAGCACTGGACTGGCTCTCAGAGGCACCTGGCTTGCTCAGTGGGAAGAACATGTGACTCTCAATCTCCAGGTTGTGAGTTCAAGCCCCATGTAGGGCATAGAGATTACTTAAATAAAATAACAACAACAAAAAGCACTGGGCTCTGGCCTGAGGCCTATCCTGTCCCATCTGTGGAGTGTGGGGCAAACCTCTTCCTCCAACCCTCAGTCCTTTCACTTGGCCCAGAACCATGTTCTGCTCTGGTCACAGGACTTTTTGTAAGAATCCAATGGTATGACATATGGCAAGGTACTTTAAAAACATCAAAGCCCTACAAGAGGCAGTATTTGTCATTAATTGCCCTGAATCATGGAATGGAGTTAATTGAAACTTAGATTCCAAGGGAGTCCTAATGCTAAAGTCATTTACTAATTACAGCTCGGGCTGCAGGAGACAGAGACGGTCTCACCAAACAAAATCCAACAGCACTGGATGAAGTCAGAGGAGCCTGTCTAGGGCCAATGTTTATAAGGGTTATGAAGGGGGTTTAGGTACCATCCCTCTATGATGACCTCCACCTTCACCTGCAGACAGGGTAATGTCAGGAACACCACTGCCAACGTTTATCCAACATTCTGGAAAAAATGACCCCATGTCCTTCTGGGTAACAGGCATGCCAGGATTTATCCTCAGTGCCAAGGACTGGACATGAAATCAGGCTTTCTACACTTGCCTGTGACAAACCCTAAGAAGTAGGAAAGGCATGCAATGTTGCCTTTCTGTAAAATACTTAAAAGTTATAAAACAGAGTACTTATTCATGACCCCTGAAAAGATCCCAGTGTTTAAGTCATTCATATGTTACATGAAGATATGGTCAACCAGTTGATATGTTGCGGTTAACTGATTAGACCCTTCTCTAAAGGACACCCCGCTGCTCAGCCTGGGCAATGATGCCCAGTCCTCTCATACTGACCCAGGGGAGGTCACCTCTATTTAAAAAGGAATTGGGGGGAGCCTGGGTGTCTCAGTGGGTTAAGCCTCTGCCTTTGGCTCGGGTCATGGTCTCAGGGTCCTGGGATCAAGGCCTGCATTGGGTTCTGCTCAGCCGGGAGCCTGCTTCCCTCTCTCTCTCTGCCTCTCTGTCTACTTGTGATCTCTTTCTCTGTGTCAAATAAATGAAATCTTTATAAATAAATAAATAAAGGAATTGGAATGCACTGGATTATTCCAGGCTCCATCCTCTTCCCACCTCCCACTGGCCCCAGCCCACCTCCGCTCAGGCTGACTTGTTTCCCTATTCCTCCAGCCAATGATACACTGATGGCCTCCTCCTCCTAGTGTCCCCTGGAGCTGCTGGAGGATTTCCTTGAGGCCTCATTACTTCCCAACTCCGTATCACAGGAGCAGAAACAGGAATACAGGACAATGAAGGTGGGAGGAGAGAGCCCTAGTCCGCAGGCCAGCCTGGGTTCCCATCCCAGCACGGACATTAGGCAGCTCTGTGATGTGGGGCAGGTCCCCTCTCCTCCAGCTGCAGCGCCCCTATGTCTAAGAGGGATTGGTAAGCTAACTCCTACAGTTCTTTCCAGCTCCCACATCACAGAGCTCCGAGTCTGGAAATCCTCACGCTTGTTTCTGTCTAGATTCTCAACATGTTGGAGTTCCACAGACAATGTCATTATTCCATATTTAAAAACCAATCCCCCTGAGAGGAAAGTGCTCCCAACAATCAGTAGCAGGTCAGCCCTCAGTGAGGACTGCTGTAGGGGCTGCGGCCAGATCAAGAAATCTCAGCAAATCCCTGTCAGATAGCATCTTCATCCCTAAGAGGGCCCTCAGGTAGAGCTCATCAGGCACAAAGGCCATAGATACACAGCACCACGTGAGACCACCCCAAAACCACACTTCGAGCTTTTTTGTTTTCCATCCTGTCTTCGTCTGCACCGTGAATTCTTATTTCCTCTTGGCCAGCCAAGAAGAGCGAGGTGAGCAGAAGATAACTGTTCTGAAAACTCCAATAGGATCAGGATAACGGTCAGTCCTCTGCTAGACATCAGGGCAAACAAACTCCAGGCACTGTCAGGAGGTCCTTCGTGGCAGGCGAATCCACCCTCTACTCCCTGCCCCACAAAATCCCAAACACCCTATGCCCTGAACCGAGTCCAAACCCTTTCATTCCCAGCCTGTTGATGGGGTAGTGAGACCTCACCCTGGACCTCAGGGTCAACTTTGATTCACTGGCTCACTTAGTCACTTGCCACGATCTGTTTGACGTGCTCATCTCATTACCAACCTCAACCGTAAGCCTTTCTGGAGGCTTTACGCTCTGGAGATCCAACTGGGTCTTGGCTCAGACACATCTGCAGGGACTCTCCACCTGCTCCCTATGCCCCTACACACTTCCTACCCTGTAGCCTCCTAGAGGACCCTAAGGGAGAAAGGAAAGATGCCTACTTTCCCTCTTGGTATCAGGGTCGGGTAAAGCCCCAGCATCCTTGTACTCTACCTGCTTCCCACCGTTTTCTAGTGACCAAAATTTAGAGTTTCATGTGTGACTATTTACAACTGATTACTGAGTCCCCAGAGTGAGACAAGACTGAACACAACTTCTTTGCAGCAGTGCCCCAACTCTCCTCCACCCCAGACAGCTCAATGTCAGTGAGGTTCACGGCTTCACGGGCATGACACTCTTGCAGGCACTGCCGACGTAGCGAGAGCGAAAATCCCAGTCATGGCTTCAATGTTATTCCATCCCCAATGTCTCAGAAGAGCATACTAAAATGTACGTGAGTATAATGTTAGAGGGAGGACACTGGAACTACAATACCGAGACAAGAAAAAAGGTATCACTGTATTAACAATTAGTAGAAAGCAGTTACCTGAGCCATTCCTCACCACTGATCACAATACATGAATGTTAAAAATCATCTTTTCCAACATGATACTCCACACAGAAAACTCAAAAGACACCACCAAAAAATTGCTAGAACGGATACAGAACTCAGCAAAGTCGCAGGATATAAAAATAAATGCACAGAAGTCAGTGGCATTTCTGTACACTAACAATGAAGCCGCAGAAAGAGAAATCAAAAAATCAATTCTATTTACAACTGCACCAAACGCCGTAAGATCCCTAGGAATAAACCTAATCAAAGAAGTAAACGATCTATACTCTGGAAACTATAGAAGACGCATGAAAGAAGTTGAGGAAGACACAAAGAAATGGAAAAGCATTCCATGCTCATGGATTAGAAGTATTATGGTCAAAACGCCTGCACTATACAAAGCAATCTACGCATTTAATGCAATCCTTATCAAAATACGAACAGCGTACTTCACAGAGCTGGAACAAACAACTCCAAAACTTGTATGGAACCAGACAAGACCCCAAATGGCCAAAGGAATGTTGAAAAAGAAAACAAAATCTGGGAGCATCACAATGCCTGATTTCAAACTCTGTTACAAAACCGTGATCATCAACACAGTATGGTACTGGCACAGGAACAGGCATAGATCAACAGAACAGAACAGAGAGCCCAGAAATGGACACTCTATGGTCAACTGACCTTTGACAAAACAGGAAAGAATGTCCAATGGAAAAAAGTCTCTTCAACAAATGGTGTTGGGAAAATATACACACACGCACACACACACAATGGAATATTATTCGGCCATCAAAAAGAATGAAATTTTGCCATTTGCAGCAACATGGATGGAACTAGAGAGTCTTATGCTAAGTAAAATAAGTCCAATACATGATTTCGCTCATGTGGAATTTAAGAAGCAAAACAGATGTACATAGGGCAAGAGAAGGAAAAATAAGAAAAACAGAGGGAGGCAAACCGTAAGACACTGAACCCTAGGAAACAGAGGGTTGCTGAAGGGAAGGTGGGAAGATGGGGTGACGGGGTGACGGGCATTAAGGAGGGCACGTGACGTAATAAGCACTGGGTGTTACACGCAACTGATGAAGCACTAAACTCTACCCCTGAAATAACACACTCTATGTTGACTAAATTTAAATAAATTAAAAATAAAATATAAATAAATAAATAAGTAAATAAAAATTAAGTTAAATAAAAAATAAAAACTTATTTTTTCATGCTCCAACCCTCCCTGGGTTAACTGCCTCCCTAGCATTTCCAGGCCTGGGCTGTATTTCACTCTGCTCAAGCACACTTTGTACCAGGGATCTTTGAACAAGTCAGCAGGACTGTAAGAGAGGCAGCCAAGGCCCTGTCGGAAGTGGCCTTAAACCACATCTACAATCAGAGTCAATAGAACAGTGGTAGGTACAGAGCCCCCTGCCCACCTGCCACTTCCTACAAACACCCAGGACACAGCCCTTTCTGACACCGGCGCAAGCATTTACATACTGCGCGGCACTTGGCACAGCGCTCCACTCCCTGGAGCGGAATCAGCATCGTCATTGTTACTCTTTGATTGCAAGGTAGGCTGAGCAGAGCGTTAGAAGCATTTGTAGCTTGAAAACCTACGGCGCAACAGGCAGTTTGAAAGCATTTAGCTGGATTCAGAGATCAGTGCAAAAGCCTATTTGTCACCGTGACAGGAGGTGATAATGGGACATTTCACAAGTTTCAAAACAGCAGGGGAAAGCTTTGCCCTCTATTATTTGGGGCAGCACTGGACTTCCAAGCACACTCTCTGCGTGAACCCGATATCACTCTAATTATTCAGCAGGCTGAACGGCACACCAACCATGGCCCGCCGTCCGATCTGTACTCAACTTTCTGTGAAGAGAACGTTTCTAGCTTTTGTACCTGCAGTTTCCCCCATCACCAGCATTTCCCTCCACAAAGAATCTGCAGAACTCCGTACTGAGAGGGGTGCCCGCTTCCACAGTGGGCACTGGCAAGACATACCGCATCTATTTTCTCCCCTTCCCAAGCATGCCAGTACGTCCTCTCTGCACTTCAAGAACAAAATCAGAGACTATCAACCCCCAAAGCACCCTCATCCACTCTCTGCAGTGGCCACCATGCTCCTTTAAGGAGCTCCCAGAAATGTAAGGACAAGGGACCTCAAAACACGCCTGCTGGAACAGAGTAGTGTTCATGTATCCTGCGGCTCATATCCTGGTCTGCGGCTTCCTAGCCGTGTGAGCTCACCCAAGTTACTAAACCGGCGGCCTGGGCCTCCCATTATGTAAAGAATAAGCTTTCCTTCCATAGTTCTAAGGAGTATGAAGCCAGCATATGTGTCAGGGACTGTGATAGGATTTACGTCACGATGGTCCCACGTTAGTAACTAACTCTTCCCGAGACTAAATATTAATGGTCATTCACTGTACCCCAGGGAGACACTCCTCTATGGTGAGCTCTACCCGCCCCAACCTTCTCTACCATCTTTGTTCTTGGGACTAGGGGGGCCTGCCCCGAGTCCATCTGGTGACCAGTTAGGGTGGCTGGCATCAAGTAAATGGCAAGAGCAACTCAGCACTAGTTTAAGTTCCAATGTTAAGAAGCAGGGGCATGAAATTCAGAAACTTTAAGTACCTCAGCAGAAACCTGAAAGGCAAGTAAATTCTATACATACCTTTTAATATCATATTGCCTATCAGCTACAAAAGAGATCCGTTTAGTAAAAAAGGCAACTTCAAAGACCCAAAGGACTTCTGAGACCCTAAGTCTAAAAACACCTGATGACCAGAAAGCACCATGTTTCCTTCGCACCCCATGCCAGGCCTGCCCCACACTCCGCACAGAGGTGTCTCCAGTGTCTGCTCAAGGCCAGGAGCCCCTCGGAGCTGCAGGGACGGTGTGAGCCGTGCTAACCTGCCACGGCACACCCCACCGGAAACCTGGACTAGTCACTGGGGACGGACCAGTGCTCCGCTTCAGCAAAGTCCCGACACTTCTGCATTTCAGGTACATTCCCCAGGTTTCCCATACTCCTTAAATAACGGTTTCTGCCTTTTTCTATCTTCTAGTTCCTACAAGCCACACCAAAGAACCCATTTGGGCAAGGGCAACCATTCCCTCTGAACCCTGCCCGGGGCATGACCGCACAGGCAGTGGGACCGACGCTGCTGAGAAAGGCGGACTGAAGGACAGAAGCAGGGAGGAGGGGTGCAAAGAGGCAGGAGACACCAATGCACACGCTGTGCGCTGGAGACCCACAACCCAGAAGCAAAGACAGGTGCAAACACAACTGTAAAAACTGCCAAGGAATGGTGTCACTTGCCCTGCTCCTCAGAACCAAGAACCAAGGAAATCTGCACGAATTAACGCGTCACTCCAGCCCTCCCTACCGCTGCCCTGGTGTGGGACACCGCAGCTCCAGAATTCTTCCAAAACCTTCCATCACCAAGGGCTGGGTACTTCGTCCAGCAAAGCCACAGGACGGTATACCATAGAGCAGGGGCTCTCCACTCTGGGTCTTAGCAGAATCAGTGGGCAACATGGTCAAAAGGCCCAGGGCCTGTCCTGACCCAAGAAGCTGGAGTCTCTGTGTCCTCTACCAGATCCCCAGGTGACTCCACACACAACATTTAAGGAGCACTGCCACATAACCATAAAAACAAATTCTTTATGGGGCACCTGGGTGGCTCAGTGGGTTAAGGCCTCTGCCTTCAGTTCAGATCATGATCTCAGGGTCCTGGGACCAAGCCCCAAATCCGGCTCTCTGCTCAAGGGGAGCCTACTTCCCCCTCTCTCTCTGCCTGCCTCTTTGCCTACTTGTGATCTCTCTGTCAAGTAAATAAAAAATCTTTAAAACAAACAAGTTCTTTAAACAACAAAAGGAAATGATCTTCAAGGTAAGTTGTTACAGAAGAGCAAAATGTGTTTAGCATGCTGCCAAGTGCAGAAGATGGGGGAGAGAGTAGGGAAAAAAGGGGGAGAGGGGCACCTGGGTGGCTCAGTGGGTTAAGCCTCTGCCTTCCGTTCAGGTCATAATCCAAGAGTCCTAGGATCGAGCCCCACATCGGGCTCTCTGCTCAGCAGGTAGCCTGCTTCCTCCTCTCTCTCTCTGCCTACTTGTGATCTCTGTCAAATAAATAAACAAAATTTAAAAAAAAAAAAAAAAAGATTCCCTCTCCCTCTCTCTCCACTGCCACATGACTGTGCTTTCTCTTTAAAATAAAAGGCGGGGGGGGGGGGGGGGGGGGGTGAGGTTAGTAAGACCAGCAAATAAGTCATTATCTGTCATACCCCCGTATCCCCACCTCCCCCACACTTCTGCAGGGTGGCACCCATCCATGGACAAAAGGGCCTTTTGGGGAGCTGTGGGACCCAGCAGCATACACCAGGGGACCTGGGAGTGGTCTCACCCTACCCACACCCTGGGGAACAGGCCCACAGATCGTGGTTCTGGCTGCGGATCCTACCTAGCCTGTGAACTAGCTCCAGCCCCTCATAGCTACAGTCCAGAAGTCCCTGGAGAACATGGAGTTAGACCATTACCCAGAGAAGAGTGCTTCTGTGGAAGCAGAGAAGCTCTAACATACCATTGGAGGGGAAGGCGGGGGAAGAGTTTGGACACCTTGGAGAGGGTAAGAGGAACAGTTTGACTTTACTAGCATCATCTTCCCTTGGGGGCCACAGCTCAAGCCAAGAGACCTTCTCAGTTCATGATTTCTCTTGTGGGGAAGAAGCAGAGACTGAGAGCCCAGGAGGGCACGGCTGGCTCCCTAAGCTGTGCAGGACAATGCCCAGGAGGCTCATGTGGCTCCTCCCCAACCGAGAGTTCTGTGTCATGGGCTGCACAGCTGGGGGCAAGAAGAGGCAGGAAGAGCTGCAGATAGGATTGCTCAGAGGGCATTACAGGAACACAGACTCCAAGTAGCCCAGTCCCAAGTTTCTGAGGACGCTACCTGTGGATCCCGCCTGGCCCATGAGCACCCCGAGCACTGCACTATCCTGGCCCATACTCCCCCCTACCCCCACCCCACAGCTAGCTCCATGAGCACCCCCAACAACAGCAAGAGTGAGCTGTGGTAGATGGCTGGTGAGCACCCTCAGTGAACCAGCCAGAATCTGCAAGCCAGAGACAGACCACAACCTTGAGCTCTAGCACCACTCCTGGGAAAGCAAAAAGGAACCCCCCCACCGCCACCACACCCCGCTATCCTGGTGTATTGCAGATCAGAGGGAAGGTGTACAAGCTTAAGAATTCTGCCATAAGAGAAAATACAGAACATGTGTATCCACAGGTCTGAAGAAGCCTCAATCCCTACAGGACTGATAGAAAGTATTCATCTATGGATGTCAGGAAAGACAGGAGGAGGGGAGTGCTACTTGGAATGCAAAGACAGCAACTTAAACTTCAAGTAATGGGGGTGGGAGGGATGGCGCGGGACAGGACACCAGCAAAAGATAATAATCCTCCAGTAACCAACCCCAAAGACATGAGTGTCTAGTTTGCCTAATAAAGAATTCAAAATGACAGTTTCAAGATGTTCAGAGAGCTCCAAAAAACAGTCGAGGCAATGACATCAGAATATCAATACATGAAAATGAAAAGCATATGAGCCAGAACCAAAGAACCACAAAAGAATTCTAGAGCTGAAGAATAAAATGAAATAAATGCAATAGAGAGCATGAACATCAGAGTAGATTAAGCAGAAGAAATAAGTACAAGAATGAACCTGTAAAACTGTCCAGTCAGGGGAGAACAAAGAATGAAAAAAGAGAATGAAGAAAGCCTGTGTGGACTGCTGGGTTATACCATCAAGAGAAGTCGTCTAAGATACTGAAGTCCCAGAAGGAGAGGAAAGGACGAAGGGGACCAAGTTTACTTAAAGTAATCATGGCTGAAAACTTCCAAATCTGGAAAGTGATCTGAACATCAAAGTTCATGAAACTCTTAATTTCCCAAATTCAATCCAAAGAGATCTTTGCCAGTACACACTGTAATAAAACTGTCAAAATCAAAGACAAAGACTATTAAAAGCTGCAAGAAAAAAGAAGCTTATCACTTTACAAAGGAATTCCCATAATGCTATCAGAGGATTTCTCAGCAGAAATCTTATAAGCCAGAAAAAAGTGGGAGGATGTATTTCAAAGTGCTCAAACAAAAATCTGTCAACCAAAAATACTTTATTCAGCAAAGTTATCCTTCAGAAATGAAGAAAGATGTTCCCTGACAAAGAGAAACAGAGTTCATCACCACTGGACCTGCCTTACAAGAAACGGTGCTATAGGAATCAAAACACTGTAGTACTAGCATTAAACAAACCCATCAATAAACAGAACTGAGAGTCCAGAAATAAACCCTTGAACATACAGTCAACTGATACTTGACCAAGGAGCATAAAGTCAGTAGGTAAAGGAGAGTTTATTCAAGTGCATTGGGAAAACTAGATAACTAGAAAGCAAAGAATGAAATGGACTTCTATTACACCACTCACAAAACACAGCTCACAATGGATTCGAGACTTCAAGACCTGCAACTATAAAACAAACCTGAAAGGCCAGTCCCTGGACATTGGTCTTGGCAACAATTTTTGGATGGGACACCGAAAACAAGCCAAGAAAGCGGGGCTACATCAAACTAAAAAGCTCTGTACAGCTTTAAAAAAACAAAATGAAGAGGCACCTATGAAACAAGACTAAGTATTTATAAAATATCAGTTAAGAGGTCAATATTCAAAATAAAAGGAATTCATACAGCTCGAAAGAAAAAGGTCCATAATCCAACTTATAAAATGGGTAGGGAAGAGAATAGATGTTTTTCCAAAGATGACATCCAGATAGATGGCCAACAGGTACGTGAAAAAGTTACCATTAATCATCAGGGAAATGCAAATCAAAACCACCATGCAAAACTGCCTCACATCCATTAGAATGAAAGGCTATTACCAAAAAGATAAGAAAAGTGTTCTCAAGATGTGGACAAAGGGGTTTTCCTGTGCACTGGTGTGGGCAAGGTAAATTGGTACAGCCATTACAATAAGCAATATTCAGGTCCCCCAAATTAAAAATAGGACTATCATAGGATTCAACACTCCCACTTCCGAGTGTAGATCCCAAAGAAATGAAATCAGGATCCCTAAGAGCGGTTTGTACTCTCCTGTGTTTGCTGCAGCATTATTCACCATGACCAAGATATGGAAACAACCCAAGTGTCCCTCAAGGGAGGACTGGATAAAGACAAAGTGGTCTATACACACAATGGACTAACATTCAGCCATAAGAAGGAAACTACGCCATTTGCAACATATGGATGGACCTTGGTGGCATAATTTGAAGTGACATATACCGTATCATTTATGTGTGGAACTAAAAAAGTGTGAAACTCAAAAACAGTGGCAGTTGCCGGGGCTGGAGGTTGAAAGGAATGGGGAGATGCTGGTCAAAGGGTGCCAGCTTCCAGTTACAAACAAATCCTTTCTGAGGATCCAACATGTGACATGATGACTACAGTTACTACCCTGTTATATATGTGAGCGCTGCTAAGAGAATAGATCTTAAATAGCCTCAGCATACAAAACAATTATGTGAAGTGATGAAGGTAGTCGTTTGTCAGTATCTAAGCACCTCAGCTCATTTTGTACACTTTCAACTGTCCTGTCATGTTAAATGTTGGCGGTCAATTAGATCTCAAATCTTGGGAAAAGGGAAAAAAATTTTCAAGGATGGGGTGAGGGAGATATAAACATGCAGTTGTACACATGTAAATATCCATATATACATAGACCTACATCATCCATATTTTATGAGCAATATAGAAAATAGACCTATATGATGTACATATTTTATCTATATATAACATCTAAATCCACAAGAAGTGGATAATACCAGTTGCTTCCAGAGAATGTAAATGCCTGATTGGAGATAAAGGTAGAAGGGAAGCCTATTACAATTATTTTAATCTCTCGAATTTTGAGATAGGTCAATTCATTACCAAAGAAATTTGTTAGCGTAGTTTAAAGAGGATTTGAGCTGAAGAGACGGAAAGGTATTAGCAAAGACAGTGATTCACACTCCGTTGCACACCTGCAACTAATATTACACTATATGTTAACTAACTGGAATTTAAATAAAAACTTAAAAAAAAACAGAGAGGGGATAACCCAACACAGCAGCTTCCAGGGTTTTCAGACTTTTCTGCACACAAGCTCCCTCCACTTGGGCCCCAGGTCCTCTGGTCCAGTGCCTGGGGATGCCGCATGGGCTCCACAAGTCAAGATGGGGACAATCCCACTGCCGGTAAGCGGAACAGCAGCCTGGAAGCTCCTCCAGAGGCACCTCTCATTGTCCTTGTCCTGAGTTTTGTCTCCCATGTCAACAGTAAACTCTCCCAGTCAAGACCGTTCCTCACCTCAATGTCTCCATCAACGGTTTGAATCAATTCATCAATGCCTACAGCACCGCCTGCCTAGACATCTTTGCAGGAGATAAGACAGCCACTTAGAGACAGACCTGCAGCTTTGGAATTAAGCTCTGAAGGCTGCTTTGAATAACTCGCCTGATTCTAAGATATACATTCCTCTAAGACAATAGTGCCCGCTCCCTTCTTCTCGATCTACATGCTGGACCAAAGAGAACAACAGTCTTTACTCCTCATGACCAAATTTTCAGCAAAACTCGGGCCCATATTCCTGAAACAAACTACAGAGTCTCATTCTTCTACTCCACGGGGAGATCAAAATGACCATGTTTCCTCCCAATTTCATTCCTCTCCTTTCAAGAAAGCCTGTGGAGATTTTTCAAGGCAAACTAGTTGATAGGTGGGTCCAGAAGATCACCTACAAAGTACAGGGGAAGCTCAAAATCAGTTGTGTAATGATAAAAAGGTAACAGATAATCCAACAAACCAAGAGTTATGATCAACTCTTTGCCAAACTCAAAAATCTTTAAAGCTGACCTCATTCCATCTGCATAACACACACACCTTTCCCTCAACAGCCTGGCACCCACCAGGTGAAAGGATTCTAGGCTTCCCCAAAGCCACCTCTCTGCACTTGACAGCTTTAACCATTAAATTTGGATCAATCATTCCCACCTAGTAGAGAATGTCTATATTTGAACTGCTTGCGGACTTAGGTTTCAGGAATAAACAGAAAATTCCCCAAGTGGGGATGTTAAAGATAATGGAGATTCCTTGGACTCTCAGTCTCACTACTGTCAAAAACAAGTTTCTGAATGTCTTGATCCTGTCGGAGTATTAGGAACTGCTAGTTAATCACCTGGACACCTTGTCCATGAACTTGGAGGGAAATGCTGCACGGTGCTAGGTGCACCATCTGCACAGGTTATAAGCAGTCAGTTTTATAGTGATGTTAGAATTTACAGGGAGACTTTCAGGTCTTTACATCCCCACAACACCCCCCTGGGACAGATAATGCTCATTATCCCATTTGATGGGTGAGAAATCCAGAAGTGAAGTAACTTGCCCAGAGTCACTCAACTTGAAAGCAGTAGACGCTCAGTGTCCACGCAAAGATTTCTGCACCACAACACGCAGCCTCTCAGGGATAGAGCTTTGGAGCCCTGGGAGCTTACAGGACCACTAATTCAGGAACTATCACAGAGGATGACATTCTAAGTCGGGGATGCTGCCAAGGTCACAGAGCACATCCACGGAGAAGCCTTCCTATGATCTTGCCATTTAACTAGAGTAACCACTTCGACTGGAACACCAAATTCAGGAACCGAGAAAGCTTTATGCCCCCATTATCATCTTCAGAGTCTGCTTTCAGACTCTGAAAGGACAACTAGGTCTCTTATTGTGGCATCTATGCAAATCCATGAGAAAGAATCCGATGAGGCTGGGACTATAACATTGGCAAGGGAGACACGAAGGTCAGCTAGGCATCTGCACTGACTTCCCCACCCCCACTAAGAAGGGTTTTGACCCAATTTCCATGTGTTCCAATCTAAATCATACCCCAAAGGCTGAGCTCGAAATGGAGTTCCAGAAGGCCAGCATGGGCACGTGAGGGCAGTGCAGTTCCAGGTACAACCAAAGTAGGTAGGGCCCAAAACAGAGCCTCAGACATCAGAGTTCAAATCCCAACCTTGCCTCTTAGGGACTCTTTGAGAAAGTAGTATCCTCATTTCAATTCTAATGTCAATAAGAAGGCAACTTCTTACCTTGAATTATAGCAAATATCAAAGGAGCTAGAGGCCTCAGACCCCAGTACAGTGCCTGGCACATAGGAGATATTCGGTATTTTACTATTAGCTCCATTAACCGTCTAACTAACCAACTCCACCATGATCTCTCTATCTTCAATTGCCAAAATAGTCAGAGCCCCCATCAGAAGCGTTCATATTACAGTGACTGGTGTCAACAGCTTATCTGCCCAAATACATAAAACCCTTTGGGAGGAAGGCTAATTCTTACTTTTATGTTTCCCACAGCTTCTTGTAAGATGCTGCTGACCATAATAAAGGCTCCAATATTTCTGAATGAGCTAATTCAAAGTAACAGTTTTCAAGCAATTATAAAACACAGTGGCCACAAGCCCAGTTCATCAGTCAAAAGCTTTTGCACATATACACACCACTGATAATGGAGGATTCTCAGTCCCATCTCCCATAAGGGAAAATCCACGCTGCTGTTCTCAAATGTTCTTTCAGCGCCTGCTGAATGACAGAACTGTGCAAGGCACCAGGGTCCCCAAGATAACTAAGACAGAGACCCCACCTTTGGAGCAGCCCAGCATAATGGAATGACCTCAACTAATAAGGCCTTGTTCTGTCTACCCATCTCCATCAGAGCCTCCACTAACTCAGCTAGAAATGAAGTTGAATAGAAGTCACCTCCAGAGACATGAAAAACGAATGCACATTTCTAAACATGACTTAGGAATATGTAACTGTTAAAAACAAGGTTTTCCATAATGAAGCTGAAGGACTGTCCCTTCAAACCGCACAACAAAGAAATCGGAATAATCGGGATTCCTGCCATCTTTCCCACCCAGGAAACAAAGGGATCATGGCAAGGAGCTGTGGGTGAAAAGGAACATGTGAAATATACTCACAAGGAGAGATGGGGGTGCAGGGTGGGGGCACCCAGCATGAGCCACACAGAAACACAGCCTGCAGCAGTGGGCAGTTTGGGAAAGAGGAAATTAAAGAATGGCCCACGAATAGAGTGCTATACTACTCTGGTTCCATTTAAAAAGGGGAACCGGTGCCTGGATGGCTCAGTTGGTTAAGCGACTGCCTTCGGCTCGGGTCATGATCCCAGGGTCCTGGGATCGAGCCCTGCATCGGGCTCACCTGCTCAGCAGGGAACCTGCTTCTCCCTCTCCCTCTGTTGCTCTGCCTGCTTGTGCTCTTCCTTTGTCAAATAAACAAATAAAATCTTTTTTTAAAAGTCTAAAAAAAAATTTTTTAAGAGAATTTTAAAAAATAAATAAAAAGGGGGAAAAAAGGCCCAGCCCATCCTCAGACCCTGGTGGAATCCCATAACAGACCACACTGAATTACTAGTTTTTTGGTGACTCCCAGGTCTAAGAAAATACAGTGGAATTACACTCACTAGCCTCTATTTGAGAGATCCTCCAAAAATCATTTATGAAGCACTTTGATGCTTACACAATTAAACCATCAGCTATCTGCAAAAAGAACCTATTCCTCTGAGTCACCAGGAAGCAGAACCAAAATTTCCCTATATTTGATATGTTTGATAAATTGGGTATCAGTGCCCAGCCATCCTCCCTTGGAGATGAACACTTATGGGCCTGGGAGGTCCATTCTGAGCAGTAAGAACCAGGGTCTCCTGGAAAGGGGGCCTTAGGCCACTATCCCCATGACACAAGGGCCATGCAAGTTGGACCCACAGTTCTCACCTTCAACAGGTACCACCCATTTCCATTTTCCCAGGGCTCTGTTCTCCACCAATAAACAAGCTAATGCAAGCTAATAAATTCCTAGTAACCCTGCCCAAGCAGCTGGTCTAGAATAATGTGCAAACATTCAGCTGACCTGAGGAATGTCAGCAGCACTTGGGCGGGCCAGAGTACAGGAGGTATTTAGATCCAGGGGCCGTTAGGAAACCCATTCTCAGAATCCCGGTGCTCCTGCCATCTCCTTACTCCCAGGGGCAGTGCTAGTCTCAAGGGTACACAGCGCACAGAGGGATCACAGCTGTAGCCCGGACTCTTCCCTCACTTTGCACAGTGTGCAGCAGGGGACATACCGCACTAGAGGAGGTGGCTCAATTGCAACCAGCATGGGGGAAAAAAACCAATCCCTTGGTCTGAGCCTTAGCAGGGCAGAGGCTCCTGCCCTAGGTTCCCCCACAGTGCTCGGTGAACACCAAAATACAGGATTTCCAACGTTCCTTTTGTTCTAATGACTAAGAAATTCTAAATAGACCCTTACGCAAACCTTGGCTTTCACGTTACTGGCATTTTCAGCACTGGTTTCCTTCCTGGTCCTGATCTGGGTACAACCAAGACACAGGCTGTCCGTGCAGACGTAGGTGAGGGACGGAAGCGCCCTTGAGAACAGTGGTGCCAGCATTTTCTGTCCACAGGCACCATCAGTAACAGGGGCCTCAGATTTAATTGCGGAACCACGCCAGTCCCATCCACGCAAGCATCCTCACTCCGTTTTCTAAGACGCAGCCAGCAGCTTCAGGCAAGTGAGAGGCTCCGCATAAGGCCCACTGCTCCCCACATCTACCACTTACCCCCACCTTGACTTGACCCATTGTCGTCACAGCTCCTTCAACTGGTTGCATCAGTGTATCATATAAACAAGTTTAATACATTAAACACCATAGTCGATCAGCACGAATTCTTCAGCTTCTCCATTAGAAAAGCAAACTCAGCAAGTTCCATTTTTTAAAGTTCGAACCACCCTTTGGGCAGGGGGAACCTAAAAAACTAATCAGCTTGACTAGTAAAGAGGCACCAACATTCATTGGATGCATAATTTCACACTTCTATCGTTTGCTATGTGTGACATTTAGGTCATTCTTTAAATCTCACTATAACTGGAAGAGATCCAACAATTTCATGTTCGGGTCTAGACAGAGGATTTAAGATGACTCATGCTGCTTGCACTGGACTATCTTTGTTAGTGTCCATTTTGGGAAAAATCAGCACTGCTGGCTTGCTATCGCACCATACCCAAGAAAAACACCACATGTGATCTCTTTCAAATTAAAAGACAGCAGCTCTCCCCAAACACGGGGCAAAGTGGGTGAACAGAGAAGAAAACCAAAGGGATGCCTCTGTGCACAGGAATTTCTGACTGACTGGAGATAGAAGTTTCCAGTTATTGGGGCTGTTGAGCAACATGGAGGGAAATTTTCCCAAACGGGGCTGATGGTTCCACAGAAGACCGGGAGTTATGGGATGTCTATTCACATGCCTACTGTAGGATGGAAATCCTCCAAGCCCACAAAAAATCCAGTCCTTCATCTCCTGCATTTATGACGAAAGTGGCAAGCAGCCTTCAAAGGAACGGCAACCATTTCTTTCCATTCAGCAGAGAAGTAGGAAGAGGATCTAATGAACTCAAGAGTCATGAAGGGGAAGGGGGTGGTGCTAAGAGGTAGGGCTAACTGTCCGGTGCAGGGCACACAGTCCACTTGACACACTCACTTCAGAGGACAGTCCCAAGCTCAAGGGTCCTCAGGTTCAGGAAGTCACTAGCAGAACCCACTGCAAGCTGGGATCCTCGCTGCTAGGTTCCTACCAGTGAGAACACACAGTAAGATCAGCCAAAGGAAGAGACCTGGGCAGAGTTCAGAGAAATACTAACCGCGCCACATTCCTGGTATCAGTGTGTGACAAGACATCCTGGATAGTCACCAGGGAAGCTCATCCAAGCCTCAGCTTTCAGGGTTTTTATTGGGGCTCATTAAGTATGATGGACTTCTCTGAAGTAGTAAAGATATATGTTGGTTTCTGCCCCTAGTACCTGATATTTGGTCTTTGACCCTGGTTCTGGACACAAAGCTCCAAAACTCAGATTCCACAGCAGTGTCTGACACAGATCCCTAATACAATTTTTTTTTTTAAACTAATGAGGGGATTCTTGATGGGATGCTGGATGGGAGCTGGTGGATGAAACGACCAAGCCATGATTAGAAGCTTGGAACTTTCGCCCCATCTTCCGTTCTGCGTCTGGGGTTGGGGGAAGGAATGGAATTACACCTACATGATGAAGCCTCCATAAAAACCCATAAAGCACAGGGTTCGAAGAGTGTCCAGGTTGATGAACACATCCAAGTGCTGAAGGGTGATGCAGCCCAACAGTGAGGACAGAAGCCCCTGTGCTCAGGAACCCCCCAGACTATACTCTATGTCTCTATCTAGCTGTTTGTCTGTACCCTTTATTATATCCTAACAAAACAGTGAATGTTCCCCTAAGGTCAGTGATACCTTCTAACAAATTATCAAACCCAAAGAAGGGGTCATGGAAACCCCAACTGATAACTATTCAGAAGTTTAGAAGACAACCTGAGACCTGTGATTTGAGTCTGAAATGGGGGCAGTCTGGGGGGACTGAGCCCTTACTTGTGGGGTCTGAGACTAACTCCAGGTAGATGGTACCAGAATTGCATCACAGGACATCAAACTGGTATCTGAAAACCGGTTAGTATGAGAGGAAAAAACCTACGTGTCTGTTGTCAGAAGTGTTGAGTGCACTAGTGGGAGAGGAAAGGAAACTTCGACAACTGCAGACCAGGCTGGTCCTTATCTCCTTCCCAGGCACGGCCCGCACCCCCACATTACAACGGTTACCTCTCTAGCAGCGCCCACTCCATCCCGCAGTGTGGCCAGCTCCTACCCTAAACCACACTGTTAGCCTGTGATGAGACTAGACCTTTCCATGGGCAAGTGGACTTTTTTTTTTTTTTTTTTAATACACAGGAGGTAAAGGTTGACACCAAGCATCATTACATAGGATCTGCTGGCCCATTAACACAGAGCCAAGGTCAGCCAGCCTCCCAGAGCTGCAGCCAGCCCATTCCCCTCTACGGCATCTCTTTAAAGATTATAAAAAGTCAATGACAAGGGTTTGGAGGTCTAAAGAAAAAGATAAAGTCCACATACAATTTCTTCTTTAAATAAAGGATAATTTCTCTGTAGGAAATCTGTGTTTCCAGGACTCATGGGACTTCATTTGCTCCAATTCCACCAAATAATTCCCAGCTAATCCCTTCTGGGTTCAGGCTCTTACTCCTGCAACAGTCCGGATGACCACAGTGGGGTGGTGGGGGGAAGCCTGGCAAAATCTGTGCCATCTGAAAGGTCACAAATGACTTCCATTCATATCTCCTTGGCCAACCAAACCTTCTGGTCATGGCCAAGTTCAGCAATGCTACAGGTGGCCAGAGGATGAGGACCAGCAGACACTGGTGAGCAGTCAGACCCCTGCCACACCCATGTCCCCCAAAACAACAGAGCAGTCTCTTCATGTGCCTGATGGGAGATGAAAGGCTTCTGATGAGGGATTTAGGGGTTTGTGCTTAGTCCCCAAAACTAAGGTACAACGTAGGAGAGCTACAGAATAAAGGCTTTCAGTTTTACACATCTGCCGTGCTTGGCAGTGAGCACCAAAGCCCCACGCCCCCAAAAGACCTTTTCCAACCTAACAGCCACAGCTGGACCAAGAGCTTAAAGGGTAATCTGGGTTTAACAGGCAAAGATGAGGGGCACTTAGGTTCACCTTCACCTGCAATACCAAGTATACAGATTTCCCACATCCAATCACAGCATCCCTTCTAGCTATAAGAAAACACAGTGGAGATGAGTGTTATTAAGACAAGATAGGTGGGCACCTGGGTGGCTCAGTCAATCGATTAAGCATCTACCTTTGGCTCAGGTCATGATCTCAGGGTCCAGGGATGGAGCACCGCATCAGGCTCCCTGCTTGGAGGGAAGCCTGCTTCTCCCTCCCCCACTCCTCCTGCTTGTGTTCCCTCTCTCCCTGTCTCTATCAAATAAATAAAATTTAAAAAAAAAAAAAAGATTAAAGACAGCATAGGAAAACTTTCTCAAGAATGAAAGAGTCATGGACACTCCTGAGAAATTACCAACTCAGTTCAGTAGGAGCTCAATGAAAACCCCATCAGTTCTTCAGACTTCTGTCCAGCCCACGGGAATTTGGAAATTGCATTACTGTTTTAACTTAAATGGAGCATTTAACATTTATATTAAGTTTCATCTTGCTTGTTCCGATTCATCAAGGTAACAGCATCTAGCCCTGAGCGCTTCCCATTAAGGTTATTGACAAACTAGCAAGTACTCACAGGAGGGAGAGAATAATAAAGGGACTGTTAAATGAGCAATAGCACTGGGACACAGACATGGCTATTTAGCTTAGAGGCCCTGGGAAAGTTGTGTTAACATCTAAAGGGCTGTCCTGTAGAATACAATAGGTTTTTCTCAACTCTGGAGGGCAGAAGCAGAGTCAGGGGGTGGAATTCTGGAGAAAACCCTCCATTATAGAGAGCTAACATCAGGGGAGTGAAGCCATTGACCTCTATAGGTCTAAAGATTCTAGGTGATTACACTGATATTTATCTGGACACATGAAAGCTGGGAATAAGAATTTAAAAGTTCTAGAATATTAGCACAAGATCCAGAAAGCTTTTGAAAGCCATCTTAGAGGGGAAGATCCTCTTCTGATGGGCACCAGGGGAACGACACAATGCAAAGTCAGAGCCCAGCGTGCCAGGAAGAGAACCTGCTTCCCATGCAGCCAGCTTCATCCGTCTGGTCTACACAGTACACTCTGCCCTTTCACTGCTCTCATAAAGGTCCTGCTTTGGGCTGAGCACACAGTAGGTGCTCAACCCTACAGTCAGATGGTATCACTTTCTCTTCTAGTCTTTGGGGTTTACAGTGAGGAAGCAGACAAGGGGCCCAGCTGTCATGAGAACTCAGACCCTTGTGACAGGTGTTTTTCACTCTCCCATCCAGAAACCGGACTTAAGTGGAAAATAGAAGCTTCCAGAAGATGCTCTCCATGAACTATATACATGGAGGATAGTAGCAAATAAACCCAGAAATGGCCCTCAAGAGACCCGAGAGAAAGATAAATTTATTCTTCGGGGAGACAAAGCACTGCTTAGGAGCACTGCTGGTATTCCAACCAAATGAAGATACCAGCATGGGTCTACAGAGAAGACATGGGTTATAAATTCTTGAAGCTCCCGGTCTCACGGAGGACAGAGTGTAACAGAAGCACACGGCTCATCTCAACCCCACCCACCCACCCTCTCCTCCCTGCTACTGCATATGTCCAGGCTGTCTAAGTCCGAGTCCCAGGAAGAATTTCTGGCAGGACTCCTACACTTCCTTAAACCCCTCAGTGTGTCAGGGACACATTCAAGTTCAATTCAGAACTTTCCATTAATCTGCTAGGTACCCTGGAACAGGGGACTCCAAGAGAGATAGCAGTAAAACACCTCCTGTCAGGACAGTCTCTGCACGGATTTTTCAGGTCTTTCTCAGCAAAAGGAAGCTGAAGCTCCTGCCTGGACGTTGAAATTAGAATTCCTACAAAGTGACCTACTTCCAGGTGTCTTTAAAAGTTCTAAGAGCAGCAATCCCCTCAGGATCACCCCAAAAAAGGTGAAGTATTTAAACAAAAAATGCTGATGGAAAATACTTTAAAAATGTTTCATTCACCATAAAGTATTTTCCATTAGTTTAAAAAATATATATTTCCAACAACAAAATCTTTGAAAAGATTATCCAACCAGCGTAACTCAAAGTCCTATGAGGTTAGAATTCAACTTACCACAGTAGCGAAGAAAAGATTTCTACAAACAAGGAAAAAGTCATCTGAAGGAGACAGTATGGTTTTCCATTAAGTTGGTGTTTTAGGAACTCAAAAGCCCTAACTAAATTTGCAGACTTGTTACACCAACGGCCTTCACTGGTGCCTGTGACATTGATGGAAGAAAACATTTACCAAAAAGTGATACACTTCAAAGCACTTTCTGCTATTTTCATTTTTTAACTTTTTGTTTTGTAAATTAAAGGGGCAGCCTTTCCCAATACACAAATTACCACACCATTTCCCTAGAAGGTAGAAAAGGTGGCTAAGACAGCAGCTCAGTTTAATTATGATTTGAGGGTGAATCCTAGAGCATGAGGTATTTAATTTTTTTTTCAGTGTCCCAAAATTCATTGTTTATGCACCACACCCAGTGTTCCATACAGTACGCGCCCTCCATAATACCCACCATCGGGCTCTCCCTACTCCCACACCCCTCCCCTCCAAAAGCCTGTTTGTTTCTCCCAGTCCAGTTTCTCATGGTTCATCTCCCCCTCCAATTTCCCCCAACTCCCTTCTCCTCTCCATGTCCCCATGTCCTCCATGTTATTTGTTATGCTCCACAAGTAAGTGAAACCATATGATAACTGACTCTCTGCTTGACTTATTTCACTCAGCATAATCTGTTCCAGTCCCGTCCATGTTGATACTAAAGTTGGATATTCATCCTTTCTGATGGGGGCATAATACTCCATTGTATACATGGACCATATCTTCTTTATCCATTCATCTGTTGAAGGGCATCTTGGTTCTTTCCATAGTTTGGCAACTCTGGCCATTGCTGCTATGAACATTGGGGTACACATGGCCCTTCTTTTCACTACATCTGTATCTTTGGGGTAAATACCCAATTGTGCAATTGCAGGGTCATAGGGAAGCTCTATTTTTAATTTCTTAAGGAATCTCCACACTGTTTTCCAAAGTGGCTATACCAAATGAAGTCTCTTTTCAATAGACCTTCATGTTTTATCTTCAATCTAACCCCTCACAGGTACTTGGGCCAGGTATCATGAAATATTTCTGGCAGACATAGTCCAGGCTCCTCCTTTTGCAGATGGGAACAACAGCCCAGAGAGATGAAGTCATCTATACAAGGTCGCACAGCCAGTGAACGGTACAGACTTACCCAGCCAGGTAGGAGGACCTTGAAAACCCTCTCCTCACAGGGGATACCTGTGGCTAGAGGCAGGCCAACCTGGAGCCTATTCTCAAAGGACCTTGCTGCGTCTGGAGTCCTGCTGCACCGGCCAGCTTCAGTTGAGCACAGCCAGGAGACCAGGCTTGCCTGTTCAACCTCAGTGAAGAGATACATACCACGAGACTAGCAGCAGGTAAGAAGGAACCAGGGAGCAGAAGGCTATACTCTCTACCCCGTGTCCACTTAAGTTCAGTAAAGATGCACAGACACCAGATAACCTAACCCTTACCATTTTGAATAATGATTTTTAAATTCTGTACTTTAATCAAGAGCTGTTAAATATGCATTCAGTCCCAACACAACATCTGTATTTTTAATAGGATCTCTTTAGGTGTTTTTCTACATGAATCATGTATGTTTATCATTGAAGGGGATGTTTCTAGAAGCCAAATGCATCTGGGTAAAAGTGAGATGCATATGTATTTAGGCTTATTGAAACACACAAACCTGCTAGAAGGATATAGGATAAAATGTTTTCTGCTGCTGCCCCTGGGGAGGCAGGAGGAAGGAAAGGGAAGGGGCAGACTTGACGTCACACAATTCTGTACATTTGCATTTAAACAAGAGCATGTTTTACCTGCCCTCCATCCCCTGCACAACTTCTCTGCTCCTGGTGCCTTAAGCGTCATCATTTCAGAGGCTTCCATCGGGGGCCGCCATCTTGTTTCCTATATACCCAAAGAACTGACAGCTTACAGTTTTCATTTCTACCTGATCCCCAATGAACTTCTACATCCCCATTTCCAACCTGGAATGCCTTTTTGGGTTCCAGAACTCTATGTCCAAAAATTCATAGGCCAACACTACCAGCTGTTCCACAGACTTTTTTTTTCTGAACACAACTTGCCCCTAACAGAACTCACCATCCTTCCTTCTTCCTCACCCAGGGTTCTTCTCTCCTTCAAAGCATCCACGTCATCCTCCATCCTTTCCCTTCACAAGCCACACACGGGGACACTGTAGGTATTCCCAGAAGCTCTCAAAGCAGGTCTCTCCTCTACTGGGCACGATGGCGCTCTCTCGATTCACCTGCATCACTCTAGTCGCTTCCTGGTTAGCACTCCTGCTTCTGGTACTTCCCACCTTCAATCCACCATGCAACACATGCATAGATTCAATACACAAAGCTGATAAAATTCATGCAGTCTTCGCTGAGCAAAGAGTGTTGGCCAGACACCATTCTAGGCCCTGAGGATACCGGCTGTCAGGCCAACATGGTCCCCATGCTCACAGACATTCCATCCCATTCCAGTGATGAAGTTGAATTTAAGAACCAATTAGGACTCCTCCCCAGTGCTTCAGGTAAAATCCAAACATTGTAGGTAGCACACAAGGCCTCTCCTGAACTCAGCCCCAACAACTGTCACCACCCCTCCCCCACCTGCTACCACCCTTACTATTTGTTGCTCCCCACCCCCCAAGACTCCAGACATTTTGGCACACTTCTGGTTCCCTGAACACACAGTGCTTTCTCCCACTTCTGCATACATTCCCACCGCCCAGCATGCACTTCCGTTCTCTACATCTCTAAGTGGCACCTCCTCCAGGAAGCCTTTCCTGACCTGATTTACCGGGGTCCCTGCATAAGCCTCTGTCACAACACTTCACACAGTCCTGTATTTGTGGACTGAATAGCAGAAACTTCTTTGTAAGAAGGCCCTACTCTCTCAACTCTACAATGACTGGCACACTGATAAATATGAAATATTAAGAGATCTGCTAAGAATCTCAGTAACTATGTTTCCAAATCCTAGGATCCCACAAGGAAGATGAGAGGCAGGAATGGTTACCAGCATTGACAAATAGGACAAGTCGGGCACAGCCACGTAACCAAAGGTGAAACTACATGGACACTTCTACACCGACTATCCCCTGCACCTTCCTTCAGGTGTTCTCCAATATACTGCACACACACAGCATAGTGACGGCCCCTAGCAGGCTCACAGCCATTAGACAACACACCCATCAGATTTTTCATTTTTCAAGTCCAGGTTTCAAGAGCCTGCCTTGCAGCCCAGGATACAGGATGCCTGCTTGGATGCCATCTCTTAGAACAAGCTCCTGGTCATCCCTGAGTGTGGTTCAGAGACCTTAGCTCCCTTCTGACTTCAGAGTTAAGTTTTGCTTTTGTCTTGTTCTTTCTAGTCTCCTCACCTTCCTCCCAACCCACCATACTCCTAGCTCGCAGTGAAAAGCACTCCGAAAAAAAACGTGCCAGTTTCCTAGTTCGGAGTTAGCATGCCAGCCTCCTCCTCCAGTGACAAAGAATTTCCATCCTACTCTGAACCACCAGGAATTGTTCCCAGGACCGGTGGGCTGGGCAGGCTCTTCCCCAGCTTCATGACCATCTTGGAGAGGATATATCACCTTGGGGACCTCAGCCCCCCTCAGGAAGGGTCAAAATTCCAAGGATCACGATTCTAAGAATAGGATCTTCACATTCTATTATCCAGCCGTCCTGGAATCTAGTGCATTCTGAAGTCAGATCTAGTTTTAAACACAGGCTGCAAGCTTGAGGGACCTCTGTGCTGCTGTTCCACGTGCAGATCACACTCTGAACACCTCCTGGGTCTACTCTTTTCAAGTGTTTTAGTGTGTGGCTTTTCCTTTTTGCACGATGTGACTTAAGACTATTAGTTTTCCTTTTTGTACAGTGTGTTTGTTGATTTAGTTATCTTTCACCGTCGCAACTGTATATGAAGTCTGTGAAAAGATTTTCACTATCATAAATAAATGAATACAGGCTCCCCCTCATTTGTAAAAGTGAGAAAAATTCCAGGACATTGTCATGTGCAGAAAAGACACTTGGGTCTAGTAAAATTCTAATACACACTAGCTTTTCTTCTACAACCTTGATTTGTTTAAAAAGCCGGGACATAGCTAGGATTGGATTGTATCAGAAAATCATTCAGGGCCGCTGGAGTACATGCTTTTATTTTCAAGTGACAACATGGGGGGATCAGCCCTCTGACTGTGTCACTCGGTGGCATGATGACTTGTCCGGTTTCTCCAGGGGAAAGGTCCACCCTGAGATCCTGCCTCCTGAGTTCCAGCTTTCTCACTCTACCATTCAGTTCCAGGGGTGCAGAAGTCCAGCAACCCAGAGAGCTGCGTCCCCGGCGAACACCCACCCAGCTCAGAGCCTCCCTTGCCTCTCTTCTCAGATAGCTGGGGACATAGCCAGAGCAGTAACTGGAACAAAGAACTATGCAAACAGAGTGCAGAGTCATCACAAAGAGGAAATCCTCTCCAGACCACAGTTCCTCAGCTCAAGACCAATGCGTTATACAGCAGCTCAACTTCCAGGCCTTCTCTGCCCATCCCGCATCCCAGTTGAGCCCCGGTGCTTCCTGCTGAGGTGGCAGGCAGGTAATGAAAGCCACCAGCCTAATCCTACAGCCTAAGCAGCTTCAGGGTTTCAGAGCCTTCCCTGGGTGTTTAGGGGCTTAACCCACAGGCAGGGCACTTCCTGGTGGGATGTGAGTAGAGCCTTCAGGGGTGAGGAGTTTGGGTTGAGGCACTGAAGGCATCCCTCCTATAGTAAGACTGATCAAAGAGGACCAGTGTATCCTAGCAAGGGAAGTACCACAGCTTTCAGCAGGATTCTAAGCACAACTTCCTGGTAATTTTTATTCCAGAATTTACTAAAGCACTAAGCAGTGGGATCTTTAAAACCTACTCCATTATCCTGATCACATACAAGATCGACCACGGGTACTGACATCTCAGCCTTCTCCAGGGAAGAACTAGAATAGGAGCAGGTATCAGTTCACAAAACCACCCTCAAGCCTAAATGACCAAGGAAACCTGCCTAAGAGGTTTTAGGATTTATATGTTAAAACTCAGAAATGCTAATATAATCGTTTCCTTGGTTCTGACACTGGGGTTCTTAAAACCTACATAGAGTGGTGGGAGAAGACTATCATATATTATTTGATGTTCGTCAAAAGAAAAATGTGTTCTGAAAAACTAAAGTAGTATTATACCAAAAAATAACTCCTAGCCCTTGTTCACACCTTTGTGAATTCTGGATTCTATCCTTGGACAAGCAGCAGCCAAACTTTTCCCTATGTAAAATGCAGAAAGCCAAACTTGAGTCACTGCTAGTGACTCATACAGAGTTAAAGTGGCTGTCCCCAGGCACCCACGTGGCTCAGTGGGTTAAGCCTCGGCCTTCGGCTTAGGTCCTTGGTTCCAAGGTCCTGGGATGGAGCCCTGCATCAGTGAGCCTGCTTCTCCTTCTCCCTCTGCCTGCTGCTCCCCCTGCTTGTGCTCTGTCAAATAAATAAAATCTTTAAAAAAAAAAAAAATAAAGTGGTTGTCCCACTGTTGTGGCTATAATTTGTTTTCAGTTAGTCTTTTACAAGAATACCCATGTCCTAGGACATAAATTCATCACCCAAGTCAGAGGTCAGCTTACCCAGTAGGATGGCACAGCACATTTGCACTTTCTACACTCCAGGTACAGTGAGAGTTAGGGTCCTGGCCAACAGTGAGGAGACTAACAGGAGGTCTTGTGTAAGGTACAACACAGGGCTCCAAAATCGCGACTCCCAGGCTACAGGAGAGGCCTGTGAAGGAGGACAGAGCCCATCTTAGCAGTGACACAGGGCTTAGCATCGAAGGCACACCTATCAGGAGGTGTATATCCTGGCAACTGAGGAGCAAAGCAGCATGAGAACTGGGAGAAAGATTTCATTTTTCCTGTAAAAATAAGAACAGGGTAGCCCATGACTGGGACTTGAGTAAAACTGGTGTCCAAAACCACAATGGCCTTAACCTCCGGAGCCTCAGAAGACATCTCCTGGACCACCTGCAGTTTCCTGTCGTCAGGATGCATGCGATCGGCTAGCACAGCAGGAGGTCAAGGAGGCCCAGGACCCCGTGCAGACACACACAGGAGCAGGGTCCTGCGAGCACAGAGGAGGCTTCCCAGTCATGGCCGGGCCTCGATGGGTGTGTGGTCGTCTCACAGAGGGCCTTCCCCACTCTGCACTTGTATATAGACCCTCTGTGCCTCGAGAAAGTAAGAGTGGCTCCCTCCGACAAAGGGAAAAGAATGAGAAAGGTGGGATAAAGGAATGGGGACTTTCACTGCTAATCTAGAGATCAATCCTCCTATCAGTCCTGTGAATTTGAAGCTTACCAAAGGAGTCAACGGGAAGAAATCTCTGACAATCCAGTCCACACAACACAGAAGACTCAAGAGTCTCCTCTTTGTATGCTAAGCTGGGCTCTTTTCATCCTAAAAAGCCCAATGGTCGGTGGCCCACCACCATGCCTCGTTTGGTCAGTAAAACCGATAGAAGCCCAAGAGCACATCGGGGAGGGGCAGGCAGGGCTTCCTGGGTGAAGTCGGAAGAGCTGGGGCCGACAGCCCTCAGTCATCGTAGTCCCTGAAGTTTCTGGCCCACAGCAGCCTCTGGAGTTCTTGTTTGTTACCTATCATCTGGAAGCACCATGAGGAGGCTTCTTCGCACAGGATTAGCAAGTAGAAATACAGATGAGTCACTGGCTTGTTCAACAAGCACCGGTCACTGCGACCCGCCACACGGAGGCAGGAGTGATTAGACTTAGTCGTCAGGAAGCCTTTGCACAAGCGCCATCAAGGCCCTGGGGTGAATGGCCAGGGGAGGGTGCTGAAGCCTCCTTCTCCTAAATCCCCTTACAGTCAGGTAGATTCTCAAGTGTCCAAGGCAGTTCTACTGGAGCCCTGCCTGGCGGCGGCTGCTACACCACAGAGGCAGGCTTACAAGCTTTGCGCTCCCACCTGCCTTCCAGGTACTTGTGTGTAACAGAATAAAAAGGGAGCAGAGCGGATTAAAAAAGGTCCGCTGTAGAGCACAGACTTTAATCCCAATTGCAACCCTTTTAAGTGGCTTTAACTCTCAGACTACCCCCCCAAAAATATAAGTTAAACTTTTTCTGAATTTATAGATCCACATGGGTAAGGTTTCCTGCACAAGAGAAGCTGCAGAAACAGCAGCCGCAATCAGTCCAGGCAGGAAGCAATCACGTGGCACAGGCGACACCCCATTTCAGGTAGGTACAGGGAACTATGACTTGTTTTTCTCCATTAGAGTATGTCTTTAAAAGAGTTCATTGATAAAGCTTCACTTGAACAAGTCATCTTACCACCATCTTTAGAAAAAGATAGTTTTTAAGACTCACATTAGGGTAACATTGCAAAAACTTACAATGCTTATCATCAACTAGCTACGCATCTCGGCAATCCCTGAGTGGAAGATTTCATCTCATCTCCGATGTTTTCAGTTAAAAAATCTTCCTCACGTCCGTACACCCATCCCTGAAAATCACCTTCCACGCAGTTAGTCTACATGCTGATGAAAGAGCCTCCCAACTCCGCAGTCCGTCAGAGAAGTCAGTAAGGCGCTTAGCCCAGCACTCCCCACCAGCACATGGGGAGTTCTACCACAACAGATGTAAAAAGAAGAATAAGCGAAGTGTGCTTACCTAACACTTGGGAACTGTTGTTTTGTTTTGTTTTGTTTCTCATCAGGAAAGTCGATCCTCTGAGTAGCTTTTGAGAAAAGGAATTTCTGGGTATTAAAAAGCTCAATAAACACTACAAACTAGGGACACCTGGGTGGCTCAGTGGGTTAAAGCCTCTGCCTTCAGCTCAGGTCATGATCTCACAGTCCTGGGATCAAGCCCCACATTGGGCTCCGCTCAGCAGGGAGCCTGCTTTCTTTCCTCTCTCTGCCTGCCTCTCTGCCTACTTGTGATCTCTGTCTCTGTCAAATAAATAAATAAAATCTTTAAAAAAAAAAAAAACCACTACAAACTAAGATATAAAAATGCATTATAAAAATAAAGAAGATCAGGGTGCCTGCATGGCTTAGCCCATTAAGCATCCGCCTTCAGCTCAGGTCATGATCTCAGAGTCCTAAGATCAAGCCCCATGATGGACTCCGTGAGCATACTTGCTCACACCCTCACACTCCCTCAAATGAAGAAAATCTTAAAAAAAAAAAAAATACAGAAGATCAGCATCAAAGAGGCCTTCAACGTCAGTTTAATGTCTTTTGAAACATTAACGTCCTTTAATGCTAGTAGGTCAAAGACGTGAGCTAGAATCTCTTGTTCCAGTTCTAGGATCATAAGGAGAAAAATGGCACTCACTCTGGTCATGTGCAAGGAAGTCCCAGTGAGAGCTCCCGCCTTTTCTGGGGCCACTAACTGTAAGAGCCTTCTGATGGTTCCAGGTTAAAGTCAAATCTCAACCAGGACCCAACTAACCAGAACCAGTGCAGTGGCCTTCATGAAATATGGATTAAAATATATTCCTATTTAAAATCAGCTTCTAGGGGACTAACATCAGTACTCATTCAATAATCTCCTATTCCTTCTGCCCCCCACCCCGCCCCACCGCTGCTTTTTGTAGACGTCTAGAGTTTTACATTTACAGCAAAAAATTGAGCACAAAGTAGAGTTCCCATATGCCCCCACCCCATGCCTCCCCTCGCCGATTACCATCCCTCTCCAGAGGAGTACATGTATTATAACCCATGTCCCCCGACATGTTACTCCAAGTCCACAGTTGACATTAGGGTTCATTCTCGCTGTTGTGCAGTTCAGATTCTGACAAATAGGAGAGCACTTTCTCCCATCACTGTATTCACACACGCAATGGTTTCACGACCTTAAAATCCATCCCCTAACCCTCGCAGCCAATGCTCTTTGTACTCCCTCCATAGTTTTGTCTTTTCCAGAATATCATGAAGTTGGAATCACAGAATACAGAGGTTTTTCAGATTAGCTTCTTCCACTTAGAAATACACACTTAAGGTTCTTGCTGGTCCTGGCATGGATTGGTAGCTCATTTCTAAGCCCTGGATATTATTCCACTGGGTGGATGTACTACAGTTTGTATCCATTCACCCACGGAAGGACATTTTGGTTGCTCCCAAGTTTGGGCCACTAAGAAATAAACCAGAGGACGTCCACCCTAGCGAGCAGGTTTACGTAGGTTCTCACTGTCTTTGGGCAAATACCAAGGAGCACAACTGATGGCGAAAGTATGGTGCATTTTATTTAAAAACAAACAAACAACAACAAAAAACCAGCCCACATGGCCAAACACCTGTCATCTACAGAAGTATGGTAAATTTTGCTGTTTCATGATGCAAAGACCCACAGGCACTAAGTCCTGTCTTTAGCTCTACTTATCTAGGTATAGAAGTCGTAGCAAATGTATTATTCTAGGAATCTCACCATCATAGCTCAGCACATGGCATTCCCACTTTGATATGGAGCCAAAAGCTAGGAGCAAACTGGCACACCCCTCCCGTCACCTCCCCAGCACACCTACAAGTTCTAGCACTTCCACTGAAGTCCACAACACCTAAGCCAAAAGTCTCCCAAAACCGATCTCTCCACCTCAACTCCTGTCCCCCAAACCATTTGTCCTCCACATGGTAGCCAACATCATTAGACCTAAGTTCACTTGTGTCACTTCCCTGTTTAAAAATCCAACAGTTGATTGCCTTAAATTTAGGATAAAATCCAAAATTCTTGCCTCATCAAAAGGCCCTGTGTGACCCTGGCCTACCCCTCTATCCTGCTCTCAAAGATTATTATTTATATAATATAGGGGATTTATCCCCTAATATTTACACTTCTGACCTTTATTGTGTAGTTCTTCTAACCATACATCTTTTCTTGCCCCTGGACCTTTGCACTGGTTTTTCCCTCTGCTGGAAACAGACTTTTCTCCCCAACTCCAATCAAAACCTTTCCCCTAACTTCATATCTTTCACTTTCTCCAAAAACTCATGCTGATCTCAAATCTAAAATTATTTTTCACCACCTGTTCTGTTTCACTGTAGCACCTTTCCAACTGCTCACCTCACCTTTATCTTGCAGTGATTTAGTATTGGCCTCTCCCACTACAGCAGGAACTCCGAGGGCAGAAATTATGTATGTTTTGTTTACAAATGCATACCTAGTGCCCGGTATAAAGCACGCCCTTAAATAGTGGTGGAATTACACAACAGACTGAACAAATACAATGCCATTTTCATAGGTGGAAACAGGACAGTAGGAGGAGATCTCGTGAAAAGAGGCACTGAAAGCCATTTCCCGGAGAACAGGAGTTGGTAATAGGGATCACCGAGTAATGAGGTCAAAGACATCAATATGCAAGTCATATTAGTTTTATATAAGGTCTTCTTGGGGTCATGCGTCTAAAGCACAGTGTCTGGCATATTACAGATACTCAAATATTTATATCACAAAAAAGGAGAGGAGAAAAGATTCCTGAACCTGCCAGTTAATGCTTTTCAGCACTAAGGACAGCCTCAGCCCCCTCAACCACATCTGCCCCTTTTCTACACCTAACCCCTCCACTGGGCAGGTGAGCCCTGACTCCCTATTTTTATACAGATAGAATTTTCAGTTCCCTTTCTATCTTCTTGGCAAAGCTGTTTCTGGCCATTAGGACCTGCAAGTACTTTCTCCTGGTGTGAATTACTAGCTGTTACCATCTGGACTGTTCAGGGACTTACAGTTACAATAAGGCCTCTTCCATGGACAATCACAACCCTCCAATATGGAGGTAGCTAGAAGACCCCCTCAAGGTCATCTTGTCCAAACGCCTCATTTCCAAGGGAAAATCCTGAGGCCCAGGGAGGGATCAGAGTCCACTGGTGAGAGCACCGAAGGGGAAATGCCAGTTCCCTCACTCCTGAGGTAAACCCTGTCTGGTCACGGTCTCCCTGGGACATTCTGAGGACCCAACTCTGGTGAGCGGCTTCTTGGCACCTGGGAAGCTGGTTGACTATTTGGTGATGGAGTAAGAATGGTGATACGTGTGAGTTGCTGGTAAGTTCCCAGGTTAAACACAAACCCGCCCCTGGCACCACCACGGCACGATGTTTGCTGTTATTGTTCTTAGTGGGCATTTCCAAAGGAGAGGTGGCTGCACAAAGTCCTGGAAATTCTACTGCTCCTCTCATGCATGAAGACGAACAACTGTGAAAGGAAGAAGCTGGAAACTCCTTACCCTCGGCAGACTCCCAGAGAAGTCAGACAGGTTTGTCTACAGCTGTCAGAGTCTTCTGAAAATCAACAGACTCTAGCAGAGAAAGTACACAGTCTCACCCCCAAGTTAACCAGACCCGCACAGCTAACCCCCAACAGATTCTCCCCAGACTGAAGAAATCAGGCCCAAATTTCGGTAGGACACCGGTTTACCCCACCTCCCTGTGAGGTCAAAGGAAGGAAGTTTTCCTCCACTTTCTGACTAATGTTTACGGACTTAAATCCTACAGAAAGCTTTCCATATGGACCAACCCGCTGGTACTTCCAGGGTGCTTTCCCATGTTTGTTATCTTCTTTGATGATCAACCCCCTTCCACGGCTGGGCCCAAACTTACAACCCAGGAGACTCAAGCTGAGAGCTGCTGTGACCTGCCCAGCCACCCGGCCAGAGAGGCGAAGAGCCAGGTTGCTGGCTCCTGGGCTCTCAGCTCCCCAGACCATCACACCCCCTGGCTTCTCACGCTCGGTGGCTCCTCTGCCCCATCACGTCAACAACCACCTTCACCTCCCCTACTCAGACATCTCCTGAATCTTCTACTCCAAGAACAAGTCCCTGCACTGTCCTCTGTCTCAGGCCTCCGTGTTGCTCCGTACTTCCTAAACCTTCTCCCACTGTCCATTTTTCAAGGTCTTCCAAGTCCGTTTAGAATACTCCAGGTCATAATGGCCATACCTCCAGCATCCTCCTCAGCCCTCACTCACCTACTCCATATCCCATCTGCCTCTATCTATATGGCCACCCTAATTCAAGGCTGAGCTTCAGATGGTGCAACTCTTCTGCTCAGCCCTCAAGCCGCCAAGCCGCCTCCCACCCCAACACCCCACCTCCCACCCCCGCCACCCCTTATAGAACTAGGACAAATCAGCAGGTGAGTGAATGAATGTAATGATTCATGGAGCAGCACAAAGCGAATGGAATTTATGGAGCACCAGCATGGACAGGAGTAAGGGCTCCACACATCCACGGGACACATTTTCACAAGCACAACATGCCAAGGTCAACAATTTCTAATTAAGGAGGAAAGGTCAGGCATGGAAGGAGAAGCAAGAGCGGGATCTGCCAGGGGTACACCGACATCCCTAACTTGGGGTCAATGCACAATAATTGCTCTCCTGAATTCCACTTTATAGAAGTTGTGGCTTTTTGTTTTATTTTTAAAGTTCAGCAGCTATCTACAGAGGGCAAGGCTATGTGGCGGGCTGTGTAAGCATTACCTGTTCAGAGTCGTAGGTCCCTAAGTGTGGAAAGGGGCCTTATAGGTAGGTCTTGGGTAACAACCTTTTTCTCTTAAAGAATCTATAGACTGGCTAATTTTACTTCACTTCAGAGGCCATGACCAGCATTCTCCAAGAACAGACATTGCAGGGGCACCTGGGTGGCTCAGTCGGCTAGGTATCTGCCTTCAGCTCGGGTCATGATCCCAGGCTGGGATCGAGCCCCACATTGGGCTCTCTGCTCAGTGGGGAGTCTGCTTCTCCCTCTCCCTGCTGCTCCCCCTGCTTGTGGTGTGGGTGTGTCAAATAAAATCTTTAAAAATAGATATTTTAATCTCCCCCAAAGTAAACACTACCTCAGGAAAGAATGGTCCTTTAACAACACATTCCTGTGGCCAGGCCACAGAGCAGGCACACTCCCCATGAAAGGTCCAGCAGTGGGAGCTTATGGGGGCAACTCAGCGGACCATCCTAGGCCACTGAAAGTTGGGTCTCTAGACTGGGATGGAATCGCTTCTGGAGAGGTTCACCCACCTATCATACCTGTGACCTCAGGGAGAGGAAACAACAGAACTGAAGCACAAGCACAAAGTAAATCCTCAGTGACATCAACTCCGTCTCTCCTCACTCAGTTCTGTAACACCGAACTCACAACTGTGTGGAGACAGTGTTCACGTCCACTGCCCACCCTCTGAATACGACTAAACCATATCTGAACACTTCTCTAGGAAAAGCCTCTGAAACATTTCCCCCATTTCTCTCATGTTCTGGTTTTCTGCCTCCCTCACCATCCTGGCCATTCTCCCTCAAACTATCCCTTAGTCTGTGTCCTTCGAGCACAGAACCCCTCCTTGTTGAGCACAAAGCACAGAAAGTCATGGTTGTCCCTCGTGGAGCTCACAGTCCAGCTCCCATTAAGCTGAGAGGAAACCCCTTGCCCCAAAACACAGCATGGATTTCTGGGAGGAGACCACAGACAGTGAAGGGATTTGGAAGGAAGGGATGATAGTAAGGGCTGGGGCTCCAGAAACATGAGAGGCGCTCTCTTGTCATAGTCCATCTTCCCCTCGAGAGGGGAAGTTGTAGAACAAACCTGAGCCCAATGTCGGTTTCCCACAGCCCAAGATAGGGACCTGGGTGACTCCACAAAGCATCCTTACAGACAACCAAGTTCTAGACAATCTTCAGTATGGGACAATAGGAGGCTAGGGCCAAGTGTCCTAGGGGTCCTGAGCAATCATACAGCTCAAGGTGCAGAAGTCCATACCCCACTGCCAAGCCAAAGGCAGAGGTAGAGAGTTTCTAGAGGAAAAACAGGATGAAGTGGATTTTGAGGCGACTGGGTTTTTAAAAATTCAATTATGCCTCAAATCAGGAAGCTGGGAGGCTGAGAAACCTAACCATGGGTAGGGCCACCAGCTATTGTCTAAACCAGTCTAGGGTTTGGTTTGCTTTTTGGTTTATGAAAATTACTACATGCTAGGTCACCTGAATGCAGCGCCGGTGGCCAACAAACCACTCTTTTAATGGTCGTGTTTCCTAGTACACAGAAGTCGCCCTTCCTGCAAAGGAGGTTTCACTACATTCTCAAATTCCTCTATGCTTTGATCTTGCAGGAAAAGGGCTATTTCTAAAACTGTTCTGTTTGGCCCAAATTCTTTCTCTGAATCAGGTTCTAAAATTTATTTCTGCATGTTAGCATTCTTCAAGAGTAACAACACGAGAAAAATAACCTTCAGAACATTCCCCTCACCTCCCTACCCCCCAAGTAAGCTCCTATCAAATGCTAGCATACAGCTAAAATGTCATTACCACTCAAAATAGGAATCCCTGCACCCAGTTTTTGACACCACAAGGATAGAAGAATGTCTCATGTGTTGTTAAACAATGTAGAAAGATCGTGCTGCTCTACTAGGGACATCAGGCCTTCCATAAAAGACATTTGCCTTTTAAAAGCATATTTTCTATAAGATTGACAACACTATTCAGACAGTTCCAACACAGCTTCGTGGAACCAAGGAAAGGAGGTAATGCCAGAATGTCAGATCATCAGGAAATCTGTGGCATGTTCTAGAAGCCAACTCAGGACCAGCCCTGAGCTCTCTACCACATCACATTAACTCCTTACACACATTCTACCACCACCACCCCCGCCGCCACCAATGGGCTGATAGTAAAGGCCAGGAGGTCAGGTTACGAAGTGTCGACAGACTCCTAGGTCCTCTACCATGCCAACCCTTCCCAGGCAATGTCATCTGCAGCCCCAAGGTCAGCACAGCACAGCCTGACTGGAAGATGTAGCTTTCAGCATCTCTCCACTGACCCTATCCCATCCATGCTGGCCCTATCATAGCAGCTTCTCTGGCTCATATTTTGTGGTCATAATGAGCAAAGTAGAGTGCCCTTGGCAGAGACCTCCTTTTACAAACTCAGAGGCAACCACGTTTTACATTTGTGGGGGTTTTGTTGGGTGATCACACAACTGTAGCAAACAAAAATGATTCATGGAACCCAGTGCAATCAGCAGATCTTCTGAAATGAATTTCAATCAAGGCTGTCCACTTTCCAAGACACAACAGGACTCAAGACCTTTTGGAAAGAGACCGCCAGTGAGTCAGTCCAACCAGGCCCGCCTGTATGTACCCCTCACCCCGCCGCAGCTCATGCACTCCTCCGCAAGAGGGGAGGGGTCATGGATAGAAATGAATCCCTCCTGGGTGCCTGGGTGGCTCAGTGGGTTAAGCCTCTGCCTTTGGCTCAGGTCATGATCCCAGGGTCCTGGGATCAAGCCCTGCATCAGGCTCTCTGCTCATCAAGGAGCCTGCTTCCTCCTCTCTCTCTGCCTCTCTGCCTACTTGTGATCTCTGTCCAATAAATAAATAAATAAATAAATAAATAAATAAGAGAAAAAGAAATGACTCCCTCCTGATGCCAAACTTGCAGTGGGTACAGAGACCAGCTCCACTCCTTTCAGGGTAGTCTTTCTCCTCCAGAGACCGGTAAAGGAGGGCCCGTTCCCCACTGCCACAACACAGGCCCAGCAACATTTTGTTGGCAAGGCCACTTTGCTTTTTCTGCCTGTCAACTTAAGGGACAAGGCAGGAACCCCCAGCAGCAGCTCTAGGCAGAAACAGGAACACTCTCCCGGGACACGTCAGCTTAGCTTCTCCTCCTTTCCTATTTCATTAACTTCAGCCATCACCAGCAGCACAGGTGCCTCGTGCCATAGGAAACACCTTGCGTTGCATTTGATGGAGATGGGAACACCTTCCAAATGAAGAGAGGTCTCAGGTCCAGTCAGCAGCTCCCAAAGGCTAGCTGGGGAAACACGGCTCCATTCAGCAGGGACCAGGCGCCCCCGAGACCATGCTATCCCAACAAGCTGCAGCAGGATAAACGAGTGACTCGCTGAGCTGGCCCTCCCGGACCCGGCTGGACTCCCGAGGAGGGCTTTCCCCCTGTAAGAGAGGTGGGTGGCACAGTCGTGACACTCTGATCTGCTCCGAGATCCCAAAAGATGGACTAGAGGGCCTCGAACATCCCTTCACAAAATTCACATCAGCCGCATAGGCAGGAGCAGAATCCTATTTTTACCACAAGTGGCATCACAGAATAGTTCAAGCTTGTGGAGATGCGACATTCCAGGCAACGGAAAATTCAAGGAAACGAAGGGTCTCTCTTCTGCCTGAAACCGCAAGCTAGTTGCCTGTGATGGGTTGAGGCAAGGCAGCCCGAGATTCGGACTCCAAGACCACAGAAGCCGGCCCATACCCAGCTTGTAGTTCAGGGTATCTGGTAACTTGCCACTAACCCAGGGCCCCCATCATGTCACACTTGCATTCCCATGATTTTTACATAGTTCCTTAGGCCTGAAACAGGGAGAAAAAAGACCTCAAACATGTCCTTTGAGTCCACACATTATGGGTGGTACGCTCTTCACCTAGAGCTTAACAGGCCAGCCTGACCCAGGGCACCACTGTCATGGCCAACACACCGCCCCTGCCATCAGTGAGGGTCTGAGGAAAGCAGGTGGCATAAGGCTACTGTGAGGGGAACCCCCTCTGGCAGTCATTGAAGGAAAGGTCTCCCTGATCAGGTACTCACATACATCATATACTGGGTCTGTGACCCTAGGCCTCCTACAGGATTAAATCTACTGAATTCAAGGTATTCAGATTTTTTTTAAAGGACTTTCTACCCAGAAATCCATTCCTTCCTGTTGAAGCCATGGCAGAGTTAGGAAGTGTTGAGACTGGAAGTCGACTTGGCATTGACGGATCATGAACTGCATACGGCTTTGTGGGGGTCCTCCCCCCTCCCTTCTAGCAGAAAGGTCCGGCTCCCTCATCTGTTTCCAGGGCACTGGGCATGATCCCTACCTTGCAGGGGTTGGCTGCAGGGTTGAAGACCCAGGGAGCTACCTGGTGACCAACTCAGGGAGAGACCAGCATCTACCAGACCACCACTAATAAGCGTTTATAGTTATGTGGCTGGGAGCCAGGGCCAGGTTCTCCATCACAGGTGTCCACTCAGTAACAATACCGCTCGATGGAAGGTGTCGGACAGTTCTCTCACGATACAAGGCTGAGGGAGGGCCTTCTTCCCTTCCAAGGTCTGGATGCTTCATTCACCATCAAGCATTTGCTCTCTCCCAAAATGGAGAAACTCCCACTTGTCCCTGTCCTCTTCCCAGTTACTGGAAGAGTTGTTACGCTATGCCAGTGACCAGGTAGAACGCCACTCCTGTTGTCCTGAGAATGCACACTGGCCTCAGGACTTACTGCCACACACAGGGCGTTACTGAGTTCACCTAACTGACAGGTAATATTGGTGAGACAAGCCCAAATTATTTCTCAAATGGCCACGCTTACTTTATGGTTAAGCCGCAGAAAGTACAGGCATGAACAGATTAAGTCTTTTGCTTAAACATCAGGTCAAAAAAACAACAAACCTGGTGCATGTCAGTTACAGGCTGTACAAAGCTTCAAGCATTTTACTCCCATTTGTTGGGACTTTAAGAGCTACAAGCTCATTGCAAAACAAAACCACCACCAAAAAAAACTTCTCTACACAAATCTAAGGTTTCCTAACTCCTACTTCCTGTCCCCATCTACCAAGAGAAAAATCACCGCCAGTTCAGAGTTTTAAGAGTTCTCGTCAGGAGATTAGGCTGAGGGAAGGGTGTCCCATGAAGACACCACTGATAGGGACTCGATGCAGGACTTCAATTTGGGTCTGGGGTTGGGGGGTGGTCTTAGCAGCCTGACTACCCTGTGTTCTACCTGCAAATGGACCTGGAGAGCTTGTTTGGAGGCTTTAGCAGGGAAGGGCAGCTCCTCAAATGTGCTTGACCAAAGAACATCCTCCATCAGGGAAGGTGGTCCTCCCCCACCGAGTGCACAGCTCTGGGAGGGACACACCCAGGACTGTGAAGAGGGGGACACTGTCACCCCCCGATCAATGGGTTGACATGTCATGACCAGATCACCCTCATGTCCTCAAAGCATGACGGGGGGCAGGGGGATGTTCAACACTGCAGCTTTCTCCCCAGTGTGACTTACTGCATTTCCATTTTCAGGAAAGCCAAGTGCAAGTATATATTTTATGAAGAGCAGTCTTAGAGATCCATTTTTATTTCATTTGGAAAGAGTTGTCACTCTTGAACACATATACTAAATCCATGGTTTCAATCCTGTAAGTGGCTAAAAGGTCAGAAAGTTTTAAAGAATCCCCTGGAAAGGATATTGAAGACTTATACAAGTTAACTGAATCCCCCAAGAATATATATTTTTTTAAGGTTTTATTTGAGAGAAAGAGAGAACATGAGAGGGGAGAAGGTCAGAGGGAGAAGCAGACTCCCCGCAGAGCTGGAAGCCCGATGCGAAACTCGATCCTGGGACTCTAAGATCATGACCTGAGCCAAAGGCAGTTGCTTAACCAACTGAGCCACCAGGCACATACCCCACCCCCGTGCCCTCCCCCCATCATCCCGGCGCCAAGAGTATCTTATCAGTACCATCCAGGCAAGCACACCCTAGTTGGAGCCGTTTGGACAAACATCAGAGTCTCTCCCGTAATTCCTAAGGAAAATCCTCGCTGTGCGCCACACGAGGTTCCCTGTTTTTGCCTCCAATTCGGAAGTTCAAAGACCTCACTGAGCACCTCCTGTCTGAGGCAACGTCCATGGATGTCTTCACTGATGTCACATGTCTCCAGGCACTGAAGATGGTTGTTTGTAAACGCAGGAGGTGATGACTGACCCCCAAAAGGACAGGACCAGTTACACAGGGGGTAGGCTTAACCTTCTGACTCCGGTTTCCTTCATCCTCCCACAGCTCCACACCATTCAACCTCCCGCTGCAGCCTGGAGATTTACCACTGGTCCAGCCTCGATGTGGTGACCAGATCTCCAGCAGAAGAGAACAAAGTCACAGGAAGGAATGGCGGTGGCGATCAGAACTGGATTACCCCATGAACAGTCACGATTTCCCTCCTTGCTGTCCTCTGGCCCACATCCCATTGGCTCAAAGATCTGGTTTAAGGCCCGTCACCCTCCGTGAAGCCCCTTCATTCCCTCCCTTCCCAGCTGAGACCGGCAATGATCTGTAGTTGAGAAATGATGTCTGATGCCTAGGGCTCCTTTTGCCAATTTTTTAAAGCTATATGTGTAACCTGAATGTTCAAATCTCCAAAATAAATAAGCCCAAGCCCATCTGCCATCTGGCCCCACGTGCGAGGCAAACACACTTTATCATCATGCATAGAAACCTGTGTATTCAGCATAAAGGCCACTGCTGCCCTGGGGGCCTACAGTCTAGTTACCCAACTACTCCGAAATAACAGGCCATTTGAGAAAGTTGTAAAATTTTACATAGGGCAAGGTTCTGGGCTATTTATATTGTACTTATAAGAAGTACCACATGGGGCCTTGGCTGGCTTTTTGTTAATTCTAAATTATTCAGCACCACAGTGATAGATTGCTAATTAAAATGCTAACCCCTAAGGCAAGGGCCCAACAGGGAACGATTCTCTGGGCTTCACTAACCCCCCCTCACTGCATCCGAGGCAGACCTCTCTCCCTTTGCCTCCCTCCCCTCAAACAGCCAAAGCACACCAAAGGGCCTTCATCCTTACAAGTCAAACATGTTAAACAGCTAAGAAAGTAAAGTGGAAAATCTAGTGACAAGGTGATTTATTGAGCTCCTTTCAGAGGCCTGCAGTTTCAGTTCTGACAACTGGCATTTTAGAAAATGGGCTGTCTCTTCCTTGAATATGCCTGAATTTCCTTTGTCTCTTGTGCTGGAAGGCCCATGTCCCCGATTCTCCTTCCCACCACAGTACCCGAGACAACCCAGGGCGTCCCCGTCACTGCTCCCCAAGCCTCACCGGTGCCATCTGGAACACCAAGTAAAAACCAAGGAAATAGGAATAGAGTATGGATGTTCACTAAGACTGTGCTCATATTATGAGACTGTGGACTCAGAAACAAACTGAGGGGTTTTGGGGGGGTGTTTAGGGGGTTAGGGGAGCCTGGTGGTGGGTATTATGGAGGGCACGTATTGCATGGAGCACTGGGTGTGGCGCAGAAACAATGAGCCTTGGAACACTGAAAAAATAAATTAAAAAAAAGAATGTGCTCATATCGGTTTAACACATGCAGCATACTAATAAGTTAACAGGAGAAAGTGGGAACAGGGATGTGGAAACAGGGATGTGGAAACTGTACAACCAGGTTTTCTGTCACTCCGTTTTTCTGTAAACTTCTAAAGTTAGAAGTTTTTTAAGAAAATAATGACAAAATGCTGAGGGGTATGGAAACATGAGATCACTCATACACTGGACAGTTCCTTAAAAACTAAACATGAACAGTAAGACCAAGCTTCTGCACTTCTGGGCATTTATCTCTGAGAAATGAAACCATATTCCTACAAAAGCCTATACACCAAAGTTTACAGCACCTTTTCCATGACAGCCACAAGCCGGAAGCAACAGACAAGTGGTCAAACTGTGGTACAGCTGCCCCACGGAATCCTGCACAGCAATAAGGCATGTGTTACCATGCAACAGCCGAAGCTGATTTCCAAATTATGTGCACGAGAAAAGTCAATTCCAGAAGGTTACGTACTGTATGACTCCGTATGTGTAACAACTCTGATGAAATTCTATAAATGGAGAGCCAATTAGTGGTTGTCAGAGGTTAAAGAGGGGGTGGGGATGGGTGTAGCATAGGAGAGGTAAGAGATCCTGGAGACAGAAATGTCTGGGTCTTAACCACGTCAGTGACAAAATCCTGGTTGTGACATTCTGCTGTAGCTTGGTAAGGTCTTACAACTGGGAGAAACAGTAAAAGGCCTCTGCGATTGTTTCCATATTGTTTCCGCACTGTTTGTCACAACTGCACGTGAATCTACAATTCTCTCAAAGAGATGGTATTTTAAAGCCAGCAGGTGGCCTGGAGGAATGGGTGGGGAGACCCAAACACAAGTGGGATGCGAGTCCACCAGTGAAGGTGGGAGACCCAAAACACGGCATTGAGACCACGGAAGCCAAGCCCTCAGAGCATAAACATGGAGGAGGGAGGCTGGCCTGAATTAGAAGGTATTGACGTGAACTTGTATTTCTTTAGGCATTAAAAAAAAAAAATACAAGCATATATTTATGTGTACAAGTACAGGTCTATACACAATCATTTCCTAGCTCTGTCCACTCAAAGAGCTTGAGGGCAACAACACTCCAGGGGCAACCAGTATAATGCCCAGAAACTGGTTTTCAAGTACCTCTCCACTAGAAAGAATCGGGGCTCCTTAGGAGAAACGGATTCTGGGCTGGGGCAGAGAAATACAAGACGCGTCTGGAACGCTGTGTCAGGGTCGAAAATGAGCTCATGTCAAGAGGGCATAGAAGTCCACTTAAAGGGTGCCCACCAACCTGATCTGGGACAGTTCGATCAAAATAAGTGACCGTCACATATTATAACTCATTGAGCAGAACTCCTGAGCTCACATGGGTAAGTGAATGGCTATATATGGGGAAGAGAAGGCACTTCCTTATGATAGAAGTAAACAGAGCAAGCGACGGTCACAAGTCACCCTGCGGCTATCGCTGTATTAAAACCAAATCTAGGTACGAAAACATCAGAGGATGCTTCAATTAGATAAGAAGTCAGGTGAGAAGTAGAAATTTAGATCCTCAAAGTATCTCCCTACAAAATATTGCAAAGAAGAGATAAAAAAGCAACTTCGCGGAGGAGAAATCTGGCAGACACGCCTGAAATGAGCCATGTCGCCCCCACCCCCAACAGCCGATGAGGCATCACTAGCCTTCCCACAGATGGCAACAGCATCACAGCATCCGGCCAAAAACTCACCACCCAAATGGAGAGCCTTTCTAACAGTGCCGGGGCTAAAACCTTCAGAAGTGGCCGCGACAGCGAACTCCAGAAAAGACCGAGGCATTGCTGCAAACCTAAGGAAACTAGAGCCAGGCCAGGCAGGCGGCAGGTGGCACCGTGAACCAGAGCCTTTCCGACCACGGACAGCTCACGAACAGCTAAGCGCAATTCAAGGAAATGCAAATCCCTTCAATGATTCTTGCAACTCTCTTAAGCTGGAAACAGTTTCAAGATGTTTTAAATAGACCATTTTTGCTGTTCACACTTCCACCACCTTTCTGCCTGGAATGCAGGCGCCAACATGGGGATGAGGTCGCAAGGTAAAGCTGACAGGACAGCCAAATAGGGGCTGCAGCCCGGTCCCATCCTCCCGGACGGCCCCCCTCAATCATCCTCTTTCCGTGGAGGGAAAGCAGCCCCTTGATGGTGTCCGGGCCCTACAGTGGGGCTTCCGGTCACGCACGACCAAAGCGATCATAACATTACGATGTAGGCAGAATCCCGCATTCTGGGTTGTCATTACCAACAGAGAAACCCACCAGAACCGGAGCACAGGCTTGCTCCAGGGCCAAGGTGGCAAAGGAGTGGTAGGTTTTGTGATGTGGTGGCTGTTAAAAAAGAAAAAAAAAAAAAAAGGAAAGAAAAGCATCTGGCCAGAAACATGAGCAGGTCCCTCTCCACTGAGACTCTGGGGGCTCCCCGTGGCAGGGGACGAGGAGGAACAGGAGACAGGCCGCTGGTGGACCGCTCCTTGAAGGGACAGAAGTGTTCGGCGGCATCTTCCCAGAGCAGCAGGACCTGCTCAGGACACGAGAGCAGTTAGACCCTCTCTCGGGTGTGTTCCCACCGCAGCACCACTTAGAACACGGTCTCCAGGAGAAAGATTCTCAATGCCAGCAGATACGGATTCAAGGTCTGTGTGTCCTCCTGGTTCCTGTTGAAAGACTAACCCCCAGAGCGACAGCATTAGCAATCAGGGCCTTCGGGAAGTGAGTAGGTCAGGAGGGTGAAGCCCTCAGGAATGGGATCATGTCCTCATAAAAAGGACCCTGGTGGGGCACATAGGTGGCTCTATCAGTTGAGAGGCTGACTATGGATTTTGGCTCAGGTCGTGATCCAGGGAATCCTGGGATCAAGCCCTGTGCTCAGCGGGGAGTCTGCTTGAGATTCTCTCCCCACTTCCCTCTGCCCCTCCTCCCCTGCATGATCCAAGATAAATCTTTAAATAAATAAATAAATAAGAGAAAGGGACACCTGGGTGGCCCAGTCAGTTAAGCCAGTTCCTTCGGCTCAGGTCATGATCCCAGGGTCATGGGATCAAGTCCAGCGTCGAGCTCCTTGCTCAGTGGGGAGCCTGCTTCTCTCTGCCTCTGCCTGCTTGTGCACTCACACTTTCTGACAGATAAAAATCTTTAAAAATAAAAATAAAGAGAGAGAGAGAGATACCCTGGAGAGTTCTCTGGCCCTCTCTGCTGTTTGAGGAAGCAAAGAGAAGACCCGCAACTACAACCTCAGCAGAACCGAACCACGGTGACGCCCTGACCCTGGACTTCCAGCCTCCGGAACCGTGAGAAAGGAGTGTGCTGGGCATAAGCCCCCTCGTCTGTGGCACCCTGTGACAGCAGCCCACTCTGAAAGTGGGACTTTCAGAGTACAACCAGTCGGTAACCTGGGGGCTGCCAGAAACCATGCTTTCGTTCCTAGGTCTACACTTTCGTTCCTAGGTCTACACTTTCTTAGGCAACTTTTCTCATCACGATGCATTTGTATTGGAACCCTTCGGGTTCCTCCCCACTCTTCCAAGCTTCTTTCTTATCATTACGTTCATCCTCACTCTGAACGGTACTGTGAGGTAAATCCAGTTGTTTCTATTTAACATGAGAGAAAACCTCTGAAGACATTCAGCCACTCACCCAAGTCCTCACAGCAAGGAAACGGTATCAGGGGACCAGAATTCTGAGCTCCCAGTCCTGCAGGCTTGTGCCTCAGCCACCTAGAATATTCTTCCTAGCATTGTCAATGTTTAACCTTTCCGTCCCTGCTTTAAGATTAGTGTATTCTACAACCATGGCTGGAACACAAGATCAGAAAACAGTGAACAGGAGGAAAGACGTGTTTTACCTGACCTAGAAGAATGGGCAGGAAATTCAGCATTCCATCTTTCTCTACTTGCTTCCATTTGTTTTTGTCTCTAAAATGTAAAATGTGGTTGCCTGTAACATCCCCTCAGTATTTTCCAGGCCCTTCAAAAGTTCTGAGATGGGGCGCCTGGGTGGCTTAGTGGGTTGAGCCTCTGCCTTCAGCTCAGGTCATGATCTCAGGGTCCTGGGATCGAGCCCCACATCAGACTCTCTGCTCAGCGGGGATCCTGCTTCCCCCCACCTCTGCCTGCCTCTCTGCCTACTTGTGATCTGTCAAATAAATAAAATCTTAAAAAAAAAAAGTTCTTAGATAACCAGACTCTCAACTGTTCAGACCAGCAAGTACCAAATATCTATGATGTCATACTCGCTGGGCTCTTGGCAAGGTCTCTGCCCTCGTTGTGGAGCTCAAGAGATAAGGCGAGCATGTAGAGCATTAAGCCATCACCTGCAACATTAGTAACAGTACAGACCATGACTGACACAAAGGCATAAGGGGAGAGGAACAAATGCTGAGACCAAGTAATGTGTGGACAGGACCTACAATAACTGCTTCAGAGTATGAAAACGGATTTCCCTAGGCTGAGGTAGTCAGGGAGGGTTTATGGAAAAAGCTAACACTTAGCCTTGGGAATGAATTTAAGAGAAAGAAAATATTCTAGGTAGAAGCAGCATGGGCACAGAAAAGCTCAAGGCACACCAGTAGAGGAGTGGACATTCTACCAGTGGGGGAAGAGTCGGTCACACGAGATTGTCATCAACTGATAATCGAACGGAGCCATCCTGACACTTCGGCCAGAAGAGAGCTTCAAGCTGGTATCCACAAAAGGAGTCCTTCTCTCTCACGTGACAATAAGCTGAGAAGACTCCTGAGTTCTAGAGTTTCAGCCTGAGACACATGGTGCACAGGAGGGTGTCCTGTCAAGAACTTAGGAAGGAGCAGATGGTCCTGAATGGGGAACGCACCACCACACACGGTCACCTTCTAGTGACTGCGGAGCCACGCGCAGTCGCATCTAGTTCACCCTGAAAACAAACCTGGGGGAAGGCACACAGCCAGCAGGGCCCCCTGCTCTGATAACCAATTCCAAAACCAGCTTTGGAAATGCAGCAACAGGTCTTCCTCCCTGTGCTTATTTACCAAAAAAATACTTTTGTGTCCTCGAAGGAATCTAGCCAGAGTGGCTAGTCTATATGTTTAAAGAAAAAAAAATTAGTGGAGACCTTCGTTCTAATGACCACTGGGGACGATGTTCACCAAAGTGTAACTGTGCAAGGGCATTCCCCAACACGTGAGCATGAATGAGACCATCCAGACCATTTTGTCTGATAGGATGACCCAGGAGAGAAAGCACACCGACCCCCAGGCCTAGGGAATCAGAATTCCCAATAGGTTCCTGGTTCAGGGAGTCCTATGGTGGTGAACTCTGGCCAGGCTCAACCAAGATTCTCCTACTCAGACAGGGTGTAACTCCCTCATTCTAACGTTAAACATCTAAAATGCGGAGGGGAGCCTCTCCATACCCACTCTATCCGCAAGCCCTGTTGAGTCATCTTCCACATACACCCATCTTTGCTTCTTGCTGGGCTCCCTCCTCTGAGCCAACCAGCTCAGCCTCCGGCTGGCTAATGGCAAGTCTCCTGAGTAGCTTTCCTGCTCCTTCCCTTGTCCCCTTCCAGTTTCTTCTCATGGCAGCCACATCAGTCCCGGAAGGTGCTCATTGGACTCTGTCACTCCTCTGCTTGAAACCATCCAGCTGCTGCTCTTTGCTTTTGGAAGAACACCCAAACCTGCGACAGGCCACTAGGACCCCATGTGAGCCGGCCCGTGCTGACCCCGACCCGTTAGTACCCGTTTTCCTCACTTGCTGGCTGCTTCCTTGCTTATGCCGGGAACCTGCTTCTCCCTCTCCCACTCCCCCCTGCTTATGTTCCTCCTCTTGCTAGCTCTCTCCATCAAGTAAATAAATAAAACCTTAAAATCAATCGATCCTGGATCTTGCTCTTACTAAATCAGGAATGGGGAGAAGGAGGGAGAAGTGTGGAGAGCATTTTGTCTAAACAACTTCTGCAGTGAGGCGGCGCCTTCTGGCAACGGGCGCACCTTCACACTGACCTACCTCACGCTACACAGTGAGACCACAAAGACCGGAGAGAAGCAGCTTTGTTTTTCGATACACACATTGTGACTCACATTAAGTGCCACTTTTACAGAATCAGAAGGACCGAGGGACCTGGTCCTACTCCTTCCAGGAAATGAAGAAATGGAGGCCCAGAGAGATCCAAGGGCTCGGCCAAGGTAGTTAGCATCTCTCAACTGTCATCAACTTAGATTTATATATTATAATCCAAGTCTCCAAGCAGAGAACTCCCGTGCTCTTTCCATCAGCTCACACTCATTCTAGGCCACTTCTAGGTACAGCAAGTTCCTGGACATCTGCGAGTCAGCCCGCATAGACCGACACACAGGAAGCTGGGAAAGTAAATGCAGTAACAGAACTAGAGACATGTCACTTCACTCTTTTAGCTACAGGAAAGCTATTGAGTATCCAGGAAAACATACCCATGGCAGCAAAACCACAGGAGATGGGACTCCCCCACCTCCACCATCCCAGAATCCCTAGGAAGGGGTCACCAGGATGCCGTGTGCTGGAGCCCCACCTGCAGCCTGGAGTCGCCCACTTCCCAGAGTGAGTCTGAGCACATCACGTTACAATTCCGAGTTTCAGCTTCTTTATCTTCCCTACCTCAGAGGGCACTAGTGAACCAAAATGAAAAAGACAACTAGGAGAGTGCACAACTTGGAAAACACACAGTATGTAGGAGAGATCGCTGTTAATAAAGAACTGATATTTTCTGAAGGGGAAAAGCTGAAGCCAACCCCCTGTGGATTCCTTCAAGGTCACCTCTCCCCTCCCACGTGGCTGGAATTAGGGGATTGTGGCAGGAGTGATATACCCTTAGAGACTGAGGCTGTGTGTGAAGTAGAAAAGGTCTTGTTTTTCTTCCATTTGGTTAAACAAATGCCTCACAGAGTGCTAAGGAATCCCCTGACGGGTGGGTCACAACTTCAGAAAACATCAGACCTCAGACATCAGGCCCTGCTCCTAGAACACAGCCCATGGCAGGGCTCCCATCAAGTGACAGAGCGGGGACGGGGCGGGGGTTAACAGAGCGCAGCCAGCCACACCAGGACATCAGGCCCTCTTGGATCTATCGCAGTTAGATGCTTGATCTAGAGCTTCCTCCACTCTCTCTCTCTGCCTGCCTGACTACGTGTAATCTCTATCAAATAAATAAAATCTTTTTTTTTTTTTAAGAATTTTATTTATTTATTTAACAGAGAGAGATCACAAGTAGGCAGAGAGGCAGGCAGAAAGAGAGGAAGGGAAGCAGGCCCCTGCTGAGCAGAGAGCCCGATGTGGGACTCGATCCCAGGACCCTGAGATCATGACCTGAGCCGAAGGCAGTGGCTCAACCCACTGAGCCACCCAGGCGCCCAAATAAATAAAATCTTAAAAAATAAAAAAAAAAAAGAACATAGTTGAACAAAATCATATTTGGGGGGGTGTCAATCCTAAAATCAATAATACAGTAAAAGTCATGGAGCACCAAAAATTACCTCTGAAAATCCCTTATGCTGCTCCCACGACAGATGCTCTCACTCCCACAGGCTCCAAACTGCCTAAGCAAATAGATTTCCCCTCCCACCGCACCCTCGCCATGGGGCACAGTCTCACTAAGCACGGCAGCTAACACCCTAAGCTGTTTTGGTGGGGTTCCGTGGTTGTCTCCTAGAGACTGCTTGCTCTCACCAGCACAGCCAGCTGCATTCCCCACCTTCAGTGCATCCGTCCAGGAGCCAGGCCAGCTGAGGAACAGCACCACTGCTCATGCTCTTCAAAGAGCATCGCTCCTCTTTGGGTCAAATTCAACCTCTACCCCCTCCAGCCGCACCTCAGTCTGGGTCAACACTTCACAAGAACCAAAGAGCTGCCACTGGGCAGAATTCACCTGAGAACTTTGCAAAACTTCCATTTTGAAGTCAGTTTTGCAAAGCATGCTCTGGATACAATAGAGGTCACAAGGAGGTTCATGTGATAGCAATCTCACTATAATACATAAAATCACCTGTAAGACAACTGTATGATTATTGTCATTTATCATCCCAAGTGAAAGTTAATGGCACAGGTTTCTTGCCTGTGTGTTTTCCTGGTTATATCTGAAGTCACCAGAAGTCACGTTAGCACAGCACTAGACAAAACATCTGTAACACCTATTGAGAATAAAAAGTGATACTTTAAGGCAAATTCTGAACACTGGGTTTCACAGAAAAACTTCCTAGGACCCCCTGTTTAAAACAAAGTTGAAATGGTAAAACTAAAACAATTATGTAAGTTAAGATAATCCTAATTGTACAGAAACAAAGCTATCTTCCAAAAAAAAAAAAGTTAGTACTAATTCAGGTTTATCCTCTAGAATAAGCTTCAACATCTGCCTTCGGCTCCAGTCATGATCCCTGTGTCCTGGGATCAAGTCCCGCATCGGGCTCCCCACTCAGCGGGAAGCCTGCTCTTCTCCCTCTCCTACTTCCCCCTTACCCGTGCTTGCGTTCCCTCTCTCTGTGTCTCTGCCAAATAAATAAAATCTTAAAAAATAAAAGAATAAGCTTCAACAAAGGACTACATGGTAAGATTAGAGGCCCAGCTCAGTGCACTGGAGGTCGCCTTGCAAAGACTCAGGCAGATGATTTTCCATGCTTTGCGGCATTACTGTATTCGCTAGAGGACTTTATTTTTTCTGGTGTACTTTTTAAAAGGGTATAGTAAATCAAATCCCATAGCCACTTACAGTCATTGTTTAGAGTTTTATATGCTCCCATCTTTGACAGGAATCTTTCATAACCTTACCTGACGTCAGTCTTAAAGGGCAATGCAAACAAAACTTCAGCCCCATCCCGCCCTACCCACCAAAGTTGTGAACCCTACATCCCACTCCCAGTCTTGGAACTTGGGGCTGGAGAGAAAAGCAGTTTTCTGGACGAAAAAAAGGCAGGGCTCCCTTTCTAGTGAGCTCCTGTGAACAGCTCAGAGGAAGAAACCACTCTGGAGGCCGGAAGCTCCCAGGCGACAGGATTCTGATCATCCCCATGCGTGAACGTGTCGTTCTAGACGGGGCACCAACCCTCCTCAACCCTCGCAGGCAGGAGAGAAGGGCACACTGAGGGACCAACAAGGAGCGAGAGGTGAGACTTCCTCTCAAACCCCCATCTTCAAGGCAGTCACGAAAGCCAAGGAACCTCAACTTCCCATTGAGCAGGAACCACACTCCACCACAGCTGTGGTCTCGGTAAAATGCCTCCTTGATATACTATTCTCAGACACCCCACTGAGTTCAACTGTTAACTCCTTATTAAGGAGGACTAGCTCTTAGGCACCTGTTATGCTCTTCCCTGTGCCGGATTAAGAGTCTTAAATATTTGCATCTGCTACACAGCTGTCCAGCCCACTGAGACGAAGACTGGAAGACATCGCAGGTGTGGGCCAGGGCAGCACGGTGAGCTGATGACGAACATCTCTACAGAACGTTTCAGACACACCATGCAGTTCACAGCCCAACCAGGTACAAAGGAGAATCAAGACCACTGTCCACCTGCATAACACTGGTCAGGCAGGACTGGAAACCACCAGCTTCCCCAGTTCAGCGTCGCGAGCTAGCTCAAATACTAGCCATGGTTTACCACCGTGAATTAGTACTATGTGAAAAATTACCACCTCTGAAGATGTCTACTTGCACAGTAATTTAACAGGAAAGATACTTGCAATGCATAAGCCTCGCTCAGCAAATGTGTGCTACCACAGAGCCCCGGCAAAGCCCACGCAGCTAAGGCAGAGTTCAAAGTCCAGCACCAAGGGGACTGAATGAGTGAGATTAAGTGGAAGACACTTCCAGCCGGACTAGCTGGTGGGCTAGCGCTCAGCTACAGCACCGTGGACATGAGTTACGCTCCAGGGCTGCCGGGGTGCTCACCACCCTGGATGTGGCAGTCTCCGGCCAGCATTTCGGCAGTTTCTGATTTGAGACGGCTCACACTGCAGCCCGAGCTCGGTTCAGACGGACACCCCGAGCGTGCGCCCCACTCAGTAAGAGCGCGCTCCCCCGCTGCGGGCTGCATAACCCCAAGGGCCCGCAGAGCACAATTCTGTTCCAGGCTGCCAGTCAGATGCCAGGGCTGTGAACAGCAGGGGACCCCTGGAGCCTTTATTAAGGATGGATTAAGGTTAAGGACTGGGAGGTGAGGAAGTGGAGGGAGACGCAGGAGGAGAGCCTTAAAACACTTCAGTAGAGGAGATGGAGGAGATCCAAGAAGAAACAGTTACCATGGGACTATTTATAATAGGTGTTAAGACCCACATCCCAGCACTGTTTTTAGGGTTTCCTAACAGGTTAGATGTGGAAGCAGCATCAGAATCCAAGGCAGGGGCTGCTAATCAGAAAACCCGATTACGAACTCAAAAGAGGCAAGTACCATAGACAGCCAGAATCTAGCACGAAAGGAATCCAAGCACCAGACCGATCTCCCAAGTCCTGTTCTACAGGCTGAGATGCAGCAGCTCTATTTTCACTGGCTCTCTGGTCTCTGTTACACTCCAGGTAAGAAAACTCTGCTCTAGTAGCTGCGACACCCGCACCCTCTTCGGAGGTGTTCCCGGGGACCACCATCTTTGAAAGCTCCCTGGGCATACAAGGCCAAAGCCCCCTGGGCCAGGCACCTGCCCCAAACAGCCACTCAAGGGGCCCCTTTCTAGGAAAGCTTCCGAGCTCCTGTCGTGAGCGACAGAGCCAACAGCCAATCTGCGGCAGCCGTCACCACCAATCTCAACTGGGATTGAAGATTCAGAAAGGGGTACTTAATCCAACCCAGAGGGGAAAAGACAAAAAAAAAAAAGAGCCAAGAGTAATGGAGTCCTGTTGATGGCATCAGTGTGGCAAAAAAAGCAGGCCTGCCACCACGGACAGGATAACCTAGTCCCTAAAGCCTCAAAGGTCACGGCCATCTTTCTGGCCCCCTGAATCCTACACTGCCATGTTAAACTAGGACACGCAGACCAGCTAAATCCAACTCTAAAGACAGCATCCTTAGGACAGAGGCAACATCTTGAAGTACCCTGCAAAGAGGCAAATATGCCAAGTGCCAGCGAGGGCTGAGACGGGCATAAGTACCCCGTTAGCAGGTCAGGGTGGGGTGCTCTTCTCCGTACAATCTGGGACAAGCCCCACCATCGTAAGCTACAGAACCAGTTAGGTCTGGCCCTTTAGGGTTGAGAGGATAGGTGGTCTTCAAAACTAAGACCTCCGGGCTCCTTTTGTTCCCTCCCCACACCTGAAAAAGATGCCGCAGAGACATAGCCCTAGTGCCTGTCCAATGCCAGGATTTTGCGAGTTTAGGATCCACTTCAAGGCTGGCTGCCCCCTTCAGAGGAATGGGAGCCAGAGAATCTGCGCCGCAAGTATCCTGTAAGCCCTCCCACACCCACCCCTACATTGCCCTGAACTGCAGCTTTCCAGAAGACAAGACCTTCTCCTAGCAACTCCTATTACCGTTCACATGTTCTCACGGTGTCTCAGTAGCAAGTTTCTGAGGGTGGTTCTAGCTTCTTACCCATGTCACAGGTGACAAGCCTAGAGGTTGACCAGTCGCCAGAGGTCACACAGCTGGCAAACAGGAAACCAGGGCTCAAACCCGGGTCTAGCCAGTCCAAGCTCTATGTTCCCTCTTACTGCCCCCAATCTGACCGTGGTATTACACCTAGGAAACTTACCACCTTCACCTTTAAGTGTACGGTCGGGTAACGTTAAGTGCATTCACACTGCCATACAGCCATAACCACCGTGCAGCTCCAGAACTTCCCATCTTGTAAAACTCAACCTCTGTACCAATAAAACCACCCACCTGGACTCTCCCCTCCCTCCTGCAACCGCCGTTCTCCGTGGTCTCTGAGTTCGCTTCATCCAGGTACCGCTCACATAAGTGGACTCCTAAAGTCCATTGATCATGCCCTTGAGGTTCATCTGTGATAAAGCACGTATCAGAACCTCCTTAAGGCTGAAAACGACTTTATTGTCTGGATATACCAGTCCCTCATCCATTCATCCAGGATGGACACTGGCTTGTTCTTATCTTTTGAGCATTATGAATAATGCTAACCGCCCCCTCCTTTCTAATACCAAGTGTCCAAAATCCTGCCTGATGCTAAGCAGTGGGAAAGACGCAACAAAGAGCATTTGGGGAAATTAGGTGGAATGGGCTTTACATTTTTCAATCAACAGATAATGCTAGTACACTTGTCCTAACATTGAGGCAATTATGCCCATGTATGGGTCATATTAATATACATATATTTAAGAGGGACTATAAGTAACTATAACTACAAAATCCAATGAGACTTCAGGGTTTTTTTGTTGTTTTTAAGTAGGGCTCCACACCCAGCACAGAGTCCTATACAGGACTTGAACTCACAATCAGATCAAGGCCGTAGCCGAGACCAAGAGTCAGATGCTCAACTGACTGAGCCACCCAGGCACCCTGAGCCTTTAAATTTTTTTTTTTTTTTAAGATTTTATTTATTTGAGAGACAGAGATCACAAGTAGGCAGAGAGAGGGGGGATGGAGGCTCCCTGTTGATCAGAGAGCCCGATGTAGAGCTCAATCCCAGGACCCTGAGATCATGACCTGAGCTGAAAGCAGAGGCTTTAACCCACTGAGCCACCCAGGCACGCCCTGAGCCTTTAAAGTTTTAACCAGACAGACCAGATGCAGAATGGAATGGCTCCATTCAAAGGAGTCTTTCACTGACAGCCATGGAAGCTCTCTGCCGACCCACTGAGATCATTCCAAGGCCAACGCTAACCCTGGAGGATGACAGCAAGGAGGCAGCCACATAAAACAGACACCAGTACCTTCAAGTCACTTAGTCTGTAACAGAAATGCAGCTCAGCGAACAGCTACCTTACTCAACCAAACCAGTTCTTTGAGGAACTCCTGGATATAACCAGAAAGGCCTACCTCCCAGGCGTCAGGAGATTGCCACCATACAAGGGGAAACGAACACATCAGATCTGAAGTCAGTTTCAGGAGAGGCGTTGAGGAGCTCCAGCTTCCTGGTGCCTCAGCAGAGAGACCACACCCGGCAGCAAAAAGCACTCGTTTGCCTAGATCAACTGTGACCTGCAACCAGGTCCTATCACATCGTAAAGGCATTCTCCTCACTCTGGTGTGCAGTTTGTATGTGACACAGTCACACACATGTATACACACACAAAACGACAAAGGAACAAGCAGCTCGACAGCAAAGAAACTCGTTCCTGGCTGAGGAAACACTCATTTTCCTTATTTTATAAACAAACATTAGCCCTCATTAGCCAGTATAAGCAAATCGAAAATGATTAAATGTGATGAGACAAAGCAATTTATCTTTTTTTTAACATACTAATATCTTCAAGCCTATTCATACAAGAAATGAACCACTAGACTGGGAGAACCCAAGGTCAAAAGACACTTTTGCAGGGATGGGCTGTGACTATATCCCGGCAGGTAGAAGATACCCTGAACACTTGCTGGCTTAGTGATCAATCCAAAGGGATCAATCTTCAGATGAAGACGGAGGACCACCTGTGTAAGGGAAGACTCCAGAAACCAACTCAGTTGGATTTTTCTTTCCTGACTTAGCAAGTCTCTCCTGCAAGCCACTGGCTTTGTCTGAGCTCACACGAAGGATGGAGATCAGGATTTGTCCCCAATCCCCATAAGGACTCAGGGGCATCTGCCTGAGACGGTTAATCAAGTTGAATTGGGAATAAACAGGAGATTAGGCTTTTAATGTAAGTGACAACCTTAGGAAAGGCAAAAAAAAAAAATCTGTGATCATAATTGTTAGGATATTATAGGCTATGATATAGGACATCATGATAGGTTAGGCTACTCAAAACCAAGGCAGTTATAGGAGCTTTCCATGTCCACAAACATTACTTTGCTGTTATTCCACATTCACACCTTGTGCTGAGCCTTCAGGCACAGTAATAAGAAAGAAAAACAACGTTTAATTATCTCCTGACAGGGGCTCCACATTCATAGGTTGAGGCAAGTGCCAGAAGAAACAGATGGGCCTTCCACTGGGTACCCGAAGCCAAAAGCCAAAATGACAGGAGAAAACGTTACAGTAAAGCTGGCTCCTTAGTGGAAAAAAGGCCTTTCCTCGAAGTGCCATGACCTGGAAACAGGAGGGCAGTGTAAGAGGCGTGATCCAACAGCATTCACGGAGTTCCCACAGTATGCAAGAACTGTGACTTGGGAACGAAGGGATGGGAGAAGATCCAACCCACACCTTGAGAGGAACCATGCAGATATGCACAAACCATCAACTACACAGGCGTAAGACATCCAGGCTATGTCAGAGGTTCATAAAATCTGGCTTTGAAAACATCCCATTTTCAGCAGAAACAGTCAGATAGGTCACTGGTGAAGCACAGTAACAAAAACCTGTGAACTCACCATGCGATTTGGCAGTCTGCTGACAGCCGCACCATCCCCCAGGTCACCACCATTCTGGTTTTCCCCCCACTCAGTTTCATTATATACATACGTCCTCCAACAACATGGTCCATTTTGCTAATCAGAAACTCCTAGCTGGTGGTAGCATTCTGTCTGCATTCTCTAAAGCACTCAACACGACTAGTGGCACCTAAACTGGAGATAATAATATAAGCATGCAGCCTGTCATCGGCAAGACTGTACTAGGCCCCAGTGGCCAGTTATCAAGAGATAACTAGAGTGCCCAATGAATGACCAGGGCACACAAATAAGTAGCCAAATATAGTACATTTTACCAGTTCAAGGATCTTTACCTTGTCATCTTCCCCAAAAATGACCAGTTCCGAGGTCAGAATACAAATGGAACTGGAATTCTGCCCAGTAGCTTTACCTATAGAGGCTGGTCTCTAAGCCGGGGGAGCGGAATTTGGTGCAGAGAACACTGGAAGGGAAGTGTTTGAATTCCATGCAGAAAGCATCCGATGTTTTTGTTCACTTAGGATTTCACATCACCACACATTCTGGCAAAAGCTCTCTGGGAAAAATCACTAACTTTCCCTGATGAGCCTCTTCATTCCTTCCCCAAACTTCAGCCAAGGAGAGAAAAGCCTCCAGGGTCCACGTCGGTATCAGAGTCACTCAAACGAGGGCAGGAACTTATGAGCCAGTGAATAAATGTTAAGAGGAGCATTATGAGCTATTAACTTGGACCTCAGATTTAGAGGCTTCATCATTCCCACAGCAAATCAGCAAGACAGCACCAGCACTCACCCCCTCCAGCATCCAGACAATGTGAGGACCTCCCTCCTGTCCCACCTACAATGCCCCTGCTTGCATGGGGCTGCTGAACCGCTTGGACAAAGCCCCGGTGAAGCCCCTACAGTTACAGTCCTGGCTATCCCTCTGGAAGGTGCCCTCCTCAGATGCCGAAGAGAAACCTTGTGTAAGAGGCCCCGGACTAAATGAGCAGATGGAAAAGGGCTTCCCAGAGGACCGTGCCTGCTCTCCACTCGTTCTTAGAACAAGAGGCTCACTAGATACCAAGTGTGGCAAGAAAGATGATGTTCTTGCTGTGCTATTGGGGGAATGGGGGACAGAGCCAGGCAAAGCGTCTGAAAAGGAGTCAAAATGGTTACATTTCCAGTCCCCCAGGTTGACACTGCTTGAGTGTCTTACATCTTCTATGTTTGGATCTTCAAGAGGTGAACTGTTTTGGGGGCCACGGAGAGCTAAGGAAAGCCAAAGACCATTTTGCCTGCATTTGGGACAGTGTGACAAGGCACCAGGATGCCCGTGGGGTTGAGGGTTGTGGCGGCAGGAGGATGAAAAGCACTAAGTTCCTAAAGAAAGGAACTCTAGGGTCTGACCATCTGCCCACCTTTCTGTATTCAGACCATCCTTCCTTCCTCCTTTGTCCTCCGGGAGGATCCTCTGCTGCTGGGGGACAGGGCAGCACTAGGTAGAAAGCAACCTCCATGTACCAGACTCTTCTGTACAGATGTTCTACCATCAATGGAACAAATCTTCGTGGAAGGCAGAAGCTTACACTACTTAAACTTACCTTGTCATCTTCCCCAAAAATGACCAGTTCCGACCAGACACTGGAGGTCCTACTTCCTTGGTAAGAGAAGTACATCTTCTGGCCAGTCCATAAACTCCTCCAGTTGTAACGGAAAGGAGTTACTATTAAGTGAATTAATACACAGCACTTAGAAATAACCTGGCTCAAAAAAGACTCCGTGAATGACAGCTATCTTGGCTCCCTGAATCAGGGTTTTCATTTCTTTGGGTAAATACGCAGTATTGGGATTACTGGATCATATGGTATTTTTTGAGGGACCTCCGTAGGTTTTCCATAGTGGCTGCACCAATAGTGCAGAAGGGTTCCTGCCCTCCACACCCTCTATCTTGTTAATCGTGCTTCCATTAAAAGAGTTAGCTATTGGGCACCTGGGTGGCTCATTCCATTAAGTGTCTGCCCGGATACAGGTAATAGAAGGAAACCTACAAATGAACACATTAAACATATGAAGAGATGCTCAATCCTACAAGGGAAACCAACTTTAAGTCAAAAATGAACCTGGTAGTGTAAGTTTAAGAGGAGCAAAAACGGCCGGTGCCAGGGAAAGGTGAAGAAAGTTTTTTGGAGGCTACTGGTCGTATTGAGGACAGCTAAACATACATGTCAACAATCCTACCCTTAGGAATATATCCTAAGTGAATAACTGGAAAGAGGTTCCAAGAATGTTCTGCAACATTTTCCACACACACTAAATTATAACAATTCAATGTTCATCAAAATTGGAATAGTTAGGGGCACCTGGGTGGCTCAGTGGGTTAAGGCCTCTGCCTTCGGCTCAGGTCATGATCCCAGGGTCCTGGGATTGAGCCCCACATCGGGCTCTCTGCTCAGCAGGGAGACTGCCTGCCTCTCTGCCTACTTGTGATCTCGATCTGTCAAATAAATAAAATGAAATCTTAAAAAAAAAAAATTGGAATAGTTAGCATTATAGTAAATCCATAATATGCCATTTTATATGGCCATTAAATGGTAAAATTACCTTTATACGCCACAGAGTTAGGGGGGCACAGTAGCTTAAGATCTGGAATAGTATCTATGGCATGACCCCATTTTTAAGTATAGTATACTGGGGCACCCAGGTGGTTCAGATGGTTAGGTATCTGCCTTCAGCTCATGATCTCCAGGTCCTAGGATCCAGCCCCACATCGGGCTCCTTGCTCAGTGGGGGTGCCTGCTTCTCCCTCCCCCTCCCTCTGTTTGTGTGCTTGGTCTCCCTCTCGAATACATAAAATCTTTAAGAAGTGTATATTGAACCATGCATCAATAAAGCAGTGCTGCCTAACAAACTACATACGGAGTCTTAAATTTTTTTAGTAGCCATGTTAAAAATAGGTGAATCAAACACTTTAGCCCAATATATCCAAAGTATTTCAACATATAATCAAGAATAGCAGGAGGTATTTTACATTCATCTTTTGTACAAAATCTTTAAAATCTGAGTTGGGTTTTTAGGGTTTTTTTGTCCTTGTTTTTGTTTGGTTTTGTCTTTAACACCTCCAGCTCCTCTCCACTAAGTGCTTAGGAACACCCTATTGAACAACACAGGTCTGGAAGCTATACGTAAGTGATTAACAGCAGCAGTTTCTGGGAATGAGATTAGAGACTTTGCCCTTCCCACATTGTAGGAATTGTTTCAATAATCGTTTGTATTAACAAAAAAACAAAAAAAGGCATTGTGAAAAGTGTTTAGATTTCCCTTAAGAACTCCCATGAAAGGCCAGAAAGCACAGCTTTAATTGAAAACTTCCTTCAAACAGCTCTTGCCCATTCCCCAGGGGGGCAGTGGGAGAGTAGAACCTCCAAGGCCACCCACCACACAGCACGACGACTCCAGGGGGAGAAAAGCGGATCACCAGTTAAGCCCGTGCAGTGCACAAGACACTTCACAGGTTAAAGCACGTGATCCTCCAGGACTCTTAAGACGCAGGTACCGTCCCAGTTTCAGATGAAAAAAAAAATTAAAAATTAAAAAAATAAAAAAAAATCAATCCACTTATTCCAAAGCGTCAGAGCAAAGCATTTAACTATATACCCAGGACAGTCCTTACCAAGATCATGACCAGAGGCCAGGACTGCCCACACCAAGGTCATGATCTGATCTTTATTAAAATCATGTTCTAAGACTGGCATTCTTTAGAGAAAATCCTACCCATAATTTTTATTTGCAAGAACCCCCAGATCCTAACATTTCTCCTTTAAGCTCATATATCCTCAAACATCAGTTTATATAAGTGGAAAGTATCACCCCAAACTGAACAGGTTAAAAAAAAGAAAAAAGAAAAAGTATTGAGTATTCCTTGCCCTATTCCAACTTTTCTGTCCACCCTCAAGCTGGAAACTTCAAGGTCGTATTTGATGACTCCTGCCCTTGCTGAATTTTAGGCTCAATAATCCCTAAGTGGCTAAAAAACAAAACAAACAACAACAACAAAAAACAGTGAAAGTGGGCTCCTGGGTGGCTCAGTCAAGCATGTCTTTGGGTCATGTCAGGATCCCAGGATCCTGGGACTGATCCCCACATCTCCCTCTGCAGCTGTCTCTCGTGAATAAATCTTTAAAAATGATACTTAGCACCCCATATCTTGGTATGTAAATACCCCTCAATAAAAGGAAACAGACATCACTTTAACCAAAGGATCGAAGGCATACCATCAGAAATGGGACACGATAGCACAGATCTCTTGATATGGTGCCCTAAGAGCAATTGATTTCTCCTGATGTTTTCTTAGCCAAAATTCATAAATGCCATGTAAGCAGAATACACCAGGGTTATCCAAACTGAAGACGTTTCTACAAGATAATGGACCCATACTCATATTGCCAATGTTATAAAAGAGAAGAAACGGAGAAACAGCCCCTAGCTGGAAATCAAAGGTGCAAAGATGCTAAACAATGTGGAATCCTAGAAGGGACCCTGGCCCAGAGAAAGGTCATTAGTGGAAACACTGATTAGCTTCAGTAAGGTTCACAGACCAGTTAGTTCCGCATGAAGCTTAATTTCCCCGTTTCAACAACTGGGCCATGCTTACAGATGGCATGAACACTGGGGGTATTTGGAATAACACACAACTCCATGTTTTGTTTTGTTTTGTTTTTTGCAACTGTTCCAGAAGTCTAAAATTTCATGATCCAAGAGCAAGAGCTAAGCTATTACTACGGCTGCCATCCCCAGTTCAGTCTCGCTCATCCCTCCCCCCTCCATGCTTCCCAGCCCTCTCCCATTGCCTCCTGATAATGCCCTTCCCCTTGCATCCTCCATGTCCATTTAAATCCTATTCATTCAAGGCCCAGTCACAGCCCACCACTGCTAAAGGAAGTCCTTCCCCACCCCTTGTCCCCCCCCCACCGCCCCCCACCACAGCACACCCAACTCCTGCTTCCACGAAACACCCACAATGGAGTGTCTGGGCTCCTCCCGTGACACAAGGGTAATGTTGTATCGTTAAGGACACACGGGTACGGCTGTATTAACTCCGTGCACTTCAGGTTCTACTGCCCAGTGACAATGAGCAAATGCAAAATGTTTGTGCAGACAAGCCCATCCGAACAGACGTTCCACTCTTAAATGAACTGCTTTTTAATGCTGTTTCTGGGGAGCCTACTGAAATGTATGATGGGCCAACTATTTCAACTAATACAAGTCTACCTTGGAAACTATGTATAAAGAAATACACTATCACTCAGGGAAGGCTGTATTCGGACTTAAAGGTTTTTAGCCGTATACCTTATAGCTGACCATTACAACACAAAATATTTAGGAATAACAAAAATCTGCCAGGTCATAGAAAATGTATTTTTTACTTAGAGGTGCCTCGGCCCTCCAACCAGCAAGTGGATGCCATCTCTCTGAACAATGTAAGTACAACGGTATATGGAGAGACTCTGACCAGACCTGGAGTGGTCAAGAAGCCTCTCACGGGGGTGGGTACCTTGCAGTCAACTGAACTATTCGGAGCACATTAACCAGAAGGAAACTGGAAGAAACTAGCAGCCAGAATGCAAGCTTTCCCAAGAGGCCCGAGTGGGAGACATGGGGTCAGCAAAGAGCTACAAGAAAGTTCCAGGAGGAATTTGGGCAGGGGGATTTGGGGGGGTGGATGCGGGGACAAGCTCATAAGCATCTCTTCAGTACAAGGCACAATGCTAAACACACCGGAGGCTCCAAAAAAGGTTTGCTGTGTTGTCTGTTCTCTAGGTGTGCTCGGCCTGGGGGAAGGGGGTGGAAGGATGGGACAAGAACTACTGATAAGGGGGCTGGGGCGGGGCACGCTCACTCAGTGCACACCTGTAATGGGCAGAGAACATGCCCAGAACTGGGGACAAGAAGGGAGGGATGGGGGCACACTAATGGCCTCTGTGTGGCTAACCTAGCTTCAAAGGACCACAAGGAAGCCAGAGCCCTTGAGTTTCTCAACATCCCCTCGGCCAAGCCACCATGGTTCCCAGAATCAGATCCCAAGATGAAGATTCCTGTTTAAGTGACCTGTTGGGTGGTGCTCCCAAGACCGGGGGAGTGGGACAGGGGAGAAGAAGGCAAGCAGGGGTGTGATATCCAGCAAAATCCAAGTGAAACTTGGGCTCAACTTGCACAGCTCTGGAAAGAGCAGGGGCCTCACCCTAGGGCAGTCCGGTTCCGTGAAACTTGGGCTCAACTTGCACAGCTCTGGAAAGAGCAGGGGCCTCACCCTAGGGCAGTCCGGTTCCCAAGGCTGGAGAGTGTGGAAGGTACTTTATAACTAAAGGAGTTATACTCCCTTTAGTTAAAGGACTGTCCTGGGGGCAGGGGTGTGTGCTCAGGCTGCAAGAACCCTGGACAGAAACAGGTGCCATCGGGAGTGAACAAGCACCAGAGATGAGTCAAGGGCCCACAGGAGCACTGCCAGCATCTGCTACCACTTACAGCTCTACCGGCACCAGTTTTCTGAAATATCCCTTGGGAGCCAAAAGTAGGAGTGAATCCTTAATGCTTCCAAGGGTGGCACGTGGGGACAAGAGGCAGGCGGCTCCTGCTGCTTTCCAGACGGACACCCAGGAGACACCTGCATACCCGATGCATAAGGAAAGCAGAGGACAAAGCCCCCATTAACATACACGGGGGGGGGGGGCTCCACCAGTAAATCAGCAGCAAACAATCCCGGCTAGGACACCATTTATCAATTACGGGGGGGGGGCGGGGGGGGGGGGGATCAACCAGAAAATTGAAGGTACTTGTTTCAGTCTGCGACTTCTGTCACTGCTGGCTAAAATCCAAACAGCCTCCTGAAAGACTCCTCTGAAAAAACAGTATTTATAAGAAGGGTTATTCTGAGGAAAAACTTAAAGTCAGACTATTTTCTGCAGTTATCACAAATTGTATTTCTAATGCTTACGCATGCTCAGGTCTCTTCCTGGGACCTGTGCGAATCAAGTTAGCCCATACCTCCAACCCACAGGAAAAGCAGGACTAATCGCCACATACATGCACTTTGGGACACGACCGCTGCTTGTCAGCTCCAGGTTCCTGTGAAGAGTAGAGGAGGCTGTGGCACCTTGACATGACCCTTAAAGTGCCTGGCATGGACTCTAATTCTCTTCCCTCCAAGAAAAGTCTCACTAGAGAGCAATTTCTCAAAGATGAGGTGTTGGGTCTTCTGAAAACAGACATTCCCTTGTTGATGGGAAGCTGGGAAGTGACCATCATCAAGGACTAAAAACTCAAAAAATTTTTTCACATAGCATGAGAGCATCCAGTTGGAGAGTACAACTGCTAGAAAACAGTGATGTGGCAGAGGAGGAAAAAAAAAATTCTTCTAGAATAAGTAGAAATAGAATAATATGTTTTTACCTGAAACTGTACTTTCAGATTAATTTATGTACTTACAGTTCTCCTTCCAATAATATCTTCCAACTAGGTCACTAAAGCAACAGGTATAGTCCTAAAGGGCTTTAATATTTCCAACCCACTTATAAATGCTGTTGACATAATGGATAATTATTTCCATCATGCATAATACATTACAGTGCATGCCTGTATCCAGCATTCATCACATTAAACTAGTCTAGCAAGTTAAAAGGGAGAACATGAACTGTTTTAACACACTGAAATGAACAAATCAACTCCCTAAGAAAATGAATCCTAGTAGCAGGCACGGTTTCTCTAAGTAATTTGTGATTCATATGCATACTGAGAATCCAGCCTAGCAAGTAGGGTAATAATGGTAACAATGTACCAGCTTCTCATAATAAAGCTTAAGTCTAACTCCAACAACAACTGCTCAAAATTCAATCTGGAAGCTACTTGGTGAGCCACAGAAAGTCTCAAATTTCAGATTCATCTACCTAAAAGTGATTAAGAACTAGAAACCCCCCTAACACCATCAGGTCAAGTCCCTCAGCCCTGCAAAGGCATTCTGAAACCCTGAGTTGTATCAAACCCTCAATATCCATGAAGCCAATTTAAGTGATCTGGGTGTTCCCTCAAGACCCTTTTCTTAGGATAGTTTGGTCCTTACCACAAACCCAGAAAATTACTTTCAAACTTTGGACCGGACTGCCACTAGGGTCCATTTCTAATAATTAACATGCAATTCACTCACTTATAACATAATATACTCGTTTCTAAGGAGAAAAATCAAGTGTTTTCCCCTGGAAGTGTCGTCTATGAAAAGCAATCCAATCTTGTTTTAAGATCAGGGCTTCAAAATTACAGGTTTATTCAGTTATCCATTAGCTTCATTCACGTAGTAACCACAGTGACCTGATGAAGGACTTTGTGATACATGGCAGGCATGGGCCATTGAGGCACTCGTTTTATTTGGCAGTCGAGTATTGTCTCCGTGCACTTCTGAGTGTTAACAGAACTTCAAGTCTTTACATTCCAGTTCAGGCGTCTCCACTCCCCGGGGTTCCAGCTCTAGTCCAAGCGCCTGACAACCCGCTTCGCGGAAAAACTGAAAGCCAGGGCTTTGAGGGCTCCTCCCAAGACGCACAGGGGTAAAGCGTGGGGCACTTTTCAAAGCCAGGCACGCCAGAGATTTTCACCGAACCGCTCTCCCCCAGCCTTCCCCCTTTCCCGAAGCTGTCACCCACGCGCAACCCGGGCCGGGAGCCCTAGTGTGGGTGGAGGAGGTGTTCGAGACTGCAGTGACCCCACCCTCTACAGCCACCTCTGGAGTGTCCTCCCAGCTTGGCTCGCTCTCTTCCCAGGAGAAATTAGAAAATCCGTCCAACGATGCAGCCAGCCCACCCCGCCGCAGAGCTCGCCCACGCACGGGACAGCGGAGAGCAAGAGCCAGGTGAGGACGCGGAAGTAGCTCTTCCTCCCCGCCTAGACCTGTTGGCCGGAGCAGGTCTCCTGCAAATCGCACACCCACGCGCGCGCACCCTTCCCCGGGCCCAGCGCGCACACACCCACCCGTGCACGTACACGGACGCACGAGCCACTGTCAAACGGGTCACAGCCCCGGAAAAGACGGAGCGTGCAAGCCTCTAAAACTTACTGAAGGGGGGAGGGGCACATGCTTACAGGCCCGGGCCCGTCGCGGTCTCCTGCCAAGCTGAAACCCGAGCGGGGCGCGGCGGCGGCTGAGCGGCCGTAGACGCTCGGGGAGGCGGCGGCTAGTCCCGAACTTTAAACAACTGCCGCGGAAGCAGGGCGTCTCCACCCAGCCGCACCTGTTCCCGACCGTGGGGGCCGAGCCCCGCACATCCCTGCTGACCTTGAGAACATCCCGGAAATCCAAACTCCACCCCCAGGTCAGCGTTCCTCCGACCCCCTTCCCATCGGTAACTGAAGCCTTCCTGGTACCCACGCGGAGGGGCCGCTTCCAGCCGCCCCCCCCCGCAAATTAAGAACGCGCTTCCCTGGGGTCTCTGCAGATCCTTCGAGCATCTCACTTCTCCCGTTGCTTATCTCCCCTTGCCCACCCTAGCCATCAGCCCCTTACAGCAGGTTGGGTCCCCTTCTCTCCATCCCGAGAGTGCTAACATCCCCTAAGTGCGGGCTTCCCCCACTGGTGCGCTGGAGCTAAAGGAAGCCTTAGAGGAACGCCCTTGCGAGCTGCTTTGCAGAGCGGCTGGAGCGGGGTCCACGGGCAGGAGAGGGGGCGGCAGCAGGGCTGTCCCCCACGCCCCGGGCCCCACACTGGCAGCAACCATCCCCGCCCCCACAACGGACCGGAAAACTCCGCAGAACCAGGCGAGGAAAGCGACAGCAGGGCGTCGGTGAGGGGGCGACAAGACCTGGCCGGAGGCAGAGCTGCCGAGCGGACGCCACCGAGCCGCCGGGAGTCGCGGCCGGTCAGCGCAGGACGCTCCCGGAGCAGCCAAACTTTCTCTGCCTCCCGAAGTTCTGGGCGCCGGGGAGCTAGCAGGGGGAGGCTGCCAGGTGGCTCCCGGGCCCCCGCCCGCCTCCGGGGACCGCAGAAGAGGGCGCCCCCGAGGGCCGCGGCGGCCGGCAGCGCGCCGCCCTCGCCCTCACCTGGGCCGCCGGGACCGCGGCGCGCGGCCCGCACTCACCTGGCTGTAGAGCTCGCCGACCGACATGACCCTGCGGGCCGGCCCGCGCCGGGGCACCGCGCCTGGCGTGCGGCCCTCGCCCGTGCCCCGCCGCGCGGCGGGTCCCGACTCCTCTCCGCCCGCCGGCTCTCAGTCCACCGCCGGCCCTCCTGGCGCCATCTTCCTGGGCCGGCCGAGAGTTTCCCGGTGTCTCACCGCTCGCCCCGGGACCTGTCCCGCCGGCTTCCTGGAGGCGCCGCGGCCGGCTCGCCCTCGGCCGGCGCGACCTTTACTCCCGCGGTGGCGGCGCAGCTGCGGCCGGGCAGGAGTGGCGGGCGGGGGAGGAGGCGGCGCGGCGCCGCTCCCAGCTCAGGTATGGGAGGAGGTGCGGGCGCCCGAGGGGGAGGGCCGAAGGCGGGGAGGGAGGGCCGCGGAGTTGGCAGAGGGTGCCGTGCGGCCGCCGCCTTTGAGCCCTGCGGGGGCCGGGCTGGACGCGCCCTCCCGCGCCCCCGCTGCAGCGGGGTCCACGGGGCCGGGGGCGGGGCCGGGCGCGGAGCTGGCGCGGGCCGCCCCCTGCTGGCCGCCAAGGGCACGCCGGCACAGGTGCGCGCGGGTGCTGCACCTGCCGCGCCACGCTCCCGGTGCCCTCGGGAGAAGCCGGGCAGGGAGAGTGGAAACAAGACGGAGAAGCAACAGACGGCGAGGGGGAGGGAGAGAGGAAATAGAGGAATGGAAGTCTATGCATGAAACCTCCCATCATTTCCCCCGAACTTCACGTGGCTGCGTTCAACATTCTCATTAAAATTCAGTTGTCATGGGAGGTTATAAAAGGGGACTTAGCTATACCAATGACGGTCTCCGTCAAACTGAGCTCCCTGGCCTAAAGTCCTTGCTAAAGAAGTGGATTCGTAGCTTCTCTACTTGTTTTGCCTGTTTCACCCACGGCTTCCAATTAGGCTCCTAACCGCCGTCACCCCCACTAGAGGATTATAGTTAGCTTTTGCGGAAAGTCTTGCATGTTCTTCTCTCTTACATGCGCACTCTCCATTTCTCTGCCACTTTCTACCTCATTTTTGTCCCGTCCCGCCGCCCCCCTCCCCGCTAATAACATTTGGCTTCCTGCAGTAGCTTCTGTCCTCTTTCTACCTGTAGTGGAAAAGTAAACTTCAGCCCAAAGGAAGGTAGTTGGCAGGAGTTGGCGGACGGAGAGCAAATACTGTAGAAGAAAAGGACCTTGGTTTATCTGAAGGTGGCATTTGTCCCTAAATGTGGAACAGCCTCTGAGGGTAGTTCTCAGCTGCAGTGTGTGTCCATCCCCGCTGCAGAAATAGTTCTGGAACCTCAGACGCTGGAAGGGGCTTCTTAAACTCTCTGCATTTAAGACCTTCCCACGTGGAATCCAGGACCTCCATTTAATTCACCTGCCCAGCCTTTCCCAACTGTGCCTCCTCAGTGAGAATGGCCTAAGGAGCTTTACCAGATCCAAGGAAGGAACCCTACCCTCAGGAATTCTGATTGGTGAACAGTGGGACCCTAGTGTCTGAATCTTTAAGCTCCTCCATAATTCTAAAAGATTGTACTTCCGAGGTTAACAAATGCAGTGACCAAAGCTTGGAGGACTCTCCTTGGATCTGAAATGGAGCTCTTCACATCACCGGCTGGAATAGAAAGGAAATGGCTCCACCACTTATCTCTCACTCAAAAATCTGTCTGCCTGGTTTCCTTTCCTGTTTTCCAGTAGTTCTCCAAGTGCAACCCAGGGCTCTCAGCATCACCTGGGAAGTTTAGAGCTACAGATGGTCAGGCTTCAGACTTGCTGAATCTGAAAGGCTGGGAGTGGAGCCAGCACCCTGTTTTCACACCTAAGGGATTCTCCCCTTTTGGGTAAAGAAACCCCCTTGCTATAGCTTAGTCCCCATGTCTGCTCTGGACGTTGGCTTCACCACCATTCTCCATCAGGGGTCTCGTCTGTACCAGCAACTCTTTCTCTATTCTCCTTTCCTGCTAAACTTCAGGTAGTAGCTTGTACCAGCTGGCTCCACTTAAACACAGTCCCCCCCACCATAATTCACAGGTTCTCAACATTTTCTGCACCTTTATAAAAACAAATGCCTGATGTCCACTCCCAGAAATTCTGATTTAACTTGTCTGGGGTGCTGCCTGGGTAAAAGGATTTTTAAGAGCTCCCAGGTCATTCTAATGACAGCCAAGGTTAAGAATTGCTGCTTTAGTCCCTTCCTAAGTGACAGCTCACCCTGCATCCTACTGAAATTGTTTTCTTCCTCTGAAGCATGGGGTAGTAAATGACTCTCCCCACTCAGGTTCAACCATCTTCTTCTTAGCACCTCTCATTTTTCTCCTCTTATTTTCCCAGCCTCTCTAAACATTCCTTCGTGGTGTCATTTTCTTTCTTTCTTTTTTAAGATTTTATTTATTTATTTGATAGAGAAAGATCACAAGCAGGCAGAGAGGCAGGCAGAGAGAGGGAGGAAGCAGGCTCCCCACTGAGGAGAGAGCCTGACGTGGGGCTCGATCCCAGGACCCTAAGATCACAACCTGAGCTGAAGGCAGAGGCTTTAACCCACTGAGCCACCCAGGTGCCCCATGATTGCCTTTTCTAACTCTGTTTGCTGGTTCTTCAATAAAACTGTGGCCCATTTCCCAAATCTCTTCTCATCCACAGTCCCCATTTTGCCTCTCACTGCATTGTTAACTCTCAAATCTAATTCTAACGTTACTATAGACCCACCTTTCCATCTGCCTGGTAGACAACACTAGCAGTCCCACCAGGACCCAGCATTAACCGGAAACTCATTTGTTTCCATCCTTCCTCCCCATCCCCTCCCTGCCTCCAGCCTTCTAGCTTCCATCATACCTGGCACAGACTAAAAGCTCAGTGCATGCTGACTGAACCAAATTACCTCCCTGAGGAGAATCCTACTCTTGGCCAGGGCTTTGTGAATTTCTAATCTCACAGTCAGATATGGTCTTTCCCTCTTTGAATAATAATACAGATTTTTTAAAACTCACTTTGTGCCAGGAAACTTGCCAACTGCTTTCCTTCTGGGATCTTGTCTGAGCCTCAGAACAGCCCTATAAAGGAAGTTTAAATAATGGATCTATTTCACAGATGAGAAAGGTGAGGCCGGTGCAGGGAACATTCTAGAGCAGGCCTTCAACTACACTCTGTCTCACTCTAAGCCCTTGTTTTTGCGCTGGGGGTTCTTTACTGTTAATGTGTACCTGGCCGATGGGGTACCAGGTGGTGCTAATTCTGTTGGTCCACGTGTGGTCCACGAATCTGCGTGTTTAATAAGTACCCCAGCTGGTGTAGGGTCAGTTCAAACTGAATTCTCCCAATAGGTGAATGAGTGAGAGTGGAAGTGGATTCCTTGCTAGTTGAGCCTCCAGACGGGACTTGAAGACCACAGCCCCAGCTGACATTTTGATTGTAGCCACATGAAACACCCTCAAACAGAGGATTCAGAAGCGCTGTGTCTCAGTTAAAGAAACATAATAAAGTCTAGGGACCTGCAGAAACTGTAGGATAATAAATGAGTGTGCTTTGAAACCCCTGATCTTTGGAGTGCTTTGTGATGTACCAAAAGATGACTAATAAAATCACATACAGAAAGTGTACTGTGATTGGCTTACTGGTAAGAACTTCGTCCCCACAATTTCCTCTCATCCCTTCGTGACAAATTGCTTTCCTGAATGTTCCTACTGGCAAGGCAGCCATCTTCTTACTGGGGTGGGGGGTCCACCAATGTATGCCAAGACATTTCAAGGAGTTCTAGTCCATAATCTGTTTTAAGGGAGTCGGTGTCCAGATCCTCAATCTCCATTCGCCCTGGCAAATCTCAACACTGATTTGCCAACAGACAGGACGGCAGTAAAGGGGAGGGTGTGTGTGTCTCGTTATCAGAGCTCCCTCCTTACTGCTCAGAAGAAAGATGCTTTGTTTGGGGAGCAAGGGCCTCCAGGACACCAAACAGAAAGACAGAAACTTTGGTCTTGATAATGGGAGTGACTCTCCTGAAGGGGCCATGTACCCTGTGCAGGACAGGTAGATTCCAATTCTGTTAGCAACAAAATTGAAGGAGGACCCAAACCCGCTGTCAGCCAGCAGATTATTGTCTTTAAAAGATTTGTGCATGTGATGGGGGTGAGGGGGTAGTGAGGAGCAGAGGGACAGGGAGAGAGAGAGAGAAGCAGATTCTGCTGAGCACTAACTCAAGGGAGCTTGGTCCTAGGACGCTGAGATCATGACCAGAGCCAAGATCAAGAGTCAGACATGTAACCCACTGAGCCACCCAGACACCCCTGCCAGCTGACAGATTATTAAAAATAATCTTCTGATGAATCACTATGCGGTTTTTGTCAACTCTGAAGGAATTCAAAGAATGGAGGGACATTGTTCTATTAGAACTTCCTTTCCCATCTACTAATGTATGTAAACAAATATAGCATCTATGTCTAGAATGAAAATCAGAATAGATTTTGAAGTTGCATAAAAACATCATCTTTTGTTCAGGATAATGTTAATACTAGACCACTAGAAATGGTTTAAATTTTGTTAGTCTATGTACATACTTTTGTTATACATAAGTATTGTAGGGTGGTGGTTTAAAGAGTTTCTAGCATAAAAATGGACTAAAATTCTGTAGAGAAAATGGAATGGAACTTCAAAATGAAGAAAAAAAAACGAATGTTTAAAGAACTCATTTGCGTGTTCTCTTAACGAGCAACAGAGGGTATCAAATTGCTGTGGCAGTGAGAACCCATTGAATCCATTTAAAAGAGTTTGAGCTTTATTTTAAGCTGACAATATGTACAACACGCCAAAAATTGCATCTGTTGCAACTATCTAAACTTATGAAAATTTTAGTTATTAAACTAAAATGTGGGGAGACATAACATGGTTTTTCAAAATCCCTTTGGAGAGCCTGAAAGCAAGAAAGCCCATTAGAGCAAAGGGCAGCCTCTTACACAAACTACCAAATTAAGACTTTATTAGGAATTTAGGATTTAAAATGGCATTAACGGGGGCACCTGGCAGGCTCAGTCCGTAGAGCACACGACTCCTGCTTTCCGAGTGGTGAGTTCAAGCCCCACGTGCGTGGGCTTCGAGCTTACTTAAATTAATGATGATGATGATGATGATGGTGATGGTGATAGGAGTCACCTGGGTGACTCAGTCGATTAAGCGATTAAGCGTCTGCCTTCCACCCACTCAGGTCATGATCCCAGCGTCCTAGGATGGAGCCCCCAATCAGGTTCCCTGCTCACGGGGGTGTCTGCTTCTCCCTCCCCCTCTGCTGCTGCCTCTGCTCATGCTTTCCCTCTCTCTCTCAAATTAAAATTAATTAATTAATTAATTAAGCATTAACAGCCTTGGTGCTGTGGAATGCTTTCAGCTTTGTGGTTTCTTCAGGGTCATCTCTGAGTCTTTTCTGAGGGCAATGCAGATTTATTTTTCCCCTATTCTGTTTTTGGTTTTTTTTTAAAGACTTTATTTGTTTGACAAAGAGAGACAGCAAGAGCAGGAGCACAAGCTGGGGAAGTGTGAGAGGGAGAAGCAGATTCCCTACCGAGCAGGGAGCCGGATGCCCCAAGACGTCTAATGGCTGAGCCACCCAGGCGCCCTTTTCCCCATTCTAAGTTAGCGCTCAGCCGGTGAGGTCTTCAGCAATGAATTCTGTTACCCTCTGTATGGAGGAGGCCCTGACACCGAACCCAACCTGGATTCCTGCACCCCCAGGTGGTGAGGAGTGGTTGAAGATGCTGGTAGAGGGAGGTGGGGGAGAGAAAGGATGCAGGGAGGGCCCTGAGGAATGTGGGGGGCTGGGTACCCCAACCAGAGAAATGGGGACGGCATAACTGTTTTCAAATACTTGAAAATCTTGAAATCTTGAAAATACTTGAAAAAGACAGATTAGGCTGGTCCTGCCTCGGGGAGGCCAGACTCAGACCACAGGGAGGAAGTTAGAGGACAACCACAAAGATCAAGTACATTCTAAGCAGGAAAACTGCTTAAGAGAGAAACTAGCCTCTCATGAGGAAGTGAGTGTGCTGTCCTGGGAGAAATTCAAGCAGAGGCTGGATTATGACTGTCAAGGTTGCTGTAGGTTCTGTGACCGGGTGCAGGTGCGAGGCTGGACTGTACCAGCCCCGGGCGGCAGGGCGTAGGCTCTGGTGGCTGTCCTCCATCCACCTGGCTCCTGACGCCAAGGAGAGTCTAGATGTGTTGTTGCAAATGTTATATTGAGAACCTCATGGGAAGGAAAGCCCCATCTCAAAGCTGGCTCCTGGGAAAGTTTGGTATCAGTTCTTTGCAATCGGTAAGACTGTAAATCCTTTGTTCTCTTCAGTGGGGGTTTCATTTAAAGCTTGGCTTTAATCCCAAATGGAATGAAGGGTTTTGCTTCCTACGAGGCACCCTGACTGCGGCAAAAGGGTTAGATTCTTTTCTTGGGGGAAGAGCCAGAGAAAAAAGTGGAGTTTACACTTCCCCAGAACCCCCAAAATCTCTGCTCACAAGCTGTTCGCAGGACCCGGGGCTGTTCTATAAATAACTGTAATGACCCCCAGAAAGGACCGGCATAGCTACTGGAGCTTGGAGAAAAGGGAGCTAAAAAAATAAACTGGTGTGGATCAAAGAAAATGCAAGGTAAGAGCCTCCATGCCACAATCTACACATCCTGCAAAAGTGACTCTGACTCCCCCGGTCCAGGTACCCGCACCCCACGCCCAACCTCTGATCACTGCCCTTGACCGAAGGCTGCTTTCAGGGAATCAGAGGCAGGATCCCTTTGCAGAGAATGGCCAGGACCCCAGCTAATTCTATCCCCAGGATCTTGCGCCCTCTTCTGGACACCTTTCTCAGCAGCCATTTTTATTTTTGCTTTTTCTCTCCTTTTCCGTGTTCCATAATTCCCTGATCTTTGAAAGTCATAACTGGAAGGGCCTCAAGGAGATCAGCGTCCAACCTTCTCACGTGACAAGTGGGAGCACTGACGCTCAGAGAGGAGGTGGGACCTGTCCAGAGCCACAGGGCTGGTTGGCGGCCCAGCGGCTCTTGGCCTGGACGTTTCTGGGAAGAACTAAGAAGTGGAGGCTCACAAGCCCTTCCTGAGGGACAGAGAAATTCACTCACAATCTCTCCCCTACTTGCCTTGCTCAAAAAGCACAGCCTTCTGTCCATGTCACCCATTAAGAAATCAAATCTGAACCATCAAACAGACATCTTGTTGTGGGACCCAAGTTTCTCCCTGATTCCAGATGAGACTTTTCTCACATCCTGAGATAAAATAAAGGCCCTTCAGAGCCAGAGGCTGGATTTCAGGGCTTCTGTTAATTATACAGTCCAGTCAATTAATACAAACTGCCTGGAAAATGCTGTCTGTTTCCAAATCCCAACCATCCTTTAAGGCCATAATTCTCTGTCTTGGTGACACATACAAGTGACCTGGGAATTGCTTCACAAAGCCTGACCTCTGTGTCTCCACTCAGAAGCCCCAATTCACCTGTTCTGGGGTGTGGTCTTTAAACACGCCCCAGGTAATTCTAGAGCGGAGCCAAGGTCAAGAACCTCTGCGTTAGAACTACCCCTGTGTCCCACCTCCTCCAGGAAGCCTTCTGGCACTGCATGGATGTGTTTCTATTCTATTTGGTACCAGAGATTGATGTTATCTCAATGGAATACTTCTGTGTACAGTTAGTTTGAGCTTTAATTCTAGGGCTGGCCGGGTAACCTCCTATTAGGAATTTACATTCCAGGGTGCCTGGGCGGCTCAGTGGGTTAAGCAACTGCCTTCAGCTCAGGTCATGATCCCAGGGTCCTGGGATCAAGTCCCAGCATCAGGCTCTTTGCTCAGCAGGGAGCCTACTTCTCCCTCTGCCTACCACTCCCCCTGCTTCTGCACCCCTCTGCTTATAGGCGTGCACTTGTTCTCTCTCTTTGACAGATAAATAACTTTTTAAAAAATAAACACGCACTATGTTTCAAGAACCCTGAAAGAGACTAGATGTTTCGAAATAAATACAAACGTGCTGGGGGGACTCAGCTCGAGCGTACAGTTGCCTTCTTTACTTTTCTACATGGATGTCTCAAGATATCTCCGACTTACCTGCCTGAAACAAAAGCCATGATGTCCACCTGCCACACATGTTCTTCCCCAAATCTTAGCCATATGGTTGTAAAGTACCACTGCTGAGTCATAGAAGAGTTTGAAACCACAGCATAAATGAAGCTCCTATATGCATGCTCTCATATATATACATATATAATTTTTTTTATTTATTTGACAGAGAAAGAGAGCACCAGCAGGAGAGAAGCGGGCTCTCCACTGAGCAGGGAGCCCAATGTGGGACTCGATCTCAGGACCCTGGGTTCATGACCCGAGCCATAGGCAGATGCTTAACTGACTGAGCCACCCAGGTGTCCTCTCGTATATTTTTTAAAGGTTATTTTTTCCCCCAGAACATGAAAGGAGTAGGTAAGGATTGAAAAATCATAAAGTACATGTATTAAAACTCACATCATTTTATGTTTAAATCTCTTACTTATGCTGGGATGAGGGCTCTCCCAAGACCACCTTCAGGTTTGGTTCTTCCCCGGAAGGACTCACAAGGACTCAGTGGAGCTGTTATATTGTTCGTGGTTTGGGTGTATTACAGTGTAAGGATACAAAGTAAAATCAGCCAAGGAAAGAGGTGCGTAGGGTGATGTCCAGGAGAAGGCTAGCACAAGCTTCCGATTGTCCTTACCAGTAGACTCATAGGTGCAGTTCCTACTTCTCTCAGCAAGGATGTGTGACAACATGACATTCCCTGTCCCTGTTTGGCAATAGTGGAGCCCACCCAAGCCTCCCAGGTTTTTGGTTTTTTTTTTTTTTTTTAAGATTTATTTATTTGACAGAGAGAAAGCACGAGTAGGCAGAGGGAGAGAGAGAGAGAGAGAGAGAGAAGCAGGCTCCCCGCTGAACAGAGAGCCCGATGTGGGGCTTGATCCCAGGACCCTGAGACCATGACCTGACCTGAAGTCAGAGGCTTAACCCACTGAGCCACACAGGTGCCCCGCCTCCAGGTTTTTACTGGAGGTCAGTCATCTAGGCGTGAGTCCCCACTGACCAACCTTAATTACCCAGTCCTGTTCCTTCCACCCCCAAAGTGAAACTGGCAGAGCACGGTGGGTCCCAGGTGACTAAAAAAAGGCCATTAACACAAATCACATTGACAGTATAAACTCTCTAGTGTGGCCCTAAACCCAAGCCACGCAAAGACACTCCTAGGGAAGATCCCAAAGACTTACAGGGTAACTCTGAGGAGGTGATCAAGAATCAATTCTTTCTTTGGAATGCAAAGGATTTAAACACCCCACGTTTGCTGAGTGAACCCTTTACAATCCAATCCTCCAAACAGAATGTAGGACCATTTTATGTATTTGCTTTAATGAAGCAAATGCTATCATCAGTAACATTTCCAAAATCAATTTCTGGGCAAAGTTAACTTAAAGAAACACACTAAAACATATAAACAGGGACACACATTTTTTTCCGTTGGCCTCAGGGTCTGATATGACCCATCACAGCTCTTGCCAGATCCTGCCTTTATTTAAATTCTGGATGTTTTGTTCCTCAGATGTTGGGTGTGAATTTTTATTTTTTACCCATATTTTTTATCTTGATTACTGAGTTTTTGGTACCCCCTAAAGTTTTGCACCCAAGGCTAGTGCCTCACTCGCTTCCCCCTAGTTCTGGTCATGAACCTGCTTCTCAGTTTCCTAACCTCAAATAGCACCTAATCAGAGGGATTTCCTTCATCCCCTGCTTATGATTTCACTCTCATTTCTCTCTCCATTCTGTCACATCACACTCTGAAATCCCTTATTCATGTTCCTGTTATTTCCTGTCTAGCCCTTCTTCCAACCACTCTAAGCTCCAGAGAATCAGAGCCCTTGTCTCTCTTGTCTGTTCTTGTTCCTTAGGGAACTTCCAGATCTGAGGAGATGCTCAATAAATGTTAGTTTAGCTGCGTTGAGGCTCTGCCTAGAGACTGAAGCCCGTGTGCGGGTCTAGACACCACGAGCAGGCACGCGGTGAAATTGCTTCTGGTATAGTTCATTGCCAAGCTCTGCTCTGTGGCTGCGGAGGGGGTAAGGGGGTCCTAAGGCAAGACCAGCAGACACAAACCCAGATAGAGTACTAGAGTTGAAGGAAGCTGCTAGCTAGCCCTAATTTTTCCGATTTCACAAGAGCTAGTTACAGAGAGTAGAAAAGTCAGAGTGCAGAAAATTCCTTGCATATTCAAACTTGGCCTAATTCAGATTAGCTACCTTGAAACTCTCCAGCCTATCAGAAAACACCCACTTACCACTGCCTCTGAGCTTATTAAGTGATACTTTGGGGGTGCCTAGGTGGCTCAGTAGGTTAAGCCTCTGCTTTAGGCTCAGGTCATGATCTCAGGGTCCTGGGATCGAGCCCCGCATCAGGCTCTCTGCTCATCAGGGAGCCTGCTTCCCTCTCTCTCTCTGCCTGCGTCTCTGCCTACTTGTGATCTCTGTCTGTCAAATAAATAAACAAAATCTTAAAAAAAAAAAAAAAAAAAAAAAAAAGAGAGATACTTTGGCCTATGGCTCTGATCTGTTTTGGGAAATTGATTTATTCTTTTTCAGTGGCCATATATACTTGTAGGCATCTGTCATTCAAACACTAACACCCCTAAAGAGAAAACACATGGGCAAAGTCATCAGATGTGAAGGTTTTATCTTAGCACCTTTCTTCTAAGTCTTACATTGTTTTCTTATTCCTGCCCAGTCATAACTATCCATTCTCCCCGGAGCCTGAGTGCTCACTGGTGTGGCCCGCATTCTTCAGCTCCGGCCCCAGCCCCCCACCCCATACCCATGCTTCCTAACTCCACAAATATTTCACTGTCTAGGATGTCTTTTTCCCATTCCCTAGATGCTCCCGTGGACGAACGTCTGAGGTCCTCTGTCTCCTGCAGCCAAAGTCCTTGCTGTGGCTTCAGCTCCACTCCCTGCACGCACTCCACTCCACTGGCATCTCGGGTCCCTCACACACCCCCAGGCCAGTCCCCAGGGGGCCTTTACCTTGGCTCCGAGGTGTCCTCCCCCTCACCTCCTCAGGGCTTTTCTCCCTGTGGCCTTCCCTGCCTACCTCACTGGAAGTCACATCTCCTCCTGTCACTCCATGTTCCTAGTCCCCTCTGTTTTCCCCATGCCATTATCACTGTCTAGCATAGTCTATCTTTTCCTTACTTATCTATGTATTTTTCCCCTCCCCTTGTGAGAACATAAGCAGTTTGGTTCTCTAATTCTTAAGGATGTCCTCATCACAAGCATAATTCTTTCCAGCAGGAAGTAGGGGCTTGGGTGATATATTAATTCTCTGGGGCTGCCACAACAAAGAAACACAAACTGGGTGGCTTAAGACCACAGAAATTCATATACCATGGTTCTGGAGGCTGGCAGCCCAAAACCAAGGTGTCTGAAGGCTATACTCCTCCCCGCATCTCTAGGCAAAGCTCTTCCTTGCCTTTTCCAGCTTCCAGTGGTGGCCGGCAATGCTTGGGGTCCCTTGGCTTAAAGCCGTGTCACTCCATTCTCTGCCTTCGTCGTCACACAGCATTCTCCCAGGGCATTTGTGTCTCTCTGTGTCCTCTCCCCTTTCTATACACCAGTCATACTGGATTACTGGCTCACCCAGTCCATCCAGTATGACCCATCTTGTCTCATTACATTTGCAATGAACCTATTTCCAAATAAGGTTACATTCTGAAGCACTGGGGGTTAGACTTCAACATGTCTTTTTGGAGACACATGATGCAATTCAGTATAGGTGACATCTCAGGATGTCCTTGTCCGGTGACAGTTCTGTCCCACCAGAAGAAAAATATGGGGCTGGAGCTGCTATTGTTTATGCAAAACAAAGTCTTCCTTCTTATCTTCACCTATTTGCTCAACACGCTTTTACAAGAGCTGGGCATTTCCTAGGCACCCGAGGTAACAAAGTGACAGGCAAGCCCCCTACCCCAGGGAGAGCCAAGCTCCTGCTCCGGCAGCGCGTGGTTGGTACTGTGCCTGCGCATGCGCCAAGGAGGCTCCTCCCCTCCAGGCCATCCATTAGCAGCCACCTAATGGTGCCCCAATAATGTTTGCATCCGCTGTCTTGGCAGCTTTGGATCGTGGGGAGGCATATCATTTAGCATTTTATTTTTGTGCTCTAACCGAAAGTTTATGGTCAGCTTCTATTTCAACATGTGTTACTCCATAAATCAGGCTGTAAAATTCTCACAAAGTTGTCTTTTGCCTCAAGCGTTTGGCCGTTCCTGCTCCAGCTGGTGTTAAAGCTCGTTCCACAGGTGGTCAGGGCAGTAATGGTACAGCCCCCGGCTCCCCACTGCTCACACCTCCAGTACCACCCACAAGGAAGCTCCCCTTCCCTGGGCTGCAACCAGTTTTAAGCCCAAAGTCAGTCCACTGCCCACATGGGTTTTGATGCTTCTTTGCCCTGAACCCCAGTTCCAGTCACTGGGATCCTGCTTTACTCCTTGCAACCATGTTTAAAGACATGGTCACGTCTGGCTATAGGACCTGAACCACCCTCTTGTCCTGGTGCCCTCCTCTCTGTCCTATGCCCAGTGGCATACCTAGATTTTTCTGGGAAAAGCCTCGGCCACCCCACCATAGTCTTCCCCCTGGTCTCTGGTCCCATCTGTGAGCCCAGGTCTCACGCCTTCGACCCAATTTTTGCAGCACTTCTTCCCAGATGCCTGGAACTGCCTGTATCTTGCTTCAGATTCTCAGTGCTGTGATCTACTAACCTGTCAGGATCCCTGGGACCCACTGCTGGGACCCACCACTGGGACCTCCCCAGGCTTCGTGCTACCGCCAGGAGATCTGTTTGGTTGGAGATCAGTGGATCTTAATAGCCATAAACGGTCACAAGTGGACCACCAAACTATGATTACAAGGTAACATTTATTTGGGGTATGACAGGGGACACAAGCTTTGATGAATAGAATGTCCTTCGCTTTGATGGAGAGGTAAGAAATGGGGGACCCCATTTGCTGGCACATTTCGGGCTGAGAGAGTAGGTGGCGCAGTCAAGCGGTCTGTCCACAGGCAGGACATCAGCGCCTTGGGCCAGCCTGGGGGCTCGTCCAGACCACACAGGGTGCTGAGCTGTTGCAGGAACGTCATGTTGTGATCACCTCTGACTCGGTCTGGCTTCATTCATTGCAATCCTTTCAGATGTGCCAACAAGTTTTCTGATATTTGCCATGTGACTTGAAACATACACAAAACAGTTGAAGCAACCTAACGGGGGTGTTCACCTTGCCAGCACTGACCTGCAGCCCTCCATCAGCCCCTTCTCTTCTGAAGCTCATCAGTAGCCTCAATGAGGATATCGCTGCCTGCTTGACAATTGTGCTCAAACATTAAAATGCACACTCCCATTGCCCCAGAAATTCCACTTTGGTGAGAGTTGAAATAACAAAAGCCCGGAAGCCACCTAAAACTCCATCCCCAGGAGTCTCCTGGTGGTAGGAAGCCCCAAGCAGGATTGTCCCATGAAGATGTTGGCTCAAAGGAGGGTCATAGCGGTGTCAGAGATTAGATTTCCTGAACATTCTCTGGTGAGGGCTGGGTGTTGCACACATCAATAAGAGATGAGTTGGAGTCAGAAAAGAGAAGAGAACCTGCTGTGGGTGGGGAGGAGGGAAAGCCATGTGTCTTCATGGGAGAAAAAGGCCTGAGAGATGGGGAAGTCATGGAGGGGAGTCCTGGTCACTGTGTGCTGGGCTGGGAGGAGAGAGAGAGACGAATGTCACATGATGGAGACTGGGGGTCTGGACGGAGACACAAGAACGGCCAGAGATAGAACCTGATTTTTATATTTTTTACCATTGTAACCTGCGTGGCTTGGATGACTCTCTTACAGGAAACGTAATTTCTCTGCTAAGCAGTAGAAGAGTCTCCCTTCTCCTTGACAGTGCGGACACCTCATTTAGCACACGTTGTTGGGAAAGCACCTTCAACCTGAAGGATTACCTCCTTTGCCTTTTTACTGCACATAAATTTCTCTGGCTCTTGGCCCCAGACTTGGGATTTGATTTGCAGCATTTACGATGAAATGATTTGTTGTTTTGTGTTGTTGCTCTAAATCCTTGTCAGGATCTAGTTCTCCCACCCCAGTTTTCTGCACGTCACCATGACCTGTCCCAGCGTCTCTCCCCAAGTCAGGGTCCAGAGCATGGCTGCTTCCTGGGCGGCAACAAGACCAGCAGTTGGTCCTTTGGAGAAGAACTAGAGAGGCCACAACTGGTTCCTGATTGGCCCTGGAAGCTGGGGGCCCACAGGAACTGAGCACTGTGCCTCAGTTTTCAGTGTAGGGAGAGGTGCCTATATGCATAACAGGGCTTTCAGATGTCATTATGATTAGTCACATGGTAAATTTAAACACACACACACACACACACACACCCTGAACCAGCCAACTACAGGCAGACCACTCTGTAGGGAAAGAGTGGTACTTCTCTCTCCCCCAGCCTTGCTCAGGCTGCAGCTATAAACACTGAGAGTTGAGAACTGAATCCATAACCTCAGGACTCCTTCCATACCAACCAGGACCACTAACCATTTCTTCAAAGCGTACCGCGGGCGTGGCATTCGCTCTGAGTCCATACCTCATTTTCAAGTGAGAATTCCCAACAGCTTAAGGTTTATATTTTTGCTTTTGCTTTTTGTTTTTGTTTGAACTACTTATTTTCTTCAAGTGATTTAAGATACTGTAAGTTATGTAGTTCAAAGTTCTGCAACCTAAAAAACAAAACAAAACAAAAAGCTTCGAAAGTGGTTTGCCTCACAATGTAGGTTAGAAAGGGCTCTGGATTGGGAGGCAGATGATTCAATTCAAATTCTGACCTTCCAGCTGCCTGACCTGAGGACCTAAGGGACTAAGTCACTTTGGTCCTGGATTCCTTCATTTGCAAATTTTGTTTAATAATCCCTGCCTAGGGTGCCTGGGTGGCTCAGTGGGTTAAGCCTCTGCCTTCAGCTCAGGTCACGGTCTCAGGGTTCTGGGATCCAGCCCCACATCAGGCTCTCTGCTCAGTGGGGAGCCTGCTTTCCCCTCTCTCTCTGCCTGCCTCTCTGCCTACTTGTGATCTCTGTCTGTCAAATAAATAAATAAAATCTTTAAAAAAAATTTTTTTTCCTAGATAGACTCATCCATAATAAACTTCTCCCTTTTCCAGAAACCCAGAGCAGCAGTGGCATGGCTCCAAAAGGTGACTTGGGTGGTACCACCCTCCTGCCAGTCATCAAAAGACCCTCTGCCAAGTACTCTAAAGAAACACAAAATCTTAGGCACCTGGATGGCTCAGTGAGTTAAACATCTGCCTTCAGCTCAGGTCGTGATCTCAGGGTCTTAGAACTGAGTCTGCTTGTCCCTCTCCCTCTGCCCGCTCCCCTGCTCATGCTCTCTGGTTCCTGCTCTCTCCCTCTCCCTCTCTCAAATGAATAGATTTTTAAAATCTTTTTAAAAAATAAACACAAAATCTAAACAGAAACTGTGTGCCACCACTCCATGCACCTCCAAACATGCTCTCTATACCTGACTTCCAACTTGGAAGCCTCCTCCTGGAGGCTTCATGGAAACTCTGTAGCCTTTAAAAGAGAGCTAGGCAGGAAGTCTGTCCTACACACTTGATTATATTTAACACAGCACTATTATACGCTGCCTTGTGTTCTTCACATTTCTTTCTTTCCCCGGGTCTTGCTCTTGGACAAGGCTAACCTCCCCAACGGAAGACGCCATATCAGGCTTCTTTGCTCCATTGGGTCTCACAGGGGTTTAACGTAGCCGAGAGAGCACTAGTCACCAAAGACATGGAGTGTTCTGCGAAAAACAGACTCAACTCTGTATATTCAGCAAGTTAACTTTATCCTATTATTTATAGGAGTGTGCCTGCTAGTCATACAGAATAATCGTGGGTGCTCTTGTAATTGCATTTTTATTGATTTCTCCAGTTGTTAAAGGCAATTTATAAAAAGCCAATTGGACTGTAAACCCTACCACTGCTGTTTTCCACGGTAATACTGTACTTTCTCATTACTTCTTTAAAAACTGTACTCAGCACATTTTCTAGGCTGAGGAAATCAACTTCTCGTCCGGAGCGTGTATATCAATAAACATGTTTTAATTCCAATCACACATCTCCCCAGCGTAGGATTAAGTTATTTCTCATTCTGTTCAAATGGCAATTGCGGTTTATTTATATACCAGATAATTAGTGTTTGCCCTGGTCTTCCTGAGGTTGACAGCTGTGGGGTTGGGATTAACCCCTGATGCAGCACGAGGCCACATATGGGTTGCTGGGGTTTTTTTTTGTGTGTGTGTGTGTTTTTAAAGATTTTATTTATTTTTCAGCAAGAGAGAGCACAAGCAGGGGGAGCAGCCAGCAGAGGGGGAAGTAGGCTCCCCACTGAGCAGGAAGCTGTGGGGCTTGATCCCAGGACCCCAGGATCATGACCCAAGCTGAAGGCAAATGCTTAACCCACTGAGCCACCCAGACGTCCCAGTTTTGGAATTCTACATCTTTTGGAGTTCAGAAAGGTAAGTAGATTCCTTTTTTTTTTTTTTTTTTTAAAGATTTTCTTATTTATATGACATGCAGAGATCACAAGTAGGCGGAGAGGCAGGCAGAGAGAGAGAAGAGGAAGCAGGCTCTCTGCAGAGGAGAGCCCCCGATGTGGGGCTCGATCCCAGGACCCTGGGATCATGACCTGAGCCGAAGGCAGAGGCTTTAACCCACTGAGCCACCCCGGCGCTCCAAGGTAAGTAGATTCCTAAGCCACAGATTTTATCATACTCTCAGTGGGAGAGTTCCCAGTAATCAAAAGCAGTAGTCGTTCTGCGGTAAAACATAGTGAGATCATCTTAAGTAGTTTTACACTAGTGTGGGTCGGGTTTGGTTTTTTTTTTCCCATTAGTTTTTTTTTTTTTTTCCAGCATAACAGTATTCATTATTTTTTGCACCACACCCAGTGCTCCATGCAATCCGTGCCCTCTCTAATACCCACCACCTGGTTCCCCCAACCGCCCACCCCCTGCCGCTTCAAAACCCTCAGATTGTTTTTCGGAGTCCATAGTCTCTCACGGTTCACCTCCCCTTCCAATTTTCCCCAACTCCCTTCTCCTCTCCATCTCCCCTTGTCCTCCATGCTATTTGTTATGCTCCACAAATGAGTGAAACCATATGAATATTGACTCTCTCTGCTTGACTTATTTCACTCAGCATAATCTCTTCCAGTCCGGTCCATGTTGCTACAAAAGTTGGGTATTCGTCCTTTCTGATGGAGGCATAGTACTCCATAGTGTATATGGACCACATCTGTGTGGGTCAGGTTTTCTTGCTAATGAGGTTTAGCACCAGGCCTGATTTGCAAGCTTTTCAGGTGGGGTGCAGTTGGAGAGGAGTGCTGGTGGGCTGCTTGGTCTCTACCCTGTTCCTGGAGCAAGCCACGGGGTCTGTGAGAGCATCCAGACCCTGGGCACCCTCGGCCCCGCGCATCACTCATTCATTCACACGTTGCGCTTCCGTTTCCCAAACACCTGTTGAGGAATTGCGATGGGTCGGGCACCGACCTATGTGCCGTGAGAGATCCTCAGGGGAGTAAGAGGGCTCCGTATCACTCTGACTGGGCAGTCTTCTCGAAGTACCACGGGCTGTACTGCTTGAACCACAGACATTTATTTTCTCACAGATCTAGAGGCTGGAAGTCCACGATCAAGGGGTCCACCGGCTGCTGGGTTCTGGGGAAGCCCAGGGGCCCCCTTTGGGCATGAAGAGCATCACCTCCCCACATCATCATGGGCTGCCTCTGTGCATGACGAGAGCCGGTGAGCTCTGCTGTCTCCTCCTCTTCTTATCAGGACTTCAGTCTTATCTGAGGAGGCCCACACTTGTGCCCTCATTAAACTTAATTGCCTCATAAAGGTCCCATCTCTCCATAGTCACACTGGGGGTCAGGGCTTTAGCACAGGCTAGGGGGACGGGGACACAACTCAGTTCCTAGCTGGGTCCTTCCCCCAGAGAGCTCATAGTCTTGTGGTGGGAGATAGCCCAAAACAACTGTGACTGAGTGAAGCCCTGGGGACGTGTGTGGAGCTGGATGGCATCTCTTTAGGGACGAGGGATCCCTGACGATCAGTTCTGTGTAGCTGGGTTCTTGGTGCTCGGGGAGTTAGAGGAAAAGAGCCCAAGGTGGCCTCTGGGTATTGGCCCCTGGGCTGTTTCTTTCTACAGGGAAGGCTGAGAGACCTGTCAGTTCAAAAGCCGTCCCACGCAAAACTCAAATCTTCCCACATCCCATTATATTAAAAATAGTCCAAACAATGGGGGCGCCTGGGTGGCTCAGTGGTTAAAGCCTCTGCCTTGGGCTCAGGTCATGATCTCAGGGTCCTGGGATCGAGCCCCACATCGGCTCTCTGCTCAGCGGAGAGCCTGCTTCCTCTTCTCTCTGCCTGTCTCTCCATCTACCTGTGATCTCTCTCTCTCTCAAATAAATAAATAAAATCTTTAAAAAAAAAAAAAAAAGAGCCCAAACACACAAAAGCTTAGGCAATTAGAGACCTCCTGCTTTGCTTACCCCACGACACCCCCCAACCCCACCACCATATGCTGTTACTGAGATAGGGCCTTGGTCAGGCCCCACGCTGCCAGAGCCCCTTTAGAGTTCTCTGACCCAGAGGCTTCCCACTGGGCTCCTGAGCAACATCACCTAGACCTGTGAGTCCCTCCCTGATGGCCCTCTCCCCCAGGGCTTCCCTTGTCCTTCACCTTTTCTGGACGGTGACAGCCTGACCTCCCTGCTGTCTGGGTCTCCTGCCGTGAGGGATGGGCCTTTTCTGCAACCCCAGCCAAGCCGTGCCCCACCGAAGCTTGGGTGTGCTCCTGCCATCTCGAGGTCCTATCTTCTTTCCTTGCGCAGGCCAAATGCGCTGAACCCCCACAGAGAGGCAGGCAGAAGCCTACCATCGGAGGCGGGACCTTTACTGAGTAACCAGAGACACAAAGGGGCAAAACGCCTTTCATTTCCACCCCACACTCCCCACATCCATCTGGCTGACCTGGCCCTGGGTAGTCCCTCAGCGGAAAGCCCGCGTCTGGAGACGTGACAGAACAGACCTGTGCCAGGATCAAGATGTGAGTCTGTGAACATTCTAGCTCCCCCGGTGAGCAGAGGGAGTGCAAACCTCTTCCACAGCCTCCGGGAGCCCTTTACCTGCTCTCTGCCAAAGGCTGTGGCTACCGGAAGCTCCAAGACATTTCCTTGTCCAGATCTGGGAGCTGTAGAATCCTCAAGCCTTGCTACCTCTGATGGCCTCTCCCGGCTCAATGGCCAGCCCGGCTGCCAGCCTGCTTCTGGCCTTGGCCGCTTCACGTCAGGGCTCTCTGCCTCCTGTCAGCTCGAGCCGGCTGCTGGCCCTGCCAGGGGTCCTCTGGGGCTTGTCTCTCTCAGCCGAGCTTCATCCCATGGCAGCCTGCTTGGCCCTCTTAGGTCTGGGTGTGGAAGAATCAGACAGAAGGCTCCAGGGTCACCCTGTCACTCTGCTCACTGATCCTCCCTTTCTTACCCAAGAAGAAATGAGGAAATATTTTCTGAAGACTTGCTCTGTGCAAAATCTCATGCTGAAAGCTTGGGATCATTGGAGCTGTCTAAGATTGGTACCTGCTTCAAGCAACTCGCTTGATGAATAAAACCAGATTCCAGCAATGGTTCCATCTGGGGCTCCAGCAAACAGCTCGGAGGCATCCCCCACATGACTCTGCTTTATCACCCAGGGCCTTCCCACAGCCTCCTTAGCCTCCCAGCCACCGCAGGGGCAGCCCTCAACGAAGGGGCCAGAGAGGGGCGAGAAGTGCCCCAGCTGCCACCTTGGGCAATACATACCTGCGAGGCTTTCTACACGGTTCCTCAGAGGCCCCCAGGTGGAAATGGGACCCAGTGACCAGCAGTAGTGACCACCCCGTAGCACGTTCTCACACTGGCTGCTCCTTGCTACTCTGCCCATCCCCAGCTTCTTCCCTGATCAGCTACCAAATAACCTAACAGCAGCCAAGTCCTCATAGCGCAGGTCTCTCTCAGCTCTACCATGAAGGGTTTGGTCTAGATACTCCCTCAGGACCCTTCCAGTTAGAAGCACCTCGGTTTTTAAATTTTTTTTTTTTTAAGATTTTATTTATTTATTTGAGAGAGAGAGAATTAGAGAGCATGAGAGGAGAGAGGTCAGTGAGAGAAGCAGACTCCCTGCTGAGCAGGGAGCCTGATGTGGGACTCGATCTTGGGACTCTAGGATCATGACCTGAGCCGAAGGCAGTTGCTTAACCAACTGAGCCACCCAGGCGCCCCAGCACCTCGGTTTTTAGACAAGAAAAGGACATCCCAGATAGTCCCCCCAGAAGTCACACTGCTGATTAATGACACACAGGGCAAGAGCCCAACATGAAACTGTCTCGTTATGTCAGCTTTCCCAGAACCTCATCTATAAAGTCATTTCAAATAAAAGTCCCACATCACAATGCTTGGAAATAGTAAGTAAAGCCAGACTCTATCCAAAACACACATCTTAGTACTTTAGAGTTTATATCCAAGGGCAATTTTTGACTCCTAGAGCTCTCTCCAGCCAACCGCTTCTCCGGAGGCATAAACAGAATCACATCTCTTTATTGTGACTTTTTCCTGTTATCTCAGGGATGTCCCTATATAGGACTCTATTCTGTTTATTAAATGAAGTTCTCATCTATATTCTGATTCTGTTTGCCCAGTTTGTATAAGGTAATCAAAGTATCAGAAGGATGCTTTATAAAAAGGAAAATAATCATGCCCGTTTGTAATTTATGGAGTGTGTGTGCATAAGTATTCTTGATGGATTTGCACCCAAATGCTGTTAGCCCACGTAAGGTGTGGATACAGACCACAGCGTGATAGAAATAGAGTGAAAAGAGCCTCATGCTCTGTATTGCCCCGACAGCAAGCCGGGAAGGGCATCCTGGTTGATTAAGAGTGCTCTGATAAATTGGGTCTTGGTAACAAATCATGATGTTATATGAAGAAAAGTGCTGAGCCAAGAGACAGGAGACTTAGAGGGGGTTTCTGTTCTACCATTTCCAAAATAAAGAAAACTAAAATATTCGTGATGGATTCTTACGCTGTACAAGTCTGTCCTTGATTGATTTTGCCGGGACTACCTGTTGTGGGGAGGCAGCGAACCAAAGAAACGGGAAGTGCAGACTCCGTATTCCGTCAATGTTCAAATGCCAGGACCACCCCCCCAACCCCCCCGCTAACTGGGGGGTTTCCCCAACACCAACAACCAATTCTGTGATTCTCCAACCACCGATGTTGAACAATTCAGTTCTGTTCTGACGGTCATTATCCGGAGTTAGTGCAGATCTCACAGACTAAAAGCTCAGTCCCACAGGACTGCCCCCACCCCATTTCTGAGGCCAGTCGCAAGTCCTGGGACACCTAGACTTCTGACCGACCAGCTACGAATTGGGAATTCCTACCATCCCTCCTCCTCAGGTTCAATAATTGGCTAGAAGAGCTCACAGAAGTCCGGAACACTCTGTATTTACATTTACAGCTTTGTTATAAAGGATATAATTCAGAAACAGCTGAGCAGAGGAGCCGGAGAGGGCAAGGTATGGGGGAGACGAGCGTCCGTCCCCACTCTGGGTGTGTCTCCCTCCCAGGTCCTCCTTGAGTTCACCAACCAGGGCTCCCTGAGCACCCAACATCGTTAGTCATGGGTTTATATGCAGCTTGTTTATAACAAGCAGGTAGGGCCTGCCAAGGACAAGACAATTGTGCCTACATTTTTCCAGTTGAGTTTGGATGGTGGGTGCCCAACCGTGAACTGCATTAAATGAAGTATAATGCAGCGATTAAAGGAAGTGGTGGTCCCACTGTATCCGGCTCTGCAGACCTTTTCTGGGCTGCTTTTATCTGGTTCTGAGCATCCTGTTTTAATACAATTCTGGGAAAATGACCAGTGACCACTAGAGGGCAAGGTGATAATGAAGGGTCTGCAGTGCACAGACCAATGAGACATTTTGACCCGGAGAATAAATGGCAAGACACATGATAGTGGCCTCCAAATATTAGTTTGTAAAGATCAGAAACCAACATCATTACCAATGGTAGCTATTTCAGAAAGGTTGATTTTTTTTTAACTTAGTGGGAGACAAATACACAGAGAGAAAACTGCACAGATCTTAAGATCTGCACATTTAAATGTGCAGCTTGAAGAATTTTCTCGAGGTGCACACACTGAGTCACCACCACTCAAATCAAGAAACACAATATTAATACCCAGAAGTCCTTCTCCAGGAACTCTCCTCCAAAATGGTAATCACCTGATTTCTAATACCAAAAATTAGTTCTGCCTGCTTCTGGGCTTTTCATAAGTGGAATGTCATAGCACATCTGACTTATTTTGCTCATCAACATGTCCATAGGTCTCACTGATGCTGTTTCATGCAACAAAGTTCATTCAGTGTCATTGTGTACAGTGTTTTCCATTCTACTCTGGATGGGCATTTGGGCAGCTTCTGGTTTGGGCTATTATGAACGGTGCTGCTATGAACAATGTCATACATGGCATTCACCACATATGTGGATGCATGGGGTCAATACCGAAGAGAGGAATTTCTGGATCACAGGGTACGTATATTTTTATTTTTATTTTTTTTTTAATTTTATTTTTTTTTTTTAAATTTTATTTGACAGAGAAGAAGAGACATCTAGAGAGGGAATACAAGTGGGGAGTGGGAGAGGGAGAAGCAGGCTTCCTGCTGAGCCAGGAGCCTGATGCGGGGCTTGATCCCAGGACCCTGGATCATGACCTGAGCTGAAGGCAGATGCTTAACAACTGAGCCACTCAGGCGCCCCAACGTATATTTTTAGCTTTAGCAAATACTGCCTCATAGTATCCCAAAATGATTTTTAAAATTTATATTCTTAGCGTCAGTGTAAGAGAGGTCCAGTGGCTCATGTTTTTCCCGATACTTGTTGGCCTGTCTTTCTCAGTTTACCCATTTCCCGGAGTGTGTAGAGTTATTCGTGGTAGTTTTAATTTCACTTCTTTGGTGAGCAATCACACCATCTGTGAGCATCTCCCCATCTGCTTATCGCCCATTTTCTTATTCTCTTTTGTGAAGTGTCAGCCCAAGACGTTTGTCCATTTTTCTACTGAGTTACCCTTTTTCTTATTTATTGTACCAGCTGTTTATATATTCTGGAAATGAGTCCTTTGTTGAATATATGTTCTGCCAACACCTAGAAGACATAGATTTCAGTCTTATGTAAAGAACCTCTTTATTAATAGAAGAGTCCAAAGAGAACACAGGTGGCCACAAATTAAAGATATTGAGGAGAGAACCCTGCACTGGGAGTATGGGCCACATACTAATGCCCGCATATGGGTAACATTCTATAGTTAATCAAATCATGTACATATTCCAGACTTCATTTGAACCTTTATACAACCCGAGGAGATAACACTGATACCTGCTCATTTTAAAAATTCCTGTTTTAGGGGAGCCTGGGTGGCTCAGTCATTAAGCGTCTGCCTTTGATCTGCCATGATCTCAGGGTCCTGGGATTGAGTTCCACATCAGGCTCCCTGCTCAGCGGGATGCCTGCTTCTCCCTCTCCCACTCCCCCTGTTTATGTTCCCTCTCTCACTGTGTCTCTCTCTGTCAAATAAATAAAATCTTCAAAAAAAAATTCCTTTTTTAGGGCGATGGGTATTAAGGAGGGCATGTGTGGTGATGGGCAATGGGTGTTATATGCAACTAATGAATTGTTGAACACTACGTCAAAAACTAATGATGTGGGATGCCTGGGTGGCTCAGCAAGTTAAGCCTCTGCCTTTGGCTCAGGTCATGATCTCAGGGTCCTGGGTTCAAGCCCTGCATTGGGCTCTCTGCTCGGCAAGGAGCCTGCCCCTCCCCAACAGCCTACATCTCTGCCTACTTGTGATCTCTCTGTCAAATAAATAGTCTTTTTAAAAAAAACTAATGATGTATTATATGTCAGTTGATTGAATATAATAAAAAATAAAAATAAAATAAAATTCCTGTTTTATTTTTAAGGCTGGCTGGCTTCCTTGGTCTGGCCCTCTGTCTTTACGGTGTATGCTCAGTGAGTGATGAAGCTAGTAAGGCTTCTACCTTTTGCTGTGGATCTGTGTGAGGCTTGGGGAACACATTCAAAATTTAGGCCAAATCTGCCCCAGCTTTGACTTTCTGTATGTGCAAGCCCTCACATTTGGCCAAGGATCAGTAGACTGCTAGGACCTGTCCATTGTCCTTTATGAACAAGCATGTAGCTGTCTGTCCACACAGCCTTCCTGAGTACCAAGAATATGTGGAAGCCCATTCAAATACCAAAGCCCATTAAGACTGTCATGTTCCCCAGATCTTCCTGTAAATTCTGGCTGTTCTGCTACTTGTCCCAATCAGTATCACCACCTCAGGCTAGTTGTGATGTTGCCCTTCTCTGACTGCCAGAGAAACCACTATTATTTGACAATGCCCCAAGCACGTATTTTTCCAAATGCTGCTCCCATTCAAGTCGGCCTCCCCTGGCGGTGAGGTAGCAGGTCCTCACAGCCTGCCTTGCCCGGTGGAACTGTTGTTCCATGTAGCTGAGGGGGATGTGGCAGCAGCTCCTGGCCAGGAGGCCATAGATTCCCACCATTCTCACCAAGGTTTTGTAGATTTTCTTGAATAAATGCTTCTCCATCTGTTCCATGCCTTTGGTCAATTTCCAGTGCTGAAATGGCTGTTTTTGACGGTTTACCATTTTATTATTGCCCTTTGAAGAGAGGATTTCCAGAGCTCCTTACCCGCAAGTTCCCAAAGTTCCCTCCCTGCCATTTTTGAGGAGGCTCTCTAGAAGACGCTAGAACACTTTGTCTGCAAGGGGGTATCACACAGGGCAGCCATGGTTGAGGGTGGAAGGGGACTGCACAGGGACGGAGATACGGGGAGAGGATCACAGGGACTGTCGTGGGGGCTGGCTGCCATGCCATCCTCACCTCTCACCTGGGCTACTATGATCGTTCCTTAACTGAGTCTGTTTTTGTCTCCCCAAAATCTGTTCTCGGCCTTTGTCTGCAGCCAGCAACCCTCTTACATCTAATGTCACTCTTCTGCTCAAAATTCTGTAACAGCTTTTCATAGTCATGGGAAAAGCTAGTCTTCACCATGGTTCCAAGGCCTTACATCATTTAGCCCTCACTGCCTTTCTGATTAATCTTTTACCACTTTGTTCCTCACTCACTCTACTCTGCACAAATACTATGCCTCAAACACACTAAACAGACTTCTGCCCCAGGCCCCTTGCACTGGCTCTTTCCTCTGGTGGGGATGTTTCTGCCCAGATAACCATATTGTTGGTTCATTCGAGTACCACCTGCTCAAACTGATCTTCTAGTACTCTTGCCATTTCCTGCTTTATAGTACTTAATACGTTATCTGATTTCCTCTCCCAGGACATAAGCTCCACAAAAGCAAGGGGTTTGCTCTGTTCTTGCCAAAGTCACATGCAAGGAAAATATTTACATAATAATTAAATAAGTGGGCTAATGAAAGTGGCTGTTAGGCCCAGCTCTGCCCTGTTGACAGGGTGATTTACATACACGAGACAAGGCAATTATGTATATGAGACAAAGGCTAAAGAAAATGGGCATTTGAGTAGAGGGGTGGAGAAACTGTAGCTATTAATAAATGAGCAAGAAAGGGAGGTGTGGGGGTAAGTCAGGAAAATAACTATATGATATGAAATAAATCACTCACATATGTAAGTCTATGAAGTCTAAAAAAAGGCACGAAGTTTAATTTGAAGGAATAACATTATGTAGAATTATGGAAACTCAGAGAAATAAAGGAAGTTTATCCATGAGTTGAAAAGAACAGACCAGTATACTATAGTTAAAGACATGAAAAGACTGTGAAAAAATATATTAATGTCTATGAAACTACGGTGGGAGCTTATCAGGGCATGCCCTCCGCATGGGATGAATGTTTCGGGGCAGCACTTGATGGAAAGACAGGATCTCCCTGATCTTGTCTTGGCAAATCTTGTTTGCTGCTACCCCTGCTTCAAACTCTCGGCGTTCCTCCTCCTTCTGTGCTTCCCGGGCCTGCCGCTGGTAGGACATTTGCATCTGAAGCTGCTTTCTGTACTCCTGGGCCAAACTGGAGCGCCTGCAGTATTAAAAATGTCAAAGTACAAAATTGTAAAAGCAAGCATTTGGATTCATTTAGGGCATCATAATTAAAATGTAACTTTTGAAGTCAAATTAAAATTCCCATTAAAATCAGGGTGATATAGGAAAAAATAGATGGAAAATTCAATAATGTGTTTATTTACACAATAATAATTAAGATAAACAGAACAAATATTGATTTTAGGGAGGGAATACTTCTGGCCCCCTCACAACATTTCCTGCTATCTGGAGTGAGAGTCCTTGGCCTCTCTCCAGCCCCCTCCCACTTTTCTCTGAGAAGGAATGACTTCTCTACTGGTCAAACCAGGAACAGACTAGTCTGCAGGTTTTCCACTCTGCTGTCAAAGGGCCACTGGCCTGCAGGAGAGAGCCAGAGCAGGCTGGCATTGCTGGGGCCTGGCGGGGTGAGTGGGCCTCATTCTGTTCAGCATGAACTAGACGATTTCCTCCGCATGTAAGCCACATGTTAAACATATAAACCACATTTTAAATTTTATAGTGTGTTGTTTCATTTTGTTTTGTTTTTACTGTGGTAAAAAAAACACACAACGTAAAATTGACCACCACTGAACAATTTTTAAGTGTCTAGTTCAGTAGCGTCAGTACATTCACGTTGCCTTACATCGTTCTCCGGGACATGTTCATCTTGTAAACTTGAAACACTCCACCCATTAAACAGGAGCTCCCTTTTCCCCCTCCCCCCAGTCTCTGGCAACCACCATTCTATTTGTTGTGTCTATGAATTTGACTACTCTAGGGATCTTGTATAAGTGAAATCATACAGTACTTGTCTTTTTGTGACTGGCTTATTCCACTTAGCATAATGCCCTCAAGGTTCATGCATGAGGAGGCATCTGACAGGATTTTCTTCCATTTTAAGGCTAATATTCCATTGTACGTATATAACATATTTGGTTTATCCATTCATGTGTTAATGGACACCTGGGTTATTTCCACCTCCCGGTTATTGTGAACAGTGCTGCTATGAACATGGCTGTGTCAATATCTCTTCAACATCTTGCTTTCGATTATTTTGAATATACACCCAGAAGTCCGATTGATGGATGACATGGTAGTTCCAGTTTTAATTTTTTTTTTAAGATTTTATTTATTTGTTTGAGAGAGAGACAGAGAGAGCACAAGCAGGAGGAGAGGCAGAGGGAAAGGGAGAAGCAGACTCCCTACTGAAGCAGGGAGCCCCAAAGTGGGGCTCTATCCCACATCTTGGGATCATGACCTGAGCTGAAGGCAGACTCCCAACCAACTGAGCCACCCAGGCGCCCCTATTTTTAATTTTTTTTTTTTTTTCCATTTGAGAGTAGTCCTTTATTAACTGGCCCGATTACAAAAATAATCATGGTAGATACCTTAGTTCATTCTTCGAATAAGCCTATTGATCTGGTCTTCCCTGTTGCCAGCATCTCCACCTTCCACAAAATGGGTGGTCTTTTTCTTCATCCCCCCTCGTGGAGAAGATAATTTGAAGGGCCATAAAAAGTTGTTTGCCTCTTTGAAACCTTTTCCAACAGTATAGATCTCGTGAATCAGATCCTCCATGCAGATGATGCCATATTTACCAAGAGATCGGGCAATCAATGTGTTATCTGTCAGGGCAATTCGCTTCTTGTTGATTTTGCCATAACCACGCTTGTAGATTAATTCATTCACTGACTTCAGGTTAGGGTACCCCCATGCTATATATGGTTCCACAATCCTTAACATGTTAACTGAAGCCTTGTTGAGCTTAACAAAGGTGCCATTGAAGATTTGACGAAGGCGAAGGAGCTGCAACACCTTTCGAACCTTTGGGCTCACACCATTGATGCCTCTGATCCTGATGACAAACGCCAACTTGGGTTCTGCAGGTACGTAGAAGTTGCCAGCTTTTCTTGCCATCCTCGCCATCCGAATCTCGGTCCGGTACATCTGTCTGTACTCCTTGTGGTAATGCTTGGCTTTCTCATAGATAAGCTTCCTCCTTGCCTTTCGAAGCATCTTTTGAGCAAACTTCTTCCTCAGACGCTTGATCTTCAGCTCTGCGAAATTCCTTCGCTTCTTTTTAAGGGTTTCTGGCACGGCAGGAACCTTCTTTTTCTTCTCCTCTGCACCCTCCATGGTTCCAGCCGGAAAAAGAGCTATTTTTAATTTTTTGAGGAAACTTCATACTGTTCTCCATAGTGGTCAGCCATTTTATAATCTATAAGCTGCATTTTATAAATATCAGCTTTTATCAGAAAAGCATGCACACGCCTCTGTGGCAGAGTCCATTTTCTAAAGATGGTCACAGCAGCATCTCCCTCCCATGCACTCTCCTGCAATGTGGACCTCTATTCCCCTCATCAAGAGGTGGAGCTTCTGTCTCCATCTCTTGAATCTGGATAGCCCTGGTGACTATTTTCATGACCAACAGATTATGACAAGTGATGCTACGCCGGTCCTAGGGGCAGCCCTTCACTGGCCTGGCAGCTTCCCCATCCTGTCTATTGGACCTCTCCCTGTCAGAACCGGCCACTACACTGTGAGAAGGCCCAACACATAGAAAAGCCACATGAAGTTGTTCTGGGGGCAACACCGGATGAGTCCCCATCTACAGTCAGCACACGCTGCCAGCTACATGAGTAGGTATCTTAGGTGTCCAGGACGGTTGAGCCCTCAGATGAATGTAGCCCTGGCTAACACCTGACCTGAACTACATGAGGGACGGCCAGGAAGAATCACCCAAGGGAGCCCTGTCAACCAGAGAACCATCAGAGATAATCATAACTCACCTAAAGGCACACATCGTGGGGGTTTCTATAATGTACCGATAGGCAGCTATGATACCTTCCACACATACTGTTTTCCTTCTCTCAGTTGATTCAGAAGTAGGGCAGGGAAGCCTATTGCTATTTATCAGGTCCCCCTCACATGTCCAACAATAAACTTCAAAAGTGAGAAGGAAAGACCTCCAGAGCAGAGACAATAGCAGGAAATCAGTAGGGTAGGCCAGAAATTATTGTTAGTCCCCCGAAACACTAGGCTCACACTAGGCTCAGGTACCTAAACCCAACTCTTCTCTAGAATGAAAAGAACTTATGTCTATGTACCAAGTATGTATGTCATGGGACAGGGCCAAGGGACAGGAAAGGGGAGCAGCAATTAGAGGAACCAAGTCACCTTCCTCCACCACACTGGTCATCTGAATTGGGTATCCTGGTCATCGGTGGGAAAGGGGTGCTATGGTCCAAGAAATGCTGCCAGGACGGATCTGCCTATTTCCTCCTCCAGAGCCTGGCGGTGGTTCTCAGAGGGGCCTTGTCAGAGGAAGGCAGTGGTATTTCCCAAAACACCTAGAACATTTCAGTTTTCCAGCCCAGTGAGGCTACAAAAATTCTCCTGAGGACATTTTGTATGGACTCCCATTTTCAGAAGCCATTTCTGCTACTCCAACTAATCAAGCCACACTGAGTTTCAGGGTTCATTTCGTATGAAAGAATAATCTTCTGGTTATTTCATTAGGATTTAATGTTGGAGCCTGTTTTAAAAAAATCATTTTAACTTACTTTATTTTTTAAGGTATCCATTCATTTTAATACCTAATGTCTATAACCAGAATGTACACAATAACAATAAAATTTAATTTTACCAAGATGTTTGGTGTTTATTTTTATATGGGATTTTGTAATGTGACTGGAGCTTTTAGGACAAATGTAATACTGATGTAAAAAATGTCAGTAATGCATGAGTGATGGCACATTGTCCTCTCCCTTCCCCCTTTTTAGGCAGTAAACAATAATAAAGGAAACAAAACCATACCTTGCAAAATTCTCCTTCTCTGCATGGTTAAGCTCTTTCAGGCCTTCATTTATGCGTTCCTGTTCCATAGCACGTTCTTCCTGTTCTTTTGCCTTTCGTTGTACTTAAGAAAAACAAAAGTAATTTTTGGTAAATGACTTTCTTCAGAGAAGGCTTGCTGGCAATCCCTCTGGGCATCAGGGTCATCCTGTCTTTAGAGAGGCAGAGCCTATAATCACTGGACTGTGTCTAAGGTCGATAGGGTAAAAGCAGTCCTCTCCATCAAGGGAAGAAGAGGATTTAGGTTTGAATGTGTGTGATCTACACAGATTTTACTCTCAACGATTTTTCACTGAAAATCTATGATCAGCCTTTTTCAAGCCAGATTATCACTATTAGAACACTTCTTACCTTTCTCATCTCGAGAACAAAAAGTTCTGTTGTCATTTATGTTAAAAAGAATTTATGACAAAATAATTAGAAAAGGCATTAATAAATTAAAATTTTAAAACATAAGCATCCAGGAAGTGTGAAAAAATAACAAAGAAACCAGAGTTCACAAAAGAATAAATACAGTCAGCAAAAACACAACTGAAATGTACAACTTTGGCCCCCACATCCATTTATAGGAACTTTTCTTAAATAATCATATATAAGCCAAGAAGAACTATGTACAGAGATAGTAACCTGCAATTCTAAAATAGTAGTAAAAAGATTAAAGACAATCTGTAGGTCCATTAGTTGTGTTTAGATGAAATAAATCATGGTCCATTTTTATAATAGATTTCTAGGCAGCATTACAAATTTTATAACTGAAAAAAAAAAAAGGTGACCTAGAAAAATGTTTATGGTAAGTGGCAAAGGCAGGCTGTAAAACAATACTTTCAACATAAATCCTAATTTGCTACATACATAGTAAAAATACTAGAAGGAAATAGATGAAGCTGTGAGTAGTAGCTATTTCTGGGTGGTAGACTTACGGTTGATTTTGTTCCTTTGTTTAAAAATGGCCCCAAACACTTAAATTTTCCATGTTGTCTCAATATATTTTAAAATATTTATCAGGGGTAAACAGAAATCTTTTAGTTTATAGACTTTTTTTCTCATTTTCTTACAACTCCACCCAATACAGGCTTACCAATTTTCAACGGCTGTCATAATTCCTGGAGTAGAGAATACGAGTTTCTCTTGCAAAGACAACTAGAGTGAAGTCTAATAGTACCTGAATGGTAAATGTGTCTGTCTATTGCCTTTCTGGTCCACTGGGCTGGACATGGAGCAGTGGAAATCTGAAGGTGACAGTTCACCCTCTCAACAAATATTTCCTTTCATGACCAAGCACGGTTTGGAGCTGAGGGCATACAAAAGTGTACTAAGACAGGGATGTGAGCAAGCCACAGTGAGAGTCCTGGAAAGAGGATTTATTAAGAATGAGGGACAAATTTGAGGAATGAGACATCTGAGCTGGCCTTGAAGGATCTCCAGGATTTCTCAGGATCAAAAGCATCATAAGCAGAGAAAACTACCCAAGTAAAGGTATGGAGGTATGGAAACACCCGTGGAAAGAAAAGACGGACAGATAAAAGGGAGGAGGGAGGTGTGCGTTGTGCCCTACCTTCTCACTTCCCTTTTATAGTCACTAAGGTGCACAGACCAGTCAACGCACATGATTCCTCAGAATCTACTAGGATATGAAACTCTTTGTAAGTTTATACTCGAAGGATTAAATTACATAAGTTCTGCAAGGCAGGGGTCTTGCCTTAATCCTTTTTACATCCCTCATATCATTTTACACATAATACCTACTTATAAATATTTTGGTTACTAATTAAGTTGAATTAAGGCCCAACTATATTATTATTATAATTCATGTCCTTACATTTTTCTTGAACTTGAAGTTTTCTCGTACACATGACCTCATTCACAAGTTGTCTCCTTGCCTCCTTTTCAAGTCTCAGCTCCTTGTCCTTCTCCGCCAACTTCTTTTCCTTCTCTGCCTCTAATATTCTGTCCAGTTCTTTCTCCTGAGCTCTCTCCTCCTCACGCCGCTGTGCCACATACTGAAGATATATCTCCTGTTCTCTTGCCATCTCTTCCTACAAACAGAAGAATTACCTCACGTTGTTAAAATTGTAGGTGTGATAATGGTATGGAGGATAAGTTTTAAAACAATCTTTTAGAGCTACAATCCCAATTTTTTAGAACTACATAATGAGACATTTATGGATGAAATATTCTCTCTCAGGTTTAGTTCAAAATATTCAAGAGTGGTGGTAGGGAATGGGTGGGGCACACACATAATACAGAGAAGCCGTTAGCTGGTGGCTGTTGAAGCTAAGTGAAGGACATATGGGCGTTTATTGTGCTATTCTTTGTACCTGCGCTTTATAATACATTTTTGAATAAGTTACTTCAAACACTTTCCCAAACTGTTTTTCAAAGCAGTGTCTGGATAATTTTCAATTAAACAGCTTTATCTTAATTTATTTCCATTTAGATAGGTTATGAAATTGTAACCTGATAAACAAAGTCAGTTATTACTACTATGACAGCACTGCTTCTGACTACAAGATGGTCACTTGATACTTCAATAACAGACATTCTCAGTCTTAGCTATACTCTGGAATCACCTGGGAGCTTTAAAAAGCACCAAGGGCTGAATCTCACCCTGAGAGTCCGTTCTAAGGAACAGTGTTTAAGTTCGCCAAGTGATTTTAATGTGCAGCTAAGACTGTGAACTGGGCTTTGCAATGCTGACGTCTCTGTTGCTCACGGTATTATACTTGTGCCGTTCCATCCGATCTCTGTTCTGACTGCTTTTGAGAATATCATAAATCTGGCGGGGGGACTGACAAGGTCTGAACTGTACCCTCAGAATAACTTGCATTCATAGTCTCATCCGTGGGGATAAATTTAACAAAAGAAGTGTAAAACATATACTCTGAAAACTAAGAAACTGAAAAAATAAGTGGAAAAACATCCTATATTCATGGATCAGAAGACAATACCGGTAAAATGGCAACTGTCTACATTTGGTCTACAGATTCAAAACAATCCCTATCAAAATCCAAAAAGGTTTCTATGCATAAATCCACAAGCAGATTCCAGATTCATATGGAAATGCAAGAGAGCCAGAAAAGCCAAAACAATCTGAAAAGAACAAAGTTGGAAGATTCACATTTCCTGATTTCAAATTTACTGCAGAGCTACAGTGATCAAAGCATATATATATGTGCTACTGGCCTAAGGACGGACATAGATTAATGGAAAAGAATTCAGAGTCCAGAGCTAAGCCCTCACATTCACCATCAACTGATTCTGACAAGTGTACCAAGACAATCCTACAGGGGAAGAACCGTCTCTTCAACAATGGTGCTGGGACAACTGGGTATCTACGTGCAAAAGAATGAAGTTAGACCTCTACCTCACAACATATACAAAAGTTAACTCAAAATGGATCAAAGGCCTAAATGGGAGAACTAAACCTATAAAACTTTAAGAAGAAAACATAGGACCACCATCTTCTTGACCTTGGGGTAGGAACTGATGTTTAGATATAACACTAAAAGCACAAGCAACAAAACAAAATGTAGATACATTGGACTTTATCAAAATTAAAACTTTTGTACTTTAAGGGATACCATTAATAAAGTGAAAAGACAACCCACAGGATGAAAAAAATATATTTACACAGAGTTTATGGGTAAGGGACTTGTATCTAGAACATATAAACAACTATTACAACTCAGTAATAAAGTCAAATAATCCAATTAAGAATTGGAAAAAGGATTGGAATATATTTCTTGAAGTTTCGAAAGGTTCAGATAGATTTCTCCAAAGAAGATATACAGATGGTTGATAGACACAGAAAAAGAAGCTCAAGATCATTACTCATTAGGGAATGCAAATCAAAACCACAATAACAGATCACTTCAGACATACTTCAGGATGGTTAAAATAAAAGAGACAAACAATAACAAGTGTTAACAAGTGTGTGGAGAAATCAAAACCTGCGACACTGCTAGTGAGAACATAAAATGGTGAAACCACTTTGGAAAACAATTTGGCAAGTACTCAAAAACTTAGGGTTACCTTAGGACTCATTAATTCTACTCCTAGGTATATGCCCAAGAGAAGCAAAAACCTACGTCCAAACAAAAATTTATATGAGAATATTCACGTAGCATTATCTATAATAGCCAAAAAAATGCAAACAAATCAAATATCCATAGGCTGACAATGAAACATGGTGCATCGGTACAGTGAAGAATTATTCAGGGGTGCCTGGGTGGCTCAGTGGGTTAAAGCCTCTGCCTTTGGCTCAGGTCATGATCTTAGGGTCCTGAGATCCAGCCCCAAATTGGGCTCCCTACTCAGCAGGGAATCTGCTGCTTCTTCTCCCTCTGCCCTATCCCTTGCTTGTGTGCATTCTCCAACCCTCCCTCTCTCTCTCAAATAAATAAATAAATCTGAAAAAAAAAAAAAAGAATAGGGGCAAGGCGTGGGGAAGAGGGAAGAGTGAGATAATAAAAAGTTCTAAAATTGACTGTGGTGATGGTTGCATACTTATGTGAATATACCAAAAAGCCACTGAATATATATTTGAAATGGGAAAGTTGTATGAATTATACCTTAATGAAGCTGTTAAAAAAATAAAATAAAATGATCTAATGGAGAACAAAAAACTCAATAACAAAAAAAAAGAAAGAAAAAAAAGAATCCAATTAGAAAATGGGAAAGAAATATAAGAAAACATTTCACTGAAGAAGATATACATATAGCAAATAAACACATGAAAAATTGATCAACATCATTGGTTATTATGGAAATGTAAAATAAACAATGAGATATCACTCTACATCTATCAGTAGAGCTATGGAAACGTAAAATAAACAATGAGATATCTCTCTACATCTCTCAGTAGAGCTAAAGTAAAAAAGAGTGCCACCACCAAATGTTGGTGAGGATGTGGAGAAACTCAATCATCTATTCATTGTTTGTAGGAATGTACCAATACTGATCACATTTGGTAAAGCTACTGTGAAAAACAGCTTGGCAGTTTTCTTTAAAAACAAAACAAAACAAGACAAACAAGCAAACAAAAAACCAAACATGCAATCACAACTAACCTTCAAGGCCTTTTTCCCATAGAAACAAAAATTTGTGTTCACACAAAAACCTGTACACAGGTAAATGGTAAAAACAGACCGTGGTACAGTCTTACCATGAACACTACTAGACAATAAAAATAAACACTACTGATACATTCAATAACATGGATAAATCTCCAGAGAGTGACGCTGAATGAAAATGTCAATCCCAAAAGGTTACATACTATATGATTCCATTTATAGAACACTCTTGAAATGACAAAATTGTGGAATGGAGAACAGGTAAGCGGTTGCCAAGGATTAAGAAGGGGATGAAGACAAGAGGGAAGTGGATGTGGCCAAAAAAGGATTCTTCAGAATCCTTGTGATGGGAATGGGAATGTTCTGTATCTTGACAGTTCAATGTCAATATCCTGGCTCTGATATTATACTATAGTTATTCAAGACATCATAGAGAAAAACTGAATGAAAGGTCCATTGCATCTCTTTGTATTATCTCTTCGTATTATTTCTTTCAACTGCATGTGAATCTATAATTATCTGTAATTATCCCCAAATAAAAAACTTAATAAAAAAAATAGAAGATTCCTGGTTTCCAATCTGGTATATAAGGAGCTTAGAAGGTGTCACTCTGGCATTCTAACAACAAGCAAAAAGCTTAATAAATCAGCTTTTAATTTTAACTTAATAAATTAACAATCTTGGGGCACCTGGGTGGTGCAGGCTGTTAAGCGTCTTGGTTTCGATTCAGATCGTGATCTCAGAGTCATGAGACCAAGCCTTGTGTTAGGCTCAGTGCTCAGCATGTTCTCTCTCTCTTTCCCTCTCTCTCAGAAATAAAAAAAAAAAATCAATCTTACAAAGAAATCAACAATCTTGGTTCCATATGAGAAGTGAGGTTACAGGGCAAACCACTGCCCCCAGATTGGAGAGACAGACAGGTAAATACAGACAATCACAAATTACCATAGTGGAAACCCATGAGCAGAAACTTCTATGGGAACCAGTGCTGGGATAGGAAAACCTGCAACTGATGAATTGCTAGAGGTTCAGTGCAGACACATCTAAGAGTTAAAAGCTCTAAGGGGACCCAGTGATGAAACGTGGAGGAGAGCACACTTTTGGGAGTTTTACCTTCTGAAGCTCTACCAAGTTCTCACAGTGAATATCAGAGAAAAAGCCTTTCATGCTTCCCGCAGCAGAAGAAATGGAATCATTTTGAAATACACCACCAGAACATGCTGTTCTTAGGTTTGCTCTCAGGAGCAAATATTTAACCAGACCCTAACCTGCTGCAGTTTTTATCTGAGCCTAACTGACCTGAGAGGTGGGAAATCCCAACTCCAGGACCCTTGTAGCCTTCCATGTGGGAAAATGGAAACACCATAATCAAGGATTCCAATGACGAGGGAGAGTCCAGACCCAAAGGCACCAGCTCTGAAGACAGAGGGAGAATCCCTTCCTCCGCTTGCCTGGATTTTTATGGCTTGGAGCTGACCTCACCCTTCTATTGTAGTTATTACCACAAAGGCTCAAAGCTAGCAGAACACACTAGATGAGGCCTGAGTCCTCTGTAACACTGGTGTGATCCAATGGGTCTATCACGTCTCTGAACATAGCAACCCAGAGGACCCAGATTTTATCTCCAGTCTTGAAGAGGCCCCAATTGTCCATAAATCCAGATAATTCTTCTTATAGACAAACCCCCTCCCAAATTAATAGGGCCATGTGCCTCCACTTTGTGGGGACCTCCCATACTATTCAGCAGGCACTGGAAGAAGTAAACTTGATGGCACCCCATGAAAGAGACACCTAACTAGACTCCCAGATTTTATAATACCAAGGCAGCCCACAAGCCCAAGGCTAGCTTTCAGGTGCCAAGCCTGCAACCCACCCTGTAGAGCAACCTTCCTGTCTCCTGGTCCTGGAGCTCCCAAGCCAAATCTGTCAGGAAGCAATGTCTGAGACATTTTAAATAGCAGGGAGCCTTGTACTAGCAGCTCCACCAGTTGGGGGTGCCTAGCAATTTTATATTGAGACAAATATGAAGTAAGCTCCTCTCTTTAAAACAAGTGATTACCTCACTACAGAGCCCAATGTTAATGTCTCAGAGGCCTTCAGAGATCCCAAGGCTCCCTCTCTCCCAAACAACACCCCTGACAGCAGGCTTAAGAGTCTCCCAGAAAATGACCCTAGGGATTTGGCAGTTCCTCAGAGCTTGTCCCATCTGCACAATTGTCCACTTACGACTCTGGTGGCCCAGTGGGACAAAGGCAATCACCAGACATTCCTGGCTCTATTAGACACAGAAGCCCAAGTCACAGTGATTCTAAACTCAGTCATGGACACCATGCATTCGTTTCCAAGGTGCACCCCTGGCAACTCCACAGAGCTCACTGAGATCACTCAACTAGCAATAGAGCCCATACCTGGAGTTCTACCCTAGGCCAGGCCTCTAGTATGTACGGTTGACACTGACTGTGAAAATGCAAAATGCTACAGCCACTTTGGAAAACAATTTGGCAGTTTCTTAGAAAACTAAACATACTCTTACCATATGACCCAGCAACTACACTCCTTGGCATTTACCCAAATGATCTGAAAACATACAGCCACACAAAAGCCTGCACACAAATGTGTATAATAGCTTTAGTCATAATCACTAAAACCGGAAGCAGCCCAGGATATCCTTCAGTAGGTGGCTGGATAGTCTGTGCTCCATCCACACAATGGAACATTATTAAGAGTGAAAAGGAAATGAGCTGCAGAGTCAGGAAAAGGTATGGAGGAAACTTAAATGCACAGTACTTGGTGAAATAAGTGAATCTAAAAAGGCATCATACTGTATGATTCCAACTTGATGACATCCTAGAAAAGATGAAACTGTAGAGACAGTAAGAAGATATGCAGTTTCTATGGGTTTGGAGTCAGGGAAGAGGAATGAACCAGGGGAGCACAGAAGATTTTAGGATAGTGAAATTACTGTATGATACTTTCATGGTGGCTACATGTCATCTTACATTCATTCAAACCCACTGAATGTACAACACCAAGAGTAAACCTTCACGTAAACTATGGACTCTGGGTGATAAGGACATGTCGATGTGGCTTCTTCAGTGGTAACAAATATCCACTCTGGTTGGGGGATATTGGTAGCACGGGAGGCTACGTCCTATGTAGGGGCAGGGGGTACATGGGAAATCTCTGTATCTTTCACTTAATTTTGCTCCGAACCGAGAACTGCTCTAAAAAATAAAGTTTATTTTTAAAGAGAAACAAAACAAACAAACAAAAAAAGTAGTACCTACGGGAAAGGCACAACGACCTCAAGATTTCAATACAAATTTCAAAAGAACAGATAACAGAATACATACCCAACGCTTTTCTCTACTCTCTGCCTGACAAAACTTTACATATCTTTCAAGGTCCAACTCGAATACCACTTCTTCAGTGACATTTTTGCCAGATTCACGGCATACTTAGTCACCCACTTCCTTCTCTCCCATCCTGCTATCACAATGCCAACTCCACCTTATAGGAGGGCTCCAAATTCAATGGGCATCAGAATCCCCTGGGGGAGCTTGTTGAAATAGATTTCTTGCCCCTGCCAAGATTTTGATTTGGAGACTCTGATTCTGGAGGCTATGAATTTCTACTTCTAACATCCTCCCAGATGATGCTGACGTTGCGGGTTCGTGGACCACACTTAAGAGTAGCATAGTATGGTTCACATGTGGCTGGCTCCTGTAAGACTGAAAGCTAAGCGAGCTATCTTGTTCAGCACATAGTAGTAACATATTTTGAACAAACACCTTACTCTTTTTTGCTTCTTTTTATCAGCATCTTCCTGTAAGTCTTGAAGGGCCCTTTGCACAAGCTTCATGTCCAAATCCTGTTCTTCTCTATATTCCTGTTGAATATGTTCTATCTTCTCTTGGAGGGCTTTCTGCAAAGCAGCCCTAATTTCCTGTTTTGCCTTCTGTTTCTTTAGCTTATCCTGTTCATTCTCGAGTTTCACCTGTGCTTTGTCATTTTCCTAAGGCAAAACAATAATGAAGATTATGCATTGGTACAGCTGGACAAAACAAAACAAAATGTAAATCATTTCACTTAAGAGACTGAGAATCAAGTGTCTCTTGGAGATACACACACCTGAATTTAGAGGGACTATAAGATGGAAAACTTGACTTTTCATTGCCGAGTCAGGAATAGCACTTTGTGCTGTGCATGATTATGAAATAATAAATGGTTGTGGAGTTCAAAATACAGAAAAGTATAGAGAGAAATCACCTTTAATCCTAGTACCCACCACCCACTACCACACTCAACATTTCAGTGTATTGGCCTTCTAGACATTACTCTTCTATGTACACCTGCAACATCCAGATATGGACACATTATTAAGGAGCTATGGGAGCCCCAAATTGGAAATGTGCCATCAGCTACATATACAAAATTAAATTGTATGCATTTTGTCTTTTAAAAGCATTACCCCATTCCTTTCATTTTCTTATCTTTCTGATCCTCTGAGGTGGCTTAACTGCCTGGCCAATCAAGCAGTTTTAACTAGGGCACCAATATTGTCAGGCATTGTGGGTTTGCTAGAAAATCTGGGTACAGTATAAACTGCAGCATTAGTCCTTGTTCCAGAGGCAGCTGAGCAGTAGTCCTGGAAGGAAAAGTACTTGCCCAGCTGGGACAAGAGATGACATGGCAATAGTGAGGATGGTATACAATTCCCAGTGTGATTTAACTGAGATTCACAACAGCCACAGTCATCACTATCACTGGTTTGTGAGAAGACAGTTACGTGCTAGACTTTCCTATTAATGTCATGAATAGTAAATCCTGAATTGTGAGGGTCAAAAGAAAATGTGAAAATCGTCTGCTACATCTAAGGGAAAGCAATGGCTACCAAAAATGAAAGTCAGTATAATAGCAGGCCACATTTTTAAGTAAGCCTGACTATACCAGGATGAAGCAATCAGGCAAATCCCCGTTGTGAGACGTGGGGGAGATAGGATAGGACAGGAGAGAAATGTTCAAGATTAAGAGACCTAAAAGCAGTTGATCATGTCTTGATTTCTCTGGGGTAGTTCTGACTGTGTGCCTGTTGTGCTAATGTAATAAATTTATGGCATCCCTTTCAACCTCAATTGTGCCTTACTTTGAATAAGATAGAGTCCCCCTTTCTAGAGAGACTATAAGAACATGTTTGATTTTGATTTAAATATCTAATAGTTCAGACAATGACAGAAATTTGGTATTGATTTTAGATAATAAAAAGGAATCACAGTTAATTTTTTTAGGTCTGATATTGGCATGTATAAGAAAATGTCCTTAATCGTGTCATTGAGACACACACTTGACATGTATTTGTACATGTCTTTTGTACCCTTATGTAATGACTGGTGGTGGGAATCCCTACATAACTTCAGGTTGGGGCTGGTAACCAGAAAGGCCAAACCATATGATTAGAGGGTTAAAACTTTCAGTTCTAGATACCCCTCTACCCCCAGAGAAGAGAGCAGCCAGAAATTGAGTCCAATCATCAATGGTAAATGATTCAATTAATCATGCCTATATAAGAAAACCTCCATTAAAATGCCAAATAATAGGATTGGTGAACACATGGAGGTATTGGGAACACAGTATGCCCAGAGAGGGTGTGCAAGCTCTGTGTGCTGCCCACCATACCTTGTCCTATGCATCTCTTCCATTTGCCTGTTTCTGAATTGTACCTTTTACAATAAACCATTATATAGCAAGCAAAGCACTTTCTGGAGGAGTCTGAGTTATTTTAGTGAATTATCAAACTTAAGGGGAGCTAAGAGAAACTCTGATTTTGTAGTCAAGTTGGACAGAGGTGTGGGTACCCTAAGGGCCTATCACTTATGACTGGTCTCTGGAGTCCAAGCAGTCTTCTGGGACGGAGCCCTTAAACCTGTGGAGTCTAATGCTATCACTGGTAGCTAGTGTCAGAATCCAATCAAACTGTAGGTCACCTAGTTGGTAGGGCCCATGGAGAATTACAGAATTCTTTGGTGTGAGGAAAAACCCATACATTTGGTGTCAGAAGTATTGTGAGTAAAAATGACTCACTAGGTATCTTACAACAGAAGTAATTTGGGGGCCACCATTTCAATTTTCTTAGAGAAGCTAAAATAGTTAGACGTCTTCAAACTCTCCAAAAGAAAATAGTCTCAAACCCAGGAAGATTTTTAGGGCTCTGAAGTATCTTACCTTTAGCATTTCTTATGGTTCTAAATTTCAATACTTGGGACTTCCCAGGAAAATAAACATTTTTCCTAAATTTGGTTGCATTGAAGTACTAGTTGCTGGAAGCTTTATATACATATAGAATTGCTTCTTTTTTTAGTGCTTTCATACATTTCCAGTGACAGTTCTAATTTCTCTATAGTAGGGGCAATGACCTTGTTGGAACAAAATGATTGATTTTGGTGGCTGGGGCAGAGGGGCCACTGTAGCTGTTGCATAGCACTTTACATAGGATTTGGAAACTGTCATTTATCCGTATCAAAGAATGGGGGGATGTTGCCAAACTGCCACCAGCCCTTCATGGTACTGCCCACGATTATCACATTCATCCTCACAACAAAGACAAGTGCCTTTTGCCTCATTTTTTAAGAGAAAGAGACCAAGTCGCAGTAGTGAAGTAACTTGCCCTGTGCAATGGGATGGCACTGTTGACTGGGCCTTGGAATCCAAGGCTTTGACCATAGTCGTTGCCCGGGGAACTATCCAGGCCATGAGGGAAAGGGCATGGTAGCAGGCCTACAAACTGCGTACTATGCCCATTGAGTGGATCATCCCACAAAAAGCATCATAAAAGGCCCACCACAAAGCGTGCCTCCTCTTCCTTCAGCTGCTGTTCGGCCTGCCTCTGCGCTTTGATGCTCGTGATCTGGGCATTAAGGCCCAGGCGTGTGTTCTCCACCAGCTCTTTCTGCCTCCTCGCCTCTTCAGCTTCTCGCTTTTCCTTGGTTAATCGGTCTTCCTCCCAGAGCTTTGAGAACATCTGCTCTTCCACCCGTTTTTGCCTTTTCAACTCTTCATTGAAAGCTACCTGTGCTTTCCGCTCCTCGCTCACTTTCTTCTCATGGATACAAAACAATTCAGCACGGAGCTCCTCACACCGTTCTCTGAAAGGAGAATTTTTAAGAGGCAAAATCCAGCCTCTCATGAGACACTGCTCTATTTAAGCAAACATCTGCCCAGACACTGAAGTATGAAAAGTGAAAGACCTAAAGGTAGGCCACCAAAGCTGAGAAGACATGTGAGGGGCAGCAGGGAGACCGGAATGAGGGCACAGACAAAATACAGGAACCGAAGTCTGGCCAAGCAGACTTTGAAACCGTGATCTGACATTTCTATGTGACCGTGGATCAAAAACTCGACCTATCCGAGCCTGTTTCTTTATTTGTAAAACAATTCTCTTTCAAGGTTCTGGTAAGGATCAGAGAAAATGGATGAAATTATCTGGTAGATAACAGAAGCTAAATAAATGATAACTATTATTATGATCGCCAAGGAAACAGAAGAGGCATGGGTCCCTGTAATATTACACATAGATTAAGGCTTTGCTAGGAAGAGGCCCTGAAAACCTAGAAAAGAGCTAAGGGTCAGCATAGCATGGTAAAGCTGCCCCAGTTCCCCTGGATTCCTGGTGGGACCCATGTCACTGATGGGGTTTCTGCCAGAGCTGGGAAAATAGCCCAAATGCTACCTTTTCATATCTAGGCTTATGTCACCATTCCAGAAGAAATGCTCTCTCTGTAAGTGTTTAGGCCTCGTCCTTCCGTTCAGTCTTAGCAATTCAAATTTCCTCAGAAGTTCTTCCTTGAGCCTGTTTTTAGTTTAAGGGCTATGATATTCAATACTGTCCACACTTTAGAATTACTTAGAGGTATCTTTAAAATCCCACTCTCCACTTCTTCCCTCTGCTACTCCCAGTCCAGACTAGTTAAATCAGAATATCTGGGGGCAGAATCTAAGCACCTATATTTTTTCAGAGCGGCTTAGAAACTTCAGGCATATAGTCAAGTTTGAGAACCTCTGATTCAAAGTAATGCTTATAAAACACCAAGTTTTCCTAGTTTCATCAAGTTCAGCACCAAAAAGCTGAAATTTGAGAATTGGCTTAATAAAGAACTTCAAAGAATTTTAGTTGCTAAGGTTGAAAGAAAGGCTGATGTCTAAAACTACAAGCATGGTCAAAACACAGAAATTGACATTTATCGGATATGGTTAAGTATTACTCAACATTTGATGAGGACTAGTCTCATTTCCCTGACTAAAGGGGAATCTCTGTGAGAGCTGGGACTCAGGAACATATTTCAGGAATATATTCCCTATACTACCTACTCAATGTCCATTAAATAATTATTGGTTAAATTGATATACAGTTATGCTTATTAGCAAAATAATGGTAACTGGCAGTTATCTATATTCTGTGGAAAGCTCAAAAAGATTACAGAAGCAGAAATTGCTAGGTTATCAAAAACAAACAAACAAACAGAAAAACCACTTTAACACTGAAAAATAAATTTATCAATGAAATTCTATTAGAATTGGCCATGACAACAAATTAAAGTTTTTCCTAATCCTATGACTTATACTCTGGAAAAGTTATTCAGCTAATGAAAAACTGAAGCCTAAGAACAATAAGCATGGCTTATGATATTAAAAAAAAAAAAAAAAACTTTCTGGGGTGCAAGGGTGGCTCAGTTGTTAAGCGTCTGCCTTTGACTTTGGTCATGATTCCAAGGTCCTGGGATCAAGCCCTTCCTCAGCTCCCTGCTTAGTGGAAGGCCTGCTTCTCTCTCTCCCTCTGCCTGCTGCTCTGCTTACTTGTGTTCTCTCTCTGTCAAATAAATAAATAAAATCTTTTTTTAAAAAAACTTTCTAATTACAAAACTAATGCATGCAGAAAAACTGGAAAATACAGAAAAGAATGAAAACAATAAAAATATGCTTAATCCCTCTCCCCAGAGATAACTGCTTTTACCATGTTAGTGTATTTCATTCTAGTCTTGTGTGTGTGCATTTTTATTAGCATTGGGGTCATTTTGTATATCTATGTACTTATATTGATATCTCCTTATATCTTAATTTTTCCACCTAACATTATTTTGGGAATGTCTCTTCATGGAATCTTCTTAAAACACCTAACCTCAAAACTTTATTATAGTTTACTAAACTATGTAATGGAGGCTAGAGCCTTTAAATATATCAATTTGTTTAAATATTTCCTTGTTTGATGTATGTATAGGTTACTTCTGACATTTACAATAATGTTGCAATGAATATTTATAAATGTAGCTCTTTCTGCTTATCTCTGATGATTACCTAAGGTATTCCTTTCCTTAATAGAAAATCACCCAGGAGTACCTGGGTGGCTCAGTGGGTTAAAGCCTCTGCCTTCAGCCCAGGTCATGATCTCAGGGTCCTGGAATCAAGCCCCACATTGGGCTCTCTGCTCAGCGGGGAGCCTGTTTCCCTTCCTCTCTCTCTGCCTGCCTCTCTGCCTACTTGTGATCTCTGTCTGTCAAATGAATAAATTAAAAAATATATATATTTAAAAAAAAATCAGAGCACAAAAATGTTGTCAGGCACCTGATGATGTACTTATATTGATATCTCCTTAGAACTCAGAAAGCCTGAATTAACACTGTACGAAGGTGTCCATATCAAGTATTTCTTTAGATCAGTAAAACTTCAAACTTTGATCAGGTATTCTTTTCATTAAAAAAAAAAAATTCTAAGCACCCACAAACAGGTAGGATTATTATTATTTATAAACTGTATGCAATTATTACTATATTACTATATCACCTAAATTATTAAATATAGCAAAAACAAAAACCAAAGACAGATGAGATTTAAATAAAAAACATCAACTATTTCCTCCCTACATCCTAGTGATTCACCTATTCACTTAACCTTGAGAACACTTGACTCAGGGAAGCTCATTTTTATCTACAGATACAAGTGTATCTCTCTATTTTAATTATAATAATCATTGATAAGAGGAAAACCTTATGTTTGTGAGTGTTTTAAATAGTACTTTCACAGTAAAATCTTATTTTATCCTCACATGTGTCTTATAACTTAGATGGAGCAGCAAGTATTACTCCCATTTTGGAGTTACAGCAATTGAAACTCAGGAAACCTTAATATCTTCCCAAGCCACATGGCCAGTAGTTGTAATATTATTAGCAACAGTTACTAAGTGCTTATTATTTGCCAGGTGCTGTTCTGAGTTGACATGTTATGAACTCTTGTAATATTCATAACAACCAATGTTGCAACATCACTCCAAGATCATTCTTACTATTATCTCCAGGTTAGATAAAATGGAAGCACAGAGAAGTTAAGCATCATGGGTAAGTTCATACATTTCATATGTGCTAGAGCTGAGACGGAAGACCTGGTAGTCTGGCCCTGGAATCTGGATTCTTTGGTACTTCATTCTGTCACCTCTATCAGTAATTAACAGAGGCAAGACAATTCTCGAGTGATCTGACAACACATCTTAGGGTAGTCCTTTAATAAAAACACAAAAACAAAATAAAGCCAAAAACTCTACTTTAATCTGAGGCCTAATCACTAACTGCATATAAATATAGGACACTTAAAAACTAATTTCAGGGGATGTCTGGGTGGCTCAGTGGGTTAAGCCTCTGCCTTCAGCTCAGGTCATGATCTCAGGGTCCTGGGATGGAGCCCCGCATTGGGCTCTCTGCTCAGTGGGGAGCCTGCTTCCCCCTCTCTCTCTGCCTACTTGTGATCTCTGTCAGATAAATAAATGAAATTAAAAAACAACAACAAAAAACTCTAGCTGCCATCTTGAGTCCCTGCGTGTGTGCATATAATCTCAGATGGTCTGACAGAGACCACCTAAACGCCAACCCTACTCCCCCTGGGGCGGTACCATTTCTGCTCCAACAAGATTGATGAAAGAAACTATCACCCACCAGGAGAAACTCACCTAACTGCAAGCACAAGTGCACATTGGTGGGAAAGGAACTGCTCACCAAAAGAAGGTGGTTCACAGAAGAGCTATAGCCAATGATAAAAACCTGCAGTTCTCCTTAAAGTTAGGGGTACACAATACCTCTGGTATTGAAGAAGTGAATAGTTCACAAACCAAGGAACAGTGATGTACTTTAACAACCCCAAAGTTCAGGCATTGCTGGTAGCAAACACTTTCACCATTACAGGCCACGCTGACACAAAGCAGCTGATGGAAAAGCTAGCCGGTATCTTAAGCCCACTTGGTGCCTACAGTCTGACCAGTTGAAGAACACTGGCTGAAGCTCTGCTCAATCTGTGGATGGAAAAGCCCCACTTGCTACCAGAGAGGAGGAGGAGGATGAAGTTCCAGATCTTATAGAGAATTTTGATGAAGCTTCCAAGAATAAGCAAACTGAATTGAGTCAATTTCTGAAGAAGATAAAACTTGAAGAAGTTACTGGGAGCTGTTATTTTTATTATGACTGCTTTTTAAAAATTTTATCCCTGAATCTGGTAAAATCTAGATCTCTAATATTTTTAAGCCCAAGCCATTGGACACTGCAGCTCTTTTCAGTATTTGCTTATGCACAATTCATTCTTGGCAGCTAATTAAGCTGAAGAAGCCTGGGAATAAAGTTTGAAATAAGGTTAATAAAGTTCTTTGCCTAGGATACAATTTTATTTTTATTTCACTGACACTGATTTGTACACAGAAAGCAAAGTTGTTTGTAGAAAGCTAATCCTGGCATGTAATATGGCCAGTAATCTTTGATGAAATTTGATTAAAGATTTTTAAATGGCCATATAATAAAAAAAATTCACGATGTATCCAAAGCATGATCCATAAAAGAAATATTGATAAACTGGATTTCATCAAACTTAAAAACTTTCTCTCTGTGAAAGACCCTGTTAAGAGGAAAACAAACAAACTATAGACTAAGAAGAAAAATGTTTCCAAACCACTTATCCCATACAAAGGACTCATTTCTAGAATATATATAAAGAACAGGGGCACTTGGGTGGCTCAGTCAGGTAAGTGTCTGCCTTTGGCTCAAGTCATGATCCCAGGGTCCTGGGATCAAGCTCCCTGGCTCATCTGGCTCCCTGGTCAATGGGGAGCCTGCTTCTCCCTCTCCCTCTGCCTGCTACTCCCCCTGCTTGCACTCACGAGCTCTCTCTCTGTCAAATAAATAAATTAAATCTTTTTTAAAAAATAGAATATACAAGAACTCTAAAAACTAATAGCTAATCCAAATAGAAAATGGGCAAAAGACATGAAGAGACATTTCACCAAAGAGGATATACAGATAGCAAATAAGCACATAAAAGTAGTTCAACATCACCAGCCATTAGGGAAATACTGATTAAGACCTTGATGAGATATCAGGGGTGCCTGGGTGGCTCAGTGGGTTGAAGCCTCTGCCTTCGACTCAGGTCATGGTCCCAGAGTCCTGGGATCAGGCCCCCCATCGGGCTCCCTGCTCAGCAGGGAGCCTGCTTTCTCCTCTCTCTCTGTCTGCTTCTCTGCCTACTTGTGATCTTTGACTGTCAAATAATAAATAAAATCTTTAAAAAAAAAAAAAACGACCTTGATGAGATAATCAATACGTACCATACTTCTGTTCAAATAGTGACAATACAAAAATCTGGCAAGACTATGGAAAAACTTGGTCTATTATACATTACTAGTGCAAATGTAATATGGGACAGCCATGCTGGAAAACACTTTGGCAGTTTCTCTAAAAATGAAAGACCTGGCAATAGCCCAGGACAATGGTCCTAGAGAAATGAAAATTTACAATCACACAAAAATCTGTATACAAATGTTCACATTAGATTTATTTATATAATAGCTAAAAACTAGAAACAACCAAAATGTTCTTCAGTAGTGAATGGTTTGCACAAACCTAAGTACATCCATACAAGGGACTATAAAGGACCAACTATTGACACACGCAGCAACTGGGATGGACCTCAAAAGCACTATGTTGTGTAACATAGTGCATCTCAAAACCTCATATGTTGTATGTAACACTCTTGACATGGCAAAATGACGGAAATGGAGAAGAGATTAGCGGTTAGCAGAGATTGGAAATGGTGGGGATGCGAGGAGTGGGTTGGACCATAAAGGGGTGGTATGAGGGACATCTTTGTGGTATGGAAGAGTTCTGTACCATGATTGTGGTGGTGAGTTACATGGATCTACACATGATAAAATGACACAGAACTGTGCACACATGTGCCACTGTCAATTTTCTTCATATTGTGCTATAGTTATATTAAGATATAACCATGGTGAAAAACTGGGATAAGGGTACATCGCACCTCTACTATCTTGACAATTTCTGTGAATGTGTAATTATTTTAAAATTTAAAATAAGAGAAATCATTGGCTGTCTTGTTATTATTATTCATTTCATTTCATTATTACTGAAAATAATTTTTCTGTTTAGAGGAATGGAACATTAAAAATGACCCATTGGAGTCATCAAATATTCTAGGTACCTAACAGAAATGAAAGCATGTAGCTACCAAAAGACACATACAGGCATGTTCACAGCAGCTGCAGTCATAGGAGTCCCAAATCAGAAATAAATGAAATGCCTATCATCTGGGAAGGGAATAAATTGTGGCATATTCATACAGGGGGATACAAAAAGGAGGAGGAGGAGATAGCAGAGGAGGAGGAGCAGCAATTTCATCTTGCTCTACATATGTATTAAAGCTCCAGTTATATTTTCGATAGTGGGGCCTTATTCATTCAGTCATTTATTTATTTATTTATTTACTGCTGAACTAGCAAGATCTTTAAAAAGATTATTTGTTTATTTATTTGAAAAAGAGGCAGAGAACATGCAAGCGGGAAGAGGGGCAGGTGGAGAGGAAGAATTCTCAATCAGACTCCATGCTAAGCCCAACATCAGGGCTCAATCCCAGGACCCTGAGATAATGACCTGAACTGAAATCAAGAGTCAGACACTTGACTGACTGAGACACCCAGTGCCCCAAAGGGGCCTGATTTAGCATCGTTGGTCAAAATTTAATCCTCATCCTTCACTCTCATAAAGAATTACAACTATGTGTGATGCTCTGTATGGAAGAATTGGCAATATTACATTAAAAATACGAAAACAATTTGTTTTTAGATGAATTATAACACTGTAGGATACAACTGTTTCTTCAAAAGCCTAATAATTTATCTACTTAGTAAGTTATACAACTTCTCTATGAAGCTGTGTTGAACAGCATTTATCAGGGAGTGGAAAATATATGAATGGTCCTTGAAATTCCCTTGCCAGTGTCCCCGCGGTCCCTCCCTGCATCTTCTCCTCCAGCACCCAGTAGAGAGTGTCTGAGTCCTACCAAGGACAGTGGTGAGGTTACACTTTACATAGGCTAGAAAATCCAAGTGTAATTCTGTCTTGGTTACTACAAGCTTTTAAGACTCAGGAAAAGTAATACCTGTGGAACTCAAGTTACCCATTTGCTAGATGAAAAAGGTGACGAGTCCCTTCTGGCCCTATGCATTGCTACTCTGGTTTTCTTCACTGCCCTCCTTCAGCAGTTCCCCAAGCCCTGGAACTTTCCATTCCCTCAGTTTGAGCACTCTAATTTACTGCTAACTCAGCTGTATCTGTAATTTGTACACACTACTCATTGAAATAGCTTACTTGTCCTCTGGGCCTCTACTAGGAGGATTTAGGGCAGTCTATATGATTAATAACAACTTCATAGCAGAGAGAGAGGAGGTGGCAAAAGCTCTGCCTTTGAAACCATATCTTAATCCTCTACACGCCTGGCTTTGCTGCTTCCTTGAACCTGCTGACCTTTAGATTTCTCATCTGCTCAAATTTTGCATGCTGTATAAAATGAACTCTTGTATTCCTTCTGAATTGTGCTAGACTTTTAACTCAGGGTTTAAAAAAGCCCGAGAGAGATATTATGAACAAGTTCAAGATTTTACCAAATGTTGCAAGGACTCTGGAATCCTTATGGTAGTAAAATGCCGGAAAGAAAATTCTGCATTGAAAGAATGCCTAACTTCTCATTATAATGATCCAGCCTTTTATGAAGAATGCAAAATGGAATACCTGAAGGAAAGGGAAGAATTCAGAAAAACTGGAAGAAAAACTGGTAGCCTTTCCTACCAAGAAAAGGCTACAGAAGGGCGCCTGGGTGGCTCAGTGGGTTAAGCCGCTGCCTTCGGCTCAGGTCATGATCTCAGGGTCCTGGGATCGAGTCCCGCATGGGGTTCTCTGCTCAGCAGGGAGCCTGCTTCCTCCTCTCTCTCTCTCTCTGCCTGCCTCTCCGACTACTTGTGATTTCTCTCTGTCAAATAAATAAATAAAATCTTTAAAAAGGCTACAGAAGCTTCTCACAAGCATGTAGGCAAATGTTCAGATACTTAGAAGCTCTGATACTCACGGAAATCATTATCACCTAAAATAATGGACTCAAGGAAGTGTTTGCTTTAACCTAAATTATGGAAATACTAATTTTATCTGAAATAAAGTTTTTTTAAAAAAGAAACATTTACTTTGTTATGTTACTTTGTTACATTATTCTGTTTATGAATCCAGAATAACATAATATACAACATGCCCGGCTCACATTTGGTGACCTGATAGCCTAAGTGACACTAATTTTTTGTTGTTGTTGTTGTTAAGCCAATCAACCTATTATTTAATCACAGAATCTGGCACAAAGTAGGTGTTCAGAAATATTTATTTAATTATTGAATGATAATGGCTATGCTTTAAGCATTTGCAGGTAATATCGGAACTTTAAAGATCCCTTCTGAAGATAAAAATTTTAATCAGTTACTCCAAAATTAAGACACCGATAAAGTGGATAATCTGGAGCATTGCATGGGTTACATCATGTGATCATCACTACATTAAGAAACATGAATGAGGGGCACCTGGGTGGCTCAGTTGTTAAGCGTCTGCCTTTGGCTCAGATGATCTCAGGGTCCAGGGATGGAGCCCCGCATCAGGGACCCTGCTTGATAGGAAGCCTGCCTCTCCCTCTCTCACTTTCCCTGCTTATGTTCCCTTTCTCGCTGTGTCTCTTTCTGTGAAATAAATAAATATAATTTTTTTTAAAAATTAAAAAAAATAAAAGAAACATGAGTGAAAAGAGGAGGCAAAATCAACATATCATCCTGAGACATATAATAGTAATTCTTGATGTTCACACTTTTATAAGGCATTATTAGAGGCACTGGAAATATAACTGAGGAATTACATATATAATGAAATTATAAATATGTAAGTATGTCCTTGCTCTAAGAGCTGAACTATTCCCAAAGTTATCAGAAGAAAGGAAATAGCAAAGATTAGAGCAGAAATAAATAAAATAGAGACTAGAAAAATGAGAAAAACTGAGACTTTTTTAGTATACCTTTGCTTTAGAGGTAATGCATTTCTCAGTTTGTGAAATTAAAAGCCTTTGCCAAGCTCTTTGTGATACAAATCATCTCAGAAGATCACCCTCAGGTACTTCCATGCATATCTTCCTTCTCATAAGTACAGGGTATTGGATTGAAATGAAAGCATAAACTCAGGGTATCCCAAGATGGGAAAGGCAAAACAAAACGGATTGATGGAGACAAACAAAGAACTGGACTGAAGACCAGGGATCTGAAAACTGAGAGTCACTGTGGTTGAGTCAGGAAGTGGATCAAAAGTTAAGGTGATCAGACTCCAAGGACCAAGAGACCAGGCAAGGAAACAGTAAAGAAGAGGGAACCAAGAACGTGTTCTGCACAGGTGGAGAAGACAGCACTAGGGACAGCGAGGAAAATTCAACTCTACCAAAGACTTCCTGTGACAGGAACTTCCTGCCAACAGTAAGTCTGAGGTGAATATCTAAAATTCAGTAACAGAGGGGCGCCTGGGTGGCTCAGTGGGTTAAAGCCTCTGCCTTTGGCTCAGGTCATGATCCCAGGGTCCTGGGATCGAGCCCCACATCGGGCTCTTTGCTCAGTGGGGAGCCTGCATCCCCCCCCCCCCGCCGGCCTCTCTGCCTACTTGTGATCTCTGTCTGTCAAATAAATAAATAAAAATTTAAAAAATAAAATAAAATTCAGTAACAGAATCTCACCTGGTACTTCCATTCTAATTGGGAGACAAGCACAGAACACTAGAGCACAGAACTTTCACAGACTCCATACCTGCATGAATGGACATGAGCAATGTGGTAGACTATGAGTTTTCTACCATTATCCTCCCATAGAATCAATATTGATAGTTGCCCACGGATGAGAGTACCTTTGTGGGAGTCTAGGAATACCATGGGGAAGGCACACCACAAGAGCCAAAAACCCAATAATAGACACATTGAAGGAGTAAGAACAGCTTCATTTTTATCCATGTCACCTCTCCCCTTAGGTGGCAAAATTAGTGCCAAGAAAGATGTCCCTCAGTCCATGATTTCTCTCAAGGGAGAAAGTGAAAGCATGTAAGTAAGCATTTGACTTCTTCCAAAAGGTCCTGCTTCTTTCTCACCCACCCAAAATACTGAGGTGCATGGCTGAAGGGTTGGAAGAGGCAGTGAACATAACAACCAGGGCCTGGAACTCATCAAGGGACATGTATCCTCCTAACTGCCACATGAACTCCATCAGAAAGCCTGCTTGTAAGCCACTGGTGACATCTTGCCTGCTGACACACCCTATGAACACCCCTGTTACTCCATGGCACACGTCCTGTGGCAGCTCCCTTCATGTGTTCCACTAGACAACGAGTGTGAGCCTTTGCAGATGGCAAGCCAGCATACACAGAAAGCCAGTCCGACTCTGTGAGACTGAGAGAAAGTACACAAATTTAAGCATTTTGGGGCACCATATTAGGGAAAACAAATGGAAGGCTCACAGCATCTGGCCTGGCTTTTCAGGATTGAGAGAAGGCATACAATCTTAAAAATCCTCTCCCTGAAAATAAAGAACAAGAAGTGAGGAGCAGGGACAACTGTAAAAAGGTCTGAGAAGGCCGCAGAATCCCTAGCTAGGCTGACTGATGAAGGTATTTCTCTCCTGAAGCAATCCAGTAAAGACTAGAGGAGGTAACTGCTTCTTCAAATGTGAAGAGAGCAATACAAGACTTCAAGGAACACAAAAAAAATCAGGAAAATATGAAGCTACCAAAGGGACACAATAATTTTCCAGTAACCAATCCTAAAGAATTCAAAACAATTGTTCTAAAGAAGCTCTGTGGGAGATGCCCAGGAGGCTCAGTTGGTTAAGCATCTGCCCCTGGCTCAGGTCATGATCCCAGGGTTCTAGGATCAAGTCCCATGCTGGGCTCCCTGCTTAGCGGGGAGCCTGCTTCTCCCTCTACCTCTGCCTGCTGTTCCCACTGCTTGTGCTCTCTCTCTGTCAAATGAATGAATGAATGAATAAACAAACAAATAAATAAATAAATAAAATCTTAAAAGAAGAAGCCCAGTGAGCTACAAGAGAACATAGACAAACAAAATCAGGAAAATAATACATGAACTAAGTGAGAGTTTCAACAGAGAGATAGAAATCACAAAAAAGAGCCAAACAGAAATTCTGGAGCTAAAGAATACAATGGGTGAAATGAAAAATGCAAGAGAGGGTATCACCACCAGATTTGATCAAATAGAATAAAAAATCCAAGAATCAAAGATAGGAAATTTGAAAGTATCCACAGTGGCTGAACAGAAAAAAAAACCAAAAAACAAAAAACAAGATTCAACTATACGCTGCTTGCAAGACATTCACTTCAGCTTTAAGGACATATAAAGCCTGAAAAGTGAAGGGATGGAAAAAGTCCATGCAAATAGAAAGCAAATGAGAAGGGGTAGCTAAACTTAAATCAGACAAAACAGATTTTAACTCAAAAGCTATTAAAAAAAAAAAAAAAGACAAAGTAGGTCCCTATGTAATTATAAAGGATCAATTCATCAAAAGAATATAATAATTATATGTATATATATCTAACACCTAAATATATTAGGCAAATATTAACAGAGTTGAAGGGAGATATTGCAGCAATGCAGTAATAGCAGGGGATTTCAATATTCCACTTTGAACAGGAAATAGATCATCCAGAAAGAAAATCAATAAGGAAACACAGAACTTGAAGTACACTTTAGATTAAGTGGAACTCACAGACATATACAGAACATTTTATCCACCAGCAGCAGAAAACACATTCTTCTCAAGCACCTGTGGAGCATTCTTTAGGATACATTATATGCTAGGTCACAAAAAATGTCTTAACAAATTAAAGAAGATTAAAATCTTATCAAGTATCTTTTCTGACCACAATGGCATGTAACTAGAAATTAATAACAGGAAGAAAGCTGGAAAACTAACAAATAATGTGGAAACTAAAAAACACACTTCTGGACAACCAGTGGGCCAAAGAAGAAATCAAAAGGGAAATCAGAAAATATCTTGAAACAAATGAAAATGGAAACACGACATACCATACTTACAGGATGCAGCAAAAGCTGTTTTAATAGGGAATTTTATAGCAATAAACACCTATATTAAGAAAAAAGAAAAACCTCAAGTGAACAACTTAACTTTACTTCAAGGAACTAGAAAAAGGACAAACTATTCCCAAAGTTAGCAGAAGAAAGGAAATAGCAAAGATCAGAGCAGAAATAAATAAAATAGAGACTAGCAAAATGATAGGAAAAAATCAATGAAAGTAAGAACTTGTTTCTGGAAAAAATTAAGAAAATTGACAAACCTTTAGCTGGACTAAGAAAAAAGAGAGAAGGGACGCCTGGGTGGCTCAGTTGGTTAAGCAGCTGCCTTCGGCTCAGGTCATGATCCCAGCGTCCTGGGATCGAGTCCCACATCGGGCTCCTTGCTCAGCGGGGAGCCTGCTTCTCCCTCTGCCTCTGCCTGCCATTCTGTCTGCCTGTGCTTGCTCTCTCCCACTCTCTCTCTCTGATAAATAAATAAAAAATCTTAAAAAAAAAAAAAAGAAAAAAGAGAGAAGACTCAAATAAATAAAATCAGAAATGAAAGAGGAGACATTACAACTGCCACTTCAAAAACATAAAGGATCATAGAAGACTACTATGAATAATTACAAGCCAACAAATTAAATAGCCTGGGAGAAATGGATAGATTCCTGGACATATATAACCTATCAAGACTGAATCATGGGGCACCTGGGTGGCTCAGTGGGTTAAGCCTCTGCCTTCAGCTGAGGTCATGGTCTCAGGGTTCTGGGATTAAGCCCCACACTGGGTTCTCTGCCTAGCAGGGAGCCTGCTTCCCCCGCGCTCTCTCTTGCCTACCTCTCTGCCTACTTGTGACCGCTCTCTCAAATAAATAAATATCTTTTTTTAAAAAGACTGAATCATGAGATACAAAAATAGAAAATACAGAAATACAAAATTTGAAAAGACCAATAATGAGTCAGGAGATTGAATCACTAATCAAAAAATCTCCCAATAAAGAAAATCCCAGGACTACGGTGGCTTCATTGGTGAGTTCTGCCAAACATTTTAAGAATAATTAATGCCAATCCCTCTCAAAAGCTTCCAAAAACTGAAGAAGACAAAACACTTCTAAACGCATTTCATGAGGCCAGCACTATCCTGCTACCAAAGCCAGAAACAGACATACAAGAAAAGGAAATTACAGGTCAATATCCCTGATGAACATCGATGCAAAAATTCTCAACAAAATACTAGTAAACCAAATTTAACAGCATTTTAAAAGGATCATACGCCAAGATCAAACGGAATTTATCCCTGGGATGCAAGGATGGTTTAATATATACAAATCAATAAACATGATACACTAACAAAATGAAGGCTAAAAATTGTAAGGTCATGGCTATAGAGGCAGGAAAAAAAAAATCTGACAAAATTTAACATAGTTCCATGATAAAAACTCTCAACAAATTAGGTACAGAAGGAATGTGGCGCAACACAGTAAGGGCCATATATGAGAAGCTCCCAGCTCACATCATGTTCAGAGGTAGAAAGTTGAAGGCTCTTCCTCAGAAATCAGGAACAAGATATGAGTGTCCATTCTTGCCTCTTTTATTCAGTATAGAGCTGGAGATCTTAGCTAGAGCAATTAGCCAAGAAAAGGAAATAGAAAGTGTTTAAAATGGAAAAGAAGCAAAACTGTCTGCACATGAAAGATCTTATATATAGAAAACCCTAAAGACTCCACCAAAAAAATAGTTAGAACTTATCAATAAATTCAGTAAAGCTGCAGGATATGAAAACAACATATGGAACTCAGTTGCATTTCTATACACAAAAAATGAACTATCTGAAAGAGAAATTAAGAAAACAATCCCATTTGGAAGAGCATCAGAAACAATAATATATTTAGGAAAATACTTAATCAAGGACGTGAAAGATTAATGCACTGAAAACTGATGAAAGAAACTGAAGACACAAATAAATGGAAATTAATCTTTTGTTCTTGGATTGAAAGAATCAATATTGTTGTTGTTTTTTTAATATTTTATTCATTTATTTGAGAGATCACAAGTAGGAAGAGAGGCAGGCAGGTGGCGGGGGCGAAGGTGGGGGGAGCAGGCTCCCTGCTGAGCAGAGAGCCCAATGCAGGACTTGATCCCAGGACCCTGAGATCATAACCTGAGCTGAAGGTAGAGGCTTAACCCAATGAGCCACCTAGGCGCCCCAAGAATCAATATTGTTTTTTTTTTAATTTTTTTAAAGATTTTATTTATTTATTTGACAGCGAGAGAAATCACAAGTAGGCAGAGAGGCAGGCAGAGAGAGAGGCAAGAGAAGCAGGCTCCCCACTGGGCAGAGAGCCAGATGCGGGCCATCCCAGGACCCTTAGATCATGACCCAAGCTGAAGGCAGTGGCTCAACCCACTGAGCCACCCAGGCGACCCAAGAATCAATATTGTTAAAATGTCCATACTATGCAGTAATCTACACAGTTAGTGCAATATCCACCAAAATTCCAATGAAATTGGAATTCCAATGGCATTTTTCACAGAAATAGAAAAAACAATCCTAAAATTCAGATGGAACCACAAAAGAGCCAAAGCAATCTTGGTTAAAAAAAAGAAGAAGAAGAACAATGCTCGAAGCATCACACACTTGATTTCAAACTATATTCCAAAGTTATAGTAATTAAAACAATATAGTACTGGCATAAAAATAAGATATATAGATCAATGAAACAGAATAGAGGGCCCAGAAATAAATCCGAACATACATAGTCAACCAATCTCATACCAGGAGGCAAAGAACACAAAATGGGGAATAATCTCTTCAATAAGTAGTATTGGGGAAACTGGATATCCACATGAAAAAGAATGAAATTGGAGTACTATATATACCACTCATAAAAGTTTACTCAAAACAGATTAAACACTTGAACACAAAAGCAGAAACTGTAAAACACATAGGCAAAAACAGGGAAAAATCTCTTTGACATTGGTCTTGACATTATTTTTCGGATATGACACCAAAAGGAAAGGCAACAAAAGCAAAAATAAACAAGTAGGACCCCATCAAATTAAAAAGTTCTGCACAGCAAAGGAATCAGTCAACAACATGGAAAAGGCAATCATGGGATAACTTAACAGATAACTATGTATCTGTTAAGGGGTTAATATAAAAATATATAAGGAACTCATACAACTCAGTAGCCCCCAAAAATAGGATTAAAAAATGAACAAAGGACCTGAACAGACATTTTTCCAGGGAAGACATACAAATGGCCAAAAGGCATGTGAAAAAGCACTCGGCGTCCCTAATCACCAGGGAAATGCAAATCAATAACACAGTGAGATATTAACTCACACTTGCTAGGATGGCTATTATCAAAAAGACAAGAGATGACAATTGTTGGCCAGGATATAGAGAAAAGGAAACCTCTGTATGCCACTGGTGGGAATTTAAGTTGGTACAGCTATTATGAGAAACAGAATGGAGATTCCTAAAAAAACTAAATATAGAACTACCATATGATCCTACAATCCCACGTCTGAGCATATAGCAAAGGAAATGGAATCAGTACCTTGTTATCCACAATCTCATGTTCGGTCTAACATTATTCACAATAGTCAAGATATGGAAACATTCTAAGTACCTAATGTTATGTGAATGGATAAAGAAAATGTGTGATACATATACCATGTATATACACACATCTATGTACACATGTGTGAGAAATGGAATATTAGTCAATATAAAAAAGAAGGAAATCCTGCCACTTGAGACAACATGGATGAACCTAGAAGACATTATACTAAGTGGGTTAAGACAGACAGAGAAAGACTGTACTCTCACTTAAAAAAAAAAAAAAAGGTTGAATATATGGAGACAGAGAGTAGAATGGTGGTTCCCAGGGACTGTGGGTAGGAAAAATGAGGAGATGTTGGTGAAAGGACACAAATTTTCAGTTATAAGATGAATAAATAAGTTATGGGGATCTAACAGAATATGGTGACTATAGATAATAACACTATATTGCATATTTAAAATTTGTTAACACAGTATGTCTGAAGCATTCTCACTACAAAACAACAGCAAACCAATTGTGTAAGACCGATGGTTCACAGACCTACCTGTACCCTTGAAGCAAATAATACATTATATGTTAATAAAAAAAAAACTCCAATAAGTGAAAAGCCAGGCAGGTAACATAAATGTGCAAAGTCAGTTGGAGGCACACTGTGATTAAAACAAAACAAGGGTGCCTGGGTGACTCAGTTGTGTTAAGCCTCTGCCTTCAGCTTGGGTCATGATCTCAGGGTCCTGGGATCAAGGCCCACGTCGGGCTCTCTGCTCAGCGGGGAGCTTGCTTCCCCTCTTTCTGCCTGCCTCTCTGCCTACTTGTAATCTCTCTCTGTCAAATAAATAAATAAATAATCTTTAAAAAACAAACAAACAAAACAAAACCAGCAAACCTTCAGTGCCTGCATTATCCAATGATGTGTATAATTACTAAGACTTAGAGGCACAACTACTGGGAATACCATCTCAAGGCCATAATTTCCTATAAATTAGTATTCCTACATCATTTTTTCACATATCAACTTCAGATTCTGTGTGCTTTTCCTGATATCATTACCTGAATTGCTGGTCTAGTTTTTCAGCCACAAGATCTTGTCTCTCTTTTTCTTTCTTCTCTTTCAATAATCTGGTTTTATCTCTCATTCTATCTTTTTTCTCCTTAATTGTTTCTTCTTTCAACTGCATTTCAGTTAAATACCCACTTTCTTCTGATGCTAAAAGTTCACGTAGCCTGAAAATAATTACAAAAAAATTAAAACCGTTATGCCACATGGACCATTTTACTGTTTTTTATTTACTTTTATTTATTTAATTAGCACATTTATTTTTATGTTTATTTTTATTTTTTAAAAAGATTTTATTTATTTGAGATAAAGTGCGAGCACATGTGCATGGGCGTGGTGGACTGGGCACAAAGGGAGAAGCAGACTTTCCACTGAGCGGGGAGCCGGACCCAGTTGGGGGGCGGGGTATGTGGGCTCAATCCCAGGACCCTTAGATCATGACCTGAGCCAAAGGCAGACACAACTGACTGAGGTTTCCAGGTGCCCCCAAATCATAAATTTTGCAAGGAAAAAAAATCATAAATTTTGCAAGGAGAAAAAATCACTGCAGTCTTCTATAAAATAAGTTTAGTCCTCATTTAAAGCAACAGAAACTGATGTGCCATATTTTATTTGATTTCATACAAATTAGATAATGTACATCTTCAGCAAAAGAATATGAACAGATTTTAACTAAAGTAACAAAATACTAAACAATATATTCCTTAGCTTTCTATCAAATGTGGGTTATCACAAATGAAAATACAAACAAACAGTAGCTACTGATTTGGTAAGGGTATGAATATCTTGGCTGTGATCCTTGCTATAAAAATTCACTTGATTTTTGGTCAATCTCACATCAGGATCTTGGGAATGTTTTATAGTCTGAAGCACCAGTTTGTGAACCTTACTTATTTCGTCTTTCTTCAGTGTTGATGATAAAACCTTGCATGGCATCCTTGATTCTTGCTTTCACAAGACTGTCCACAAACTTGCGATCATTGTGCTGGTCCCACTCAACTTTCAAGCGATCTCTCTCCTTTGACTTAATAGAAGCCAAAATAGCATGATGTTTCTGATGGCTGCGTTGGATTCTTTCCAGTTGTTGCTCGGCCCCGTGAACTTTGGGAGGCTTGGCTCTCTGAAAACAAATAATTATCACTTACAATCGATCCAAAATCGATTGCATATTTTCAAGTAATCATAACCTCCACCAATACTATTAACATTGGTTGTATCAAAGTAATACATCCTGTTAGAACTGCAGATAGCTGAAGTGCCTGAGGTTTAACATGTTTGATTCTTTGAGCCTATACTTAAGATGTCATCAAATAAGTCTCAAATATTTAAGAGCCATTTGAGTAAAAGTGCATGGAATTATAAAGTTTGAGCATGACTCTAGTGATTATTTAGTCAAACTCAGAAACAGCAAGTGATTTGTCCAAGGTGCTTCCAATAGTCAGGGCAAAACTGTATAGAAAAATTAGAGGTCTTCTAATTCCTGACCTTCATCTTGTCCCCACATTTGCCTCTTAGGGGTAGACAACACAGTTACCATCAAAATACTTTCAACTAGACGAGGCTACTCTCTAAGTATATAGGATATATATAATGAGCTGTGACAATTAAAAAAAAAACCCTATACTGAGAAGGAAGGGAGAGGGTTTGAAACAGAAAAAAGGAAAAGGAAAAAGGAGAAAAAAACTGATAGTAATGTTTTCTTCTTATTTTTCTTGTGCCCAGTTTAATGCAAGGGCAGTACTCCTGACATTTTGGGGTAATGAATTTCTAAATTTTTATAGACAAACTTCCACTAAAAAGTTAGAAACACACAATTTTGAATACATATTGACACATTTAATAAAATCATGTGAACAGTCTTTCTCATTTCTGTATTCTTAGCATTGAAGAATAATGCCTTACCACTGTTGGTTCTCAGTGTGAAGGAAAGAAAGAAGGGAAGGGGGTAGAGAGGAAAGGGGGGAAGAAGGAAACATTTCTGGGTAGGCTTGATGCAATTTCTACTCCTCCCGGGGCCATCATGAAATCCATGGTCTCAAGCTTTGATTTCAGCCAATTTTATCAAGTCAAACTTAGGTGAATAGGGAGACTCCAGAATGCTGATTTACAAGTAATAAAATTCTTAACTCATATGGCAGAAAGTCAATCTGATAATTTACACTTCTAACATTATACTAACATCACTGTAAGGATTACCAAAATACTAGTGTTAGGTCTTGGTAAAGTAGTCTTCTAGGGAAAGAAAATCAACATTTTCAGATAGCTTGATGAAAAGATTCAAGGTACGCAAAAAGGTACTTTGAATTTTAGTTGAACAAGACAGGGCTGAAGTGGGTTGGAGACAAGATGATGCCCAGGGTTATATGGTAGGTAGATAATCCGTATCATAACCATTTAGAGCCTAGAGCCACTTAATTAACAAACTACTATCTCTAATATGTATGGCATTTTATGAATGAAGACTCAATGATAATGAAGTGGAAAAGGGTCAACACTACACCTTGTTCAGGATACACACAGGAATTCAGGTTCTCAGTAGACTTATGGCTGAGAACCAAACACCAAGGTCATCAAGAATCAACTGTCTTGAGTTGTCAGAGCAGGAACCTGGTTCTGAGATACATTTTGATTGAAAAGGTGAATGAGGGTAAAGGGTAGTGAGAAACACCCTGAGCAGTAGCCAGGGGTCAGGAGCCCCTTCAAAGCTTGGGGCATACTGTACATGACTCTGTGGTCAGGAAAGAACAAGAGTCCGGAGGAGTAAAATATGAACTGGAGTTCTCTAATAATAAGGTGATACCAATCCATGCATAGTTTCAGTATTACTCAAAATTCACACTGTTTGACATGAATATAATGTAAAACAGATCCATACTTTAACATTTTCTAGTAGCTGCATTTTAGAAAGTAAAAAGAAACAGGAAGTTAATTTTAATAATATTTTATTTAACCAATATATTCAAAATATTGTCATTTCAGCATGTGACTCTAGGCACATTTCAAGTGCTCAAAAGCCATGTATGGCTAGTGGCTACCATATTGGACACTGCAACTCTAAACCATGCTAAAGGCAGGAAAACATAGGATTTAATCATAACCTTGTGTTTCCAAGGTCACTGAAGGGTCTGTCACTGTAACATGTTAAATTACAGTTTCTAATGATTGAGTTTACAGTTTATATGTCTTAAAGAACATAGGTTTGATTCTGGCTCTACCCATTACAACTATGTGATTTTAAACAAGGTACTTAATCTCTTTGAATCTCAGTTTTCTTACCTGTCAAAATGAGCAAAATAAATGTGCACCTAAAAAACTATTTTAAGAATTAAATAACTGGGTCCCCAAGTAGCACTCACCATGTAACTGTTCCTTTACTTCAGACGTTACATCATTTATTGCTTTCTCCTGGAGAAATGCTTTAGCTTCAAGTCTCATCCCTGGTGGCTTTAATTCTTCCCCCACCACAAGTGTGATCTCTAACATCCATACTTCTTATCACACTCTGATTTCTGAGATATACAACACTGACTTTTCCCTTTTCCTCTTTATTCTTCTATAAGCTCAAAGTATTCAATTGGCCTGCTTCTCTGGTTCGGTGGTATTTTTTTTTTTTCATGTTCTTTATTGGTTCCCAACACAAGCAATGGCACAATAGCCCAGTCCCTGAGCTCTGTGTTGGGATACAGAACCCAAAGTAGATCAGTTTCTATCCCTTATGAAACCCTGAACTCTACAGTCTGTAGAGGCCTCCAATCTACTGATTTTCAGACCCAGAACCTACAGTCCTTGGACCCAGAAAAGAGGGAGCTGGTCTGTAAGTGGACTGAGAATTGCTGTGTGTACTGTGGTGCATAATAAAACCGTATCCTTCATTATTGCTGGTATTTCTGCCATAAAATACCATCACAGACAGTATAGCACATGATTATCTACCATGTTAGCCTTTAATGGTTTTACGCATGAACAAACCATTTCTGCAATTCGAGAATAAGCAACAGGAAGCCAGGGATCAGACATTTAATGAAAAATAAACCTCTCAGAGTCAGTTTTTACCCCCCTATCTCCCAAAGTGCTGTTGACACAGCAGGGGCTCAAATAATATCTCTATCATTGTCTAATTACACATGAAGGCTTTCTAGCCTATAGAAACTAACTTGTAGGAACAAAGGTATCTAGGTGCATAAACCAAGTGTCTAGGGTTCTGAGCAAGACCCATCACAAATTCTGCAGCACACAGCATTCTCCTGGCCTCCTACCACCACCCCTGCCTTAGAGGTAACCAACCACCCTATTGCCAGGCCTGCAGGGACACTTCTGTTACAGCTGATTTGACACAGGAAGGGCAGTGTAACTGCTCACAACCCCTCACAGCCCAATCCTCCTTCCTCATACATTTTCCCTGGAATGCAGGACCAGCCCAAGATCATACAGCTGAATCACCAGCAGCCCAGACCCGATATCCTGCCCTGCCTGGGCCCAGCACTCTTTTTGTAACAGCCATGCCACATCACAAGGGGACAGACTTCTTGGGAGTCTTGGAGACTGAAAACTCTCAGTATCCCAAGGGGTGATTCTACAGATACAGAATCTAAATATCACTGGTACGCGGTGGGGGACTGAGGAACAGAGTACAGGAACTAAGTGAATGGCCTTCTCGCTCCTTCTTTCAAAATTCAAACCACTGCACAAGACACCTACTCCCCTTGAGAGAGCCACTGCTTGGGCCAGGTTGGGCTCGGCTAGGCCCGGAGTGCTGGGAGATGCAGAAAGCAGTAGGGTCCCGCACACACATCCCGTGCTTACCACAATCACCACTTTGGGAGTGGGGCCCTTAACCTCCCGCTGTACGATGCCAAATCGCTGGCTGTACATTTTCGAGTCCCTCGGGATGGAGGCGGCGTCCGCCGCGGTATCCCAACGGCGAAGACCTGCGGAACCCGCTTCCGCAGTGCAGAAGTCTGGTTGCCATGGTGCGCCCAGCAGGGTGAGGGGCAGGTGGGAGGGGCCAAAGTCGGTCCCGTCACCATGGTGACCATAGACGCCGGTGCTCCCAACTTCCTCCCGGAGCCAAGGCGCTGAGTCTGCGCAGTCCTCACCCCGCCCTTCGCCATGCCTCCAGCGACCTCGCTCCCTTCCTCTAGGGTTCATCAGAATAGCAGAAATAAGCCTCCTTAACCTGAAGTGAAGGCGAAGATCTAATTGCATCCAATTGACTTTGCTATTTATATCCTGTAATCAGCCTAAAAGCATGAGGAAAGTTAGTGGATATTCTGTGGGAAGGTTAAGTTTTGTGGGCATTTCTAGGTAAATATTGATGATAATATATAATCATCACAGGACAACCACCCTACATCTGTGTAGTTCTTTAAGGTAATTTGCTAGGTATTTTCACACACAAAGCCTTTGGGCCTCACAACTATCTTAGAGCGTTGATGGACAGCAGGTATTCTCATCTTCCAGCTAAGACAAGGCCTAGAGAGCCTGTCTTGTCAGCCCACCCAAACCAGTAATGATAAATTTGTTAGTAATAAGATCTTCCTATTGCACTGGACAGAAACCAGAGCTGACTCAGGGAACCCCAGGATGGGGGACAAATCAGATGGGCTAAGAGGGCAACGGCATGACCTGGCTGGGCAAAGTAAAGACCAAGAGTCTGAGGTACCGTTCACAGTAAACCAGGGTCAGGGCATGGATGGGAAGCGCAGGTAATGAGGCCCTAAGAATCCGTATCTGAGGAGGCGAAGAGGCAACACAGCTCCGGGAACCTAGAAAGAGCCTTAGGCACAGGTGTAGCCAGGGCTGTACTTCTGGTCAAGAGCGAGGTGGTAGTAACTAAAAGCCAATTAAGAATGACGCTTTGGTACTCTCCTTCTCAAGTGCAGCGAGCAGCACAGAACACTAGACCACAGAAGAAAATCAGAACCTAGTCAGTCACTGACATCTAACAATAACCAAAGTACAACTGCTGTGTATACCGTCGTAAGGCCGCAATTTACTGTAAATTAGCGTTCCTTAATCATTTGTAATCCACCCACTTCGGATTTTGTATGCGGTACATTTCTAGATTTGGATTCCATTTCCTGAAATGCTGGTTCAGCTTTTCAGCCACAAAATAATGTCTCTTTTTTCTTTTTTATAATCTCTTTTAATAATTCTCATTTTGTCTTTTTTTTTTTTTTCTCTCCTATAATGCTTCTTCTTTCAATTGCAGTTCGGTAAAATACTCATTTTCATTTACTGCTAAGAGTTTACGTAGCCTGAAACAAACAAAAAGAAAGAAATTAGAGGTCGTCTCGGTTCCCTGGGCAGAGTCCTGAGGGTCAGTTCCTTGATCTTCATGTCCCACGGGCGAGTGGCCCACCGGGACACTGGGTAGAACCACACCTCACACCACACCCTTGGGAAAGAAGGGAGGCAATGAAAAGGCCCTCACTCAGGCGCTGGGTTTGGGAAAAGCAGCAGATACAAGAGAGTGCGTCGGACACCCCAGAGGTCGTACAGCCCGTAGGATCCTGTCGAAATGAGTTCTGCGACGGGGAAGCCGACCCCTGGTGACACTCTGCTGTCCTCAAACGTCCCAGCGTCGGTGGAGAGCTCGTCCTGCTGCACCCTCCCCTGGGCGCATCCCGTTAACTTAACTCCGGTTGTTTTTGACCGTTTCTACCACTAGTAAAGAAGCGGCTTTCTTCCCAGCCTGGCCAAGGATTTTTTTGTCTCGGCCGGGCGGAGGCCACGCCCCCGGGCCGCCCTGGCCAGGGGTGAGGGGCTGCGTCTTCCCAGAGCAGTGGTGGGATGACCGCGGCCCCGGCGCCCCCTGGCGGGGGCCTATTAAGAGGATGGAGGGGCGGGACCGGGACCAGCGGTGAGCCTCCGCCTTCAGCCAAGCCCCAAGGCCTAGAGAAGTGGTTGGCCCAAGGTCCTTCGACAGAACCTGACCTTGATCTTGCCACCCACCATCCCACTTTCTCAGAGTCAACACTGTTACACCATCAAGACACTCCCCAAAGAAACACTAAATATATGAAACAGTAAACGGGACAATAAAAATCATTTTAAAATAATTTTTTAAAATAGAACAGCTCAGAGATAGAAACTATTTATATTATTTCCAATTCCTATTGTGCCCCAAGGTTCACGCAAGGGCTTTCCTCCCGACAGTTTCCTGAATTCTATATTTTCACCATTAAATTCCATGATAAAGTTGGATATCCATTCACCATTTGTAATACATACTTATGTTATTTAATAAAATTGCATGGACTGTATCTTTTTCATTCCTGTATCCCAGTATCAAGTACAGTGCCTACCATGGGCCCGGTTCTCATTACTTGAATGAATGACACAAAAATAGCCGAGACCAGCCAGTTTTTTTTCTGGGTGGGCTTGACAGTATTTCTGTACTTGCTGGGGTCACCATGAAATCCATGGTCTTCAGCTTTGCATTTCCAGCAACGTAGCTTTATCAAGTTATCCTCAGGTGAGCAGTGAGACCCTTGGGAGCTGATTCATGGCAGGGTGGCTTTGTAATGTGTCACCTTGACTAGGCTACGTTTCCCAGAACTCCCTTCCCTGTATGCTTCCGGTTAGGATGGGCCACAAGAGACAGTTTGCATGGTAACTGGAGGACAGAAGTGAAGCAGCAGCATACTGTTTTTACACTCGGAAGGTTGGTGCAGGCGCACCAGGCACTGTTGCAGTTCACACATGTTGTCACTTATCTGCTGGCTCACCTCGTTGGTGTGGGGCAGCAGTCAGGCCTGCAGCCAGGCCTGCAGCTGCTCCACTTTCCCTGGGATCTTCCTTCTGCTTCTCTAATTCCTGGGCCAGAAGAGTATTTAACTCTGTGATGAAGGGCACCAGCTTCTTCTGCAGGACACCCACATTATCGCAGTTGGAGATGGTGAGACACTGACAGGGGTTCTAGGCCATCCTCGCCGGTTCCAGCTCTTGCTCGTGCACGCCAAAGTGTCCTCCGTCTCCCACACTTTACATCCATCTTCCCTTCCCGATTGCCTGCCCTGCAGACTTCAAGCTCCAGCATTAGATGCAAAGACAACAGCCTTAGAGACTGTTTAATCAGCTCCCACTACTGTATAAGCTCAAATCCCTATTAAGTCCCTTAAAATATACATATATATAATATATATATATATATATACATACACACACATATATATACATATATATATAATATTTACATTAGTGGTACTGCTTTTCTGATTGTATTGTGACTCACACTGTAATCAGACTCTTACAAGTCTGAATGCCAATCAAATTTCATTTTAGACATTACAATACTAGGGTGAGATGCCTGGGTCCTGGGAGGAACAAAACAATACCAGAAAATTAGCCAGTCTTGTTTCTGGCTCAAGAAGGTAAAGCAAACGAAGGGACAAAGAAGGGTAGCAGAAAGGGTTAAGAGCAGGGAAATGTCTAATCTACATCTGAGTTATCTAAAGCTGCAGGGCTGGGACTAGAATAAGGCAGGGGAGATACAAAGGCTACAAAATTTAAGGAGGCATGCACCCTGTCACAGCCCTATAAAGCTGGCTATGTAATGAAGGACAGGTCTAAACTTTTGGCACTTTACGAAGAACGGGGAAGTGAGGCAGGTCTGAGTCAAGACTGGCCCTTATGCAGGACTTGAGGCAGGAATTTGGACTCCTCATAGAGAGGGACCAAGGACAAACTAAGCAGAGAAGCCATCAAGGGACAGGGGAGGCAAGCTATAAGCCAAGATGAGCCAGCCTGGCAGCTTTACTTCTGAAGACTGCTTTGGCTGAGCAGAATGAGGGCAACAAGCAAAATGGACAGTAAACCCTGGAGAAGGATGTCCGTTAGTGTTTGAGGAGTATTGTGCAACACCCAAGGCCTCAGAAGAACCCAGTCTCTTGAATGCATGGGTGCTGTGACAAGGTGACCAAATCCACGCAGCCTTGGCACTCCCTAAACCACGCTAGAGGCAGCAGTGTAAACAATTTGTTGTGTTTAGGGCAATCCACCTTGTTTTCAAGGTCACTGGAAACTTACTATAATATTATACATTATCGGATATAGGATTACAACTTACAGTTCGGTGGCTTAAAGAACAAGGTTTTTACAACCCGGTTTTTTTTTTTCCTAGGCTTACTGATACTAGCTGTCTGTCGGACACTGGACAAGTTATTTTATTTCTTTGAGTCTGTTTTCCCATATGCAAAAATGGGCAAAAATCATTGTTTCCCTAAAAAGATTGGAGGACTAAATAGATCAGTAGGAAGAACTAACCAAATAGTTCCTTTCCTCATTTTTTCACATTACGATTTTCCAATGCTGTTTCTCTGAGGAAATGGAAATGTTCAGAAACACTGCCAGGTCTCATCCAGAAGCCACTGAAAAATTATTCACGAAGATGGCTTGTACAGGCTGTTTTGTGGCGGCTTTTACAGCCTCTCTCCACCCCAGATCTCCCACCACAGCTTATCACAGTCAAGCACCTGGGATTTGCACCAGTGGGAGCAAATGCAACAACTTTCTTTTTCTTCCTTTCCTGCTTACTTCCTCTTTAAGCTCATTGTACTGAATAGGCCTGCTTCTCTGGTTTGGTGGTAGGTTTTTCCAGTTCCTACTGAATCCTACATAAGCCCCTCGGTCTACCGTCCAGCCTCTGAGTAGATCAGTGTTCTCTCATAAAGCCAGTCTGTAAATATCACCTTGAATCCTACAGTCTGCAGAAGCCTCCAGTCTACTGCTTTCTAGCTCCAGGTTTTTTAAGGTCCTTGGACCTAGAGAAGAGGGAGCAGGTCTGTATGTTGAATGAAGTTCGCTCTTTGCAAAATGGAGCATTACAAAACCATTTCCTAGTATTCTGTGCACACCACCCATTTCCCCATAATTATCCCTTCTCTCTCTTCTCGCTTTCAAGATACTCCATTACAAATGAGATAACACATCATTACCTTCTCCATTAACACGTACTGATTTCATACATAGGGAAACTGTTTCCTCACTTAGATGGTAAGTTTCCTGAAGGCAGGAATCCGTGTGTCTCCTGAAGGATAAGCCTTCCAGGGTCATTGTATTCCCCACTGGAGCTCTCACACTGCAGTGCACCCAGCAGGTACTCAATCAGTACCTCTGTCATCGCCCAAGGCAGATGAAGGAGTTTCTGGCCTGCAGAAACTAGTTGGTGGGAACAAAGGAATCCAGGTGCCTAGGCTAACAGTTTATGTTGCCTTTGTCTGGAGCTGTATGGTACAGCCTGTGAACATCCTGCAGGAGGCAGCATTCCCTTGTCCTCTTCCTGCCAGCCCTGTCCTCAGGGGCAGTCATCCTTCATCCTATTGCCAGGCCTGCAGGGACAGTTCTTTGGAGCAGCTAAAATTGTATTAATAACCTCAACAGGCTCAGGAGAGGCTCAAGAAACACAGCCCGACTCCATCCACAAAGGATGTTCTAGGAGGTGAAAGACAGCCTGAGATTCAGCAGTTGCACGTGGCCCCAGATCAGAGCTATCTCAGGGCCCAGACCTGCCCACCCAGCACTGTCCAGCCCACCTGTCAACTCCAGAGGCCTTCAAGACCCCAAATAAAGATTCTCTAAATAAAAATTTATATATTAAACCTGACCCCTTCTGGATTTCCTAAAGAAGATATGGACCAGGCTTTTATATTTTTCCTTCAAATCTCATTGCAGGGCATTAAGTCCTCAACCTCCATTGACCCCTGTCCCTCCACAGCCCCCTCCCCCTGCCCTGCAACATACACACACCCAAGGAAAACCCTGACCTGAACCTCAGGAGAAATCTCTAACGTCCTGCACATAACCCCTCACTGATCATAATATACAAAGTGATATGAGCCTTTACCTCCCACTGCACCACACCAAATTACTGACTCTACTTTTAAAACTCAGGGCCCACAACTGACCAGCACCAACCCCATACCATCCCTCACTGTGCGGGGCACACCTTGGCAACCAGACCGCTGTGTCCCGGAGGCGGGTTCCACCCAGGCTGAAAATCTCCGTGATCTGGGGAAGAATTAATATCATGGGTCATCATGGCCAATGGGGCTAAAGCAGGGTCAAGGCAGGGTTAAATGTCCCCCAGCACTGACCACGGGTGTGCCAGCCCCTCCTGCCTCCTCCTCTGGGGCCAAGTCGGAGGCGGAGTCTTCCTTGCTCTCTTCCTCCTTGTCCTCCTCAGGGTCCAATGGCTCTTGCTTCACAGGTGGCAGGCCTGCATCTACGGCCTGGGAGAGGTGGGAAATAGGCATCAGTCAGAAGGGCAAGGCTGGCCTAAGGCAAGAGTCTCTTACCAACCAACCTGTCAGTGTGCTGACAAATCTCACTTCCAACACACTTCAGCCCAGAAAACTCATCTCTCCACCTACAAACCTTTCCCCTTCCTCAGAGAATTCCTTTTTTCTGTTAGCTGGACAGCAAAGCAGGCAAAGTTAGTTGCCTGGGGAAGGTGGGACATTTGTCAGACAGGTAGGGAAACTTTATGGTGAGGCTGCGATCAGCACATCTATTGCTCTGCTCAAAAAAACCACCATCATTCTGCTTACAGACCACCCATCACTGACCCCCACCTTGCTGGGGCAGCCAGACAGCAATACAGGAGAAGTCAGGATGGCTGTGCCCGGTGTCCAGTCTTCCTGGGCATCCACCTTCTCTTGCTTCACCTGGGGTAAGGCCACAACCCAACTCAGGCCTGGGCACTGGGCCTCCTGTGTGAAGGAGGATTGCGGCAGACTTGGTCCCAGCTTCCTGGCACAAGGCTGGATAGGGCTGGGGAGGGCAGGGTAAGATGGGACCCTCACCTGCAACAGGGCTTCTGTGGAAGCTGTAGCAGGGCCAGGCACCTGCACAGGACTGCTTGCACCTTCCCGTAAGAACACAAGGTCAGTGCCAGGTGGGGGTAGCACAAAGCCACTGCCCGTTTCCTGTTTCATTGGAGTTTGGGCACGGCCTGATCTGACTGTGGGTGTGGTCAAGGTCTTCAGTATCTGGCCCAGACGTGGCCGTCGAGTAGAGCCAGGTCTCTTTCGACGAGAGTACGGTGGGGGCGGCCCTGCTCCATCCTCAGATCCTGCCCAGACACTAGGCAGCAGCCGCTTCTGAATAAAGACAAGGTGTTACGGCCATGTGGCAGTGACCAACTCCAATATCCACCACCCTGCCCTGATCACTGTGCCTGCTAATCCCAATTAGTTCTAGCACAGAACCTCACAAAGGAGGCCCTCACCATTGAGCCTGCTGGTCTCCTATTAGCAATGCCAGCACCACTCAGATTCTTCATTTGCCCCAACACAATATTTGGTAATCTTTGGATGAACCTACTGCCCTGCCCACTCCTCTGAAGATGCACAGCCCATCTGGCCTGTGCCACCCACCTACCAGGCCTTTCCCACTACTCCCAGGCACTGGGGGCCCTGGATCAACTTATCCCACCCACCTGATCCTTCCTGCCCCACCCACCATGGCAAACTGCAGGCACTGGCGCCAACGACACTTCTGGCGCTTCTGATTGCTGCCCCCAAATTTCGGCTTGTCACAGCAGAAGTCACAACGACCACAGTCCATCCGGCGCAAGCAAGCTGCACAGGCCCCACACTTACGGTTCTGCCGACGGTTCGTGTAAGGCTGCTGGGGGACAGGCAAGAAGAAGATGCTATTACGGGCACTATTCCAATGCTGCTCCTTTACTAGCCTCAGCAGAGGGAACCAGCTGTGCACTGGTCTTGGTCACACCTCAGCACCTGCTAGTCCAACACCAGGCACTATCACTGCAGTGGACAGTGCCCAATACCATCAGAATTGTGGCTACTCCAACGCCTATCCATCGTGTCATCTGCTAGACCAGTGACTACCAAGGTCTTCGGCCCCCACCTCAAGCAGAATTTTGCTGAGCCTCCACTGTGGCGCTCCACCGCACCTGCTGAATCTGCTCAACCTATGTGAAATCCCTTCACTATGCTGACTTTTCCTCTATCAGCCCCACCAGAGCACCGGTTCACCTGACATTAGCAACTGCTGCTGCCCCTGTTGATCCCATGTTGGTCCCTCCCCCATTTTTTGCTCACCCCATACTAGTACCCATTACTGTGTCTTGCTGTTTCCCTATTAGGCCCATTGCAGCAGCTGCTTCTTTGGGCTTAACCAAGTACCCTGGGAGGGTCTAGGTTTGTCCAAGTAGGGTGGAGCCACTCACTAGCTCGTCCTCGTCTACACAGTAATAGATGAATTCGGCAGGTGGCGAGGGGGCCAGGGCTCTGGGTTGCTGCAGAGGCAAATGGGCTGGGGTCAGGGCAAGTGCTGGGTAAGATTAGGGTTGTTCCTTCCCCCGGCCCACCAGGGCCTCACCAGCTCTGGGGACGCTGGAGGCTGTGACGGGGTAACTGGAGGCAGTGGCTGGGTTCGTGGGGGGCGCCGCCGGGCAGCCATCTTGGAGTCACAGCCTCCTCTGCGGCGGCTACGTTTACCCTGGGAGAAAGCCAGAAGAGTAGTTTAGGCTTGATGGCACCAGGCAGATACAGAATCCCAACCCTCATGCCCACCCCCAAGAAAAGTGCAGAAAGCATGCACGGGACAGGCAGGCAGAGTGTGGGGTGCAGCACTCACAGCAGGGGGAGCCACAGCTAGGGGAGGGCGTCGTTGACATCGCTGATGGTGGCGACGGAGACGGTGGGCAAGGTGCTGGCAGATAGGGGCAAGTAGGTGGGACCAGGGAGTTGAGCATGGGGCGAGGGAGAAAAGAAGACATGAGGTGGGCAAGACTGGGAGGAAGCAGCAGCAGCAGTAGCAACTTTAACAGCAGATGAGTTCTGCCCCAGCCCTGGCCCCAACAGCGCTGGCCCCTCCAGCCTAACTCACCCGTAAGCAGCGCCGCTGGACACACCTCCATTGGCGCCTGAGACCAGGGCGGGGAGGGCGAAGGCAAACTCGACAACGGCCACAGTCCTCTCGGGTCTGACAGCCCCTGCACACTCCACACCCTCGGCTCTGTTGGGGGGATGGGAGGGAGCACAAGCATGATGCATGTGGCCAGAGCTATGAGAGCCAGGGGCTAGGGTAAGCCTTTGGCCCACCCCACCTGCCCAGCTCACCCTTTCCACAATCCGGAGGCACCGTCTCCGCTCACACTTGCAGAACAGCCCCGAGGCCACATCATGGGGCAACTGCAGAAGGCATGTGGAGCAGGCCCCGCAGTCCTCGGTTACCTGGCAGGCTGCGCACTCCCCGCAGCCCACACGCTGCCAGGAATGGGTGGGGCGAGGTCATAGGCCCAGACAGAGTAGCTCCAGGTGCACTGCCCCTTACGTGTCTATTATTATTAGCCCCCACTTCCACGTCTAGTAGTCTACCACTTGCCTCATCACTGTACCTGACAACTATTGATTAGCGGCCATCAGAGGCTATCCCCAAGGTCTACCAGTACCCTGTTAACCTCATTGCTGAAACTGCTGATACCCCAACGACCCATTACTGTCTGCTGCTGGTAGCTAGCTCCCTACAAAATGACTCTGACACACTGTGAATCCATCACTATTCCTTCAGACCCTCCACAAGCCCCCATCACATCCTGCTCCCACCACACAATTGTGAGGAGGAGGCAGGTCGTGCTTACCTTAAACATCCTTTGCTCCCGGTTGAAAGCAATCCTCTGTGCTGCAGAGGAAAAAGCAGAAGTGAACAAGAAGCATCAGATATCTACCCTCACGCACTGCCGCTCCCCTGACGTCCACCATTCAACCTCCAGCCTGACAGTGCTGTCCTAACCTGACATCAGACCTGCTTCACTTCTGTGTCCCAGGGCCTGGGGGCCACTCACCTCTGCAGTCCTTGCATAATGTCTTGAGCCGCTGTCTTCGGGTACCATCCCCTGAAAAGCTGATTCCACAGTTCTCACAGCACCTGGGATGGGAAACATGGGTATGGGGTTCTAAGTGCACCCTCAACCGCAACCCTCACCCTCTTGGCTCACTTTAGGTCAACACTCACCCAGGAGCAGGCAGTGAAGCTGGGGCTGTGTCAGCATCAGCCTTGGTCTCATCCCCTGGGGCCTCCTTCCTGACCTCACCCTTCTGGGGTCCAACCTGACGTTTCCGAGTCTTGGCTGGCCGTGAAGGCTTCTTCCGCTTTCTGCTAGGGACAGGTAAGGACTGGGGCTGCAGATGAGAGGAAAAGAAGGAAGAGATCAGTGGGTGGGTGTTAGGTGGCTCAGTCATCCCTGCTGGGGACCCCACACTGTGTAGTACCTTGGGGGCTGGATAACACAGAATGCCTTGTTTGAAGTCGAAGAGGGTGAGGTCACACGCAGGGCCCAGGTATCGGGTCAGCTCAACTTTGCTTCGGATCCTGTCTCCTGTGGGGCTAAGGATGGGCCAGGATGGGTTGGTACCTGGGTGAAGTCATGGCCACTCCACCCACACAACCCTCCTACTGGACTGGTGAACAGGCCTGTAAGGCTGGCAGGGGATACAGGAGGTAGCTTGGGATTGCAAGTAAACCCTGACCAGATCGTACCCCAACTAAGCCTGCAAAGCAGAAATATAAAATGTGTACAAATAGCCACGCATATGCATATATAAATAAATAATATAAACGTAGATATGTATGTATTTATGTCATATATTACTACTTAGTCTATACAGTCAAGAGTACCAATCCCAATCTGTTAAGTAATGTCTAAGTGTGTTAATATTACATACTAAATATTTAAAAAATAAATAAATAAAATAAACACCTGCTTAAAAACATACACACAAATGAACAAGCACATAAATGTATATGCAAATGCATGCATAAACATACAAACGCAACTACATACAAAACAAAGCAGGAATAAGCAATACCGAAAGAGAATACTCCACGGGTCTCCAGCATTTTTGCATGTCTTGCAAGAGAGGCACTGATAGTCCTTTGTTATGAACTATCTCTTCAAGGATGTTTGTACAGCAAACAGCCTTGGAAGATAAGAGATAAGTTCTCCTTCCAGAGCAGAGGAAAGGCATCCTTACTATCCCAACATAAAAGACTAGATTCCTGAAGCTCAAGTAGTTCCTTTCCTACAACCCAATGCATGGGCAGATGCTAGATAGCCATCTTCAGATCATGATGTGGGAACTGGCATTTGGGGAACTGACAGGAAAATAAAGACATTCTGAATACCGCTATAACTGTGAGTAATAAGCTGTCTTTCATCTCTGACCCAGGAGTGTTGTATATCCTACACCAGCATCCACAAAATTGTGACATACTTGTTATCTTGCCCTAATTAGGACAAAACCTCTAGTCTTTTACAGTTCTTGATGACAACACTTAAAAATATAAATTGTGACAGTTTCAGATGCGTTATATGTGGATAAATATACAACTAAGTGTGAATGAACAATTATATTTATGATTTTACTATATTCCTCCAGGAAAACAGCAGCTTAGATACCAAAAAAGTTCAGAAAGAGTGAACTTCAGGAAGTTCAGGAAGAGTAAATTCAATAACTGCATCACTAATAGATCCTGAAACACCTTAGATCCTTACATGAAAATAGCACACAAACATGCATATTCATGTATTAATGGCCAATTATCATTCGTGCTTTGTTGTATAAAGTCACATTAAACACTGAATTAGTGAACATAGAACCTCTGGTCCTAGGGAACCACAGGATAGCTTCCTGCGAGCCTCAGATGATCAATGCGTAACCTCTTTTAATGTATGGCCTTTGAATGATTTAAAGCCAGGAGCTCTGGAGTATTGTTATATAGGTACTTTTACCAAGGCCCTTGTAAAACAAGCCAGCCTTGCCAGTATTGAAAACCTGGTCTTCTACGTAACACATTTCCCATGTAACACTTAACGGCTATTTTAAAAATTCCTCTCCAAACTCTTGATCTGCAGACCTACCTTGTATGCGAATTTAACATTTTTTACAATATGTCACCTTCTGAAACACATAAGCCAGTCAGCACTAAGATAGATTCAACATTTTCCTAAACAGAGGTAACACAACCATCAAGTCCTTGGCGTTCGGCCTCTCCCGATGCCCACTACGCTTTACTTTACTGGTCATATTACGGATCTTTATTTATACTTAGCCCTTTTCCCACCTTTTCCTTAGGTTCAGCGTAACTTTAGCATTTTCCAGAAATTGAAGTTGGACAAATTGGAAATTTTCCTTCTCTTTTTCTAGATGTACCACATTTTTGATTCACTGACACTGCACTCACTCCTAACAGCTCTACAACTCACACCTGAAATTTATTTAATATGTATTTTCTCCTTGCAGCACATCACGTTTTTCTCCTTGTAGCCCATCGGACTTCTTACACTTAGAACACTAGATAGCAACTTCAGCACTATGCTGAGGGCCATTCTAAATACTAAAATCACCAATAAAAAGTACAAAAATGTGAAAAACATGGCACTAAGTAGGCCATGAAAAAGACACATGATTACAGTAAAAGAACTGAAATAAGAAAGTCACATTCAACCTCAGCTGGGAATACGTGTATCAGGCAACTTAAATTTTTTGCTGTTCTGTGCATGTCTATGAAAGACCATGAAAGTACAAGGAATATCAACTTTAAGAAAACAAATTCTAGCAAGCAAATTAGCAAATATGAAATACACAAGTAATAAGAATGGACTATATATGCATAATTTTAATCCACCCACAAAATTAAACACACCCCCTGATTTCACCCTGCTCAACCAGATTCAGCCTTACCCATGACCCTGTCCACAACCCACCCAGTACCTCTGGTAATAAGTGTCTGAGCGTCCACAGGTGGCACCTGACTTTCGAAAGACCTCACGACGTTTCCAGCCAGGGCCCAAGGCTGGGCACTCCAGCCAGTCCTCAGCCATGGAAGCCACGGGAAGGAGCAGCGGCCTGCAACACGAAGTGTGTAATGACGAAAACTGAGGGACTAGGAGAGGACGTGTTGTACCCTAGTCCCCCAAACTGCTAGTATGCTTGTTCGAGACTTGGTACCTCCCACAGCCAACTGGCCAATACAAGAGAAAATCTTTCCCAACTCATTCTTCCCTGTCCTGAGCCCAGAAGCTTGTCATTCCTACCCCTTCCTGACCTGGAAGCCCAATCTTCAACTTAAGGGTCCCAATCTTCAACCCAAAGATCCCCATTCCTTACTCAATGTCCTGATTCCCACTTCCTCCCTTTCCTCAGCCTGAGAACACATCACTTCTCCCCTCTGCCAGCCTAAGAATCTCTTTCCTTCCAGGAGACGCTGTCTTTAACCTACTGGTCTCTACGCCGTCCCTTTGTCACCCTGAAACCTCCGTACACCCCATTCCCCGAACTGAGAGGCCCTATTCCTCCCATCATCAGCCCAAGAGGCCCCCATTCTGCTCATCCTCAGACCAAGGTCCCAGTACTCTATCTACCTCAGTGTTCTGAACTCCCATTCACTTTCATCATTGACCCAGGAGTCCTCAATTTCTCTTTCAGTCCTTTAACCCTCCCACTCCTTCCGTTTCTGATGTCCTCTTATCATGCTACCTCAGTGCTACTGCCTCAGTTTCCTCCGTTTCCTTGCCAGAGAGCCCCCAGCTTCTCCATCTCTTTACCCTGAACAGCCCCTCACTCCTGTTCCTCAGCCTGAAAGCCTCCTCCTCCCTTGTTTTCCCTGTCAGTGCCCTGAGACACAAGTCTTCACCAATATCAGTCCCCAAACCTTATTCCTCTCATCTTCAGCTACAAAGTTTCTTCATGCCTTCTCTTCAGTGTCTCTTATTCTCCATTCCCCTCATCACCCTGAGATAGGCTGCTTTCCCCCCTCAACATTCTGAACCCACCCCTCAATCCTCCCCGTTTTAGTCCCAAGATCATGCCATCCCTAACTCAGCATTCGGAACCCCTATTCCTTCTCTTCTCCATAGGAGTCCCCGCCGCTCCTTTTCAGCCTCCCAATGGCTCCATTTCTTCCCGTCATCAACTTGAGACCCCTCTTCATTTCTCCCTCTCAGCGTTCTGAACCCTCATTTCTCTCCTCAACCTGAGAGGCACCAAGGTCTCCCCTCGGGGTTCGGATCCTTCCCCAACCCTCTCCGTCCTCGTCCAGACTCCCAACACGTCCACCTGTCAGCGCTCTGAGCCCCAATACTCCCCGTCCTCAGGCAAAACCTTCCCATTCCTCCCCTTCAGTATTCCGACGCCGCCATTCCTCCCACTCATCGGCCTGAGGGCCCTTCATTCCTCTCCGTCAGGGTTCTGAGCCTCAATTCTTCCCCATCCTACGCCCGAGCGCTCTCCATTTCCACCCCCACAACTGTCTCACCAGCTCGGCACCAGGCCGGTAGCTTCCGCCGCTCTAGGTCCGCGGACCCATGGCGAGGGTCCCGCCTGTGACTCCCGCCTTGCCCTGCTCTTCTTCCTCCTCCGCAGACGCTTCCTCTGAAGCGGTAGCTGTCGCTGCCGCGGCCGTTCGTTGCTCCCGGAACCGGAAACCCGCTGGCCCCCTCTAGGGCCCCGCCCCCGGCAAGACGCCTGCGCTCTAATGCTCCTCCGGCGTTTGCCCTTAGTAGGGAGGACCCCCCCCGCGCCTGCGTGCTCGGTCCCACAGCAGCGCGCGCCTCTTGCCCGGAACCTACTGCGCCTGCACCGTGACGTCCAAGTACGGCTCGCACCCCTATCGGAGACTTGCAGCGCCGGAGCCCCTCTCTTCCCCAACCGGCGCTCTCCCCGCTCCGCCCACCTGGCTTGCGCCTGCGCTCTCCCAACCTAAGGGGGCGTGGAGGGTTGGGGTTGGCCCTACGCTGTTCCCCAGGCGGTCTTCACCAGCGGTTACCGGGAGGGAGGGGTGCCCAGGGCTGAGGTTGTGTCGGAGGGGTCCTCTCCCACCTCTCGTCTACGTCGCGCCTGTGCCGTGCGGTTTCCCGAACATCTCCCCCAGGACTATTGCGTCCAGCTCTCTCCGCTCCGCTGAACAGTTGCAGGAGCGCGCGGGGACTAGTCCGGCCGCACGCTAACCCCAGTACTTTCCACGGGAACTGGAGAAGGGGGCGGTGCCGCGCTGCAGGTAAACGGAAGGGCCGTGCAACGGAGACCGGCGGGGCCCGTCCTGGAAAGGCTGTGCTGTGGGGGATCAGTAGCCCCGACGACAGGGTGGGACGGGGTTCCCGGACTTCTGTTAACACGCGTGTCGCAAAAGAGGGGTTTGAGGGAGAACGAGACCTTGTGTCCATCATCGAATACATTTCTAGTCCGGAGAATGTCAATGCGGACACAGGGGTGGTAAGTCAATCACAATACTGAATTAGTGCCAACTGTGTACCCATTGTTTCAAGATGAAATGCTGAGAATGTAGGCCACTGGGCTCTTCTTTGGCAAGGCATATGCCACCGCCTGAGGCGAGGGGGGGGGCTCCTGCAGAACACAGAGTAGGTGCCAACTGTATACTTAAAGCTGTGTACTGCAACCCCTTCTGAATACAGGTGTGTGCCACAGCTCATCTACCCATGGGGTTTGGGAATGCGGTTGCAGCTGGATAAATGTGAAAACCTTCAGTAGTAATCTTTTTTGATTCTTCAAAATTTTATTAACAAAACCAGGATAGGGGAGCCAAGAGTGAGCAGACTCCACAGTCCCACCCAGGCACAGAGAATGGAGAGACAGAGGGACAGACAAGGACAGGAGAAGATTCTGAGACCCTCTGGTAACGGCAGCTGGGTAGTCAGATGGTGGATGGGCACAGGGAGAAACTCAGGGACCATTTGGAGAAACATATGAATGGCAGAACAGACAAATGGGAGATTCAGGGCAGCTCCTTGGCCTGGAATGCAGGGTGTGAAGACTTCTGGGCCAGTGTGAGGTTCAGCGGTCAGCACTGGAGCGCAGGTCGGTAGTGAGCGGGTCATGTTGGATCGTTTGGTGCAGCATCAGGGCCAATAATCCTGCCCTGTTAGTCATGGCTGTGCGTACATTTCGCTCCTGCTCAAACAGCTCATCCAGCTTGTACCACTGCCAGGGAAGCAGAAAAGAGCCGTGAGAAGGAGCTCTAGAAGCCCCACCTGACCCCAGCCCCATTCAGCATCAAAACCTACCACGCGCACACGCTCCAGGTCCACTTCAGCACGCCGCAACTTCTCCCAGCAGTAATGGCGGTTACACTGGCGTTTGGGCAGGCGGCAGAAGTCACCCGTGAGCTCAAAGACATCACGTACAAGCGGGCACCCGCATACCTCATCTGCGGGCACCTGCAAGGACAGCAGGGGTCAGGGATGATTGGCGGCGGTGAGGGAGAAAAGAGGACAGGAATGGGGAGTGGTCAGAGAGAGAGAAAGGAAGGAACAGAGTTCAGGGAGTAGAAAGGAATGGAAAAGGAGAGGAACCGGAGATAATGAGACAGGAGAAAGGAAAGGAATGAAGAGTGATAAGGCAGGCAAAGCGAGACTTACGGAAGCAGCCACGTAGGGAAAAGGGAAGGCAGGAGGGCAAAAGCAGCAGCAAGGGATGGATGTGGGCGGTGAGGAGGAGGAAAGGACAGAACGGGGGGAGCTGAGGGCAAAACTTACTTTGGGGTCCCGTGAGTGCTCAGGGCACAGCACCTGGAGCCGCTTACAATAGGTCTTGCTCTGAGGATTGTAGACATCACAGAAGAGTCGTGTAGCTCTGGAGGTTTACAGTAGAGACAAGGCAGTGAAGGGAGGGAGGGGGCACCCATCTGTTCTTGTCCACGCCCGTAGCCTGCCCCAACATGCCACTTCCAACCCAGCCTTAACCTCCCTGCTCTAACTGCACGGAGCGCCCACACTCACCCCTCAATGCGTGTGGGGTACATGGACCCAAAGGACGTCTGGCTCTCATACTGGAGGGATGAGCACAAATGGAGGGAACTGTGGATGTGCGCTGCATGCCCGCCTGAGACAACCCCCAGACAACACATCTGTCCCCCCGTGGACCCATGGATACTCCCCCTCAGGGTGACACCCTGACCTTGGCATAGCAGCGCTCCATGTGGCGCAAGGCAACACGTGGGTTGATAGGGTGCCCGCAGGACACGCAGAAGATCTGCAGGTCTGTGTCATCACTGTCCCCCTCATTGCTCTGTGTGGAGTAGAAGAAACGATGAGGCCCGGCAGGACCAGGCACGGCGTCCCGTGCCGCTGGGCCTTGCTTGCTCACCTCCTCATCCTCACGGACAGCCTGCTGCTTGGCACGAAGAATGATGGCCTCTAGCTCATGGAATCGGCGTTCCATTTCCTGAAGGCGGGTGCGGGCGCTCTGCTGCTCACGGCGAATACGTTCGAGCAGCTTCTTCCCGTGCTCCTCAGCAATACAGGGACTCTGCTGCCACTGCTGGATGCGCTGAGGGAGGATCTCGTAGATGCGGCTGCAGGGAGGCAGTGGGTTAGGTGCAGGCAGGAAAGGTGGCAGACAACAGAAAAAGTGGGGTGATCCACGACTGGCAGAACGGATGGCCGACCAAATGGCAAAAAGGATAACTGAATGAGTGGAAGATAAATAAGCGGATGAGCACTTGAATGGTACGTGGATGAGGGATGGATAGATGGTGCTTTGTGGACTGACGAGTGGGCAGGTGACTGATGGGAAGACATAGAGAGAGCTTTGGCCACACCCTATCCCGTATTCCCTGATTCCCTTAAACCTTTAAGGAATGACTCACTTGGCTGCCAGCTTCATGCCACAGTCATCGGAGCAATACTTGGAGCCAGGCTGGGCAGGGCGCACACAGCCGGGTCCCAGGCACTGCGGTAGTGATGCAGGGTCCTTGGCATCGGCACGCTCTGGGTGTTTCCATTTGTCCTTGTGCTTCTGTTTCTGCCGATGCCGCTTGTATCTCTCTTCCTTCTGTCGGACGACGCAGGTTAGGGCAGAGTTAAAGTCAGCCCGAGATCCGTGTCTCCCCGTATCCCACCCCCTTCTGGCTCTCGTCCCATCCAGCTCCTGACCTGTGCCTCTCCCTCCTCTCCCTGCCCGCTGCCTTCCCACAACCATTTCACCCTCTCCATCACCTTCTTCTCGGATTTCTTCTCCCGACGCTTTACATGCTTCACTTTCACTGCCCTCTTCCGCAGCGCAGGGTCCAGGAATGGAGACTCCTCTGTGTCACTCATCCAGGGCTGCAAGTGAGACAGACACTGCCCCACCTGCCGCACTCGTGACTGCCCCGCCACGACTCAGTGCCCCCGTCAGCCTTCCATACTCTGCCTCATCTTCCATCTCTCCTTATCATGGGAACTCAGCTTCTGTAACTTCTACCCTTCCACCGTGGGACGCTCTGGCTGCTCACCAGGCCATGGTCATCAAAGGCCCCCGCACAGAAGTCCTGGTAGAGGTCAGGGTCCAGCGGCAGGTCCTCATCTGAGAGTGGCTCAGGTGTGGCCGTAGCCTCAGGTGGCTCCTTGACTGCTGATGATGCCACTGCCCCCTCGTCCTCACGGATGCGCCCCAGCTTCTGTGATGGCTGTGGCTGCTGCTGGGTGGGCAGTGGCCTTCGAGGCCGCGGCAGGGACTCTGAGGGCGTCACTGGCGAGAGCTGCAGGGCAGAATCTCAGGACTGGCCCTGACCGCCCTGCCCGCATGCCCCGCCCCGCCCTGGGGGGCTGGACTCACCGAGGAAGGGAAGTACTTGTACGATTCCTGTGCCGGCAGGAGGAAGGCCCAGGTCAGCCCCAGGTGGATGGAGGGTGGCCCTGCCCTAACCCCTCCCACAAGAGCCTAGCCCCGCCAACTGGCCCCGCTTTGCCTCCCCAGACAGACCCACTACCCTCACTTCTCAGAACCAGGACATGCTCAGTCCCATCCCACCGGCCCCGACATGCCTGGCCGCCTTGAAACATCTGGCTCTACACTGCCCACCTAGGGTTTGAGGCACCCCTGCTAGCCCCGCACACCTGATCGCGCCCCATTCATCTGGACAGGCTCCTTCCCACCTGTCTGCAGGCAATCAGGCCCCACCTCACCTGGCCCACCCCTCCTGGCCTGAGTGAGCCCTTCCTGGACATACTGACACCCCCACCTGGCCCTGCCCAGCTCTACCCGTGCTCACCCGGGCCCGCAGCTGGCACTGACGCAGCCGGCACTTCTGCCGGATCTTGTTGGGGCCCCCAAACTTCTTCATGTCCCGACAGAAGTCGCAGTGGCCACAGTCCTCAGTGCGCCGGCAGGCCTCGCACTCGCCACACATGCGGGCTGACCGTTTGATCTGCTGCTGCTGCTGGTGATGCTGAGGAGAGGGACCCAGAACAAAATTCAGGAACTCAAGTTGGGCCCGAAATGGGATCCCCTTACCCACCCCAACCATGGCAGCCACTCACCTGGCTGGGTGTGGCCACCAAGGGCTGTGGAGAGGATTTGTGGGGCGAAGCAGAGCCCCGAGCAAGCATCGCCCCAACCCCTGTCCCTGACCCCGCCCGACGCTGCAGGTCTGGATCCGGGGCAGGCCTCTTGCGCCCTCCACCCTCATCCCGGGGCTCACTGCCGTCTCGCTCATTGCTGTCCCGCTCCCGTGACTTCTTGTGCCGATAACGGATTTCCAGCTTGGGGTCTTTCTCTGTGGGGCCAAGGCGGGTGGACACTGAGAAATTTGGATGATCCCAAAACTCCTTCCTCTTTTTTTCTATCCCAGCCACCTTCTCTGTCCCCCTACTCCAGAGCAGAGCGACCCCATCTGGTGGGACCCTGTATTTGGGCTCACAGTGGAGTCTCCACTCCAGCTCACCACAAACCAATAATCACCCACAGACACATACCACCACTTCCCACGACCCACCCTCCCTTCATGGCTTCTCCTCCCTCGAGGCAGATGGATCTGCCTGCCCTGTCCAGGCCACCCACCCCCTCACCTCGGCACTCCCGACAGTACCACTCCCGGATGGCCTTGGCCATCTTCTCAGTGATCCGGATGCAGTCCCCATGGAACCACTCATTGCAGTTGTCACACCCGCTGCAGAGGATGGGGTGAGTGGTGCAGATGTGAGGGGCCGGACCCATCAGCCTCACCCAACCTTGCAAGTGTCAGCCCCGCCCGCCTCTCCCCGGCTCACATCATGAAGCAGTTGATGTCTGGTTTGCGGCAGATGCAGTAGATGGGCGCATTCTCCCCATTCTCCGACTTGCTGTCCTCCCCAGCATCTGGAGGCTCCGGGTCTGAACCATCACCCTCCTGTGGGATTCCCCCCACCATCACGGTTCCTTAGAGAACCCCCATCGTAGTGCCTCATCCCTTATTACAGCTCCACCGGGGCTCACCACAAACCCCAACATTCTGCCAATAGACTTTCCATCACAGCCCCTCATAAATCTTTCCATCACAATCCCCACAAGCCCCCCCCCCACTCACCCCTGACATCCCAGTACCACACTTACAAATCCCATCACTCTGTCTCAGAGTTGCCATCACTTAGTCCGCTAACACTCTATCACTCAATCCACACACTTATAACTTAGTTCACTCCACCGTTCATCTCCTGCTGCTCCCATCGTGACTCCTCACAGGACCCCCTCACTTCTCACAGACACCACAGAGCAGATTCCGGAGACGGAACATGTATTTCCATTACGGTTCCCCGCAGATCCCCCGTTATCAACCCCACAGACAACGCACCCCCATCACCTTTCCCCACCGGTCCTTTGACACTGACTCGTCGCGGCTCACCACATACTAACCAGTACCAAGTGATACCCCGTATCACTCTGCCCAAACAATTTCCCATTCGGACCCCCGCGGAACTACCGAAAGGGATCGCCACCAAACTTCCATTACGGACCCCCACAATGGCTCATCACAAAACTCCCAGACGGCTCACTCATCAAAAAAAATTCAGAACATCAGACCCCCAACATTCTACCCACAGACCCCTGTTAAGGCTCACCACAGGCCCCCACCATACTGCCCTCAGTCTCCTTACGGTTCACCACAGACCCCCAAGAGTCTGCCTACGGACCACACCACTACCACCACCCCGCTGACCTCTACCGCCGACCCCCTCCCCGGACCCGTACTCACCATCTCTCCGCTCTCGGCGCACCCCTCCGCAATCCCCGCCAGCGACCCGCGAATCCGTACAGACCTCTCGGTGGCGTCCGCGGCCGTTGTAAAGGCGCCCGAAACTACTTCCGCTTTGGTCGCGCCTCCCGGGCACCGTACTCTTATTGCGCAGGCCTAATGCGTCGGCTCCGCAGCATACAAGTAGATCCGCCGTCTAGAGCCTCTACGGTCTCTCAGGCGCCACCATCTTGATTACTGAGACCGTACGGCCGCCAAATCCGTAAGTTTGCAGGAAACATGGCCGCACCTATACGGCTGCTTTCCCGAGGGCACCGCCACCTTGTGAGTTAAGTCCGTACGGTGACCGCTTGTACGGACACAACCTTGCAGGAACTATGGCCGCGCCTGTGCGCAACTTCCACTCAGATGCCGTCATCTTGGAATCTGATTCCGTAAGATGGCCGAGTCCGTACGTTCACAGGCAATACATGGCAGCGTCCTAATCGCGGATTCCAGGGTGGCGCCGCCATTTTGGCCATCGGTTCCGTACGCCAGCGGTTTGCACTGCGTAGAAGTTCAAAGAAAGAGTGGCTCCTCCCGAAACACTACCTGTATCAAGTTACACTCACTCTTCCATTCAGTCACTTTCCCCTTCCACATGTATTAATTGGGCGCCAGCAGACTGTGTGTTTTAGCGCTGCGAAGGAAACCTTTCCCCCTGTTATGTCTCCGATGTCACCGTCCACCACTCTTTCCCGCCCTCATTCTTCCTTCCAGTTCCTCAGCCAGCCCTGGCACGGTTCATGGAAACAACCATGGAAGGCTATAAACGGTGGTGAACTGACCGCCTCTGGTGAGAAGTGGCCGAAACAAGGCAGATTTCGAAATCCGAGACAGCTGGCTTCACCAAGTCTTCCTCTGACCTCGGGCCACCGCCAGAATGTGGATTTGCAGGGTTCCTGGTGACGTCCATTTCAGTTCTCTGGTTTCATACGTATTCAATTCTCTCCTATAAAGTTAATTGTAACATTTTAAAAATTAGATCATGTACAATAAAAAAATTTTTTTGATCGATCAGAGAGGTAGACGTCCCGTTAGGGTAATGATCTAACTCGGGCAACCACGAAATCAAATGAGAAACTGCGGATCAGTGCCCCCACCAGCCCAAACGCCACCCAATGCGCGAGTCTTGGTCGTAGTAAATGTCCACATGTCCACATTCAGAATCAGAACGACTTGATTCGGGTTGAGGAAAGAGGCCTGAAGAGAAAGAGACTTTTTCCCCTTTGCTGATAATTCTGGATTTTTTGGATCCCGACGTGATAGCAACTTGTTTGCTACTGATGATTCTCCTGCCGGTGGTTTCGGAAGTCTGGTTTTTGTTTTCGTTTTCTTCACCTTCTCTAAACATTTTTACTTCTGGCCCCTCCACACCATCACAAACAACTGAAGACACAGGAACTGCAACAGGGATTCAATGACCCTCTCTTCCTAAAACCTGTTTTTAATCCACAAAGCGGACCTTCCGGTCCAGACTTGCCTCCTTTTTCTAATTCATGTTGAATTAATCTTAATTTGATTGTAATTTATTTAAATTAGCATAATTTAATTCTTCAAATTTAGTTGTTCATTTCTTGTATTAAGTTAATTTTATTTAGTATAAATGAATATGTACGTGTTAGTAAGGTACTGATAAATTTACTTTAACATCAATTAATGAATTTCATATTATTCAATTTTAATTTAATTACAATTTGATGTAGGAAAATAAGTTTAAGGGAATATAATTCAAGTTTAACTTAAATTTACTCAAATTTAATTTAATGTTACTGACTTGATTTACTAAATTTAATTTGGTTTAAAATAATTTAATATTAAGTCAATTTATTCATTTCAATGTTGTGTATCATTTAATTTCAATTTAATATTGTTTCCTTTCTTATATTACATTTTATTTAATATTATTTCAATTTAATACACTTAAATTTTAATTCAAATTCACCTAATTCATTACCTTTTAAAGTTACATAACTAAGTTGAATTAATTAAATGTATATTCAATTACTGTAATTTTAATATATAACTTATTAAATATGATTTATTCAATTGAGAAAAAACAGTGGGAAAACAAATTACTCACCTCTTGAACGCAAAAAGAGCCATCAGTACAGATCTCACAGACATTAAAAAGAGAATTTTTCACACATTTATACCAGTCTAATGCAATATCTTTGACTACTTAGATAAAATGGACAAATTCGCTGAAAAAGAGAACTTCCCAAAACTAACACATGAAGAAATAGAAATTTTGAGTAGCCAAGCAGCTATAAAATTATTTGAATTTCTAATTAAAAACTTCCCCAAAGAAAACTCCAAGCCCAAATAGCTTCACTAATAAATTCCATCAAATATTTAAGGAGGACAAAAGATCAATCCTATACAAAGTGTTTGAGATAATAGAGGAGGAAAGAACACTTTCTAATTCATTTTCATAATCATTTCCCTGCTACCAAACTAGACAAAGGCATTACAAAAAAAGAAAATGACAACCCATGTGTCTGGTCACAGTTTCTATCCCTTCAAGAGAGCATGATACTGTGTGACTTGAAGTTCTCACCCTAAGTCACATTGTTAGACTATCCAGTGACTAAAGACCCCCAGGCAAAGACACTTCAGTCAGGAATGACATTAAAGGGCTTAGAGATAGCTCCCAGAAGTCAAGGAGACCAAAAGCCAGACCTCTCTTTGGGCAAAGTTAAATTCTTTTCTACACAGATGTAAAGTCATTAACAAAATATAAGCAAATTGCATCTAGCAATTTGTAAAAATGGTAATATATCATAAACAAATGTATTTATGCCAGGAATGATCTTCAAAATGCAAGATTAGTTTCATATTTGAAATATTGTATTGCCTTACACATCTCCACAGAGGCCAAATAGGAAAGACTTAACTGCCATCTGAGTCTTGGTGGAATGCCCTGGATTTCCCCCCTTATGACGAATAGCCAAAAGACCATGTCTCATTCAGCTCCACAGCTGCAGCTGAGCACAAGACTTATCACTTCACCTCTCCTTCAGGCCACTGGTTATAGAAGCACTTGACTGAAGTTTAGAACTGATCATTGAGCAGAAAAGTGACCACCACCAGTACTGCCCATTTGACCCCTCTGATTGCGCATTATGTTTGTGAGATTGGGATGCAGGAAATTGATACCATGATGATCTTGTTAAATCTAATAAGCAGTCTGAATGTGTTTCAGCTTGTTGTCTCCTCACCAAGTGGGTCTGTGGAGGCATGGCAACCCATGCTAAACAGGGGTAGTAGTGAAACCTGTTGCCTTTTTAGCCACCACGCCACTGCTCAGGGACTGCTTGGCCACCTGACAGTTTGAAGCAATGAACATGAAAACTCCCTGGGATTCAGTATCAAATGCTCTTGCCGAGGTGGTGGGTGCTGGTGGAATACAGGTTCCGCATTGTCCAACCTATTCATAGATGATCACCCATTGGTTGGCAATGTCAAAGTCTCAGTGTCAATGACCTAAAACATTATGATACTCTGCCCAAAGGACTGACTGATATACCACCTCCCAAATTTAGGGGCCTATTTGCTAAGTTTTTTTGGTTTTATGTGCTCATGCTGTATAATTATTCTGGCAGTCAAGAAAAACAACTGTTGGGGCACCTGGGTGGCTCAGTGGGTTAAGCCTCTGTCTTTGGTTCAGTTCATGATCCCAGGGTCCTGGGATCAAGCCCCACATCGGGCTCCCTGCTCAGCAGGGAGTGTGCTTTCCCCTCTCTCTCTGCCTGCCTCTCTGCCTACTTGTGATCTCTCTCTCTAATAAATAAATAAAATCTTAAAAGAAGAGAAAAGAAATGTGTTCCTTTAAAAAAGAAAGAAAAAAAAAAAACAAAAACTGTTCTTTCTTCCCCAGATAGAATGTGCCTTACTAGACAGGTCTGGCTGAATTCAATTGACCTAGCCCTATGGCCATCCTGGTTTTGCATGATAGGATACACTATAGCTCTTAAAAACCTCATTGTTGGGTTCCTGGGTGGCTCAGTCGGTTGAGCATCTGCCTTCAGCTCAGGTCAGATCCCAGAGTCCTGGGATGGAGTTCTGCATCATGTTCCTTGCTCAGTGGGGACCGTGCTTCTCCCTCTGCCTGCTGCTCCCCCTGCTTGTGTGCTTTCACACACACACACACACACACTCTCTCTCTCTCTCTCTCTCTGTCTCTCACTGGCAAATAAATAAGTAAAATCTTAGAAAAGCAAACAAACAAAAACTCACTGTCAGCTACAAATCAAAAGCAGTTGTGATTGCTGTGCTATGTGGGAAGAAGCCATTTCATAGCCCCAGCCAATACACCCCTTCATGAATCTGTTTTTTTTTGTTTTTTTTTTTTTTTGGTTGGTTGGCTGGTTTTATTAATTCGTGGGCTGTTTGGTCTGCCACTTTCAGAGTATAACAGTATCCTGGGACCAAAAATTTAAAAACTCCCTTCTTGAAATGTACTAATTACAGTTGACCTTTGAACAACCTGGGGGTAATGGGCTCCAGGCCCTGCGCAGTTGAAAATTGACATGTAACTTTTGTGACTCTCCTGCAACCTAACTACTAATAACCAACTGTTGACTGGAAGCCTTACCAATAACATGGTCTATTAACACATATTTTGTGTGTTTATATGACTCACACACTGTATTCTTACAATAAAGCTGGAAAAGAGAAAATATTATTAAGGAAATTCTAAGGAAGAAAATAATATATTTTCAGTACTGTACTATTACAGTACTGTACTGAGAGAGAGACAGAGAGAAAGAGAAAGCACAAAAAGGGGGAGCTGCAGGCAGAGGGAGAAGCAGGCTCACTGCTGAGCAAGGAGCCTGATGTGGGACTCAATCCCAGGACATTGGGATGTGACCCGAGCCAAAGCCAACGCTTAACCAGCTGAGCCACCCCCGCATCCCAAGTATTGTACTATTTTTTATTTTTAAAAAATCTGCATGTAAGTTGAAAGACGTGTTGTTCTAGGGTCAACAGTATAGTTTAGAGAAACTGCCTAGATTTATGCTAAAGCGTCTTCAATTTTACCAACCATTGCTTTTACCCCATTGGTGCAACTATGAATGCAGTGAGGAATGGGAGGGGAGCCTTAGTATTATGAAAAAGTTTGATCTCGCACTGCCTAAAATCATCTCAGGAATCCCCAGAGGTCCATAGACAACACTTTGGGAACCAATTTTCTAGACCATAAAGATTAGTATTAATCAAATACTGTTGAGTGTTGCTGATTGATTGACGTGGATTACTCTCATTGCACTAACTAAACTGGAACCTGTTTGAAGTCAGGGATACAAGCTTTTTACTTTTTTTGGCATACAGTACTCTATCTACCTGGTGACTCGTAGATAACTGTCAGTTAATTGACAATAAGCATGCTTGTTAAGATCTTAAAAATAATCAGCAGTTACCTGTCTTTCTGTAGATGACACAGGAAGAGAACACCCAAAGTTGCTAGATAACAACAAAAAAAGTTTTTAAATGAGAAGAGAAATTCTTTGAAATACACCAGGTTGAGGGGGTGGATAACAGAAAAAGAAATGCACCAGTGAAATCCTGTCAGAAGAGGCACAGTAACTTTCCAAGTTGTTGTTGTTTTAAGATTTTGTTTATTTGTTTGAGAGAGAGCACAAGCAGGGTGAAGGGCAGAGGGAGAAGCAGACTCCCTGCTAGCTGGGATCCTGATATGGACTCGATCCCAGGACTCCAAGACCATGACCTGAGCTGAAGGCAGATGCCCAACCAACTGAGCCACCCACGTGTCCAAAGTCTTTCTAATCTAAATTTTTATTGTAGCAAACATAGTGCATAGTAAAGCCCTAAAATTGACAAGGAAAAGAAAGTATGATTTGTGATATTTTTCCTTTACCTTTCTCCTAATTATAATACTAATCCACTGCAGAAAAACTAGAACCTCTAGAAATATGTGAAACAAACCCCAAAACAATCCTACCATTGGGAGAAGCACTGTTAACTTGCTAACATATTTATATATGTAGATACAGGTACATGAACATTAAAAAACAGATTTGGGGTTACATGAATTATTTCCAGGCCTATGTTATAATCTTTCAATCTAATATTTTTTTGAGAAATACTTTGCCATATATGTAAATATTTTTTAAATAATTCTTTTTTTTTTGTATTTTATTTGTGTATTTGACTGAAAGATAGAGCACAAGTAGGCAGGTGGAGGCAGAGGGAGAAGCAGGCTCCCCACTGAGCAGAGAGCCCAACATGGGGCTCGATCCCAGGACCCTGGTATCATGACCTGAGCTGAAGGCAGCTGCTTAACTGACTGAACCACCCAGGTGACCCTAAAATAATTCTTAAACTAATTTGAAAGTATTTTTTTAGGTCCCTGAAAGTTAGGATTGTTATCCCCACTTTACAGTGAAAGCAATCCAGACTCAGGGAGCCTAAGTCTCTTGCCAGATCACACAGTCAGTAATAATAAATCCGATATTGTTAGTAACAATTTTCTCCCTTTTTAAAAAATTTTATTTATTTATTTGACAGAGAAAGAGTTCACAAGTAGGCATAGAGGCAGGCAAAGAGAGAGAGGGGGAAGCAGGCTCCCTGCTGAACAGAGAGCCTGGTGCAGGTCTCAATCCCAGGACCCTGAGATCATGACCTGAGCAGAAAGTAGAGGCTTAACCCTCTGAGCCACCCAGGTGCCCCACAATTTTCCCCTTTGAGTGCTGCCCAGTGGGTTGAAATCAGGGCATAGACTGAGGGAACCCCAGTATGGGAACAGCCAAATGAAAAGGCTGTTGGGACAGCCACAGAATGGAGCAGGTTCTGAAATCTGAGGATCACAGTAGGCCTATGTCAGGGAATGGATCAGTAGTCCAGGTAATCAGACTCCAGGGATCAGGATCTTAGTCAGGAAACCGGCAACATGGAATGAAGAGTAGCAGTCTCTGCATGTCAACACACTTCATGATCTGTTGGTGTCAGGATCATCAAAAACAATATGACTGTTGGTTAAAACAATGCTCTAGTCACACAGAGAAGGTACAAAAGGAGATCAGCTACACCAGTAAGCCTTGGTTTCCCATAGCCAGTGGGACTTTTACTACATTGAGTATGAAGTACTTAATTTCCCATTCAATGTGTACTCCTTTGTTCTGCTTAAGCATGTACATCATAGAGCACCTGGCTAACTCTACTACTATATCCCACCAGGAATGTGGTCCTTCCCCTGCTGCACAAGATGGGTGCTTGTAGTCCATTACCTGCTAAGGATAAACAGGTTTATTGAGTATATAACTAAGAACACGATTGTTGGGTCATATAACTCTATGTTTGACTATTTGAAGAAATTGCCAGACTGTTTTCCAAAATAGCTTCACCACTTTCTATTCCTACCAGCAGGTTCTAATTTCTCCAACTCCTCAAGTAACATTTGCTATCTCTCTTTTGGATTATAGCCGTGCTAGTGGGTGTGAAGTGGTGTCACATTCTGGGCTTGATTTGCATTTCTGTAATGGTTAATGATGTTGCACATATTTTTGTGGACTTATTGGCCATTTTTATATTTTCTTTGGAGAAATCTCTAATCAAATCCTTTGCCTATTTTTCATTGGTTGTTACTGTATCTATAAATATTCTAGATATATTCCTTATCAGACATGGGATTTGCAAACACCTTCTTCCATTATGTCAATTCTCTCTTCACTTTCTTGATGGTGTTTTCTGGAGCACAAAAGCTTTTAATTTTCAACCAACAAAACTAAAAGAGAACCTACTGAATGGGAGAAGATATTTGCAAATGGCATATCTTACAAAGGGTTAGTGTCCAAAATACATAAAGAACTCATACAACTCAACACCAAAATAACAAATAATCCATATTAAAAATGGGCGGAAGACAGGAACAGATATTTCTCCAAAGAAGACATATAGATGGCCAACAGATACCTGAAAAGATGCTCACACCACTCCTCAGCAGAAAAATGCAATCAAAACCACAATGAGGGGCGCCTGGGTGGCTCAGTGGGTTAAGCCTCTGCCTTCAGCTCAGGTCATGATCCCAGGGTCCTGGGATCGAGCCCCGCATCGGGCTTTCTGCTCTGCAGGGAGCCTGCTTCCTCCTCTCTCTGCCTGCCTCTCTGCCTACTTGTGATCTCTGTCTGTCAAATAAATAAATAAAATCTTAAAAAAAAAAACAAACCACAATGAGATATTACCTCACACCTGTCAGAAGGCTAAAATGAAAAACTCAAGAGACAACAAGTGCTGCCAAGGATGTAGAGAAAAAGGAACTCTCATGCACAGCTGGTGGGAATGCAAACTGGTACAGCCACTCTGGAAGATAGTATGGAGGTTCCTCAAAAAATTAAAAATAGAACTACCCTATGATCCAACAATCACACTACTGGGCATTTACCCAAAGAACATAAAAACATTGATTTGAAGGGATATATGTGCCTTTATGTTCATTGCAGTGTTATTTACAATAACCAAACTATAGAAGCAGTCCAAATGTCCAATGATAGAGGAATGGATAAAGAAGATGGTGTTTACCAATAAATTTGACAATCTGGAAGAAATGGATGCATTCCTAGAAACATATAAACTACCACAACTGAACCAGGAAGAAATAGAAAGCCTGAACAGACCCATAACCAGTAAGGAGATTGAAACAGTCATTAAAAATCTCCAAACAAACAAAAGCCCAGGGCCAGACGGCTTCCCGGGGGAATTCTACCAAACATTTAAAGAAGAACTAATTCCTATTCTCCTGAAACTGTTCCAAAAAATAGAAATGGAAGGAAAACTTCCAAACTCATTTTATGAGGCCAGCATCACCTTGATCCTAAAACCAGACAAGGATCCCACCAAAAAAGAGAGCTATAGACCGATATCCTTGATGAACACAGATGCGAAAATACTCAACAAAATACTAGCCAATAGGATTCAACAGTACATTAAAAAGATTATTCACCACGACCAAGTGGGATTTATTCCAGGGCTGCAAGGTTGGTTCAACATCCGCAAATCAGTCAATGTGATACAACACATCAATAAAAGAAAGAACAAGAACCATATGATACTCTCAATAGATGCTGAAAAAGCATTTGACAAAGTACAGCATCCCTTCCTGATCAAAACTCTTCAAAGTGTAGGGATAGAGGGCACATACCTCAATATCATCAAAGCCATCTATGAAAAACCCACCGCAAATATCATTCTCAATGGAGAAAAACTGAAAGCTTTTCCGCTAAGGTCAGGAACACGGCAGGGATGTCCATTATCACCACTGCTATTCAACATAGTACTAGAGGTCCTAGCCTCAGCAATCAGACAAAAAAAGGAAATTAAAGGCATCCAAATCGGGAAAGAAGAAGTCAAATTATCACTCTTTGCAGATGATATGATACTATATGTGGAAAACCCAAAAGACTCCACTCCAAAACTGCTAGAACTTGTACAGGAATTCAGTAAAGTGTCAGGATATAAAATCAATGCACAGAAATCAGTTGCATTTCTCTACACCAACAACAAGACAGAAGAAAGAGAAATTAAGGAGTCAATCCCATTTACAATTGCACCCAAAACCATAAGATACCTAGGAATAAACCTAACTAAAGAGGCACAGAATCTATACTCAGAAAACTATAAAGTACTCATGAAAGAAATTGAGGAAGACACAAAGAAATGGAAAAATGTTCCATGCTCCTGGATTGGAAGAATAAATATTGTGAAAATGTCTATGCTACCTAAAGCAATCTACACATTTAATGCAATTCCTATCAAAGTACCATCCATCTTTTTCAAAGAAATGGAACAAATAATGCTAAAATTTATATGGAACCAGAAAAGACCTCGAATAGCCAAAGGGATATTGAAAAAGAAAGCCAACGTTGGTGGCATCACAATTCCGGACTTAAAGCTCTATTACAAAGCTGTCGTCATCAAGACAGCATGGTACTGGCACAAAAACAGACACATAGATCAATGGAACAGAATAGAGAGCCCAGAAATAGACCCTCAACTCTATGGTCAACTAATCTTCGACAAAGCAGGAAAGAATGTCCAATGGCAAAAAGACAGCCTCTTCAATAAATGGTGCTGGGAAAATTGGACAGCCACATGCAGAAAAATGAAATTGGACCATTTCCTTACACCACACACAAAAATAGACTCAAAATGGATGAAGGACCTCAATGTGCGAAAGGAATCCATCAAAATCCTTGAGGAGAACACAGGCAGCAACCTCTTTGACCTCAACCGCAGCAACATCTTCCTAGGAACAACGCAAAAGGCAAGGGAAGCAAGGGCAAAAATGAACTATTGGGATTTCATCAAGATCAAAAGCTTTTGCACAGCAAAGGAAACAGTTAACAAAATCAAAAGACAACTGACAGAATGGGAGAAGATATTTGCAAATGACATATCAGATAAAGGACTAGTGTCCAGAATCTATAAAGAACTTAGCAAACTCAACACCCAAAGAACAAATAATCCAATCAAGAAATGGGCAGAGGACATGAACAGACATTTCTGCAAAGAAGACATCCAGATGGCCAACAGACACATGAAAAAGTGCTCCATATCACTCGGCATCAGGGAAATACAAATCAAAACCACAATGAGATATCACCTCACACCAGTCAGAATGGCTAAAATCAACAAGTCAGGAAATGACAGATGCTGGCGAGGATGCGGAGAAAGGGGAACCCTCCTACACTGTTGGTGGGAATGCAAGCTGGTGCAGCCACTCTGGAAAACAGCATGGAGGTTCCTCAAAATGTTGAAAATAGAACTGCCCTATGACCCAGCAATTGCACTATTGGGTATTTACCCTAAGGATACAAACGTAGTGATCCAAAGGGGCACATGCACCCGAATGTTTATAGCAGCAATGTCCACAATAGCCAAACTATGGAAAGAACCTAGATGTCCATCAACAGATGAATGGATCAAGAAGATGTGGTATATATACACAATGGAATACTATGCAGCCATCAAAAGAAATGAAATCTTGCCATTTGCGACAACATGGATGGAACTAGAGCGTATCATGCTTAGCGAAATAAGTCAAGCAGAGAAAGACAACTATCATATGATCTCCTTGATATGAGGAAGTGGTGATGCAACATGGGGGCTTAAGTGGGTAGGAGAAGAATAAAGGAAACAAGATGGGATTGGGAGGGAGACAAACCATAAGTGACTTTTAATCTCACAAAACAAACTGAGGGTTGCTGGGGGGAGGGGGTTTGGGAGAAGGGGGTGGGATTATGGACATTGGGGAGGGTATGTACTTTGGTGAGTGCTGTGAAGTGTGTAAACCTGGTGATTCACAGACCTGTACCCCTGGGGATAGAGTATTATGCCTCCATCAGAAAGGATGAATACCCAACTTTTGTAGCAACATGGACGGGACTGGAAGAGATTATGCTGAGTGAAATAAGTCAAGCAGAGAGAGTCAATTATCATATGGTTTCACTTATTTGTGGAGCATAACAAATAGCATGGAGGACATGGGGACTTAGAGTGGAGAAGGGAGTTGGGGGAAATTGGAAGGGGAGGTGAACCATGAGAGACTATGGACTCTGAAAAACAATCTGAGGGTTTTGAAGGGACGGGGGGTGGGAGGTTGGGGTACCAGGTGGTGGGTATTATAGAGGGCACGGATTGCATGGAGCACGGGGTGTGGTGCAAAAATAATGAATACTGTTATGCTGGAAATAAATAAATTAAAAAAAAAAAAGTCCAAATAAAATGTTTATGATATGTAAAAAAAAAAAAAAAAAAAAAAAAAGAAGATGGTGTTTATATATATACAATGGAATATTATCAGACCATAAAAAAGAATGAAATCTTGCTATTTGCAATAACATGGATGGAGTTAGGGAATATAATGCTAAGTGAAATAAGCCAGCCAGAGAAAGACAAATACCATATGATTTCACTCATATGTGGAATTTAAAAAACAAAACAAATGAACAAAAGGAAAGAAAAAAGAAAAACAAAAAACAGACCCTTAACTGTAGAGAACAAACAAAGGATCACCAGAGGGGAGGTGGGTGGGGGGATGGGAAAGGAAAAAAAGTTTTTAATATTGATGATGTCCAGTTTATCTACTTTTTCTTTTTGTCCTTGTGCTTTTGGTATATCTAAGAAACTACTACCTGATCCAAGGTTACAGAGATTCATACCTATGTTGTCTTCAAAATATTTTATAGTTTATGCTCTTACACTTAGGTTTTTGTTCCATTCTGAGTTAAAAGATCCATTTTGAGTCTTCTGTATGGTGTGAGGTAGGGGTCCAACTTCATTCTTACGCATATGGGTATACAGTTGTCCTAGCACTATTTGTTGACTATTCTTTCCCCAATGAACAGTGATGGCATCCCTGCCAAAAATCAATTGACAATAAATATGAGGATTCATTTCTGACTCTGAATTGTATTCTATTGATCTGTATATCTGTCTTTATGCCAGTACCATATATGTATTGCTGTAGCTTTGTCGTAAGTTTCAAATTCAGAAAGTCTGAGTCTCTTTATTTTAAAATATTGTTTTAGCTACTCTGGATTTCTTAAATTTTCCTAAGATTTTATGATGAGCTTGTCTAGTTTTTCAAAGAAGTCAACTGGGATTTTGATAGGGGTGTTTGAATCTGTAGTACTGTCATGGGAGCAACATTAAGTCTTCCAAAGCACCAACACAAGCTGTCACCTTCCAGTCCCCTGCATCCCACTTAACAAATGTTAAATGAACAATGTCATAGGACTGGGGCATAAGATGGGAGCTCCTGGCCCCGCCACTTTTAACCCCTTCAAGGACTCAGCCCTCTGCCCCTATGTGGTGAGAAGATCACAGAGACTCAGTCCAGCCAGTGCAGGTCTGGGGACAGGTTGGCACAAGGAAATCTCTGGATGGGAACAGGGTTGATTGACCTCTTGGAAGCAGGAAGCCTATCATGGGCCTCAAGGGACTGTGACACAATGATCTGCAGCCCTTTGGGGATCAGTGTCACGTGGTTCTTTGGGGGCAGGGAACCCGAGGTTATTTCCTCTGGGGTATGACTGGGTCAGCCCCTGTCTTCCCTACCATCCATGGGCCTTGAGTACTAGGACAGGAAGGGGAATCCCTTCGCACCGAGGGAGACCAGTTGGAGGCCATGTGTGCTAACTGCTATTCTCTCCCAGACAACGCCTTTCACACCACAACTGAATTCAAATTATTATCGCCACTTGCCAACTTGGTTTTTTCTACCACTGTGGTATGACTTTGTCTCCCTGCTGTGTCCCTTGACTTATTCTTTCTTCTGATGATTTAGGAAGATAAAACAAGTGCTCACTTTGGCAGACATACACAAACAGAGGAAAACAAATGTTGACAGTTTTCAGAATGTTTATGGTGGGCTGCCATGTTATGTTTTTGTTTTGTGCTGTTTTAAAAACTGTAATTGTCTTAATATTCCTTTGATCTCAAGCATAGCAGGGAATTCCATGAAAAAAAAAAACAAAGAACAACAAAAAAGACCATTCTTGTGTAATTTCTTTGAAATAGTTTTTAGTGTGTTATTTTAATATGGACAGTGCGTTTGCATTTCAAAACACAAATGTAGCTATAAAATGTATTGTCTGCTCTTGAACACAGTATTTGATGTAATTCTATATAAATTTACAATATATGTGCTTATATTTGCTCATTATGTAAAAGATTTTGAGAAATCTTTGTAATACCACAAAAAAGGTGTGACAAATAATTTGAAGCTTATGTTTTCAGATGAATAAATGTTTTCCTTTAAACAAAAATGGGAGAAGAGGGAAGTCACTGACTTTTTTTCTATTGCTCTGGTGTTTCTTTTTCATATTTAAAGTTAGCTTCTACTAAACACAGGGTATCACATTCATACATTCCCTATTTCTTGGCACCACTGCCAAAGGAAAACAATATTGACAACCATTATCAAAGTCAGGAAGCAGGGAAGTAGAGACAGCTGTTGACTAGAACCTCTCAGAGCTCAGGCACATTCTATTTCCTTCCCTAGTGGCTATTACCATCTAGTCTGTGCTGCTATAAGGGACGCCCTTCTAGGTTCCCTCTATTTTTTAAAAAATATTTTATTTATTTATTTGACAGAGATCACAAGTAGGCAGAGAGGCAGGCAGAGAGAGAGGAGGAAGCAGGTTCCCTGCTGAGCAGAGAGTCCGATGCAGGGCTCAATCCCAGGACCCTGAGATCATGACCTGAACCAAAGGCAGAGTCTTAACCCACTCAGCCACCCAGGGGCCCCTAGGTGCCCTCTATTAAAAGAAACAGGCTTTTACTGAAGGCAGGTGTCCTGATGTTATGGGAAATCTTAGGGCTGGGGAAAGCAAGCCTCTCCTCCATTTACTGGCTTTAGCACAGTAGGAGGATAAGAAAACGTCTAGGCAAACCAGCTTCATTTTCATGGCTTTAAAAAAATATTATGAACCATAGAATCACTTTTGAGTGAGGTGAAGGAACCCTACTATTACTCGAAAAGACATACTTCTTCAGTAAAAATTTCCCTGGTATAATGGTGCTGGTGGACATGCATTTTCCTTCCATGTGTTAAGCTAGGAAGCCCAAGAAAATATTGCCAGGGCAGCTGACACTGCAGTCACAGAGCCCTCAAGGACCAGTGGCCGAACCTCACAGACATCACAAGACCATTGGTCTGACTCCAGATCAGAGGGGTTGTCACAGCCCAACTTCTTCTCTACCCCCAGAGGGGATTTGCCCCACATCTCTGGTCTACCATTGCCTCCTTTCTTTTCTGTGAAGCTGTCCTATTCATCAGAGCCTCTGGAATCTTCTTCATTTCCAGTGTTGTTTGCCTCCTTTGGGTCCTCACTCTGCCAGTTTTTCTTACTGTTCTCATCATTTTCACCTTCGTAAATGTCCTCTGGTTGCTAGTCTCACTCCTGGCTGTAGGACCGCACAGAGTAAATCGTCCACCCATCCTGGAGTGATCATCTCCACGGAGTGAATGTCATACACATAGATGTCCTCCTGCCCCTCCTGGTGCCCGACTCTTCATCCATCCTTGGAGACAGTCTGCTGCTCCTGGGTCAGCTCTGTGAAATTGCAGAGGACTGCCTCTAGGTCAGATGTTTTGCAGGAGCCATTGGAGGTGGCCTCTGGGTTTCCCTACTTGCAGACCAGATCAAGAGCTGGAAGCATGCATCCATAGAGGCTTCTGGGTTTCCTGTGCATCATCAGACTCCAGGCCCCTGGAGGGAATCACCAGGATCAGTGGCTAGAGACCCCCTTGCAGTGGCCTTCCAGTCGGATCTCCTGAGCCAAAGCACAGAGGTCAGGCCAGATATGCTGCTTCGTGCCTGAAATAATGCAGGATGGCTCACAGGAGAGGCTGCACTGGCTGGGTCCTCCTGGGAGTGCACCGGGGCCCCCACCTGGAACACATTATTCTCCACTGCTCTCTCCAGACCCTTGGGGCGTCTCTTGGGCCACTAATGGATTTCAAGCCTCCAAGGTCTTTAGAAGTGAAGACAAGAGCTTTGGCAGGCTCCCCGCTGTTCTCTGGTTAGTGCAGGGCACACCTGTCCTGTCTGCCTCCAGGGCAGCTGTCACCAAGACTCTTATTGCTTGTAGTATTTTAAGATTAGAAGTTGCGCATTGAGCAACAAGGATGTGAACTGCACCAGCCACTTAAACACAATTTTTTAAATTTGGGGGCGCCTGGGTGACTCAGTGGGTTAAAGCCTCTGCCTTCGGCTCAGGTCATGATTCTGGGGTCCTGGGATTGAGCCCCGCATCCGGCTTTCTGCTCAGCGGGGGGCCTGCTTTCCCCTCTCTGCCTGCCTCTCTGCCTACTTGTGATCTCTGTCAGATAAATAAATAAATCTTTTTAAAAAACCATAATTTTTTATTTTATTTTTTTGAGATTTTATTTCTTTGACACAGAGAGAGAGAGAGAGAGGGAGAACAAGCAGGAGGAGCAGCAGAGGGAGAGGAAGAAGCAGGTTCCCAGCTGAGCTGGGAGCCCAATTCGGGGCTGGATCCTAGGACCCTGGGATCATGACCTGAGCCGAAAGCAGACGCTTAACTGACTGAGCCATGCAGGGCACCCCTAAACATGACTTTTTAAAATAAATACAGTATAGAACTATACATATATTTTCTCTTTCTTATGATTTTCTTTTTGAACTTTTTAAAAAAAGATTCTATTTATTTATTTGACAGAGAGAGAGAGAGATCATAAGTAGGCAGAGAGGCAGGCAGAGAGAGGGGGGATGCAGGCTTCCTGCTGAGCAGAGAGCCTGATTCGGGGCTCAATCCCAGGATCCTGAGATCAGGATGGGAGCCGAAGGCAGAGGCTTAACCCACTGAGCCACCCAGGCACCGCTCTGCCTTATGATTTTCTCAAGAACATTTTCTTTTCTCTAGCTGCCTTTGTTGTAAGAATACCGTATGTAGGGGCGCCTGGGTGGCTCAGTGGGTTAAAGCCTCTGCCTTTGGCTCAGGCATGATCCCAGGGTCCTGAGGGCTCTCTGCTCAGCGGGGAGCTTGCTTCCCCCTCTCTCTCTGCCTGCCTCTCTGCTACTTGTGATCTCTCTGACAAATAAATAAATTAAATTAAATAAAGAATACCATATGTAATACATGTAATATACAAAATATATGTTAACCGATTGTTTATGTTAACATATTTATGTTAACATATTGTTCATGTTAACATATTTATTGTTTATGTTATCCATAAGGATTCTGGCCAATAGCAGGCTATTAGGAGTTAAGTTTTTGGGGATGATATGTGATTTTTGACTTCACATAGGATCAGTGCTGCTAGTCACTGTCTCGTTCAAGCGTTGACTGTACTTAAACTCTTCTTTAGCAAGGTATTGATCTTAATCTCAGGTCCATGATCTCCAGGTCCTGGGATGGAGCCCTGCATCGGGCTCTCTGCTCAGTGGTGAGCCTGCTTCTCTCTCTCTCTCTCTCTCTCCATCTGCTCCTCCCCCTGCTCATTCTTTCTCTCTTTCTCACAAATGAATACAATCTTTTAAAAAAGATTGTATTTATTTATTTGACAGAGAGATACACAGAGAGAGAGGGAACACTAACAGGGAGAGTGGGAGAGGGAGAAGCAGGCTTCCCACCAAGCAGAGAGCCTGATGTGGGGCTCGATCCTAGGACCCTGGAATCATGACCCAAGCCCAAATCAGATGCTTAAAGACTGGGCCACCCAGGCACCCCTCAAATAAATGAAATCTTTTTTAAAATGTATAATTCAAAGGTTTTTAGAATATTCAGAGAATGGTACAAAGATTACCACAGTCAGTTTAGGACATTTCCATCACCTCAAAAAAGAAACTCTGAACCCATTAGCAGACACTCCTCACTTTCCCTCAACTTCTCCAACCACAGGCAGTCAAAATCTAGTTCTTATTTCTATAGATTTGGTTAGACTGGGTATTTCACATTGATAGAATCATACAGTATCTAGTATTTTGTGACTGGTTTCTTAGCATAATTTCAAGATAAATTCATACGGGTGCATATATCAGTATTTCATTCCTTTTTATAGCCAAATAATATTCCGGTGTGTTGATATAACACATTTCATCTATCCACTTGTTGATAGATATTTGGGATGTTTCCACTTTCTTTGGCAATTATGAATAATGCTGCTATGAAATTTATGGACAAGTCTTTGCATGGACATGCGTTTTCTTTTTTTTTTTTTTCTTAAGATTTTATTTCTTTATTTGACAGAGATCACAAGTAGGCAGAGAGGCAGACAGAGAGAGGGGGAAGCAGGCTCCCTGCTGAGCAGGGAGCCCGATATGGGGCTCTATCCTAGGACCCTGGGATCATGACCTGAGCCGAAGGCAGAGGCTTTAACCCACAGAGCCACCCAGGCGCCCCTCGACATGCGTTTTCATTGCTATTGGGAATTACTACCTGGGAATGGAATTGCTCGATCATATGGCAATTCTATATTTAATCATCTGATTAACAGAGTTGAAATTGAGTCTGCGCAGTCCTGGCCTCCTCATTGGCCACGCCCCCAGCCTCCCCTGCTCCTTCGCTCCCGGGTTCGGGTGGGTGGGTGGAGACACAGGAAATCGATTATGACGCCTACTACTACGGCATCCTTTCCCGTGAGAAACTCATGATGTAGTTGGAAAGACGATACGATATCAAACAATTTCAATATATATATATATTTAAACTACCATCAATAATAAAGGAATGCAAAGTTCAGAAAAATTGGACTCGCTCTGAGGGGAGATCAAGGAAGATGACCCGCAGAGGCAGGTATTGAGCTAAATTTTGAAAGATGATTCGGAATTATTCAGAGGACCGAAAGGGTTCGTGGGCTGAAGGACAGTCCAGACAGAAGAACATTACGAACAGAGACGTAGAGGTATCACACAGCATGTACGGACTGGCAAGATGGGCTTGGGAGGCACAACGTGGCAGCTACCACGAACATCGATTCCTCGTGGTATCAAGTGCTGGGCAAGAGGGGCGGTCGCTGAGGCTAATGAGGTAGTCAGGGGGCAGGTCAACAGTAGAACTGTATGCCAGGCCAAGGAACCTGGGCTTTCCTTTGAAGATGGCAGCCACGAAGGTTCTTTTGTCAGGGAAGCATTAAGTCCTGCCACAATCACCCCTGACCGTCCGTCTCAAACCATTCCTGATCTGGTTCCCCTCCTGAGGGCCGAACTCTTAATTCTGATCCTATTTTTTCTAAGCAATAATAAATCTGACCGTGATGGTTCATAAGAGGATGTGGATTCCAAATCTATCCTGAACATATGTGGGGCAGTCCAGGTGAAAGGGCAGGACCAGGATGGCTAATGGGCCACATAATCCGGATCTTCCTTCTAGGGGTGAGATAGTTTAGCAATGGAATGTCCAGGTGTATCAGATGCTGTATTGCCCTAACCTGTTACCACTGAGAGACGGAACAGCTGCAGGTGGTGTTGCTAGGAAATTCACCAAGAGGCTTTATTGAGAATCTTAAGCAGACACCAGAGGAAACAAACAGTGAAAAACAGTGTGAAAGGCAGAAGGATTAAAGCCAGGACATTTAGTTGTACTGAATGATATTTATTGATTCGCTGATTAATTGACCAGAGCTGGAAGATTTATTTAAAAATAAATCCTGGGGCGCCTGGGTGGCTCAGTGGCTTAAAGCCTCCGCCTGCAGCTCAGGTCATGATCCCAGAGTCCTGGTATAGAGCCCCACATTGAGCTGTCTGCTCGGCCGGGAGCCTGCTTCCACCTCTCTCTCTCTGCCTCTCTGCCTACTTGTGATCTCTGTCTGTCAAATAAATAAATAATAAATCTTAAAAAAAAAATAAATCCTGTGGGAGAGGATGTTAATTACACAGCCTGCACAGGGTAGAATTTAATGGACAAAGTGTTGTACAAAGTAGGAAGATCCGTCTTTAAGGGGAGGATTATGACCTCTTCCCTGAGCATAGGTGGGAGGAGGAAACATATTTTTGTTTCTTTAACTGGTCTGATGTCTCTGTGACATCTCTTCAGATGTTAGTGTTTTACCTATAATTAAAAATGGCCAAAGGAAAAAACAAAGGCAGAATTTATCAGTCTTACCAAAATTAATACCTGATGCCGCAGCTGACATAAGATTTGGTATTTATGTTGAGCACTGTGAACACTGGGTGTTCACCCGGAGTGCTAACAAATTTCTAAAAATAACCTAAGGAGAATTGTGGGTTGGGGTTAGGGTTAGATTGGAGTTCGGATTCTGTTAAGTTTGACTGAAATTCCCTCAAGGGGAGGGAACCTTGAGCAGGGGTGTTTACAGAGAATGCTGGGAATGGTCCACGTTTTAGCCATTTTATAGCAGGAGGAGGACCTTCTGTGTGTTTGCTTCTGACAGGTGGAATAATGAGAGTTTTTATTTTATTCCCTATACGTTTATGTGTTATACGTTTATGTGTTGTTTTGATTTGCTGTTAAAAACATGCGCTACTTTATAAAAGAAAAAGTTAATGCTAAAAAGGAAGCTAGTGAAGTTTATCTTCTTAAACTTTCCGAGCAGGTATCCTGAATTTGCATTTTATTAGCGCGTGTCCTCAAGAAGAATGGTCCTGCCCTGCCATCTAGTGGTCGCATGGCAAAGGTGCCATCCAACCAGCATTTCAATAAAGCCAAAATTTGTTTTACCAACTTCGGAAGAAGGCAACAAATGTACATTGTTCTGGGTAAAACTTTGACTTGGTTGAAGACTTATTGATACCAAACACAGATCAGGTATTCTGTTTTATGGTAAAATCTCATCCTTTTGGCATCATCAAGGAACTCCACTTATGAACTCCACTCGAGGTTTAACTCTTAAGGAACTACATTAAAAATTAGATGGACACTCTCACTGTTTCTTAAAAAAGAATATATTGAACAAAACAACCTTTCCTTTAGAGCTTATGGTTTAAAGAAAATCAATACCACCAGGAAGAGCCCAGTTTAGTCATAGTTAATCAGTAAACCAGGGGCCTGGAGTAGCGGTTTCTTACGGTTACAACTTGTATGGTTTGCTAGGGCTGCTGTAATAACGCGCTACAAGCTCGGCACTTGTAACAACTTCTGAACAACAGAAGTTTGTTGTCTCACAGTTCTGGAGGCTAGAAGTCCAAGATCAAGGTGTTGGCATCATTGGTACCTTCCGACGGCTGTGAGGGAAGGATGTGTTCCAGGCTACCTTCCGACGGCTGTGAGGGAAGGATGTGTTCCAGGCTTCTCTCTCTTTGGCTTGTGGTTGGCCATATTCTCCCTGCGCCTCTTCACTTTATCTTCCTTCGTATTTGTCTCTGTGTCCGAATATCCCCTTTTAATAAAAACACCGGTCGTATACTGGATTAGTGCCCATGTAATGATCTCAGCTGAACTTGATTACGCCTTTAAAGGCCTTAGCTCCCAATAAGGTCACGTTCTGTGATCGCGGAGGTTAGACTTCAACATATGAATGGGGGTGAGGAGGCGGTGCACAATTCAACCCTCATTTGGCTTCCCGTCAGCTGAATCACAATTCTGTTTCAATAAACAAGCATAAGGGGAGTGATACAAAAGAAGGGTGCCATTACTATTTCATAGGTGCCTTGGGTGGCAGTGGGTCAGGCGAGAATGGAAGGGGCGTGACCAAGAGCTAGGAAAGACCCGTGGAGCATGATGGAGGTGGGGATTGTTGACCTGACAGGCAATAGGGTGGGTAGGGCGGAAACCCATAATGTGGAGTGGGGGAGGGGAAGCGAACAGCTGGGCCAAGGCATGAAGGGGAAGTACATGGTCTGGCAGCAGGGTATGGGGGACCCATGCTGGGTATAAGAGAAAAGGCAGAGAGGGACCTTGAACCAGTGAAGGTCCTGGGAGCAGCTTCACTGGGGTGTGATGAGGGAAGAGCTGAACCACTCAACTGCAGAATGTGCGTGTAATCCCTAAACTGTGGGCTCGGGCAGGATTGAGCTTTGCTGCTTTAGGCGCCATTGTGGTATGGACACACCTGGCCTGGCACAATTGTGCTGTTCCCTATGAGTGCACTAGGCTCTGGGGAGTTCATCAGCAACTCAGACTCCTTCTGGGTGGCCTCAGTTTCTCTTAACCATCAATAGCAACCTGGGAGGGTCAATCTACTGCGCTTGGGTTTGTCTCCTTTGCTATGATAATAACAACATCATGTGAGAGATTTCTGATGTAATTCAGTCATTTCCTAGGCTATCTGGGAAGTTAATTTGGAGGATTTGGAGGGCTGGGAGTGTTCTAATGAGGTCCGATAAATCTTTGATGTAAACCTCTAAAATCTTATAAACATCTTTGAAATACATAAATTGTTATCGATTTAGCTTTATATAAAGCTTACACAAGATTTATAAACATATCCTGTTTGGTCGTGTCTAGGCAGATAGAGATTTTCTAAAACATGGAAATCACCTCATTCTATAGATTTGTACATCATAATGACAGTTAATAAAATGAAATTCTAATTGAGTTTTCATTTTGTTGCTGAGTTTCCATTAAGGAGAACTTGCAGAAGGAAAGCAAGAAAAACACCTTGGTTCTAAAAGATTAGAACATATTCAGCAAAATAAACACATCTATATAAATGGTATACAAATGGTCTTTTCTAGCTTTCCTGTGACCCATTATTAGAGATCTGATTAGCAGATATTTCTGCAGTTAATTGATTCTGGAAAATTTAGCAAGCATTGCTCCTCTCTACCTTAAGAATCGCAAACTGCGCCATTTATAAATACCAATATAACAATATCCTTTACATGTTTAAAATGCTTTGGGAGAAGTCTTTGTCAAAAGAGTTTTGTCATGTATAAAACCTGATCTCAAATATTCATATGTAAAATACTGATGCCTGTTCTCAAAAAAATATTTTACTAAATTCACAAAGTATGCCAATATGTGAATGCCGTAATCCAAGTTTATGAGTTGGTTGTCTTCTTCTCCAGATCTACTTTCCATGATTTTCTACCCAGTCCTGGACTGAGGGGGCCTGACCCATATGGACTGCTTCAAGATTTTCCTTTGCTTCCTGGCCTCGGGATGGGTCCAGCCAATGGAAGTTGGGGTTATCAGCAGAAGACCCATCGGTGGGAGGGGAACACAAGGAGATATTTATTCTCCTAGCTTCCTTCCTGCTGAATTCCCGACAGGGGTGCTCTGAACCTAACCAGAGACCATGGCTCCTAACAAGTGGTCACTTCCTTAGAGCTGCCCCCTAAATTCATGGGACTGTCCATCTTCCTGCTTAGGAATAATTACTTTTTCCTATAAACCCCAGGGAACTGTGCCATGAGATGTTACCTTCTGAAAACTCTACCACATATTTTAAGTAGTCCCTTTTATTACACTCTCCTCAAATTATCCAGTTCCCCCCAATCTTATTTTTGCCAAGATTTTGAATAATATAATGTGCTTACTCTTTCCTTTGTGTGAACTAAGCATATGGCAGAAACTACTAACATACCATCTCTGTGAAACACCGGAGAGATTTTGTACTATAGAGCTGCTCTAGTCACACATCTCTTCTCCCTTTTCTTTTAGTAGAAACCAGTGCTCCAATTTCCAGTCACCTGAGTCTCTCTTGAGGTCAGCTTAGCCACAGCCTATCAGAATTCAAGGGGTTATTCATACCTTGCTATTGTGTGGGTTGGACATTTTATACCCCCAAATGCGGCAGCCATCCTATGGAATATGTGAGCTAGAAAGATATTATTATTATTGAAAAAATACAAAGTTGTTTCATTTGTGTCCTTGTCCCTCCCCTCCAATAGGCAACTGGACTTCTCACCTTATTCTTTCATTACATATACACAGTCTGTCTCATTAAAATGCTAGACCCTAGAAGCCAGAGACATGTTAGTCTCTTATAGTAGAAAATGTATATGATAGTGAATTGTGTCCCTTTAAAATTCATACATTGAAATCCTAACCCAACAATGTGACTGTATTTGGAGATACGACTTTTAAGAGTTCAATTCCACTGTAGTCTAGAAACATACTATGTATTATTTCTTGTCTTCAGATTTGTTAAGGTATGCTTTTTAGCCCAGAATGTGGTCTGTCACAGTGAAAGGTCTATTCAAACTTGAAAAAAATGTGTATTCTGCTTTCGTTTGACAGAATATTCCATAAATATCAACTAGATCAAATTGATAGTGTTGTTCAATTAAAGTATATCCTTACTGATTTTTTTTGCCTGCTTGGTCTATTAGTTATTGATGGAGATGTTGGGATCTCCAAGTGTAATAGTCCCTGATAATTTTCCTTGTTCTGAAATCAACTTTATCCAAAATGAATATAAGTACTTTAGCTTTGTTTTGTTTTTGATCAGTGTTATCACTGTATACCTTTCTACATACCTTTACTTTTAATCTGTCAGATTCTGTGCATTTGAAATGGTTTTCCTGGGGTACCTGGGTGGCTTATTGGTTAAACATCTGCATTCAGCCCAGGTCATGATCTCAGGGTCCTGGGATCAAGCCCTCACGCTGGGCGCTCTGCTCAGCGGGAAGCCTGTTTCTCCTTCTCCCTCTGCCTGCTGCCCTGCCTGCTTGTGCTTGCGTACAGGTGTGCTCTCTCGCTTTCTCTCTCTCTGTCAAGTAAATAAATAAAATCTTTAAAAAAAATAAAGTGGTTTTCCTGTTGATAACATATGGTTGGGTCTTAATTTTTTTTAATCCACTCTGACAATCCCTGTCTTTTAGTGTAACTAGACCCATTCACCTTTAAAGTGATTATTGATGTAATTGAATTAATATCAGCCATGTTTATAAGTATTTTCTATTTGTTGTTAGAAGCATCTTTTACTACTTTCCCTGGGTTTAGTTGAGCATTTTCATTAATAAACAATTATACTTCTTTTTTAAAAAAATGGTCTCCCTAGAATTTGCAATATACTATAATATTTATGGGGTTTTTAAACCACCACTATACATGTACAGATATAGAGCGAGGACAAAGTTGCAAAATGTTTAAATTTGAAGAATTTAAGTGAAGGGTGTATGAGTCTTTGCTGTTTGACTTTTTCCATTTTTTAAAAAGATTTTATTTATTAATATGACAGAGAGATCACAAGTAGGCAGAGAGGCAGGCAGAGAGAGAGGGGGAAGCAGGCTCCCCGCTGAGCAGAGAGCCCGATGCGGAGCTCAATCCCAGGACCCTGAGATCAAGACCCGAGCCGAAGGCAGAGGCTTAACCCACTGAGCCACCCGAGGCACCCCAGACTTTTTCCATTTTTATTTATGTTTGAAATTTTTCAAAACAAAAATAAGGGGGGAAATGTTACTGTGCCACTGCCAGAGCCAGCCAGCCTGATTATTTTTGCCTTCTTGTAGTCAGTTTGCTTTTTACCTGAATGCTTAAAGTATTCTTTCTTTATCCTTAAAGTTGGGTAACTTAAATTGGATACTTACAGCTGTCAAGTGTCCCTTAATAATGCAGTGTGCTTCTCCAGCTAAAGACTTTTTTTTTTTTTTTTGAAAAATCTTTATTAAAATGGCCCTGGGGCACCTGTAAGCATCTGCCTTTGGCTCAGGTCATGATTCTGGAGTCCCAGGATGGAGTCCAGGAGCCCTACATCGGGCTCCCTGCTCATCTGGGAATCTGCTTCTCCCTCTGCCCCTCACCCTGTTTGTGCTTGCTCGCTTTCTCTCTTTCAAATAAATAAAATCTTTAGAAAAAAATAAATCTTCTGCCCATTTTAGGGACATTTTGCATGTAGGACACAAATTATCCTCATGTTGGATCTTTTCTATCTTCTGTTTCTGTGGGCTTCTCTGTGTTTCTTTAATTTCCTTTTCTTCAACTGCATGTACTGTGATCATCTTAAGCTTTTCTCTTTACTTAATTGTCAGGGGTGTCTCTTCTATTCCTTGCTATTTGTAATTTAGAATATGGTGGTGTTTGAACCTTCAATTTATATTTTTAAGTCTAATGTTCTCTGTTTTGTTTCTCTTGTTTCTGTTTACTCTGTTCTTGATGAGGTCTTATTTTTAATTAGTATATATACAGTTCATATAAATACAAAATTTCTTGCTTTTTTTTTTTTTTAAAGATTTATTTATTTGAGAAAGAGAGAGTTGGGGGAGGGACAGAGAGAGAGTGAGAGAGAAACTGCTGCAGACTCTTTGGCCCAGCAAGGCACCCAACCTGGGGCTGATCCTAGGACACTAAGATCAGGACCTGAGCCAAAACCAAGAGTCAGATCCCTAACAGACTTCGCCACCCAGGCGCCCCTCTTGCTATTCATTTAAATATGTATTCTTGTATGTATTCATTTAAATATGTATTCTTGATCATTTTCTTTATCAATCTCTACATGGTTTCTTCCTTCCTTGACTCTCCCCCTTTTTTTCATTTTCATTGTTAAATGCAATGACGATTCACAGACCTGAATCCCTGGAGTAATAATACATTATATGTTAATTTTTTAGAGGCCATTACTCTCCACTTAGTCATGTTTATTTTTAAAAGCAGGTCACAGGAAGACGGAAATAATTTTCAGAAGGAAAAAACCAAATGCTTTCAGTTAGACAAAATCTCAGAAGTCATCTACTTCTCAAGTTCACAGAGCCAGTTAATAACTGAACTGGGACTAACTAAAGGTTTCCCTGTATTTTTTTTTTTTTCCATTTTCCTCTGTCTCACGAATGGGTAGAATTCTAGATATCAGAGAGGGAGAGAGAGAGACACACACACACAGAGTAGTTTTCAAGCTTGTGACTTTCTTTCTCTACCTCTAATCATACTATATGCCTCTGAGACTTTGTTAAAGGCACACTGTTGGCCCAGAAATTGGGGCTGTAACAATAACACTAAAAAAAGTACACACAGGATAAAGACTAGGGGAAAAGTGTAAGAAGTTTTCTTTTCCCTCTTCTCTCTAGTTTCAAAAAAGAAAACCTCAACCAACCAAACAACCAACCAACCAACCAACCAAAATAATAATAATAATAATAATACCACCAGAGGTATAAATCATTTTAGGGTATGAAACATTGCATAAGTGAGGAGTTTGATTTTCTGGGATGTGTCACCTCAGATGCCATGACATAATGAGAACTGAGAAATGGTCCCTGTGAGAATTGTATTATGAGTATATGCCTTGGATTTTAATGTTGCCCCTTGGAAAATGACTTCAGAAAAAAATTAAAGGAAGATAGTTTAGTAGGAAATGTAAAAACACAAGCTTGCCTTGAATGTGATTACTTCCCAAAGGATCAGACCTGTTGGTGATCAGTGATGCATCTCAGATTGTACCCCATCTATTACAATAGACCTTTCCTCTTCTGAAATGACAGCTATAAAACTGTCCCCAAACTTATTGGTCACTATCCACTGTCAAAACCAGGGGATTAAATATTTCCTAAGTTTCCCAGAATGCAGAGTCCTAGGGCTTAAAGAGATTTTTGATCTTTGTTCTACAATGAGGACCTTAATTGTCCTGACTTTGGGACATCCAGAAATTAAACTTGACCCCTTGCTGCAAGAAAAAGACAGAAAGGAAGTAAAGTATTTCGTCAAAGTCCATTGGGTATCAAAAGCTTAGAATTCATAAAGAATCTAGAATTGTTCATGTGATAATATACTTCACATGAAGGAATTAAATGATGATGGAAGTCTTTAGGTTCAGAAACATAAAGCATAGGAGCAAGTGACTGACCCCTTGCACCCGAGAGGCCGCGGAGCATCATGGGAAAGAGGACAGGCTCTAAATACCGACTTGGGGAAGTTACTTAATTATAAGCCCCAGTTGCTCATCTGTAAAGTATAGGTCATAATTGTAAGTATTCATAAGTTTATTACAAAGTCTAAACAGGGTAGTATGTGTAAAGTGCCTGAATTAGATGAAGTACCCAGTAAAAGTTTTCTGATATTATTTTTCTCTGGAGACTAGAGTTCACATTGCTTTAACTCTTGATTTTATTTCTTGCAAGGACCAGTCCAGCAGTTTCTTATATCTTGCTCTTGTAAATATTAATAAAGGGAAACCTCTCTAAGGTGGAATCAGGTGGCTAGAAGGGGAAGCCTTCTATTCTGTGTCAGTTACAGGAAGAAATGTCAATTATAGATCCCAACAGAAGAATCACCAACAAGAAAGAACCATTAATTATAAGCCCCAGCAGAGAAAGATGTACATAGTATCTTCTAGGAGAAATTAACTCTCTCTGCAACTCAGCCAATGAGAAATCATCATCACTCTGAACTCTTGCTCTTCCCCAGCAAACTTTTGGTCAAAACAACCCTTCCCAACTTCCTCCTCCTCTCCCATAAAATAATGTTTCAGAGACTACTTCTGTCCTACTTTTGGATCCCCTGTTTAGGGTAGGATTATCCTAACTTCCAGCTCCTGAATGTCTAGCCAGTCAGACCATTCCACCCCCCTAAACAGGCTGATAAAATAGTTTAAGACTGGGCAGATGACCCAAATTAGGACAATGAGGTGAAATCCTGGGGCTTTTGCTAGATCTGTTGGGAAAGCAAGAACTGCTAACCTATGAGAGTATAAGTCTAGAGGTACCAGAGGTTACCATAGGGAAAAGCCTGCCTGAAAATGGAATTGACACAGAGGAATGCAGAACTGAGAGAAGGAGACGGTTCTTTAATGGGATGTTTGAGTTCCTGGGTCCAGCTACAACTGTAGACACATATGTAAGCACAATTTACAGTTTTATAAGCCAAAGAAAGTCTTTTCTCCTTGCTTAAGTTGGTTTGGATTGAGTTTCTGTCATTGTACTTAAAATCCTCATAAATAATCCTATATTGGAAAGAAATATGAATCAGGCAGTGCAATCTAATTGCTCAAATTTTCCCCCCACATCCCCCCACCTTGTAATGACTGCCTTTATGCTTTGGTCTTCCTGTTTATTTTCTCATGGGAAAGAATCTGAAAATGTTTGTGTTTGATGCTACAGAGTGCATTTGCGTTGTTATTTTTCTTAGATATTGACATTTGAAGCCTCACATTTAGTCCTACAATGAAAGGCTTTGTTCTGTTAAAGGACTTTAGCTTTAGACAAGTAGGTGTGTCAAAATTAAAAGAAACATTGAAAATGTATCAGCCAAATAATGTGTAACTTATTTGGATTCTAAATCAAACCAATAGTTTTTAAAATAAACAATGATACAATCAGGGGAAACTGAACACTGGCTGGATATTTGTTATTGAGAAATAATTGTTAAAATATTTGTGTGTGATAATGCTAATGTGATTTTTAAAGAGTTTCTATCTTCTGGAGATAAGCATATAAATGTTTTTGGATGGAAAGATACAATATCTGAAATTTGCTTTAAAATATTCCAGTAGGAAAAAAAAATTCCAGTAGGAAAAGGGTGAGAGGAGAGGAGGTACAAATGAAACACGATCTGAGATAAGTTAATAATGGTTGAAGCTGGGGTGATGGGTTGAGCACCGGGTTCACTATCCTATTTTAACTTAAGTTTGAAATTTCCCAGAAATTTTTAAAAGTAATAAGTAGAAACGGCCAAGTATGCTATTTGCCTACCCAGCACCTATGCTCTCCTTCTCCCTTACAAACAGAAGCCCTATATGGTTGAGGATGCAATGTAACTGTCTAAATTAAAAATAATAATAATAATAATGATTTTTTTCTTTTAGTCTACTTTGCAGATGTGAATGGCCTGTGGAAAGCAGAGAGAAGCCACTGGATGTGGCTTCCAAAAAAAACTTTTTAAAGATGGTGGCTCAGCTGGTAAGTGAGCCTGATACCCTTGCCTCTTCTTTTCTGCTACTGTAGACCGAGATCTGAGGAAGGAACTGGGGGTCATCTTGCATCACAGGAAATCCCAAGGCCAGAATGCATGATGCTATGGATGGTGTCTTCAAAAGAAAGAAGGAATCTGGATAGTTGATGACTGTGGAGTTGCCACACCAGCTTGGGGATGCTTGCTTGCTTGCTTGCTTTTTCTCCCTCTCTCTTTCTCTCTTTCTCCCTTCCTTCCTTCCTTTCTTCCTCCCTTCCTCCCTCCCTCCCTTCCTTCCTTCCTTTCTTTCTTTCTTTCTTTTTTCCCCCCCAACAGGGAGAATTAACCCTTTTTCTTAGTTTAAGTTTGTATTTGCCCTTACAGAGGCTGTAAACTCTAGGAAGAGAAGATCCCTGTCTTTAAGCTCACAAACTGGAGGAATTTTTGGAATTTTCTGGGGTGGTTTTTAGAATATTAGGGCGTGGACCCCACTTCCAGGGTGCCTGATTTCAAAGACTTGGGGTCCAGCGTAGGCTTGGGGTCCAGCGTAGGCATTGGAATTTGTAAAAGCTGTCCCTGGTGATTCTAACGTTGCCACCAGCCTGGACACCTACTGTTGGAGCTCACCGTTTGATCCCCGGAGCGCGCGAGCCCCGGCAGGCCTGCAGCCGAGACTGGACGAGCGACCGAGATCAAGCGGGACCGCCTGGACTGGGAGGAGCTCTGGGCTCCAGCGGACGTGCGCGTCAATCCCCCCCAGCCCCGCCTCCCCCCCCGCCCCGTTGTGGCCCCGCCCCGTTGTGGCCCTGCCCCCTCTGTGGCTCTTGAGGGCGCCGGAACTCGAGCAGCCCGCGTTCCGGGAGCGCCGCCGTGCGCGTGCGCGGCGCGGGTTCCTGGCGGGCACTTTGAATTTCGCTCCCGGAGTCTCGGCGGCTGGCGATCCTGTAGCGAGTGGCGCTTTGCTCCCGGACCCGCGACAGGTTGGAATCTGAAGTTGGGGATCCTGCCCTCGGAGGCCGGCGGAGGCAATGTTTGGGCAGAATGGGGGCGCGGGGCCGCCAGGCCGAGCCGAGGGACTGCGCTCCGTCTCCCCACCGCTCGGTTGGCTGCAGTGGATGCTTTAGATCTGTCCTACCCTCGGAATGAATAACTGACTCCTTCCCTTCCCCTCCCTCTGCCTCTGTATCAGCTCCAAACCGTAAAGCTCCAGTCCCCGGCAGCCTGGGAGAAATGCTCACTTGGACCCGTTTCTTTGCCCTTACTGTGTGCTTTCTTTTTAATTCATGTGTACTTTACATTTTTAAAGAAGATTTCATAGTTGTCTTTATATATAAGTCGTGCATTTGTCCCCCTAAGTCCCCTGTACTTTGGTTTGGGATGCATTGATTACAGAAGGCTCAAAGACTAGTCAGTATTGGACTCTAGTTAAAAACTGAATTTTGTAGAATTGGAAGAAATTGAGTTTTTGCACTTTCTTTTCAAGATATGATTTAGTGTATCACATCTGTGGTTCACTTACTGGGTCAATACTGGTAAATGCCGGTATGGATTTTGAAAGTAAACAGAAACTTGCCCTTTCTGTTTTTGTAAATGTTTATTTCTTTATTTTTTCTTCAGAGGATTAAAGGATGGCCTCCTCAGACCTGGAACAATTATGCTCTCATATTAATGAAAAGATTAGCAATATTAAAAGAACTCTGTCACTTAGAAACTGTGGTAAGTAGAACAGATTCCACTGACATAGATGTAAAATGCATTTTAATTATTGTTCTGCTTTGAATATCCTAAGCCTGGTTAAGTGAAAGGTAATTTTAACTTTCAAACAGTGGTTTTTTGAAGCGCTCCAGCGTTAATAGTTTGAATATAGCAGAGTACTAAAATGTAAGTTATATTGAACAATGACCTGCATATTAATTAGACTTAATGGCTTGTGTTTTTCTGAGATATACAAGATACAATAGGAAGATTTGAAGCTTATCTGGCATTTGTGGTGGTAAAGCTAGAGATACTGAAAGGTAAGGGATAAAAATAGAAGTGAAAAAGACCCACAGGGGTAAAAATAGCCCATTCTCCATCTAGCAGCTTGCTTTGCAGGAATCTGATCTTTATATATGACTAGGAAACAACTGATTGAAAATGTCCAGTTTTTTAATGTCCAGAAGCTTGGAGGTTGTAACCATCTTCCAGAATATTCAGAAGGGCTGAAAGAGGATGAGGCAATGACAGTGCAAAGAAATGGGTGATACTAGTCAAGTCTGGGAAAATACTGTTTACAAAAATTGTGAGCTCCCGAGTCTATATTAGGAGAGCTTAAAATTTATTTATAGGCAGAATTCTATTTGCTGGGAAAATTGTAGTGAATTTCACTGTAGTTTGTACTATGAATTGATAATTTAAGACATTCTTAAGAATATGAAATTATAATGTTGAAATGCCCGTTTGAATTATACATGTCCTTCTAGGGACTTTCGTATTCTTCATTTCTTGTCGAGAACCTTCAGTAAAGGAACACCACCCATTGTACAATTTACGGCTTACTTTCTCTGTAGAAAGTGCAAGCTGAGGGGACTGTGGGTTCTTCTCCTCCAGCTCTCTCATTTCACACATGAGTCTCAGAAGTCAAGTCACTTGCGGAGCTCCCTAGCTCATGGTGGTCGGTTGGAACTACCGTTTTGGATCCTGATTCCCAGTCTAGTATTCTTCCTACTTCTGTGCCACTTTTATTGAATAACCCGAAAAGGACATCTAGATTTTTAATGTCTTGTTTAGCCTTTTCTTTCTAGGGGCATGATTACTGTATGATAAAAAGATAAAATTTAGAGACCTCTAAAACAACTAAACCTTGAATTCAAATGACGCCACCAAAGCATGAGGTTTGCCGAAACAATGTGACCTATTAGATCATTACACACTATCATTTGTATGTGGAGAGAATGATTTGTCTATTTGGTTCCATCGCTTATTTATTTATTTATTTATTTATTTATTTTTAAAGATTTTATCTATTTGACAGAGATCACAAGTAGGCAGAGAGGCAGGTAGAGAGAGACGGGGGAGGTGGGGAGCAGACTCCCCTCCGAGCAGAGAGCGCAATGTGGGGCTCGATCCCAGGACCCTGAGATCATGACCTGGGCTGAAAGCAGAGGCTTAACCCACTGAGCCACCCAGGTGCCCCTCCATTGCTCATTTAATAGAGCTCACTCTATTTACCCTTATCTGTTTGCCACTCTAGCTGCCGTAAGTTACTAAATCAGTAGACAGGGCCCTAAAATGAGGTGACTAAAAGTTATTTGAAATGCAAGTGTGTCCACACTAGTTATTTAACTCCCTGAAATTAATCTTGATAGAGACATCTGTACTCTTACTTCCTTACTAATTTCTTTTAGTCATTATGAACCTACTGTCAAATGCGATTAACACTGATATTATATAAGAATTATTAGATATTAGATAATGATATGATTATGGTATGATAATGATATAGATAATGGTAATGATATTAGATAAGAATTAGTTAATGATATTAGATAAGAATTATATATTGCTTGTCATGTTAATGAGGAATAGTAGTTAGCATTTACTGAGTGTTTTACTAGATTTCCAGGCACAATGTTCAACCCATCTTACATATATGTTGTTGCTTATCTTCACAGTAACCTTGAGGTAGGTGCCGGTGTCTCTGACTTTAGGTCTTGGACCTTCTGGCCATTTCACACTACAGCCTCCAGAATCTACAGATATGGTCGAATTATGCTTTTCTTTATTTTTCTCCCCATCTCCCTAATAGTGTCTTTACTTACGTACATGTCATTGGTTATTAGAAGTAAAGATGGAAATACTTGATTATGATGATAGTTTTTCTTTTGTGCTTTTGATCTCATAAAAAATTTTTTTTATTCCTACTTTTATTTCTAGGGAGGAGGAGACTCTGGTTTTCCCATTCTCAAATCTATGGAACTAAAGAGGGGTGCTGGAGGGGACGTTGGGAGTATGAGAGCATGTTGCTTTATAAACGCCTGATGTTTGTTTCTGTCAAAAACTCCAGGCTTATGACTAGCCTGTGACTTTTATGTCACTTTTTGTTTAATATGAATCTCAAACCCAAGTGCATCCCAAGCCAGTACTGCAGATCATAAAGAGAAACTCTCCCCCATCTTCCCCATACCCTTGAGAACCAGTCCAAAACAAAAGCTTCTCTCCCTGGCCAGTGACAGAATTTTGAGAAATGCAGTTTCACTGAAGGTTTACCCCATCAATGAGTTTCCTTTGGGATTCTCACTTCCAACACCCTGTGCTTTGAGTTGTCAAAGCCTTGGTTCTTGACCCCACTAAAACCAAATGTGTTGGGTTGCTGAGACTGGTAAACAACTCTCTCCAGGTTTCCTCTGCACACCCACTTGGGGCTGCTGTAGCATCAGCTCCCCCAGATTGCCTGTGTGGGTCTGTCTTCATGCCGAAGCCATTGGAGATTTATCTTATTCTCATGAAAGCTCAACTGTAGAAGGGTTGAGGGTAGAAGGGGTTTTTTTGTGTGGTTTTTTTTTTTTAATCCAACATTTCTAGGTGTTTTATTATAGTGGAGGACTTTGCCAAAAATCAAGGGACTCAGGGGACACTTTGTACTTACCTCTCCCTTCCTTCACTACCATATTACTTAGAAATGAGGTCTTAAGATTATCCATAGAGGGCGCCTGGGTGGCTCAGTGGGTTAAAGCCTCTGTCTTCAGCTCAGGTCATGATCCCAGGACCCTGGGATCGAGCCTTGCATCTGGCTTTCTGCTCAGCAGGGAACCTGCTTCCGTTCCTCTCTCTCTGCCTGCCTCTCTGCCTACTTGTGATCTCTGTCTGTCAAATAAATAAATAAAATCTTAAAAAAAAAAAAAAAAGATTATCCATGGAGACAAGCTCTAGAACCTGAAACAGTAGTCCTTTCTCCTCCCCCAAGTGTCTCTCTCAGGTAAAGCTCTGGCCCAAGAGTTTAATTGGGTTGAGACTGAGAAGAATACGGTGTGCTAATACTTTTCTGTATACTTGATTTTTCATTATCTCTTTGTTTACTAATAGGTCAGGAACCTGCCTTGAGGACTAAATTAGATAAAATAGGAGATGAGATCATTGTAGTAAATGAACTTCTAAATAAATTGGAATTGGAGATTCAGTATCAAGAACAAACCAACCATTCACTCAAGGTAATGTTTTTACAATGAAGAAACGAAAGGGCAATAAATACAAACTGCCTAATCGCCAGGGAATTCTGGATTCTTTACATTCCAAATGTTCTTAGCTGTAAATTATCATTAATGGTATACACTGTATCTTCTTAGTATAAAGGACTCCAGAGCTCCTCAGGTGTTTGTCTCTTTATGTGGGTAGCCAGTGAAATTGAACTGTACTGAAAAGGAAGATTTCCTAAATAAATCTTGGTAGCATTAATTTAAACGAATGATCTGATAGAGTGATGTGGAAGGAACACCTAGCCTGGGCTGAGGAGATGCAGATTCTCGCCCTGGCTGCGCTCAGCACCCTCTGCCACCCTGAGAAAGCCCTTTTACCTCTTTGGGTCTTGTGGTCATCCTTTGGAAAATAATGGGTCATACTGAAGGATTTCTTAGGTCCTTCTATTCTGCATTTCTCTGTTCTATGAAGCATAATATAAAGATTCTCAAGTACAGAAAAATTTGAGTCTCAGTCACACCCCATTTTGATTTAAATAAGCTTTCTAATGACTAAGCTAATGAGAGTGCTTGTATACTTCTGGGAAAATACACAACCTGTACATAGTTACCTCGTGCTGTTGGAGCTATTGGTGGGTTCCCTGAGATTGAACGAGGTGGCCTCTATGGTCCCTTTCAGCCTTATAATCCTTAATTTTTTCCATTTAAAATAATCCGTTTTTCCACTATAGGAATGGGCATGAATCCTACTACTGCTGAAATGAAATTAAGTGGCTATGAATGTCATTCAGCTCTTAGAAAGAAAGATGTCCTATAAATTCAAAACAGAAACCAATATTGGTTTCAGTTCTAACCTATCTAGGAGTGCCCAGAGTTAAGTGTGGACCTAAAGAACATTACGTTCAGAATGGAAGGCTATTTAGAATTTTTGTTCATCTTAGGATTGAGAATCAGAAGTCAGCAATCCAAAGGTGTTGAGTATTTTTCTTATTAAATTTGCATGAGTTCATAGCCTCAAGTTCTAGCGAAAGGTAAAGACAAAACAAAAGCAAAGCACTCAGAATCCAGTGGAAATTTCCATTAAGCCAGGGTATGTGGGTGTCAGCGATGCTGGTGGTTCTGAGGAGTGTCTCGGACGTGTGCTCCAGCCATGCACCATCCTCCTGGCGCTGCTGTACAGATAACACCGGGGAATGTTTGTTAAGTCGACAAAAGCAACTTACTAGAATGACAAACGAAAATCCTTCATGCATTTTTTAGTTGCTCTCCAAGGTGACATGTCAACCCTCCCTGCTGTAATGTGATTATAACCATTGTTCTCTGAAAACCAGTAGAGAAAGCTACTGTACTGCCATCTAAAACCAGCTCTGGAAACGAGAGGGTTTGTAAAAAAATATTGCTACAGGCAGTGCTTTCCCATCTCCTCTGTGTTCTGAACACTCCCAGTCACTGTCATTGTGGTTGTGATTGCGCTCTTTACAATGTCTTAAAACACACACTGGTGGGACAGACGCTTACTTGGGAGCTTTTTTTTTTTTTTTTTAATTTTAGGAACTCTGTGAGTCCGTTGAAGAGGATTATAAAGACGTGGAGCATCTCAAAGAAAACATTCCTCCCCATTTGCCTCAAGTAACAGTAAGCCAGAACTTGTAAGTGTATTTATAATGATTCTTGCTATCTGCATTTATCAAACTCTTCAACACCTCAGGTCTTTGCTTTCTTATGGACTTGTGGTTTTGTTAGTGTTTGTTAGTTTTCTTAACATTTACCCTAGAAATAGTTATCCTGCTGCCTCCACAGAAATCATCGTGCGTCTTTCCCACGGGCGAGTGTTCGCGAGGCTCTTTTCCCACTTTGTCTCATTTCTTTACCTCAGACCAGAGTTGGTCAACCTCGGCCATCTTCAGCCAGATGATTCCTTGTTGTGAGGACAGTGAGGAGGTTCAGTAGCATGCCTGATCTCGTGTCTACCAACTACATGCTAAGGGCACCCCCCATGCCCCCAGCCGCACCCATGCCCAGTTGTGACAATGAAAAAATGTCTCCTCACATTGCCATGTGTCCTCTGGGGGACAGACTCTCCCCGATCCTTGAGAACCACTGTCTTAGGGCAAAAATACGCTTAATGAAGTTCCCATCTTATAAACAGCCAAAGGAACAAAACACTTAGCTTTTCTTCCCTCCCCCACAACTAGTGTCCCCTGTGTGTCCCCCACCAGTATGTGTTTGCGCCTCCCCTTTTCCCCAGAGCCCCCCTCCGCCTGTCCCTGGGCTGCTAGTACCACCACACTTAGGAAGCTGACCCAGAAATTCCCCTGCAGCCCCGATCCTTCTTTCCAGATTGTATTTCGCTGTCTCTTTGTTTCTGAAACGCTGTGTTCTGCTCTGCCCCAGTGCTCCGTGGTCATCCTGCACCTCTGACTTGGCTGCGTCCCGTTTCTCTGCCCTCCTTTAAATTACGGGCGTCTCCTAAAGCTGTGTTTGGCTCACGCTTCCCTTCCACCATAGTCAGTGCTCTCAAATGTCCTAACTCCAACCTTGACGTGACCTCTGCTGCTTGCCAGGAGCCTAGCACATGAGCTGTTCCCTCCAGCTCTGCATGTCTGAGGCCAAACCGACCAGTTCCTTGTTACCAACCCATCGTGCCTGCTGCCTCCCCCCTTCCCCTGGACAGGAGCTGGGTACCTTCCGCCTGTCTTTCTCTCTGTAGCCCTCAGCCATGCACGCTGCCTCTATAGGGTTTTGTCTGTCGCAGCCCTCCCTTCTGTTCTCATCGGCTGGCTCTGGGTGCGATCTCCCATCATCCCGTGTCTTTGTGATTTGAGAGCTCCTGTGCTTTGTCCTTCCGTGGTTCCACTGCTCCCCCTCCCCAGGCATCTGCCACCAAAGTTACATTTCTAAAAGGGGGTTCCAAGGGTGTAAAAACATTCCATGTGTAATATAAAAATTTTTAACTTCTGAAATGTATCATATATATCCAGAAAAATGACTAACCATTATTTGTGCAAATTGAAAAAGAATTAAATAAACATCAGTGTATCTAACTTTCAGATTAAGAAATACGATATTACCTGTACCTCACAACCCTTCTTCTCTTGCAGACCTTTCCTTTATCAAAGAGGTAGCCATCCTGCTGTTTGTGATAATCATACTCTTGCACATGTGTTTCTATAAACATGATGCTGCTTAAATTTGAAAAACTGAAAGGAAGGCATGAGCCTTGCCATGTGGGGGATGAGCCACATTACTGCGGATGGTTGAAGTTCTCTAGAAAAAGATAAGCTCCACAGAGTACTTGCCATGGTCAGGCTCCCCTGCAGTGTCCCTGCAAGAAGAGAAAATGGTGGGTGAGGTCATGAATGAAAGCTCGGAGCCGAGGTCATCACAGGACATCTGCCAGGATTGTGCCGTGTGCTGGACATCAGACATCCAGCAGGAATATGGCTTGGGGAATAGGAGGAATTTTCTTTTCCCGACCTCACTGTGGCTTAGTTTCAGCTTTCAGCCAAGGTCATAGCAGAACCTTTCTGTAGCTTGAAATGGTTCTTTTCAGCTGACAGTCGCAGCAGAGCATGAAGGAAAAAATCAGGAATTTCTCTTAGCATCTGGTGAGGACAAGCAAGTAGAGCCAAAAGTCAGCCAGGCTCACCATGAAGTCTCATGTTAACACTCATGGAAGGTTGATGGTACCATAGCATTGGCCATCTTCATCTCAACAACCTAACAATATGTCCATCTGCAGTCATGGCGCCTCAGTCGGGCCTGGTTCCCTCATGTCTGGTGCTCAGCTGTCATCTTGGGGTCTCACCTTCCTGTGTTTCTGGGATTCCCTTCACTTGCTCTTGGGTTGGATCTGCTCGGTCTCCTGTTTCCCATTTCTGTTTCGGAGTAGTCGAGCCAGCATGGCTTCACTTGCTGCTGCCAACAAGGGTCTGTTCCTTCCCTGGCAGCTAAATCACCCAGAAGCTACAGCCTATTTCTAGACTCTTAGCTAGTGGGGTAGGAACTATATTAGGCTTCTCACTGACTCTAAAAATTGGGTAGGACTGAAGCCAAAAGTTCCATGCTCATTGCTGGCAACTAAAATGAATCTGCAACAGGCAGAGACTGATACTAGCAACCAGTGGGATAAACTAGAAAAATAGAAGTATAAGAAGATTAATGTTTCTATGTTCAGAATTATGGAGTCAGGAAGAGAAGCTGTTTAGAGGTTAAGATAAATTCGACTTGACACGTATTGACTTTGAGAAGCCAGTGGGATAACTGATGAAGACGTTTAGCCTAGGTACAGCATACACCCGTGTTTTGGGTGTGTAAATATAATTCTACTACTAAAGATTTGGGGACTTCTTTTTTCAGTGTTCTCTTCACTATTCAGATCTTCATGAACAATAGGAGAAGGGGCAGCAAAAATTTTTGGATAGGGGCGCCTGGGTGGCTCAGTGGGTTGAGGCCTCTGCCTTCGGCTCAGGTCATGACCTCAGGGTCCTGGGATCAAGCCCCGCATTGGGCTCTCTGCTGGGTGGGGAGCCTGCTTCCTCTTTTCTCTCTGCCTGCCTCTCTGCCTACTTGTGATCTCTGTCTGGCAAATAAATGAGTAAAATCTTTAAAAAAATTTTTTTGGCTATACAATTATAATAAGGTGAATCTTGTATTTGTTAACGGATTGTTTTCAGTTGGGAAAACTTCCTAGTATGCTATGAAATTCTGATGATCGCTTGTACCTCTGTGCATCTCTGTCTGCAGTGCTAATGTCTCAGATCTTGACCCTGAGGAACCAGTCAAAGTTGAGGAAACCGCAGCCACAAGGAAGCCCCCAAAAGAACAAAGAAGTATAAAAGAAATGCCGTTTATAACTTCTGATGAATTTAATGGCATTCCAGCGTAAGTATTTAAGATAGAATTTTAACGTTCAACTCTTTAGGTCAACATACATGATTGTTTACATCCTAAAGCCTGATTATATTCATAGTGTGCTGTGTTCAAATATTGATCTTTTCTCAACTAGTCTTACCTCAGACAATGAAAATGCAGGAAACCTTTAGTTGAAGATGGTTAAAATCATGGTTTTTATTTGGTCTAGAGCTCTTCAGAGCAAGATCTAGAGATGGGTCAGGGTATTGCTGAGTCCTTTCCAGGACCATTTTGTGGTCCAGATTTATCCAGTTACATTTTAAAAGTAGCTGTTTTGGGGTGCCTGGGTGGCTCAGTTGGCTAAGTGTCCATATTTTGTTTTCGGCTCAGGTCATGATTTCAGGGTTGTGAGATCAAGCCCTGCGCTGGGCTCCACACTCAGCTTCAAGTCCGCTTGTCCCTCTCCCTCTTCCCACTTGTGCTCTCTTGGGCTCCCTCTCTCAAATAAATAAATGAAATCTTAAAAAAGAAAAAAGTAGCTTCAGTTTTGGTGAATTTTAAGGAACGTGTGCTGTATAGGTTTGAGAATTAGAATGGCAAATGTTGTGTGTGTTTGGTTTCCGTTTGCTCTTCAACTTATGCCACACATATGTTTGAGTGTGTGTTCTGTTCCGGGCTGTGGGTCACTGAGAACAGTGCAGGGATGAGTAAGACAAGATTCCTTCCCTGGAAGGAGGTCTGCTTTGCTCTTTACGGAAGACAGTAATGGAGAGCCCATGATGGAAACTCCTGTTTGTTTGTTTAAAGATTTATTTATTTATTTTAGAGGGGTGGGGGGAGAGAGAAAGATCCAGACTCCCCACTGAGCACAGAGCCCCATGCAGGGTTCCACGTGGGGCTTAATCTCATGACCCTGAAATCATGACTTGAGCTGAAATCAAGAATCAGACTCTTCACCGACTGAGCCACCCAAGTGCCCCTGGAAACTCGTGTTTTTAAACTCTCATCGCTTCAGGGCTTTGCTTAACTTCTTGGCTTTATATTGTTGCATATTGTATTATGTTTTCATTTTACAAATAACAGCTTGTTAGAAAATGTTGTCAGAAAAAAACTTAACTGTCGTTCTGTCACCCAGATAAGATGGAGTATTTCCTTTCAGATTTTAATTTCACATGTATAATAGGTTGTTTCTGATTGTCATTACAACAATGTAGTTATACTGCTATTAGAGCTTACTTGCTTTTTTTATTATGAGCATTTTGCCATTGTTAACTATTATTGTAAACTTGGATTTATTAGTTGTGTTAGATTTCCTTAAAATGAGACTGACCTTTCTCTTTAATCTTTTTTTTTTTTTTTGGTCAGTCATTTATTTTATGATAGCTTTATTTTCATGAAAATTTTGTTTGATGCTATTCAATTTTTTAAACTGTTATTTTTGTTGCTCATTGGCTGACCTAAAGAAAGAAGCAAATGTGTGTGAGGAACAGTGGAGTAGGCGGGCTTTTATAAAATGCTTCTGTGAAGAGACGAAGGAAATTAGGATAGTCGTGGTAGAGTATTCATTTATTCATTTTTAAACTAAGGGGTTATTTACTGAGAGAACTTAGATGATTGGGATAAGGAAAAACGTATTCCAAGCATTGGGCTTTTCTTTATTTTATCTTTAAAAAATTAATACTGAGGGTAGAGTTAAGATAGAGAACATTGACAGAGGTGGGGGTGGGCACTGAGGAAATTAAGATAATAGTTCAGAGGATTTAAAGGAATTGCTTTGTGGGGAGCTATAGGATCAACAGTTTGTAGGAATTATAGTTACAAACAACAGAAGCAAAAATGAATTTAGAAAAGAAGAGAATAGGGGCTCATGGGTAGCTCAGTTGGTTAAGGCTCTGCCTTTGGCTCAGGTCATGTTGTTGGGGTCCTGGGATCGAGTTCCGCATCAGGCTCCCTGTGCAGGGGGAGTCTGCTTCTTCCTCTCCCTCTGCCTGCCACTCCCCCTGCTTGTAGGTGCGCGCTCAGCTCTCTCTCCCTCTCTCAAATAAATAAAATTCTTAGATAAAAGAAAAGAAGAGAGTAGTGAAAATGAATGTTTTTGGCTAATATATTATTATTAATATATTATTTTTATTATATTATTTATATTTTGTCATTTACATATTAATATGTTATATTGTTTGTATTATATTAGTATATAATTATTATATATAATTATAACATATGTTATTTCATATTATAGAAGTTTTGATTAGGAGGAGAGGTGAAGGGCAGCGTTTCACATACTGACTCCACAGTTTGTTGAAGGGAAAAATTGAGGCAAGTGATTGGGTTTTGTTTTTGGCGTGTGCAGAGAAATCGAGTCTCCTGTTTCAGCCTTATTCTAGGACTCTATGGTGACTGGGAGGATGGCAAGAGGGAGATGGGCGTGGAAGAGTGGATTTAGCTGCACCCTGGCTCCCCTCTCCCTGCAGCTCGCCCCCAGACCCTGTCCTCTGCCAGCTGCACTACTGGCTCTCTGTCCTGATGGTTGTCACCATCTTTGTTGTGGTCTTTGTTGTCCATCTTCCCTTCCCCTCCTCCCCTTTCTTTCTCAGAACAGATTAGTTAGCAGAAAACCAGAGTGGTATAGTTATGTAAGCTACTTAATATATATTTATATATATATATTTTTTTTTAATATTTAATTTATTTATTTATTTGACAGATCACAGGCAGGCAGAGAGAGCCGGGGAAGCAAGCTCTCTGCTGAGCCCGATGCGGGGCTCGATCCCAGGACCCTGGGTTCATGACCTGAGCTGAAAGCAGAGGCTTTAATCCACTGAGCCAACCAGGCACCCTTATTTATATATATATTTTTAAAGATTTTATTTATTTATTTGATAGAAAGAGAGGGAACACAAGCAAGGGCAGAGGGAGAGGGAGAGGGAGAAGCAGGCTTCCCGCTGACCAGGGAGCCCGATGCGGGGTTCGATCCCAGGACGCTGGGATCGTGACCCTAGCCAAAGGCAGACACTTAACAACTGAACCACCCAGGTGTCCCTTTACTTAATATTTAAGTTTTTCTTTTCCTTGCTCACAAACATTTAAAGATATTTAAATAAACTTCTCTCTTGCAGTTAACCAACAAGAGACCCTGTTTTAAATTGTAGTATTTGAGACCCTTTTTTAAATTGTAGTATTAAGTCTGAGTATTAAGGCAGTATTAAGTATTAAGGCAAAGAATGGAGATGAATACATCCAGATATAAATAGGAAGTTAAGCGATCGATACTCTGTTTCTATTTAATTTTTCAGCTATTGAGATGTGTTTATTTGGAAGTTGATATACATTTTTTAAAAATATTTATTTATTTATTTTGGTGGGGGCTGGGGCAAGGGGAAAGGGAGAGAAAAAAATCCCCAGCAGACTCCATGCTAAACGTGGATCTGGACACTGGGCCCCATCTCACGACCCTGAGATAATGACCTGAGCTGAAACCAAGAGTTGGACGTTCAACCAAGTGAGGCACCCAAGTGCCTATACATATGTATGTATTTTTATGAAGAGTTCTAATAGCTTTGCTTCTGTATAAAGTCATCATACATAAACACTTTTCAAAGAAAAAATAATTTTGTATAATGATTCTTTAAAAATTAATCACATACTTATTTGCAGGTACATGAAATCTCGCTTAACCTATTGTCAAATTAATGATGTTATTAAAGAAATCAACAAGGCGGTGGTTAGTAAATACAAGATCCTACATCAACCAAAAAAGTCCATGAGTTCCGTGGCCAGAAATCTCTACCACAGATTTATTGACGAAGAAACGAAAGATACCAAAGGTAAAAATGAAGGCTTATATATGTGTGCATGTTTGGAGTGCAACTAAATCGTGAGAAACAAGGTGAATTCTAGAAAATTCTGAATCTAGAGAGGTAGTTCTCAACCAGGAGTGGTTTTCCCAGTAGGGCACGTTTTCTCCATGGCTGGAGATAATTCGGGTTGTTACAGCTAGGGCTGGGCTGCCACTGGTGTCCAGAGACTAAAAGCACAGTTGAGTACAGTGCACCAGACCGCTGCCGCGGAAAGAAATACCTAGCTCCGGGTGTCTCCACTTCCGAGGCGGAGAAACACTGCTTTAGAGTCTATTATAAAGCTCTACCCACTGTTTTCAGAATTGGAGTAGTAATGAAAACACTTACCACGTGCCAGATAGTGTACTGAGAGCTCTAGTCCTCACATCTTACGAGCTATGTTACCCCCATTTTGTAGATGAGGCAGAGAGAGCGTCCCGTTCTTGTCCAAGGTCAGCCAATTAAGGGATGGAGTTGCCAGTGATTTCATTCTCTTAACCACTATCCCGTATTTCTTCTTGAAAAGTCAGTTGTTCAGAAGATATCAGCAGACAGCTAGTAATACAATAAGCAGGGCTACACTTCGCTAAACATCACGCAACTTCAGTTGAGAGAATACTGATAATTTCACCGAAGATATCTGTTCTCAACTTTGGCTGCCTAATGATAGTAAACATGATCCATGTTATTCATGGTCACAATGTAATCCCTTTAAATCTCATCCTGAAAGTTGTCCTTATGAAAAGTAGTACTAATATCTTTATTTTCAGGTCACTATTTCATAGTGGAAGCTGACATAAAGGAGTTCACAGCTTTGAAAGCTGACAAGCGGTTTCACGTGATACTGAATATCTTACGACACTGCCGGAGGCTCTCAGAGGTCCGCGGGGGAGGCCTTACCCGATACGTCATAACTTGAAGCCCGCGTGCTCTTTTGAACTGGCCAGATATGGGGTGTAGGCCACTCCCGTGGTTTCCTTATATGTGATTTCTTTATAAATGATTTCTTTGGCTTTTTCATTTTCTTTTCTAGCTTCCTATAAAAACAATTTTTTAGGAGGTAAAGCACATATATTTTAAAATTCATTTTCTTTCAGAACGTATTTAACCCCCTACCAGATGAACCTCTGTGCTAGGTATATAATGGAACTAAAAAATATTCATGGTTAATTTTTGTGTTTAGTGACAGTGCTGTAGACCTCAATAAGATAGATGCACATGTGATAATGGAAGAAAAAGTTCAAGAAGATAAGGTCAAAGATACCCTATCTTTTTTTTTTTTTTTTTTTTAAGTAGGCTCCACACCCAGCATGGAGCTCAGCACAAGGCTTGAACTCATGACTCTGAGATTAAGATGTGAGCTGAGACCAAGAGTCAGACACTTAACTAAGCCACTCAGGTGCTTCAGTGATACCCAGGCTCTTTAGAATTAAAGGTTGTTAATGTCAAAATTCTATCAATGGCATTTCAGTCTACAGGCAGAAGTTGGATTTATAGGCAGCCCCCCTCCCTGGGATGATTCTGCTTTCTCATGTGTTGTTAGGGAACAGCTTACCTGAAATGCATTTGGTATGGACCAATCCATAAACGTCAACTATAATGAAATTTAATAAAAATATACTGAGATGAAAAAAATGATAAAATAACACATAAGCGGTTTGATAGTTGTCGGGAAAATGGGTGGTTGGATTGCAAGAATTGCGGATGTTTCTCTTGTGCACTTATGGAGACTGGCTATGTGTGTTTTAGTCAGAGTTCTCCAGAGATACAGAACCAATAGGAGGTAGATATATGGAGAGAGAGAGAGATGATGACAAATTGGTTGAGAAGTCCCTCGATCTGCCGTCTGCCAGCTGGAGACCGAGGAAAGCCGTGCGTAACTCAGTCCCGAGTCCGGAGGCCTGAGAAGCAGAGAGCATGAGATGTGGCTCCAGCAGTGAGGCGGAAAAAAGAAGTGAATGCCTCCTTCTTCCGCCTTTTCTTGTATTCGGGTCGTGCGCAGATGGGATGATGCCCACACACACTGGGGGGGGCAGTCTACCGAGTCCACAGATTCAAATGCTCATCCCTCTGGAAACGCCCTCGCAGAGGCGTCCAGAAACAAGGTTTAGTGTGGGCACCCTGTGGCCAGTGCAGGTGACACATAAAGTGAACTCTCACAGTCTCTGTGCCGTCTGCTGGGTAGATGGATCCTTGTAGCCCAGTGAAAACTCATCTAGGCCTGGTGGCCTGGTGAATAAAATATACTCCCTGTGAGGACCACAGAGTATATCAGAGACACTCCTTACTGTCGTCCTTTCTTCCTCCCTAATTTAAATGCAGACGTGTTTAATCTTTCATGTCTTGCTTTAAATAAAAATAATGGCATTATTCTTTAAGTCTTACTTGATTTCTCTCTCTCTCTCTATATATATATCATTTTCTATGAAAGATCATTTTATCTGCTTGAAATATTCTTGAAACTCATAGTGAACAACTGTCCATAAAGGTGTCTAACTCTTGTAGAATGGGTACTGAGGAAAGCAATTAGTCTCTATTTTAATCATTAGCACATAATCAGTTTGTTACATTAATTTGGGCATACATTGATTGACTTGTATTCATCAAAGAATAATAAAGACATTAATTTTCAAACAAGAACTAATCTGTTGGGACGCCTGGGTGGCTCAGTCATTGGACGTCTGCCTTCGGCTCAGGTCACGATCCCAGGGTTCTGGGATCAAGCCCCGAATCAGGCTCCCTGCTCAGCAGGGAGTCTGCTTCTCCCTCTCCAACTCCCCGTGCTTGTGTTCCTGCTCTCGCTGTCTCTCTCTGTCAAATAAATAAAATCTTTAGGGAAAAAAAAGAACTAATCTCTGTCACATGAACTTTATTTTCAAGCCAATAACAGGGTAGTTCCACTTCCTCATTTTTGTAAATGACACCTTTAAAGATCTATGTTTGGATGCATCTCGTGGTCCTGGGGCTCTGCCCTCAGGTGTACCCCTCACCCTTCGCTCTCCAGCTTCTCTACAGTAGCTGGCAGCCTTAAGCCCCCTTCCTCGGCAGTCCATGGTGCCCACGGCATGGCTCGCTCCATAACTTTGGGAGAACTGGCCCTTATGCCGCAGCTCTCTGCTGCAGGTTCTGAAGCTTGGCAGGGATGGATTCCGGCTGGCTGTCACCTGCGGGGTGCCACTAAGCCTGAGGCCTGGCTGCACACCTTGTCCTACCAGCCTGTGGGTCCTGGGAGGAAGAGGGCTGGGTTCTGACACCCAGAGCCTTGCTCAGGCTTCTAGACTTGAGATACTAATTTTTTTACGTAAAGTCTTTCATCTGTTCTTTGAAGGTTCAATAACAGAAAAAAAAAAAATGGGGGGATCATGTTCTAGCTTTAAAAAGGCTTAAGAGTCTAACCAAATATAAACCATGAAACTTGAGGCACCTGGTTGGCTCAGCTCTTCAAGTAACCGACTTGATTTCGGCTCAGGTCATGTCTCAGGGTCATGGGATCAGGCCCTGCTTTGGGCTCCCTGCTCAGTGGGGAGTCGGCTTCAGATTCTCTTTCTTCTACCCCTCCCCCCCTAGTGCATGCTCTCTCCAATAAAACCTTTTTTAAAACGTTTTTTATTTAAGAGAGTGAGAACACAAGGTTGGGGGGGGAAGCAGGCAGAGGGAGAGGGAGAAGTGGACTCATTGTAGTTTTGATTTGCATTTCCCTGATGACTAGTGATGAGCATTTTTTCATGTGTCTGGAGACATGAGTTTCTTGAATGATGCTGGATGTAAATATTGTTATGTTTGCACACAAAGCGATGTATTTGGCATCTTAAATGTGGAGAAATGATATATGTGTGTAAGCATGGTATCTGAAAAATGTGTTACTTTTAATTAACCCTGTTTTCAAATATTGGGCAGGGAACACCCTCTACAGGTGATCAATGGGGATAGACTTTCATTTCTTTCTTTTTTTTTTTTTTTAAGATTTTCTAATTTATTCATTGAGGCAAAGAAAGAGCGAGCATGAGCGGGGGAAAGAGGCAGAGGGAGAAGCAAACTTCTTGCTGAGCCAGGAGCCCGACTGAGGGCTCGATCCCAGGACCCTGGGATCATGACTGGAGCTGAAGGCAGACATGTAACTAAACCACCTAGGCGCCCCCAGACTCTCATTTCTAAAGCAGGTTTAACTTAATTATTATGAGCCCACTCTCTGCCTTTTCTTTTTAACAACTGTAGTGCAATTTCAGACTAATACTTTAAGTCTAGGGTCAATGCAGCAACTCTAAAGTGCAAGTAATTAAAATTTTCTTCTTTCTGATGGGTCAACATGAGAAATGCCAGCAATTTCTAATTATAAACATTTTCTTTCTAGAATGATTGTGGGCTGTGCATCAAGCTGCATGTGATAACTTACAACTCCAATCCTTATTTTGACTCAGAAATCCAATTATTTCCTGGGAATAATTTCTTTGACTCTAAAAGAACAATCCAGCAACACGGTGCATCAAAAACCAGAGCATCAGAAATCTGGGTTCTAGTTCTCCCTCTGCCATTTACTCCCTTTTGGTTCTACCTTCAAAACTTTGACCCCTTCTCCCAAGCTACATATCAACTACCCTGGTCCCAAAGAGCATCCTCTCTACCCTGGATTAATTCAGTTTCCTAACTGGTCTCTGTGTTTGCTGTTGCCTCCCTACTGTCTATTCTCCAATGAACCAAAGTTAAAGGAGGTCACTCTCCCGCTCAAAAACCTTCAGGAGCTCCGCATTTCTTAGACAATAAGAGCCCAGTCCTTATAAAGGCCTGGAAAGCTCTTCATGCCTCCCTCCTCCTGCTGCTCTATTTCCTACCTCGGCTGGGGCAGCTCCTACCTCCATGCTGTTTCTGGAACAGGCCAAGTAGGCGTCTCCCTCAGGCCTCTGCATGGACTGTTGCCCCTGCCCAGAAAGCTCCTCATCCTTCACCCCTACGAACCCCCTCCTTCCTCCCTTAATCTGCTCTGATGTCATTTGATTATTGAGGCCTTTTCAGACCTCGATGTATCTAAAATTAGAGCTCCAAATAAAATAAAATAAAATAAAATAAAATAAAATTAGAGCTCCCTCTGCAACACCTTCCCTTCCCTGCTTTATTCTCCTTCATAGCACGTATGTGTATCTGACGGTCTATGTATGTTAGCAATTTATTTGTCTTTCTCTCCCTACTCCTGAGGCCAGGAGTTTTTGTCCCCTTTTATTTCCTGCTGAGCCCCCAGGCAATGTAGCAGGCCTCAACAGTAGAGGGCGCTAAAGCAATACTTCTGAATGCACATTCAGGACACCAGTCTGTGGCCTGGGCAAGGGATTTCACCTTCTCCGGACTCCATTTCTTCCTGAATATAGCAACATAGTTGAAAAAAATTTCTCTCATTTCGAGTTTTAATAGTCTATGATTCTAATATCCTCAGTTACCTCTGGGAAATACTCAGTTGAAGCTGAGGGGCGATTCTGAGTGGATGATAAAAAAATTAAAAAATATTTGCTGATAATTACATGGAAATCTCATCTTTTAAGGAAAGAATTTGTGGAACTATTAAGCATCAAGAAATAATGAAGTTCTAAGTTATTAGTTGAGTAACAAAAAGGTTTTTTAAAAAAATATTTTATTTACTTATTTGAGAGAGAGAGAGCATGAGAGAGAGCGAGAGCACAAGTAGCGGGGAGGGGTAGAGAGAGAAGCAGATTCCCCATCGAACAGGGAGCCTGATGTGGGTCTCCATCACAGGACCCTGGGATTATGAGCTGAGCTGAAGGCAGGCTCCTAACCCCCTGAGCCACCTGGGTTCCCAAAAGAAGTTTTCACTGACTAAAAACCTTATACATTTTTTTAAACCCAAATCTTGTTTCTAATTTATTTTGCTTGTTATATAATAATTGTAAGATTTCAGAATTTATAAATGTTATACTAATTGTAACTGAAATTATGGTGGAGCGTTGAATAGAACTATGTGTAATTATATAGCCTGCCTGCAGTTTTATTTTATAATATTAAATATTTCTTCTATGAAACAGCCTGGCTCCTAATAAACCATTGCCATTGTTCCAAAATACATCTATTAATACAAGTGCCAAAAAGAAAGTGTTAGCGTTACTAAATATATTAAGGAGTCTCCCTAGAAAAGTTTCAAACAGCGTTACTCAAACTGGATCCAAGACTATATATATGATTGGAAAGTAGAAATAATTTAATACAATGTCAGTTGAACCCTTTTAAAGTTAGACTGACTCAAACTAAGTCCCTAAGGCCAAAGAAAATAGATTCTTACCTAGAAACAATCAGAGGGTTACTGGAGGGGAGGCAGGTGGAGGGATGGGTGAGATAGGAATGGGGATCAGGGGCGCCTGGGTGGCTCAGTTGGTTAAGTGTCTGCCTCTGGTTCAGGTCATGATCCTGGGGTCCTGAGATCAAGCCCCACATTGGGCTCCCTCCTTAGTGGGGAGTCTGCCTCTGCCTCTCCCCTCCACTTGTGCTCTCTCTCTCTCAAATAAATAAATAAAATTTTGAAAACAAAAAAGGAATGGGAATGGGGATTAATATTTCACTTGTGATGAGCCCTGGGTGATGTATAGAAGTGTTGAATCACTATATTGTACACCTCAAATTATTACTCCACTGTGTGTTAACTACAATGGAATTTAAAATTTTATTTTTTTATTTTTATTTTTTTAAAGATTTTATTTATTTATTTGACAGACAGAGATCACAAGTAGGCAGAGAGGCAGGCAGAGAGAGAGAGAGAAGGAAGCAGGCTCTCCGCGGAGCAGACAGCCCGATGCGGGGCTCGATCCCAGGACCCTGGGATCATGACCTGAGCCGAAGGCAGAGGCTTTAACCCACTGAGCCACCCAGGTGCCCCTGGAATTTAAATTTTAAACAAAAAGTAAGTCTTGAAGGAACACACACAAAAAGTATTTATGAGAAATTATGGTATAATTAGAAATTTGTGTCACATTCTTTATTACAAACACGCTTTTCCCTGGTGTTTTGAGCAGTGGCAGTATCGTAGCCAATGAGGTTTATCCGAGGCGCGATTATTGCTAATTGAAAACTTTTCCCTGGTGTTTTGAAAAGCCATAAATTAGGTGGCTAGGAGGTAACATCAGTTTTAAAAGAGATTAAATTTACAAACAGTTTAATGCACAGATGTTAAGAATATACATCAATGGGTATTGACTAGTGCACATACCCGTGTAACGCACACCCCTATCATTTTTTCCTTAAACTTTTCTTTTGAGATAATTATAGGTTGACACAGCTATAAGGAGCAACAGAACTTTTCCCTTCACTCTGCCTCAATGGTAACATCTTGCACAGCTAGAGCACAAGATCACAACCAGGATATTGACTTTGATACAGTCAAGATACAAACATTTCTACCACCACAAAGATCCCTCATACTGTCCTTTGGGACCACACCTGCTTCCCTCCTAGCAGCCCCCGCTCCTTTGTCCTGACACCCACTCATCCATTGGACATTTCTATAATGCTGTCATCTCGAGAATGTTACAGGATAAAACCCTTTGAGCGTGGCTCCCCCCACCCACACCGCCCACTTAGTATAATTCTCTGGAAATTCACCCAAGTGGTTGCACCTGTCAACAGTTCGCTCCTTTTTATCGTTGCGAAGTTTTCCACAGAATGGAGGGTGAGGATACACCATCCTTACTGTAATCATCCCACCTGCTTATCTGCATAGATCTCCAGGGGAGGCTATCATGAATCAAGCTGCTAGACACATGAAAGAACGCTTTCTTGCGTGAACGTAAATCTTCATTTATTGGGGAGTGCCAGTCCCAGGAGGGCAATTGTTGGATCCCATGGCAGTTGCATATTTACTTGTTTTTTTCCCAACCTGTCAGATTGCAGCCCGGAGTAGCTGCACCATTTCCCATTTTCCTCTGAACACTGATTTCACCGGCATGCTGCAAATTTTGATAAGTTCTATTTTCCCTTTTCTCACTTCAAAATATTTTAAAATTTCTCTTAAGACTCCATTTTTTTGCCCCCCCCCCCTTGTTTAGGAGTGTGGCTGTTTAATTCCAGATATTTAGGGATTTTCTAGCTCCCTTTCTGTTATTGATCTTGAATTTAATTCCATGTTGGCTTGAGAGTATACTTGGTGTGACTTCTATTTTATATTTGCGAAGGTGTGATTTTCGGCCTCGGTTGTGGTCTGTCTTGGTGAATATTCCTTGGGAGTTGGAGAAGAATGTGTAATATGCCACCATTGGGTGAAGTACTCTGTGTGAATTAAATCCTGTTGATCGTTGGTGCTGTTTCGTTCAACTATGTCCTTACTGCTTTTCCACCTGCTGCATAGACCAGGTACTGATAGGGGCTCAGGTATCCAGATACCACCCTAGACCTTGTCTATTTCTCGTCTCTGCCTCCTGAATTTTGATACTCTGTTAGACACATACACATTAAAGATTGTTTATGTCTTCTTGGAGAATTGACTTCTTTATCATGAATGCCTCTCTGTTTCCCTGATTATTTTCCTTCTGAAGCTGACTTTGTCTGAAATTACTATAGCTACTCCAGATCTGTCCCGCTTGTGTTAGCAAGGTGGATCTTAATCCCTGTACCTTTTATCTGTGTTTTATAAACAAGTTATAGTTGGATTTTTTTTTTTAGTCCTGTCAACGCTGCCTTTTAACTGGCATGTTTAGGCAGTTCACATTTAAGGTGGTTACTGAGGTATTTGGATTAACATCTGTGCTATTTGTACCATTTTCTATTGGCAGATTTTGTTCTTCACGTCTTAGTGTTCAAGCCTTTCTTTGGCTTTAACCGAGTGTTTTATATAATTCTATTTTCTCTCTTAGCATATAAATTATACTTCCTTTAAAAATAATTTTAGTGGGGGCGCCTGGGTGGCTCAGTGGGTTAAAGCCTCTGCCTTCAGCTCAGGTCATGATCTCAGGGTCCTGGGATTGAGCCCCACATCGGGCTCTCTGCTTGGTGGGGAGCCTGCTTCCCCCTCTCTCTCTGCCTGCCTCTCTGTCTACTTGTAATCTCTCTCCGTCTATCAAATAAATAAAAAATAATAATAATAATAATTTTAGTGGTTGCACTAGAATTTGTAATATATGTTTACAATGAATGGAAGGTCACTTTCAAATAACACAATAGCTGTTCACAGATAGTGCAGGTGCCTCATGAGAGAATATTCCCAATCTTCCCCGCCTGTCTCTTGTAACTTTGCCGTCATTCATTTCATTCTTTTGTGCATAAGCGATGATCACCCAATCCATAGTTGTTATTATGATTTTGAGATGACAGCCTGAGCTTGCAGGTGTCCAGAATGTAAGTGTGTGTGTGTCTGTGTGTTTGTGTGCCTGTGTGTCTGTGTGTGTGGTCTGGGGAGGACAGTCTTGTGGGACAGAGCCCTTAACTTAGGGTAGCTGATGCCCTCTCTGGGCAGATGGGGCCAGAATTTAGTTAAATTGCAGGACACCCGGCTGGTGTCATAGAGAGTGGCTTGCTGTGGGGAAAACCCTTCACACACCTGGCAAATGGGAGTGAGAGCAGGGAAGCACTCTCGGTAAAGGGGAAGGAGACACACAGGGGAGAGAAACACCCAGTAGGGAAGAAATGGGTTTTTCCGTCCTTAGAAAGAAAAATCTGTGCCTGTTGCTACTCCACACTCCTTCCTTTCTTTTCCTTCTGGTATTCCCTCTCTGTGTGCGTTTCCCTCTCATCAGTCTTGGGACGCAGGCTACTTACCTCTCAGGCCCTTCTGCTGTTCCAAGGGAAAGCCAACAATGTTTGATGAACCCTGATCCTGACTTAGCAGGATTCGATGTCTACATGTCATCTCCCCTTCTGCGGGCACCACCGATGGCTTTCTTCAGCTGGGTCCTCCTCCCAGCTGTTGCTCTCCACGGGGCTCCTTGGAGACCTCTCCACCTTGCCCGGGGCGCAGCCAGCATGGGAGTGGAATGCCAAGTCCCTGCGAGGGTTTCTCCCTCTGTGCTTCCTTCATTTCCAGGATCTCACCCGCTCCTCTCCGGCACTCCCGCATCCTTTGTCTGATGCCTCAGACCAGAAAGACCGCCGCTCCCTACCTGGATTTTAGTTTACCTGCACAGAGCTAGGGAATGCCCTACAGAAACACCTGTCTGAATGCACAGCTTGCCCAGTGCAATTCCCTTTTGTTTGAGGGACATGTTCTCTCCAGTCCTGCCTGCTTTGGGCCGTTTTCCAGACTTTTCGAATAATCGTTTTTTTATAAGATTTTGAATAGAGTTGCCAGTTGCCATCTGTGGAAGAGCTGGTCCATTTTCCTGCTCCTCCCATTATTGGAACCAGAATCTAGGAACAGAATCTAGGAAGCCCTCTCTGGATCTTTTTGATGAAAACAGCAAGATAGCTTTTTTTTTTTTTTTTTTTTAAAGATTTTATTTATTTATTTGACAGAGAGAGAGAGGAACACTAGCATGGGGAGTGGGAGAGGGAGAAGCAGGCTCTCCACGGAGCAGGGACCCCGATGTGGGGCTCGATCCCAGAACCCTGATGTCATGACCTGAGCTGAAGGCAGATACTTAACAGCTGAGCCTCCCAGGCACTCCACAAGATAGACTTTTATTTTTTCTTTTAAAGTCATCTCTACACCCAAAGTGGAGCTCAAACTCCCAACCCCGAGATGAAGAGTCCCACTGCTCTACGACTGAGCCAGCCAGGCGCCCCCAGGTAGCATTTTAGAACATAGAGAGCACCCCTTATCTCGCTGATCTCTAGTCATCAAAAATGTCACGTGCCTGCTGTATGTTCTGTAGGGGCCACTGATGTCTTCCCGCTGAGCAGAGGGTAACAAGAACTACAGTTTTCTTTGTAATACATCTGGATTTTGGGTTTAGGATTTCCTTGAAGCAGGACACCTATAAACCTAGACTTAAACTCTGGCCTGCTTCTGGAGCCTGGGAGACTATTTAGAGAATTGGGCTTCTGATTATACTTTTATTATCGAAGCTAATAATTGAGGAAAGTCCCTCTGCCAGATCTCTCTTCTTCTCTGGTCCTTTATGTTATCAGAAGCAGCTGTTGGTGTTAATAAGCTAGAAATAATGATTCACTTCTGGGAATCCTTTCCAAGTTAGAGACCATGAGAAATCACACCATCATTGGCTTCCCTAAACTGAAACACCCAAGCCTCTGCTGTTCCGTGTGGGCAGGCCATGGAGGTGGGTGGTTCTCTCCTATTCTGAGGTGTTCCTTGGAGGTGGGCTTGGACTCGGAGCTACGTATTCCCAAACACCGCTGGCATTTGTGAGTTTGGGCTGACTTCTGTCTTGGGGGAGGAGGGAGAAGGGCATTTGGTCTTCATGTTTGCTTGACGGGCTCTGAGTCAGAAGAAACTCCGTGCCACGCTAACTACCATATTTCCTGGTTCTGGAGCCCGGGGCACCCTTTTGAGATTAGGGAACGGTAGTGTTCTATTCCCGCAGGCTGGGAATTCACGTGCTAGGTGTGATATTTTTCTGCTGGTGTAGGCCACTGGGGCAGAGACACGATGACCAGAACAATCTTCTTGTTTTTGAAGTATTTTTTGGCAACATTAAGAGACTGGGCCCCAAGAACGTTGACGAGGTATAACGGTTAATTTTTAAAAGGGTTAAATCTCGTGTTACGTTGTTAGGACTGCCTCTAGGTGGCTACAGTTTTAGACTGTGAAATGTTTATCCTCTGCTGTAAGGGCTCATGTGGATCATTTATAAGGATGGAAAGAAACTGGCCCAGTTTTTTAGCGACTAATTTCTTTTCCTAATCTGATTGGACCTCCTCATTTGGCTGTCCGGGAATCATCTTTTTTTTTCTCCTTTGGCACATCCTGTATCTATTCCTAAATCCAACCCTATTTTCAGCCTCTCCCGACTTCATGTGATCTGAACCCCTAGTGTCCCAAGACGTGCTCCCTCGTGGCCCTTTCAGACGGTGGTAGAAACTGCACCACAGTGATCCCCCATCTGTTTTCCACTCTGATAAACAAGGTGGATCTGCTTATCCACTTGACAAATATTTATTGAGCATCTACTTTGACTCAGATACGTTAGGGGCTGGGGATTGGTGATATAAAAAAGTTTTCCGTTCTTGCTTTCATGAAGCTTATATAAAAATAGCAGTATGACAAATACTTTGACTACGTGTACTGGATACCGTAGGGACACTCAGAAGCACTGGACATAAATGTACAGGGATCAAGGAAGGCATCTGGGAGGAAGTGATATGCAGCCCAAGGCCTGAGGGTGATCTGGAGAAGAGGGAATTCAAACAGAAGTGACAGTCTCTAATATCCCCATTTAAAACACACACCCAGGGGCGCCTGGGTGGCTCAGTGGGTTAAGCCTCTACCTTCAGTTTGGGTGGTGATCTCAGGGTCCTAGGATAGAGCCCCACATCGGGCTCTTTGCTCAGTGGGGAACCTGCTTCTCTCTCTCTGCCTGCTTCTCTGCCTACTTGTGATCTTTCTCTGTCAGATAAATAAATAAAAATCTTAAAAATAAATAAATAAAATACACACCCAGGGAGAATCCAAGGTTTTGTCTAATCTCCAAGTTTATCCTATACTCACCCTTTTCTGTCCTGCTTAAAAGAACATACGGAGTGAGACGCCTGACTGGCTCAGTTGTTCAAGCTTCTGCCTTTGGCTCAGGTCATGATCCCAGGGCCCTGGGATCAAGTCCCACATGGGGCTCCCTGCTCAGCGGGGAGTCTGCTTTTCCCTCTGCCTGCCGCTCCCCCTGCTTGTGCTCATTCTCTCTCTCTTTGACCAATAAATAAGTAAAATAAGATTTTAAAAAAGAGAGAGAGAACATACAGAATGCAAGGTGAGCAGTCATATTACTGGAGGGATAAATAGGAATCTTCTCTAACTTCTGAAAAGGAAAAATCATAAATTATTTGCAAATTGTTAACTTAGAGTTCAGTTACGATCCATTGCTGAGAAGTGCACTTTGAAAGAGTTTAATTCCCACATGTGGTGCCTTATATATAGAAATTAATAAGGAAAATAAGAAAAGTCAATAGAAAATGCATCCCCTCCCCAAAGGCCACCACCTTTCAGAGTGGAGATGCATTCTTCCAGTCTTATTTCTTTCCAGCTATGTATTATTAAATGTATAAAAAGAGTCTTATGCAATATAGGTGTCACTGATTCTTTTTATTTAATAGGTCATGAACATTTTCCCTTGCCACTACACGCTATCCTACAACATCGTTTCAATAACTGCATACTTTTTCAAATGATGTCGTTAGTTCCTTATTGTTAGGCATTTGGGGTGCTTCCAAATTTTCATAAATAATATTCTATCTCAAAGAAGTCAGTAAGCTATATACCTAAATCTTCCTAGTTTTGGAGTATCTATTAAGTGATTCCTCCTCTTCTTAAGGCGAATTGGAGATTGGTTTCGTTATACAACAAAAGAGAGAGAGTTTGAGCAAAACTGGGTTTCGAAGGTAACCTGAGTGGGAAGAAGAATAATGAACTTATTTTTTATAAATCTGGGTAAGGTTTTCAATTTATATTTTCATAATGCTATCATTTCTTTTTTTTTTTTTTTTTTAAAGATTTTATTTATTTATTTGACAGAGAGAAATCACAAGTAGATGGAGAGGCAGGCAGAGAGAGAGAGAGGGAAGCAGGCTCCCTGCTGAGCAGAGAGCCCGATGCGGGACTCGATCCCAGGACCCTGAGATCATGACCTGAGCCGAAGGCAGCGGCTTAACCCACTGAGCCACCCAGGCGCCCCTATCATTTCTTTTTTTTTTTTAAGATTTTATTTATTCATTTGACAGAGAGAGAGAGATCACAAGTAGGCAGAGAGAGAGGGAAGCAGGCTCCCTGCTGAGGAGACAGCCCGATGCGGGGCTCGATCCCAGGACCCCGAGATCATGAGCCAAGCCAGAGGCAGAGGCTTTAACCCACTGAGCCACCCAGGCGCCCCATAATGTTATCATTTCTTGAAGGTGCTGTAGAACTTTGAGAAATAAAATAAAAAGTCATGGTTTTTGATTTAACTACACAATTAAAATCTTAATGTTTTCTTAGAATGTTTACCACCACAAAACGGAAGAGGATAGTTACAGGGAATTGCTTTAATAATTTAAAATTGAATTTGGTAGAAAGCTAGTGCTTTATATAATTTCAGGGGGAGATAGATTTCTTCCCAGTTCAGGTTAGTTATTTAAAACATTTTAAGCTATATAAGCTCATTACTGCTTTCCATATCATAATACTATCAATGATACTGCAAGTTTATAGACGCTAGAGGATTCTCAGCTGAGACCTAAGACTTCATGAATTCTTTGAAATGATAATGAAAACAAGCTGAAATATTATTGCCTTGTTAATAATGTTGATCTGATTTTGAATCTCTCTTAAATCTCTATTTTCCCAAGAACTGATACGGCTTATGCTGCCTTCAGATCATTAGTCATTTGATTGAAGACCATTTCTTGCACAGCTTGTTAGATCACCTAGAAGCGTCCACAGAGAAGCCATATACTACACACGTACTTAGTCTCGAGGGGAAGTGCTAAACATTTCACAATTCCATCTACAACCAGTTTTTCTTGCCAGAGTGAATGGTACTCTTTGGGCAGTAATCGCTGGCCTAGAACAGATCGATTCCCACCATGCGACCCGCCCCCACCAGTCACGTTAAGCCTCCCCCGAGTGCAGTCCAGAACTCAGAACTGCACACTCACCCACAAAGCTGGTTGTGAATACACGAATTCATGTGATCCTCATTGCACAGATGCAGAAGGCACGGACCTGCAAGGCTAAGTAACCCGCCAAACATCCTACAGTGGGGATGTGAACTTGAGCAGGACTCTCTGGTAGACTCTGCTCTCAACCTTTTATGCTGGCCCACCCCGCTGTGGGGTGGAGTAAAGGCCCGACAGAATTCATCACTCTAGGAGGCTGGAACTACAGGCAAGAAGCCATTTCTTTGTGCTTTTCCTCCCTATTAGGTGTAGGTGATGAGCTTAATTTCCTCAGGTGTCAGGTTTCTCCCGGATCCCGTGGGTAGCTCATCTCTTCTTGTAGTTCGTGATGTTCGTGATAAAAACGGCTTGTCAGGTAGCACTTGTCTTCACTAAAACACTTTCTGTTGTATATGTGTGTACATGAACACATACTGGATAGTTATGGAAATCATTCATATATTTAAAAAACATGTAATTTTTTTTTTTTAATTATATCCAGATGCCTGGATGGCTCAGTTGGTGAAACCTCCGTCTTTGGGGGCACCTGGGTGGCTTGGTCATTAGGTGTCAGCCTTTGGCTCAGGTCATGATCCCAGGGCCCTGGGATTGAGTCCCACATGGAGCTCCCTGCTCAGCGGGGAGTCTGCTTCTCCCTCTGCCTGCCACTCCCCCTACTTGTGCGTGCGCGCGCACACACATGTGGTCTCTCTCTCTTTTTCTGACAAATTAAACGCTTTTTAAAAATAAATGAATGAATAAATAAATAAATTGTATCTGTATTGCCCTCTAGTGGCCATAAAAATGTAAGACAAGCCGCCCCAAATGAACAAAGGCTGTGTATTAAGTGCGATCATGACATGAACCATGCTATTCCCATTTACTGCTGGTGTGCAAACACACATGTCCACGGCATCCAGGTAGGTGGGGTCACAAGAATGTGGCTGGGACAACATGAAAGGCGACAACCATGGCCCATCTAAAGGAAGTGATGTCTAGTAGAGTTCTAGTTCATGGTTGCCCTGGGGGAAGGCAGGCTCAACTGTTAAAGGGAAGCCCCAGATCCAGATATTTATATAAAAGTTACTGATTTAGGGGGTGCCTGGGTGGTTCAGTCATTAAGTGTCTGCCTTCAGTTCAGGACATGATCCCAGGTCCTTGGATCGAACCCTGCTTCGTGCTCCCTGCTCCGGGCTTCCTGCTCTGCGGGAAGCCTGCTTTTCCCTCTCCTGCTCCCCCTGCTTGTGTTCCCTCTCTCACTGCCTCTCTCTCCTTCAAGTAAATACATAAATAAATAATCTTTTTTAAAAAGTTACTGATTTAGAAGTGTAGGTAATGAACAATTTAAAAATAAAATTTTGTGCGGGCTATCTCCATATCTGTAAGCTAGATTGGGGCTGCCCTAACTAATCACTTATGACCTTATTGGTGCTTCCTGCCAGGGAGGCACTTGCATGAAGAGCTTTACACACAGGTTCCCAGCTCAGTCCCTGGGATAATGGCTTAGCTCCATTGCACAGATCGGTAACAGAGACACAGAGAAGTTACGCAAATCTCCCAAGGTCACAGAGCTGGTATTTGAACCCACTCTTGCTAACTCCCAAACCCCTGGTTTTAACTCCTGTTCTTATTACCCACCACGTGGTATAGATGACTCATTCCATTAAGAAATACATATTGAGTTGCTAACATATGCCAGAGACTATTCTAAGTGACAAAGAGACAGCAGGCAATAAAGAAGGTCCTGCCTTCCTTCTCGCGTGTGTTTGTGTGAATCTAATGAAGTACAGAATCACTGGGGCTCAGATTTGTTTTGAGCAACAGGATTACCTGGCTTCTGCATCTTTAGAACCATGGTTCTAAACCGACTACTTAGCACTCCCCCTCCAGTTCTTTTTGCTCTGTCCAATTTCTAGCGCAGCATCTGGATTTCTCTGTGCTTCAGTCCAGGGGGCCCACTATTTTGCTTCACACCCTTCAGCTCAGAATTTATTCCCACACAGGTGTCTTGCTCATTCAGGCTGACCATGAAACAGTGCAACCTTTGACTTGGCCTTGGAGGCAACCCTCTCCTTCCCAGACCCCTCCCCCTTCCCAGACAATGCCTTGGCAAGGGGTGGCACATAAGATGTCTTGCTTCTTAAACTTTAGGACACTTGTGCCATTTAAAAAGGGCAACCTTATCCTTACCATATACTGCTCTCTTTAGAAAGTCATGAAATAATATTTTTCAAAAGATTTTTTTTTATTTATTTGAGAGACAGAGATCACAAGTAGGCAGAGAGACAGGTGGGGGGTGGGGGGGGAAGCAAGCTCCCCGCTGAGCGGACTTTATCCCAGGACCCTGAAACCATGACCTGAGCCCAAGGCAGAGGCTTAACCCACTGAGCCACCCAGGTGCCCAGTCATGAAATAATCTTATGTGCCAAGATGTGGAGTTTTCTTGCACTTCTAATTGTACTATTTTTGTAAGTTGGGTTGACTGAGGTATAAATTTAATACCTTAGTAAATTAAGGTGCATATTTCTTTGAATTTTAATGAGCACATACAGCCAGGTAACCTCCACCATAATCGAGTCATAAAACATTTCTACCACCCCAAAAAGTTTCCTCTTGTCCCTTTGCAGACAATCCCCAACCCCAGCATGCCTTTGATCCATGTTCTGTCCCTGAAATTTGTCTTTTCCATGACATCATATAAATGGAATTATATCTTTTGTGGCCTTATAATTGCTGAGCGGTATCCCGAATTGCTTTTTGAGACAAGTGTTTTCTCAGCAGCAATATTAACTTTGAAATTCTGATGAAAACCGACAGGAAACTAGAGTTGCTATTAGAAACACTTGTCTTCCAAAGCACTTTCAAGAGCATATCAATGTTATTACATGAGGCATACCTGAATTCGATAGCCTCTATTGATCTCTGCATATAATTCATTGACATGAGAGATCATGCCCAGCCAAACATAACTTTCTTCTGGTGATGGAGGCAAAGGCGAGGGAACCAAGGAATTACTGTGGAAACTTTTACCAAACTACTTCCCTCAGTCCCAGCGCACATAGAGAACTACAAATATAAATGTTAGTATGCCATGCCTACTGCTAGTGTTTAATCAGTTCAGTCCTGTTTCTGGAAAAGCCAGACCAAGGACAACTGGGTCTGCTTGGGAAATGAATCATTTCTGGGGGCACTACCTTGCATGTATTGATTGGACCCATCTCATTAGGGTGAATCCATGGGCAACAGTTTGGTGAAGAGGGGAGAGAAGTCATTCCAGACAGGGTGAACAGCTTGTGCAAAGGCCCTGTGACATTGTGCTGCATCATGCAAGATTAGATAAACTCAGGGCTGACATTCAGCTGTTTACTGTGCTCAGACCATCAAGATGCTCAGTGTTCATTCTGACTGATGAAAGTGTGGACTTTACCAGTTGCTAAGTATTTTCTAATGTCCCCACTGAATGTGCTTTAAGGGCAGCTAGCCTCAGGCAGTTAGGTTGTTTCACACTTGAGCCCAACTCAAAGCAAGGGCCAAAGGAAAGACACTGGAACCCAGAATGTCATGTCTGTAAAGTACATTGGACTGAGAACCCCTCTTTACTAAGATTTCCTAGAGAGGCCAGGCCTGCAGAGATGAACAGTAATAAGGGTCATGGACAAAACTCGAGTCCTCAGAGTCCTTTTCTGGGGGCCCCCAAGAAAGGCACTCATGAAAGTGCTGAGCACAAAATAGCTTTTCACTAGGTTTGTTGACCCACTACGGAGCATAGGGCGTTCAGATATCTCTGTCATTTACTTTTTTTCTGAAGTCACATGTCTGAGTCATGCTTATTTTATTTATTTATTTATTTAAAGATTCTATCTATTTATTTTGATAGAGAGAGATTACAAGTAGGCAGAGAGGCAGGCAGAGAGAGAGAAAGAGAGGGAAGCAGACCCCATGCTGAGCAGAGAGCCTGATGTGGGACTTGATCCCAGGACCCTGAGATCATGACCTGAGCTGAAGGCAGAGGTTTTTAACCCACTGAGCCACCCAGGCACCCCCATGCCTATTTTATTAGGACAAGTTAGGTTTATCAAGTTTAGCCGAAGGGATGGACCTCCATTTCAATGTCCAATATTTGAAGGTTATCTAATCCAACTCTGACTTTGCCAATGAGGGGGAAAATAATCTGTTTCTGTCCCCAACTAGACAGTGGGCGCAGCTGGAACTGGAACTCAAGTCAACTAATTCAAAGTCAATTCCCTCTCCTGTTTTAACAAAAATAAATTCTTTTCCCCTCAAAAAAGAAAAGTGTGTTGTGTTCCTGGAAGCAAGGCTGATTAAATTGCTGTTTTCAGGTCTCAGTTCAGGAAGGTCCTGGTTTGGCCTACGGCAGCAAATAAATCTCACAGTCGAAGTGGATATAAAAAGAAAAAACCCACACACCTCATCAAACTTCAGTACAGCATCTCAGACAGGCTGATATCCAATAATTTTGCGATGCCATCATTGGGGCAGGCCGTCGATCTATTGCTAAGAGCTCCCTGGGCCCATCAAGGTCTGGGGTGGGGTTCTGCTGTTGCCCCGTGATTTTCTGGAATAAAGAAACTGAACTAGGACTAGTCTGGGTGAGTGTTATTCTCAGTGCCGCTAGATTGTTCTTTGCTGCATAAACGACTTCCTTTTATTATATTTTCCTCCTACACTGGTAGGAAGAATAATTTACAGAACGTTACATGTCTGGTTTTTGTGACAGAAAAATGGGTGACGGCTCTAATTTCAGCAGGCCAGGGAGAGAAGACTTCAGAACGTTCGCTCTGGCAAAACAGCTGGATTCCTTGTTGAGAGCTTTTGCAGTCTAATTAGGGTGAGTTACATAAAATGCAGTTTGGACCGAGCTGCCTTCTTGCAAAGGTAACTCAGACTTTCTGCCACGTCTTAGCCTTCAAAATGAAACTGAATGGAGGACTGGAAATGAGCAGATTACCAAAAAAGCTTCTTTTGCCATGTTTGAATTAACCAGATTAAGTGAATGAATAAAACAGCCATTAGGATCCTCTGAATGGGAAATGTCTCCACACGGATGCCTTTGATGAGCTCCTACTCTAACTGGCGGCTTTGTGTTCAGTTAGGGCACAAGTGAATCATAAAGTAGTTACGGGCTTTGTTGGGGGGGGTGTCTGACATTGAAGCGGAACTTGCAGGTGCAGGAGAATCTCTGGAAGAGCAGCAGTGCACAGACAGGGAGTCCTTCTCATTGTGGAAGAGATGCCATGGCAACATCTCCGGGAAGCTGTGTGTGGGCGGAGGGAGGGCCCCAACACCCAAGTTCACGCTGTGTGGCTCCTGTGGTTTGCAGGGAGCAGCCTTCCTTGTAAATCCTCGTGTAACTGTGTCTGTTGAGTCACACATGTTTCTACCAGCTACCCAAAGCAGCAGTACCCCAAAGTCACTTCACAAGGAAGGGAAACTGAATAAATTTATCGGGGGGGGGGGTGTGTGGAAACGTCTGCCGAGCCTACGCCCGTATGAATGAACCGAAGGACCAAAAGGCCCTTCTTAGCTTCGAGAGCTCTTCGGACACGTAATTTAGGCAGAGGGATTGAGAACGGCGATCGCTCTAACAAGCCAGGACTTTTGAGAGCAATTTGGATTCTTCCGGCAGGTAGAACAAAATTGAAAAGTCGTTTCTGAGGGAGTGATTTAGGGTGGATGACAGGATTCGGAGTAACTGAAGTTTTCATGACTTAGTTGCTTCTGCACGGGCTCTCAACTGTGTTTTGAGGATTTATATAACTTCCTTTACGCCTTTAGAGAGTGTGGCTGGGGACCAAGACGGGATTGGAGGTGAGTGCAAGGAATGGAGGCAGAAGAGTCCAAAAGAATGCCGTGAACATCTCCTTATCTACTTCTCTGTGTCTCGGATTCTGATGTTTGTTTTATGTATGTGTTCATTTATTCCTTTTGGTAATCCTTTGTACAGTTAGAGAAATGATTTCAATTTCTTTCTGTCATTTATTCAACCAACACATGCTTGTTGGTTATGATGCTCCTGGCCCAGGACTCATCCTGGGCAATCAAATGTTGACCCAGACAGATATGGTCTTTACTCCCAGGGAGTTTTTATGCTAAGGGGGATACGCACATTAGTCAAACAGCCATGTAAGGGGGATAAATAGTGGGAAGGACAGGAATAGCTCTCTGAGAATATTTGATGGTCACCAGAGAAGGCTTCCTTAAGGAGGCTGAGATCCCAAGAATGAATAGGAGATAAGTCCATGATGTGAGAAGAAGACATGTTCTAGGCAGCTGGAAGAAAGCATGGGCAAAAGGTCCTGTGGCAACGATTGCAGTGATGTGAGGAAATAAATTACAGTCAATCTATTACATACGGCTCTTAAACGAAAAGAAGAGAGGCCAATTCTGCCCAATTTTTGCTGAAAAGGAATTTACTGGAAGATTGAGTAGTTTACAGAATATCCCAGCGTGCTACACAAGCAAGTCCAGTAACAGTGTCCAAAATGATTCCATGGAGCTTGTTCTAAGGATTTCCCTTACGCTGGCATCACTGGCACCATCACTCCCGGGCATGGGACAGTGTTGGACCCGCTGGAAGCTGGCCACAGCTCCTCCTCTTGCCGCCATCTGCGGGACAACGATTCTCCGCTGCTCTGGCGAGTTGCTGGGCAATACCCACTGTGGTGGGGTTCCAAAGGGCAGAGCTTCATGGACTTGTCTGTGCCCCAGCTACACGGCTGGTATGGAAGGCAAAGTAGACAATGAGATGCACAGCCTTGGGGGCTGTCCGTACGAGGAATTCCCTTCTGCATTGACCATAAACCTCATTATGTCATTCTGCTGGTATCTACATAACACGCAGAGTGTTCTGCAAACTCAGACTCTCTAGGAAGCTCTCCCTCCATTGAGGGAAGAGTGTCATTGTGACAGGTGTAGGCCCACGGGAATGGGAGCTTCCTCGCGATAATGATGTGTGATTGAAGACCTGTTCTAATATACTATGCCAAGTGTTAGTTATTGTTGCGTAACTACAGCAAAACGTAGCTTAAAACAACAAACACAAACAGGAATGTGGGAGCAGCTCAGGTGGGTGGTTCTGGCTCAGGGTTTCTTGCAACGCTGCAGTCGAGGTGTCCACTGGGGCTGCAGCCGTCTGAAGGCTTCCCTGGAGCTGGAGGACCCACTTCCATGATGGCTGAGAGCAAGAGGTCTCACTCCTCCCTCGCTGTTGACAGGAGGCCTCGGGTGCTTGTCACATGGACCTCTGCATTGGCTGCTCGAGTGTCTTCATCACGTGACGGGTAGCTTGTTCTAGAGCAATTGATGCAAGAGAGAAAGCGAGGCACACACCGCAATGTCCTTGGTAACCCAGCTTCAGAAGTTACATATCATCCCTTCTGCTGCATTCCACTGGCCCCACAGGCCCACCTTGATGCAGTGTGGGAGAGGACTGCACAAGGCATGAATGCCAGAGGTGGAATCACTGGAGGTCATCTTAGAGACTGACTACCCTATATCGTTCCTTCTTGCGGATGGAGTGCTGCTGGGCCCATCTGACCCTAATGCTTGGTGTATCAGAAAAAACTCAGTAAGTGAGCAGAAACTCACATTCTATGTCACACAGCAATCAGATACTCGATATTTACCAGTGTCTAGTGGTAATCCAGGAACTGTATCTCAAAAGGAGAATAGTTACTTTCTAAAGAGGGCATGATCTTATTTCAACACCCTTCAGGATTATGGCTGAAAATGTCCCCTTGGGTTTGCCATCGGCTCCTTCTAGCTTGCTGATCTGCCGTAGTCACTTAGATCTCCTTGGCCAAAGGACCAAATGGCAGAGCTAGTATGTGGCAGCCTGGACAGGCCGATGAGGCTTCTCTCAGTGTGGGCCCCCTCAAAGCAGCAGCATATAAATGGATCAGAGCAACACAGTCACAAGAAAACAGTCAAACAAATGCAAAATGTGGGACATTCTGTAAAACTGGGAAAGTATACTGCAGCCCCTGACAAGATAAACAGTCTCCTTCTGGCATTTTCTTTCTTTCTTTCTTTCTTCTTTTGTTTCTTTCTTTCCTAGGATAGATTTTTGCAAAGCACCAGACCTAGAGCTACATACCAGATTGCGGAGACTGTGTTGATCTGTTTTGATAGAAACAGCTTTTGGAACACCAGCCACAATTGCCGTATCACTTGAGTAAGCTAGCATCTTTTTCTAAGACTTAATTGTCTTCTATATTAACCAAACATGTGGCTAAGAAGGTGATAGAGCAGGAATCACCACCTCCACATCTTTCAATAGCTCTTCAGTTTTTCCAGGGATGCAGAATCAGTCTTGGTTTACAGTGTAGGGAGGAAGAGAGAGCTCCAAGGCTTCCTCTCACTTCTTTCTGCCATCAGAGCTCCTCTTCTTCAGATCAGGAAGCCCACATGGATCTTCTGCCAACCCTACCCTCAGGAGCAGGGAAACCTTGATCAGTGTTAGGGTCTCACTAGAGCTACCAGGAGATGGACCCAGGGCAAAGTTCACTCATCACCTGACCATTGCAAGTTCCCTCTGTGATCGAGGACCCTCTGTAGTATTTTGGGACCCTAGAAATAGTGTTAGGTCAGAACCTGTGTCTGATAATCCCCAGGAGGCTGGATAATTACTATTCCCCAAAGTCCATTTGTCCTACTAAGTAGCCACAGTTGCCATTGGACAAGACTCAAAGGAACACTTGAAGTGCGTACTTCGGTTGGTCTATGGAATCTTTTCCTTGCAGTTCTCCTTCATTCAGGCCACCCTAAGTCTAAGAATTAACTAAGTTTGGGGTGAGGTACTACAGCAGATAGTCTGCATCCACCCATATCCTCTTGGATCTCATTTACAATTTTTGTGCACCCCTCCCCTGGTTTCTGCGTTCTTGTGTTTCTAAGGTCCCGTACCTGCAGCCGTCTTCAGACACCTGCCCTTCAGCTACTGCAGCCACTGGAGCCAAATGCACAGAGAGCCGGAGTGCCTGGGAGCTTATGACACCCTCCCTCATGGGGCTTCCAGTCAGTGACTGATCGGAGCAAGAGTGTGAGAGCCCAGTTTCCTTGCCTGGAGCGGGAACAAACACTGAGATTATTTATTTATTTATTTATTTTAAAAGATTTAATTCATTTATTTTGACAGAGAGAGAGAGAGAGAGAGAGCACAAGCAGGGGAAGGAGAAGAAGCAGAGGGAGAAGCAGACTTCCTGTTGAGCAAGGAGCCTCACGTGGGGCTCAGCCCCGGGACCCCTGGATCATGACCTGAGCTGAAGGCAGACGCTCAACTGACTGAGCCACCAAGGCATCCCAACTCCAAGATAATTTAACCCCCTGACTTACCTGTGGGATCAGGCACCTTGCTTGGCTTATTTCCTTTGCCTATCATGCTTCCTTCCTCTTTCCTTACCAGTTTCTCCTGGGAGCACTTACCTAGTGAATAACTTGTAGAGAAATCTTCATTTCCGAATTTGCTTGCAAAGAACTTGACTTAGGACAGGAGTCTTAACTATTGCGGTGGCTCAGGTCTCTGGGCGTAGGACGGAGATCTTGTTTGTTTGTTAAATTGACCAATAAGAAACTCAGTAGACTGGCCAAGTTCTAGGGTGCTCATAATCAGTGAGCATTGCCAGAGATCCCCAGGAGTGAGACTCTCCTATTATTTTGGTCCCATATCGTACTCAGCAACTACCTCCACTTTCCCTCTCAGACTGAGATACTGCTCCTAAATGTTATCTACCCTGGAATTCTAACATGGTCATGAAAATCAGGAAACTCGTTTCCACTTTAGGTTCTCCCCCAGCATTCTCAACCTGCAAAGAACAGGCCCTACCATTTCTTTTGAAGATGACGGCAATGCCCCACCAATGTAATTCCCAGGAGCTTGGTTAAAAGAGTGTATTCTGGGTTCTCTCAAAGCACATAGGAAAATGGATGAGTGGGATGCCCAGGATAAATCCACTTTGACGTTCCTCTATCCCCCAAGGCACTGGATCATTTCTCTCTATCATTACTATTCAAAGTGTGTGAAGGCTGGGAATACTGGCATCGCCTACCTGGGATCTCGTTAGAAATTCAGAATCTTGGACTCGATCCCAGACCTTACTGAATTAGAATTTTAGCAAGACCTCCATGCTATTCGTATGCACACGAAAGCCTGAGAAGCACTAACCTACATTATGCCAGCAAATTTCTGGCATCTCAACACCTTGCAGTTAGACCACCCCTGAGCCCAGGTATCAGTCAACTCACTGAAAGCACAACCAAAATCACTTCCAGATGCTCAACCTGGAATACTGAATTCAGAGTTTCTGGTCCACACAAACAGCAATCAGTTTGGCCTGATCTAAAATTAAGTTTCTCTTTCCTTGGTCCAGACCCATATTCTGCGAGTTTTTTTAAAGTAAGCATTGGCAATAGCTTGCATATATTCTGCTGTGTACTTCTCCCCCCTGGGTTTGTCTTTGTAATTCCATCTCAGGTTATGCTGATAATGGAACCTGGAATCTAGTCAAAAGCCTAGAAAGAAATAGGGGTGGTTGAGCCAGAGCCTGAAGGAGAATGGGCTCACGTGGCAAGCTACTCCCCTCGGCCATCATCTTTAGGGGTTCTCAAGCAAGGCAAGAATAACCCCATCAGAAGGGAAAGGAAAGACTCCTTCTGCTGGGTTCAGATGTTTCTGAAGCATCCGGATCTTCCTATAATATCCCATTCCATCCTGATCCACTGTTTCCAGACGATTGCCCAAACTTTTACGTAAGCATGAAGGAGGCTGTGAATTGAACTAATGCTGTAATTCAGCAACCCTTAGTCACTGCCAATGTCACCTGATATCTGCCTATGAGAGAAGAGATGAGGGCAGACCAGCTACTGGCTTTAGGGGGTGTGTTCTCGTTCCCAAGAGAGAACCAGAGGGAAAGATGGCTTCTTTTCTTCCAGAAATTTCAGTCTCGGTTGTTGCCTGGCACTATTTGCAGCAATCCTGCTGTCAGCTTCAGTGTGCAGATATCACGGAGAGCCACCCACGGAGAGATGCCAGGGATCTGGGCCCCTGAGACATTACCAAGTCTTTGAATCCGCTAACCCTGGAAGGCTGTTTCACTTCTGTACTTCCTTTTAATGTGAAATGACATCTTTTATCACCTTTTTAGCCTGTTGGAGTTGGGATCTATGTTCCTTATGGTTGGCATCTGGGCGGAGAAGGATAAGGCTGTTCATTTATGCCAGATTCCACAGCTGATAAGCAAGAGACCGGGATTTAAGTTTGTGGGAAGGCAAAGCCCGTGTTCCAGGACTGTGCCCCTCCCCGTAGAAGGAACATTAAGGTTTTATCAGTGGTCTCTCGGGAGTTCTAGACAGGGTGTAGCAAGAGCCTGATAGCAAATATTTTATGTTTTGTGGGCTCTAAGGTCTCTGTCCCAATGACTCAACTCCGCCATTGCAGCAAAAGTAGCCTAGAGAAAATGTAAATGAGTGGGTGTGGCTGTGCTCCAATAAAGCTTTATTTACCCAAACAGGGGATGGGCCTGTGGGGTTATAGTTGGCTGACTCCCACTCTAGAATAAAAAACAGAAAATAAATGATGGAATTAGAGCCCATGTTTTAATTACAAGTTTCTTTATATGAAATATTGAGAGAGTCTGACTCAAGTGTCAGGGACAGAGTGTGAAATTTCAACACAGAGCCCAGGCTCGTGTTGCATTTTGGAAAGGTTTTTACCTACGTTTGGTTCTGTTCTGTAGGTTTTTACCTATATCCTTCAAGGGTAGCCTTTGGATCAGCTTCAGGGGAGTTGATTTCTGAGTACTAAGAATGGTTTGCATATAAAGGGCTATGACCACACTCCCCAGGGTATTTGCAGAGGCTGCCCGACTAGGGGGAGGCTTACTGGATGCGTTGCCTGCCTCAGATTCCTGGAGATGAGGGTGTCTTTTTCTCTGATTCCTTCTGCTGCTTCCTCCCCAATCCACTAAGTCAGGATGCTGACAGATACTTTCCAGCAAGGAGCATTTATTGCCAGTAGAGGACGGTGGCGGGGGGGTTAGGAATGGGGATCCCTCCTCTGTCTTTTCCCCAGACGCTGTTCAGCTAATCCCAGACAACAAGAACTTTCCAACGAGAACTTGCCACCTGATCTACAGCAATTATCGGCAAATTAAACGCTCTAGGAGAGCTTGTAAGTTTTTTGTTTTTCTTTTTAAGATTTTATTTATTTATTTGACAGAGAGAGAGAGCACAATCAGGGGGAGCAGCAGAGGGAGAGGGAGAAGCAGGCTCCCTGCTGAGCACGGAGCTCGATGCAAGACTCAATCCCAAGACCCCGGGATCATCACCCGAGCTGAAAGCTGAGGCTTAAGCAACTGAGCCACCCAGGCGCCTCATTTGTAAGATTTTTGAGCTCCGGGAAGAGGAACACTTCCTGCCCTCTCGATTGCATTTCTATCCCAGAGCTTAGGCCAGTGACGGATGGGTACAACAGCGAGGATCTCCTTGGAGGCGTTGGCCAGAAATGGGGAAAGAAAGGTGAGACAAGAAACTTTTTGAAGAAAATAAGAGCAGAACGTAATGGCATTGCAAGGTCACAAGACATGAAAACCGAGACCGATTTGGGCACAGTGGGCATTCTCAGGCGAGGTGTGTTATAAGATGGATGCTCCAGAGGCGGAGTATGTCACATTTCCACTTAGCAGTGATACCATCAAGAGCCGTTCACAAGCTGCGCTGCTTTTCTGCCTGCCCTGATGAAGGGGAGCTCTGGCCCCCGCTCAGTTAGCACTTTGGTGCCTGGCTCCTTCAGCCTGGACAGCATTTGAGGTCCCAGCTCCTGTTCCAGGCGTTCCCTGCTGAGTTGGCTCATCTCATGTACCGTTGAGGGAGAGAAGCCCCCGGGGGGCCGCCGGCCTGAGCAGAGGTCACCCAAGACAGAGCTCCCTGCTCCCTTCACATTGACTGAGGTCCCCATTGACACAGGTTAATTCCAGCCACTGGAAGGAGGGCCGCAAAGCCCCATGTGGCAAGCATTTCGTTGTACAGGTTGCTTTCTGAAGGCTACGCTGGAAGAAGAGATTTCCAACAACAAGACAGTTACGGGCCCGTCGCAGGTGTGGACTGAGCCAAGCCGCGGACCCAGGAGCAGCTGCAAAGGCGAGGGCCAGGCCGGGAGCACGGCGCAGCTGCTTTCAAAGGAGATTCTTAGACAGAAAGTCATAACTTATTCATGCTTCATAAACACACACAGGCATTCAAGTCCCTTAAACACAGTACGCCACTTCACTTCAATTAACAGCAAAGAGGTGCCATTTGCAGCCCAAATTCTGCCAGCTGCTGGTGGTAGAGGGAGCTCCTGCAGGGGGCAGCTAGCCGTCCAGCCCGCCGCCGTAGTGACCGATTTGAATACAGGGGAACACTGCCCTCCTGGGCCATGGGGAAGATACTTTGGCCATTTCTGGGTTCTTCTTAACTTCTAGTAATAAATGAAACTCTTCTTTTTTTAGATTGACTTATTTCTTTGAGAGAGAGAGAGAGAGAGAAAAAAAAAACGAGTGGGAGGAGGAGCAGAGGGAGAAAATCTTCAAGTAGACTCCCCACTGAGCAGGTAGCCCGAGGTGGGGCTCGAGCTCTTGACCCTGAGATCATGACCTGCGCTGAAACCAAGAGTCGGGAGCTCAACCGACTCAGCCACCCAGGCGCCCTAGTAATGAACCAGAAAGTCTTAGTATCTGACCTTTACTTTGATAGCTAAGAAGAGCTACTACCTATTGGAAATAGCAAACCTGTTAAGGAGGGTGAAGAGGTAGCAAGTTCATTATCTCAGTGGCTGTCCTGTCTGAGAAACATAAAGAGCTGGCTGTCAACAATATCCTTTTACTGGGGCCTAAATGGCTTCAGTGCAATGCTCCAAGCAGCCATAGGATTCAGATGGAACAAAACACCCGCATTAAAACCTAGACAATTCCAGCATACCTGACAACAAGGCAGGCGTTTATTTTATTTTATTTCTCAAGATTGTATTTATTTGACAGAGAGAGACACAGTGAGAGGGGCAACACAAGCAGGGGGAGTGAGAGAGGGAGAAGCAGGCTTCCAGCTGAGCAGGGAGCCCGATGTGGGGCTCAATCACAGGACCCTGGGATAGTGAGCTGAGCCGAAGGCCGATGCTTAACAGATTGAGCCACCCAGGCACCCCAAGGTAGGTGTTTATTGATAAGACTCTTGCAATCCCTTGTGGAGACAGCACACCTCAAATATTTGTAGGAAGTAGCCCGGAGATATCCCTTTATCCTAGTATTTATCAGTTAGAATCATATGGCTGAAAGGCCCTTTTAGAGATCACTTAGTTCAGTGACCCTCAACCAGGAGTGGTATCGTCCCCATGGCTCCCTTCTCCCCGCCCTGTCCTCCTCCCCCTAACCACAGGGAATTTGGAAATGTTTGGAGGTGGTTTGGGTTTTCATAATGACTAGGGGTGGGGGGCACTCTAATTGACAGTTAGAACTCAGGAACTTAGGAGCAATAAACATCCTGCCAGACGTGAGTATTTCAACCTAAGAAGAATCATCCCAACTGAAAAGTCAGTAGTATTCCCTTTGGAAAACACGAATTTAGACCAGTCACCACATTTTACAGATGAGAAAGCTGAGGCTCTATGATATGAAGGATTTTGCCCAAGATTATCCAGGTTAGTCCTGGAGCTGGGTCCGGAACCCCCGGATTCCTGACTCCTCCTCCAGAATATCCTTCATTAAGTTGACCAGTGACCAGTGACCCCTTTTCATAAAATCAAAATGAGGACTAAGTCAGACAAGGGGGAGAGCACCCATAGGACAACAGGATGTTACTCCACACCAGGACTGCTCTGGAAGGAGCCTCCCAGGTCGGCCTGAAACTGACCTGGTGTCCATCCTCAGGAGTCTGACCTGTGGAGGTGAGCCCTGGTAAGCAGGGCTAGTGACGGCGAGCCTCCTTCACCACCGGGTGGAGGAGATGCTGTCCCTTCAGGTCATCTGGACTGGGTACTAGGGTAGCTACATGCCCCAGAGGCAGAGCCTCCTACGCCTCTTTGGGGTAGAACTTGCTAAGGGACCGTCCTAATGGACAATGCATAAACCAGCTGGTTCACTCCCAATAGATAATAGAAAATTGAGTTTTTAAGTGCATTTTCATTAAAACACAAACAGACAAGAACAGAAATGATACGTGGAGACAGGATGATGTCAGTTTTTCAAATGAACTGGAGAAGAAAAGTTACAGAGCCTACAATTTTTTTTTAAAAAGATTTTATTTATTTCTTTGAGAGAGAGAGCATGAGAGGGGAGAAGGTCAGAGGGAGAAGCAGACTCCCCATGGAGCTGGGAGCCTGATGTGGGACTCAATCCTGGGACTCCAGGATCATGACCTGAGCTGAAGGTAGTCGCTTAACCAACTGAGCCACCCAGGTGCCCGAGCCTACAATTTTTTGTTGATCACTCCTGCTTGAAATGCTTGGCTGGTCCTGCCCCTCCCCTGCCACAGCTTGAATCATGTTCTGTTGCTCCTTCATGATAATTTCTGCGCATTTTGCTGCTCTTGCTATGATCCAAGCCCCTCGAGTATAGGGACTCTGTTAGTCCCCGAAGGCTCTCACGGTGGCTCACCCCGTGAAGCACATGGCAGATTTTTCATAAATGCTTGTTGGATAAGCGAGGGCAGGCCGACTGACAACGCAGTGTCTGTTCCCGGGCTGCTGTTATGCCGAGTCACTCCCAGGCATGGGGTCGTTTCATTCTCTTTCCGTTCTTTAGGGTACCAGATAAATCCGAGCTCAGATGGCTGGAGTTGGAGTCCTGCCCACCCCCCTTCCAGTGTGACCTTGAAGAAGGGACTTACTCTCTTTGAGCATCATGGTCCACGCCCGTACAATGAACTTCCTACTAATATTCACCTCATGAGGTGGTTGTGAGGATTCACTGTGCGATAACACATGATTTCCAACACAACTGATTATCCGGGACATCAACTGGGTACACAACAATTTAATTCATTTCTGACACTAACCACCACAGATGTAGGGGTTCGGTCCTAGGAGACGGCATTTGCTTCACATACCAGTTGTAAGTCCCAGGCCACCTGTCCTTCTGACCAAACAACTATGAATCAGGGGACCCCACAACTCCAACCTCAAGTTAAATCACTTGCTTTCAAACGAATTACTTATGTTTATTGGTTTATTATAAAGGACACAACCTGGGGCACCTGGGTGGCTCAATCAGTTAAATATCTGCCTTTTGCTCAGCTCATGACCTAGGGTCCTGGGTTCAAGCCCTGCATTGGGCTCTCTGCTCAGCAGCAAGCCTGCTTCTGCCCCCGCCCCCGCCTGCCACTCCCCTTGCTTGTGCTCTCTGTCACATAAATAAACACAATCTTAAAAAAAAAAAAAAAAGCCAAAATAAAGAATACAAACCATGAGCAGCCAAATGGAAGAGTGCATAGGGCCAGCTGTGGGGAAGGGGTGTGGAGCTCCCTTGCTCTCTCAGGATGCACCATCCTTCCAACATCTTGATGTGTTCACCAAACTGGAAGCTCTCCGGATCTTCTCGTTCAATAGTTTGTATGTATCTCACTCTCCAACCACTTCCTCCCCGCAGACAGCCTCTACTTCTCAGAGCAACGTGGGGGGCTGAAAGCGCCCCCTCTCCAGTCACTGAGTCTTTCTGGTGACCAGTCTCATCTGGAGGCTACCTAGGGGCCCCCACCCTAAGTTAACCTCCTCAGCATAAGCTTAGGTGCAGTGCAAGGGGTTCATTACAAATGATAAAAGACACTGATATCCCTTGGAAAATTCTAGAATTTTAGGAACTCTATACCAGGAACTGATGATAAAGCCCAGACATATTTCTTAATACGCCACAGTGATCCTTAGTATAGTGCCTGGTATGTCATAAGCCCTCAGTAAATGCTGTCATTGTCACCAACAATAGCACTACCTTCCCGAGTTAAGCCTACTGTCTTGTGATCGGGCGGGTTTCCTGGGATGTAGATTAAAGATATAAATTATAGTTTCTAATTAAAACAGGAAAGCAGTCAGGAAAATACAAGTGTCAGTACCCTGAGATGTGACATCCAGAATCTGTTCATGCCAAACAGAATGTCTCCGCCTAAAAGGCCACACTCAGGGCAAAAGACCATATGGTGGCTTGGCTGGTGGCATCCGGCTGAGTCCCGGAAGAGTTACTCTTTGGCCCACCTGTTTTTAACTAACATGGTCTGGAAAAAGAGTAAGCCGCCCATTATGTACAGCCAGAGGTACGTCAAGCATTAAAAAAACAACTCAGAAATAACACACTGAAAAATATTTGCCTCCAAGATGAAAAATAAAATATAATTTGATGGAGAATGGTGACAGTGCCAACCCATGCTTATTTGCATGGGCCTCTGGGTCCTTGGCTTGGTGGAAATAATTTTCAGGCAGGCTAGGATTTTAATTAAAATGGAAAAACACTGCACAATCTCAAGTGATCATTATCAACAAGGCAATCATAAGGTTGGAAGAAGCTGCTGAGGATTTGCAGGTGGTCGGAATAACTTTGCATGGAACTTTCCACGCTTGTAGGAGTCCTTAGACATGATTTCGTTTAAAACCATTATTTTACAAGAAAAGAAACTGAAGTCTAGGGAGGTGATATGACTTGCCCACATCCTACACAGTGAGCTAGTGACACAGTTCAGCCCTGCCGGCCTCCACCCCGGCCCTCCCCTCACTTACACGATTTTAAGAAACCTTGTTTAAATCAGCATTGGTTCCTCCCATCTCTGTTTCTTTCTATTTCCAGTCTTAAAAGGAGAGGTTTTTCAAATACAGAGAATGTTTGATATGCTTGTTATATTTCCGGAGCTTTTTTGTGCTTTGAACATTTCTGTATAATAAAATGATCTCCCATCATAGGAAATAATGACCCTTTCTTTTTCTCGCAGAGTCTTCTCTATGCGGCATTCTTGATAGATGTTGACCTAGGAAGGTAGATGTTCTCATCACTGAGGACGCCTCAGGTTTCCATGTTCTGTCAGAACTGCTGGGGCCTCCAAGCCAGGATCTCTGGTCTGTGAGTGCCCTTCCTCCCTCTGCCAGGGCCACACTGGCCTGGAGGACACACTGGCCTGGAGGTCATGGCATCAGACTGGTTCTGATCTGCCGGGCAGTTCACGTCATGCCTCTGGGTCTCAGTTTCCCCCTTTGTAAAGACAGAGTTGGGCAGGCTGGAAGGACAAGGTCCATGCCAGTCTCACAACTGTCATCCCACATTCACTTTTTTAAAGGCAGGTTCTGCTCTTATAAACTGAGCTAACTGGTGTCAAATAATTGTATAGCTGAATGAAATGTGAAACTGATGGCTTTTTCCCCCATTAATAAATTATATAAGACTCACAGTCATCTTTCCCCCTGAAGGCTGATTACTTTATTGGTGGAGATTATTCTCTGTCTATTAAATATGTCAGAAATGAAGCTGGAAAGAAACTATATGGACTCAGTAAAAGACAAGTTCACTCTTCCAGGAAGATGAGAGTGAGAACAACTTAAAACAGATAGATCGCAAACAAAACAGTTGCCTACTATTTCTGACTGTGCAGCAATAGAAAACATAAATAACACTCATGTACTGAGGTTAGAAGAAAGAGCATGGTCAGGAAGCTTTGCTGGACAAAAGGGTCCAGATTCTTTTGTATCCCCAACATTAAGCTCCGTCTTCAAAACAGAAAATTACAATACATTGTAATATATTATGCTACAATTGTAATATTATTGAGGATGGTAGTAATGGTTTGAATTTCCTCCAAACGTTTTTCAAATTTCAAGCTGTATTATTATTAATATCCTCCTCCTCCTCCTCCTCCTCATCATCATCATGTAAGGTCCATCTCTGCACCTCCTAGTCATGGATAGTATCTTGGTCTGTTTGGGCTCTAGTTGCACAATACTGCAGACTGGGTAGCTTATAAACCGCAGAAATTTACTTCTTATGGTCCTGGAGGCTGGAAGTCTGAGATCAGGGTGGAGCCCTGTTTGAGGACCCATTGCATCCTCTTGTGGCCAGGGACGGGGTGCCTAGGGAGATCGTGGAGTCTCTTTTCTAAGATACTAATCCCATTCCGGAGGCTTCCACCTTTGTGATCTAAGCACCCCAAAAGGCCCCACCTCATAGTACCATCACAGTGGGCTTTAGGTTCAGCATATAAATTTAAGAGGGGCGACAAATACTCAGACCATAGCAGATGGTGACATCACCGGGCTTTTAAGCTATTCTCGAGTTTGAGGCCAGAGTGGTAGCAGGGCAAACTACTTCTGGCAATGAGATGGATTGTCGGCCAAAAAAAAAAAAAGAAAGAAAGAAAGAAACCTACAAATGAGTTAGTTACCTTCTAACTACTCTCCCCAAGGTTTCCTGACCATCTAGAGTGGGCACAACTGCGTATACTCAGTGAGGTCAGACCGGAGATTGAGAACATCTTCTGCGTTCTCAGAATCCTGTCATCTCCTGCACCAGATGCTAGCCTTCCTTCTGGGAATCCTGCAGCAGGGTCTCTAGATCCACACAGAATTCTCTATTTTCCTGCTCCCAGCCAGCTGGCACTAAATCACTCTCCAGCGTGGATAGGAGAGTCCCCAGGGTCTGAGAGTAGGGGACGGACTCCAGGAGTCCACCTTTCTGAATGGGTCTGTGGTGGGAGGTTTCAAGGATTGTGTTCAGCTGGAACTGTAGGGATCATTTCCCCTTGTGCCCAGCGCTCCCAAAGACCCTCTAAGCGGTGCGGGCTGGTTAGAGCAGAGTGAGTGGTAGTAGTAATACCAATACCACAGAAGTCCTGCATCAAGTGTTTTCCAAGTGCTTCTAATTGTGTTAAGCACAACATGGTCATTCTTATTTAAAATTTTTTTTCTTGAGAAAGAGAGAGAGAGAGAGCATGTGACGGGTGGGGGAGCGGCAGAGAGAGAGAATCTTAAGCAGACTCTGTGGCTGAGCCTGGAGCCCAACGCAGGGTTTGACCCTACAACCCTGAGATCATGACCTGAGCCCAAATCAAGAGACGAATGCTCAACCGACTGAGCCACCCAGGCGTCCCTTAACTCTTGTAATAACCCAGTGAAGTGGATATTATCCGCATTTTACAGGTAAGGTACTTGAAACTCAGAGAGGTGGAGTAACTGCCCAAGCTCACACAGCATGCAAGTGGCAAAGCTAGGACAGAAGTCAGGTGGTCTGAATCTGAAGCGACGTGCCCTCTGTCACTGCCTTCTCCTTGGACTTCTATTTTAGAGGTTCAAGCCCCATCCTTGGAAGGCATGGGAAAAACCCACAGACACAGACTCTCCCTCCCCTTAACATGGCCAAAGAGCTGAGACCCAGGGCCTCAGGCAGGCCTGAAACAACAAGGTTTCATGTCCCTGTGACCAAATGCCTAAATATTTTAAAGTTATAAATCCAGCTAATACATTGTCAATTAAAACGAAATGTTTTCTGTTTCTGCGTGACAGATCACCCTGAAACTGATTAATATATGTGTGGTATAATAAAGAATAAATACTTGTTCTTTGTCTCCAGTTCCTGGCACAAACTCCTTAAACTTTTGGACATTACTGTCTTCGTATGCTGATGAGATGGCTTTTGAAATGGAGGTAGGAAAGGGGCTAGAGAGCTCCCGGATGGGGACCGGTCATCAGAAAGACCAAACCAAGGTTAGAGGACTGAAACTTTCAACTACAACCCCCCGCACCAACTTCCAGGGAAGGGAAGAGAGCTGGACATTGAGTTCAATCACCAGTGCTCAGTGATAAAATCAACTGTATCTATGTAATGAAACCTCCATAAAAATCCCTGAGTAACAAGTTCAAGTAGCTTCTGGGCTGGGGAACACATGAAGGTGCTGAAAAGGGACAGTGCCTGGAGCTGGGGGGAATGGAAGCTGGGCACACACCAACCCTCCATCCTTCGCACTGTGTGTCTCTCCCATTGGGCAGTTTCTGAGTTGTATTGACTAAAATAAACCCGTAATACTTGGGAAAGTGTTTTTTTTTTCTGAGTTCTATGAGTCATTCTACTTAATTATAGAAATTGAGGAAGGGGTTATGAGAACCCCTGAATTAATAGCCTGCCAACCAGCAATACAGGTGACCTCTGGGACTTGTAGCTGGAGTTGGAAGTAGAGGTGTCTTGTGGAACGGGGGCCCTCACCTGTGGGGTCTGTACTAACTCAGGATAGTTAGTGTCAGAGTTGAGCGGAATTGTTGGACGCCTGGTTGATCTTGGAGAATTGGAAGATCGGTTGTTGATGTTGGAAAACAGCACACACATTTGTTGTCAGAAAGTCCCCCACATGCATAAAGCTATGTCCTGTAAAAGACTATAGGTTGAGTGACTGAGGCATATAGGTTTTTGGGTTTTTTATTTTAAGATTTTATTCATTTATTTGTCACACAAAGAAAGGGCACAAGCAGGGGGAGCAGCAGGCAGAGGGAGAGGGAGAAGCAGGCTTCCTGCTGAGCAGAGAGCCAGATGTGGGGCTTCATCCCAGGACCCTGAGATCATGATCTGAGCTGAAGGCAGATGCTTAACCAACTGAGCTACCCAGGCATCCTGATGTACACAGTTTTGATTGTGTGTATGACTTGTGGGCCCGCGTAAGAACATGCCTGGGGCTGGGGCACTGCCTGCCCAGGTCTAAGGGTGGTACTGGCCACAAGGAACATTGGGAATTGCGTAACCCTGTGACTGATAACAGGATTTGAAGTGTCCCTTTATTAAAGACAAGTTCCTGTGAGTTCAGGATGATGAATTCAGATGGGGCTACAGTAACGCTTTAAATTGAGCTCTTTGATTTGACCTCATTTTTGTTGTAATGATTCAGCTTTTAAGTTATCATTTGGCATGAAATCATGCATCCCTAAACTGAACAGTTGACTTTTCTTGTCAGTATGTTTAAATTCAATTAGGCAATGTAGATTTGAGCTCCAAGACTTAAGAGAAATGCAATTTTACCTTTGAGGAAATGTGTTAGTAATTTTCCCACATGCAGAAACACACCTTTGACATTTGGAAGGAACAATGCTCCAAAGGAAAGTATGATTTCTGATTTTAAACATTTCAGGTCAAAGAAGAAAGGTTAAGCTCCTTGCTATACATAGAGTTTTATAAGCTAAAAGTGAAAATGCAGTAGAAAAACAGAGAAAGGAAGAATCAACAATCAATGAAAAAATATTTAACTTTACCCACAATATTAAAACAAAAATAAAAACCCTAGCTTTTGTTTTGTGGATTACTTTTTAAAAAGCAAACAAACAAACAAACAAAACCAAAAGAAAAAAAAACCTGTTAGATTGGGAGGAAAATATCAATAATATGAGAAAACAGACTTTCTCAACCTAGAGGAGAAAGTGTTGATTGGGTATCTATTATAATTGAAAATGTTCAACAACACTGACTTGACAACTAACCTCTAGGAATTTGCCCCAAAGAAACACACCGTGGTCTAAACATGTATGAATAAGGATGTTCCTTGTTACAGTGTTTAATATTAGAGTGCAATATTGCAAATTCAAGTGCCACCAAGTGCACGCACTATTCTGATACCAACTGCTGGTTCAGGGTGCCCCAAGACCACCTTTAGTTTCAAGCATTTTCTAGGACTCACAGAGCTCAGCAAAGTCATTATTCTCACAGTTGTATTTGTCACAGCAGATTATTTGTCACAGTTATATTTGTCACAGCAGATTAAAATCGGCCAAGGGGAGAGGCACACAGGGCAGGGTCTAGGAGACACCAAATACAGTTTCCAGATGTTTCCCCTGACTCCTCAGGGCACAGCAGACAGCACCAATTTCTCTCAGCAACAATATGTGACAATATGCACGAAGCATTGCCAACCAGCAAAGTTTACCTGAAACTTGGAAGCCAGAGTTTCTTTATTGGGGCTTAGTCCCATAGACATGGCTGGCTACCTGCATGGCTGACTTTAGTCTCCAGCTCCCCCAGAGGACGAACTGAATGGTGTGCAAACTAAAGCCCCACCGCCATACATCACATTGTTTGCAAAGACTACCCAACATGGCCCTGGGGCCCCAGGTAAACAGGGACACTCTTATGTGACTGGAGAGGTAGAGGGTGTGTATAATGGATGTCCCACCATGCCGCTCTAGGGTGCTTCGATTTTATTCTTAGGTGGTGAAGATTCACTGAAGAGTCTTAACAAGGGCTATGAGGAAGAGATGTGTGCTTTCGACAGAACATTCTGGCATCCTTAGTAATGATGAACTGGAGTGGAATAAACCTGGGGTCTGGGAGACCATTGTACTTATCTAGGTTAAAGATGCAAATGGGATCCCAATGCTTGTTAATTCCTGTCCCTGGCAGCACTGCTCCCCAACTGAGGCCCAGCCTCACGTGCAAATCTGACCTGGCTGCCATTATATTAAAATGTTTAGCTCTGCTAACAAGTGGGATCTAGAAATGGTCTGGTTGCCAAGAGGTTAGTATCTGGGGCATGTGAGATGAACCCTGAGAGCTGGAGCCTTTTCCTGGGCACATCTTGCACCCATGATTGTGTGCTCCTCTGTGTCTATTTTATGTTATTTGCTCCGGGTGCCCCAAAGGACACCAGTCCTGAGCTGTCCGAGTGACCAGCTGCCAGACCAGGCCGTCTCACTCTGACACGAAGGCCAGATCATCCTTCCTCATCTTCATTTCTGGACATGTTTCTGCTCCTCACAGAAAGAGTTCCCGGACCCACGGACTCTGCCATCCACCCAATTCAAAGTCCTAGCACTGCCCAGAGGACAATGGCTAATGCACACTCTCTCTCTCCTCTCCTGGGCCCATGCAATTCAGTGCCAGTGAGCCTGGCCCTCTTTCCCACTGGTCATGGCTACGGCCTCAGAATCTTTTCTGACAGAGGACTCCAGGCAGCCACCCTTAAGGATTAGCACTGGCTGTCAAGATGAAAGCCATCTGTCACCGTTTCCTAGAGGGCTCTGCCCCCTGGATATCCATACTCCCCAGGAGGTTTTCCATTTCCCCCCTGGTCTTCCAGTTTGCCCTGCTGGCATGCCTGGAGCCTCATCTGGTCTACTCCTTGCTTCTCTCTTCTCTTTTCAATTTGGGGGTCTCTTGAGACCAAGCCCACCCAACATGCAACAATTCCAGGCTATGAAATGTGACGCTCGTTGGTCTTCTAGGAATTGTGACATTTTGGAGACCCAGCCAAGACTTTGGTCAGCCAATAAGTGTTCCTCTCACGTCCTGCTCATGCTGCTCTTCTCACAGCACTGGATACAGCACGCTGTGGGGGAAGAATGACCTGGGAGAGAGAGGCTTGCTTCCCCAGGAGCTCATCATCCAGTCGGAGAGCTAGGACACGGTGCTGTGAAGTGAACTGAACACTCCAGGCATCAGAAGCTAAATGCTAAATGAGCAAGAAGAGGATACCAAATGCCAGAGGAATTCAAAACACAGGAGCAGATATTCTGGGAAACAGCAAACAGGGTTCCACCTCCGATTCAGTACCGAGTCCCTGGCACTGGTCCCACCAGTGCCAGATGATGGGGAGGCAAAGCCAGGTGCTGCGGAATGAGCAGGCGGGAGGAGGCGGTACCCTGCTGGCCGGCTGGGCCCACAGGGCTTCGGTGTTGCCTCCTGGTAGTGGCTGAGGCTGCAGGAGGCAGGCAGAAGTGGGCGAGCGGCAGGAGCGACAGTCACCGAGAACATTCAAGCAGTTCCCTGTCATTATCTGAACTTAAACTCCTCTACACCCACAGAGCCCCCAGATCCCTAGGGAGGTAGCAGACAGAGGAGCCACTTCTGGGTGGGGGAGGCTGGTGCGTGTTCTGTGAGGTTTCTGGATGGCTTCAAGGCAGCTGAGGCATGTGGGCTTGGAGAAGTGGAGGCCAGGGAGGGGCTATGGCAGCAGGAGCAGGGAGCCCAGCATCCTAACGTGGCCTGGGGCTTGGGGTTCCGAGCAAAGACACAGCCTTGCCTTATCCTTCCTGACAACTGCCCCTCCCACTTGTGCGCTCGCGCTTTCTCTCTCTCTCTCTCTCTCTCTCTCTCTCTCAGTGGGGTATCAAGATGGAGTGGCCCTGACTGTTCATGAACTCCAGGATCCCTAAGGATTTGCCACTGACCAGTCTGGGTAGGACCATTTTGTGGGGAAAGAGATCCCTGCAAAGAACCCGTGGTGGGTCACAGTGTGAACAGTTCTATATGTTGGGTGGGTGGGCTCCGAGAGTGCAGGAGGAACAATAGAAATAACCGCAGGGTTCTGCCTCCTCCCCGCCACCTTTCCTTAACCCCTGACTCTCCCGCCAAAAGGATGTATGCCCAGGTCACTTCTCCATAGGTAACCCAATACCTATGCAGGAAACAGAAGTATCAGAACCCCCCACCCCATACCCTCAGATCACCAAATACCCTACCATATATGGATGTGAGCCCATGCCCTGCCTTGGCCCGATAAAAGACACCCCCCCAACACCTCCCTCCCACTGCGACTTCCCCCCACCCCTTTCTGGAGTTGAGGAATCTCACTGCCGCTGGAGGGTGCCCACCCCCTCCCGAAGCAACTTTCCTGGCTCCCCTTCTCCTGAGCCCTGAAACTTCACCGGAGAGTGCCTTTAATAAATCTTGCCTTGTGTCTACCTTGCCTGGTGTTGTGTTTACCTCGCCTGCGAAACCTTACACTAGGTACCCACAGCATTTGGATCTAGCGGTTAATTGGGCAAATATGGCCAGAAGGAGAGATGGGCTGAGGAGGGCATGCTGAGAAGTGGAAAGAGGCACTCCTACCTCTCCTCCACCCAAGACGGCTCCAGGGTGCTGGCCTTGGGAAAGACTCAAGGAGAGTACAGAGGGTTCTGATGGGTAACTACAGAAAGGCAAGAAAGCCAGGCTCACCTATGGGAGCAAGCCTAACGAAAGGCCTGTGTTCTCCACCCTCTTCCCTCCCCCACTGCACTCACCTCCACAGCCTGTGGCCGACGAGGAGAGGGACCCTGTCTGGGGCACCTTCCAAACATCCTGAAAACCAACCCCTTCTCCACCTCTCTTGGCCCATCTTGATGGAGGCCGTGGCCTTCTCTTGCCTGCCTCCTACTCCGGGCTCCTGATTCAAGCTTGCCCCATAAACAAATAGTCTGGATTTTACCTTTCCCTCCGGGAAAGGCAAAGCTGTTAGAAATACAGAACTGTGTGTGTGACACTCTCCTGTTGAAACGCACCTGAGCACAAGCCTCAAACCTCTGAATGGCCTGGTGCGCCCTTCCAGGCCTTCCTGGAACATCCTCAGTCCTGCCACCCTGGCCTTTGTTCAAGGGCCCCCCCACTTCTTTCTGCCTTTGGGATTTTGCACCTGCTAATCCCATTGTCTGGAATGTTATTTCCGTTATTCTCGGCAGAGCTAGCCCTTTCTCAGCCTTCAGGACTTGGCTTAAATGAACAAAGGTCTTGTTTGACTTCCTTATCCACTCTATATCATCGAACCCAAGATACCATCAACTGTAAGACACACCATTATTTTCTGTACCACTCAGAAAGTTAAAATGCCACTCCTTATAGCCCAAGGCCTCATCTATGATAAATTGCATCTTGGTTTCAGAAATATTTAAAAAAAAAAATGCATGTCCGTAGCACCTGGGTGGCACAGTCGGTTGAGCGACCTGACTCTTGGTTTCCACTTGGGTCGTGATCTCAGGGTCGTGAGATCAAGACCCTGGTCGGGCTCTGAGCTCAGTGTGGAGTCTGTTTGGGATTCTCTCTCCTTCTCCCTTTGCCCCTCCCACTTGTGCTCTCTCTCTCTCTAAAATAAGTTTGTAAATCTTTTTTTTTTAATGTGTGTCTGAAATCCACGAATACGGCAAGTAGATTTTCCCTGTTATTCTCCATCACTGTGCCTTATTCACTCTCCTCATAGCACTTATCCCAATTTTTAATGCTATATAGTATTATCTATGTATTATTCCTCTAAGATCTGGCTGATCTGCAACCGAAAGTCCCCTGCTCTTAGGGTGTGTATCTGTCTTATCACGACCCTACCATCAGTAGCTATCGCCATTCCTGGTCCGTGGCAGACGGGTCACAAACAGTGGCTGACAATGCGAGTGAGTGAGTGGAAGGAGCATGAGCCCAGAAAGCGGGGCCTCTGGACTCTAACTGGCTCTGCTCTTAGCCAAATGTGTGACCCTGAGCCGGTCCCTCGGCTTCCCTGGCCTCCAGTTCCTCATCTCTGCGGTGAGAGGACTGAACGTGGAAATGTCCCTCCCTTTAGTAACACAGCGTGAGCCAGTGAAGAAGTCTTTTCCAACCATTTAGGGCCCCGGAGACAAACTGTCTAATTCCCATAAATCCAAGAGGGAGCGTTGCACGCTTGCCACCCCGCTGCCACAGTATCACCTCGGCTGATTTCTTCAAATCCAGAGAAGTCAAACAGGAAGAGACGCAGGACCACAGAAGAGACTGCGTCAGTGCTGGCTGCGGCTGCTTTGTGCGACTCCGTCCTCGAAGCTGCTGAAGCCTCGGGTGCCAACGAGAGCCCTAACCCGTTCAGCACTGCAGGCAGGTACCCACTCTCTGCTCGGCAGGTGCCCACTCTCTGCTCTGCGGGTCAACAGGGCACAGGGTTCCTTTGGAAGGGAGCTCTTAGCTGTCCATGGTGAGATGGGGTTCTTCTGCGGCGTTCTATTTCAAAAGCATTTGATGATTCGGTCGTTATTCTCTGTAGCACCCTAGGCTCTGCTGATAAGAAAACTGTACAACGGGTTGCGGGGGGGCTGGAATTCCAAGGCTAACAGAAGTCAATGCTGGAGTCTAGAACAGGGTACACCCTTTTTTGGATACAACTTTAAAAGGCCAGCTAGTCAATATTTCTCGTTTTTCAGGCCACAGAGTCCCTGTAGCAACTATTCAACTCTGTCACTGTAGCAGGAAATAATATGTAAATGAACAGGTGTGGCCATGTCTCAGTAAAACTCATGTATAAAACCTGGGGTTGGGATGTACTTTGGCCATCTCTGGTCTAGGATTCCACATCCTGAAATCCTCGGGGACTATGTGTTGCCTTCCCCAACGTCACACAGTAGGTAAATGAGGCTGGGATCCCTGTGCAGGTCTCCAGATCTTGGTCATGTGTAATTTTCACTGCCAGGGCAATGCTTCCTCTTCCTGTGCTCATAACGTCCCTGTCATAGTCACCGACAATCCCAGCCGGTGGGAGAACGCATGCTGTTAGGCACAGAGAAGAGAAAGGAAAGAAGATTGAGAAAAATTCACCTCTTTCATCCCCCTTTAATCAGAAAATTTAGAAAAGGAAGAATGATCAGCTCTGGGTTGTCCTGCAACCATAATGTCAAGCCCGTAGTAAGTGTGAGTGAGGCCAAGGGCCGCTTTCTCTTCTGCCTCGTGGGAAGACCTCACAGCAGCAAATCTGCCGTCTGTGGGACAAGTTGCCACCAGGGTTCTTTCTAAGTTCAGGTTTCTTGACAAGGATACCTTTTGCCCTTTATTAACTCTAATCAGAGCAGAGCAGGCAAAACGGGGCTCTTGTTTGGGGAATTAACTTTAATTTCCCAGAGGTTAGCTGTTTCTGTCCACTTGGCCGCAGAGGTGCAGAGATGTAACTCTGGTCCTTCTTTCAGAGTGTTTACAGTCTAGCTGAGGAGGCAAAGCGTAACCATGTCACAAGTTAAATAAAATGCAAAACCTGGTTTAATGCAGTAAGAAAAATGCACGTGTGCATGCGTGTGCACGCACGCACACACACGCATACACTCTCCCAGTGAGCAAACAGTAATTCTTAGAGACTGCATAGTATTAAGGCACTTTAGGAAAAAGAAAATTATTTTTCTTGAGTATAGCATAATTGCTCCCAATCCTTCCTTCCCTTCCTGTCGGTTCTCTCAGGAAGCAGAGCAGTTTCAGTGATTTCCTTCAGGCTTACAGACAATGCCCAGCGGCCTTGCATCTAAAGGACAAGGGCCACTTCAAGACATCTTGTCAGACAGAACCCTCTATCCTGGCTGGATGTCTTTGGTTAGCCTAAAACACATAAAAGCATTTGAAATGTGTCCTTTCCTTTCTCTTGAGACAGAATTTTCTAGTTTCCAGGAAGGACTGTTTGTGGGGCAGGGTATCCTCCTTACAGAAGGATGGTCCAAGGACAGAATCCTTCTGGATTTCTCCATTAGAGGGAGAAGTTCTGACCGGTTCACCCTGGTGGTTCCATCTATTTATACCACAAAACAGACGGGGAAGGTTTACTCTGTGGAAGGTGCTTGTGTTCCTGGATGGTTTTTGTCTGGGATGAGATTTTCATGTACGGAAGACATTTGTCAAATGCCTCCAAGAACAGAATAATAGGATAAAAGTACACATACTGCTGTCATGATAAAAACAAAAATCAGAAACTAGGATGATGACAAATGAAGACTTCTTTGATTTTCATCTGACATTTTGCATTTCTCAGTTACTACTGATGTGAAATTCCCAGACCTTCCCTAAGGAAGCAGCAGAGCAGAAACGGTGGTAGGGACGACAGCTCTGGGTAATTTCCCGAGGGCGTTGGATATGTCATATCTGTTCTCGCTCTAGGGAGCCACCAGGAGTCTGCCCTGCTCCACAGCGCCTGGCCTGAGGATGCTCCTGGGTCCTGTTCATGGACCAAACAACGATTCTCCAGATGGAGAGCTGAAAGGGGTTTCACAACCTCATCTGGGCGCATCCCTCTCTTGACCTTGAGCTGCTGCACAAGGTCAGGAAGTCCTGAAGCCAGCCCTAGCAGTAGCCGGTGGAAGAGCCAGAGGGCCAGGGCTGGAGCCCAGAGCTGGCATGCTCCCTTTTGGAGAGTGCTGCTTCTCCAGCCGGCTGAAAGCTGACAGCTCTTTGCACCTGCACCATTATCTTGGCTCATTTCTGATTCTCCTCCCGGTTCGGGGCTCCCTTCCTCTGTTCCCTTGTCTGCTGGATTACCTTCCAGCTCTCTGCAAAACCCATCCTGACAACTTCAGTTCCAGTTTCTTTTTTTTTCTAAAACTGGTAACTGGGAAGCATCGTGGGCAGAGGACTCCAGCTCCAGCCCCCTGATTCCACAAATGGTTCCATTTGGGCCCCAGCTGAGAGTTATTAGCAATCACTTTTCTGGGAAGAGGCTGAGACCAAGCCTTCTGGTAACTTTATTAACTGCCACACCAAGGAACAACTGGTAAAAACAGCTTTAATATCCTAAGAACCAGGATCCTCAAAAGATAATGCCACTGATTTAACCTGACATTTCAAAGCAGGTGAACCCACTCACATTAGCAATCACAATTTGTAAGGCTCAGACTCTTTTTTTGCTAGTCAACTTGATACTATGTTAAAGGCATCCGATATTACAGTGAAACTCCTAAATTTGTCCAGAATCATAATGCTTTTGCCATTATATTTATGGCTCATGTTTTAACTCATCGCGGATCCTACCGAGCTGTATTGTAACAGGGTGGTGCTATATTTGAAAAGTGACTTCAGTTAGCCCAGAGATATAGAAAGATACTGACTTAATGGGGGGAAATCCTGGTTTTTTCCTTCTGTCTCTGCTTAATTTGGACTTGTCATTTCAAAGGGACTGGATATGCTAGGATGACATCAGAATCATTGTCCACATGGACCTGGTCATTCCTGGATTTGGGAGTCAGACTTCCCAAATGTTGAAATGAATTTGACCAGGGCTTTGGCTGCTCCCTTGTCTTTGGCATAACAACTAGCAAATGTGTGTCAGCTCCTAGCTTCCTGGTTACTTCTCATTTCCACATTTCTGATGAGTGTCCAATCTCTTTCCGTGATTTGCTTCTGGATGTTATCACCCTAGGTTCCCGAGTGTGAATTAATCTCACAATTCAGTCTGAGCTGTGGTCTCACCCAGTATTTTTTAAGAATAATTATGGTTTTGGGTGCCTGGGTGGCTCAGTCGGTTAAGCGTCTTCCTTTGGCTCAGGTCACGACCCCAAGGTCCTGAGATTGAGTCCTGCATCGGGCCCCCTGCTCAGCTGGGAGTCTGCTTCTCCGTCTGTTCCACCCCCCCCATAACAAACCCCCTTAACCAGCTGCTCATGCTTGCTCTCTTTCTCTCTTGTTCTCTCTCAAATAAATAAATAAAATCTTTTAAAAGGAGAGAATAACTATGGTCTTTGTGAAAGTTATATATTCTCATTGAAATTAATTTAAACAATGCAAAAGGTACTGAGATTAAAGTTTAAAAATCAGCCGATCCTCTACCACTCAGAGATACCGACTGTTAACTTCTTGGTAAACATCTTTTCAGGCACATAACATACATGTTATATAACATATAAAATTGTGTGTGTGTGTACATATTTGATACAATGTTATACAATTGCATCTTTATAACTACACATTTCATAAAATTTACAAATTCAACATTACAAAATTGTATACAGTTTTATAAAAATGGGATTTACCATACATGCAGTTCTGTGGCCTGCTTTTTTCACTCAACCATATGTCTTTACTGGGCGAGAGAGCCCTCCACGGTCTCTGTACTCCTATACGTCGTTCTGGGTATGTCAAAAATGTGAGGCCATTTCTCAGGATGTGTTTGTGGCAAGCAACCCTGAGGAGATTTTCCTCCTGGATGAGGGGCAGGCTTGCTTACTGTTTGCAATAAAACGTGGGTTCAACTGAATGGCAGTTGAACCTTTTTCCAGCAGTACAGAATTTACATGTCCATAGATAGGAATTATTTTGCGTTACTATCAGTTATCTACAATTTTTCAAGAAGTCAAATCTTTGCCATAGAATCAGATCACCCAGGGGCACCTGGGTGGCTCAATGGGTTAAGCCTCTGCCTTCAGTTCAGGTTATGATCTCAGGGTCCTGGGCTAGAGCCCTGCATCAGACTCTCTGCTCAGCAGGGAGCCTGCTTCCCCCTCTCTCTCTGCCTGCCTCTCTGCCTACTTGTGATCTCTGTCAAATAAATAAATAAAATCTTTAAAAAAAAAAATCAGATCACCCCAGGGTGGCTTCCAGAGTCTAGATAATGTACAGTTTTTCGTGGAAGCACACTTTTCCCTACGATGCTCAGCAAACACTTAATAAACTCCAGTTGCCTCTCTCAGAGGGGAGCTACTGGATTTGAGGGGAAAAACCTGGAGGACATCAAAGGGCTGGACTGTTTTCAGTTCACCCTAAGAGCTGGGTTGATTTCAGAGGTGGGAGGGGGTGGGCAGGCAGGAGTGTGAGGATGCTGAGGAGGGAAGAGTAAAAGGTCTGAGACCCAGGGAGGTTGCTACCCACACCCCCACTGTATAAGCCACTAACAGATTCCTGTTCCAACCTATTTGAATTTCATGAAGCAAACCTAATGTCTCACCAGATTTGTTAAAATCGGGTTTTAACCAACAAATGAAAATTAAAAGGGGGCAAAACCTAAAAATGATACAGAATTTTGGAAAGAGGACTAGACGTAGCTATCTTCACTTTTATGATGTCTCGGTTTGATTTCCAGACACAAATTTTCTCAGTGGAAGTGCCCATAGCTCAATGGTCTGAGACCTTCCACGAACCTCTTTTTAGTGCTCTTTTCACTGTAAACAAACAAAGAAACAAACAAAAACAAATGAAAAACTCAAACTCAGCCATTTTCCTCCGACTGCTCTGGAAGGGTCTTCTTCCTCCTTCTCTGGAGCTGCTTTCCAGCAAGACCCAGGGATAGCTTTGGAGGATGCAGAAAGTGAGCAGTTCAGTTTAGTTTAAGAGCTGGGTTCTTTTTTTTTTTTTTTTTTTTCCCCCTCTTCTGGGCCTTGGGCAGCTCCTCGAGCCCAGCTGAGGGGGTTAGCCCCTCTAACACTCCCCGAGCTCCCCATTCGGAGGCATCGCTGCTTAGGGCTGGTTGAAATGTCCTGAGGAGTTTCAGGGGCATAAAAATGCTGTGTTCAGTGACCATGAGGCTGTCTTTAAAAGAACAACTGCTTGCCAGTGAGGAAAATTCCACTCTGCCACTTGCCCTGCATCCACTGCAAGGCTGGATTCAGCGACTTCCCGAGCATCCACTCAGCAACACTTTTAATAAGCACCTGTTGTAGGTTTCAGAACTTCAAAATGAGCAAGAACAGAATTCACTTTCTTTTTTTTTTTTATATATGTTTTTTTTTTTTTTTAAAGATTTTATTTATTTATTTGACAGAGATCACAAGTAGGCAGAGAGGCAGGCAGAGAGAGAGGAAGGGAAGCAGGCTCCCCTGTCGAGCAGGGAGCCCGATGCGGGACTCGATCCCAGGACCCTGAGATCATGACCTGAGCCGAAGGCAGCGGCTTAACCCACTGAGCCACCCAGGCGCCCTATATATGTTTTTTATTTATTTATTTGACAGAGATCACAAGTAGGCAGAGAGGCAGGCAGAGAGAGAGGAGGAAGCAGGCTCCCCACAAAGCAGAGAGCCCGATGTGGGGCTCGATCCCACGACCCTGGGATCATGACCTGAGCCGAAGGCAGAGGCTTTAACCCACTGAGCCACCCAGGCAACCCCAGAATTCACTTTCAATGAGCCTTGATGGCTAGTGCGTGATAAACACCAAAGCACACCAGCATTGGCAGCCTGGAGGTGGCCAAAGATGCATGCGAAGAGGGACAAGCCGCGGGCACGCAGGCCTGAGAGAGGACCAATCCCATCCGAGTAACGAGAGCTATTTATACGCATAGAGAGATAGCAGACACATAGCCTTACATATGCAAGAACATTTCTGGAAGCACACAGGATAACTGGTTATTTCTGGAGTCTTGTCTTTGGGGAAGCAGGCAAGGAGGGAGATTTTTACTTTCAACTCTCTACCCCTCCATATGTTCAAAAACCATTCCTTGTACAATGAACATACATTACTTATATAATACGGCAACAACAACAACACAGAGTGGCAGTGCCATCAAAGACATATACACAGCAAGTTCTGGGAGCAACAAAACAAAGCACCAGATCTAATTCAAGAAAGTTCCAGATTACTTTAGTCGGAAGCAATTGTTCTGTCTTCTGAGCTCTCATAAGTTTTTTCTCCTTCCCTGCCTTTTCCTTCCCTTCCCTCCTCTCCCCTACCCTCTCCTCCCCTTCCTTCCTCCCTTCCTCTTTCCCTTCCTTCCTTCCTCCCCTCCTTCTACAAATATTTATTGAAATCTACTATGCGTAAGCCAGATAATTCAATATTGTATTATAATCAAGTTTGGCTGCATGCGATAGAAAGAAAGAAACTTAAGTAGTGGCTTAAATAAAGACAAGTTTATTTCTCTCACACATGAAAAGTAGTCCAGAGGTAAGCACCCTAGGCCTCATATGGTAGCTCCAAAGTCATCAGGAACTTGGTAGAAGGTTTCTTCTAGCGTGCTATTTTACTATCCTTGGCATGGAGACTAGAGACCTGAGATGGCTGCTCCAGCACCAGCCCTAATGTTCAAATTCCAGAAAGCAGAAAGGAGGAACAGAGAGGGGCTCATTCTCTCCCTTTTCTGGGAGACATCCCAGAATTACCACACTACACTCTGCTTAAATCTAATTGGTCAGAACTTACTCATTTGGTCAAATCTAGTTGCAAGGGAAGCTGGGACATGTAAGGAAGCTGAGACCTGGGGGGAAGTTGGAACATACCTTAGCTCGGTGCATTGCTGCCCCCAGTAAATCCAGGATTCTTTTACTAATAAAAAGTGGAGACTAGGTATTGAGAGGTCATTACCAATCTTTGCTACACATAGGAGCCTAAACAGAGAGTTCCTGCCCTTATGATACTTACACATAGTGGGTGAATTAGACATTAATCAAACAATCATGAAAATAATTGTAAAATTGCACACTGCAATAAATGAGGTAGAGAAAAAGTTCACTGCATTCTAGAAATGTATCCTTAGAACACTTGACCTACTGAATAGAATACTGACCTACAGAAGAGGAAGTCTTCCCTGAGGAAGTGTGTCATGGGGATGGAGAAGTAGGCAGAAGTCAGCAATGTAAGGTTTTGTTGTCTATGTCAAAGATTTTGATATTTATCCAAAAGAAAGGCCAGCCATTGACGGATTTCAGGTAAGGTATGGGGTAACAATATTACCCTCCCATGGTTATGTTTGGCAAGACCTCTCTGAAAGGTCCGTGCAAAATGTGGATGTGGAAGTGTGGATATGAAAGGGGAGGATACATATTAGCAGAGGGATGACCATAGAACTCTTGCCGAGGTCCAAGTAGCTTCTCTTTTGGAAAATGGTAGTGTTCAGTGGTGGAGCTGCTCAAGGTTATGCTGTTTGTCTTATTCTGTCCTACCCAAGTAGAAGGGAAGGCCTATAACCACATGAAAGGAAGGTCTGCATCGCATCATGTGCGCCAGTTTGTTATCTCCCCAGGCACAGCACAGCCTGGCGAACATGGTTGGTTGCCTATCCAACACATGTTCTACCTACCTTTGTCCTCCTGATAGATCACTGATTTACTCAATTGCATGGTGAACCGAAGAAGGTAAATCCCTCTTCCAGTCTCTGGGGATGACTCATGATTGGTCTAAAACAGATATGATGGGACACCTGGGTGGCTCAGTCAGTTAAAGCAGCTGCCTTCAGCTCAGGTCATGATCCTGGGGTCCTGGGATCGAGTACCACATTGGGCTCCTTGCTCAGCAGGGAGCCTGCTTCTCCCTCTGCCTGTTCTGCCCGTTCTGCCTGCAGCTCTCCATGCTTCTCCTCTCTGACAAATAAATAAATAAAATATTTAAAAAAATAGATATGATAATCCTGTACCTCTTCCCAGGTACCTTCCCAGCCTTTCTGTAGCTAGTGGTGATCTTATGACTCAATGAGATTAAAAGGGGGGGGTATTTCTTGCCTCATTGCCCTGGCTAGATCCTCAAGTCTCTGTTGAATAGATGTGGAGAAAGTGAGCATCTTGCCTTGTCATTGAGCTTAGAAGGAAAGTATCCAGTCTTTCATCATTAAGTATGATAGCGGCTACAGTTTTTTTCATAGATGGCCTTTATCAAGTTGAGGAAATTCCCTTCTATTCTTAGTTTATTGAATGTTTTTGGCATGAAAGGGTGTTGGATTTTGTCGAACGCTTTTATTGCATCAGTTGAGATGATCGTGGGATTCCCCCCTTCATTCTATGAATTTGTACATACATTGTTTTGCCTTTTTTGTGTGTTGAACCACCCTTACATTCCTGGGATAAACTGCATTTGTCACAGTTTATAGTTCTTTGCCTATATTACCAGATTTGATTTGTTAGTATTTTGTGGATGATTTGTAAAAAAAATTTTATTTATTTATTTGAGAGAGATAGAAAATGAGAGAGTGAAAGAGAGAGAGAGAGAGCATGGGTTGGGGGGAGGGACAGAGAGAGAGGGAGATACAGACTCTCTGCTGAGCAGGGAGCCTGATGTGGAGCCTGATCCCATTACCCCAAGATCACAACCGGAGCCAAAAGCAGACGCTTAACCAACTGAGCCACCCAGGCACCCCATGTTAGTGTTTTGTTGATGATTTTTACATGAATATTCATAACAGCTATTGACCTGCAGTTTTCTTGTAATATCTTTGTCTTGTTTTGCTATCAGAATTATACTAGCCTCATAGAATGAGTTGTGATACATCTTCTCCTCTTCTGCTTTTTGGAAGAGTTTGTGAAAAATTGGTATTAATTCTTTAAATGTTTGGAAAATTCATCACAGAAGTCATCTATTCCTGCTTTTCTTTGTGAGTTGTTTAAAAATATATATTAATACTGGGGTGGCTGGGTGGCTCAGTGGGTTAAAGCCTCTGCCTTCGGCCCACGTCATGATCCCAGAGTTCTGGGATCGAGCCCCACATGGGGTTCTCTGCTCTGCAGAGAGACTGCTTCTTCCTCTCTCTCTGCCTGCCTTCCTGCCTACTTGTGATCTCTCTTTCTGTCAAATAAATAAATTTTTTAAAATCTTTAAAAATAAATAAAAATAAAAATATATATTAACACTAATTAAATCTCTTCTCTTATTATAAGTCTATTAGATTGTCTGTTTCATCTTGAGTTGGCTTTTTTGTCTTATCTTTTTAGGTATTTGTCTGTTTTGTCTTACCTTTCTTGCATATAATTCTATACATTTTGCATACATCTCCCTTGTAACCTCTATTATTTCTGCAAGGTTGGTAGTGATGTCCCTCCCTTCATTTATAATTCTAATAATTTGAGTTTTCTCTTTTTCTTCCTTGGTCAGTCTAGATAAGGATTTAATCTTAGTAACTTTTTTCTCCAAAGAACCCACTTTTGGTTTCATTGGTTTTATTTTTCTATTTCCTAATTCATGAATTTACATTATAATTTTTATAATTATGCTGGATTTAGGTCTTTTCCCAGTATGTTAAGGTGAAAGGTTACATTATTGATTTGAGATCTTTCTCTTTCCTTAATATGGGAATTTTAATTTTTAATTTTTTTAATATGGGAATTTTAGAGCTATAAATTTTCCTCTAAGTACTGCTTTAGCTGCAACCCCTAAGTTTTGCTATGTTGTATCTTTATTTTCAATCATCTCAAAATATTTTCTGATTTCCCTTTTGATTGCTTCTTTCCCTATTGTTTATTTATGAGTATGCTATTTTTCCACATATTTTTAAATTTCCTAGATATCTTCCATATTTTAATGAATAGAATATGGCAAAATTGAGATGATATCACTGCTGAGATTAAAATCTTTAAAAACTGTGACTTACATCTTGTTTGCACACACTTTCCTTGGCTTTTCCTGCTTACTTCAATGAAGCAAACTGCCATGTTATGTGCTGTCTTATATAGAGAGCCATGTGTCAAGAATTCAGAGCTACCTCTAACCAACAGGTCATCAAGAAATGAAGACCCTCTATCCAACAGTACATAAGACACTTAATTGCAAGCCATGTGAGAGAACCTGAGCCAAAGGACCTTGCCAAGACATGCCCAGATTCTGCCTTACAGAAACTGTGGGATAATAAATGTTGTTGTCTTAAGCCGTTAAGTTTAGGAATAATTTGTTGCACAGTAATACATAATTATTATGATAACTTTAGTTCAGAAGGAGGGCTTGGGTCTTTTGGATGGGCTAGCTATTTCTTGCATTTTATTTCCCGTCTCCATGAGTTACAAGGCCTAGAAAGGACCTTACCCCACACATTCTTTCTGTGCTCTACTGTGCTCTGCTGTTTTTCTACTGGAAGCTTGAGTTGCGAATCAGGTTGGATCTACTCTGAAGAACTGACCATCCTAGATTCAGGACAGGAAGAACCAGAGGCTTCTCCTTAAGTTCAATTCTTCAGCCTCCCATTTAGTACTGGGGTACAAGAGAGTTTGGTATTTCTAAAGTGTTTCTTTGTCTACCATTTGATTATTGTCTCTGGGGAGTAGATCTGTTTGTTTATAACCTTAAGTGAGGAAGGGAAGTGGAGGATAGACTAGAAACCCTACACCAAAGCCTCAGCAGAGATAATGAAATCAGAACATTCAGAGCAGGTGCTCAAAAAATGTTAATTTGTCTTCCTATCATGTCCCTCTATCCCACGCAGACTTCCAGGCCCTCAAGATGTGACATAGAGGAAAGACCCAAACTGCTTACACTATAAACTGGAACCATGTTCTAACTGGAGGTGGCAAAGCCCTTAATTTGTCTGTTATTGAGGCACTTACTGATAACCCTTACTGACAGAGGAATTCATCAAAATTCAACTCAACACACATCATCTGGGTGATGGCATGATGGCAGGACTGCACAGAGATGGATAGAATACCTTCTCTGCCCTCAGAGCTGTCAGTCTGGAATTAGTATCCTCTTGGAGTACCTTTGTCTTTACAGATCATCTAATGATTTGAAGGCCACCAGCCTTTTCCCCATGCCTCCCCCAGCCCAAACCATCTTAGTAAAAATGTCAAGAAATCTGATAGTCCTTCCATTTTAACTTCAATCCCAGTGATGGGTCCCTTCTGGGACCATCCATTTGGCTATCTTCTGAGCTACCACAACTGGGGCAGTGGCCTGCCTTAAAGGAACTCTGGGGAAGCCCTCTACTAGCTAACACTGCAATTTTGTGCAAATTAGAAAAACGCTCCTGACACTCAAGTCACTTCATAGCCATTAGTCACAAAATAGTCACAATAATGATACAACTCTGTGATGTTCTGTGAGGCAAATGGCTCCCTGAAGTATACACACTTGCACAACTGTAGGTGGTGTACAAATGGTACAACTGTTGGGAGCAGTAACGCTATAGGGAAATGATCTGCTTGGTCTGTGATACTAGAATTGGGGGATGCTGGGGAGAGACAGGGCGTGGGCACAGAGGGAGGACTACATGGATGGCTTCTTCTCAGGCCTCCCACCATGTGAACACACTATGCTAACATTAACACGTGGGCTTGCCAGCTCACAGTTGGCAGCCACATGACCCCAGAATTTCTAAAGTCTCCCAATTAATTCTGGTCTCAGGTAGGTCCCAGACCAGGCTTGTTGGTGTCTCCACATTGAGGTCCCCAGCCCATGAACCACTTGAGGGCAGTGTCTCACCACTGTAGCCGTGACTGGGTCAGCTCTCTAAGAGCAATGCCCCTCCTCTGCCTCAAGCAGCTGCTTCCTTGGCAAAGGGCAGCAAAACTCTTCCGATACCAACACTGCTGTCTGTGTCCTCTTCCCTCTCTGTCCATGGATGGCAAGAGCCACACTGCATCCCAGCTGGAAATCCCAACTAGATCTTCCCTGGGTCTGGCTCCTAACCCTTCAGTAACAATGCTTGTGGCCCAAACTTTACACTTTCTCTCATGAGACCTGCACCTCAAGGTCTTCCCTCCTCTAATCATTCGCACCCTCCCCCTTAGACTTATACTTCCAGCTTCTTCTCCATAGACTAACCATCCTCTAAACATATCAACGGGTGCAAGAGGATGTTGGGGGCATCTCTACCCCACCAGTCAGTGAAATACAACCAGATTTTGAATACCTATCATGGAACAACCAAGACGCTCAGGAAATCCTATTACAGTCATTCAGGGAATGGACCTTTACTTCAAGGCAGGGATCTCCAAAATTTTTGAGTTATAATGGCACTTCCCTCTACCCCAACCATATTATCACCAGTGCAAGAGGTAGATACAGGTGAAGAAGGCTAAAATCCTTGTCCAAGCTGTTTTATGTGACTGTGTCTGTGTGATATGTTGACCCACATACACCTTAGTGGAAGATTACAGGACTAAAATGGAAGTCCCTGCCAGCTTCACTCTATTCCCTTCTGGAAATCCCAGCACACCTTGGGATCCAGGTAAAAGAATGGTTCATGGCAGGATGACTGAGACAAGGAACAGAGTGACCAGATGGAGTTTGGGGATATGCCCTGAAGGAATTTCTGTGCCGGACACAGAGGCTGTGATAGGGGACCAGCTTCCAACCAGAAGAAAACTCCAAAGTTCCGTGTTCAGGTATGCAAATAACTATGTTTGGACAAATAACCGTGACAGTCAGATGCTTGACTGCAAATTTCCTGGGGTTTTTGCCCAGTCTTCTAAACACATCCAAACCTTCCTTGAACTTTTCAAGGAGGTATTTGCTTCTATTCTCACAATGAATCAATCCAGTTAAAAAAAGAATGGATGTTAACACAATTAAAGAATGAGCCTGCAAGGAGGGAGGGTGGGGGAGACTGGAAGGAACGAAAACTGAATAGAGGTCGGGAGGCCATGGCTACGGGCTTTGTCATTAACTATTTGGGTGATGCAGTGCAACTTAGGTTCTCTGTGTCTCCAAGATCTCACTACTAACGTAAGTGTTAAATCCGCCATCCTGAAGATGACTTCCTATGCAAACGTTCTCGAACCTTTTTCTCTCTCTCTACCCTTCCTCCTCTGTTCCTCACCCTCTTTCCCCTTTCTGTCTCCTTTTACTCTTCTCTTTCTCTTATGTCTGTTGTTTTTATTCCCAGACCTTTACACAGGCTCTTTTATTTTCATCACCAGGAGATGTGTGCCAACAAGTGTGATACAAATAAAGTTAGACAGGATTTTGGTTCTGACTGAATAAGAACTGCTCCACTTGAATTTAAAAAAAAAAAAAAGAAAGAAAGAAAGAAAGAAAAAAAAAAAAACCCCAAAACAACCCCAGTCCTTCTCAACTGATTCTATTCAAAATTTCTTGGCTTCTGAATTTAAAGAACAAGTTGTTCTTGCAGGAGGTTAATTATAAAATGTTCAATCCACCCCCTTCCTCATGAGTGACCAACACGCAAAATGAATCCCCAGAAGAGCGTGCAAACTCAGAAGTCTTCCAAGCGAGAATTTCACCCTCATCTACTCAATCAGTGAACCCAAGTTCAACATTTTAAAGGTCTATGAAGCCAAGTCTATCTAATGACATGAGTTGAGGATTCTCAGGAACTTTTAATATTTCCTGGCATATACACAGTAAGTTTTGACCACTGCTGTCCAAACAGACTGGAACTAGAGACTCGGACTTTCTAAATGGTTTCTCTTGCTTATAGAAATGATTGACGGGGGGGGGGGGGGGGTGGAAGCGAGAAGAATAAGAAAAGCCACGAAAGTATGAAGCGTCTTGAACGTCTAGTATGAGTTAGCGGGAGAACATCCCTTAAACAACAAGTGCCCATATCCTGCTCCCCCACCAGTCTCTGGCCACCACGGTTCTACTTTTTGTCTCTATGAACTGGACTATTCCATGTATCTCATGGTAAGTGGAATCATGTAATATTTGTCCTTTTGGCTCATTTTACTTAGCCTAATGCCTTCAAGGTTCATCTGTGTTGTAGTGTGTGTCAGAATCGCCTTTTTTTTTTTAATTCAGATTGATTGAGGTACAATTTGAATATAATAACATTCACTCTTTGGAGGTATACAGTTCAGTGGGCTTGACAGATAGCCACCGTTCTGGAACAGCCACCATAAATCGAGATATAGAACACACCCATTATCTCAGAAAGTCCCACTGTGTTCAAATGGCAAACAGACATGTGCAAAGATGCTCAATATCACAGTCATTAGGGAAGTGCCGATCAAAACCACAAGGAACTATCATTAAGATGGCTATTATCAAGAAGATTTCATTTTTTAAGGATGAATAATTTTTCATTGTCTGTATATACTATTTGTAATTTTTAAAAAAAGATTTTACTTAGTTATTTTAGAGGGGGAGAATAAGTTGGGGGGTGGGCAGAGGAGAGGGAGAAGCAGACTCCCCACTGAGCAGGGAGCCCAACGCGGAACTCGATCCCAGGATCCTGAGACCATGCCCTGAGCAGAAGGCAGACTGAGGGGCGCCTGGGTAGCTCAGTGGGTTAAAGCCTCTGCCTTCAGCTCAGGGCATGATCTCAGGGTCCTGGGATCAAGCCCCACATCGTGCTCCTTGCTCAGTGGGGAGCCTCTCTCTCAACCTCTGCCTGCCTCTCTGCCTGCTTGTGCTTTCTCTGTGTCAAGTAAATAAATAAATAAAATCTAAAAAAAAAAAAAAAAGAAGGCCGACTGAGCCACCCAGGCCAGCTAGGCCCTCTCCATTTGTAATTTTTGAGAGTTCAGAGATAACACTGGAAAGGTGGACTGATGTCCAGTTTTCAAAGAGGAGAACATAATAGTTTTTGTAGCACAACAAGCAACCTCAGAAACTCAGTGGCTTGCAACAGCATTTATTTTTGTCTCTCCCAGATGTGCAGGTCTGCTGGGGCAGCTCTGCTTCAGGCTGTCAGTCTGGTTCAAATCAGCTCCTGTGTCTTTCACTCTCTGTGGACCAGCAGTTCCTGGGATAGGTGATTTTCATGGTGAATGGCAGGAGCATCTAAGAAGTGAATGGACAATTAATGCCTCTTAGGGCCAGGGCCTGCACAATCCACAGTCCCCTCTGTCTTCCTCTAGACCTACAACCTGGCCACGCCCAGCATCACTAACTCTAGGAATCGTCCCCCTGCCGGCGCTGGTGGGAATTGCGCAACATCACGCGGCAAAAGACAAGGGTGTATTACACTAATACAGGGGCGTGAAGAATTAGTAGTAGTAGCCCAATCCACCAGAGTTGATTATGGAAAATATAGAGGAGTAATCTCGATGTCGATCTCCAGTAAATTCCGGAAGGGATACTTTTTTTTTTTTTTTAAGATTTTATTTATTTATTTGACAGAGATCACAAGTAGCCAGAGAGGCAGTCAGAGAGGCAGGCAGAGAGAGAGGGGGAAGCAGGCTCCCCGCTGAGTGGGGCTCCAGCCCAGAACCCTGAGATCATGACCTGAGCCGAAGGCAGAGGCTTAACCCACTGAGCCACCCAGGTGCCCCCCAGAAGAGATTCTTAAATGAATGGTTCACAAGGACTGTACTTAGAAGAGAAAGTGATGTCTACGAAGAGTCAGCCCAACTCCAGTTAAGAATAAGTCAGTTCAGGGGTGCCTGGGTGGCTCAGTCAGTTAACCATCTGCCTTCAGCTCAGTTCATGATCTTGGGGTCCTGGGATCAAGCCCAGCATGGGGCTCTGTGCTCAGTGGGGAGCCTGCTTCTCCCTCTCCCACTCCCCCTGCTTTTTTTCCTTCTCTGTCTCTTTCTCTGTCAAATAAATAAATGTCCAAAAATCTAGGAAAAAATAAGATAACAGTTTAAAAAAAAAAAAAAAAGAGGAAGAAGGAATCAGGTCAGGGCGCCTGGGTGGCTCAGTCAGTTAAGCATCTGCCTTCGGCTCAGGTCATGATCCCAGGGTCCTGGGATCAAGCCCTGCATGGGGCTCTGTGCTCAGTGGGGAGTCTGCTTCTCCCTCTGCCCTCCCCCCCCCCACACTTAAATAAATGAAATCTGTAAAGAAAGAAAGAAAGAAAGAAAGAAAGAAAGAAAGAAAGAAAGAAAGAAAAAGAAAGGAAGAAAGAAAGAATAGTCAGGTCAATCTCATTGCAGATCTTTTTTCTTGGATTTGCTTTATTAGCTAAAGAAGGGAATATGGCAGTTATACATTATTTGGATTTTAGAAAGGCACTTAAATTATTTACATGTTATTTTTGAAGACCAAATGGAGAAATACAGATCATACAACAGTATGGTTAGATAAAGATACAGATGTATATTTGTACAACTACTCTTAAATACTTTTTAAGTCATGTGTCAGTTTTGGAAGGGGATCTCTCTCTGTTTTTTTTTTTTAATTTATTTTATATCTTTTCAGCGTAACAATATTCATTGTTTCTGCACCACACCCAGTGTTCCATGCAATCTGTGCCCTCCTTAATACCCACCACCTGGCTCCTCCAACCTCCCACCCCCCGCCCCTTCAAAACCCTCAGGTTGTTTTTCAGAGTCCAGAGTCTCTGGGAAGGGGATCTCTTGCAGCATGTTACAGATCCTAAGTTTTGTCCTGACCTCCATTTTGTATCAGTGATTTGTGTGAGGGCAGATGTGTGAGGGAAGCAAGCACAGACTGGAATTACAGATAAAAATCAAAAACTTGAAACTTAACAGAAATAAATATCAATGATTATACTTACACATTTTAAAAAACACCAAGCAAACAAAAATCAAATTCAGGATGAAGAACCCCACGAGAATGACATGGGCGAATGAAGAAAAGTTTAAAATTCTACTTGAGAGGCATCTGGGTGGCTCAGTCATTAGGTGTCTGCCTCTGGCTCAGGTCATGATCCCAGGGTCCTGGGATCAAAGCCCGCATCGGGCCCCCTGCCCAGCAGAAAGCCTGCTTCTACTTCCTCTCTCACCATCTCTCTCTGTCAGATAAATACAATCTTTTAAAAAATAAAGAAATAAAATAAAATTCTACTTGAGATCATAAAGGAAGCCTTAATCAAAGGAAAAAGGTAAATTGTGCCCAGGAGGTCTCAAGTATTCTAAAGATGTCAATATTCTCTCAATTGATATATATTTTAATAAATGGGTTTGACTCTTTCATATTTCGGGGAACTACTGATATATTTAGAATTCTTTCTCCTGACTCTAATTAGGAAGGAGGATGTGAGGGCTTCCTGGGTACTGGCAATGTTCTATTTGTGGGTTTGGATGGTGAGGTATAAAGGAAAACCCCCCTTGTGTTTCTGCTTTACCCTCATACAACTACCACACTTCACTGGACTTCCGACACCAGATATGTGGGGCGTGCACACGTCAAGTTAATTCTCCAACACTAGCTGGGTGTCCTACAATTTAAATCAACTCTGATACTGTTTAGTTGGTGATAACAATGTCATATCCTACAGGCTAGGGCTCAGTCCCACAAGATTGGCTCCCACCGTTCACATGCCAATCACAAGTCCCCCATTGTCACCTGTACCTCTCTACAACGGGCTATAAATCAAGATTCCCGAGATTCCATCCTTGAGTTTGATACCACTCAGAAAATTCCAAGAGATTTAGGAGCTCTGTGTCAGGAACTGGGATCAAAGATCAAATAATAGAACAAAAGATGCTCCTAGTGCTCTTAGGAAATTATGAGAATTTGAGGAGGTCTGTGCAAGGAAGGAGCTAGAGGCAAAGACCAATATATATATTTTCTATTATTCTACACGTTGCATTATAATAATGCATTACGTTTTCCTTTTTTCCAATCACAACCTCCTTTCTCTCCTCAGATGCAGCCACCATCTAAGCTTAAATCAATTCCAAGCACTTAGTTTGTATACCTGAACAAAATTCAATTCTGCTTATTTTTGAACTTCAGGGATGAAATAGTGTATACGCTTTTATGTCTGTTTGCTCCAACTTGTTTCTAAGATTCGTCCATGCTGTAGTTCACCTCCTTTACTCTTGAACATTCCATTGTTCAAACATAATGCATGGTATTTCTGTGTTACTCTTGGTTACTTTGGTGTGTCTAGCTTTTGAGTATATTAACATTGCTATTATGAACCTTCTTGTGTATGTGTCTTTGTGCAAATGGGCTTGAGTTTCTCTTGCCCATATTCTTAGGAGTCCCAGTGCTCAGACATAGGGTATGAGAATCTTCAACTTGAGTAGATAATATCAAGCCATTTTCAAAGTGATTGCAATACTACCCTGAAAAGTGTTCCAACATTCTTGTTCCTTCACGCCACTTCTGACTCTTGGTATTGTCAGACTTGTAAATGTTAACCAATGTGATAGGTGTGGTTGTCTTTACACTTGTTACACGGATACTAAAGTTACGTTATTTTTAAAAACTTTCAAACTGGGGTGCCTGGGTGGCTCAGTGGGTTACAGCCTCTGCTTTTGGCTCAGGTCATGATCCCAGGATCCTGGGATCGAGCCCCACATCGGGCTCTCTGCTCAGTGGGGAGCCTGCTTTCTCCTCTGTCTCTGCCTGCCTCTCTGCCTACTTGTGATCTCTGTCTGTTAAATAAGTAAATAAAATGTTAAAAAAAAAAAACTTTCAAACTAATCCACTCCCCTGCTGCCCCAGCAACCTTACACATGCCTTCCCACATTGTTATCAGCTAGGGTTTTAAGTGATACTTATTATACGTTTAACTTTTTGTCTGTGTATCATTGTATCTTCCATCCCTTTACTCCTTTCTGGGCTCCCTTTCCTTCCTAACAGAGAACAATCTTTGATAGTTCTTCCAAGGAGGGTCTGTGGGTGGTAAACTTTTGGAGTATTGACATGTCTTCATTTCATGAAAATAATACATAATAATATCAGATGTCATTTCATATCACAGAAAAAAAAAAAGATGGATTATTTAACCAATGGTGATTCAAAATTAGATCCCTACTCATACGTTACAGTTAAAGAATTTTCCAGTGGATCCAAGATTGAAGTGTGCAGAGCAGGTTGGCTCTGCTTGAACCAGCGAGTGGCTCAGAGGCCCACATGGCTGTGAGGAAGAGGGAGCTCTAATACACAATTTAGAATCGTTTGTGTTTCTGCCACATAAATAACTTTACTTTCCCCAGACACTGCTATATGAACCGAGGCCTTTAGGATCAGACTGTGCTTGTATCTTGTCGTTTTCTTGGTAGGAGAAGGGAGAAGGGAAGCAAAGAGACAGGTTACGTTCCCTCTCAGATGGATCCAGTGCGGAATGTTGTGAAGTGGATAAACTCAAGTAATTCATCAGAAGAAAGAATTGGAACCAGAGGTGACCATGAAAACACAGGCCTCTGGGAATTTGCAAACACTTGGAATGAGAGCTTGGACTTTCTCTGTTTTTCTTCCTCCCCCCTCCCTTCTTTCCTTCCTTCCTTCCTTCTTTGAGCTTAGACTTTCTGCAGGTCATGGAGTTGGTGTTCGAGAAAGTCTTCTCTACCTCTTCTCTGCTCATGAATCCCATGACCCTGTTGTTCGTTGTTCGTGCTTGTCCTAAAGCTACATTGCCCAGACTTCAAGGATGTTATCTCTAGTTTCTCCTGTTGAAAGCTAAGCTCCCTTCTTCGGTCCCCTTCAATCCGTGCCCTTTGAGCTGAAGTAGTTATAATTCTTCCAGTCTCTTTTCATATGACAGTCACTCCGTCTCAAGCATTTTTGTTGAACTTCTCGGAGTCATTATGATTGTGACTTATTTCTTGTGGAAGGCTGTGTGGAAGGCAAATACTACCCAGATGCCGTGCTTCTAACCATTACTAGTGGCATCAAGAGTCAAATGCGTCTTGGGTTTGGCCATGTCAGCCATGCGGGACACTGCGGTCTGGGAGTGTGACGGTCCACGTTTGGCCTCAGCTCTGCCAGTTCACTTAGCCCTCCATCTCCTTCCCTGCAACACAGGACTGGGAACTTTACTGCTTACCTGATGAGACCACCGAGAAGATTAAAATAGATAACGTATATCAACACTCTTATTCAGAGTACAGCGTTATGTCCGTAAAGCTTAGTCACTGGACTGATGATACCGAGACAATAAACATAAAGAAATGCTGGAGCACCTGGACGGATCATTCAGAAGAGCAAGTGCCTCCTGATCTTGGGGCCGTGGTTTCGAGCCCACGTTAGGTGTAGAGATTACTAAATAAACAAATAAACTTTTTAAAAAAGATCAAGAGGGGCACCTGGGTGGCTCAGTGGCTTAAGCCTCTGCCTTCGGCTCAGGTCATGATCTCAGGATCCCGGGATCAAGCCCCACATCGGGGAGCCTACTTCCCCCTCTCTCTCTGCCTGCCTCTCTGCCTACTTGTGATCTCTCTCTCTCTGTCAAATAAATAAATAAAATCTTAAAAAAAGAAAAAATATCAAGAAATGCACTTCTTTTTCGAAGGACTATTTGATTTAGCACTGTACCTGAGAAAAGAGTTACCCAACCCTGAATGTTCCTTATTTTTTAGTGGGTGATCTGGCAACTGTCCAAACACACACAAAATTGGAAAGCCCTTCAAGCCTTTCTAGCTGTCAGTTTTCCTTCAAACCTTCAAAACGGCCAGCAACCCAAGGAGCTCCCAGTTTCTCTCCTCGGAACAAAGTGCACCAAGAACTTCAGCGGTTACTGCCCTCAGGCTTTCGACGTTACCGAGGACTTCCTCTGTAAGCCAAGTAACAGATCTTTCAGGAGAGCCAATCTCATTACATAGCCTCCGGGCTGAAGTGCTGCAGCCCAGCGGAAGAGAGACACCTGACCCGCCACGGCTCCCGCTCTCCCGCTGGTTCACGCCCCTCTCCTTGCATTCTCTGCTGTCATCACTCGGGTTGAATTCTTGTTCGGAAGAGCAGGACTGAAGAACCTCCAGGGCTCCACGAATGCACGAGGTTTTCAGGCATAGAGAACTGGGGAGGTTGGAATAAAATCACTATTTCGACATGGGTGAAAAAGCAAAGTAATTAGGGTGGTGAAAATACCCTGTAGGCGATGATCACGATGTTACAGATCTATCACAGATTGGTGTGATCACTAGAATCTGGAGAGGAACGGCTGAGCCCTGGCACCCTGTTGATCCTTGGGAATCTGTGTGGTGGGGGAGGGGGTCTGGACAAATGCAGAGCACAGCTCCTGGCTGGTTGGTCAACACCCTTACTGAACAAACTCAGATAAACTTGTGGTGAGAAAAGCTGGTAACTCAAGACAGGAGAGTCTGGAAAAGAGAAAGGGAGACATTTATTTTGGGTGCTGGCAGCTGGTGGAGGTAGCCGGCTCAAGCCTTAACATCTGACGTCTCTGTAGGCAAGACAGACACCCGGAGTTCAGGGGTTCCGTGCAAGAAAGCAAGCACAGAGCACAGGGTCACAGGTGAGGGTGAGGTCACAGATGAGTGTGTGTTTAGCTCGGAATCATGGGCAGGGAAAGGGCTAGGTGGGATGTGGTCTCCTAGCATTCAGTGCCTATCAGGGCTTTTCTAGTCTGGTGGTTGGAATGTTCCAGTCCCTGTCAATGCCTGCAGAAAATGTGATAAAAAATAAGAACAATTGGTTTCAGTTGGAACATGAGTTAAGTGGCCCCATCTATTTTTGGTTTTAACTTTTGGGATCTGTAGTTGAACAATGGGACTCACTGACAATGCTGGACACGTCATTAGACATTTGTCCAACCCATAGGAAGAGTGGACCCTAAGGTAGACCATGGGCTTTGCGGGATTATGATGAGTCAAGGTGGATTTATTGGTTGTAACAAAGGTACTAGTCTGAGGGGCAGGGATGTCCGTAGTGGGGACCCTATGCACATGTAGGATAGGGGCTACAGGGAAATTTTCTCTAACTTGCTCTCAATTTTGCTGTGAACCTAAAACTGCTCTAATAATAAGGTCTTCACAAAGAAATCCCAACAAAATTACAGTAATCTGAACATACTCCATGTTGGTTTGAATATACCCAGGGGAGTGTCGGTTGCCCCCTATTGAAGCCAATCGAAGAGAGGGGTCAGAACAAAGGTAACTGGGGCGCCTTCCCTCACGACAGAGGGAGGCAGAAAAACCCAACCTGTGACTCTTAAGAATGAAATGCTAAGGAGATAGTCTCACGTTCAGTCAGTCCCGGCTGCCGGTGTCTCCCAGGCTGCCATCCCAGTGAAGGCTTCCAAACTGCCAAAACAACTTAGTGCAACAGAGAAGACTCAGAGGTTAGAACAGTCATTCTCAGACTCCAAAGTGCATCAGAATCACTGGGAAGGTTTCATAGATTGTGGCTCCATCCTCCCCCCACACACACACACTGCCATGTTTCTGAGGCTGGCGGTCTGGGGGGGGGGGGGCCCTGGACTTTGCATTTTCAATGTGTTTCCAAGGGATGCCTCTGCTGCTGGTCCAGGAACCACACTGGAGAACCACTGGTGTACCTGATCTAATCTTGCCTTTTCGACAGGAGTTCCCAGATTAAATAAGGAAAAAAAAAATCCTTGTATTGCATAACCATATATTTTAATCATATAAAACCTGTTCCTGGACATTATTCCAGACAATGTTTAGGAGCAAAACCACTCTAAATAAGTTCGCTGTGCCGAGAACAGTGACGTTGGGCTATAGCGATGAATGACATGATTATGAGACAAATTTAGCGAGGAAAGAAAAGAGGGAATAAGGAACAATAATTAGTTTCAGGAATAGGAAATCATGTGAACAATTTAAAATCTGCGCTGCAGTCAAAATGCTCTGTGACTGTTTCATACCTTTTATTTTTTTTCTCCAAACTTAGCTATCCAATTACGCGACTAATGGCAGCTGAATGAGAGGTCTTGTTGAGATTATTAACGCCAAGATTTGAAGTTTTGAGGTCTTTGTTCGATCACTTTTGTGGGAACTCGACGCCCTATTTCTACTCACCAGAGCTGGAGGCTCCAATCCAATTTCCCTGCTGCCCATTCCTCCTCCCCGCCCCTCCCCATGGCCTCCTGTGCTGCCCCCTGAACAATGACCACATTGTCACACCTCTCTTGGCTACTGAAGGAAGCCACCAAGTGAAAGTTTTCAAACCTCCCCTTCTAATCTCCTCTCTCCTTCAGCTGGCCCTACTGCCGTCCTGAGCTCCCAGGCTGAGCCCGCTTGTCCCTGTGGCAGCATCTTGCCTCGTGCTCTGCCTGTAGTAATGCACATATGCAGTGATTACTTGACTTTGCACCAAATGGCACGGCTCAATTTGAAAATCACTAGAAAACACTATAAAAAATCAAATTACAGCTCCAAACAGAGGGTCTGATAGACACAGTCCCATAGAAAGACAGTCTTTTCTGGGAAACTTGGGTGGCCATGGTGTCATTCCATGGATGAAGCTCCACTGGAAAATATCCAGAGCAATAAATAAAGAACAAAGAGGTGAAAACCAGCAGCTGAGCTGGAGAGGAGCCCCACTCGAAGTCTATGCATCCACAAGAGTGCACTCAAGCCTGAAGCCCCAGGCCAGTGGTCCCATGAAGTCGGGGAAAATAAAAACAAAGGTAAATGTGTTCCCTAAATGTAACTGCAGAACAGCAGCCCGCCCAGGTAACAAGAATGGCACCTTACCTCCATGGAAAGTGCAGTAAAAGCAGATTTCAAATTTTAGCTGGAAATTAGAATGAACTCCTTCATGGATACCAGTATGGCAAGCAATTTAATACAGGGTTCTGGTTTCCTTTCTACCTCTCAAATACCATGCCTGTGACTCCCTGCAGGGAGCCCAGTGGAGATCAGAAATAAAGAATTGTAATATACTCCTAATAAATGAAACCCTAATGAGAAGCAGCCTTGGTGTGTAGGATTACAGCAGGGAATGGCCGGGCCCCCAGACTTGCTCTCTGCCATGTCTCAGAGGCTTCACGAAACTGGCACATCCATTCTTAGGGACACTCTTCAGAAGGCCACTATTTTTTTTTTAAGATTTTATTTATTTATTTGACAGACAGAGATCACAAGTAGGCAGAGAGGCAGGCAGAGAGATAGGAGGAAGCAGGCTCCCTGCTGAACAGAGAGCCTGATGGGGGGCTCAGTCCCACGACCCTGAGATCATGACCTCAGCCAAAGGCAGAGGCTTAACCCACTGAGCCACCCAGGAGCCCCAAGAAAGCCACTATTACTTGTTGGCCACACCGATCTCCAAGATCCGACGGCTCTAGAGCACAGAGGCTAAGCAACATGGTAATGAGACACTTTGACCTCTTCCTGAGGTAAGAGGCTGGCTAACTTAAATTAAATACCTTACCCAAGATCCAGCAGCTCTAAGTGGCAGAGCTCAGACCAGAATCAAGGCCTTCTGTCTTCCCACCCCATCTGTGGTCCATACCACTGGCATGTAGCAAAGAGAATTTTGATATAGAAAAGAAAAAAAAGGGGCGCCTGGGTGGCTCAGTGGGTTAAGCCGCTGCCTTCGGCTCAGATCGTGATCTCAGGGTCCTGGGATCGAGCCCTGCATCGGGCTCTCTGCTCAGTGGGGAGCCTGCTTCCTCCTCTCTCTCTCTGCCTGCCTCTCTGCCTGCTTGTGATCTCCGTCTGTCAAATAAATAAATAAATAAAAATCTTTAAAAAAAAAAAAGAAAAGAAGAAAAAAAAAAGAGGCAAGAGAAAGGAGTTAATCCTTGGGTTCACAGTTAATGAAGAGGATCAGAATCAAGTCCTTCCAAGACCAATGGGCTGATGATACTGGGGACAGAGCAGGTGAATGAGAGAGCACGAGAAGGAAGAAACAGAACAGAAGAGAAGGCATGGAGGGTAGGAGGGCAATGGGGAGAAAGGATGAAGACAATGAAATAATAACAAATGTTTATATGTTTGCTTTGTGACAGATCAACTTACATTTCACAGCCCTGGGAGGTAGGTGGCCCATTATTGTCATCATTTCACAAATGAGGAAATCAAAACACAGGGAGGGCTTGTCCCATGTCCCATGGCTTGGTCACACTGCCAGTGAATTGTACAGCTTGGATTTGAACCTGCGGAGCTTGGTTCCACCCTCTGTGCATTTAACCTCTAGGCTACTCCAGCTCTCCCAGTGAGTAAGTCAGCTCCGAGAAGAGGGCAGATGTGGAAGGAACACTCAGGTGTATGAGATCCAGGTAAAGATGGCCCAGGTGGAACTGAGTGTCAAAGAATAAGACTAGAGGACAAGTTCAGTTAGTGGAAGAGCAGAGTGAGTCCTTGCCTTAACCAAGGCTTGGAGCAAATGTGTCAGAATGGAAGGAGTGTGAATTTGGAACCTTCCCCACCTCACATGAGCTGGGTCATCCTGGACTAATCACATAACAGCTTCAGTTCTTCATCCAAGTAATAGAATCAGTGGTACCTCCTGATAAGGAATCCAATACGATCCTTAAAATCCTGGGCAAGTAGTAATTAAACAATATTGCCCTGTTGCTACCCCTAAGGGTATCCCTAGGGATATTTAACAGTGTTTTTCAGAAAGCTTCACAGAATTGAGTAATTAGGGATCAGGTTTTAGATCCGAAAATTATTTTCTCCCCAAGAGAGATTTAAAATCTCATTTTAGGGGCGCCTGGGTGGCTCAGTGGGTTAAGCCTCTGCTTTTGGCTCAGGTCATGATCTCAAGGTCCTGGGATTGAGCCCCACATCGGGCTCTCTGCTCGGCAGGCAGGGAGCCTACTTCCTCCTCTCTCTCTCTCTCTCTGCCTGCCTCTCTGCCTACTTGTGATCTCTATCTGTCAAATAAATAAATGAAATATTAAAAAAAAAAAGCCAACCTCATTTTATTGCTGCCACATACGGAAAAATAGGGGCCCTGCAGAGAGGTAGCAGCCAGCAAAGAACATGGGGACACAAACTACTCATATTAGACAGAGAGACACTACTTTATTATAGGCAGCCAGCTTCTCCCAGAAGGTATTGGTGGGAACATTTTGTAGAACCCACTTGGGAGGGCTGAGCTTAAAGGGAAGTTCGCCTACATGTTTTGGCGGGAAACTTACAACTGAGGGCTCAGCCTAAAGCATGACGTAGGCATCTCAATGGAGCAGTTGAGTAGAAACACACAGTGCCAGACATGGTGGAGAGCCCCAGACTGGACCTAACAGGATAGGTTGGACCCAATGGGTCTTGGCTACACTGATCAAGGCTTATCAACATTCCTTGGGAGAAAGAGCTGGAGGGTAGTATAGAACTCATGGTTCCCTTCACAGTTGGCTTGATGTAGCCATATCAAAATCTGCATATTATTCTATCCCTAAATATATGCTCTTTAAAGAATATGATGCTCAGGGGGCACCTGGGTGGCTCAGTGGGTTAAGCCTCTGCCTTCGGCCCAGGTCATGATCCCAGGGTCCTGGGATCGAGCCCCGTGTTGGGCTCTCTGCTCAGCAGGGAGCCTGCTTCCCTTCCTCTCTCTCTGCCTGCCTCTCTGCCTACTTGTGATCTCTTTCTCTCTGTCAAATAAATATATAAAAATCTTAAAAAAAAAAAAAAAAAAGAACATGTGTTTGGAGAATGTGGTCAGGGCTGGGCAGGTGATACACTGAGAAGAGGCTTCCAACAACATCGGGAATAATCTGTGCCTTAAGTAAAATAGAGAGATGGGCCTCCTGCAAAGGCTGTGATGTGCTGGAGAATGACAAACATTTCCTTGGGAGAAAGGTGGACAAGTCAGAGGAGGAGGAGCAGAGCAAGGACTTCCAGAAGACTCTGTGGCAGGAGAAGGGAAGTCTTGGGGCAGATTCTACGTCTCTGGCTATAGGAAAGGCCAACATGCATTGTGACCAGATGACATCACAGGAGAAGAGCCCTGTGTGTGTGTGTGTGTGTGTGTGTGTGTGTGTGTCTGTGAGAGAGAGAGAGAGATGTTCCTACTAGATGTTCTGGGTACAGGGTGGACATTGGGTTTTTTACACTGGAGGTCCAGTGCCCAGCCAAGTATGTTTGGCCATAATAACCAAGACAGACAAACATAGATAAAGGAGAAAAGGCCGTACAAAGCAGAATGGAATCCAATAAGTGGTGCAAGGTGGGTGAGGCTAAACGAAGTAGTCAGGACAAGTGGCAGGAGGATACAGTGGGTGACCTGGATTTTGAAGGAAGGTCCAGGAAATGGACAAAGAAAACACCATCACTTTGCTTAATGTTCCAATTCTCCAAACCAGTGGGTCTCAAAATTGAACTAGAATCACTAGGAGAACTTGTTAACCACAGATTTCTAAGCTCCACCCCAGAATGTCTGATTTAGTAGATCTGGGATGGGGCCTGAGAACTTGCCCTCCTGGCACATCCCCAGATGGCGACATTGTCACTGGGCTGGGACTACACTTTGAGGACCACTGATCTAGAACAATGGTGAGGAGGTTTGAAGTTTTATTTTGCAAACCTGGCACATTAGTGCCTATCAAAAAGACCAGAATTAGGCTTGGTCAGGGGCAGGAATAAGAAAAGATCACAGGGCGCCTGGGTGGCTCAGTGGGTTAAGCCGCTGCCTTCGGCTCGGGTCATGATCTCAGGGTCCTGGGATCGAGTCCCGCATGGGGCTCTCTGCTCAGCGGGGAGCCTGCTTCCTCCTCTCTCTCTCTGCCTGCCTCTCCAACTACTTGTGATTTCTCTGTCAAATAAATAAATAAAATCTAAAAAAAAAAGAAAAGATCACAAACCAGGACAGTGTTGGGGGAGGAAGGAACAGAGGATCCAAATCCCAAGCTAACTCAAGAAGCAGAGGGAGGGGACCAGCCTGGAAGACCAGGAGGATACAGAGGGTCTGCTTACATGTTCAGAATTGAAGGACACTCCAGAAAGGGCCCCTGAAACCAGAGAGTTCCTCCTTTGCCTTGTCACAGGTATCTGAAACACCAACATTAGGGTTCCATTTAAAACAGATCCTCTAGGCACTTCCTCTATACTTGTAATGAATTCAACCAGAGTAGATTAGTAAGAGTTTGAATCTTTGTCCAACCCCAGTTCTGCCATGTGCTATCAGGTTCTGTTTCCCCTCCACCTCACACCCCCTCTGTTAGGGTTGGAACTCCTGACTTAAAGGGAAGACCTTGGAAGCTGACACTACTTCTACTTCTATTTCTTGACCCCCATCCACCTCTGTACAGCTCACCTGTCCCTTCCGCAATGGAAACAGTGATTTACACATAATTGATTCTTTTCAATAGCTAACAGTTATTAAATATTAATAGTTGTCGAATTAAACATAGACACACAGAACTCTTCTTTGAAAGACAATTTGGTTTTAAACCATTGATTTTAGGGGCACATACATCCTGTACAGTCTCATGTGTAGCAGGCTGAACTTGGAAGTTGCAACTTGGCTTCTGGGCTCAGCTGTGACACTGAGAAGCTGGGGAGCCCTTGGCTCTCTCAGGTTACTTGATCCCCCACCAGTAAACTGGAGATGCCTGATTGGCTTATCTCATTGGATCAAGGAGATGGGTGAAATGCTCTAGGGAATGCTGTGGATACAATGGGCTTCTTTAGATGGGAACTTTCTCCATTATTCCCTTGGGTGTGAATCCTTGCGTGCTTAGCTTTGATCCGGCCACTGGAAGACAGACACAGAAGATGTCGATAAGCCTGCCCTGTCCTTGAGAAAAGGCATCCGCTCCCTCTAAAGCCCTCCAGGGAAACATTTATCCTGCATGTGAGCCCAGGTCAGGTCATAGATCACTGATATCTGATGATAAATTGAATAGACTCACATCAAAGGGGGAGAAGAGGTCATGAAACATTGAGCTCATCACCCAACAGCAGCACTTGCTATGAGGATCCTTTTGGAATGAGGCAAATTATTAGCTTTTAAGAGGTTTAAAGTGCCACTCCAGTTAAACCACATCTTCCTTGTGTTAGAAGTGTGGTGCTGATTTTTCAGACTAAAGTACGAGACCTCATATTTATCACTGTTTAATTTTATTAAATTTTGTCCTTTGGGAAATATACACAAATATGGGCTTGTTGCAAGGACAACTAAATTTTAATGGTGACAGATTGGGGACAGGAGCAGGCTAAAGCAGGAGCCTTGAGGGATGTCTCCAGAACTCCAGATCTCCAGGCAGTGACGCTGCAGATGGTTTTGAATAGATGCTCTTAGGTGTCCACAGTGTCCAATACTTTGTAGAACCCCAGATGCAACACCTGGTGTGTAATCCTGTTTTCCAGTCTGGAACCCTTCCTAAGGAAGGAAATGAGGCTAGGGTTTCCATGCAGGTCCTATGATCACCTCTTCCTTTACTCTCAATGCTTGCAAGCCATGACTTTCACCATCTGAATTGACATCAAACTCAGGCTCTTTCTAGTCTCCTGGAATACCTCTCCTTCTTTGAGGTCCTCAGATGTTATGATCTGGGCTGATCCATTTTACTTATAGGCCCTTTCCCTCCCCTCCCCCTCCATGAAGCTTACCTCAGCTGGGAGGTTCAAGGCACTCAGACCAGCCCATCTCTTTTTCAGACTCATTCTTCACTCAACTCTGACTGCTTGGCCTCACCCATGTCTGTTCTGCCCTTTGCAGTCCAAGGCTTGCTCTCCTCGATAGAGGAAACTGAAGCCCATGAGGAAGGAGTTAGGAGTCCATTTGCTCCATGTCATTGCAGCACATCATTTTTAGTCTCGGACAGTTTATGGAAATAATTCTGCACTGTTCCTCCTGATACCTGTTTTCTGTAAGAAACACAGAATTCTGTCAGACTCTCAGAAACTCAGTGAGCCCAAGGTAGGCTGTCTTCAGCCGTCCCTCCATCTCCTGTATCAGCTCCTACTTTTCCCCCCAAGTGTCATTCTTTCTGGTGTCATACAGGTTTTCTATCCCATTTTTAGAGATGCTGCCTGACACATGCTGAAGCTAAAATAACAGAAGGGTTTTGGTAATAGAATGAGAGGTAGAGTAGGAAACAGTCATTCTCTTTAGCATTATAATGTCCAGAAAGTAAGTTGGCAGGGGGCTACCTTAGCAGGATGAAAGATGTGATCACATGTACCCCTATTTCTCCCTGAGGCTAGAACTTGAGGAGGGTCTGTCTCCTCTCCCTTCTCCTCCTCCCCTCTTGCACCTAGCAATGGGATTGGATGAAGACGATGATTGACAGCTGACACTGGCCACCTACACTAGAAGACGCAGGGCTCCAGTGTGGACTGGGATGCATGGGGACTGTGGGAGGAACAAAGGAATTAAAAATAGCTCAGAAGATATAGGAAAGGAGCTATGAGAGAAACAGGACTCTAGGACAAGATGTTTCTCTGTCTTCTTCAAGGCAGTGGCCATTTGGGGCACCTGAGAGTCTGGAGAAATGACCCTGAATTGATTGAGCAGTCTGGGCAGTCAAGTTGAACAGATTGGATAATTCACTCCCTAAATCCCACAATCCTGGGAATGCTGCATGTTGTAATAGGACACCGAAATGAGGAGTAGATATGACTGACTGGTTCAGAGTAGGGCTCTGTCGCGATGGGTACACCATCCCAGCCTCCACCATTCCAAGCCAATTAAAGACTAAATAGGGGAGTGAAATAGTTAGATTTTCATTTAATTTTATTTTTATTAGTAAAGTTTTAATTTATTCATTTGAGAGAGAAAGAAAGAGAGAGCAGGGGAGAGGCAGAGGGAGAGGCACAAGTAGACTCCCTGAAGAATGTGGAGACTAATGCAGGGCTTGATCCCACGATCCCGAGATCATGACTTGAGCTGAAACCAAGAGTAGGACGTTCAACTGACTAAGCAACCCAGGCACCCCTAGATTTGCATTTCAAGAATGCAAATGAAGAGTCACAAATAGACTGAAAGGGGTTAAGAGAGCTGAGGAGACACCAGCTGGAGTCTGTTGTAACACCACAGATCAGGAACAGGGGGCGCGGCAATGGTGATGAAGAGAAGTAGGGAGATTTGAAAGCCAGGTAGGAGGTTAACACTCTGGACACACAGATTAACTGAATAGGTTGTAAGGAAGCTGTGCAAAATGGCATGAGGAGATGTTCCCTTGCAGGTACAGAATGATGGAGAGGGACAAGAAATCAGTGGTGCGTTTTGGAAATATTGCATTTGAGAGATTGTAAAAACAACCACGCACTTCATGTGACAGCTTCAACCTACCGTCAGCATCCATGGTTATAGGCCACCCAGAAGTGGGCCTCTGCTTTTAAGACCAGCTTATATGGTGATCCTGGCAGACCTGGAATTCCTGAAGTGTGTGTGGAAAACCAAAAGAGGAATTTCTGGGAAGGCTGGTAAATGAGTTCATCAAACTATATCAAACCAAAGCCCTGGCGTACTGCTTAAAAATCCATTTTGTAATGAGTCCTTGTTTTTGAGATAAAATTCATGATCTCAGTATGTACAATACATTGTTTTCCAGCCTAGACCCAAGGCTGGGCCACCATCACTGCTATCTAATTCCAGAACATTCCAACATTCCAAAAAGAAACCCTGTACCCATTAAGCAGTCACCCCCTCTTTTCTCTTTCCCCCATGTTTATTTGCTTGCTTCTGAATTTTTGTTGAAAACAAAACCTCTTCCATGTTCTAATAGTCTAACTCTGGAAATCAGATTATCCTCCCTCCTGCAGGTTTGTTTTTGATACTTATGGTTACTCTTTGTTTGTTTAGCAACTTCTCGGAACTGTATTTGAAAAATAGATATTCTTTTTTATGTGTAGTCACTAAAGGTTCTGTTTGACTAATAGTCAGCTAGTGATTTGACAGAGATTTCCTGAAATGCCTGGCCAAACACAGAATAATGACCATGTCTTTGCAGATGGGGTGTGTGTGTGTGTGTGTGTGTGTGTGTGTGTGTGTGTGTTGGCACAAACCTTTAACACTCAATTGGGCAGTTTATAGCTCTGTCTTAGCTCTTACCTCCTGCTTGTGCAGAGCCTGAAGGTCAGCTGGAGGTGAAAGCTAGGAGTCTTCTAAGGTCTTTTCTGAGCACATACCCTACCCTGGGCATGTATGTGGTCTTCTAGAGTCTTAGGAATATGTGGGAGCTCTTCAGAGCCCTTATTCCTAAAGCATCTCACTTCCATCCATTCCTTTCAAGATTTTCAGTATGTCTGTTGTGTGCCTCAGGTGTTTTTGACAAATGCCCCTCAGGTCACTGCCACTCCACTTGGGAGGAGGCAAGGCAAAAACAATCTTCTCACGTGGCTTCTTCAGGAAGGCCCCAGACAGGTTAAGCCAAACAACCACAATTCTTTGAGAACAAGGTCTGTTCCATTTCCTCATTACTGCCTGAAGGAGGTGGAGATGGGGCCAGGAGAAGCTAAAAGCCACCAAGATTTCCTTCTGAGAATCAGTATCCTTTTTCTTGATTAAGCATTCATCTGGTTGCTATAAATCCTTGACTAGCTTCCAGAGTTCCAGTAAAATTGATTTTGACAGCTTTTGCCCATTTATTCACTGTTTTTGTAGAGGGATGATCTCTTGGAGTTCCTACCCCCACCATTTCACAAGCATCTTAACACAGTCTTTGCCTGAAAGGATTACAGACTTGGGGTGTTTGCAGTTTGTGATGGTTGATGAGAAACACAGAGCTAGAGAAGCTAAACAGTGTCGTTAGCTCCTTCAGACCTGGCAGTGTCCCTACTCTACAAAGGTAGAGTAGATTTACTTTGATCACGGATTTCCTCGCCCTTCTCCTTCACATTATCTACCCTAATGAATATTAACTGTGAAAACCTATGTGGCTAACTCTGAGCTAGGAACTATTTAGGGGACAAAAAAAGAGAGCAAAGTACATCTGCACCCATGAAAGATGTTTAATTTTGCTGATGAGATGGCATTTTGTATCCTTCAACTGTTCTGGAATTAGTGCAGGGGGAGTAGACACAGGTTGCTGGAAGGTGATTAACATTAGGACTTGTTGGAAATTTTTCAGGATTTGTAAGGACTAGACTTGCCTGTTTAATTTGGGAGATACTAGCTACATATGGCTTTTTAAATTTAAATTTTGGATAGTTCAAGTGAAATACAATTTAAAATGTAGTTTTTTAGGGGCCCCTGGCTGGCTCAGTCGATAGACTGTGCCACTCTTAATCTCAGGGTTGTGAGTTCAAGCCCTACGTGGGGCACAGAGCCTACTTAAAATTAAAAAAAAATAAAATAAAATTTAGTTTTTCAATCACACTAGCCACATTTCAGATGTTCAGTTGCTACTTATGGCTCGTGGCTGCTATGTCAGGCAGCATAGCTCTCACTGCAGAAAGTTCTATTGGACAGCGCCATACTAGGGTGTGGAAGACCAACTCAGAATGCCCTTAACTGTTTTTGAGAGACTTGAAACTTCTTCTTTTTTTTTTTTTTTTTTAAGATTTTCTTTTTTATTTGACAGAGATCACAAGTAGGCAGAGAGGCAGGCAAAGAGAGAGAGAGGGTGGGGGGAAGCAGGCTCCCTGCCGAGCAGAGAGCCGGATGCAGGGCTTGATCCCAGGACCCTAGGATCATGAACTGAGCTGAAGGCAGAGGCTTTAACTCACTGAGCAACCCAGGTGCCCCGAGAAACTTGAAACTTCTTGAACAAAATCATACACCACAACCATGAACCATAAAAGGCTGACATCAAACATATGCTCACTCAGGTCGAGATTGTATCTTTACACCTGTGTGACATGGACTCCATGAAGGTTTTCCTCAAATTCTATCTGAGAGAGATGGAGGTGTCCCCTGGGAGGAAGCTCCCTCTGGGGGTGAAGGTTAGGCAGACAACTGGCTTAGCAACAAAGCCTCAACTATGGCAGGGGAGGGTGATTCTGGGTCCTCCAGGAGGCTGTCCCTCAGCTTTGTCCTCCTGTGTCTCATAAACTCCTAGCCAAGCAGTAGAGAGAAAGCCTCATGTGGGTAAAATGAAGACAAACCTTTTCACTCACATTGCGATGATATACTGGGATATACAACTATGAGCAGAACTGGCATCTTAGGGGCGCCTGGGTGGCTCAGTGTGTTAAAGCCTCTGCCTCCGGCTCAGTTCATGATCTCAGGGTACTGGGATCAAGCCTCACGTCGGGCTGTCTGCTCAGCAGGGAGCCTGCTTCCCTCTCTCTCTGCCTGCCTCTCTGCCTCTTGTGATCTCTCTCTCTGTCAAATGAATAAATAAAATCTTTAAAAAAAAAAAAAAAAAAGAACTGGCATCTTAACGATCTTGAGTCTTCCACTCAACGAAGATGGTGTACTCTCCTTTTACCTGGCACTATTTTGTAATTTTTAGTGTAAAGGCATGGACATCTTTTGTAAATTCATTCCTATTTTATGTTTTTATGATATTGGAAATGGTAGATTTTTTTTTTTTTTTTTTTTTTTTTTTGGAAATGGTAGATTTTTTAGCCATTTTTTTCTCTGCCTGTTTGCTGTTACTATAGGGAAATTTAATTGAGTTTTCCCATTAATCTTGTCTTCTGCAACCTTGCTAAATTAACTCCTACTGCTTCTTGTAGCTTTTATAGATGCTTCTGGATCCTCTGTCGACATAATCATATGTATGGATTGAAAAATGCCTTTGCTTCTATTGTGTCTCTGATGCTAAAACGGGGAGTAACTGTTTCTGGACGATCATTCTTGGAAATAGAGAAGCTCTACCCTGCTCTGCACCTCGTTCTTTTTTGACTTAATAAACACATCTCGAAAATATTTCCATATTAGTTTAGAAAACTTCCTCCCATTTCCTTTTTTAAAGTTTTATGCTTCTCCATTGGGAAGACAGATCACAGTTCATTTAGCTAGCGCCTTCTGAGTAATCATGGGTTATTTCCAATCTTTTCCTATCACTAAGTAGGTTGCATTGAGCAACTCTGACAACCACGGTTTCTTACGTGTAAAAGATGAACTTAAGATAAACTCCGAGACATGGAATTACCCGGGCAAAGCGTATATGCATGTTGTAATCTTGGAGACACGGCCTCACCTTCTTCTGCAGCTTGTCCCACTTGGCACCCCATTAGGAATATGGGAGTGACTTTGCCCACAGCCTCGCTGACGAGGCTTTGTCAAACATTGGGGGACTTTTCACAGCGAGAGGTGCGAAATGGTGTCTTGGCATCAGCTGCTCTGGGAGTCACGTGGAACCCAGCCCATAGCTGCAGCTCTCGGTGGGTGGTGATGGGGGTCTCCGGGACTACCCACTGCCATCCCAGAAGGATGTCTTGCTTCAGCAGCACCAGCAGCAGCAGCAGCAGCAGCAGCAGCAGCACACACCCTCTCTGACCAGTAGGGATTCGCGCTCTCTGCCTCCTTGAGCTTTGAGACTGCTCAGTCCTGATTGCACTCACCTCTCTCCTTTTCAACCAGTGGCCAAGAAAGAGATGGGATGGAGGGGAAGAGAAAGATGCCAGAGTTTGTGCCTGCATTTGTGAAGGACTAAATAGAACGGACTTGAACTCTCCTTTGGGTCAAAAGTACAATGAACAGCCCTGTTATTGCCCAAAGGAGACCAGATTTAAGTGGCAGGCAGAGGACCAAGGTCCTGCACCAAGCAGAAGCATATGAAACGATCTCTGGGTTGGGGGGTGGGAAGAAGAGCTAATGGCACTTAAATCAACATCTCTCCATGCTGGCATTGCCCACTTGCGGGACTTCCAGGGAAGGGAAGGCAACAATTTGCTCTCATGGGACTTTAGAACCAGCACGTGGGGCCCATTTGCTTTTTCACGAACTGTCATAGTTTTGGCGATAGCAGTGCTGGATGGCACTGTTTGGTGATGGCGGTGGGGCCCCTTCCCGCCAAAAGCAGCTGTGCTTCAAGTTCAGGTACCCTGGCTTCTTCCTGGGTTCTTCTCCCAGAGGTGCTGGTAGCCAGCAACTGTGAAGAGTAGCCTTCTCTCCAACATGCCTTGCCCTTCTTAGCTGAGAGCTTGCTGCCCGTACCAACCCAAAGTTCATGATATTTCTAGGACTCTGTACAGGAATTTAAGGAGGTTTTTTTTTTTTTTTTAAGATTTTATTCATGTATTCGACAGAGAGAGAGAGAGATCACAAGTAGGCAGAGAGGCAGGTGGGGGTGGGGGGAGAAGCAGGCTCCCTGCTGAGCAGAGAGCCTGATGTGGGGCTTGATCCCAGGACCCTGAGATCATGACCTGAGCCGAAGGCAGGCTTAAGCCACTGAGCCACCCATTCAGGCGCCCCTGAAGAGTTATTTCAACAAACATTTTGAGGGCCTCAGCTTAGTGGCAAGAGATACTCCCTCGAATGTTCCCATTTGCCCTCTCTTTACTTTGTACAGACACTATCCCTTCCTCTTTCTTTAGACCTATAGCTGGAGTTTTCAGGGACCAAATAAGAGATTTCCGTTCTAAGTGTTAATCTCGGGGCAAGGCATTTGCTGAAATAAATTGAAAGCAGTTCTCAGGTTTTAGGCAGTTCTTTGCTTGAGGATTTTCTCAGTGGCTTGGAGTCAAGAAAAGTGAAATAGGACACAATATCCATTTTAGGCTTAGCTTCCCCACGGAGTAATAATAATTAACAATGACTTACGTTTATATAGCTTCTCACTGTTTACAAAGTGTTTGCATATTGATATTTCATTTGACCCTTGCAACTACCTTGTGAGTGCACACGGAAAGATTTGCCACGGGAGGAAGTGGGGAGAACCTCCAGGCAGGGGTGCTGGGCCCCTTCCCCAAGCTGCGTGGAATATCATGACTCCCCCATGTATGCCTGAACATTTAGATTTTTTTTTTCAAAGATTTTATTTATTTATTTGACAGAGAAAGATCACAAGTAGGCAGAGAGGCAGGCAGAGAGAGAGGAGGAAGCAGGATCCCTGCTGAGCAGAGACCCTGATGTGGGGCTCGATCCCAGGACCCTGGGACCATGCCCTGAGCCGAAGGCAAAAGCTTTAACCCACTGAACCACCCAGGCGCCCCTGAACATTTAGATTTAAATATAGGATGGCTGACAGCCTAATCATTGTGTTCCTCCTGTGTTCGTTTTCTTTCTTTCTTTCTTTCTTTTTTTTTTTTTTAATGATTTTATTTATTTATTTGACACAGAGAGATCACAGGTAGGCAGAGAGGCAGGCAGAGAGAAAGGAGGAAGCAGGCTCCCTGCTGAGCAGAGACCCCCCCCCCCCCCCCATGCAGGGCTCCATCCCTGGACCCTGAGATCAGGACCTGAGCTGAAGGCAGAGGCTTAACCCACTGAGCCACCCAGGCGCCCCTCCTCTTGTGTTCTTAAAGGGAGCCAGACGTTGTTCTACAGTGAAATCTATCCAGAGGAAAATAACTTCTGTCCCTGGTCACGAGTCTCGAGGACATCATAAGGCCCAAATAACCTAACCCGAGGCATTAGAGCCTGGACCTGTGGGGGGCAGGTGGGGAGGTGGGCAGGGAACAGGACCACATGCGCGCTGGGGAAGCTGGCTCTCCCTGGTCCGCCTGCAGTGCGGCCTCCTACCTTTCCGTTCTTGGGAGCCCAGGCTGGCACGCTGCTGCCACAGGCGGAACAACTGGAGCCACCTGGGGCCAATTAATGAGAGGGTCTCGTCGCTCCTCTTGTCAATCTGGTGTCCTATAATGTGGTCTGAGTAGAGGGGGATTAATCGGCCATCTGCTGCATATTGTTTTCAATTCACGTAAAGGTCTCTCTTATTTGAGTCTTGCCATAAGGGAGATTTGCTGTCTCTTACCCGTGTCTCTTGACTGAAGGGGCTTTGGGTCATATTGGGAGGACATGCCCCTTCCCGCTGGGCTACATGATTCAGATGCCTCTTCCTATCTTTGCAGTTATGGGACCTGGGACCCCAGCAGAGATAAAACAAATATGTCAGGAAAGGATAATAATATACTTGTGAGTAAACGTTGGATTTGCTTCTGAAGTTCCTGGCAGCCTGATCTAAGAAGAAAACATGAAAACAAAAACATAGCAAATTTCCTGGTTTTTTTTTTTTGTTGTTGTTGTTGTTTTTTAACCAGGAACCTGGTTTTTTAACCAGGAACCTGTTTTTTTCTGATTATAAAAATAATAAGTACTAATTTTGAAGCATAAAGAAAAATAGAAATTTAAGAAGTTTTCCTATAACTTTGAATTTTTATTTTTTATTTTTTTTAAGATTATTTATTTATTTGACAGAGATCACAAGTAGGCAGGGAGGCAGGCAGAGAGGGGGAAGCAGGCTCCCTGCTGAGCAGAGAACCTGATGTGGGGCTCAATCCCAGGATCCTGAGATCATGACCTGAGCCAAAGGCAGAGGCTTAACCCACTGAGCCACCCAGACGCCCCCTAACTTTGGATTTTTTTTTTAATTTTTTTTTTTTTTAAATTTATTTGACAGACAGAGATCACAGGTAGACAGAGAGGCAGGCAGAGAGAGAGGAAGGAAAGCAGGCTCCCTGCTGAGCAGAGAGCCCGATGCGGGGCTCGATCCCAGAACCCTGGGATCATGACCTAAGCCGAAAGCAGAGGCTTTAACCCACTGAGCCACCCAGGCGCCCCTAACTTTGGATTTTTAAAAAAAATATTTAATTTATTTATTTGAGAGAGTGAGAGAGAGCATGAGCGGAGAGGGGGCGGTGCAGATAGAGACTAGATTCCAAGACCCTGGGATCACGACCTGAGCTGACTGCAGACACTTAACTGACTAAACCCAGATGCCCCTAACTTTGGATAATTTTATGGATTTCATTCCTCCCTTTTCCTTTGCATATAATGTATATAATAAATTTATGACCTATTTTTAATAGCCTGATTTTTAAATTGATTCATTATGAGCATTATTCCATGTCATTAAAAGAATTCTTTCAAAACCTTCTACGGCTAGGCAAGAGCAATACTCTGCCGTGAAGATATACGATAATTTACTTAACAACTTCCTTATTGTTTGGTATTTATGCTGTTGCCAACATTTCCCTACCATAGATAAAGCTGCCCTTGGGCCTAAATCTTTGTCAGTATCTCTAATATTTCCTTTGGCTAGATCTCTACAAGTGAAGAATGTAGGTTAAAGCTCAGAGACATTTGAAGGCTCTTAATACATACACGCTGACAATAATTTTTGAAAGAACTGTCTATATTCCATGCCTCCTCTCCTCAGCCCACCGTCATCTAGCTTTTGCCCCCATCAGTAAGTCTGGAATGGCTCTCACTGAGCTCACTAATGACCTCTTGTTGAAAAATTCATGTTTTTCAGTGTCATCTTTCTTTTGACTTCTCAACAGCATTTGCACTGTCAGCCACTCCTTCTTGGTTCTCCTTTGGTTCATTATCACATCTTCCTGGGCTCAGGAATGATTTTGGCTCCAAGTAACAGAATACCCCACTGACAGCGACTGAAATAAATAAGGATTTATTTTGCTTGTACACAAGAGGATAATTTATGGCTGCTAAAATTGGCTTAGTAGCTCACTGATACTAGGGAGAGCGTCCTTGAGATTCTCTTGGCCTTCGTCTCACGCTTAGGCCTTACTATCACAATGTGGCTACTGCAGCACCAGGCATCACATCTACATTCGTGGCAGGAAGAACAAGGGAACCTCTGCCTCCCTGCAATCTTTTAATTCAGGAAAGGGAGCTCTCTTTAGCAGAATTCCCATTACGTTTCATTAGCCAGAACTGGGTTACATATTGGCCTTTAAGTCAGTCATGATTCATCTTCTGGGGGCCTGAGAAGGTGTTAACCTCCTGAGTAAAAGGGATCTCAACCCCCTATCTGAACAAATCACTGTTGTCTTAGTAGGACAAAGGGGGAGGGCAAGATGTGGAAAAGGGCTTTGCAGGGGCAAGGGAGAGAGAGAGTTGCCGGAGTTGGTAATTTTAGGTTCTCTCCTAGACCCTCTGTTCACTGGACTTGCTTCCCCAGGAACCTTAACCACAAACAGACTCTCCTCCTATCCGCATTGTGATATTACTTCAAAACTTATCTTTCCAGCCCAAAGTCCCACCTCCCCCCGGTCCTTCTCCTTTGATTGCTCCAATAGCAATTCTCTCTGTAAGTGTATTCAGATCTTTCCATCCCAAACCCACTTTCCCATCTACCATGACCTTTCCCAAACTTGTCCCAAGAGCTTTCAATTGTGTCTTCACATCAGAACTTTTTTTTTTTAACTTTTTTGTTTTAAATGAACTTTAAACAGAAAGACATGATAGAAAACAACTTGTCTTGCCTTGTGCTCTGCCTCTTCCTTCATTAGGAAAGTGGGAGTCGGGGCTACGCCCCTGTGGGGATCTTTGGGACACTGAGAAACAGAGTGAATCTTGGTGTCAGCCTGGGATTCCCGAAGCAGATCCCAAGACAAAAGCTTCTATGTCATTATTTATTAAGAAGTCCAGTCCTCCTCACCCCTCGTCCCACCGAAGAGGAGTACAGTCCTGCCAGACAAGCCGGAGTACGAAGAGAAAGGGAGCACGGCAGAGAGGGAAAGGGAATAAGCAAGCACTTTCAGGATCCAGCACAACCGATTGCCTGATCTTGTTGGGTCCTCTACTGAGGGGCCACGTGGGCTATTGCATTCTGGAGAAGGTGAAAAGAGTTCATCTGCTGGCTTCTGGAACCCACTGGTGACAGCTTCACCCAGCGGGTCTTAACTTCCCTGTCAATTTCACACAAGGATGTACACTGGGTTTCTGCAGCATCACTTAGCCCAGAGGCAACAGGGAAGCCCCAGGGCAGGAAGTGAGGTAAAAAACACGAATAGGAGGTGAGGAGCTATCCCAGGTCTCTGAGCGCAGACGGTCCCTGAGCTGGACAGCCAAAATAAGGTGAGACCTACAGGGATCGAACGTGGCACCCGAGAAGTATTTGATAGGGAAGGCGAGCGCTCCCATTATACAGATGAGAAAAGTACAACCGAGAGAGGGCAAAAGCCTTGGTCAGTGATACAGAGTTGCTTACTCTCCAGCCACTGTTCTTTGATCATACTATGCTGTCTTTGCATGGTCTTTTGGCAGCTCTTCCCTCTTGACGACTCAAGAAAGCATAATCAAGACTCTGACCCTTCTCTATTGAGTTTCCTAAGTGGCTCTGGCGCCGCCTCCCTCCATCACATCTTAATTAGAATATTATTTTATTTATTTATTTTGGTCAGCCAGGTTCCTTTATAGTAAGGGAGAGCAACTCTGTAAAAGCAACATTATTATCAACCACATCTGCCAATAATAGGTGGGGGCTCTCCTCCTGTGGCCCAGAATTGGATTGCAGCCATCCTTATTTAATAAAATACTGGTAATAACTGTAAACCAAGACTGATGTACCAAAACTTAGAAGAGTACTTTATAGCTTCACATGTTTTTTTAATATTTCAAAGGGCCTCATGTCCCCTTTTGTAATTGACAGGGTATAAATCAGGCATAAGTATAATCATCATAAACAGATTTTCTTCTGGAAGACAAAACCAAACTGGGAAACAGGTATGAACAATTCATAAATCCACTGTGTGTTTTTCCCAATGCCACCAAGAACTCAATTTTGAGTGGACGTTGACTGGTTTTCCTACAATTTAATTCAATTCCAACACTATCTAGAGATGGTATCAGTTCCCTCAGATTAATGGCTTAGTCCCACAAGACTGTACCCTCTGCCCACTTCAGATTTCCATAACCCCTGCCTGGAGTTCCAATAATTTGCTGGAGTGGCTCACAGAACTCAACTTTAACATTCATATATGTTTATCAGTTTATTACAAAAGATACAATAGAGGCACCTGGGTGGGTCAGTAGGTTAAGCCTTGATTTCAGCTCTGGTCCAGATCTCAGCATTCTGAGATCCAGCCCCAAGGCATTTTCCATGTCCGGCTCTGTGGTGGCAGGCTCTGTGCTCAGCCAGAAATCCGCTTCTCTTCCTCTCCCTCTGCCCTCCCTCTCTAAAATAAATAATCTTGGAGCGTCCGGGTGGCTCAGAGGGTTAAGTGTCTGCCTTTGGCCCGGGGCATCATCTCCAGGTCCCAGGATGGAGCCCTATGTCAGGCTCCCAGCTCAGCAGGGAGTCTGCTTCTCCCTCTCTGCTGGTTCCCCTGCTTGTGCTCTCTCTCTCTCCCTCTCAGTCTCTGTATCTCTCTCAAATGAATAAATAAAATCTTTAAAATAAATAAATAAAATAATTTTTAAAAATATTATTAAAAATATCATAAAGGTTATAGATGAACAGTCAGATGAAGAGATACATAGAGCTAGGTCCAGAAGGTTCCAACGCAGGTGCTTCTGGCCCCGTGGAACTGGAGTTCACTGTCCTCCCCACTACCGAGTGTGTTCGCCAACCCGGCAACTCATCAAGTCTTACTTACTGTTCAGGTATAGGGTTTCATCTTTCCAGAGGTTGGTAGGTGGGGCAGAAAGTTCCAGACCTCTAATCACTAGGTTTTTCCAGTGACCAGCTTCATCCTGAGGCTATAGGTGGGGCCCACCCTAAGTCATCTCATTAGAATAAACTCCAAGGGGTATCATTGACACCCCTTATGAATGACAAAGCACGCTCTAATCACTCAGGAAATTCCTAGGGTTTGAGGAGTTCTGTGCCGGGAACCAGGGGCCCAGAGCAAATATATTTCTTACTATATATCACAATCAAAAAATCCTATTGGTAGTTCTATGGAGAAAGACCGTCATTTGTACCTCATTTTAGATACTAGCCCTTCCTGAGGATGGTTACTCTATTGTCTTAGTCCGTTCCAGCTGCTATAACAGAATACCAGAAACCCGGTGGCTTATAAACAGCAAAACTTCTCCCAGTTCTGGGGGCGGGGGAGTCCAAGATCAAGGTGCTGGCAGATTTGATATCTGGTGAGGGCCTACTTCCTGGCTCACAGAAGCCTGTCTTATCACCGTGCCCTCACCTGACAGAAGGAGTGAAGGGAGTTCTGTGGGGTCTCTTTTCCCGAGGCAGAAACCCCATTCCTGAGGGTGCCACCCTCCTGAAGTCATCACTTTGCCAAGGCCCCACCTCCAAACACCCACAGGTTGGGATTAGGTTTCAACAGATGCATGGGGGGAATAATACACAGTATTATAGAAACAATATTTCAAAAACATCATATTGTAAATACCCTAAGCCAGGTGGCATGGCATTTTCCTGCTCAATGCAGCAACTCCCCACCCACTGTATCCTCCAGGATCACTGAAGACATCAGCTCCTCTGGCCGGGACACCCTGGTACAGCTGATGGGTTTCTACTCATAGGCAATAGAGGAAATGCTGGTACATATTCTCCCCACTTGAAGAAGTCTTAAAGCTACCTGATGACCTTCCCACCCCCTGGGCTCTATGTGGTTATTTTTTTCTTACCCTATCTAGGCCAGCTGTTTCTTTGGGAAACATTTCTTCTGTGGGGGTAAAAATAAGGAATAAACTGTTCCCTAATAACAGCATCCATAGAAGAACCCCATGTGATTCTGATGGGAGGGAGGGTGTCTAGATAAAATATCCCAGTTCCTATTTATTCCGCTGGCATTGTGCGGTAATGGACTCTGATATTAAAATGCATATTTCACACCCTCGTCCCACAATTTGGAGGACAGCCATTCACTATGCATGAGCCATTCACTCATGCTCATCACACGGAGAAAATTACATTTTCCCAGTTGCCAAATGGAAGAGATAAATTATCTCACGTGGACAACCACATTGCTCCCAAGAACAGTTTCACAGACCCAAGACACTGATCTAAAACACCCAGGAGGGAGGCTAGGAGCTCTGCTGGTGTTGTCCTGAGTCAGTCTCCTTATTCAGACCCACCAGACTCTCAGCCTAGTGGGCTCAATGTGGTGGGACATTTGCCGTTCTGGCTTTTTTGGACAAAATGAGAATCATTGGGGCTTCATTCCTCCTTCCTAGAAAAGATGTTATAAAAATGAATAAATTAACGGAGTATTTCATATTTATGCAAACCCATTGAATCGATAATACTTATTTGTAATGAAAATTAAAGAAGCAAATGTTAAAATGTTCCCTTTGGGAAACGTACACAGGAAAGTTCCCACAGATGCACACACATTCGCTTGTTACAGACTCTCCTTATCCTTACCTATTCTTTTAGGTTAATGAAGGTCCAGACAACTGACCTCTTTAAATCGGTAAGTAACCTTAAGGTATTACCTACGTACATGTGATTAATAGCATTTCTCTCTACCTAATAATTAGAGCTAACATTTATCACCCTGCCTACGGCCATCACTGTTCTACCCACTTAATGCATTTTCTGATATGATCCTACAATTAAAAATCTTTGTGTTTTGCCCACGTTACAATTAGCAGTTACATAAATCACCCGTTAATGCTTTCAACAGTTATTGGGCACCTATTACACACCTGGAATTGCCCTAGGCCCTGGAAGCAGAAAAGGAGAGGTGAAGAAGAACTAACCATAGGATACAGCTGACCCTATAAAGTGTCAAAGTACGATTCTTGCTCAGAAGGCTTTGGGAGCTGGGAGAAGGGAGGGCTCTTGGGCCGCTAAAGCCGCTAGTGACCTCATTATACACTATTTAGGTTATCATATTTTTTTCTATGCTTAGAAAAGTGTCTCCTCAGCCATTCCACTGGGGAGAAACGCATTAAGAGACACACCTAATCGGTATGGACCCCTTTAGATTCGCTGGAAGGCGGCACCTGAACACTGGTTATTACCAGCGTTATGTCTGGTGGCCTCTCCTTTCCTTTTCTCTGGCTTCCAAAGCCCGGCTGCCTTCTGTTACCTTTATCCCGGCCCTGCAAGTGAGCATAGGTCCACAGCCCAGGCGACCCGCTCTGAATCCAGGGCAGGCTCTGGGCCCGTGCACGTGCACCCCGCACCCCCTCGACTCTCCGCCCGGTTCCTTCTCCCACCCATCCGGGTCTCCCTTGGCCCGGCGACGGCGAGCGACAGTACGGCTCCAAACCGGCCACCTGGTAGCCGCCGGCTCGGTCTCCCCTGGCACCCCCGCCCCTGGCCGCTGCAGAGGCGCCGGGCTGACCCGGCTGGGAGGCCCGGTTTCGCCTGGGGCTAGGGAGAACCCCGCTTCCCGCCGCCCCATCCCGCCGGGGCAGAGCCCGACGGGTGCCCTTCCCCGGGCAAAAGTGAGGACGGGCTTCTAAGGTGATGGAGGACTCCTGAGGACGTGCGCCGAGGCGGGAAGGCCAGACTACCCCGGGACCGCGGCTCGACTCAGAAAACGCGGGCGCCGGGCCCCTCAGGTGAGGCTGTCTCCGCGGGGGGCTGCGTGGGAGAAGGGCCCTGTGTTCTGTGCGCGCCCGGCCGGGAGGCTGGAGAGGCGGGAGCCCGGCGCGCGAGGGAGGCGGCCGCCCCTGGCGGCCCAGACCCGGCTCCCCCGCGCCCGCCGCCGCAGCAGGTGGGGGCCCGGCGGCCCGGGGGCGGGGCCCGGCTCGGGGCGGAGCCGCGGCGGCGGCGGCGGCGGCGGCGAGCGCGGGGCTGTGCGGGCGGGGGCCAGAGCGGAGCCGGAGCCGGAGCGGGAGCGGGAGCCGGAGCCGCGGGCCGGGGTGTCCGGGCGCCCGCGGGAGCTCGCAACGCGCCGGGGCTTGGACCGGCCTGGCCGAGCGCGCCGGCGCCGCGACCGCAGACAAAGGCGCCGCTCGCGCCCGGGCCGCCGCGCTCTCGGGCTGTGCTTTGGGTAAGTGGCTCCCCCTCCGCTTTCTTTCTTCTCCTGCCGCCTACCCCTCTCGGAGTTCGGCGGGCTCCGGAGCAGCCGGGCGAAAGGAAGAAATGCTACTTCCCCGTTCTCACGGTGCCCCCACCTCACCTTAAAAAAAAAAAAAAAATCCGAACGGAAAACCAGGCAAATACCAAACTAGCGAGTTTCCGCGCGGGGGTGTCTCCCGCGAGACGGACACGGCCGCCCCCTAACACCCCTTCCTCGGCCAGCCGCGCGCCGAGGTTGTCGCTGGATCTGTAGTCCTGACGGGAAGGTTGCCGCTGGGCATCCCCGGGGGGTGTGTGGGGGAGGAGGCTTTAGGCACCCGACGCCGTGGAGGGGACCCCACCCCCGCGGGCAGTTCCGTGCGTCTGGGGGCGCCGAGGGACGGTTCGCACTGCGAGTTCAAATTCGGATCTGGGTTGTGGGGTCTGCCCCAGTTCCCTAGCATCTTTCCCTCCAGCCTCCTTCGCGCTTCGTTCAGGGTTAATATAGCGCCCCCCCGCGCCCCCCGACCGAGGCGCCCAGTCTGCCCTCCCGCGGCCCCAGGGCGAGGGCTCGGGGCTCCCGAGAGAGCGGGGAGGGAGGGAGGGAGGGAGCCCCGCTGCTCTCCCCGGCTCTGCAGTCCCGAGCCTGAATCGGCTGCGGAGGGAAGGCGGCTGCCGGCCGCGGGTCGGGTTTGACCACGCAGCCCGGTCCCGGGCCGGCTTCCCCAGCCTGTTCCCGGGCTGCTCTCCATCGGAGACGCAAACGGAAGCCTCGCTGGCGTTTGCTTTTGTTCTGCCCGCAACTCTCCCGAATCCGAGGAGAAGCCAGAGTGGGCGGAACCCCCCGGGAGCGGGCGGTTGCGGGAGCTCCAGGTGCAGCCTCGAAGTGGTATTTGGAGGCAGCGGCCGGTTCGCGCGCCTGGGTGGGGACCGGGTCGCGATCGCTCGTCAATGCCCGGCAGCGGGCGGTGGGTCGGCGGCTCTGGAAAAAGCGCGCGGAGCGCCGCGGCCGCGCGCTGTCACGCGCCTCTCCGGCTCTCTCGAAAGCGCTACCTCCAGACGCGCATTTCCATTCATGGATCTCTGCCTGGGATTTGACTGATGTCACCTCTGCCCGGGTTCTCTGAGCGAGCGTCTACTGCTATTCGATGTAATAGCCATTTACGGGGGGCCTACCATGGGCAAGGCAGAAGTCCTACGATCATCTTAATTTAAAAGATTTATTGAGCATCTACTACGCACAAAGTAGGTGTGTTACAAACTTTTCAGTTTAGCCGGTATTTATTGAGTGTTTACTGTATTCAAGGTAGTTGTGCTGTGACCTTATTTTAATAGATATTTACTGAGCACCTTCTGTGTACAAAGGTTTTTTGTTATCGTGTGTGTGTTCCTGAAGGATTTCCCAGCCTACTTTTGGGGGGCATGTGGAAATAAGGGAGAGAGAATGTGCCCTTGGACCCTTGAGTCTTCCCTTCCTGTAGTAAATTGCATTTTAACCTTTCTGGACTGCTTGTCATGTGGTGTAGGAGGAGCTGGTGTTCTGCCCTCCAGGTGGAGGGGTCAGAGGGGAGCAGGGCAGAATAATGAAAAGACGGGCTCAGGGACCCCTTTCCAATTCACTTTCCTTATACTGAAAAAGAAAAAAAAAAGAAAGAAAAAAGAAAAAAGGCAGTTCTTTGGGGCAAAGCACCATGTTAGTTATTGTGGTGAATTAAAAGTTAATAGGGCAAAGCCTTGACACTCAAAGGGATAAGAATCTGTGGTGCAGACAGAAAGACAAACAAAAGGGACAGAAAGACAGACAAAAGGACAATCAGCTAAACCAGGAACAGGGTTGGGGGAGGCACAAAGATAGCGAAGATAGGGTCTGCGTGAACCTTCCAGCCCCTAGTTTCAAAGCAGGTGGGGTGAGCCTATCTTTAAAATCCCATCATTTGGGGGCCTGGGGACTCAGCGGAAGAATCAGATGGTCCTTCCTGCTGAGAGATTTGATGACTCCTATGACTCTGATCCTTTTGGGATCCAGAGACACACTGGAATATCCAAACTTGAAGCAACCTGCGGGTCATTAGTCTATTAGCAAATATTTGAGCACTTACGTTTAATACAGGCTGCTATCTGGGAAGTAAACCCTAAGATGTATTCTGTCCTAAAGGACCTAACAGAGTTCTTGAGATCAACATGTAAATTGACTGTTTGCATAGCAAACTTGAAAAAAGCCAGGAGTATATTCTTCCTAGAATTTGGCAAAGAAAATCTTGCACTCATGAAATTGTGTCTTTCTATATGTCTAGTATGTTCATCTTTTTACCTTGGCCTCCAGTAATTCCTGGTAACTGCTTCATCCCAACTTCGTGGTACAGTGATCTTTTTCTTCTCAGATTATCTCCAGCTTCCCTCTTAAATTCTTTGTAAAGGACATTGTCTTATATTTGTTATGAATTTGAAAGCCCCCTCAGATTCTTTCTGGAATTAGGCCTGTTATAAAAGATATATAGGAAATAGGTTGTAAACTTTCTGTGCATGGCATAGAGGCCCTATAATTCAGAGCAGAGGAAAACCCCACAGAGGGTGAAATCAGGAATGTACAGAGATAACATGAACTGGCCTTGCGACGTGGACTAGGACTCGCATGGGCAGAAAAGACCTCGAACCAAGGCTTCCTCCCAAATTGAGAAAAATGGTGGAAGCAAAGGTGTGAAGGAAAACCAACCAGGAATTTGATAGCTCTTCCTCTAGAATAGTTTCATTCATTCACAGAATTGCTGCCTGAGCATTTTACTGTGTCCATGACTTCGCTAGAATTCAGGAGTCAGGAGCTCGGCACAGTTTGGGGTTCACTGTGCTCCCAGCGCTGGTGAGGACCTTTCTCTTCTATTTGCTGCAGGGACTGCACTGCATCCCTGCCATTCTTTCCGGCATTCCTGGAGTTTTTTCACCTGAGCTGAACTTGATTGTAATCTTCTTCAAGGCTAAGAATGTGACTTTTTTTTTCTGTCTGTGTCCCCACCTCCCTGCAGGCTCAGGCATGGTCTATAGGTGACATTTCTCTCCAAAGGCCATATTGCCCATTTCTTTACACTTTCCCTCCCTGTCCTCTCTTCCTCCGCGTGCACCCCTTGGAGCTGCTCAGAGCCTTTCCCTGTATGAACACTACAGGGGAAAAACAATCTGTCATCAGTCACTTTCTCTTGAATATGAATGTAGGTCACTGTTCATTTTTCTGGGAGTCTTTGCACTTTAAACCTCATTATGGAATGAAAGATTTTGTCCACCATGAGAGGATTTCAAGCCCAGACAAGTGGGTGCTGGAGGGAATCGGGTCTTGGTGCTCCTGGAATCACACCACCACCTCCTCGTGCAGCCACTCTTGGCCTGGCCGGTCCTCGCAGTCCTGAGAGTCCAGAGCTTTTTACCTGAGTGTGGTGACTAAAGTCATAGCAGCTCCGCCTGAGCTTCCTGTCTACCTGACCTGCACTTGCTCTGGTGTTTAAAGGTCAATCGTTTTCCAAACAGACCTTGCTTCTCTACCCGTCTACACATGCTCATTATTGTAAGGGGGGATTCTCAACCTGAGCGCCACTGATGTTGCGGGCTGAGTAATACTTTGTCATGGGGGTGGTCCTGTGTGTTGCAGGGTGTTTGTCACTATCCCTGGCCTCTACCCAGTCCGTGCCAGTAGTGTCCCCGCCCCCCTCCGACCCCCCCCAAGTCATGACAATCCGAAATGTCTCCAGTTGTTGCCAGATGTTTGCTGGGGAACAAAGTCACCCCTGATTGAGACCCACTGTTTTAAGGGGATATTGGTGAATATGTACCATATGTACCATTCTCTGTACCTTCTTACTTTCCTGGGAGAGGCCTTATTTAACATAACTTGGTTCTTTTCAATAACGGCGACTTAGTAAATGTGAAATTAACTTCGTGGAACTTCGCCTATGAATCATTTCAGAAATCAGCATAACATCCTTTGTCATCTCACATAGTCTAATCTGCTCATGGCATTAAGTCAGTCTTTTGAGGCAAAAAAAATAAATAAAATAAAAATTAAAAAAAAAACCCCTCAAATTCTTCCCCCAGCATGTGGCTGATTAACATACCAGACCTGTGGGCCACAGAGCCACCCCTGGCAGCCACCACTGCCCACAGGGTCATTCTGGCTGCTGCTTGGGCAGTGACTGTTGCGCAGCAGTGGGGAGGGATGTGGGGAGAGGATCTAGTTCTGGTGGGACAGGATGCTTATGTAATTTAGGAGTCCTCTTTAAGCAAAATGACCAGGAATGACCAGGTGAAACTGTTGCTAGAACATTGGAAGGATTCTGTAAGAGGGATTTCAGTTTCATTATCTTCGAGTAAAGCTGCTGCCTCTGGGAAAGAGGAGAGGAGTGACAGGACAGCTGTGGCAGTAAGAACAGGAAAGTAAAGACTTTCTTCTACCCATGACTGGAAAGAGCTAAGAGAATCTTCTCGAAGACTTGACTTAGCGTGGATCAAACTAGAATTGTTAGATGCAGGGTGGCCTGTACTTCTGTTACTGTCTGTTCTCGGAAAGAAACTCTCATAGGTTCAGCAATTCCAGGTCAGTACCCACACTATGTTTGTGGGGCAAGGTTAGTTCAAGTTTAGCAGGAGGCTATGTGAGTTCCTCTAGTGGATAGAAGTACCTTAACACGCATTGTAAACGAGTTTGGCCCAGTGCCCAAGTTATTGATTCAGAAAGTGAATGAAACTCTTTTCCAGCATATTATAATGGTATGGGGAAATTTTACAGTAAGATTTTATTGATTCATACTTCTATTATAGTCATGCTTCTATACCCAAGACTGGAATGAGGCTTCTTGTATTCCAACAGGCTAGATAGGAAATGCCTTTTGGGGGCATGGGTAGGCAAATAGTTGAAGTATTTGAAAACTTAAGATAATAAAACAAACTAGAAAAAAATCTCTGTATTTCAGACTTTTCATTCACCCAGTCTTTTTCCTTAATCTAAATCAGCCTACCTTCAGTGAGGAAGAGAAAGTGCTATGATTATAGGTTTAGTATTTAAATGTGCCTGACTGTATGTAAAGATGAACTGTCAATAAGTCAATGTCTAGATTTAACAAAAATAAAAAGACTCTCTACAAGAAGATTTATTGTAGGAGGGTTTTAAAAAAATAGCTATTTTTCCATTTGTGTTTAAATGAATTTGATTTTTATATAGAGTTTTTAAGAGTCAAGATCTGTTTGGAGATTTTGGGTCAAATCTGCATGCAAGCACAGAGATTATAACCTGCAAGGGATTTGGGGGACCAGTGAGCAGCTCTCTTTGGCCAATTTTATAAATGGGGAAACTGAGGCTGAGAAGTTAAGTGGCTTGCCAGGGTTACACAGAGGTTAGTGCCAATGCTGGGCAAGGGGTCAGGAGTTTGTCCCATCCCCTTTGGCATTTGTTGTCACTGGAATATTGTTCTGACTTCCTGGTTGCTAGAGCATATTAGTGGAAGGGAGGTCCACGCAGAAGAGTTTCTAATAATCTAATTGATTAGATCATTGATCAAATTATTGATTATATTATAGATTATTGATTAGATTGTTGATTAGATTACCGGGTCATCTAATCCTGGTAGCACTAACCTTTAATTCACACTGATAACACCTGTGCCAGAGGTGTGTGTGCATATGAGTAGTATTGAAAAAAACCAGGAAAAAACAGAGAGTTGGATTAGTGGAATGAGATTATTTTACAGAACTTCCCACACATGGAGTGGTGAGTATGGTTAATAACACTGGACTGTACATTTGAAAGTTATTAAGGGAGTAGATCTTCAAAGTTCTCATCACAAGAAAAAAATATTGTAACTATGTGTGGTGGTGGATATTAACTAGATATATTATATTTCACAGTATATACAGATTCACAGTATATACAGATACTGAATCATTACATTGTATACCTGAAACTAATATAATGTTTTATGTCAATTAGATCTCAAAAATTTTTTTTTTAAAGATTTTATTTATTTATTTGACAGAGAGAGATCACAAGTAGGCAGAGAGGCAGGCAGAGAGAGAGAGAGGAGGAAGCAGGCTCCCTGCTGAGCAGAGAGCCCGATGCGGGACTCGATCCCAGGACCCCGAGATCATGACCTGAGCCGAAGGCAGCGGCTCAACCCACTGAGCCACCCAGGCGCCCGATCTCAAAATTTTTTTAAATAAAAAGAACTTCCTTTAATGCTCTTTGATATTATCTTTACAGTAAATAGTTAGAACAAAAATATTTATTTCCCTATTTAGAAAAGTACTACGTGTGCATTATGGGAAGTAGCAAAAAAAGTCCTACCATGATCCTTTGACCCAATCATATTTTGCTATGTTTTAGTCTTTTTTATCCTCAGCTCAGTTTTTAAACACACTTGAGATCATACTGTACATATAATTGTAATTCATATATTTTTTCAGTTAATATTATACCAATTTCTGTATTTTTTTTTAAAGATTTTATTTATTAATTTGACAGAGATCACGAAGAGGCAGAGAGGCAGGCAGAGAGAGAGGGGAGAGGTAAGCAGGCTCCCTGCTGAGTAGAGAGCCGGGACTCGATCCCAGGACCCTGGGATCATGACCTGAGCTGAAGGCAGAGGCTTTAACCCACTGAGCTACCCAGGCACCTGCAATTTCTGTATTTTTACAGACTCTCTATAAACATGACTTTTTTTTCCCCAAAGATTTTTTTATTTGTTTATTTGACAGACAGAAATCACAAGTAGGCAGAGAGGCAGGCAGAGAGGGTGGTGGGGAACACAAGCTCCCTGCTGAGCAGAGAGCCCAATGTGGGGCTCGATCCCAGAACCCTGGGATCATGACCTGAGCCGAAGGCAGAGGTTTTAACCCACTGAGCCACCCAGGCACCCGCAATTTCTGTATTTTTACAGACTCTCTATAAACATGACTTTTTTTTTTCCCAAAGATTTTTTTATTTGTTTATTTGACAGACAGAAATCACAAGTAGGCAGAGGCAGGCAGAGGGGGTGGTGGGGAACACAAGCTCCCTGCTGAGCAGAGAGCCCAATGTGGGGCTCGATCCCAGAACCCTGGGGTCATGACCTGAGCTGAAGGCAGAGGCTTTAACCCACTGAGCCACCCAGGCACCTGCAATTTCTGTATTTTTACAGACTCTCTATAAACATGACTTTTTTTTTCCCAAAGATTTTTTTATTTGTTTATTTGACAGACAGAAATCACAAGTAGGCAGAGAGGCAGGCAGAGAGGGTGGTGGGGAACACAAGCTCCCTGCTGAGCAGAGAGCCCAATGTGGGGCTCGATCCCAGAACCCTGGGATCATGACCTGAGCCGAAGGCAGAGGCTTTAACCCACTGAGCCACCCAGGAGCCCCTGTAAACATGACTTTTAATGGCTACGCAAATCAACACTCTGGAAGCCTGTTAATTGCAGTATTTTGTTGTTAGTGAACGTGGTTTTCTCCCAGTTTCTCACTGCTGTATTATTGCAATGAACAACTTTGTGTTCATACTTTTTCTATAATTTGGATTCTTTTCTGGGTATACATTTCCAGGTAGTGAAATTACTCAACCAGGATTGGAAATGTACCATGCTAACCAATTGTGTTCCAAAAATGGAAATGATTTTACCACATCATTGATAGCATAGGGTATTTTATTTTATTTTTAAAGATTAATTTATTTATTTGAGAGAGAGAACAAGAGAGTGAGAGAGTGCAAGCACAGAAGGGAGGGGCAGAGAGAGTCCCAAGCGGACTCCGTGCTCAGTGTCGCACCCCACCTGGGGCTCGATCCTGAGACTATGACCTAGATGAAACCAAGAGTCAGACACTTAACTGACCGTGCCTCCCAGGTGCCTATAGGGTATTTTTATTTCTAAAAATTATAATTTGGTAAGTGGAAAATATGCCACTATGGCTTTCATTTGCATTTTGGTTACCAATATGGCTAAACATTTCTCAATAGGATTGTTACCTGTTTATATCTTTTTTATCTATTTTTCTATGTGGGGTTAGTGGTTTAAAAAATTCATCTGCACGTATAAAATCCATTTTTTAAAAAGGAAAGACAGGAATGCCTGGGTGGCTCAGTTGGTTAGGTGACTGCCTTCCACTCCGGTCAAGATCCTTCCACTCATCCCCTGATTGAGTCCTGCATTGGGCTCCCTGCTGGACAGGGAGTCTGCTTCTCTCTCTGACCCTCCCACTTCTCATGCTCTCTCTCTCTCTCATTCTTTCTCTCTCAAATAAATAAATAAAATCTTTTAAAAAAGAAAGGAAAAAAGGAAAGACAATAAACTTCTGATCTGGATATTCGATGAAGAATTCTGTCCAACCCTAATGTTCCACAGTTCCAACATACTGTGCTGTATGTTGTAACATAGGTGCTGTCTTTTAGGTTAAACTCTCTTTGTTCATAGTGGTGGAGATGGCGTCTTTGGTTCCTGAAACAAAGTTGGGTGGACAGTTGCTTGATCCCCTGGTATTGACCGGCATGTAGTGAGCACTTATTTAGTGCTTAGTACTTAGTACGTCACAGGTGTTAATTCTCAGTCCTTCACAGCTTGTGAATTGGGAACTGTTTTACCGTATCAGTTCATGTATGAGGAGAGTGAAGCACAGAAAGGTAAAATAACCATAGTCGGCTGTTCTTTCAACACTTTTTTTTTTTTTTAAGGTTTTATTTATTTATTTGACAGAGATAGAGATCACAAGTAGGCAGAGAGGCAGACCGAGAGAGACAGAGAAGCAGGCTCTCCACTGTGCAGAGAGCCTGATGTGGGGCTCGATTCCAGGACCCTGAGATCGTGACCTGAGCTGAAGGCAGAGTCTTAACCCGCTGAGCCACCCAGGGGCCCCTCCCCTGTTCTTTCAGAAGAGTTCTGATCACTGATGCTAATGCAGGGGGCTGTTCTCCCCACACATTGAGGCAAATCTTGGACACCAGCTGATTGTCCTGCAATTCAACTCAATTCCTACTCTTTATCTACCTGGAGAAGGCAAGATCCCACCGGTTACAGGCTCCAGCTCATAAGACTACCGTCCACCTCAGAAGCCAGTTGCAAACTTGTCATCCCTGCTTCTGATGGACTGGCTGTAAATCAGGGGTTCCCACCTCGTACTCTGTGGGTTCAGTGAATTTGTTAAAGTGGTTCAGAATTCAGGAGACTATTGACTCATTAGATTACTGGTTTATTACAAAGGATATCTAAGAGTATGAATCAGCAGCATGATGAAGAGATACATAGGGTGAGGTCCCAAACAAAGGAGTTTCTATTCACATGGAGTTTGGGGCCAGGCACAGTGGTATGTGGAAGCATTCAGGTTCCCCAAACAGGAGCTCTCTGAACCCCTTCCTTTTGGTTTTTTATGGAGGTTGCATCACAGGGGCATGATTGATTAAATCATTGGCCATTAGTGACTGATTCAACCTCTGGTTCCTCTCCCCTCCTCAGAAGTCGGGGGAGTAGGGCTGAAAGTTCCATCACTTTATTCATGGTTAGTTCCCCTGGCAACCAGGCCCTTCCCTTAGGTACTTTCCAAGAGTCACCTGATTAACGTAAATCCAGTTGTGGTAAGGAGTGGGACTTTTTATGAATAACAAGCTACTTATTTCACTTTTTTGGCTGTGAAGTTATTTCAAGATCTGAGGATAAAGACCAAATATTATGACAAAAGTTGTTCCCATTGCTCTTTTTGTCAGGAGATCTCCTAGGTTTGGGTGCTGTGAGCCAGGAACTGTGGACCTGAATAGGTTTTGGTCATCTGAATGGCCAAATATATATTTTTCATAAATCACAACATTGCAACTTTTAACCAGGATTATACTATCTCTGGGTCTTCAGTAAGGTGACCTGCTTCAGTGGTGTAGCTGCTCTTTGAAGGAGCTGAGCTTAGGTTTATTAGCAACTTCCTCAGAATTCTCTTGCCTATTTCTGGGAGAACTTTGTTTTGTAAGGTCATTTTACTATCTTAAATTTCCTTACTATAACTTCTTTGTCTCTTACCCTCTTTTCCATATTTTCCATCCTTTTTATGTCTCCTAGCGACATTCTGATAGTTCTTCTAACTTGTCTTCTAAATCACACTGTGTCTCTTCAGCTGTATCTAATCTGCAAATAAAGCCATCTGTTGTACTCTTAATTTTAGTAACTGAATTTCAGTTCTAAAATTTCTAGTTCTTTTTCAAGTCTTTAATGTTACTTTTATGTAATTCCTGTTTCCTTGTTTTGAAATGTTTAAGCCCAACTTGTACCTCCATGACCATAGTTAAGTATATTTGTTGTACATTCTGTGTGTCATAATTTTTCCATCTGGAATACTTATGCATTTGTTCTTTCTGTTGTTTGTTCTGATTATCATGCTGGTTCATATTTGTGTTATATGTGCCTGATTATCTTTGAATGTGTGCTAGATATTGTTTGAAAAAATTTGCATAAATATCATCTCATCAATTTTAAGATGTACTCCCCCGCCCCCCCCCCACACTTCAATCTCTGAAATTCAGATGTGGTTTACACTTGATGGAGTTTTATATTTATAGTTGGTACCTAAAATAGGAGCTACCTAACATTTTTTCTTTTTCTTTTTCACTGGTACCTAAAATAGTAGTGCAGTCATATAATTAGTGATATTTAAGATCGATGAAATGTAATAATTTGAGGCTCTGAGTGATCCTGGTTAAAAATGACAGGAGTTTGAGAGAGGATTAAATAGCTTAAATAGCTTCTTCAGGATTTTTGGGGTACCAGGAATCCTGGATCAGTGTGAGGACTTAAGATGTTTTTAGGTCACCCGTATGTCTGAAGTCAGACCGGTTTGTTTTTTCTCACTCCTAGGGTCCTAACCGTTAGTGTGAAGTGGTTTACCAGGCCTGTCGCCTAGGGATGCCCTGGCCCCCTGACTGTGAGGCCGCGGGAAGTGCTGCTGGGCTTCTAACTTCCTCTTTTGGATTCACGGTCCATCTGACCCGGTGAAAGTAGCCCCTCATACCCAGGCCCCCATCTCTGTACCTCCTTTTCCCAGATCTTAAGTCTGAAGTCCCTCCCCATCTTGTTAGCTTTAGGAAAAAGTTTTAAAAAATATTTCCTGTAGGTTTCTTTTTGTGTTCATTGGGAAGTTTGGTTCAAATTACCCAGTTCACTGCAGCTGGAGGAGGCAGAAGTGAGTCTGATCTAGCTTAGAGACAGACAGGAGAGGAGCATAAAGCACCTGCTGCCCTTTGCCTGCCCATGGCCAGAGAACTTTCTCCACCACTCCCAATATGTCATCCTGGTCCTAGCTGGAAAGCTGAGGTTGGGATGAATGCATTCCTGCAAACTGCCTCCAGCTAAATGTAGATCTGTTTCCCTACATAGAAGAGACCAGTCCCTTAGGCTTTTCCTAATAAGGCAGGTGAGCTGGCAGAGAAAGCGGTTGCAGGAGTGGCATCTGGAGCCCCATCAGTCATCTGTCTCCATCTGGTTTCTGCCTTCTCGTCCACAGCGGCCTGCAGGAAGATGCGAATTTAAGACCAAGGGACACGATAAGGGACGAAGATGCTTTCTATCCGGGCAACTGTTAAGAAGGAAAGCGAGTAGACTGTATTTTAGCTAGGTAACATTTCTGCCATTCGGCCTGGTCTCTAGCATTTCTAGATGGAAAGCAGAATATTTCACCCATGGCCAAGTCTAGTCCTTGTAGAGACTGAACTGTTTATGTCCCTGCTCAGGAGTCAGGGTGGCCTTTCCAGGGGACTCTTGTTGAATCTTATGTTTCCAAAGAAGCTTACGTAATCCTTCCTGGCTTTCAGAAGTCACATGCTTATCCATGTGTTCTCAGGATCACCAGCCAAATATATTTTCACCAACTTTGCTCCAATTCTCATAGATGTTTTTCCCCAACCTTCCTGAAGACAGAGAATTTTACAGTGGAAAAAATACATTTTCTGAGTTCGAAAAGGTGGGGCATAGAGGCACAAAGTGGCAGGAAGCCCCTCTCCACCACCCACCTTAGCAGAGCATCCATTGCCTTTTTTTGAGGGAGACTCTAATATTTATTTTGGGGTCCCTTTCTCCCTGGGAACCTCAGAGCTGTCCTCTCAGAAAATTGCTATCAGCCCAGGAAAGCACGGTCTGCTCTCACTGTTCAGGTGTGTAGCATTTGGGTAAAACAAGGAAGGTCTGGCCATTAGGGATCTGCCTCTCTGGAAGGGGCTTGTTTTGTGGCAGGGTATCTCCACCAACTCTTTGGAGATCACGGAGATTTTTTTTATATTCCATGATGATATATCCAGCTTATTTTTATTTTACTCTTACAGCATTTCACACACAGGAAAGATTTTATATATATATATATATATATATATATATATATATACACACACACATACACGTATATATGTATATATATATCTATATATCTTAGTTCACTCTTAGCTAGAAATAGAAATCCTCCAATTGGGCTTTAATAACTGTCCTTAAAGGAACGAAGCTATCATTCCACTCCCAGGTAGTTCTAGACTGTGACTGGGGCCTTTGGAAGAAAGGATAAATGACTTAATTAATTTTGAAGAAGAAAGCTTTCTATTCTCCCAGAAAATGAACCCTTTCATGATTATTTTTAGAGGCAAAATTACTAGAAAGCCCCACCAGCCGTAAGAATTTATGAACCATGATGTCTGAAATCTCTTCAGGCTGAAATGAAGTAAATTAATTCCTGCAGTGTGATTCACTTTAGGGACAAGTCCACATTTCTTTTATTTATCGGTAAACGTAGGCTCTTAAAAGTTTTTTCTAAAGAGGTATAGTTAGTTTGAGATTCATCAAGTCTAGATCTATATTCCTATGGTCAAATTTTCCATTAATTGTAATTTGAGTTTTTTTCCAGCCATTTTGAGACCATTTTGTCTGCTAATAAGAGATAATATGCTACAATTTCAGTAACATATGTGAGAACCATGGGGAGTTCAGACAAAGTTAGCCAAGCGAAGCTCTGTACTTGTCATAGAGACCAGGACATTGCCTTCTCTGTATGGTGGCAATGGCACTTTTTACCAAACATTCAGAACTTTTTAGACGATTCAGAACAATAAAGCGTTACAGCGTTTCCAACAGGAAAAAAAAAGGGACAAAGAGATTCAGAAATCTGAAATGATTTTATTTGTAAGAGAAGAATCAGGAAGATAATTGCAGTAAATCTCTTTAGAAGAGGACGTAAGACATAGGTAACAATAGAGGAACTATACTCAACTGCTTTGAGCTTTCCAGATTGGAGGAGAGAAAGGAAAAATGTCTTGACCAGTTATTACAGAGTTTTAATGCCCATCGTGTAGGACGCTGAAGAGGACTCGAACATCCTACCCATCTGCTGTGTAATAAAGCCAGTGAAATGTGTGCCATCAAAATGACAGAGAGAAATGTAGGATGTACAGAGTAAGGAGAAAGACCATTATTTAACAGTATGAGTGAGAGTATGTCTGATAAATGGTCTTGGGCATGTCATGGCCTAAATAAGTGTTCATTTTTTTCTATACTGTACCATATCCTTGAGCTGAATGGAGAGTAAAGACAAATCAAAAGACTTAGGTCCTTATTAATTTTGTTGGATGAAGGATGACAGGGAGAAAATGCTTTTGGTTCATTAAACTACAATGTGAAAATGCTTTTGGTTTATTAAACTACATCAGTTAAAAGCTGAAAGTCTTGTTTTTAAATTTTTGTGTATGTCTTCATTCTTCAAAAGTTATTCAGTGAATTTGTTAATCCTGAACCCCTCCCCCTGCCCCCTCTTTTTTTTTTTTTTTTTTTTTTTTTTTTTGAGCCATCTTTGAAAGTGAGCCTGAAATGCATTTATGGAACAAAGGAGGTAAAAAGAAAAAAAATCCCTTGACTTCTCTATTCAGTTTATTCAGAAACAGATCCGTAGAACCAAAGGTTTATCGGTCCTTTAACGGCTGACTTTGCTCTTATTTAACCAACAAACAATGCAGTGTTTTGCCCTGCACCCCTGAATTCAGGAATTGGCTCCCATAACATATTAAGTAACTTGCTCTCTTTCCCCCTTTCCCATTGGTAAGAAATAATAATAGCATTATTATTTATCATCCCTAAAAGCAATGTCTGATTTCAGTAATCTAAACCTATATTGCCTTAAACTGAGATTATTTGAAATGAGATCTTTCCTCTCTAGTAATAGATACCTGGAAAAGAAGGTGTCTAGCTCTAGATAGGCGGGGCAGATACAGGACCGTGTACACGTACAGTGATGATTATGTGCTACATGCAAGCTTTTTTCTGGAAGGACACAGAAGCCATTGTTAGTAGTGGTAAAGTAAGAAGCAACCGGGGACTGAAGAGGTAAGGGAAAGGATTTTTTATTTTATACCTTCTTATACTGCTTAAAAAGTAAGCACATATTTTTATGTAAGAAATAAGTAAGGGGAATTAAGAAGGTGAGAAAAAGGAAAGAAGCCGCCGTAGGAGATCCCATCAGCTCTGAGTTTTATCTCCAGAGGCCTTTCTCAGTTGGAAATTCTGGTTTTTACAGATCACCAGATCAAAATTGTTAGGGACACGGGCTCAAGTAGATCTTCCTGGCTTTGTGTAGCACTGGTGTCTTCTCTGAGCCTCCCAGTGGCCTGTCCAGGACATTGCGTCCATATTGTGTGATACCCACTTGACAGATGGGAAGCCTTGAGTTTGGGGAAGATGGGTGGCTGGTCTTAGGCCACGTTGTCAGTGCTTGGGAAGTTTAGAACTAGGAGCCACGTTCATTGTTCCTTTAACCCTAACTTTACTAGAACCCCCCCCCCTTTTTTTTTTAAACTAGAAACTTTAATAGAAAGAACTGTTCTATTGCTTCTGGACATTCTTTCCTAAATGCTCCAAGCTGCCTCCTCTCTGTTTTTATGCTGTAACATCTGTTTCCTTCTCTGAAAGCATGGTTAGATGTATAATTGTTTTCCTTGTTAATATTATCAACATAGGCCATTTCTCTGCTTTCCGCAGGCTTGTGGCATCGAGGACATTATGGTGTGTTTATTAGTTACTTAATCTTTGTTTTATGGAATTGGTTACTCAAGGTATTTTCTCCCAAATAATTACCCATTTTCAGGAAAACAAAGTAATAAGCTTAGCCATTTCCACCACGCTAATGTCGTTGTCCACAAGCAAATGAGAACCACATGATGTTTGAACTGGAAGAAAACCATCCTTGCAAGGACTTACTCTCTTGTTTTGTAAATGAAGAACCTGACGGTCAAGTAACTTGTTCTGGATCACATAGAGAACTCAAGGTGACATGGGATCCAGAGCCCACTTATCTTAACTTCCAGCTCAGCCCTCCTCCTGATGCAACAGGAATTACAGAGAATAATTCTCTTGGGCATCAGGCATGTAGATGAACGGTCAGGGGTGGCAAAAACAAAAAAAAGTCACACTAAAAACTGCAACTGTGCAGAGGTAATATGTAAAAGAAGAGGAGGTGTTGAGCTTATTTTTCCAAGTTTTAATGAGTGGTTTTGCAGGCTTACCCCTTTTAAAGCACACTTGCTCTGTCAACATCAGCATTTCCAGAAAAGGATTTATAATAGGAATCCTTTAGATGAAACATATCCCAACCATATTTCATTCACCATAGAGTAAAAAGCTCCCTCACTTGCTGGGCAGATCAAGGCACACAGCATCAGTGTTGTAAAAGGAATTTTTTAAAAAAGATTTTATTATTCTATTTTCTTCCTTGTTTGACACAGAGAGAGTGTGCCTGTGAGCACAAGCAGGGGGAGGGTCAGAGGGAGTGGGAGAAGCAGACTCCCCGCTGAGTAGGGAAGCCTAAGTAGGGACTATGGGAGCCCCGAGGGTTGGATTCAGTAGTGAGAATGCCATTTTTATGAATTGTGTACCTTTGGTGGCACCCGCTATCAGATTTATACAGTCCTCGGAGGCACTAGCTCCTGTAGGCAGCGTTGTAAAGGATGTCACAATAATGGATGTCTCTGAAAATTCCGTGTGTGTGTGTGTTACACAGACATGCCAAGGCTCCAGCCCTAAAAACTAATTTATTTGGTTTGGAGTGGGATTCAGACATCAAGATTTAAAACCATGGTTCCCCAAATTGGCCGCACATTGGAATCTCCTGGGGAATTTAAAAAATCCTGATGCCTGGGTCTGACTCCCCAGATTCTGGTTTAATGGGTCTGGGGTCTGGACTAGACATCATAATTTTTTCAGAGCTCCTCGTGTGATTCTCACGGGCAGCCGAGGTTGCAGTCCATGGGTGAATGAGACCTGGCTAACCTCGTGCATAGCAGGTGTTCAATAAAAATAAAGTATGAGATGAAAGCTAGATGTAAGGGTTTATAAGAGAAGCCAGTGCTAAGAAGTCCATTTCTGGTTCTTTGGACATTTCTGTAGGCTTGGACGTGTTATGCAGTGATTTGGGGTGGAGTGGGCAGCAAAACCTAATAATTCAGCTCGCCAGTGGAGCTCGCAGCCAGAACCGACAGCCAGGGTCTTCCTGGTTGCTCTGCTGCATTTTCTCTACCTGTCATAGGAGTGGCTGATCTGCCTGTCATACTCCTGATGTGTCTGTCTCACACTGTCCTTTGGAGAAAAACAACCAGAAACTGGCTTCTGTAAGAGCAAGGTGCTCCAGCCCTGGACGTAGCCCGAGGTGAACTCTGTCCCATTGACAAGGCGCTGCTAGAGCCCGCCCACTGCTCAGGGTTCTGAGAGCTCCCTGAAGCACAGAGCGCACGAGTTGCCTGGTTTCCTTGGTTCCCTAGGTGATTCTTGTTTAGTTCAAGGGGTACAGGGAAGGGAAGTATTTCCGCATCTGGCCCCAGCCAGTGCAGCTGCCTGCAGCCGTGGGGAGGCTCCACCGTCCTTGCCAGGCAGAGAGTTCACTGGAGCTGCTTACGGAGCTGAATCTGAACTGCTCTTCTGTGCTCTTGGAAGTCTCCCAGGGCACTGGTTTTCGCACTCGAGTGTGCACAGGCGTCCCTTAGAGAAGTGTTAAACTACGGATTCCTGGGGCGACACCCAGATTCTCTGATTCAGTAGGACTGGGGTGGGGCCCCAGAACTGGCCCGTCTGACACCTTCTGGGGTGGTGCCGATTGCTGGTCTGGGGACTGCCCTATGAAGAAAGCACACAGATGGCACTTGTGGTATTTAGGGAAAGGACACTGTTGGGTGGCTGCAGATCTACCTAATGGTCACAGGATGAAGAGTTAAAGTGGCCTCCCAGCCTGGGGCTTCCATGGATCGCAGAGGGGAGGCGGCAGTGTGGCTCAGAGGTGGCTCCCGGGAGCAGATGGAGCCTGGTGGGGAGGGCTTGGATGAGTAGGGGTTTGCCAGCTGAGGAGCAGGGGGGCAGTGTTCTGGGAGCAGTGCGGGCAAAGGTGGAAGAGAACAGGAGTGAGGCTGCTGTGGGGCGCACACGTGGCTTAGGGTGATTGATGGGGAGCGAGCTTCATCTGCGTAAGCAGGCAGAGGCCAGATCCCGGTGCTGGTCCTCCACGTGGAGGAGTCCGGGCTGATCTGAAAGTGAGGTAGTTCCCTGGGGGGTTTCACGCAGGAGAGTGACATGACGAGTTGGGAAACGGCCTGGCGGGAGCATGCATCTGCAGGAGACCCACGAGACTGTCACAGAAGTCCCTTTGGGAAGTGATGAGGACACAGGGGTGTGACCTCTCTGTCATCTTGTCCTGGCATCACCCTCGGTCTCTGCTCAGCATTTCCATCTTTTTAGAGCCATTTCCAGTAGGTGCCTTTACTGGCTCTTTGAACATCTCCTGCGTATGCTTGTATGTGGACCCAGGCATTCTTTGTTCCCCCTACTCAGATTGTTTCTCAGGGAAAAGTAAGTTAAAATAAATGTCAAGGGCAGCCTTGAAGCAGGAGAACCCTGAAGGGCCAGCATGGAAGGGAGTGGGGCAGTCCCCCCTACTTAGCCTGAATGAGGGCCTAGTGGGTTCTGTATCTTGGGGAGCTCTGGGTTTTTCTTTCTTGGTTCTACCTGGGAGTCACGCATCCCCCTCCTGCTCCCACTCTGAGAACAATTACAAACCTGAGTCAGAGGCCAGTCCCCCAACCTCCCAGGCTTTTAGTTTGGGGGCTTACCAAGGCCAGTCTCCTAAATTCATAGTACCCTCAAAATGGCACCGTGCTGGGCATTCTGGAGGCACGGGGGTTTCTGAATCAGGGCAGACCCCCACCTTGCCCACCGCAGTAGTGAGTGCATCGTGCCTGCAGAAGAAAGTCATGTACATGGAAGAGGGCCGCAGCGAGCCAATTGTTTAGTAGGCACAGGTGCAAAAGGTGTTGGCAGGAGCAAGTTCTCTGTCCTGGCCCATCGCAGAGAAAAATCAACACTGATGGATTTCATTTGTGGTACTTCTTACTTCATCTGGTAATGAAAATTTGATTTGTGGTTTCCTCTCGTAGGGCTCTTCATCATACTGTAATTGATACATCTCCAACAAGTGGCTCTTGAGGAAATCGATTCCGCCAGGTCTCATCATGAACCGGAGAGACTGATGGAGATTTGTGTAGGCTGTCTCCCTTGTTGGGCCCCTTCCTCTCAGGCTGTGGGGTCTCACCACTGGCTGAGTTAGAGGCTCCCCCAGAAGGCATGAGTGAGCTGCTGTTGGGGAAGGCAGGGATCTAGACTGATGACCAGCGTCAGTGAGCAGTCTGTGCTCTGAGATAATGACATCAAGAAGTGTAGGTCACCCATTCCAAGGTGGCTTTTGCTGCTTCAGACTAACACGTAGATAGGAGAACAGATTGCAGGATGGTGAGCTGGCAGCCTGACTCAGATTGGAAGGCGGGTGAGAGCAGAAAGGTGGTGGGCGTGACCCACAGTCCATGCTTGCCCTCGTGGCAGGTCAGGGGAAGAGATATGCTGTCTGAGCAGACACCATCTGAATGCCTCACTGAGTGCTGTCCCAAACATTTTGCTAATGACATGCCCAACTAGGACTTTTTTGCTTCAGAGTTGCTAGAAACATTTGGCCAGATGTCCGACGGGGCTTGCTTCAAACTTTGGCTGGCTCATGCAAAGCTGTTTTTATCCTGATCCCATCTGCTGTCTGTCCCTGAATGAGGTTTGCCATACATTGGGTACCATCTTGGAAGCCTTTTCTAAGGTCATGTGAAGGGGGCTGTGCCTTCTCTTTCTCTTTTTCATGATGTTTACTGTAAAAATGTCAATCTGAAAAAATAAAGTTATGAAATGTCAGCTAGTAGAAAATTTTCATCATTCTTTTAAAGCTCATTTAATATATCTCATTTGGTTACTACAAGAAGTCTGTAGAGTAAATAGGAGAGGTGTTACTATTTTTTTTAAAGATTTATTTATTTGTCTGAGAGAGAGAATGCAAGGGGTAGGGCAGAGGGAGAAGGAGAGAGAAATTCAAGCAGACTCCACGCTGAGCTCGGACCCTAACTCGGGGTTTGAGCTCATGACCATGAGATGATGACATGAGCCTAAACCAAGAGTCGGATGCTTACCTGCTTAACCAACTGTATCATCCAGGCACCCCAGGAGTGGTGTTATTATCTCCATGTCATAGGCGCAGAGGGTGAGTACCTTGCCCAAAGTTGTGAGTAATTCAAAAGGTCAAGAGTGACTTGGAGCTCAGGCTTCAAGTCTCTACCCTCAGAGCCTTTCAACATATTTAACTTCTCAAGACTGCTGCTGAATAACAGATTTTAGCTATTTGCTGTAAGAAGGGTTTGGAATTCTCTGTCTACATAGTTGATGATGTCACTTATGCTGTTTTTGTGGTGGAGTGGTGAGACATTGTTGTTTCATTAACTTGCTCCTGTATAAAAAACCACCGCAAAACGTGGCATCTTTTTTTTTTTTTTTTAAAAGATTTTATTTATTTATTTGACAGAGAGAGATCACAAGTAGTCAGAGAGGCAGGCAGAGAGAGAAGGGGAAGCAGGCTCCCTGCTGAGCAGAGAGCCCAACGCAGGGCTCGATCCTGGGACCCTGAGACCATGACCTGAGCCGAAGGCTGAGGTTTAACCCACTGAGCCACGCAGCCCCAAAACCTGGCATCTTAACACAACAATGACTTATTCTCAAAACTGTAATTTGAGCAGTGCTTTGCTGGGGTGACTCTTCTGTTCCATGTGGTGTCACCTGGGACTCCTTTGGGTGCTCTCAGCTGCTGACTGTGTTGGGCTGGGCCAGAAGGTGGGAGAAGGCTTCCCTTGCCTGTCTTGTGCCTCCGTGCTCCTCCATGTGGTCTCTTTCTGGGTCTGGCTTGGGCTTCCTCACAGCCTGGTGGTTTCAGGGTAACCAGACTTTATGCCGAAGGAAGAAGTGGAAATTGCCAGTTCTGTTAGGACCTGGGCTCAAAAGTCCTGGAGTAAATGTCATTTCCACCACCTTCTGTTGGTCAAGGTCACGAGGCCTTTCCAGACTCCAAGGGAGGAGAAGGAGACTCCACCTCCTGAGGGGTGAGTGGCATGCACCTACAATGTTGGGAGAAGTGGTTGGTGGGCTGATTAGGGGTCTGGCAAGCACAGTAACATTCCTGTGTCCACTTGCTGAGAGAAACAAAGCATCTTTACTACAATGTCCCATCCCTAGATACACGGAAGAATGTCTGTTAAATATACCAAGTGTGCATGAGGTGTTGACGAACAGCTGGTGTAGCCCAACAGGAACATATGGGTGAGGAGCAGCCCTAGAACTTGGGTCCTCTGGCTGGTTGCCAGTCCAGGCCCCCATCGGGCTCCTCTCTGGGACCATGCACAGACTCAGGAATCACGGCCTTGGTCCTAAAAAATTACTTGATGCATCCGACCCAAAATTTATGGATAGAGGAAAGACTTGGAGAAATGACCATAAAGGTAGCCCATTAGATGGTAGAAGAATATGAACTCTAAATGTCATGTCATGATGATGGTGCTTGTGGAGCCTTTTGGACCCATATGACTGTTCAGATCCAAATAACATGGTCAGTGCACTTTTCCAGCTGCTCATAGCTGGGAAATGATCCTCTCTCTTTGTTCTTGCCCATTCATCCAACCCCATGCTTCCTGAGCAAGCTTTTCTTGGCTCCTGATTGCATCGAGAGCATTGGGCATTGGGCCTCAGATTGTAATTAACAGAGAATTCACAACTGCTGCTTCTCTGGTTCTGTGGGGTTGTCCTCTCACCTACAAATTTGCATTGCCAGTATATCTGTAGAGCTTTCTGTTCTTTTCAAAGAGTTTTCGGATGGATTATTGCATATCATTTTCATGGCAACTCCATTAAGATAACACTGAGTAAGATTACTCCCTTGTAGAAAGAAGGAGGTTTGAAGTCCCAGAATGGCAGAGCAGTGGCAAAGCCAGGCTTCTGCTCTCCGTTCCAGTGTTCTTTCTCTTCCACACCTCCAGCCTGTGGTAGGCTTGTCCTAATGTCCAGGGCAGGATGACCGGCTGTGATGAGGAAGGACCAATTTTGGGATTAGAGCATCTGTTAGTACCTGAATCGTGGCGTTGGTCACGAAGTTAAGATACAAAGGTAGTTTTTTGTTGTTGTTTTTTGTTTTTAAAGATTTTATTTTATTTTTTGACAGACACATTGAGAGAGGGAACACAAGCAGCGGGAGTGGGAGAGGGAGAACTGACTTCCCCCAGAGCAGGGAGCCCAATGCAGGACTTGATCCAAGGACCCTGGGATCATGACCTGAGCTGAAGGCAGATGCTTAACGACTGAGCCATCTAGGCACCTCCAAAGATACGTGTTTTTAACTTGAATTTCAGCTAGTGGCAGAAAAACTTGCTCTTTCCAGCTAGTGGAGGAACCAGCAGGAAGCACATTTTTACCCAACCCTCATAATACCTTTCTCTGGATGGGGATTTGAGCTTATCCACTCATGGCCCTGAGTCGGAGCATAGGAGAGGGATAAAGGCAGCTCTCACATCCGCTGCTGAAGTACTTCTGTGAAGCCCACTTGGGTCAAAGCTGATCAGAAAGTGGGAGAGTCCAGCAGCCCTGCTGCATCAACAGCCCTGTGGACCCGGCCCAGAACACCTCACACAAGTTAATGAAGACACTTGCTCAGTAGCAACTAATGGGCTTTTCTGCTGTGCTAAAATTAGAGCTGAAAGGTAAACAGATAGAGCATTGGAATGGAATAATAATGTCATACCATATGGGAAAATTCTAGTGTGAATTAGTGATTTTCTTGTCCTTGGAGTTCTTCAGAGCTCTGCTCTGAGCTGTGTGGGAATGGGAGACAAGACAATGCATCTAACATGGCCGGTTGTCCTCGCATAATTAATGTGTCTCCTTTACTCTCATAAGTGTTCAGGTTTGGGCGGTAGGTGTGGTCCCCCAAAGCGTGGAGCTCAGCATATCATGGGTACTCAGGATGGGTCAGTTTCCTTCCTTGGCAAGCCAGTAACTTCTGCGTGGAAGTAACCATCAAAGCGCTGTGTATTTTGTTTTTATGAACCTATTCTTCTTGATGCTCAAGGTCAAAATCAGGGCTCTTTCCTTGATTAAGTTTTTCTTAATCACCTTTTTAAAAAGTGATAATGCCGAAACAGGTGAAGCGGACTGAAAGTACACTTCCATCATGAGCCTGAGTAATGCATGGAATTGTTGAATCATGGTTTTGCATACCAGAACCCAGTATAACACTGTGTATTAACTATACTGCAGTTAAAGAAAATAAAAGTGATAATGCTTTTTCACACTCTTCTTGGTACCATAATGGGCATGACATTTGCTGACTTTGGATTCGGTCGAACCCTAGGGAAATGAGTCTCTGGTTCTTTATGGGTGAATCCATAAAACCATCCTAATAATATTGTCCACTGAATTTATAAGGTAGTAAATTACTTCTAATGTAGGACTTGATCTCACAGCAACCCTATTCAGTGGGAGAGTCTGAGAAATAAAGAGAAGCTCCCATTGCTAATTAATAATACCACAAAAACTGGAACCTTTTGGTTCTACGTCCTTCCTTTAATCCTGCCTGTTGTGGATGCTCCTGTATCTGGCCGAGTCATGTCGATTTAAGATATTTCTTCTGGCGCCCATTAAAATTTAGAATCCAGTGAAATTGATGACGCTGTAACGTGCTGACCTAGGTGACAGTGGAGAATTTGGCTACTGCAGCATGTGCACTGTTTCTGGTTTATTCATCCAAGTGGCCAAGGGCAGCCTCTTAAACAGGCCTTGTATTTGTTTCGGGCATTTATGGTTTACAGAACATTTTATCTGCAGTATCTGTTTGATGCATCCAAAGAGGAAGTGTAAGGGACAGGTAAGTGTTTGGAGGTCTGGCTCTCACCATTCTTCCCCGAGAGAGGAGGAAGGCGGCTCCGAGAGATGAAGGGAGTTGCTGTAGGTGGCACATCTGGTAAATGGCACCACATGGTTTGGGGCTCAAATAAATATATATATATATATATATTTCCTTTTAAAGATTTTATTTATTTATTTGACAGAGATCACAATTAGGCGGAGAGGCAGGCAGAGAGAGGAAGGGAAGCAGGCTCCCTGCTGAGCAGAGAGCCTGATGCGGGGCTCCATCCCAGGACCCTGGGATCATGACCTGAGCTGAAGGCAGAGGCTTTAACCCACTGAGCCACCCAGGTACCCCAAATATTTCTGATATCTGACTCCTCGTTCCTGATTTCCAGGAGCTTCTCCAGTGCGTCATCAAACTTGGGAGAGATGGTTTGATTCTGAGGCCACAGGGCACATGATGAGCACCTCATAAAATGCTGAGATTGATTCTCCTCTAGGAAGAGGGACAGTTATGGTCTCTGACTGCCAGAGTCGTGAGAAATGTAACAGCCTCTTCCAGAGCAGGGACGGTTTTAATCCACCGAAATGGCCTGGGAAAGTAATTAAGCAGCTCGTTGTTAAGTGGAGCCAGTGGGCAGAAGGCAACGAGAGAAGGGGAAAGCACTTAGGAATGAGAGTGTTTAAAACACTTAAAAAAAAAAAAAAAAAGCCTTAAAAGGCTTGGAGCCCCTTGTCTGTCAGGAGTAAGAAATGGGGCTTGGGGGGGTGCCTGGGTGGCTCAGTGGATTAAGCCGCTGCCTTCGGCTCAGGTCATGATCTCGGGGTCCTGGGATCGAGCCCCGCATCGGGCTCTCTGCTCAGCAGGGAGTCTGCTTCCCTCTATCTCCCTCTCTGCCTGCCTCTCCATCTGCTTGTGATCTCTGTCAAATAAATAAATAAAATCTTAAAAAAAAAAAAAAAAAAGAAATGGGGCTGGGAAAACACTAGAGGTCCATAAGAGTTGAAGATGAAGAGGCCCAGGAAAGGGTTCAAGGACATGCCAGATGACTCCCACAGGGACATTATATTGGAGAAGGGAGTACTTGAGGGGTGCAACAGGTTTTTTTTTTTTTTTTTTTTTTAAAGATTTTATTTATTTATTTGACTGTCAGAAATCACAAGTAGACGGAGAGGCAGGCAGAGAGAGAGAGAGAGAGAAGCAGGCTCCCCGCTGAGCAGAGAGCCCGATGCGGGCCTCGATCCCAGGACCCTGAGATCATGACCCAAGCCGAAGGCAGCGGCTTAACCCACTGAGCCAGGCAACAGGTTTTTGATAGATACAAATCTCTGAAGCCTGGGCCTGGAGAAGAAACAGTCCTCCACGTGGGTCTGAGGACAAAAACACCCAGCCTTTCTGAGTCAGAAGAATGTCATTTCCCCTCGCCGTGGACTTTGCTAGATTCCCAACTGAACCAAAGACGCAGGGCCTCAGACTGGCAGAAGCTAGAGACTCGTATTGTGGGCAAGTGAATTCTGTTGCCTCCTTTTGGTGTCCATCTCCTCTTCCTTTCTATCTTCCAGTCAGTGTGTGACTGAGGGCACAATGTGGGTTATATTTCCTTATATCACTTAGAGGCTTTGTCTCCAGGCAAGCTGGGCTCTAACTGATGGAAGGAAGAGAGAATGTATCGACTGATGGAGGCAAGAGGGTGGGCATGTCTCTCGTTGTCTTCATGACTTTTTTAAATTTTTATTATTATTTATTTATTTATTTGTCAGAGAGAGGGAGAGAGAGCGAGCACAGGCAGACAGAATGGCAGGCAGAGACAGAGGGAGAAGCAGGCTCCCTGCGGAGCAAGGAGCCCGATGCGGGACTCGATCCCAGGACGCTGGGATCATGACCTGAGCCGAAGGCAGCTGCTTAACCAACTGAGCCACCCAGGCGTCCCTTCATGACTTTTTTTTAAAAGATTTTATTTATTTCTTAGAAAGAGAGAGCATGAGCTGGGGGAAGGTCAGAGGGAGAAGCAGACTCCTTGTGAGCAGGGAACCTGATGTGGACCTGATCCCAGGAGCTTGGGATCATAACCTGAGCCGAAGGCTGACCCTTAACCCACTGAGCCACTGAGCCGCCCCTCTTCATGACTTTTGAAGGAATTGACTTAGAGGCATTGGATCTTAGAACTGAAAAAAGAAAGAAAAATAGGAACCCCAGAGACTATGTAGTCCAACTTTTCCTGTAACGCAAGCATCTTTTCTGTAGCTATCAGAATAGATGGTAATTCAGACATTTTTGGAACCCTTTGAGAAAGAATGTCCTGGCTGGTCCTCCCATCCATTTCTGGATTTTTTTTCCATTGACCCTTACTTGGCACCAGCTGTGTACCCGATGCTGGCATGAGTCCTTTATGATTACTAGGCCATTGATCCAAGACTTTTTTTTTTTTAAGATATTTTATTATTTAAGAGAGTAAGACAGTGAGAGGGAGCATGAGCAGGGGGAAGGGTGGAGAGAGAAGCAGACGCCCTGCTGAGCAAGGAGCCCCATGTGGAACTTGACGCCAAGATGGTGGAATCACGACCTGAACCGAAAGCAGACACTTAACCAATTGAGCCACCCTGGTGCCTGATCCAAGACAGTTTTTTACAGATGAAGAAAAGCGAGGCACAGAGAGGTTAATTGACAGTGCCCACGGCTATACAGCTCGCTAGTAAGTCACAGAGATGGGATTGGAACCCAGGCAGCCTGACTCCCCAGTCTGTGTACTTTACCACCAGCTTTGCTTCCTAAGACATTTCTGGTCATTTAAGTGTTTTTGAACCAACGTTGGCCCCTTGAAGTTTCTACCCCAGGGTCTTTCACATGATAATTCATTTAAATTCTTTTTGGACAAACCATCATGTCTTCTCATTATCTTTTCTTTTCCAGGCTGGCAGTCCTTAGTTTTTCCAGCAATTTCTCTTGTGGAATGATTGCCATGCTCCAGATGCTTCCTCTGGTTGCATGCCAATTTTGGCCTGGCAAAGAGCACCTGAGGGTTAAGGTCAGACCCACCCGCCTTGGGATCTCAACCTCCTTACTTAACTGGTGATATATACTTGAGCAGACACTTTTTATTGGTCCGTCTGAGCAGAGGGTCCTGCATTTGTGAAACAAGACTACTTCTAGACTCCCTGATTCGTTGTTGGAACTGTATAGCTACAGTGACAACTACATTCATTCCCCCCAAAATTGATCTTTAGATTCACACAGTCCCAGTCAAAACTTTAGCGGGCTAATTTGAAGAAACTGACAAGCTAATTCAAAATGTATATGAAAATGCAAAAGATCTATAGTGGCAAAATGATATTTAAAAAGAAAAACAAAGTTAGAGGACTCATCCTGATTTCAAGACTTACTCTAAAGCTATAGTAACAAAGATAGTGATACCAGCATAAAGAATGACAGATCTATGAAACAGAGTCTGCCAGTAGAACTATACATCTATAATTAACTGATTTTTGACAACGATGGGAAGTCAGTTCAACAAGAAGGGCTTTTTAACAGGTGGTGCTGGGAAAAAAAAATCTCCCTGTTAATAAGATGAACCTTGACCCTGACTCCACTGAACATATCAAAACTAATGAGTTAGAGCATAGAATTAATGGGGAAGCTAAACAGAGAACTTGAATAAGAAAACATAGGAGGGGTGCCTGGGTGGTTCATTTGGTTGAGTATCAAATTTTTGATTTTGGCTCGTGATCCTAGGGTCGTGAGAGTGTGCACTTTTTCCATCTTAGCACTGAATGTGGAGCCTGCTTTGAATTCTCTCTCTTCCTTTTTACCCTCCCCCTACCCTTCCTCCCTCTCTCTTTTCCTCTTAAAAAAAGATACACTAAGAAAACATGGGAAAATATCTTTGTGGTTGTGGATAGTCAGATGAGTCAGAGATTAGGACATTAAAAACACTAATCACAAGAGAAAAACAATATATTGGACTTGATCAAAATGAGATATTTCTTTTCATGAAGAGACGTTATTAAGAATATGAATAGGGAATCTATGGATTGGGAAGAAATTCTTGCAAGAAATATAAACAAGTAAGACTTAATATGTAATAATTAATCAACTCCCACAAGTCAATAATAAAAGACCAACAATCTAAAGGAAAACACGGGCAAAAGACTTGAAAAGATGTTTGACAAAAGAAGATATACAAATGGGCGGTAAGAAGGTTACATCATTTGTTGTAAGGGAAATGCAAATTAAAACCACAAGGAGATACTATTCATCACTGCTAGAATAGCTAAAATCAGAAAGACTGGCAATATGAGATGTTGGCAAGAATATGGAGCATGTAGGATGTTTGAACAATGCTGGTGGGAGTGTAGGATGATAGAACTGTCTTGGAGAACTGTTTTGGCAGTTCTCAAAGTTAGACCTACATCTACTCCATAGCCCACCTGTTTCGCTTTTAGATCCTTATGTAAGAGAAATGAAAACATATGTCCATAGGAAGACTCATGAGAATGTTCACAGCAGCTTTGTTCATGCTAGTCCCAATTTGGAATCAACCCAAGTGCCATCAGCAGAGGATGGGTAAAGAAATTGTGATAAGATCATGGAAAGTGGAATAATACTCAGCAATAAAAATAAAGAAAAAAAAAGATGCACGAGATAGAATCTCAACAACATAGGTGAGAAAAAAAAAAGCCAGAAAAATAAAGTATTTCCTAAATGATTTTATTTAGATAAAGTTCAAGAGTCGACAAAACTAATACGCGGTGTTAGAAACCCTGACAGTGGCTGCCTCTGTCTAGGATGGACGGGAGTTGACTCGAAGGGGGCATGAGGAGATGTTCAGGGGTAACAGGAACGTTCGGTATCTTGATTGGGGTCATATGTGTGGACATGGCCAACAAACTCATTGCATAAAATATATAATGTCTGTGTAAATTCTACCTCAATATTAAAAAATAAAAGTGATCTCTGAAATTGAATATGTTGCTGTTTACTCTAAACAGTATAACGTGCCTTGGGGCTGTTATTCCCATGATTTAAACTTTCTAGTTCTACTACCTGGAGTTGCATTAGCTTTTTTTTTTTTTTTTTTTTTTTTTTTTTTTAAGCAGGAACTTCATTACACTCTTGCCATTTATGGAATTTGTGGCTAATGAAAATTGGCAAGCCTCTCTTCCTTTTAAGTGTGAATTGCTCCCAAGCAGTGCTTCTTTCTGAAATACTTCCTTTGTTTGTCTTAAGTGGGTCTATATGTAGCCCTTGAAGGAGTGAATAGATAAGCAAAAGTGGTTATTTCAGGAGAGTAATGCTATAAATAATAATGATAGCTTACAACTAAATAGTACTTAGTGCCAAGTACTCCTCTAGAACCTTACACGTATTTACCAAGATAATTCTCAGAACTGTTTGATGGGATGGGTGCTGCCATCATCCCCATTTTATAGATGAGTTGATCTGAGGCATAGTGAGGTCAAATGACTTATTCAAGGTCATATGGTCAGTAAGGGATGGAGCTGGAATTCAAATCCTGGTCTGATCTGATGCCAGAATCGGAACCCTTAGCTCCTGGGCTGCACAGACTATGCCTATTCCTGGTTTGCTTCTGCTTGATGCTTTGACTCTTAATTGACTTGATCTGTCTTTGGTTCATCCTCTTCAAATAACTCAGCCTAGGAGATGCCCATAAGGAGCATCATACCAGAGCAGGAATGTCTTGTAGGACTCCTGTGGGAGACCCTGTTTATCAGTGAGGGAGTGGTTCTCATAATCACCAGATCTCATTCCAAGTCCAGCCTTCCAGGTCTCTCTCCACACACCAGAGCTCAAAGAGTTCCTTAAATAGAACCAGTTATCCTTGAGGTACATGCTTCTGTCCTATGTATCCACCAAAATAGACAGACATCAGTGGCACAAAGTCAGATTGGGGAAGCACTGCTTGGTAGCCAGTTCCTTCCTCAAAGGAAGAGATAATTGACAGTTATCATTAGTCACGAGTTCCATAAATGGCAGAGAGTGTGATGATGCTGAAAACACACATGCGCACACACACCTCGGTCTCAAGCCACATTCATATGTTCAGATCATGAGAATAATAGCCCCAAAGCACTCATCACTGTTTAGAGTAAATCTTAGCATGTTCAGTTTCAGATGTCATTATTATTATTTTAACATTGAGGTAGAATTTACCCAGATCTGAAGTATTGAGGTCAATGAGTTTTGAAGACGTTTTGTACACCCATATAACCATCTACTTCAATCAAGACAAAGGAGAACGTTTTGGTCACCCCAGAAAGTCTCCTCATTCCCCCTTGTAGTCCTTTCCCATTCACTCTCACCAAATGCCTATTTTGATCCAGAGAGAAGAGGTTATCTGGACCAGATTGGGATTCTTCTTTACTAACCTTTACCGGTCTTTGTACATATCATGAACCCAGGGGTAGAGTTCCTTAGAAATGGGTGGCTTAGGCTGGAGATGACTCACTTCAGAGGCGAATCCAGTCCTATCAAGTAGAAACACTAAAAGCTGATGTCCGTGCCTAATGGCCAGCCCTGGGTAAGGCTCATCTGCACTAAAATCATGACTCCATCCTGCTCATCTTCTTTTTAGACCAGTGGTCTCAGGGGGTCTGGCTAGAGCGAAGCGTAGGTCCTGGTTTCGCATCCCGCAGGGAGCTGTCATGGAGTATTTAATTAACTCTAGTTCCAGGTGGCGAGTTATAATTCTTATTTTGAAATTTTAATGATCTGCTTTTTTAATAGTCTATGTCAAATTGGCTTCAAAATCCAACAGAAAGAAGACAGGAGAACATGTTGGATCAGGAGGCACCCAGAGGACATAGGCTGCATATCGGGGAGGTGTCTAATATTAAAGTCTGCTGGTTTTGAGAAGGCAAACCTGGGTTTTCCCTGCAGTTTCAGCCACGGTTCAGCATGGTATACATACTTCTTTCGGCTGTCAAAGTCTGCATCTGAAAATTGGGATTAATGCTTTTTCTCTATGTCAAGTTCATTGGTTAATGAGATAATGACATCTTTAGAGCCCTAAAAATGTATAAAAATGATATGACATTAGGGAGGACTACCTGTTAAAGCCTTCATCACGGCTCCTTGAAGAAGCTGAGCTGGTAAGGGAAAAAAACCCAGGATTGGTGTTTGGGACCATAAAACAACCCCTAACAACCCCTCTGTGTTTGAAACTTGACCCTTAGTCCTTCATCCTTCTAGACCCCCTTCCCCGTTCATCACCACCCCCCCACCTCCACAGGCTGAAAACTCTGAGAAGTGTTAGACCTTGAAACTTGATCTCCTAAAACTGAGTCAACTGACTTTAATATTAAACATCTACTGCATGCCAAGCACTGTGATGGTTATAAAAATGAGTAAGAAATAGTTCCTGCCCTCAAGGAATTTACAGCTTGATCACATCACTTACATCAGGAGGAGAATCCCAGATTGTGTGCTGTTTCTTTCACTAACCAACTCTTCTTACTGATTTGTGTCTGTCCAAGCCTTTGCATTTTTACACATTAAATAATTCCTGGGCTTCCTCTCTACAGTGAGCGATAGCCTCACCAAGATCAAATCCTTTCATGAACTTCTAAGACAAGACCAAAAAAATCAATAATTACTGTGTGTTTTGACAGAGTCATGAGTAAACTTGGTACTGTGTTATCAATTCATGGATAGCTTTTATTTTAAAAATGTCCATATAGCTTTAGCTTCATAATTTATGTCTTAAGCTGACTTTTTTTTTTTTTTTTTTAAACTAAACACACTTTCTCCGGATTTCTTCAGCTTTTCTGTTAACATCTGCTTTTCTGTTCCAAGATTCAGTCCAGAGTATGGTGTCCCACTTAGTTGTCATACCCCACTCCCCCCACCCCCCGCTCCTAGTAGGACCCCTGCCCCCCCAAATTCTCTTCTGGTCTGTGACAGTTTCTCAGTCTTTCCTTGTTTGTCCATGACCTTGGCTCTCTAGAGGAATGCTGCTGGCTCAGTACCATGTGGCATGTGCACCAGTCTGGGTTTGCCTGATGTTTTTCTCATGGGGGTTATGGGTTTTTTGGAAAAACCCCGCAGCAGTGACATACCCTTGTCATCACAGTGTCTCGGGGTATGTGATATCTACAGACATCATTGATGACCTTAACCTTGATCATTTGGCTGAAGAGGTGTTTCCTGGGCTTTTCCACTGTAAAGGGACTCTTTAAGCCATTCCATTCTCTTTGGAAGTGGGCCACTAAGTCTAGGACACCCTGAGGATCACCTCCTGAAACAGAGTGTCTACAAATATAATTCGCTTCAGTGTTTATGAACAGAATTAATATTCAGTCTCTCTACTATAGTACAATTCAACCTTGTGCTAAATTTCATCCGTGCTCTGTGCTTTGAGAACATTAGCTAATTAATCCTAATTAGACATTACAGCAGAATCTCACTAATTCTCACTTCACTGATCTGTAAATAGCATAGTTTTTCGAAAAACCTGTCAGTCTTTACTTCACTTATAAGCTGAGATTTATATAGCTGAATGCGGCCATATCAAGGACGTCTGTATCCGTGAATGTATTTCTAAAGAGCTTATCTACAGAGCCTCAGCATGGGTAACGTTCTGCAAACATTTTACTTTGTATTTTCTGCTTTCCTGTGGAGCATTATCCTAAGTCATTTAAAAGAATATGTTTGTGAAAAGAGCCTTGGATTTTAAGCTGTTTATTATATTACAGCCTCTAATGGAACGCCTTTCTCTAAGGAGCACAAAGCCGATTATGATATATAATTAGGTAATATCTGCATTCTCCTAAAACTCCAGTCACCTATGACTTGGTTTCCAGTAGAACACTGTTTGGTTTAGGATGAATCTGTCTTACATTTTGTGTGGTGGTAGAGTGCTTGCATTTAGTACTTAACATACATTGACTTGTGTACTATAATTATCTTCCATTTATACACATTTATGCTTTTCCCCCAGCCACACTGTAAAATGTTTTGGGAGAACAAACAGTCTGTGACTTACAGCTTTGGCCTCAGCAGCGACTAGCGTGTGGCATTCCTAGTAAATGTTACTGATGGTCTGATCAGTGTCTGTTTGCCTCTCTCCTTCGGTCTAAGAATCCCAGTTTATTCAGGTGTACCCTGTCTTCCTTCTCAACAACATATCTCAGGATAAACTTGCTGTCCTAATGAGCTTAGGATGTCCACAGGACCCCAGCTAGGCTGTGAGACAGCTCCCTGGGGGCTTCTGATAAAAGTTTCCTCCAATTTACAAAAAAGCTACAGGGCAAGGGAGGTGGTTCCTCTACCCTAGGACATTGTCATGTATAACTATGAAGGTTGGAGTTGTAGGAGCCGTTCACCTCCAGTGGAAGCACAAAGCCAAGACATTGTGGGGGGGTTGGGGGAGGGGAACATCTGGACCTGGGCCATGCTGTGGCTGCGGGTTTTGTGGAACAATAAATGTACTTACCATGTCAACTACTCCAGGAGAAGTGTCTCGTTACTTGCAGCCAAAGGCATCCTGAATGGTACAGAATTGCCAGGTATTTTTATTTGAAGGATTTTAGTGCCAAAGGAACTCTTTGGCCTCTTTGGAAGAAGAGATTAAAATGAAGTGAGAGACACTAGGTCCCTTTGGGAAGATAAATTTCATACCAGTTAGGAAAATTTAAAGACTACGCAGTTTTTATTCCTATCCACGCCTTTTTCACAAACGTATTCATTAAGTGTTATTTTAAACTTCGGTATTGATTATGACTCAAGGTTATGAAGTAAAATAGCTCTAGTGCAGTAGATTGGTCTGTTTGGCATTTTTTTCTTTTGTTTTTTGTTTTTTAAGGAGTCTCCACATCTAGGGAGGGCTTTATTTAGTTTTTGGATTCATGACCCCGAGAGCAAGACCTGAGCTGAGATCAAGTGTTGGGTGCCCTACCAGCTGAGCCACCCAGCCACACCAAGCCCCCTCCACTCCACCCCCTGCCCGATCTGTTTTTTTCTCTAGAGAAAAAAAACTGACATCAGTGGCGTCAGTTCTGGGGTCCTGAAATGGTCTCAGTTTTAGCTTCCCTTGAAACACATGTTGACTTTGTCCTCCAGAGTTCCATTTCCATGCTTTGCACCCTTCTTCTGGGGCATCCCTTCTCTCTCCCTTTCTCCTGGCCATCCTCTGTGGGCAGTTTTCCCCTGGGCTGTCCCCACACGCAGGATTAGCCTGCCCAGGTCGTGGCGGTAGGATGTACCCCTTCGCCAGTGTCTGCCCTTGAGCTTCTTCTGACTGTTCTCAGAGACCCTATTTGCTGCTTTTCTGGCATCAACTTAGGTCTGTCTTATTCCTGATCAAGGCTCTGCACGCTGGCACCGATCGGACTTTAAGCCCCGGTGTCTTGTTTCTCATCCTTTCCCATGATTGGCTCCATCACCACACACTCTGCTCACTGTCCTTTGCCGTATTTGCTGCCCGCTCAGGTGCTCACTGTGAAGGGGCTACGAGGAAGGTTCTCTCCATCTCCAGGGACACTTCAGTTTGTTTTTGTCTCCATTCAAAAGAGAAGACCCATTCACTTGGTATCTTAAACAGCCCAGTAAGTACATTTCTGTTTTCTCTCCAGCCGACAGGCCAGTATTTCCCAGCTGGTGTGATCCAGCTTTATCCTCCCTATTTTTTTAAATTAATTTTTTATTTTTTATTATTTTTTATTTTTAAATTAACATACAATGTATTATTAGCCCCAGGGGTACAGGTCTGTGAATCGCCAGGTTTACACATCACAGCACTCCCCATAGCACATACCCTTCCCACTGTCCATAACCCAACCACCCTCTCCCTGCCTCCTCCCCCCGACAACTGTCAGTTTGTTTTATGAGATAAAGAGTCTTAGGGTTTGTCTTCCATATTTTTTAATCTGCGTTTTTCAGAATATCTTTCTCAGCCTCTAGTTCCTTTAAAGTGCTCTGTAGACAGATGATACCATAGACTGTCATCTGAGAAACATTGCAGCTCTTCCCAGAGTCACCATGTGTGTTAGCCCATTATAGGCCCCCAGATCCTGTGTGAAGACAAAAGACAACTGTGTCATCTACTTGGGTCATAACTGGACCCTACTGCTGCTCACCCCACCCACAGCCTAGCCCCAGGCTCTGTCCAGTATCCGGGGGATCCCAAGGAGTAGAACTTAGAATCTCCCGAACCTGGTTGAGCTTTGCACCCCTAAGCTTCCGCATTGGATGGTGGGTGGTTCCTCACCTGAACACCCTCGCTGCCCGTTCTCGTATCTGAATGGCCGGCCCTCCCCTGAGCCTATAGCACTGCATTGTGCTGTGATCTTTTTTTTTTTTTTTTTTTTTTAAGATTGTATTTATTTATTTGACAGAGAGAGATCACAAGTAGGCAGAGAAGCAGGCAGAGAGAGAGGAAGGGAAGCAGGCTCTCTGCTCAGCAGGGCCCCTGCTGATGCGGGGCTCGATCCCAGGACTCTGAGATCATGACCTGAGCCGAAGGCAGAGGCTTAACCCACTGAGCCACCCAGGCGCCCCTGTGCTGTGATCTTTTGCTTTAAAACATTTCCCTACGAAGGTTGCAGCAAGAAGTGTAGACACGGTTGAACTTCAGTCCACACCCTAGGGGTAAGAGCTGTTGCCTTCGAAATATCCTAATCAGGAATCCGCATTCCATAGGTAGCTACCCTGCATTCCAGGTATCCTTGAACTCAACACCTGGGGCTTCATTAGCCTGAGTTATGTAAGAAACGATTTTTCCTTGGTGTCCTGAGTGGCATTTGAGTTCAGTAGTCTGTTGGGAAGACTGTCCAGGTGGTGCCTCCTGCATGGTGGGTGGAAGAGTTTCCCAGGCCCAGGCTAAATTGGGTGCCTTGGGGGTCCCGAAGGCTCTGCTTCATGGGGGCCTCCTGCTGCTTGTGTCCGGAACAGGGCTGGCCCGCATATCTCTGCAGCCACCCTAGAAGTAAGGTGCTGGCTGTGGGCCAAGATGGGGACTTTCCTGAGCTGCGGAGCGGTTCACGTGGCTGTGTCTGCAGGCTTGCTAATGAATACTAAACAGTTGCCTGAATTTTATCTGAGACTTGCTTAAGTGGTGCCTACCTGGCCCGGGGGTTGTGGAGAGGGGCTTTTTGGCCCTCAGCCAAGCCAGAGGCTGTTGATAGTTAAGGGGAAGCTGGCAGACTGTTGGGCCTGTCAGGAAAGGGGTCATTTCCCCACGGGTGGTGACAGCGGGCTCTGTCCCCATCCCCACTGGTGTTCAGGAGGTGGTGTTGACCAGAGTCACCCCAGAGCTCTGCCAGCTCCATGGGCTTTCATTTCCCTCCTCTCCTCTGTCCCAAGGGGACCTCTGAGCCACTAAGGAACTTGCTTGAGGGGCGCCCTCATCTCCTGGTGGCCACCACAGAGAGGTGTTCCTGAGTGTCCTGCCCTCCTCATCTTCCAGCTCCTCCCTCCCCCCCCTCCCTGGGATACTTGCAGGAGCCATTCCTGTACCAGTGAGTGCCGCACTGTCACCCCTCCAGAACCCAGTCTTCCAGCCCCTGTGGTCGGGCTTACCTTCTCTGTGCCTCAGAGTCTGTACCTGAAGAATGGCTGTGATAATGGTATCCCCCTTTCCGGTCTGTCCTGGGGGCCACCAGCTCATACAGGCAAAGCTCCTAGAGCCCTGCCCAGCATCTTGTACGCACTCACGTGGGTTCATTATTCCCTCCCTCCCTTCATCTCTCCTTTCTTCCCCCCATCCTTCCCTCTATCCCTCCGTCTGTCTGTATTTGTCAAAGCTTTACCTTCATGGGCAGGCTCATTACACCGTGCGGAATAGATGAACTCATTCCTCCATGGAAGGTGTAATAGGCTTCTGTTAGCCAAGATGGACGTCTCAAAGAAATGGTGCGAATACTCAGGAAAGAGTCCCGTTGGCCCTTACTTAGGGCTTAATAGCTTTTGGTTTACATGGAGTTCTAATACGCACGATTTGCTCTCCTACTCACAGAAGAGTAGAAATGGCAAATTAGAAAGAATTTGTGTCAGGCAAGAAGTGACTGTGGATGGTGAAGGAAGGGTCGCATAAATATGAAAATCAGACAAAAGCAGTTCTAAATTCTGGGATCATTTGTGTAGGAAGAAGAATCATCCCACACCTCAGTAGATTCGTGGATAGTATCATTGTTCTAAAGCCCCGCGTAATGGTTGATGCTGGCAGTGATGGCCCTGAGTGACCAAGAAGTGAGGAAATGGTTTTTAGCATACTTTGTTTAATGAGGCAGGAAAGGATGTGATAAGCTTCGGAACTTCCAACAAAGTGGTGAGTGTTAAAGTTTTGATGCTGAGAGTGATAAATCATCCCTCCGTTATTTGGGAAGGCGGCTGATAGAGCATCCTCGGCACCCTGTCTGGGGGAATGAGGCATCCGTTCACACGGTTACCACAGTCCCCCGTGGTAAAGTGCCTCCTCATCCGTGAGGTGCGAGCCCACTGACGGCAGCAGAGAAGCAGCCCCCAGACCTGACTCCTGCTGGAGTTTCCCAGACGCACTCATGTCAGAACACATGGAAACTCTGGACTCCGGGTCTTAGGAACAGACCGCTGCCTGTATGTAAGGTGGTTCATCTCTTTTTTTCTTTTCTTTTCTTTCTTTCCTTTTTTTTTTTTTTTTTAAGATTTTATTTATTTATTTGACAGAGCGAGATCACAAGTAGGCAGAGAGGCAGGCAGAGAGAGAGAGGAGGAAGCAGGCTCCCCATCAAGCAGAGAGCCTGACGCAGGGCTCGATCCCAGGACCCTGAGATCACGACCCGAGCTGAAGGCAGAGGCTTAACCCACTGAGCCACCTAGGCACCCTTCTTTTTTTTTTTTTTTAAAGATTTTATTTCTTTGTTTGACAGAGAGATCACAAGTAGGCAGAGAGGCAGGCAGAGAGGGAGGGGGAAGCAGGCTCCCCACTGAGCAGAGAGCCCAATGCAGGGCTTGATCCCAGGACCCTGGGACCCTGACCTGAGCCAAAGGCAGAGGCTTTGGCACCCAGGCACCCCAAGGTGGTTCATTTCTAACCCTGTTTTTACCATCTGCTTTTTGTCTTGCCCTAGAAGGCCTTACCCGCTGTCACATTTTGCTAAGTTGGGGGGAGTAGGTGCATTTTAGATGTACTGGGAAAAGGCCGGTGGAAGGGCTTGCACTGGGCTGCGAAGATTGTCACCAGGCCACAGTGCGGAAGCTGGCCTTGGCTTTTCAGCCACGGCCAGTCCTGAGGGCGGATGGCCTGAGCAGGGGCTTTGCCCCACCAGGGACTCAGACATGACCCAGTGTGGACTCTAACTTGTATCTTCCAAAGACACACACGAGTTGGTAAACAGTTAAGGGATTTGAAGGTCTGGGACCAATGCCGGGGCATGAAGCAGAGCCTCAGTTACTGAACATCTTTGCGCATCGGAAGAGAGGATGGTAAGGACAGTGGGTATTACCGCCCCACTCGTCAGACTCTGTACCAGGCCCTGAGCACACACCGGCGCTTCAGCTCAGAGGCTATCTACCCAACAAGAGTAGGCGCTTCATACAGTAAGAAGATCAAGGCTCAGAGAGGGTCAGTGTCCTATCCAAAGTCACACAGCTAACTCGAGAAGGAGTTAAAGTTGAAACCCAGATCTGTCTTGCCCCCAGCGGCCACGCTTGAGCCCTCGACTGGGCATCAGTGACCATCTCCTTCCCCCACGGACCAGCCTAACGTCGTATGGAAGAAAGAGCCAGGAGAGGGGTCCTGGGAGCAGGCAGGTACTGCTCTGAGGGAGAAATGTCAGGAATAAAGAAAGGCATGGATCTCTCTGGACAGAGCCTTGGTGAAACACTTCAGGTCATAACACTTCTCTTGGAGTTGGCCCCCCGCTCTAGGTGCTAGAACAAAACATAGCAACAGCAGGAACGTCCCTTTCCGCCGTGCAACCCTACTTCTGTGGCCATCATGTGCTCACTCTGGGTTTTTTTTCGGGGTCACTTCTGACTTGGCAGTTGGATTGCTGATCTTCTTAGAAATTCAGTTCAGGCTTGTTTTTGTTTGGAATGGGTCTCAGGGGCAGCTGAGCTGCCATTCCTCCTGGGAGGAGGAGGGGAGGTGGCGGACGGGCCGCTCAGACTTCCTTCTAGAGGCCAGGCCATCCGAAGAGGATTTGTGCCCTCCTGGGAGAGCCTGGCCCTCTGTTCCCAGCTGACGTGGCTGGCCCTGGGCTTTCTCAGGGATCGTGGCAGCTTCTGTGCATTGCCTTAGCCTGCTCCCAGTTCTTCCAGATCTTCTTGTCTGTTAGGTAAGCAGTAGCCAGAGGGAAAGATGAGAGGACAGATTTGGGCTATGATCTCAAAGGGGAAGAGAGGTACAGGCAGACCATGCGGACTCCCAGTGTTCTGAAAGGCATCTTGGAACACAGGGAATTCTGGGCTGCACCAGGAAATGAGGGCTCATGTTTCTCATAGGATCCAAAAAAAAAAAGCAAAGAAAAGAAAGAAAGAGGGGAAGTAGCAGGTGTCATAATGGGAACACCAAGAGTGCTGCTGAGGGTCAAGTCTGTGTCCTGGAAGCAGATAGATACGGGGAGAGTACCACCTGCCACTGACCTTGTAACTGCCGGCATTTTCTTCGTTTTTGAGGGAGATTAGACAGAGAGAAGCAAAGAATCCTGGCAGAGAACAGTGTGGAATGTTTTCTTGAATGGAGGAAAGGGGCCAGTTTTGTGAGGGTCTTGAGTGTCCAGCAGAGGGGGTGAAATCTTATCTTTTCTACACTAGGGATCCCCTCGAGGTTCCCAAGCCAGGGATGTCACGCGGTGAAACCGCGCTCGTGTGAGGTTAGCTCAGCGGTGTTGTTCCGTTGCAATCCATGTCTCCCTCTGGAGAAGGAGCTTTCAGAGCGGCTGCCCTGTTGGTGGACTGGTACCAGTCACCGTGTCGTCTTTAGTGTTTGTGCACCGCAGAGCTCTAGTTCTCTGCGATCTGAGAGCACAGTAGCGTTGGCATTCATTTCCTGTCTGCCTCCAAGTTAGGTATGGCTGGGCCTCCCTTAGACCATTGCAGGGGTCAGTAGGACTAGACAGGAAATAGTTTCATCTTATAGGCCCCCCGGCCTCTGATGCAGCTGTTGAGCTCTGCTGTCCTGGTGTGGAAGCGGCCGCAGCCTGTCTGTGAAGCAGCATGTTTCAATGAAACTTTATTTAGAAAAATAAGCTGCTGGCCTGTGGGCAGGAGTTTGCTCACCACCTGACTAATGCGTTGTGAGCGGAAGTGCTACTTCTGGACAGAGGCTGCAGCTGTGGTGTGCATGACTGTGGAGCTCTGCCGGCCTGGGACCCTGAGTGTGAAAGAGGGAGACGCTTGGCAGCGTGAAGCTGGTGAGATGCTGATGTTGCTCCCTGTAGCATAAGCTGTCTCTGCCGGGTGACACCATGTCACCTTTGCCTAGGGAAGCTCACTGGGGGCCTTCTCTTTGTCCCCATCATCATGGCTAACATGTAGCATGTAGCCAAGCACTACCTGGAGGCCTTTACCAACTGTTCCAAGAACTCCTTCCAACGAGGTGCCGCCTGTGTAATGTACTAGCCACTGTTCCAGAAACAGGAGGGAAAGGCTCCGGAGGAGGTGAGCTAATGTGCTCATGGTCTCCCAGATGGTTCAGGGTTGGGACGAGGACTTGAGCCTGGGTCTTCTAACTCCAAATCCCAGATTTTTTTTTTTTTAAGATTTTATTTATTTATTTGGTAGAGATCACAAGTAGGCAGAAGCAGGTAGAGAGAGAAGGGAGGAAGCATGCTCTCCACTGAGCAGAGAGACCGATGCGGGGCTCGATCTCAGGACCCTGAGATCATAACCTGAGGCGAAGGCAGAGGCTTAACCCACTGAGCCATCCAGGCGCCCCCAAATCCCAGATTCTTAACTGCTGTGTATTCTGCCTCAGGTTCAGCCCTTGGGATGATTTTTTCTTTTATCCCTTTGCCTCTGATCACTGCTCTTGGTGGCATGTGCTATTTAGACATGACCCACAGTGGCCCTGGCGGCAGGGAGAAAAGCCCTGGCCCGAGCAGCGGAGCGGGTAGATGAAAATAGCCAGAGGGATGAATCGGGTTGGCAGCCCAGACGCACAGGGGCAGGCGACCACGCTGGAGACGGGCAGATAACAGGAGTCACCCTCAGTCATGTGTTTGCACATCTCCATCCATCACCTCAAAGACACATTGTTGTCTCTCCCTTCTCAGCCAGGTTCCTGCCTGTCTTCAAAGGGAAAAAAATAATCTATATTCTGGAACTGCTTTGAGAAATTGTATGACTCCCCTTCCAGGCCTGGCAAAGCATGGAGCAAGCTAGAACTGTCATCTTTGGTAGCTTTTACAGATAATTTGCCAGTCTTCTGTTGTAATGACCTGACTCTGTTTGAACAAGGAATAGGAAGTCCCAAAATGAGTTCTTCTAACTTCTGAAGAGCTACCATTGAATGGTCGACTCATTGTGTTATGCAGTGTTCCCTATGTAAAGTCTCACTTAATTAAATTTTTTTGTAGTGTCATGGAAATTTTTCTGCCTTTAAAACGATGTCTACCTTAGTCAAAATGAGAATTACACAACAGTTATGTTTTCCTTTTTACCTTGGCTGTTGGGAAAAAGGATTTCTTTGATACTTGGAGATAATAACCATCTTGAGGTAGGTTCAGAGTAGATTATCTTTACCCTTATCTTTCTCCCCTTCCCTCTGGGCTCAGATCTCTGTCTCTGACCTTAAGTTTTCGGTCACATAACATTATACGAGAGGTGAGTGAAAATCCTTCTTGGAAGTAGATAAGATGTAAATTACCCAGTTAAGACGTCAGTCACGTGGTCATGTGATAGCAAGTCAGTGAGTCCTGCGGAGTGAAAACTGAAAGCTGCTGATGGCCTCATCTGGTTGGACATTCTTGTAGATCGCCCAGGAGTGTGGTGAGAGTTGAGATGGCTTGAAAGCACAGATTTCACTTCCTTTTCCATAATGACAACTCAGGGCATCTCTGTCCTGAAGTCACTGCATGCATGTCCCAGTGATCTAGAAGGAGATTTTTGGTCCATCAGACTTGATAGAATTAGTAACAGTGGAGATAACCTTTTGTTAAATACCCGCTTGGTGAACATTGAGCATGTCTTGTGTTCTGTCGTGATTCTTCTGGACTGTGAGATCTGCCTTATGATAGGGATGGGGCGGCAGTCTCTGATAGGTGAAGGGACTTACTGAGGACGCGCAGCGAGTAGGAGACAGAACCAAGATTTACACACAGATGGTTGTGACTGGGGACTACACTCTTTCTGCCGTGCTGCTGCTTGACGATGATGGCGATGGTGATGGCGATGCCAGTACCGTTCTACACGCCAGTCCTGTTCCTCAGTGCTTGATGTGTGCTAACGCATCACAGTATCCCTGTGATGGCTTCCGTGGCCACTTGTATTTTGCTGGTGGGGAAACTGGAGGCCCAGAGAAGTAGCCTGCTGTAGGTCCCATAGATAGTATTTGGTGGAGGCAGGTTTTGAATCTGAGTAGTTTGGCGTTAAAACCCAGTTGGTCATTATGCTGTATTGTCTTTGATAGTACTGGTCTATAGATGTGGTGGATGCGGTGGGTGGAAAATTAGGATTTGGGGTCACAAAGCCTGGTTCCTGGTGCCAGTTGTGCCACTGAGTAACTGACAGATACTGGGCAGGTCGCCTCCTTCCTGTAGGAGGGAGGCGATCCCAGTTAGAAATCAGATCACAGTTAGGATCATAGAAAAGCAGAGCCATGCCAGTTACTTTAAGAGAGTTTAATGGAGGGAGTTGGTGAAGTAAGTGTGGGAGACCTGCACAGGTGAAGGGAACTTGCGTGAAGCAGGAGAGGTGACTGCAGAGGCAGGACTGTCGCTGGTGTGGATACCCTGGGGCCTTGGAGGAAGGCCTCTCAGACTGAGCCTCCAACCTTGGAGAAGTGGGCTCTGCCCAGGTGTAAGTGCCTTGAAGGGCCATTGCCCCGGGACACAGCCAGGAGCAGCCTTCTCCTGCTTGCAGTCTCCCTTCAGAGCCCCCTGTTGGTGGAAACTGACAAGGCACCGGTGTCAAAGTGTGTGACTTGCATTTTGTTGATTTCCAGCCCAGCATCGCTGAGCAGAATACAGAGAGGTGGTTCAGAGCTGGGAGACAGGTGTTTCCTGGCAGGTACCCTTGATTTGTAAAGTAATAGGCTGGAATGTGGGGTGTACAGGGGGCTGAATGGCACTACACTGACCTCTCTCCTGGGCTTCCATCACAGCCAAAAGGTATAGCTCATCGAGTTCATCCCCTTCTCCCTTTCCCCCTTAGCCGTGAACATCTTGAAGCCTAATATGTCTTTTCCTTGTCTAGGCCAAGGACTGTGCTTGGAGGGCATTCGTTATATGTTTGAATTGTTTAATTATTAGATTTTTTTTTAATTTATTTTATTTGACAGATAGAGATCACAAGTAGGCAGAGAGGCAGGCAGAGAGAGAGGAGGAAGCAGGCTCCCTGCTGAGCAGAGAGCCCGATGCGGGGCTCGATCCCAGGACCCTGGGACCATGACCTGAGCCGAAGGCAGAGGCTTTAACCCACTGAGCCACCCAGGCGCCCCTAATTATTGGATTTTTGACATGTACCCAAGTCACCAGTATTCAGTGACCACAGACTGTACCTAGCCCTGGGCCAGGGATTCTGGGGAAGCAGGAGATGCACAAAGCATGGCTTTGGCTTTGAAAGAACTCACAGTCTTGGTGTAGGAGTGAGATAAACTTGGTGAGCAGACAGCGGCTTTTTGGATGGGCTCCAGTGCGGTTTGAGTTCAGAGAAGGGAGACGGGTCCACATTGCTGGAAGCAGGCTTCAGGAGGGAGTGGTTTCTCACCAGCCTCCCATGCACTAATCTGGAGACACAATTTCTCCAAACATCTATGCTTGGGAGAAGGCATTTATTCCGTCATCTTTGTCACCTGGCGTCTAGTGTTGTGCTTCTCAGCGTCATCTTCCCATTGTGAGCCCAGTAGCGTACAGCTGCCTGTTTTTGTTTTTTTTTTAAATGAGTGTGGAGACAGCAAGAGAACACACAGCAGAGTTACCTGTTATGGCTGCAGAAAACCCACACCAGAGAGGTCCCCTCGGGAGCAGCCGTGGATGTGGCCTCGCACACCTCCACCAAATAAGCGAGCAGACTTTCTGCCGGAAGGTGTCACAGAGCCACTTAGGCAGGAGTGGACCAGAGTGTCCCATTGCAGATGTCGCCCCAGGGACAGGCGCCCATCTCTCTGACAGCTGGGACAGGGTTTCTTGTCCTCAAGGAAGGCTTTAGGGAATCATTTAATGAAGCACAGTACCTGATCTGCCAGGTCTCCAGAGAAGGATAAAGTGACCCAGAGGAAATGGTAGCATTCCTCCAGCAGCATCTGGGCACGTCAGCTAGTCTTGGGAACCCAGGGTTAAACATCTGATGAGGACTCATGCTGGGTCCCTTGGAGGTGATCACACTGCTGACACCACTTTCCCCTGGCGGACTCCTAGTGAAGTAGGGGTACTGTGCTCTGTACACAGAGCCCCCAGGTACAGCCCCCCCCCCATCCCCTTTGTAGTTTAGATTGTAGATTGTTAAAGATTGAAGCATGCTGTGTAGAGTAAAGCTCACAGATCTTACGTGCACACAGCTTGATGGGGCTTTTAGATATGGATACACTCTGTGACCAGACAAGGCAGTGGGCTGATTCTAGCAAAAGGTTTCTTCACCTCCCTCTCAGGCAGTTCTTCTACCCCTCCCATTCTGCCCAAGAATTACTTTTGTCTGGTCTTGAACTTCCTATTAAGTGGAATCACAGAAAAAATATTTGATTATTTCTGGTTCTTCTGCTGAATATTGTACAATTCCGTTTTTTACTAATGGGAAAATTAGAAATAACTTCAGAGAAGCAGTGTGGCTTAAGGGTTTCACATCTATGGTCCTGTACTGTTTACCATCACACAACTCATCTGTTACCATCAGTCCGTCCATCCACCCAAACCCATGTGGAGAGGTGGCTCTGTGTCAGAGATGGTTCCAGGTGCTGGACAAGCAGATAGGAGTAAATCACTCTGCCCTCAAAGATCTCCCAGTGTAATGGGAGAGAGATTTTAGGGGGATAATCAGGGTGTAGAACTCTGTAACAAGAAATTCTGTTTGTATGTGGACTCTGAGAGGATGAGGAGGAGGGAGAGGAGGAGGAGAAGGAGGAGGCTTTGACTGGAGGGCTCGGGGAGGAGAGGTCGTTAGAATGAAACTTCATTCTTGGACATTCTTCTTGTCTTTTCTTACCAATAGGGCTGCAGACTATAAGGAAACAAGGTTAGGGTTATCTTCTTTGTATATCTTATAGGACCTTGCGGTCATTGATTGAGCAGGAAATTCAGGAAACTTGCTGAATTCATGACCAGAAATGTCTTCTCTAAGAGCACGAGTAGTACACCAAGAACATTCTAACTAGGTAAAGAGCAGAAAAATGACTGGTTGCCATCTTGATTTGATTAGACAACTCGAAAGATCTAGGGCAAAGAACAGTTTTAGCAGAGTTCTTGGTGTGGAATCTTCTAGCTAGGGTAAACATAGGACCCTGTATGAATTTCTGAAAATTTTGTCTATCACTTTCCTCTCTAAGTAGGCAGGATTTTTTTTTTTTTTTAAGATTTTATTTATTTAACAGAGACACAGCAAGAGAGCGAACACAAGCAGAGGCTTGTCTCCTCTCCCATGGAGCAGGGAACCCGATGCAGGACTCGAGCTGAAGGCAGACGCTTAACTGAGCCACCCAGGCACCCTGGAATTTTTTTTGAAAAGATTTTATTTATGTATTTATTTGAGAAGGAAAGAGAGTGAGCACATATGAAGAGGGGGAGGGACAGGGAGAGAATCTCAAGCATGCTCCTCGCTGAGTATAGAGCCCAACACGGGGCTCAGTCTCAGGACCCTGAGACCAAGAGTGAAAGACTTAACTGACTGAGCCACCCAGGTTGCCCCCTGCATGGGGATTTTTTTCAAGGTCTTATCATTCTGCCAGAGCACAAGAATACTTCAGCAGACAAATCCCAAGGTGACCCCCTAAGGGGTATAACCCCTTTATAATATCCTTTTATAATCCATACTCTTGAGTGTGGCAGAATGTATTACTTGCTTCTAACCAACACAGTATGGCAAAGATGATAGGATGTCACTCCCATAATTATAGTATGTCAGTCTCTGCCTTAGCAGGTTGGAGAGATAGGGTCACCTGTTGACCTTGAAAAAGCTTACAGTCATATTGTAAGACAGCCATGTGGCAAAAAACTGTGGGTGGCCTCCAGGACTTGAGTGGCTTCCAGCCAATAGCCAGTAAGAAGTTGGGCCCCCAGTCCTTCAGCTGCAAGGAAATGAATTTTGCCAACAGCCTGAATGAGCTTGGCTTCTTCCCCAGTCAAGCCTGCCAGTGAGAATGCAGCCCGTCTGACACTTCGGTTTTAAGCTCGAGACTCTGAGCACAGGATCCAGCTAAGCTGTGTCTGGACTGTTGACCCATAAGAATTGCGAGATGATAAATGTGTGTCCTTCAAGCTCCTGAGTTTGTGGTGATTTGTTCCACAGCAGCCGGTAACTAACACACACTGTCTGCCACCATTGACTGTGTCAGAACAGTCCCTTAGTGCCACATGGCTCTACAGACGTTCTGAGTCTGTTCTGCCGTACACAGGGTATAGAGATAGCCAACGAATCCCTTTCATGATCGCTGCTTAGCCTCTTATTTCACACTGTTGTGGGCTCTGACTTATCTGAGAAGTAAGCAAGGGCACCACACCGTTTAGAACCTAAGTTCAATTGCTCTAAGAAAGACCTTTTCTAACATTTGTCAGGCCTCAAGCAAGACTGCAAATGGATAGCAGACCATATGTCTAAAGAATGAAAGTTACAACTCAGTGTTACATGTACTATGTTCTGCTACTTTGACAAATACACTTTCATAATAGGAAAATGCATGTAAAGCCATGGTCTTTAGATCATTGAAAGTTGACAGAATATTAACGATAATGGAATTTGATTATTATTTTGCATGCTTGGGTATTCTGCTAGAAAATGTTTGACTGGAGTAATAAGGTAGACATTTAATGCATAAATTATGTATTTCATAAAATGTATTTTCTTATCTTCATTTTAAGGAATCACTAATTATGTTGTTTATCATACTTGGTTTTCAGTTGACAAATAAGAACCTAAAGGATTAGGGGCAACTGACTGAGGTGGCTCAGTCAGTTAAGCTGCTTTCAGTTCAGGTCATGATTTCCAAGTCCTGGGATTGAGCCCCTTGAAGGGCTCCCCACTGAGCAGGGAGTCTGCTTCTTTCTCTCCCCTTCCTCCCCATGAAACCCTCTACTCATGCACTCTGAAATAAATAAATAAAATAGTAAAAAAAAAAAAAAAGAAGAATCTAAAGGATTAAAAAATAAAATGTGTTAAATTTGAATGTATTTTCATCAAAATGTAAATTTCAAGTAATTAAAAATTTAAAATTAGCTTTATTGTATTCCTCTTTTTTTTTTTTTTTTAAAGATTATTTATTTATTTATTTGACAGGCAGAGATTACAAGTAGGCTGAGAGGCAGGCAGAGAGAGAGGAGGAAGCAGGCTCCCTGCTGAGCAGAGAGCCCGATGCCGGGCTCCATCCCAGGACTCTGGGATCATGACCTGAGCCGAAGGTAGATGCTTAACTGACTGAGACACCCAGGCGCCCCTAAAATTATTTTAAATGAAAGTTTTAAAAACATTTTTACTAAAATATTGAAAAATCTGTTAAAATTAAAAAGCAAAAATACAAATTATAAATAAGTGCCACATTTTAAAGTAATTTAAAGAAGCCTGAATTGTTACTTAATTTTTTGAACCTCAGTTCAAGAGCTTATAAAATATTTTCCTAAAAATAGGATGCCTGGCTGGCTTAGTCAGTAGAGCGTGCGACTCTTGATCTAGGGGTTGTGGGTTTGAGCCTGAGGGTGGGGCTAGAGATTACATAAAAATAACACCTTCAAAAATACAACATCTTAAAGGAATAAAAATAAAACTTTGTAATTATAGCTTTTAAAGTCTGTCTGGTTGCGCGTGTAAAGAATCAGGGTCACATATCACGTATGTTGACTTCAGACCTACACAGAGGTGTGCAAATTTCAGAGGTCTATACGTTGTCTAATACGGCACGTTACTCCTCCGCTTTTGTATGTGACTCATAAATATCACACTAATCCAGCCGTGCTGCTAGAACCAAGAATCGGAAGATGAAGAAAGGCAAAGAAGGAAAGAAAGAAAAGAAAGTAGCTCTCCCACCCTGCTGGGAAGCAGCCCTTCTTCATTATGCAGAAATCTGTTGCATTGATGCTCTCTGAGAAGAAGGATTGGATGAGCTAATACCCAGTGCTGGCACTGCTCAGATTCTCCCTTGCTCTGAAGCTACAGCTCTTCCTGATGCTGCTGGCAGTGGCCAAGTCCCCAGTCTTTACAACATTTGGACACAGTGGCCTTTTGTTTTGAGGACTAAGGCAAGAGATACAGAGAAATGTGTCCCTGGGGCTTGAATGATGTTAGTCATGCCAGCGGATGTTCAAGGTACTGGTTATACTGTGTCCCTGGTCCTGAGTGACTGGGGGGTGTGTGTGTGTGTGTGGTGTTGGGAGACCCGGAACTTTCTGAAGTGCAGGGCCCAGTGCACATGCCCTTCTTGCCTGAGTCCAGAGTGGGGATACGCTCCTCCTATTATTAATAATTTAAACAATATAGACATTTACTTCCTTTTCACTCAGTCTTGCAAGCATTATACTTCATGACGGCGTGGCAGCTCCCAGTACTGAGAACCCAGGCTTTCTCTATCCTGTCGCTCCCCTGTCCCTCAGGTGTTGCCCTCATCTGCGTGGGTCAGGGTGTTTCCCTGGGATGTGCAGTTCAGCCAGAAGAAAGGGAAAAGGATGAAAAGCAAGGAAGGCCCCTCTTCTTGAGGGTTGCACCCTGAAGTTGCAGTCATTAATTTTGGACACATCCCACCGTCCACGGGTGGCTGACAAACGTGGTCTTGCCCTGGGTGTCTTGAGGCTTAAGTGAGTGAACATATTTGAGGGGCTTATAGATAGGACACGTTTAATAAATGGGGATAATTTGGACCATCATCGTCGTCATCAGCCTCTCTGAGGTTTCGGCTTTGGGCTTTAAGGCTTTGTGTCTCTGGGAGCTGTGGTGCAAAACAAAGGCCACTTTTAGAAAGTGAGTGATTACCCGTGGGTTTTTCTTTAGGTCTTGGGCTTTTGCAGATTTTCTCAAATGGGGCACACTAGCATCAGTCCATTCCTGGTAAAGCAGTTTAAACATAAGTAATGTGTAGAGTTCTGTCATTCCAGAGGCAATACCGAAGTAGTCTTTTTAAGCAGAGAAAACAGGTTCAATCTTTTAAATCAAGGAGAAAAATGATTCCATTTTTTAAAGTGGCACATGGCAGGAACTAAAGTACAGGGGTTGTAAAAGCACTCTTTTTTAACTTTTTGCGTGTTCTCAGTTTTCATTTCCTTTCCTTTTTTTTTTTTTTTTTAACGCTTTTATTTAAGTTCAGTTAGTTAACAGGCAGTGTCAAATTTGTTTCAGGCATGCAATATAGTGACTCGCTACGAGTGCACTCCTTGATCCCCATCCCGTTTCCCCATCCCCCACCCAGCTCCCTTCCAGGGGAACCCTCCGTTTGTTCTCTGTAGGGAAGAGTCTGTTTCTTGGTTTCTCTTTTTCCCCTCTGCTCATTTGTTTTGTTCTAAAAGCACTTTAAATAGTTAAAGAGAAAGATAAGCCCATGGGAAACCCCATGATACTACTTTTTGTCCAACTTGACTTTCCAGGGATTAAACCTGCCTTTGAGTTTAGACCCCTGCTTATTCCACTTTGTTAAACCCTTGACAGACTCCAGCCTGTACGACTCAGTAGCTCCCCACGAGGGGCCACTTTTCAGCCTCTGTTGCAAAACTGATGAAGCTTTAGTGCAGAACCGGCCGGTCCTGGAGCAGAGAAGGCTTGGAGGTCATTGATCGCAGCTACCCTTGTGGACCAGTCCGATGTTACGCCGAGAATCCAGGGGCAGGAATGTCACAGGCTGTCTGATCCACCTGCCCATCAAGATTTAAAATCCTCTCTAGAATATTCCTGTTAAATCTTTACTCTGACTTGGAACCGTAAGCCATTTACCCATTCCCCATCTGTCCCGTCTTCCAGCTTGGTAACTATTCACGTTTATATTACCCTAAAATTGTAGCACCGAGTGCCAGAGTTGTCTTTTTTTTTTTTTTTTTTTTTTAAGATTTTATTTATTTATTTGACAGAGATCACAAGTAGACAGAGAAGCAGGTAGAAAGACCGGTCGGGGGGGAAGCAGGCTCCCCGCTGAGCAGAGAGCCTCATGCGGGGCTCGATCCCAGGACCCTGAGATCATGACCTGAGCCGAAGGCAGAGGCTTTAACCCACCGAGCCACCCCGGTGCCCCCAGAGTCGTCTTCATACCATCCTGACAGATCACCGCTTCTCCTTCTCCAGAATGTCCCATGAGAGGGAGCTCACGGTTTCGTTAGGAGTCAGCCGTCCCTTGGGAGGAGAGCCCCAACTTACCTGCAGACTTTCTTCTTTTGGCCTGAAACTGTCTTTTCTGATATATATGTAAGTATGTGTATGTATATTCCTGGCAACCCTTTTTACCCTCTGGATCAAATCACCTGCATCGCCAGCCTTAACATGTTCAGCTCTCCTCCCCCTGGCCCCCAGTCCTCAACACATGGTCACCACTCTCTGTCTGGGCTTCTTTGCTTTTGTTGAAGGTTGCTTATTAAAGCAAGTAAACCAAATTAGTTATTATCCCCTGCATCTGCTCTTACTGTCCCCCCCATTTCTCCCCCATTTCACTTTTTTTTTTTTTTAAAAAAAGATTTTATTTATTGATTTGACAGAGAGAGAGAGAGTGAGAAAGGAACACAAACAGGGGGAATGGGAGAGGGAGAAGCAGGCTTCCCGCTGGGCCCAGAGCCCCATACGGGGCTCGATCCCAGGACCCTGGGATCATGACCTGAGCAGAAGGCAGACGCTTAATGATTGAGCCACCCAGGCGCCCCTCCCCATTTCGCTTTTAAAGCTGTACAGAATACTCCGAAAAAGGGTTTGAGTAATGTTGGGGAAAAATAAGAGGAAGAAGATACACAGGCTCAGAAGTTGCATTTTTCTCCATGTATTTCTGTAGTAAGATGGCTTTTAAACATTTTTTCCCATAATAATTCAGATGTTAATCTGGGGTCCTCTGAGACCCTCAAGGCCTTTTCCAGTGGCCATTCCTGCATTTCAGATCTCATAGTAAAATTGAGGGTAAATACTGGATCTTCTATTTATCCCCGCTAAATTTCCCTTGTCTTGTGTTTTTGAATTATCTCTAAAATGTATCAAGGTACTTTTAAAATCTATTTCTATCTTTAGAAATGTTAGAGACCACATGAAATTAGACACCATTTACAAGCCTGATGGGAAAGCATTTGCTTGGTTTGTAAGAGTATCATCATCGTAATAAAGTGAGCCCATGTGGAACAGGTGTTTGAAGAGATGGATCAAAAAATCCTAAACCTGGAGAGAAAATGCAAAGACCGTGCCCTACAAAATACTGCCTGAAAGTCAGCGTGCAGGGCCACCTGGGTGGCTCAGTCAGTTAAATGTCTGACTCCGGATTTCAGCTCAGGTCATGATCTCAGGGTCTGAACTGCACATCAGGCTCCGTGCTGTGTGTGGAGTCTGTTTAAGATTCATTCTCTCTGTGTCCCTCTCTTTCTCTCCTGCTAAAAGAAAGGAAAGGAAAGGAAAGGAAAGGAAAGTCAATATGCCAACATTTGACCTCTCCAGTTAGTTCAGTTACCAGTCTCTCCAAGACTGAGCCTCCCGGTTTTGGTAACTGCCTTGCTGTAGGGCATCTTTCTTTTTTTTTTTTTTTTTTTTTAAAGATTTTTATTTATTTATTTGACAGAGAGAAATCACAAGTAGATGGAGAGGCAGGCAGAGAGAGAGAGAGGGAAGCAGGCTCTCTGCTGAGCAGAGAGCCCGATGCGGGACTCAATCCCAGGACTCTGAGATCATGACCTGAGCCGAAGGCAGCGGCTTAACCCCCTGAGCCACCCAGGCGCCCATTGTAGGGCATCTTTCTATGCCCCAAGGACGCGTAAGTCATTCCATTTCTTACACAACAAGGTGAATATAAGTGCAAAATATACCATTTTTAAAAAAAGATTTTATTTATTTATTTGACAGATAGAGATCTCAAGTAGGCAGAGAGGCAGGTAGAGAGAGAGGAGGAAGCAGGCTCCTTGCTGAGCAGAGCTCGATGTGGGGCTTGAGCCTAAGGCAGAGGCTTTAACCTATTGAGCCACCCAGGTGCCCCAAAATATACCATTTTAATTGGGATGTTCCCCTGCAAAAAGAAAGATCTCTGGGAAGGATCTCATATGTCGACTCCAATTTCTGTGAGCCTGGATTAATGTCCAGCCAGAGATTCCCAGCTCAAGGTATACGAGATGATCCTCCATGATGAACCAAATAGCTGGCGGACCCGGTATCTGTTACTCCTTCGTCAGAAAAAAATGAAATGAGCAGCCGTGGTTCATTTTTCTGAGAGTCATTGTGATATTTACTCAACACATGAACTGGCTCATCAGAACTCAGGGGTTTACATTAAACTGGACTTAGAATCCTTGACTTACCCAAGGAGGTGAGCACATCTCAGTGACCACAGATGACTGCCCCCTCCTGCATCTTTTCAATAATGCTTTCTTCCTCGGTGCGGCCAACACACTCACGCTCATGGAACTCTCCCTTTGGGCATTATTTGTAGATGCTCCATCCTTTTACCAAAGCTGGGAGCTTAAGCCAAATTGATGTTTCTCTCTTTCCTTTCACAGTCCTTTCTCTCTGCATAAGCTTGGGGTTGTCCATAGGTCAACTGGCAGGAGGAGCACGCAGAGCCGGAGAAGCAGGGCCTGAGTACTGGCTCTCCCAAGGAAATGCAGGCTGTGTGACAGCTTTATTTGGGTTGGCAGAAGTATTCATGCATTGCACTTTTGCCGAGGCCTGATCACTTGCTGAATATTTATTTGTCCCCAAGCTTATTTAGTTATCCTCAGGAATCTAAGCTCTCCGGCCAGCTTTTCTCCCTTGGCATGGGTTCCCAGTGGGGAATGTGACTGACCCCTTCTCCTTGCAGAAGGGGAAAGCAAAAGCGGGACCCAGGAGGACACGGGACTTTGGCTGAAAGACAGCAGCAGAGTGAAGACTAGAACTTGCATCTTCTGATTGCAAATCCAGAGTTCTTCCTAGAATCTCTCAAACTTTGGGGAGCGTATAAGCCTGGAGGAACTTGCTTTTAATTAGACGCAGATTCTTCGGTCCCCTTTTGAAAAAATCTGGCGTGGATTCTGCAAGCGCTAAGATGACACTGGCTTATCAATGTTTACTTTGTGTGTTTTCACCCAGGGAGGGAAGTGGGGCTACCCACTTAGATATGAAAATCACTTGTTTTAAAAAATTACAGGACAGGGTGCCTGGGTGGCTCAGCTGGCTAAGCGACTGCCTTCAGCTCAGGTCATGACCCTGGAGTCTCAGGATCGAGTCCTATTCAAGCTCCCTGCTCAGCAGGGAATCTGCTTCTCCCTCTGACCCTCTCCCCTCTCTAGCGCGCGCGCTCTCTCTCAAGTAAATAAAATTTTATTTTTTTTTTATTTTTTTTTTTTAAAGATTTTATTTATTTATTTGACAGAGAGAGAAATCACAAGTAGGCGGAGAGTCAGGCAGAGAGAGAGAGAGAAGCAGGTTCCCGCTGAACAAAGAGCCCGATGCTGGGCTCGATCCCAGGACACTGAGATCATGACCTGAGCCGAAGGCAGCGGCTTAATCCACTGAGCCACCCAGGCGCCCCTCAAGTAAATAAATTTTTAAAAAAATCTTTAAAAAAGAATTACAGGACAAAGAACGCAATGACATTAACATAACTTACAGAATGAAGAAAAATTCACCCATAGCCCAGCCATCTATCCCTCCGTCTTTGGAGAGATTATCCATATATTTAGGTAACTGTCAACCCAACAGTTCTGTCGTCTTATTTTTACTACATTTGAGCCAAGTAGCCTTTTTGTTATGCAGCTTGCTAGGAACAGGGCCCTTGGAAGCTTGTAAAGAGGAAGAGCGGTATTTAATGTTACCGAACATTCACTTCATTACTGGTCATGGTGTTCACTGATTTACATACACGCTTTCATTTAATCACAGCAAGGAGGTCCTATTATCTCCACTTTCCAAATGGGAAAACTGAGGCTTGGGAAGGCTTAAGTAGCTTGTGCCAAGTGGGTAGAGAGCAGTAAAACAGATTCAGACCGTCCAACTCTGGAGCGTGTGCTCTTTCTCACCTGCTGCTCTCCAGACGTGCCCGCGAAAGACAGAAGACACCTGGCCTCTCCATGTGGGAAGGAGCCCCATCCAGAGGTCAGAAATAGCAGGTTTTAAAACGTGGGAAAGCTCCATGATGCTGGCGTGGGTAAGGGTAGAGAAGTACCTGTTGAGCTGGAAGCATTGAATAACAGGGAGGAAAATGGGACTTTGTTTTTTTTGCCGTTATAGGACTTGGGGGGTGGGCAGCGACTTGGTGATGTAAGTTACAGAGAGCTTCTGTCTGCCATGAAGCATGCGTTTCTGCTGCACCCGCCTCCCAAGCTCATTCTCCGCAGAGCTGTTCATCAGCACAGCCGGGACCCCAAATGGCAGGAAAGATGGACGACGAGCTGGAGAACTGAGCTCTTAGGAATTCAGGGTCGAGCTCCCAGGAGCAAAATTTTCCCCCAGAAATGAAATCTCCACTGTCCCCGGTAAGTCGGTTATTATAAAAGTTTTTCTTCCGCTTTCCCTGGAGTTTCTTCAATCTCTGCCTTCACCAAGTATCCACAAGACTTTCTGTGTGTAGCATACATTTGGCAGTTAACCTTAGCGCGCGCCGTCGCTCTGCCTGCCGGGGTCGGCAGCCAGCGTTTACCGTCTTGTGTCCTGCGCTGTGCTGGTGTGGAACTTAGAGAAGTCCCTGCCGTGGGGTGTTTATGGCCTCTCTGGGGAGACAGGCCATGTCCATAATACCAGTTTACCGCCCTAAGAATGTACTGCGGGCTCAGTGAACTTCATTATAAGGAGAGGCATGACGAGGCGCGATGTCGGCCTCAGATATAAAGGACAGGTGAAAAGTGAGCCAAAGAGTTGGGTTGGGGGGGCAGTGGGGGAGGCCCTGAAGCCTGGGAGTGCCTTGGGGGAAGCATGGCCTGGCCTTAGGCTAGAAGCAAGGGTGCCTGGAGCAGGTCTGTCTCCCTTCCTAGACCATAGCCCCTGGGAGGGGGTAGGGTCCAAGCCCATCTCTGCTGGGGGCCTGCCCTGGGCCCTGCACTCCTCCCTGGGAAGCAGGCTGTGAGAGAGAAACGTCAAGGGCTTTTGTGGGGAGGGCTCCCGAGGATACACCGGGCTGGGAGGCCGCCCCGGTGATGGCCTCCTCTAGCCCCGGGACTAGTGCAGCTGGAGCGGTCCTTCGGAGTTGCCCAAGTCAGAGGCCTTCAGACCCTCATGCCATTTTGCACCCCCCCTCCGCCCCGCTGGGTGCGGTGGGCCCAGGGAAGGGAGCGTGACCTCAGCTCTGTTGGGGGGAGACAGCCTTTAGTGGTGGTGATGGGGGCACCTGCCCTGCGGTCGAGGCTGAAAGGCCTGCATTCCTGGAGGGGACCTGGGGGGCGTGTGCAGGGTCCATGGCTCTGGCTTCTAAACACTTGAGTGAGAGCACACACTGCCGGGGGGCCCTGGGTCCCCGACTTGGCGGCCGTGAGAGAGGCAAGGGGCTCTGCAGCTGTGGCATTTACGAAGCAATCATTTGCCAGGCCAGGCCAGACCGTCTGGTGAGTGGTTGAGGAGCAGCCCCACAAACTGCCAAATGTCTGGGTTTAGGGCTTTAAAATAAGAACCTTATCTGTAATGAGAGTGAATGGCGGTGTTCCCACGCCAGTGAAGGATCTTTGGGGAGGATTAGTGACCCGCAGGGTCAGATAAATGGTATCATTTCAGGTTCTGTCCCCCAAAGATGTTTTCGCTCAGAGGCTGAGCCCTTGGAGTATGATAAAGGGCTCCTGTATACACACAGGTAGTTCGGGAGACGCTAAAGAAACCTGACAGTACCTACTATGCCTCCTTTCCAGGAGCGGAAATAGCTCCTTTGGCATTATTTCTCGGCCTTTAAGAGAGCTGCAGGAATTAAGAAAGGGACATGTATTCTTTTTATTTGGTCACGGATGGGGGACATCTGCATGGAGTGAGGTAAGTTCCCTGAAGTCTCAGGTCAGGAAGGGGCTGATCCCGAGCTAGAACCTACACCAGCCAGGTCTCAGTGCTAGAAACACCGAGCTCCTTGGAGCCAGGGAGAGAAAGGATCTCAAAAGCATTATAAACATTGTGCAGCCATATAGACGTCTCTACAAATTCATTTTGACTCCTTTCAAATCTGTTTGTCCGCAGACTTTCCCATCTGTGTCAGTGGTGCCTCAGTCAGCCGGTCAAGCAAAAACTAGTAGGACTCTTTCTTCAGTGCTCCCTGCCCACTTCTCTCACAGCTAATGTGTTAGCAGATCTTCATTTCACTCCAGAATGTATCTTGTGTCTCTCTCCACCCCAACCATCAAGTAAGTCCAAGACCCCATCATCACCCACCTGGACCACTTCCAAGACTGCCTTACTGGTCTCCCCCCACAGTACATTCTTCACATTTCAGGACCCAGCTGGAGGGAACTTACAATTTAGATCACACCACTGCCCTACAGGAATACTTAGTGGCTTCCTGGTACACCAGGATGAAGTTAGAGCTCCTCACAGTGACAGGACCCTGGGTGATCTGCCTCTTCAGCCTTTCCCCACATTTGGCTTACTTCAGCGTATACCAAACCAAAGGCTCCTGCCTCAGGGCCTTTGCATGTGTTGTTTTCTCTACCTGGATTCCTCTTCCTCCGACTGTTCATGGGGATGACTCCTTACCTTTCAGGTAAGGAGAAAGATCACTCAGTGATCTTTTCAGAGAGGTCTTCTGGCTAAAATAATCCTCTCTCTTGAGCTATGTTATTATATCTTGTCCTCTCGATTTTCTTCACGGCCCTTATTGCAGTCTGATTTTTTTTTTTTTTTAAATCTCTGTTTTGTTATGTGTTGTCTGTCTTCTCTCACTGCTGTCCAGGTTCCACTGGAGCAGGAACATCCCAGTGCTTATATAATGATGGGAATATAGTAGGGTTATAATCAGCATATGGTAAAAGAATGAATGAATATATGACTGTATGGGTTCTTTAGTGCCTGGTGTATAAATGGAAGCAGAATGCAAGAACATCAGAAATTATGATTCCCTGATTACATTCTTAGAGATTTGTTCATTAAGTTATCATTTGCCAATATTGAAAGTTCCAGGATGGTACACTAGTTAAAGGAAGCAGCACGTGAGTAAATGTTAGTACTCTATTTGATGATTCTGTAGAGCTGTTAAGTGATGTATCAGTCTCTTCATTCAAAGAATTTTTTATAGTATATTGCTTATAAAATGGCATATACCATATGATTGTAGTTTCCTTTTAAAAAAAAAAATGTTATCCTATATGTACCGCAAATGTTAGAAGGATGTGAGGCAGGATTTTCTGGGGCATTAGGGTCCTTCTTTTGTTTTTCTTACCTTTATTATCTGATTTTTATGCAGTGAATTTGTAATTTTTATTTTTTAAGTTTTTTTAAAAAAAGATTTTATTTATTTATTTGACAGAGAGATCACAAGTAGACAGATGTAGGCAGAGAGAGAGAGAGGGAAGCAGGTTCCCTGCTGAGCAGAGAGAGCCTGGATCCCAGGACCCTGAGATCATCACTTGAGCCCAAGGCAGAGGCTTAACCCACTGAGCCACCCAGGTGCCCCTGTGAATTTGTAATTTTTAAAAAGCAGCAATTGTTTTTGCTGCTTTTTAAACATGGCAGTGGTGAGTCCTTTTGTGAAGCAGAGAATGAGCACCATATTTTGCCTCAATCCAAGTTTTTCTACCTAGGTTTACTTGCTTTTTGTAAATAAACTCTTCGGAGTTTTGTAGAGGTGGTGGTGGTGTTCTTGATGTTAATATTGTCTGAAGACACGTCCTGTTCCATATACGCAGGTGTCCCTCCTGGAGGGCCCTGTCTGGAATGCTCTTCCGGCGCGGCGTCCTGGGAAGTTCTGGCCGCCTCTAGGTCTAAAGAGAACTCAGTGTGTTCAGAAAATGACACTTGAGAGCACCCAGTGGCGTGCTTAAAGGGTATTGAGTCAGCTGTAAGTTTTGTCCAAGCACACAGCTGGGCTGGAGCGCCCTGTCTTCTCCCTCAGCCTGTGGCACTGAACTCCCATCTTCATTCACTCTCTGGGGTGCCTGGAGGATGAAAAGTATCTGGAAACAAACTTGCATCCCTGCTGACTGGCGCTCACTTCAGCACACCCATGTGAGAAGCTGAAGCCCAGGCTGCCCTAGAAACTCGGCCAGCTCCATGCTTCCCTGAGCTGACCCGGGGCACCAGAGAAGGGGCTGGAGAGGGGCAGGGGCCCTAGAAACTCAGCCAGCTCCGTGCTTCCCTGAGCTGACCCAGGGCATGGGAGAAGGGGCTGGAGGGGTGCAGGTTTGGAGGAACCAAGGCTGGCCCTGGAACATGCCTGGTCTGCCCCAGGAGATCTTAGGGGACTGAGTCTTGGGTGCCTGGAATCCTGGGATGCTTAGGGAGAGTGAAAGTGCTGGCATGGAATGTGGCTGGAAATCTTCAAAAAGAGCCATAGCGTCGGTCAGCAGTGTTGCTCTTGTGCCAGGTTCTCCCTGATGTCCTGGAGGCTTTGTCCCTTTCCCCAGCCCTGTGCCCAAGTGGCTGCTTGCTAGTCTGAGTGCTGATGTCCTTCATCAGGTAGGAAAACCAGCCTCCTGGCTATCCCCAGCAGGGATCAATCTGCAAGACAAATAGGTGTTTTCATTAGGCCCTGTGACTGAGCAAGGGAGGGGGAGCATTACTATTCCAGCTCAGCTCTCTTGCCTCCTGCCCTAGTCTTGGCCAAGTGGCTTCCATTTCAGCTCCTGCTGTGTTTCCTTAGCTGGATGCTGCTTGGACCTCCCCCTAGGGGTACATTCTAAAAGCAGGAAGCTGACAAAAATCATCTGAGGAGGGTACAATGGATAACAATGGCCCAGTGAAGCCACAGGCACTCCCTTCTGGAACATTCCTTCTTGCTTCCAACCACCAGCTTCAGTCAGCCTGGGCTCTGGAGGAAGGAGAGGTTTCAGCCATATTTCCTACTCCACGTCAAGTCTCAGCCTTGAAATCCGTCTGATTTTAAAATGGAACCAAAACATTCTACCACTAGGGTACAGTCACACTTCAGTCGGCTGCTTGTAATGGCCTGCGTTTAGGGCTTACCGTGTTCTACACTCTTCCTCAGGGTGACCTGGCAACGGGGTGAAGTGAGGCCCATGAGGTCCAGGACTTGAATCAGACCCCATGCCCGTTTTGTCTGCCCAGGACTGATACAAGGGTAGGGTCTCACTTGGCCATGAGTTTGGATGGTATTTACCGGCTACACCAGAGACCTGGGTGCATAGGGTGCTCTCTCCCAGTTTCCTGGGGAGACTAATGGAAGAATTTTCATGAGGTTAGTGACACGAGTCTAGTGATGGCGGCCTACTCCCTCAGGTGTTCGATTCTGAGTGTGAGCATAGGCCTGGGAGTGTGCGTGGTGTTGGCAAGAGATGGTAGGGGAGGTGCTCCAGGCTGTTCTCTAAGGGCAGAGGAAACAGATGTTGTCACTGGGGAAGGGGCTTCCCCCAGGCCACCCCCACCCATCTGTCCCCAGTGGTGACTTCTGACCCTCCGTCTGAGGTGAGGCTCCTGGGTGTGGGGGTTGGGGATCAGGGAGGCTTGGTTTCCACTGCAGCTCTCCCCAGATGCCAAGTGGCCGCTAGCTCAGCTAATTGGCAAGAAAAGGAGAAGCAAAAATAGTGAAAATCTGTGAATTAATAAAACAGCCTTGAAGCAACCGCCAAAATGTGTATACAAATCATGAAGTAATTAGAAGTGTGAAGAATACGATCGGGTTGACTGTTTCCAAATCCAGCATCTGATCGCGTTAGGAGGCCAAGGGCTGGCAGGCCACGGGGAATACGAATTCTTTCCATCGAATTTGATCTTGCCTCCCCCAGCTGGGATTTCTTGAAATCATTTCAGGGCAGTTTCCTTGGGATCTGCTAGACCTTCTGAAGGCCCTTTAAGTACATGCAACATCTGGGCCCAGTAGCATCTTCTGTTTTAGAATAAGACTTTAAAAGGGGCTGCCTATGTGGTTCTGTGAGTTAAGTGTCTGCCTTCAGCTCAGGTCATGATCTTGGGGTCCTGGGATTGAGTCCCACATCTGCCTCCCTGCTCAGTGGGGAGTCTGCTTCTCCCTCTCCTCCTGCTGGTTCTCTCTCTCTCTCTCTCTCTCTCTTTCTCGCTTAGTCTCCCTCTCTCTTTCAAATAAATAAATAAAATCTTAAAAAAATAGAGTAAGTCTTAAAGGTTTCACAGAGGGGTTTCTGGATCCATGGTCTTATTTAACCTCACTGTCACCAAATATTTTTTTAAGAAGATTTATTTATTTATTTCAGGGGGTGGTCAGTGAGGGGAGGGGCAGAGGAAGAGAATCCCCAGGCAGACACCATGCCACGTGCAAAGCCCAACTCGGTGCTTGATCCCAGGACCCAGAGACCATGACCTGAGTCCAGATTACGAGTCAGCCATCCAGCCAGCTGAGCCACCCAGGCACCCATCACTGTCACCAAATTATTTTTAGGTCAGTATTTTTCAGGGGAGGAAACCAAGGCCCAGAGAGTGCAGTGCTATAAACCCAACTCCAAGAGCTCATCAGTAACAGAACCTGGGTCTCCTCTGACCCCTCCAACCTCTCCTCTTCCCACCATGTCCTTCCTTTGGACCCTGCTGTGCCCCTCAGCAGTGCTAGGTATTCCTGTCTCCTGATGGTCATGGCTAGCAGCCACCTGCTCTTCTGTTGGCCTGTGTTATTAAATGCAGATAAATTGTTCAACCCATTTGTTTGATTAGTAAACTAAGGCTTGGGCAGTTAGCTGTTTGTGGATTTTAATTTCATTTTATATCCAGCTTAGATTGGGGAGGAGAAAAAGGTCCATTTTCCTTAACTTTTTTGGCAACCCTTCATGTGAGGATCTTGCAGAGCTTCAGGCTTATGTGGATGGACAGAAGCAATGTATGATTAGAGTGTTCATTGTTCCGCCTTGCTTTCTGAACCGTGGGGACTTTTCTAAGAGGAGGTGCTCCCATTCAGTAATTCAGGGGAGGGCATCGCTCAGGGCCCACAGGCTGCTTGCTCTGGGTTAGGGATTTTGAGAGCAGAAATCAGAGCAGAGTCCTGAGAGAGTCGTGTAACGAGCTTGACGTGGGTTGTTAATTCCCCAACCGGTAGCGAAAGCCCCTGGGAGGATGAAGTTTACACGGTTTACAGCCAGATTGAGCAAACAACAGTGTGATTAAGTTACACGCGTTAGTTGGCTCCATAGCCAGAATAGAAATGTACGTGTTAATTTGGGATGGAAAGTTTTCAGCAAAGCAGTGGCTGCTTGCACAGACTTGTCTCTGGTCCTCAGGTTTGGCCCACAGCAAAGCCCTCTGTGGGAGAGGAGATTGGGGGAGTCAGGAACAGGACCGGTTATGGAATTTGAGGGGCCCAGTGCACAGCAAAGATGCAGGCCCCTTGCTTGAAAAGTGTTAAGAATTTCAAAACAACAGAGTGTTAAACCAAGTGCAAGGTCCTCCTGAGTGTGGGTGGGAGCGTGGGGGGACAGCCCAGGGCAAACATCCTTGAAGTTGGCTCCGGTTGAAGCCCCTGGTGAAGGGAGGCCTGATCCGGGGCTGTAGGAGTCTGTGTGCACCACATGCCACTCACCTGGAAGGCTGGAGGTGGACGTGATTCAGCTGATATTTCTGGAGTCACGCAGATGCCCCAGCTCCAAACCAAGCTGCTGGGATTCAGCCGTGAGCAAGCAAGAGCCGCGGGGTCCCTGGTTACGGCCGAGGGCTCTGGCGTCAGACCATCAGCTCAGAGACTTTGTTTGCTTTTTTAATTGAAGTGTAATTGACATACAATATCCTATTAGTTTCAGGCGTACATCTTAGTGATTTGATATTTTTATACATTACAAAGTGATCCCCGTGGTAAGCCTAGTTACCATCTGTCGCCACACGAAGATACTACGGTATTACTGGCCATGTTCCCTTTGTGTACGTTGATCCTCATTACTTACTTATTTTTTTACTGGAACTTTGTACATCTAATCCCCTTCACCTATTTCATCCCCTGCAAGCCGTCTTCCTTCTGGTAACCAAGTTTGTTTCCTGTGCCTCTGAGCCTATTTCTCTTCTGCTTTATTTGTTTTGTTTTTTAGATTCCATATATAAGTGGAGTCATACAGTATTTGCCTTTCTCTGCCTGACTCACTTCACTTAGCTTAATACCTTCTAGGTCCATCCATGTTGTCACAAATGGCAAGATCTCATTCTTTTTTGTGGCTGAATAATATTCCATGGTGTGTGTGTGTGTGTGTGTGTGTGTGTGTGCGCGTGCGCGTGCGTGTACCACATCATCTTCATCCATTGATCTGACACTTAGGTTGCTTCCATATCTTGGCTGTTGTAATCAGGACACAGTGAACATAGGGGTGTGTTCTCTTCCAGTTGGTGTTTTCATTGTCCTCAGCTAATACCCAGAAGTGGAATTGCTGGACTATAAGATAGTTCTGTTTAATTTTGAAGGAACCTCCATACTGTTCTTCACAGTGGCTACACCCATTTACATTCCCACCAGCAGTGATATGAGGAGGGTTTCCCTTTCCTCCACATCATTGCCAACACCTGTTATTTTTTGTCTTTTTGATAATGGCCAATCTTACAGGTATGAGGTGATGTCTCGTTGTGGTTTGGATTTACGTTTCCCTGAGGAGTGATGCTGAGTGTCTCTTCAGGTGTCTGTTGGCCGTCTGTAGGTTTTCTTTGGAGAAATGTCTATTCCAGTCTTCTGACCATTATTCAATGGTGTTTGTTTTTTGTTTTTTTAATGTGAAGTTGTGTAAGTTCTCTATATAGTTTGGATATTAACCCCTAATTGTAGGTATGATTTGCAGGTATCTCCTCCCATTACATGCATTGCCTTTTGGTTTTGCTGATGGTTCCTTTGCTGGGCAATCTACAGATTTAGTAGAATTCCCATCAAAATAAATAACACTGACATTTTTCACAGAACTGGAACAAGAAATCCTAAAATCTTTATGGAACCACAAAAGACCCCAAATAGCCGAAGCAATCTTGAGAAAGAAGAACAGAGCTGGAGGGATCACAGCCTCAGATACCTACATGATCAACTACAAAGCTGTAGTAATGAAAGCCATATGGTCCCGGCACAAAAATAGACACATAGATCAATGGAATAGACTAGAGAGTTCAGAAATAAACCCACACCTGTATAGTCAGTTAATCTACAACAAAGGAGGCAGGAATATGCTATGAGGAAAAGACCGTTTCTTCAACAAATGGTGTTGGGGAAACAGGACAGTCACGTGCCAAAGAGTGAAACTGAACCATTTTCTTACACCATACAGACAAAAATGGATGAAAAACCTAAATGTAAGAGCTGAAACCATAAAACTCCTAGAGGAAAACAGATGCAGTAAGTTCTTTGACATCAGTCTAAGCAGTATTTTTTGGATCAGTCTCCTCAGGTGAGGGCAGCAAAAGCCAAAATAAACAGAAGGGATTACATGAAGCCAGAAAGCTCAGAGAGTTTTAAGAGTTCCACCTAACCCCTGCCTGTTTCCTGTCTGTAGATGGGCTGCGTAATAATAACGGCCACCTCTGTCGTGAGGACTAAGCACCGTATCAGGCACGTGCGAGTGTCCAGGCACATGGAGGGCTTTAATGAATGTTTGAGAAGACAGGTCAACAGTGATGGGTAATGGGAAGCCATGGTGCACAGAAGGAATGAGGGGGCAGGCTTGGGGACGGTCTGCCGGCTGCTGGGTCCTGGCTCCTGGTTGTGTCGCTTTTGTATGGGTACTGAGACATAGAGGTCGTGGACCATCGAGCCCTTTCCTCCTCTCCCTCCCTCTAGAGCAGCCAGTCATCTCCATCCCTGGAGATCCAGAAGTGCTCTGGATGTACCTGCTGAACTGATCTGGCCCCTCTGTCCATAGCAGCCCCTCCTGACCCATCCCCTAGGGTCCTGAGATTCTGCCCTTTTCTAGTCCTGCACCTGCCAGGTTCTTAGTGATTGTGGGTAATACCCACGTCTGACCGTACCTGCCTCGTTGGCCATGCTCCCTCCTGTCCCTCCCTTATGCAGAACCAGCTTCTCTTTCCCATTCCATCGACCTCCATGTGTGTTTCCTCCCCCTGAGAGCCTCGTTTGTCTTTGCAGCTTCAACTGCATCCCACAGACATGGACTGAGTGCCTCTCTTTACGTCCCTTGTGGAACAAAGGACAGTTGATCCTCATTATTCATGGATCCCATATTTGCTCATTGCCCCTCCCACTAGTATATATTTATACCCCAAAGTCTATACTCATGGTGCTTTCACGGCTGTTTGTGGACATGTGCAGAACAGAATGGCAAAAAATTTATGTTGCCGTGTGTGTGTGTTTCCGGCTGAGACCCAGCAAGGCCGCACCCTGCCTCCCTGGTACAGCTCTCCTACTGTGAGTGAGCATTCTCTCTGCACTCTACTTAATGGCGCTTTGGTGCATTTTTGTGCTTTTTGTTGATGATTTCACTGTTTAAAATGGCCCTAAGCATAGAGCCGAAGCGCTGCCTAGTGTTCCTAAACACGAGAAGGCTGTGATGTGCCTGACAGAGAAAATCCGTGTTGAGACAGCCTCCTTCAGGCATGCCTCACTGTGCTGTTGACTGTGAATTTGCTGTTAATGCATCGCCGGTATGGTACAGCCAGAAAAAGGAAGGGGAAATTCACCAAGTGTATGCGAGGCTGCTCCCTTGTTTGGACCAGCAGCTCACAGTAACTTAACCCTGTATTTCCCTGGGGAGCAGTGGTTCTGTACCACTAATTCAGTGTTTGTGGAGACTTTAGAGAATATAAGGGCAGTCATACTAAGGATCAACTATTTAAAAAAAAAAAAAAAAGATGGAATTTCTGCTAAGTGCTAGACATCGTTCAAACCCCTCTGGTGCTTGGTGGTTTCCTACTTCAGCCAGCCCCGTGCTTTCTCTGGTCCTGTGAGCTCGTTTTGCATCAGTGTCTGCCTGTTCTATTTGAGACTCCATCAAACCCTGCCTTCTGATGTCTTTTCGTTGTTATTTTAACTCTTCTGTGGCCCCTAGATGGGCAGTTAAGTCCTCTCAGAGCAGAAAACCTTTGTCTCTCACAGCGTCCTTCCCGGGGAGGGAGGCGATGAGGGTGTGCCAAAGCCAAAGCTGGAGAAATTGCTTGAATGGAACATGCTTACAGATAGATCCTAGACACAGTAGGAAATCCGTGCCATAACCTGTCACAGAGGACAGGGTTCAGAGTGCCTGCCTGGTCAGGGGTGTTGGGAGACTTAGAGATGTTTGTAAAAGCCCCAAATAAACGTCAAAAGTATTAGATGTTCTTTGCTGTGGACATCTGTGGATGGTCCCATGAAGAAGGGATCATCAGGGGCAGGGGGTGGGGGGAGTGGGGGTTGCCGGTCATCTCTAGGCTAGTGGGGCCTTGTGTGGCTTGGAGGGGCTTGCTTGTCACCTTCAGCCAGGACCCCATCGGGTCAAACCCTCCCAAGTACTTCCTGCTGCTTAGGGAAGACAGGCTTCATTCAGATGGCCCTGGGTTAGATGCCCTCGAGCCTAACCAGGACTGCTTCTCCTCTTGGCGCAGGCCGTTTGTTTTCCCGTCAAGTGTCACATGACCCTGAGTGGTAAAGGCTGGGGGCTTCCCTGCCCAGATACTGTAGGGAATCTCAGGAGCCAGAAGTGGCTGCCTTGGCCGGCTGCAGAGCACGTCCGCCTGTGTTCTTGTATTCATTCGGGAGAAGTAAATTTTTCCTGTTGTTGTTGGATTTCTACATAATTAGATCTGCAAGGTTTTTCTCTGGTTTGTCAGAATCTACCATCCCTAGTATTTCCCTTTGGAACTAAGTCACTTTGATGTCCCCTGTGCCTGTGGTATTTCCCTCACCTGCTTCTCTGGGATTCTTTCACATCCTGTCATCTTCTGTCTCACTGTGGATGTTTATGAATAATATTAAGCATCTTCTGGACTTTCATCATTCCCTGAGCACAGAGACTGGGTCCGGTTTGATTTTTTATATGTACCACTGTACCTAGTACAATACCCCAGGTGTCATAGATTTATTATTATTATTACCACCTATTGAACTGGTGGAATAATTTGATGAAAGTATAAACGGGTCACGGTTCTATACCGGGGTCTCTGGGGCAGTAAGGAAAAGGATGTGTCGAACTCAGAGTCACACGCCTCAGCTGTCCCAGGTGTCTCTGTGGCAGAGAAGAATCCGCTCAGCTCTTCTCTATTCTGTGGTGAGGGAAGAGGCAGGTTGTGGCATGGAGTAGGACTCAAGAAAATCCTTCTCGAGTCTAGAACATCGCCATGGGCACCGGGGGGTCCCTTTCACTGGAAATCTTTAGGGAAAAGTGATCTCCATGGGTCTGGAATTGTTGCGTGGGAAATGGGGGCCTGCCTGTGATGGGACAGCTTCTCAGGCAGCCACGACTGAGCCCAGTCCGAAGGATCCATAGAGGTCCTCCTCCTTTTAGCAGCAAGCAAATACCCTAGTGACTTAAGTAGTATAACACACATTGGCTCGGAGAATGTTCTAGTGCCACTCTAGTACACTTGATAACACATGGGCTTCTGAGGGTTCAGTTCTTGTCAGTGGCCTTCCTTTGTTTAATGGCTTCTCAGGCCAAGACACTTGGGCATGATGCTGCCAGATTCATCTCACTGAAACTCCTTGATCCTATCCCTCAGAAACCCTAAGTGGCTTCACACTGACTAAGGGATAAAATCTAAACTCTTTAACTCTTACTCTAAAGTCCTTGAGGTCAGATACTCCTCACGAGTCTCCTCAGGGCAGATGATGTGGCCTGTGGTGGAATGACAAGTGGACTTGATTTTATTTATGGTCGCTTCTGGAGAATCGCGAGGCTAGAATCGTCTGTTAGCTCCTTCTCCATCCTAAGGAGCGCAGCCCACCACATTGACGGCGGGGGCGTTGCAGTGCTTATAATGACTTAAGGGCATTTGGAAGAACTCAGGGAGCCCTGGGCTGGAAACGTACAGTTTGAGTTGAGGGGGAAGGGCTGGGGGGAGACAGTCGTTTTCGCGGCTGAAGTTCAGGATTTGTTTTTGTCAGATGCCTGCCCCTCCCAGACGGATCCGCCTTTTCCTGTCTCCCAGATGCCTCATTTCTCTCTTTTCCAAACAGGCCGAATGGATCCCGGCGGCTCCCTGCCCAGCAGCCTGCAGCGCAGATGAGCGGGAATGTTCTGAGCGGTGCTGGGCACTGCTCCGGAATGGGGTGTGGGGTGTGCCCCTGGCACGCTTACTGAAGTGTTGTTTGCCTGGCACAGGCAACTTCGGCCTGGCTGTCAGGTTCTCTTCTTTCCAGGAAAATTGAGGAAGGTGTGCGCTCAGACCTCAGAGTTCAAGGGCAAGATGTGTTCAGTTCCAGGAGGGAGAACTCTTGTGCGGTCCATTGTCGTGACTTGGAAAGAGGAGTAAACACCAGCTATCTCTTGCTTCTCTGATGTTTCTAGGCATTTATTTTGTTCCTTGGTTATTAGCATGGATTACATCTTGCCTTGTGTTCTCTTTGAGTTCTATCTTGTATTAGAACATCACCTCTTAGAGAAGGGATCCTCTGTGATCCAGTTTTCATTCTCCTGCAGGCGTGAGAGGTGTGTTTCTGTGTGTCGTGGAGGAAAGTCTGATCTGAGACAGAGAGGCTCAGCTCTTAATAAGGGAGCCAGGGCAGAAGTAGGAACTGGGAATTACAAAGAATGCATGTATTTTGATTTAATAATGAGAAAATAGTATTCCTATGATATCACATGCTTTAGGTTTTCTGTTCTAAATCCTTAAGACCTAAGGTCATGAGTCTTGCTGCTTCCCCTTTCTATGGGATGAGGCATGGGCCACCCCAGGTCTCGCAAGCTCCGGGGATCTCAGTCCTGACCACACCCTAGATCACCAGGGGAGCCCATAAACACCCAGTTAACTGCGACTTGGGCGGCAGGATCCGGGCATCCGTGGTCACTGGACTCCCTGGTGATTCCAGTGTGTGGCCCCGGCTGAGCATGAGCCACTTGAGGGCAGGGAACCTGTTTTGTTCCTTGTGTTTTTTTGCTAGGGCCGCCTAGGGCCGCTTGGCACAGGGCGAGTACTCAGCAGACGTCAGTGCCTCCTGTCCACGTCCCCTCATGGATGTCGCGTAGCCTCAGTGTGATTCTCAGACCGACCCCGGGACCCACCCCTCATCCGAGGATCCTGTCTCGGTATCAGCATCCCTGTCTGTCCGGCAGTCCAAGCCAGAAAGGGGTCTGTCTGGGATCCACTGGCCTTCCCTCCCCCCTACTCCAGGCCTTCACTGTGCTTGGTGACTTGGCATCCTAGGTAGCTCTCATCTCTGCTTTGAGTCCCTTGCTCAGCTGCACATCCTAATCCCGCCGACCAGCTTCAGGGCCCCGAACCACTTCAGAAGCTCCCCAGCCCGAGCTGCCTGAGCGCAGGCCCTCCCCGGCAGTCCATTCTCCACGCCGTAGTCGCCTCTGCCAAATACAACTGTGATCTCATGGTCTCTAGACAAAAACCCGTCAGTGACCTACTGCTGCTGTTAGGAGAGCGCCTTCCTCAGTCCGGTGGACAAGGCCCCGTGGTCTGGTCCCTGCCTTTGCGGACCAGCCCCAGACTCCTTTGGTCCTGGAGCTCTGGGAACAGATGTGACTGCTGGCTTCTCTCCGGCAGGGGCTGCCCCTTCTGCCTGAGCCCCCGCTAATGGCTCAGAACAGTGTAGTCACATACACACTCCACGAGGTGTGTCTGCTTTGCCCTCTTCTCAGCAAACTCAGCAAATGGACTATAGGTCTGTTAATAGCCACATCCATCAGTTGTTTTTCTAGGAGAATCTTTTGATGCTTCCTTAATTTTTCAGGTCTGGTCCTAAGGCGTATCTTCTGTCCTGCCCTTGGGTCCACAAGGACTTTCAGGAATTGCTCTCTTTTGTTTTGAATCCTATGCCTCAGTGTCCTGTGTCACCTTCGCGTGTCCGTGTTGGTGCACTCGCAGCGATGCTCGGGGGGAGGGGTGCGGCTGGTGCCATGTGTGTCTCTGTGGGCAGATGAGGGTCTGGGGCTGAGGGTCACAGTCCCCATGCCCACCGCAGCCTCCTGGATGCCTTTCCTTCATTGCATGCCCTGCTCTCACCGTAAAAACCATTAGAAACTAAACCTTGCAGCCAGATACTTGTTTCATTGAGCCTCCACCAAACAACAGAACATGGAGAAGATCATGGAGAAGATCTCAATTACCTGGTTTTGTGACCTTCAAAGACGTTCCTCATGTCTGGACCTCACGTTCCTGAGAAAGTGAAGTTCGGATGAGATTAGTAAGGATCCCTCAGTACTGTTAAGGATCCCTCATTATTATGATGTTAATAAAAATAATGGTAATAACGATAGTAGTAGTCATACTAGCTAATGTTTTTTGGGCACTTGCCATGTGTCAACGCTGAGTATCTTATGTTGTCTAGGGAAAAAATGAAGTGTTTTTCCTTTATTGTCACTCAGCACTTCTGAAGCTGGATCGGGGGAAGGGGTTTTTCCCATACAGACCAATTCTGTAACACCAGTGGCTTGTTCTACAATTCAGTTCAATTCTGACACCATCCACCCGGAGCTGGGGTCCAGTTGTGCAGGTAAAGGGCTCGGTTGCACAAGACCACCCCTGCTCCAGACACCCAGTCCAGGCCAGCTTGTCACCTGTGCTTCTGAGCCACTGGCTATCAGTCAGAAGTTCCCACGTCTCCCTACTTGGGTCCCATTCATTCTCTAGACCAGCTCACAGAACTCAGGAAACCAGTACTAGATTTCTGCTAGTACAAAGGGTATTAAAGGGTGTGAATAACAGCCAGATGAAAAGGTACCTAGAGTGAGGTCTAGAAGGATCCTGAACACGGGAGGTTCTGTGCCTGTGGGGTTTGCAGTGCCCAGCCTCCTCACACGTGGACGTGTTCTTGTTCACCAACCTGGAACACTCCAAACCCCACACTTGGGGGATTTTTATGGAGGCTTCATCATGTAGGCATGACCCATCGCTAACTTCACTCTTAACTCCCCTCCCCTCTCTGGGGATCCGGGGTAGGGGGGCCGGTAGTGGAGGGGCTTGGGAGGCGCTTGAAGTTTCCAAGCCTCTGATTATGGCTTGCTTTTGCTGGGCACCAGCTCCCATGCAGGAGCCTACCAAGAGTTGCCTCCTCAGAACAGAATTTCCTGTCACACAGGAAATTACAAGGGTTTTAAGAGTTCTACATCAGGAATTAGGATCACAGACCAAACATTAGCAGGAGCTGGGTGCTGAGACCCAGCAGAGTGTAACTATCTCCTATTATTTTGCATATGTTTGTAGCTCATTTTAAAATTCTTTCATCCCCTCTACAAGCATACAAAGTAAGGATTTCTGTGGTTCTATTTTATAGATGTTGAAACTGAGGCACAGTGAAGTTAAGCAGCTCGCTCAAAGCCACAAAGCCAGGAAATGATGGAGCTGGGATTCAAAGCCAGGAACGCTGGCTCCACAGCCCCCACTCTTCACGAGCTAGAGGGGAAGACCGGGCTTTGGAGTCCAGCAGGTCTAGTCTAAGGTCTAGAGGTCTAGTCTCTCTTTCCAGTTGTCTCTAGCCAGGCTACTTCCATATACCTGTTTCCCCATATGTAAAATAAGAGTAATACCTGCGTCAGAATGTATCCATTTGCTTGGGCTGCCATAACAAAATGCTTTCTCACCATTCTTGAGGCTGCAAGGTCAAAGTCAAGATGTCAGCAGGGTTAGTTTCTCCTGAAGCTTCACCCTGGGCTTCAGACCACCACTTGCTACATTCTCATGCGATCTTTCCTCTGTGCTAATACACATCTGTGTCCTAACCTCTTGTTTTTATAAGGACACAAATCATATTGGGTTGGGACTCAATCACCATTTATTTATTTGTTTTTAAAGATTTTATTTATTTATTTGACAGACAGAGATCACAAGTAGGCAGAGAGGCAGGCAGAGAGAGAGGAGGAAGCAGGCTCCCTGCGCTGAGCAGAGAGCCCGATGCGGGGCTCGATCCCAGGACCCTGGGATCATGACCTGAGCCGAAGGCAGAGGCTTTAACCCACTGAGCCACCCAGGCGCCCCTTAATCACCATTTAAAGACCCTGTCTCCAAATACAGTCACATCCTGAGGTACTGCGGGGTTAGGACTTGAACACATGCATAGGGAGGAGGGAGACAGACTTGGGCCCATCACAAGAGAGGTCTGTGTGTCCTCAAGGATGTCATGTTGTGTAAAGTGCCTGACCTTGTGCAGGTACTCCGTTAATTCGGGTTCCTTCCCCTCCCTCCCTGACACTTCTGACTTCATATCTACCCCGTTCTTCCTGGGTGATGATGAGATGTGATGCTGTTGGCAGCCGGCAAGGAAGCACTGCATGGAATCTGTTCGGCAGCTATTTCTAGAGTGGAAAAAAAAAGTCTCTCCCTCATTTTAGGTAGTTTGTGGCATGGTTTATAGTCCTTGAGTGAACACTGGAGGCCTTGAAGTCTTAGAAAAATATTATGACAAATCACAGTACTTCAAACTTGCGTGACGTATTTTTATATGAGGCTCTTAGCTTGCCTTTCACATGTGGCTTTATCCTTCTGCCCCAAGGGGGCAGCGTCCCATCCCCTTACAGTGGGGCAGCTGACACATCAGCACTTTCCGTACAGACGACCACGGGAGCCCTGCTGCTGTCCCCCAAAGCTTCCTGTGCTGCTTCTGGCCTCCTGCTCCTTCCCTGGAGCCCACCTTTTCAAAGTCACAGAAGGTGAGAGGTGAGCTACCCAAGAGGAGCCAGGAGTGTGGAAACATTACTTAATTCCCGTTGAGTTCCTGACAGTGCCCTGGCACAGTGACATGGACATGAGAAGAAATGTAGGAGCCTTTTTGGAGAGACGTGAAGTCCTGGAAAGAATGGAGGATCCGCAGCACAATACAGTGGTCAGAGCCGCTGCTGCCAATGGAGGGGCTGTTAGGTGCCAGGCGCGAAGCAAATCTCCTTGGGTGCACGATCTCCAACTGTTGTGCCACCCAGAGAGAAGGCTTCCAGAGCCCACTTCTTAGGACGAGGAGCTGAGACTCCAAGATGCTACACAAGTCTCTTGTGACCCGCAGAGCCAGCAGCCAAAGCCAGGACTGCTTATGTGTGGGACCTCTGTGGAGGAGGAAACCCGCCGGGGCTGCCTTGGCACACTCTGGCGGAGTCATGGAGGTGGGAATGAGGGGGAGGACGGTAGGGCCCTGGTGCCCAGACCCGAAGTGGCCTTGCCTCGTCACATATCTGGGGAATGGAGGAAGACACAGCTCAGCCTTGGCCTGCGGGCAGATGGAGCTCTGAAGAGATGAAAGCCGTTTCTTTTTCTTTCTTTTTCTTTTTTTTTTTATTTGACAGAGAGACATCACAAGTAGGCAGAGAGGCAGGCAGAGAGAGAGGAGGAAGCAGGCTCCCTTCTGAGCAGAGAGCCCGATGCGGGACTCGATCCCAGGACCCTGAGATCATGACCTGAGCCGAAGGCAGCGGCTTAACCCACTGAGCCACCCAGGCGCCCCTATTTTCCAGTATCTTTAAATGTCTTTCTCCCCCTTTGGGTGATGAACTATAATCTAATTAGCCCTTCCCTTTGGGGCATTAGGAGGGTTGAGAGTATACCTGGTAGGATATCCCATTAGGAACCTCCCAACAGCAGAGTGGGTTGTCTAGTCTGGGAAATCTATGCTATTTATATACAGCTCACTCTGTTAATAATAATTACCTCTGGTAATAATTATCTCTATTTAGTGTCGATACTTGGTATCTCTGGTGTCAGCTAGCAGTGGTCAGAACAGTGTCAGGGTCTGGCACTTACAGCTACCTTGCTTTCTTTTGTCCGCCTAATAGAAGCAGTCCACATATGCTACAGAGCGTTTGTTCTGGAAAGGAGTCGTCGAGGAAGATGACTGATCTCGGGAATGGTGGGGGTAGCCCAGCGTTCTTCATACTCATCCATGTTCCTAACTTTGCTCTTGCCCCGAATTATTATTTGTCAATTCCAGGAGCAGGATACGAGCTGCCACCTGAAAAAAAAAGTGTTGGTTGAGTGGGAAGTCCAGTTGGTGACACACAAAATCAGGCTCCATTCGTGTCTTTTCACGAAGTCACAGAGGACCCTGGAGGAGGCACGTTCCATAAAAAATCCCCTTAAAGCATTCCCTCTCTGAAACGTGCAACATAAAAGGTGGCGGGGACATACTGTCAGAGAAATTGGTTGTGATCTCACTCTGTTATGACATTCCTGTGTGGAATTTGGGTAAGTCTCCCCACCTTTTTTGGACCTCGATTTCCTCATCTGTAAAAAGAAGTTTACACAGATTCGTAGTTTTTAACTTGTGTTTGAAACATGCTTTGCAATTCCGCAGACAATTTGATTTGAACTTATTTTAAAGTATATTTTTAATTTCTTTTAAGAATTATAAGCCAGGGCCACCTGGGTGGCTCAGTGGGTTAAGCCGCTGCCTTTGGCTCAGGTCATGATCTCGGGGTCCTGGGATCGAGCCCTGTGTTGGGCTCTCTGCTCGGAAGGGAGCCTGCTTCCTCCTCTCTCTCTGCCTGCCTCTATGCCTACATCTGATCTCTCTCTGTCAAATAAATAAAATCTTTAAAAAAAAAAAAAAAGAATTATAAGCCAAAAAAAAAAAAAAAACCCCACCCTCAAATGGGTTGTTTCTCAAATTTTAACATATTGAAACTCTCAATGTGCTCATCTTATTTTTAGCTCATCTCAAAGTTTATTCTGACATCTTTAACTTAAAAATAACTTGAGATTGTCAATGTGAACTATTAAAAAAAATAAAAAGCTCTTATACATTTGCCCTAACTTATCTCTGTGACTCTGGATTTTCTCAATAATATACAATTAAAATTTAGAAATAAACTGGATGGGGCGCCTGGGTGGCTCAGTCAGTTAAGCATCTGCCTTCGGCTCAGGTCATGATCCCAGAGTCCTAGGATCGAGCCCCACATCGGGCTCCTGCTCAGCAGGAAGCCTGCCTCTCCCTCTCCCGCTCACCCTGTTTGTGTTCCCTCTCTCGCTGTGTCTTTGTCAAATAAATAAATAAAATCTTAAAGAAAAAAGGAAATAAACTGGATAGTATTATATAATAATCAAGTTCAGTGTTCTCATTGATTTTCTTTGTAATTAAACTGTTAGAATTTTACTAAAAATGGAGTAAATTAAATAGCATAGTCCAGTGTCTGTCTGTCTTCTTAAGTGTTTAGTAATTACTAGCGGTTCTCCATTGTGTGTATTTGTTTTCCTGTAAGATTTGTTTTTAACATATTCTGCAACACTGCCTCTGAGACCGCTTCAGACTTGATATTCTATATAAATAACACTTTTACATGTAAAGCAAAATATATTTGTGACCCTTCAGACATAATAGTATATACTATTATACCATTAATGGCCATTAATGACTAGTAAAAGGCAGAGAATTAAAATAATAAAATAAGTAAATGGTAACCATTATAGAAGAAATGTAGGCCGTATCCTAATTAATGAATTTGCTAATTACTTTTCCTGCTGTTTTCGCTGCTGTTTGGCTGTCAGCTGAAGCACATTATCGTGTATCTGGGAAGAAGACTGGAAAGGCGAGCTTACACACTAAAAGAATTCTACCCCAGGGGACTAAGAATGACTTCAGACTTGCTTTAGAAAAACTTTGCTGGTATATGCATTTCACCTTCCTTCCTTTATTTTACGAAAACTACCCAGCACATTTAGTGAAAAAGCTTTAAGAAACTGTAAACTCAAGTAGTTGTGATTATCAAGAAGTTGTTTTCAGGAGCAGCTTCATCCTGTGAAGAAAATACAGTGAAGCATTGTGTGGAATTCCTGTTTAAGGCTGGTATCCCTGGATAGAACAAATGCCCCTCATTTGATTACCTTTTATTCTTTTTCAGGAGTCACATGATGCTGGGTATGTGCTCTGACATGGCATAGAATGTAATAGGTTCAACACACAGTGCTCAAAACTCCAGTGGCCTCTCTGGACCAATACTCTGCCAGGGGTGGTTGGTAATCAGCTTGCCCTTTGCCTTTGGAAAGGGGATGTCGGCTCATTCCTTTTTCGGTGCTGAATAATATTCCATTGTGTGGATGTACCACAGTTTGTTCATCCATTTACTTACTGAAGGCCATCTTGGTTCCTTCCAAATTTTGGCAGCTGCTATAAACATTCATGCACAGGTTTTTGTGTGGCTGTTAAGTTTCCACTCCTTTGGGTAAATGCCAGGAAACAAGATTGCTGCGTCATAGGATAGGAATATGTTTACTTTTGTAAGAAACTACCAACGGTCTTCCCAAGCGGCTGTGCCATGATGCATCGCCACCAGCCATGTTATGAGCGGTCCTGATGCTCCACATCCTTGCCAGCATTTGATGTCAGTATTCCAGATTTTGGCCATTCTAATAAGTGTATAGTAATTGTTTTAATTTGTGTTTCCCTAATGACCTACAATGTAGAACATCTTTTCATCCACTTCTTTGCCATCTGTATCTCTTCTTTGGTGAGGTGTCTGTTAAATTCTTTGGCCCATTTTTGAATCAGGTCATTTATCAATATCTCTTCTGCAAACACTTTCTCCCAGTCTGTTGGTTATCTTATTCTCATGAGGCTCCAGGACTTTAAGTGGGTTCTGGTGTGCACCTGAGTTTGAAAATCAGTGGGTTAAAATGTCAAGAGCATGTAAGGACGGGGAGGATGACAAAGAGGTGGGTGGCGAGGGAAAAGCCCAGTCATTGGCAAGGGGCACAGACTTGCCAAAGCTGGTTCCCAGGCTGCTGTCACAGAGGTACCTTCTTTCTTTTCCAACAGCAAGACTTGAGACGGGATCCTTCCCAGCATCTCTGGAGCATTCTTTGCCCTGGGAACCATGGGGCTGCAAATAAGTAGATGAGTCCCTGGTCTTTCTACTTTTAATCAATGCAAGCCATGGTTTTTTGTTGTTTATTTTTTTAAGAAAGTTTAAAAGAGTCTTATAATGAAAAGCTGTCATCTTCTATGTCATTCCTGACCCCAAACTTTCAAACATTTCTCTTTTTAGTTATTAATGTTGGTTAGTTACGAATCTCTAAATAAAATGCTTCACCCACTTTTGGGGTGGTTTATTGTTGTCTTTGTGGCTCATTTTGCACGCCTGGGTGGCTCAGTGGGTTGGGCTTCTGCCTTCCACTCAGGTCATGGTCTCAGGGTCCTGGGATAGAGCCCTGCATCGGGCTGTCTGCTCAGCAGGGAGCCTGCTTCCTCCTCTCTCTCTCTGCCTGCCTCTCTGCCTGCTTGTGATCTCTGTCTGTGTCAAATAAATAAATAAAATTCTTCAAAAAAAAAAAAAAAGAGAGAGAGAAAGAGGAGTAATGAAGTCGGGCAGGCAAATCTGCTTGCCTGCCCATTAAACAATCTGATATTATGTTACACATTTATTTTGTTGATGAACCCTTAATGTTTTCCTCATTAGAAAGAAGCATCGTGGTCAGCATCTTTATTTGATTTTGATTGTAATCATCATTTTTAAAGAGCTCATATTTATTATCCTTTAACTTCAAGCTTATATTCATTACCTGTCATTTCTCTTTCCATTGCTTTCAGCAGGATCTCTCAACATAGCGTAAGAATATTCTCTTTCTTCTCCTTCCTTCCTTCTCCCCTTCCATCTGTCCAGCAGCGTTTCTCCTCAATCTTTTCTGTGTCCGCATTGAGGACATCTGTCGTGTTTGTGGCCTGTTTACTTGTAGATTGATTCTAAAACTTGAAAACCAGTAAACAGCATTTACATTATGAATTTGTAAAAACAAACAAACCAACACCAAACCAAACCAAAAAAACGTGTCCTCTCGAACTCATCCTGTCCTTTATTCTCCATGGCACCTCCGCAGGGTCCCCTCAGAACTGGGGGCTTAGATTTAGGGGCTGGAGCACATAGGGTTCAAGAAGAGGATGGGAAGGGGAAGGAGGCAGGATCTGCCCGCTTTTCCACACGCGGACACTGTCCCATTTCATATGCAAACTTTCAGTCAATTCCACAGTTTGGGTCCCTTCCACCTGGCTTGTGGACCACCACCTGGAGCCTCTCCTCCTTACTTGCCCCTCCCTGCTTCCCCCCCCACCCCCACCCCTGCCCACCTTTGCTTTCTGGGCACAGACTTACAAATTCCCAACCTTTCAGAAATGTCTTCCAGTTGCTCCCTTGGTATTCCCTTCGTTGGTATGGGTTCATGTTGATTCGAAGACCCCCTTACTGTCATTTTAATGCCCTCTGAGTGGGAGGGGAGGTGTATTCCTGCTTGTCCACATCTCAGTTGCCTCCCTCTGTCTCTGCAGCTGCCTCCAGCAGGACCTGAGTGCCAGAAGCTTTGGGATTTCTGCACTGGACAGGAGATCTCGCTCCGATAACTTTGCACTGGAGTGGAGGGAAGACCAGAATAGGATAGTGTAAAGCCACATGCACATTTGCTTGCCTTGGTAACCCCCTCACTGTAAATCCCACCTGGGGAGGTTGAGGGAGGCGAGGAGAGCCGTTGTCAGCGGGTGTGGTGGGGGATTGGCCAGGTGGGAGAAGGGAAGGTAATCACCGGCTTGGAACCGCTGGGCAGCTAGGACCCGCCAGCTAGACGGCTGGGAACAAAGTCACGCTTGTCATTGGTATCCAGAGGGCCCCAAACATGTTCAGTCATACAAACAAATGACTCGGGGGGTCGTTTGAGCAGTGGTTTGGGGGGCGGGGTCCTCTCCCCCAGTGCTCGGAAGGGCCCTTGACCATCTCTTCTCCTTTTTCTCGGCCACCCAGGAAATGACCTTCATGATGTCATTTTTGAGGTGCCAGGAACTCTTCCCCCAAATAGCCAGGGTGATTCCCAACCTTACCCAGCCAGGGCCTAAGTTCATATTCTATGGTCAGAGAAAAGGCTTAAAACACAGATCTCCTGGGAGAGGGAACCTGGCTGGCCTCAAGCCCTTATCTGGGCACTAATGGAGAAGAGTGTGAGTGACGGAGAAGACGAGGGGACACTGCAGAGAAAGAAAAGGAACAAGTAGTCAAGATTGCTGTCCCTGGTCCCGAAAGGAAGCAGAAGGAGGACCAAGGCAATCCCTTGTCAAGGGGCATAGGGCAAGCTAATGGCAACTGCCTGGTGTCACTTAGCACACCAGCCCCGTAGTCTGATTGCTGGGACAGCTCTAGCAGGGGTGGTGGGGGTTCCCTCGGGCAGCACTGCCTAAGGGTCGGAACGTGTGGCGTCTGGGGGCACGCTGCTGGGGTGTGAAGCCCAGCTCTGCCACTTCCGGCGGGGTACGCTTGGCCGGGTTCCTCCACTACGAGTCTGTTCTTGGCTTGTAAGATGCGCCAGGCTCCTGCATTCCTAGGAGTGTCACATTAAGAGTGAAGTTAAACGACATAAGGCACATTGTCACCTGTTGTTATTGTCGCTGTCACTAGTTACCATGGTTGTTAGGATTGCTGTTATCCGGGGAAGGGCTAACATCTGTGATGATGATTTCAGCAGTCCCTCCTGGGCTGTTTTTTCCTTCCACACTGCCTTCAGGGCTGGTGGTTTTAATTCACTCCAACACCCTGTGGGATAAATACGGGAGGCAGAATATTCCGGTTGACAGAGGAGGAGACCGAGGCTCAGGGTCACATCCTGTGTAAGTGGCAGAGGTCAGACGCAAACCCAGAGTCCTTTTCGTCAGCCAGAGTTTCCCTGCTCCACAGCGCCTCACCGGCTCCTTCTCGCCGAGATCTCCTTCCTCCGACCAAGGGCAGGGTGGTCCCAGAAGCCTCCCTCAGCGGGAGACCCCTCCTCATCCCGGGAGTTTGCAGCAAATCGCACGAGGCTCTTCATAAAAAAAAAGATGAGAGGCCTGCAGGGATCGTTTACCCTTGGCTGTTTGCGGATGGCGAGAGCGCCTGGCTCTGCTCTGCACCTGGGTCCTCTGCCTTGGGGAGCACACCTGGAGCTGGCTGTCCAGAGGGAGGGGTCCCCCTGGGAGCATGGACCGGAGCAGGGTGGGCCACCGCCTCAACCAGGCCCGGGCCCCGCCCAGCTTGGAGCCGTGGAGCAGAGACAGGGTGGAACCGGTCGGGTGGTGGGGGGGTGCGGGTGTGTGCGCCGGTTGTCAGAGCACCTGCAGTGGGCCTCCCTCCTGGGCGTGCAGCTGCTTCAGACCCGGAGCTGCTTCCTCATGGCGCAGTCAGCCTCCTCGTCCACCCCCACGCCTCCTGGGGGCCAGCAGATCCCTCCTCCCCGACCCCAACCGTCTGTTTCCCTCCAGCATCACACCTCTCAGGGCTCTTCATGGCTCTGAGCATTTCCCCACCCCACCTCCTGGGGAGCTGCAGATCTCAACGCAAACATCACTTCCCCAACTTAATTGTCTCCTCGTCCCCCTGGCTCTTGGCGTCCTACACTTTCCCATCACACATTTCTCACCATTGCCTGTCGCACACAGGCATGATTTGTGTCATTATTTGTGTCCCCTCTGCACCTCTACCCCTGAACTGTGAGTTGCAGGGGGGTCCTCCCCGTGCCCCCCTCATCCCCGCCGCCTGGTACATAGCGAAGCTCAATAAATATTACATGAAAGTATTAAATGACATTGCATGCAGATGCTTTGGACAGTGGGAAGTTGCTTTGCAAATGAGTTTTCATCTTGATTTTATTGCCATCCGTGGGGCGACCAAACAGTAGAAGAGCTCTCCACAGCAGCTGAGGCTTCCGGAAGAATCCGGCAAGACAGTTTATAAGGAGATGTCTCAGCTGCAGCGTCTTTTTGCTGTGGGGAAGTAGGCAAATGAACCTGAGAAGCTAGCCCGTAGCCAGTTTCAGTAAACGACCCGTATTTGGCATCCCGAGTTTGTCAGTGGTGATCTGAAAGCTGGGAAAAGAAGCAAAAGACAGGAACGCCGGAGGGAATGGTGTGCAGTCCCTCTCGGGGTTTATGTTTGCTGCAGCTAGGCTGCTCCCACCGTGTCAATGATGCCCTGTCTTGGGTGAGGCCCAGGGGAATGTGCAGTCACCAAGATTCTACTGCAAAATCCCTTCTCTGATCCCAGTTTCTCTCAGCTGCGCTGGACTCTTCTCCAGCACTCCTAGGAGATCTGCTTGCTCTCTGCACCTCTGCTCAGCAGCCCCCGACCCCGCCATGTCTGCACCCTTGCCACAGTCCTGGGTGCTGCCCCACCGCAGGCTGGCGGCCCAGGCTGGCGTACAGAGCTTGCATCATTCTGCATAAACACCTGCTCAGGTCCCGGGGAGCTGGCCGTCTTTCCACCAGCAGGTCACACTCTCCAGGGACATGTGCCTTTGTGGACCACTTCTGCCAAGCACCTCTTACGTTCTCCACTGTCAAGTCCTAGCCCCGTTCCCATCCATCGTCTCCTTGCTGGCTCATCAACTGCTTCCTTAGCACCCTCTATAAGCCAGGAGCCGTACAGGGCAGGGAGTATCTGGGGGCCCAGGCACGGGGCTCTTGCCCCCCAGGATTCCCAATCCAGTGGGAAGGAAGACTCCCAGACAGTAGAAGCTCACGAGACAACTGTTGGAGGCAGATGCTTTGTGCTCCCTGAGCTCCGAGAAGGAGAAGTTCACTCCGAGGGGGCGGGGTGACATTTGGGCACGAGTAGGGTTGTTCCGGGAACACAAAGACGATAGCGTGTCATCAGCAGATGGGCCGCGTGTGCCTCGGATGGGGTGACTCAGGGATGATGGCCCCAGGCTGCAGTGTGGGGTGCGGATTATGGAAGGCAGTTGGACAGAAGTGGGAAGACAGATGGGGGTCTGATGTGAGGCTGCACGAGGTGCTTGGGTGTAGTCTCTGTTAAAAAGTATTTTGGCCCCAGGAGACTAAAGTGATCAGATGTATTTTAGAAATATTGGAAGCAGAAAGAGGATGGATAGGGGCTAGGGCATGGGCAGTGGCAGGGAGAGCCGCTGGGAGCTGCTGGGACGTCATTCCTTGTTCCCTCGAAGTGGACTCCGTGAGGGCTGCCACAGGGCCCTCCGCCCCGGAGAAGCACTTCCCTTCTCACCTTCCCCCGGTCATGACCCTGACTGCGCTTCCCCCTGAGGTGGCCTCCTTGCGAAGCCTTGGAAGTGGCTGGAGAGACAAAAGAGCACATCCAGGCTCAGAGAGCATCCTGACCACAGCCACAGGGTGTGAAAGGTCACCGAGATTTTCCCAGCCACTTTCTCCAGCAGCCCGGGAGAGATGAGAGCAGATCTGTGGTCCTCGGAGCCCGGGGGAGCCTTGTGTCGAAGCTGGCGCTCAGTCCCTTTCTGGGGTTGGGTCGGAGATGAGTCCAAGAGCTCACTATCGAAGTCCGTGTTTTTTCTGCTTTTCGGTTGGTTTCAAAGGAATAGACTTGCGTTATAGAACTAAACAGATGGCAGGGTGTGGGGGGCTAAGGGAGATCCCCCACCTCCATTCTGGATGCCCAGAACAGGCTCAGTTCTGCTGAAACCCGCGTTGTCTTTCTCTTCAGGCCTTCTGAGGCCGCGGGGCCTCTTGAGTTGTCCCAAGACCACTGTCTGCCTACATTTGGGATTCTAATTTGCAATTTAGGTGGTTGAAACAGATTCAGAACTAAAACCAATTTACATCGCTGCTTGGAAAAAGAAAATAATTCTGTCATTGGTAAAATAAAGCATTGCTTTAAAATCCACCTTCTTCCCATCCAGAAGTTTCTCCCTGGAAGGTAGCGGTTCTGTCCCCTCCCACCGCCAGGGTGAGCAGTTGCCTCCCTGTGCTTACTCCCAAGTGAGAGGGACCAGTGCTGAAGGGGGCCGCTCCTCCAGCCCACCTTGTCCGGATTCGGCCACCTCTTCTTACTACCCAGACTTTACCTTCCCCACTCATGTTCTGGAGGGCAGCTCTGCCTACGTTGTAGCTGAAGTCAGCCGCCTTTCCTCTCCATTGAGTCCCAATTTGCCCTGGCCCCTTGACATTGGGGGGAAGGTGATACCTATCAACTGGCCTTCCTCCTAGCAGGTGGCTTGGAGGCTGGGTCTGCATATGAGCCTGCTGGTGGCTGAGACCTTCTCCAGGCCAGGAGACCCATTGACTGCCCTCTCGTTCCCAGCACATGAGAGCTCTGGGTCACAACAAGAAGACAGAGCCTGGTTTGTGCTGTTTCTTTTTAAAACCCAATAAATCCTGAAGTTCGTTTATCTGCAGTGTGCAGGGCAAATGGGCAGCAAAGGAACGTGTGAGTGCGTCACCGTCCAGCGCCTTGCTGACCTCACACTCCCGCTGCGCTGGCCGCGGTGCCGGCCCTGGTTGGGTTTCCGGCCGACTGCACCGTGCAGGTAAAATCCAGTTCTCGGCCCAGGACTCCCTGTACCTGGGAGAGCTGTGGAGTTCTTGGCCGCCGACCAGCGTGACATTTGTCCAGCTAGCGCGTGGCGTTGTGTTGGTCATGCTGCCGCTGTTGTCAAGGTTCCTGCATTTTCCACGCTGAGGACTTTATTGATGTGTGTGTCTAAGGCTCCCAGTTGGGGAGGTGGGTCCGTGTGTACCAAGGGCTCACAGCAGCCGAACAGTGGAGAAGGAAGGCAGGTGACTGCCTGTGGGAGTGGACATGGGGTCCCTCTTTCTTCCCTTTACTCCGCTCCTTTCTCTCTCATTCCTCCTGCCTGAAGTCCTTTTCCTTCTCTCTCCCTAGTCCTCCTCTTCAAACCTGTTCCCCCAACTCAGGCCCACTCCTTGCCTTGAAGCGTCAGGTTCTGAGTGCTCGGTTGCTCACGGATGCGTATGAGCATAAGGCGTTTGCATCCCCGTGATTGTTCACTGCCTTTGTTATATCGGAAGGGACGGAGGTATCTCTGGCTCCCGGCCTTGGGGGCCCGGCTGTCCTCAGACTAAAATGAACCTGGAACTCTCCTCAGGATCACACACGGGCTCGCGGCTCCAGAGGCCAGGCATTGTGCTAGGCACCAGCCCAGCACGTCCTCAGTGGGGACACAGACCAATTCACAGTCGCCTGGCTCCCAGCGCTGCTCTCAGTGAAGGGGGAGGATTGCAGTTTGGAGAGCTGACAGCGGCTGCCACACGGTCCATATGTGGCTTTTGTTTCCCTGATACACGCTAATTATACTTAATTGGAGTAGGAAGAGCTGCTCCTTCCCAGCTTGCCGTTCTTCGTTGTGCGGAGCTCTTTGTCACTGGGTCGGGATCCCCTTCCTCATTCTTGGGAAGAAGGATCTTGGCTGGAAGATCCTTCATAAGGTCATTCTGAGGCCCAAGACATGGCTGGAAGGACCTCTTCTCAAAATCTGCTGCTGGAGCACCCTGCAGGCCTCCCTGACTAACCCCCGAAGAGTCCTTTTCCTGTTTCTGGGCCTCAGTTTTCTTACATCGCAGGGGAGGGATTCTGGTTCCTGCTGCGGTCAGTGTGGACTGAGTGGGCGCGTAGCCTCACCTTGAGGTGAGGACGGCCACCTTTATCCAGATGACATGAAACGCAGCTAAGAATCCACATGCCAGCTGGTGGGAAGCCCAGTGTCACCATGAGGGATCCGGTTCTTTTGCCTTGTTTAGGAGCCCTGGGAGGGGGAAGGGTGCGTTCCTGGGTCCACCGCCCACCTCCCAGCTTCCTCCTCCTCTCCTGCCTCTGTTGCTTGCTTTTCCGTTCTTCCTTCTCTCCCCACCAGGCAGGAGGAGCTTCTGTCCCGTTCTCCAGCGAGCTGAAGGCTGACCACTGCCACCCTCCCCTTTCCGCGTCCAGTGGGGTTGGATGGCCTTCCGTGGGATCCTGGCCATTAAGATCCGAGAGGCTTCTCCCTGTGCGGAATCTCGTATAGGTTTGCAGGGGATTCACTCTTCCTCAGAGACCAGCGACGCTCACTGGGGTCCCTCCTAAAGCAGGCAGCCAGCAGCACCTGCTGCTTCTCCAGGAGGGCCCGTTCCTGCGATGGAATCTATGTGGCAGGTGGTTCCGACTGGGAGGGTCTAATCACCTTCGAGGGAAGGAGGACTTCACCAGGAGAGCAGAAGAGAGGGCACTGGACGCTTGGCAGCGGAGGTCAGGAAGTTAGAATAGAGTGGATTCTGTTGCCGTAATGAACTTGGTGAGGCACTTTGTGAGTGTCTCAGTCAGTTCGGACTCTTCTACCACAGACTGGGCGGCTCATAAATAACAGGAATTTATTTCTCGTGGTTATGGAGGGCTGGAAGTCCAGGATCAGGCTGCCAACGTGGTTGGGTTCTGATAAGGACCGCTGATGTCTCACTGTGTCCTTCCATGGTGGAAGGGACAAAAGAGATCTCTGGGGTTCCTTTCATAAGGGCCTTACTACCATTTGTGAAGGCTCCATCCTTATGATGTAATCCCCTCCCGAAGACCCCGCCTCATAATACCATCGCACTGGGGATTAGGATTTCCACACCTGGATTGGTGGGGGTGGAGGGGTGGCGGGAGGATATACTCAGTCTACGCCTGTGATTCATTGTAGATCCATTGCTAGACACCCCATTCGGGGCTGGATGTCGCAGTGTGTGTTGGGTCGTAAGAGAAGATAGAAATAATTTAGCCTCAAGTTCCCTGCCACCTGCCTCTGACAAAACCCAAAACACCAAGACTTAAAACATATGTGCAGTAGCTGGTGGGCCAGTGTCTCTACCCACGTTGAGGCCTCTCCCTCTTGGAAGAACATGAAGGGACAAGCTTGAGGAATGAGAAAGGGTCACGTCTCAAACCCCCTAGAACCCAGCTAGTGTCCCTGCAGAAGTTAGGAAGTTATGACTTCCCTCCAGTATACGGTTTCTACGTTTGAAAGTGTGTTTGGCTCACTGGCCTCTGTTTGTCCTTATCCCCCTGAGGAAGTGGGGCAGTGAGGTTGTTCCCGCTTCACAGACTTGACACTCCTGGATTGCTCACAGGCAGCCGCAGGACTCGAACTCGGGTCCCGTGACTTTTTTTTTTCCAAAGATTTTATTTATGTATTTGACAGACAGAGATCACAAGTAGGCAGAGAGGCAGGCAGAGAGAGAGGGGGAAGCAGGCTCCCTGCTGAGCAGAGAGCCCCATGCGGGACTCGATCCCAGGACCCCGAGACCATGACCTGAGCCGAAGGCAGCAGCTTAACCCACTGAGCCACCCAGGCGCCCCCGGTGACTTTTCTCATTGGCTGTGACAGCCCCGTGTGGTCCGGGGATTGTGGTGGTCCCCTGAGCCGTCAAAATACGTCTTCTACCGCTTGTGAACAGGGAGATGCAGTCGCCAGGAGAGGGAACTTTTTTCTGCTCTACGAATGATTTCTCTGTCCCCGTGAGCACAAGCCCTGGAAATGATTAACCTCCATGGGACTAGTAGGAGGTAGCGTGTGCGCACATTTGCTGGGTAGCGGGCCAGGGGACTGGGTGAGAAGTTAAGAACTCTGTCAGATTTAAAGGGACTGAATGCAGGCTTCGAATCGGACAAGACGTGAAATCCTCTCAGGGGGAGGGAGGCGTGAGTATTACAAATCTGCATTTATAGATGATGTGGAGCAAGGGAGGTCCCGGGGTGCCTTGTGCTGCCCGAATGTTATGATTCGTCACCGAGCCAGTTAGGAATGGGGCACTGGGGCTGTGGCACATGTGGAGGATGGAGCCCCTGCCCTCACTGAGCTTCCGGGCAGACACAGAAGACAAGCAATTAAAGCAGAAACAGAACGAGAGAAGAGTGACGTGAGGACAGAACCAGGGGACGCAGCCGGACAGATAGGCTGGTCTGGGGAGGGGAAAGAGCATCAGGGAAGGCTTTCTGGATGAAGGGACATTTAGACTTAGACCTACAGGATGAGTCAGAATTAGCCAGGGGAAGAGAGGGACCGAAGCCGGGCATTAGCGGTGTGAGGCCAGAGAGAGCCGCCTGGGCTGTGGATGCCTACAGGCTCTGCTCTGACAGCCAGCTCAAGGTGGTCGGCAGAGGCTCTCAGGGGTGCTGGGGTCCCTGGCTCATCAGGAAGGAGAAGGTGATCACCGATTGCCAACAGCTGCCATAGGCGCAAGATGGGTTGATAGTAATACGTCTGATACCTATTTGCCATTTCTGGGCTAAAAGCAATACACCTTAATGCTGAATCCCATAACTACAAACCAGGGATCTTCCCCACACTGCCATGGGCGCCCCCTGCGGGCAGGGAGTAAGTAGTCCCACGTGTGGGTCCAGAAGTTTGGTAGGAAAAGTGAGGTCTGAACAAGGAATTCCTCCGGGACCAGCAGCTTTGTGCTTTCCCACGATGGCTTATTAAATCTTGCCTCACAGAGAGTAATCTCCAAAGTCAGGGAAGGCACAGTTCATCTATGGACTCCGTGCAGCAGGTGCTGAAGCAAATGCGGCAGAAATTAAAGATGCAGACACCACTTTTGAGACGCTTACCCCCGGCTGGGATGTCTGCCCTTTAGAACAGAGCAGGCCCCAAATGGGGGCCTCACCTTATTTAGCCACTGAAATCATAACTGCCCTGATTTAGATTTTGAAAGAAGTCTTCGGCTATCCCAGATTTCTTTCCTTAAAAAAAAAAGAACAACTAAGAAGTTTCCCCTTGCATTGACAAAGGTCAAGTGAAGGAGTTGTCTAAACCCAGAAGGATTCATTGGGTGGCACAGACACGTGTGATCCATCCTGAAGTCAGACTCCCAGCCTCCGCAGCCAGGGCCGCCCCCCTGGGGACCAGCACGCACACTTCACATGTGGGGACTCACCCTGTCCCCCTCCCCGGCTTTGCACTGATGTGGGCGTGGTGCTCCAGGGCGCCTGCGGGGATTCTCTCCGTGGTGCCGCTGGGAGGCCTGCGAAGTCTTTGTTCTCCCTGGCTAGTTATGTAATTTTCTTTTTTTTTTTTTTTTTTTTGTTTTAAGGATTTTATTTATTTATTTGACAGACAAGAGATCACAAGTAGACAGAGAGGCGGGGGGGGGGGGGAGCAGGCTCCCTGCTGAGCAGAGAGCCCAACGAGAGACTCTGTCCCAGGACCCTGGGATCATGACCTGAGCTGAAGGCAGAGGTTTTAACCCACTGAGCCACCCAGGCGCCCCTGGTTATGTAATTTTCAAGAGAAAAGGCAGAGCAAAGACCAAACTGCACGCTCCTGCACGTTGCACTTGGGGGAGGAGGTGACAACCCCAAGGTCTGACGTTCCCTCTGCTAACTTTTCTCTTCCTGCCCCAGCAGCTCTCCTCTTGCTCCTCTCAGAGAGAGGAAGACAAAACCGGTTCCCCTCCTGTTTCTTACTCTGCATCCCCCCCACCCCCGCCCCGTGTGTTCTTGAAGAAACCTTATAAGGGAAGCAAGCCAGGGTGGGTGGCATCACCGCCTCCAGGAACATTCAGACCTTTGCACACCCCAGGGGAGGATGCTCACCGCGACCTGCTCCCCTGCCCGAGATGTATTTATAGGGATGTGTTGGGCTTGGCTGGTGGCTGTCCTGCCGGCTGGTGTGCAGAGGGACGTCCCAGGCAGGCCCTCGGTCGGCAGTGGTGCTGGTCATGGGAGAGGCACGGGATAGGAAATGTGGCCTGAGTTGGCATCGCCGGCCAACACTTGGGGCAGCTGTCTGCCCGTGCACCTGGGCTTCCACAGCGAGGAGAGGCCTCCTGTCCTCCCAGCAGGGCGGCTCACTTCGCCTAGACTCCCCCAGCTGCCTCACCTGGCATTTGGAGGGCTGGCACTTCATTTCGAAGCCTGGAAGGCCCGGAAGAGCTGTTTCTCCCAAGTCCTGGAGTATCGCTGCTGTCGCTGCCAGGGTAAGACCCATCTGAACTCAGAGTCAGAGATAACACAGTGCTAACTGCCTCAGGACCCGCCCTTCCTTCCTTGGCGAGGAAGTGCCTTCCAGTCACTATGCTCTTTTGGGGTCCCTGTGGTATCCTGCTTCAACCCCCACCTTTACCTCCTGCTCTCCTTGGAGGGATTCCAAAAGCTTTCTGATCTGGGCTTCAGGGACCCATTTTCGATTTCTCTTCCCATTCAGGTTATATTCGGTCATAACCAAACTCTTCCTGCAAGCATGTAGGCTTTCCTGTGTCATTGGGTATCAGTTTCTTAAGTCCCTACTGTATGTGGGACCCAGGACGAGACACTAGGGCTCTATCATTGAAACAAGAGAGGTGACGTGTCCCCCCCGCCCCGCCGCCCAACCCCAGACTCTGTCGGGCTCTGGAATATGATGAAATCCAAGCCAGGTAAGACCCAGGACCCCTGGCCCAAGAATTCTCAAAGTCAGAGGCCAGCGTTGCATCCTTTCTGTCTTGGAAACGTCAAGAGCTGCAGATCTCCAAGTCCCTTCTGAGGCATTGGTGGTTTGTCGCTGTAGAACAACATCTGAAAATTCAGGCACTTGAGCAGCATTTATTGTCACATGGTTTCTGTGATCAGGACACTGGGCACAGCTTAGTGCCTGTGACATAAAATCTCTTGTGAGAATTCATGCTTTTTTTCCTTCTCACGGCTCACCTCAGGGAAGGTCTGCTTCTAAGATTGCCCCTGTGGTGGCCAGGGGGCGTCAGAAGGCCTCCTTGCAAGAACTCCTGCCGAGGGGCCCTGGGTGGCTCAGTCGGTTAAGCGTCTGCCTTTGGCTCAGGTCACGATCCCAGGGTCCTGGGATCGAGTCCCACTTCGGGCTCCCTGCTCTGTAGGGAGTCTGCTTCTCCCTCTGCCCCTCCTTCTACTCATTCTCTTAATCTCTCTCTCACATAAGTAAATAAAATCTTAAAGAAAAGGAAAAAGAACTCACGTGGATGACCCCCTAGGGCTGCCTCCCCTGGCTTCCCTGAGAGTGATCACCCACGAGGAAAGCCATGGCCTCTTTATAACCTCATCGGAGAGCGGACATCTCATTACTTCTGCCTCGCTGTTCCTTAGAAGACGGTCAGGAAGTCCAGCATGCTCTTACGAGGAGGGGATTACACAGGGCCTGAAACCAGGAGGCGGGGGTCGTTGGGGGCCTTCTCAGAACGTGCCTTCCGCAGCCTCCGCGCCCGGCTCGGACTGGTCCGTCCTCCGTCTGCCGCGTCCTAACTCCCACACGTGCTGAGGGCTCTCGATTGTTTTTGTAACTGTTATTGCTCTGGTTCCTCTTTCTCAGTCGGACCACAAGCTCCTGGAAGTCCGGAGCCCTGCGCTCTGCACCTCTTCCTCTCCCGCCCCCATCAACCATGTCCCTGGCAAGTTGCTGTCAGATCATGTCCCCTTCAAATAAAAGGGGGAAAAGGCGGTGAAAATGTCTTAGCCAGAAATAGAGCTTAGCAGCCTCACGGGGCGAGAAAGCTGGAGGTGGGCATTTCCAGGTTTGGCTCGGCCACTCAGCAATGTCAGCACCCCCTCCCCCCCATCTGCCAGCTCTCCTGTGCTGGCCTTTGTCCCCAGGCTTGTCCCTGTGTGGTTTCAAAGTGATTGCAGTAGCACCAACAGCACTTTCTCTCCCACAGACGTCCAGGGACAGAGTGGTTTCTTCTTGGGAAGGAGGCCTTTTCCTGAGCACCATCCCCCGAAGTGGGATTTCCTTTAAGACTTAACCATCCTAAACAGGATCATATAACCAACCCCTAAGCCAATGGCTGCCAAGGAGGGACTGGGTTACCACGCCTTTGACTCAAGGCCCTCAACAGGGCTGGTGTGGGATATCCCCTTGCCTTACGGGGTTTTGGAAATGTTTGAGGTTGTCACAGGAACCAGAAATGCTATTGACATTTAGTAAGTAGAGACCAGGGTTCCTGAACTGTTGACAACAGCACGCCGTACAGCTGCATAAAACAAGTAACTCTTCTCCAGTTCTAGAAACGGCTGCTTTAGACCAGTGGTTCTCCGCTGGGAGCGATGGGGTGCCTCCTCCACCAGCGATCAGTCTCAGTGTTTAAAGACCTTTTGGTTGTCACAACTCAGGGGTGCTCTGGCATGTAGGGGTGCTGCCAAAATCCTAGAGTGCATAGGTCAGCGCCCCAGCTGAGAATGACCAGGCTCACGGTGTCAGTCACGTCGAGGCTGAGAAACCCTGGGTCGGAACCATCGTGGGTCATCCCTGGTCGGGCTCAGCTGCTTGCTGGTTCACGCAGACCTGTTTTTGTTCACCCGGAGGAAGTGGGAATGGTTCCTGATTGGTGGCCCGTGTCAGCACCAGGACCTTGTGAGGTCAGGGAGCTGGGAGAACACTCAGCTCCGTTCACGCCTGGGATGGCGGGTCTCTGCAGCCCGGGCTCTGGTGTACCCGAGGCTTAGGTGAGAGAAGAGTCTAAGAACCGGTTGGAAGGGAGTGGGATGGTTGTTTAAGCTTGCAGTTTTTTGTTTTTGTTTTGTTTTTTTTCTTAACTCTTAATCTCATTTTAATGTTCTGTTTCTCAGTTTCTGTTTCCATAAAGTGGGCAGGGAATCATGGTCTCCACACTGGGGCTGCTTTCCTTTGGGAAGTACCACAGGTGCACCTGTCCCCCAATTTTCTCTTCCTTGGGCCTTGGAAGTCACATGGGCCCTAGGTGCTTCGTGGTGAGGGTCACTCACTTGGGCTCAGATCACATGTTAACAGTGCTGAGAGGTCATTTCTAGAGATGTCAACTGCTAGTGAGTGACTTTGGGCAAGTCACTTCCCTCTGGGGTCTTCATGGGAGCAGGACACAAACCGAAATCCTTGGGCGCAGCTCCTGGCCCATGGTGACCTCTCAGTCTGGGCGGCTACCCTGTCTTCATCACCTCACCTTCTCTGCCTCTCCAGATAGCCTCTGGTAGAGGCCAGCTGAGTAGGAGTAAGGCAGTCAGCAGTACCTGAGAATCACAGAGACAGAGGGTAGCCTGTGGGCCCTGAGGCCAGGAAACCTGCAGATGAGCTCAACTTGGCCCAGGGTAGCTCCCTGGGAGGGCAGGCAGGCCTGGGGTTGGGCCACTGTGAGAGGCAGCTGGAGGTCTGAGGCCAGAAGGGAGGAGACCATGCATGGGGAGCAGGAAAGGTCTGAGTCATAGCACACTTCAGTGCCACCTCGGGAACAAGCTAGAGAATGTTCCTACACCGTCTAGAACAGGGGCGACAAACTGCAGCCTCCTCACCAAATTCAGTCTCCCACCTCTTCTTTGTAAATAAACATTTTTAAAATGCGGCCATGCACTTCTTTTGGGTATTATCTGTGTCTGCTTTTGTGCTGGAAAGCAAGGCTGGAGTAGCTGCAACATGGAAGGTCTGTCCTGCAAAGCCTTAGGTGTTTATCCTCTTGCCCTTTACAGAAAAAATTTGCTGATCTCTGGTCTAGAGGACTTCGTTCACATGGGCTATGGTGATTAGGGTCACGAACCTTAGAGTCAGACAGACTGGACTCTAACGTGAATGGTGCCACCTAGAATTTTTGCAGTGCGCAGCCTGTTCAACTGTAAACATTAGCCTTGCCTGAAAAGGATTTCCTGCAAGTTTTTGGGTGCTCAGGAGAGAAAAGAAAGCTCTGTGAAATATCAGCCCCTCATCGGGGGCCATCCATCGTTCCTGCTGAAAGTTGATGGCAGCATGAGGCTTGAGAGGATCTGAACAGGCAGAATGGAGTCTAAATTTAGACTTTCCAAAGCCGCTTTGTAAACCAGATCCCCAGGAAACCCAGCAAGGGACAGTTGGCACACACCATCTCGTCTCTGGTTTGCCTCTACATGTTAGAAGGCTGGATGTGTAAGAGGATAATTAATTGGCCTCAGATAAGGTATTGCAGGAGAGTCCAGGAGAAATCAGTGGAGAGATGAAGCTCCGTTGCTAGCTCCATCCAGTCCTGGGGATAGATATTTCTACTCCTGAATTTTATGACGACATTCACCATGAATTACTGGAGCCCGGGCTGTCCTTGCAGGAGTTACACGTGTTCTTGCTCATTGTCATTCGAGCACAGCTGAACCCATGACCTTTCCTTCCTTCAAGGTGAATGCCAACTCCCTGGTTGGAAGTCACACCTGATTCAGAGCAGCTCTGAGCCACCAAATTCAAACGGAGCATGGCTGTGCTTTGCCCTAAGAAGTTGCCAGAATCACTCCTCTGCCCAGGTGGGCACATCTCCAGATGCTGGGTCTGCCTCTCTCCAGGACCCGTGGGCCCACACCCCCTGGTGTGTCACACAAACAATGAACCACTAATCCAAGACGTCTTAGGGACTCGGTGTTTTGTAATCAGCCCACCTGTGGAGAAAGGCAGAAGGTTTACCCAGGAAATTATAGAGGAATTCTAGAAACTGAGAAAGTAAAGAGGACTGAGAAGGGATGAGTAACAGCAAACTCACACGGGAACAGAGAAACGGCCGGTCAGGGGCTGCCTGCTTAGTGCTAGAATTCTGGAGCAGAAGGTGCTCCCAAGGGGGTGGCGGTGTGTCTGGGTGGTTGGGGCTTGTCGTGAGAAGAACCTTCTGGAGCAAGTTGTATTGAGGCAGCAGACACAGGGAGGGGAGGCTGACCTTGCAGGAAATGTGGGCATGACCACTTTGTAGACTTAACGGACAAGTATTCTCAGACACTCCCAAGCCACGGTCATTGTCCAAGGGCAGCTTTATGCTGGAGCCTGAGGAGCTTGAAGTCTAGCTGGGAGATGGTCATGGATAAAAAGCTACCTAGCAGCCCAGATTCAGATATGGTAAATGTCACAGACAGCAGACGCACCAACACTGCAGGAGCGGAGAGCAGAGAGAATGTCACCGGGGACACTCCAGGAATGGGAACTCTGGAGTGGAAGTGAGATGCCATCTGGATTCTGAGTGATGGGTAGGATTTCAGCAAGTGGGGAGGAAGCAGGAGGACATTTCGGGAACCGGGAAGGTGCAGGCAAAGAAGGAAGGCAGGAATTGAAAAAGTGTACTTAGAGGCCCATGAGAAAGGCCGAGTGGCTGGACCAACTCTTCCCAAGGGGACATGGCCCTTGCCCGCTGGAGCTGATAGCTCATCAGGGAGACCACTGGCACACACGTGTGCATGCATGTGTGCCCATGTGCACCCAGGGGAGGTGGTCCCTGCCCCATGTGAGAGGAAGAGGAAAGAGTTTTAAAAAATAAATAAAGCACCTCTTGATTATCTGCAATGCAGCCGATCTGGAACAAATCCTGCTCTCATTTGCTGGTGATGTCATCCCCTCCCTGCTTAGGTGCTCAGTCCTGTCTGTTTACACCCCAGTGGGAGCTGGCAAGGGAAAAAGGCTTAAGTAATCTCTTCTCATAAAGCAAAATATATAATTGCCTGTTTGCTGTGCCCTTGGGAACTGGACCAGGCATATGGATAGAGAGTGAAAGCAGCTCCAGTTTGGTTTATGTTACCAAATGCACAGGGAGAGAGGAGAACAGAATGCGGGACTGGGGTGATTCTTTGGTTCCCTTGAATTAGGTATCCAGGTAGACATCACTGCATGGGCCACAGAATATGGCACAGAGGGTGGTCCCAGCACTGTCCCTACCTGGCAAGGAATCCTCAGAGTGAATGGTAGTCATTTCTCGATTCATCAAATGTTTATTGACCCTGTTTATGCTAGAAGCACTGAGCTAGACTCCTCTGAACCTCCGTGCTCTCAAAGTCCCAAAGTGAGGACTTGGACCAGAATCATGGTCTCACAGTGAATGTGCTGGCATTCGGGGGCTTGTGTCAGTTACTCACTGACAGAACTGCTTGGCAGGATGGTTAGCCAATCTGGCCCTGCCTCTTCAAGGCCAGTAGTGACTCCTAGTCGAATTAACCAGACAGGGCAGCACCATCCCCAGTTAAGGACCACTAGACTTGTTTGCTGTGATTGCTTCCCAGTCTGAAATTTCTCTAAGACCAAGGTTATTTTGCTGCTGGGACCAGTAAACACAAGCAGAGTAGAATCACTGAAGATCTTGACAAAACATTAGAATAGTAGGTCCATCTTACTCAAGTGCAAGGGAATTTTTAACAAAGTTGTCAATAGCTAACATCTGCTGAGCATTTACTATGTTCCAGACCCTTGGCAAATTTCTGTCATAAGTCTTCAGAGGGGATCTGATGATTTACTATTTCAGATCATCTGTGTCTCCTGATTTGCCCCCTAATTTCAGACATTGAGATAACTGTTGTTTTGCCTCACTTACCATTTGCAGAGTTGTGCAAAATTCAGATACGAAGGCATCCCTATAGAGGACCCAACGGGGTGATGAGAACTAAGAAATAGCTCTGCCAGATTCATTCCTTTGTGCAGCATACAGTATTTGTTCTCTGAATGTCCGTGGACTTAATAAACTTGTAAAACCTACCACTCCCTTAAAAGCTATGACATTGCCTTTACTCCAGAGGTCTGATTTTACATTGTTTGTTTTGCAGTTTTTTCCCTCCCCCTTAGGTCCTGTGCCTGTAATTTGAGTCAGCAGCCACAAGGGGGCAGTCAGGATAGGATTTGAACCATTGCTTTGCAGAGCTACATCCTCATCATCAAAGAGAACACAGTTCACCATGCTGGTCCTGGTGTCTTGCTAAGTCTGTGCCCTTCTTTGCTGGGCAGAGAGTCTCTTTTATAGGGTGGTAGTAAAGTTCTCTTATTTGATGTGTGTGCTTAAGCTGCCTCTTTGGAAAGCAAGAGATACACATGTAATTAAACATCAGCACCTGGCAGATTCTCTCAAAATACCCAGAGACATTTGCAAAAGGGAGAAGCAAAGGGGTCCAAGCAGAAACACAAAGTTATCGCTCCTTTATTTTCTGTCTGCAGCACGTTACTTTTTACTCTCAACCTTCCCAGCTAGTACTGAGGTATGTGTTTAGAGAGAGCATCACAAGTTAATTTCTCAAAAGTCAGAGCAGATCATTCCCACCCACAGTTTGGGTGTGTGAACCTCTGGGGAGCAGGCATTTACATCAAAGGCACACCATTTGACGATCTTATCAAATCAATCCATCTTCTCTCCCTTCCAGGGGAGCGCTGTGCACAGCAGGAGGGGCGGCTGGGCAGCGCAGAGCCTGGAATCCCCTGAGCAAGCAGTGTTTCAGCTGGCTGGACAGATCAAATAACACTTGGGCTGGTTAACAAAGGACACGCAAGTGGGAAGGTGTTGGAGGCTGGAGTGTGGAAATTTACCCAACGTTATTTCTTTGACAGGAAAGGAGACATGGTCTGAAAGATGCCGCGTTCCTGCAGCCTGTCCGAGTCCAGCAGCACAGTCTTGTGCAAGGTGGCGTGGAGGAAGGGGTGACCAAGGACGCAGCCCCGTCGGAGGCCTCTGGAGGATCCTGGCGTGGCAGTTGAGTGCCCCTCGGCTTTGGGACTTCCTGGGTAACTTGGTGTAGAGCTCGAGAAAGGTGGTTGGGTTTCTCGGCTTTCTTCACCAGTGCCCACCAGCCTGGTTTGGGTCGCAGCATCTAAGGGGAGCTGCTAGAAAGGGGAGCCGGCAGAAGTAGAAAGAAGCCCCTGGAGGCCTCCAGAATCCATTGCTGGGATCCCTTCATCCTGCTTGGGACGCAGAGAAGAGCTACCAGGCTGCTGGACGCTGTGATAAAACTGAGCTTTGGGCCATCAGAAGTCCAGGAGCTCAGCCCAGCCACAGCTCTGCATTTCAGCCGGAAGGAACGTCTTTTAACACAAGATTCAAAGAGGAGAGTTTCTGGATCTTTTACCTTGAGGCTCATTATGGTAGGAAACATCACATTCACATAGATCATGAGACTGGTTTTTCTCTCCAAGATGCTACATTTGAAGAAAGCATGAGCCATTCTAAATTTCAGGGAGAGTTCAGAGTACCGAGGAGTTGGTGGACAGCCCTTCTGACACGGGTCAAGAAAACAGTCTGAGCCTTCGCCTTCCGCAGCTCAGCAAGCATGGACAGATGCCACTCCTATCTCCAGAGGGCTGGTGGCAGTGACCTCAACACGAGAAAAAGCAACCCTCAGCTCTGGGACTCGACAGAATGAGGTGTGCTGGGAAAGCTGCTCCCCGGGGCTTGGCCAACGTTGACCGCCCCTCCATCGCCCAGGCGGACCCTGACCACTGAGCCGACGATGGCTGAGAAGGGGGACTGCATTGCCAGTGTCTATGGGTATGACCTTGGTGGACGCTTTGTTGACTTCCAGCCCCTGGGCTTTGGCGTCAACGGGCTGGTGCTGTCGGCCGTGGACAGCAGGGCCTGCCGGAAGGTGGCGGTCAAGAAGATCGTCCTGAGTGACGCCCGAAGCATGAAGCACGCCCTCCGGGAGATCAAGATCATCCGCCGCCTGGACCACGACAACATCGTGAAGGTGTACGAGGTGCTGGGGCCCAAGGGCACTGACCTGCAGGGCGAGCTGTTCAAGTTCAGCGTGGCCTACATCGTCCAGGAGCACATGGAGACGGACCTGGCGCGCCTGCTGGAGCAGGGCACGCTGACGGAGGAGCACGCGAAGCTGTTCATGTACCAGCTGCTCCGAGGGCTCAAGTACATCCACTCGGCCAACGTGCTGCACAGGGACCTGAAGCCTGCCAACATCTTCATCAGCACGGAGGACCTCGTGCTCAAGATCGGGGACTTCGGGTTGGCGAGGATCGTTGACCAGCATTATTCACACAAGGTATGTCTGGTTGGAATGGCTGGTGGGGTGGTTCCTGGAACCCTCCAGGATGCTCACGGTCACTCAGGAGGGCGTTCCTAGCTTCGCTGAAGCCGGGGGGCTGGGGTTCGTACCTGGGGGAGGCTGGAGGGTGCCAGAAAGACCACTGGCCTCACAAGCAGTGGTTGGCTGGGCAGGGGGTGCGAGCAGTGACCTGGCTCTTAGGCTTGGCTCCACACCGTGGCCACGACCCAGAATTCCTAGCTGCGCAAGAGGGGGTTGGAGAAGGTGATCTCCAAGATGCCTTCCAGCTCTAAACTCTATGACTTTAAGACTGTGGTTGGTGAATTTGCCTCTAGCATTCTCTTATCTCTGCCATCTGCCTAATACCCCCTTTCCCTGTTGTCTGCTCAGGGCTCCCTGTGAGGCTCCCCAGCACACCAGCCTTATGCTCTGGCTCAGCTTGCCTCCTCCCCTACTCTGTGTCCCGTTCTCTCTGTCCACGGACAGGGGGCACGAACAGTGAATCTGGTAAACTCATCCTCAGCGTATGCTGTCTAGCTAATGGCTCAGCTCTCCCAGGTCCCGCGGTGCTCTGGCCTCTCCCTGTCATACTAACACCAGAGTTGTCTGGACAGGCCTGAGACCCCCTGGTCAGAGCTAAATGCTCTTCCAGCTGCAGAGATCAGAGCTGACCCAGCCACACTGATGGACATGTGGACACTCGTTAAGGCCCCCAACCTCTTCTTAACTAATCCACTGCTCCCTTCAGGAACTGGGAATCCTTGGAAGTTCTATTCCCCCACCCCTGGTTCCTGCCAATTTAGGGGAGCCTCTGAGCCCCTCAGCCCGAGCACACATCACCAGGCATCCCTCAACAGAGCTGTGGAGTGGGTGTGATTTCCAGCCTTCTGCCAGAACCTTTGAACCATGAATTTTTATTAGAATGAAAACATTCCCTAGGAAGTAGGTCAGCCAAAGTGGCCGAGGTAGGTCATGAAAGGGGAGGGTAGCTCTGACCTTGAACATGCTTCAGCTTTCTCTCTGAGGTCCCATTCCTCTGCTCTTCCTTGCTACCTTATTTGCCGCAGCCAGAAGGTCACAGACTCGTAGAAAGGCACTGACCTGCATGGGGTAGCTACAGTGAGAGGGTATCCGGGGGAGGGGGAGGCAGGGCTCCCCGTCCCACCCTCACTGGCTAGAACTTGGGCTCCAGCCTAGATTTCAGACCCCAGATCAGCCCAGCTGGTTCGAGCTCCTTAGTGCCACCTTAACCAAGCGCTTGCCCCCATCCCCCCTTCCTGTGGCTTGGCCATCTGTCAACACTGACAGTTGACTTTGTAGGCAGAGTATCCATGGTAAAAACAACAACCACCACCATAATAATAATAATGCCCTTTTGTCTTCCTAATACCCTTCCCTTTCTTCTAAGAAGCAATGACTGGAAACAATCAAACTGAAGGTTTTAACCCAAATCAATTCTTATTTGGTGAAAGGACCAGCGCATCCATGACACTCATTTCTGGGATGCACAAAACCACTTTCTGAATTGCAATAAACCAGTACCTTTGGGAGTAAGAACCGGACCGCCTTTGATGAAAGGGTCTGATAAAGCGACGTGTTCCGGGCAGAGTGCTCCGAACTGTCTCTAAAGTCAGGAAAGGTGTTGGGGTGACGATCGGCTGCCCTAACAATTGTTAGAAAGCGCGTAGTGTGAGGAGGTGTGGAGGCAGGGGTCCAGGCTCCCTTCTGGCAGTGCTAGCCGGGATGTGGACAGTCACGTGCCCTCTGGGAGCCCTGGTTTCCCCATCTTTGACAGGGACGAGGGTAGATGCCATCTGCCTGTGGCTTGTGGCTACAAGTCAACATGGAGCGTGGATGTAAAGCCCCGCTGGAGGCAGTAAGGTAAGGAGCCCGTCCGTTTATGTAAGGAGTGTTTGCTGAGCACCCCAGACCCCGGCCCTGGTTCCCTGGCCGGCAACTCTAAGTGGCTGCGTTCCTGTCCCTTGGGGCTGGGAAGACACCTCTCTGGTTGGGACTTTCATGTTCCTGATGCCGAAGAATTTCGGTGTTGTGACATATCTTCTTAGAGTCTCTTCAATAAAATTATCTGTGGGAGTTAAAAAAAAAAAATCACTGGGGCCCAATGTGAGCCCAGTGGGTGTTTGCGTGAGCCCTGCCTTGGGCAGGTGTCCCCCGCACCCCTTCGCACCCCTTCTCCCCCTTCTCCCTCATGTACTTTCGGCCTTCTTCATTACCTCCTCATTTTAAGCCGAGTGATGACAAAAACTTTATATTTGGTGCTTTCATTGACCCAGTGTGCATTTAAATCAGCTCTCATTTAGTTCTCATAAAGCTGGGAGGCACTTAGGGCAAATGGTCCATCTGAAATCGGAGAGAACCGGCTATCTTGAGATGATTTGGCTGACTGTGGCGGGAGCGGCTCTAGAACTGGGGCCTTCTCACATCGTAAGGCATGGTCCCTCCAGGCTCTATCTTGTTTTGGAAGGCCAACTGGCCCCCAGTTGAAATGAACCTTCCCTTCTTCTGAATCTCCCTGTTGGTTCTTCCCCCACCCATAACCTGGACCTTCTAGCATCTTCCATGCTCTCCTCTGTCCCGTGGGTATTTGCGTCTGCCTCTTCCCTGCTCCCAGAGGCTGAGAGCCCCTTGGTTCTTGAGGCATGTCGTGTCTACTTTATCTCCTCCAGGGAGTCTGATCATTGTGCCTGAGACTTGGCCCAGTGGATCTTGGCCATCTTGAACAGGGGAAGAACAGTCACTTACCAGCACATCACAGGTGGGAAGCTAGTTGGGTCCACGGATGGCATGTGTGTAGAGGATTTGAGTCTCAGAAAGAGAACAGGCCCATAATTTCTCCAGCCAGGGGATTGGCTGGGGTCAGACGTGCGCATCTGCTTTCCCCTGTGTGTGTGGAGGATGGTGTCCGCCTGGGAACTGCTCTGAACCGGAGCCTTCCTCAAGTCTTACGGCTCCTGCACTCGCCTCGAAGAAGGTGGTTCAAGGTCCTGGAGGAGGCAGCACCTAGGTGTGGGTTATAAAAGGGCACTCCTTTTTTTCATGCTGATTCAGCCCAGGGCCAGGGCCAGACTTTGTGACCTGACTGGTGGCTGGACTTGGCCCGTTGGCTGAGCACCAGCCCCCCGGTTTCCCACTCCTCACTGCGACTCCCTCCTGGGTGGACAGTGAGTCTCCTTCGCTTCCACTTCTGCTCATCTAGCACGGGGCCTGCCATTCAGGGTCGTGTCCACTGAGTTCACCTGGTGAAGGAGATGCCGAAGGCAATGGCCTTCTCTTCTCCAGTGAGCAGCTGGCTTCCCTGGGACTTGAAGACACAGTCCGAGAGCATTCTGGGTCTCCCTTACCATCCCTCTCTTGGGGGCCTCGGTCTTTGCCAGGTCCAGAAGGCAACTGGAGTTCCCAGTGAGCCCACGCTGTCAGGGTGATTGCAGTGGGTGGCAGTGGGAATGCTCTAATGGCCTACTCAACAGCTTGTCGGGGGGCACTTGTCTCTCTGAGTCACTGTTACTCACCTCACTGACGTCAGGCCAGTCCTGCTCTTTGAGCAGCTCATTCCTGAGTGGGTCTGTCAGAAGGCCTCACCATCACCTTGTCCATAATTTCACAGATGACAAAACCAGGGCCTAGGAAAGGGACCCCCCACTCAGGATCTCACAATGTGTGGTCAGCACACACGGTTCGACTCCATGCCCACTCCAGGCCACTCCAGGCCACTCCGTGCCTCTTTTCTCAGTGGTCTTCTGTCAAACAGTCATTGTTCCCATTCTGGTGATTTCCCAGGATTCTTGATAGAGTCACGTGGAGGATGTCAAAGTGTTTTCAGATGTACAAAGGGCGAAATCACTAACAGAACTGTTCTCCCAGTAGACACCCTGATAATACCATGCGGACATTCAAGTCTCGGTTCCTTCTCCACTGACATACAGAACCAGCTCCGGACAGGGCCAGAGGGGAGTCATTAGGCCCCACCTGATAGGTGGCTTCCCAGCCTCTGCTCCTGTGATGAAGCCTTCCCCACCCACCCCTCAGCCAGCCCGCTAAGGAGTTCCTTGTTGTCTGTGTCAAGAGGCTGCTGAAGGGTCAGAGCATGTTTTCCTTTGAATTTATCCTGTTAGGAAGCAGAGGGTCTCCAAAGAGGCAAAAAAGAAACGTTGTTTAAGACTCGGCTGAGTCCTGTGCAAATTCTGCCTGGTGTCAGGAGCCCCCAAGAGCCCACAGCACGCTGACAGCCAGATCAGCTGTGTGAACTCACTCTCCTCCTGGAGGGGCCGCCGTGGCTGAGGGAGGAGCCCCCCATCCTTGCCTGGGCTGCCGGGCCCTGCCAGCAGCCTCGTCTTTCCTCTGGGGGCCACAGGCAGAAGACACCAGGAAAGAAAGCCAGAGTCAGAGGCCCAGCAGCGTCTGGACAGCCCACGGCACTTGTGCTTTGGTGGATCAGTTGAGAAGATCTGAGTTTGTTCAGCCAGCCTGTCTTTGGGCCCTTGACCCCTTTCTGTTCCAGAGCCCTCTGTCTTCATACCTCACTCCCTATCAGAGTGCGTTCACACTATAGCTACCAATCTCATGAAGATGTCTTAGAAATTAATAGGACAGTGATTGATTCTCAAAGTGGGTGCCGGACCAGAGAACATCGACTTTGTCCCTGGGGCTCCAGAGAGATGGTCTCTCGTTCCTCTCAGGCCGACCCTTATCGGAAACTCAGGGTGGGGCCCAGCAAGCTGGGTGGTTAGCAAGCCTCCGGGTGAGTCTGGTGCTGGTTCACTGATCACTGATCAGGGGCGCCTGGGTGGTTAAAGCCTCTGCCTTTGGCTCAGGTCATGATCCCAGGGTGCTGGGATCGATCCCTGCATCAGGCTCTCTGCTCAGCAGGGAGCCTGCTTCCCCTCTCTTCCTCTATGCCTGCCTCTCTGCCTACTTGTGATGTCTGTTGAATAAATAAATCTTAAAAAAAAAAAAAAAAAAACCACTTATCTGAAGACAGGGAACAGCTTGTGTGTGGACAGCATCATGAAGGAAGCTAGGAACTCCCAGATTATGGGGTTGTATTTAAAGCAGCTCCTTTAACTAACGGGGTCATTCACGGCGAGAATGTCAGACCCGGAATGGGGAGGGTTGTTTTGGGCAGGACGGCTTTTCAGGGTCTCCATCACATCACATGGGAAGCTGTCTGGCCTGTTCATCATCGCTCAGGTTTGGCAAAAAGCTACACAAACCAGGGATCTCCACTGAAAGGAGCGTTGGTTCTGTTTGGGTGTGACTTTCACGGTAGTCTGGTGATAGGAACACAATCTTAGAAAACATGGACTTTTCATTCTGCTGTAAACTCCTTGATTTCTGTAACTTGACAGGAGACACTGGCTTCGCAGATCAGTGAGACCGAGTGTGGATTGAGGGCAGACGACCGTGGTTCGTTAAGGCTTGTGGTTCAAGGTCCTGGAGGAGGCAGAAAGGTTCGTGGTGGTGAACATACACAGCCAGCTTCCGAAGGCTGTGCACGGAGCTTCGGTCGGCAGTGTCCATGCTGGTTTAACCGTGTTGATAACCACACCTCCTCCTCTCCAGGCCACTGCTTTCTGACAGCTTCTCATCTGTCTAGGCCGATATAAGCTCCTCCTGTCTGCCTGGGCAGACACGCAGAAAGCCTCCCTACAGCCCAGATTCCCTCGAAACGGAAACTCCGAGGAGGAGTGCGCGTTCCTGGGCCTGAAATAGGGTCTTTGCCCCTGATCAAGAGCGTGGCCTTTTGGGGTTCTGTGGGCTTGTGTTTTGAATGATCTCCGTCTTGGAGATGTGGGGAAAGAGGAGCAGCTCCCTAGATGCAGGGAGGGAGGAATAGTATCCCTCCCAGGGATCCCGGAAAAGAACCGGGGTCCACGGTGCCAGCCCTGGGAGAGGCCCAGCCAGACCCGGAGGCCAGCGTTTCATGAGAAAATGGGCTCGTGGAAGGACAACTTGCTGAAGGCCCAGCTAGAAGTTCTTAAGCTGCTAAGCGTGTTATTCCAAATCAGTGGAGCTGAAAAGATTTATTTAAAAGGCTATGAAATATCCCTTTTTAAAAGGGAAAAACATGACCTAGGGGATTAGAACAGAGGTTGTACTAGAGAGTCAAGTGTCCCTGAATGCTCGGGCCCACTGGAGAGCTAATTTCCGTTGGCTTTCAGAGCCTCCTTGCCCTTTCCCACTGCAGCCCCACCCCCAGGAGCAGGGCCTCCATGGTGTCCCTGGACCTCCTGGGGTCCTCTCCTGCACCCTCCCTGAACATCACACCTCGGCCTCCCTCCCTGGGAAGCAACCATGGGCCATAGGAAAAATCTTTAACTAGCATGGCCCGTGTATTGCCCATCAGAAAAGCAGCCAGCCAGAGACCCAAGGTAGGGTCCTGGAGGGGCCCTGCTCGCCAGGAATTGACCCTTGATTGCCAGATCCTAGAGAGATCGAGGAGCCTCTGGGAATGAGGCCAAGGTGATGAGTGACGGAATTAGGGGCTTGGAGCAATGCCTGTTTGACAGCATTTCAGGATTCTACTGCTGGCTTCGCTGCCCAGGGTATCGCTGCCTTGCTTTCTGCCTACCCCATCATCTTAGGAAACAAAGCTCACCTTTTCTCCTGTGCCTGCCGGTCTGCCTCTTGGGAGGGGGCGGTGAGCTGTTGATTAAAAGCATAAAGGGATCAGAAGCTTCCTCCTTATTTTCAGCACCAGCCTCCTTACTCACCTCACCCACAGGAAGTCAGTGTCCCACCAGCCTACTGGAGAGGGGCTCGAATTTCTTGTAGTAGGTTTGCTGCTGACAAGTTGGCAAAGACTTTCCCTTATCTAGAAAGTGTCTTTATTTTCCTCTCATGTTTAAAGTTTGTTTTCTCTGGATATGAACTTCTGAATCTACGATCTTTTTGCCATTCAGTACTTAAAAATGCCATTGCCTTATTTCCTGCCCCTATTATTTCTGAAGAGAAGGTCTTCATTCACATCATTTCCCCTATATGTATGTGGGTTTTTTTTTCCCCCTCTGCAACCAAGATTTTGTCTTGAGCCTTTCAGCAGCTTGACTGGGATGTGCCCAGGTGTGTGTTTCTTGGTGCTTATTTTATTTGGGATTCATTGAGCTTCTTGGTTCTGTTATTTGGGACATTTCAACAATTTTTTTTTTTTTCCTGCTCTGCTTTTTCTCTTTTCTCTTTCTGGGTTCTGATTAGATGTATTACTTAGGTTGCTATTGCTCCAGAAGATTGTACAGTCTTTCTTCTGTCTTTTTTTTTTAAGAATGGATAAGTTCTGTGGTTCTGTCTTCAACTTCACTAATCCTTTCTTCTGCCATCTCTAATTTGTCATTAAGCTCATTTGGTGAGTTTTCCTTTAAGATAATATGCTTTTCCATTCCAGAATTTCCATTTGGTTCCTTTTTTATAGTTTCCCTTTATGTGCTAAAATTCCCCATCTTCATCCATTGAGATCATTTTTTTCCCTTATAAATCCATGAAATATTTAAAATAACTGCTTTAAAGTCTTTGCCAATTCCAAATCTGGGACATCTCTGGGTTGTTTTATATTGACTCCTTTTTTCTTCTGAATTTGGGTCACATTTTCTTTCTTCTCCACATTTCTCATAATTTTGTGGACATTGCAAATGATACTCTGAAAAGGAGTCTGAATTATATTGTCTTCCTTTAATGAGTTCAAAACCCAATTTTGGTTTTTGTTCTGGCAGTCCATTAATTTACTGATGATGGTTCTCCTTAATTTTGTTAAGGCTTGGCTTTAGGCTTGAGAGGGCAGGACTAGAGTAACCCTTATTCTAGAACATGGTCCTTACCCCTAGGTCCTCCCCTTTCTGTTGTCACTGGAATGCCTGGTGCTTCCCCTCTGGCTGGCTAGACTGGAACTCCCATGGATCCAGTGGTAGGTCTCTAGAACCTCTAATATTCTTGCTCTCAATTCCAAAGTAGCTGCTCTCTGCCAGCCCACACCAGATCTCACCCTGCATCTGAGCAACACAGCACTCAGCCAGAGATCTGTGTGAGCCCCACCCTTACAACAAACTTCTGGGCCCCCACCTTATTGAAGAACCTTCCTCTCCAGCATCTTGTCCTGCCAGTTCTGGATGTTTCAACAACCCCAAACTCCAGTTCCTACTTCCCCAGATCAGTAGGACAACCATGTTCTGCTTTGCTCCATCTCCCTGTGCTGTGGTTGGGAAATCTACCCAGGCGGAGTGCCAGGGCGAATATGAAATTCACCTTATGTGTTTCCGTACCTTCCCTCAACCCACTGTGCAGTGCCTGAAAACATCTGATGTGTGTGCTTGTCCAGTTTTGTCATTGCTTAAGATAGGAGGGCAAATCTAGTATAGCTACTCCGTCATGACCAGAAGCAGCCCCCCTCGCATTCAGTGATGTAATGCTCTGTGTGGCCAATGACCCTTTATGCTAGATTGTAAGCACCTTGAAGGAAGTGTTGGTGACTTACTTATCTCTACATCCCAGTAGCGTGCTTAATGAATATTATTCGGTGGCATCAAGTGGAGAGCCTAGGGGCTAAGTGTAGAATAGCGCACTGTTCCTCCTTCCCTTTGTACCTGAGTGGATGTGCAGGTAGGGGAACTCCTTTCACACAGCGCCTTCAGTCCTGGTGGGGAGGAGCCCAGCTGCTCCACGCCTTGCTCCAGTCCCTCTTCTTGGGTACTCCCAGGATATAAATATCTCAGGAACATGATACCGTCTTACTCTATAGGCAAATATCCCTGTGTTTACACTGAAGAAGAATGATTGGAAAATTGAGTCAAATCCTTTGCAATTTTCACCTGGAGTATAGTTTCTTTAATACAGCCTTTCTTTAGTATAGCCTTTGCTGGGGTTGCCTGTTGAAAAGATAGTAGTAGAGAAATAGGCTGGGCAGCGGAGGGGGGAGAGATCGTACTACTGGGATTATCCTGATTTTCTTGGCAACCTTGTACATTGGTATTCCACTTCTTTGAGCCCCATCTCTAGCTTCTGCCACCCCACCCACCTTGTGCTGTAACATCACTGACTTGTCACCATTCACTGGATAATCCCATACTTGGTGACAGCTCTGATCCCACACACTGTTCCCTCTGCTCCCACATGAACTCCTACTATCCCTGCAGACTCAGCTCGGAAGCCCCACCTCTGCAAAGCTTTGCCCAGCTCCCCGAGGGAGACTTAATCACACCTTCCTCCAGTTGCCCAAAGCACTTACTCCCATACTATGGTGATTATCTGTTCACATGGCTGACTCTTCCCTGATAGACATTGGAGCCCTTAGTAAACAGTATGTATCTCATTTATCTCTCTATTCCTAGCACCTGGCACAGTATCTGACCCAAAATACCTGTACATTAAATGCTAATTGAAATGAAGAGGCTAAGCCTTTACCTTTCCACTGAATCAAGTACGGTCCTCAAGAACATCTCAGAATAAAGCACGATTTCGCTCCTTCAGAGAAACTTTCAAATATTTGAAGTCATCCATCATGCCCTTCTAGTTCTCTGCAGCCTAGAAGCCCTTTGTTTGCATATCCAGGTACTGTTCTGAGTGCTTGACAGGTGTTAACCTAGTTAGTCCTTACAGCAGCCTAATAATGTAATAAGAATAATAATGGTGATGATAATGATAGGTGCTGCTCTTGTCCCCATTTTAAGATGGAGACACTGAGGCACAGAGAGTAGCTTGTCCAAGGTCACCAGCTAGAAAATGGTGGTGTTGGGTGTCAACGCCTAGCAGTGGCTTCGGAGGTCACGCTGTAGCCACTGAGCTAAGCTGCCTTGTTGGCTGTTCACATGATAATGTTGCCAGAGTTCACCCTACCCTCCCTGTCTTTTCGTTGACCTCCTCCTACTTGTCATACCCTTGCTTAAAAAGTATCTTTCAGAACAGATACTCTGTGATTTCACCAGCAGAGTTAGTGAGAGTGTGACCTCTCTGCTCCATAAATGATTTACTGTTCCCGCTGCTCGTGGTTTTTTTGGCAGCCATGTCAACTATTATCTCATACTGAGCTTGTTGCCAACCAAGTTCAGTTAAGCCCGGTATTCTCTGTTTTACATTTATATGCTTGATCTTCATCTTGTTGGCTTAAGACAAATATTCCAGCCTGATGAGACCTTTTTGGATCTTTGTTTTATCCTTTACAACGTCATAATTGGTGGTTTTGTCCCTTACAACGTCATAATTGATAAACCTGTCTTCTATGACTTCACTTGTATCACTGGTTTTAAAATGTGTAAAGGGATTAGGTGAAATGCTTCGACTCATGGCGGTTAGACACTTCTCTCAGGGTGACACTGAACCTGAGCTAACAGTCTTTGGATTTAGTTGTCCAACCAGTTGTGAGTTTACAAAATTATATCTTTATCTGATCTGTATTTCTTCACTGTCCACAAAGATGTTCTAAGAGATTTAGCTAAGTGCCTTGTTGGGATTCGGGGACATTTTCCTTCCACCTCAGTACAATTTAAAACTCGTCCTTAAGTTAAAAAGCCAAATTCAAACTGCATGACCAGCTGCGACACTTCAATTCTTAGATACACAGAACTCAGATGTGGCCAATACCACCTCTTTACTTAGAACCTCATACGTGAACATCTCAACTTGAAATCATATTGGAGGTTAGGGCATGGTTAAGTAAACTGGCTTACCCACAGCATGGGATACAACTATTTTCATTTGTGTTTTTGGAAGAGTTCACAATAGCATAGAAAATGTTTATGTCATAATGATTGGGTTTAAAAAGCAAGATACAGAATTGTCTAGATGGTGATCATAACAGCTGGAAACACAGAGAAAAGAATGACACGTTGAAATTGGCTAAAGGTTAAAAGCTCCAAACTGTTAACAAGGGTTAGACATGACAAATAAAAAGAAGGGGATTTCCCCCCTTCTGTTCATTTTTCTGTAGTTCCCAAAAATGTGTAGCAGGACCATGGGTGGTTTTATCACAGTAACCTTTTCAGGTAGGAGGTTGAGGAAGTTTTGTTAACAAGAGTCTGCTTGCCAAGAACATGTTTATTACAAGAGTGGTAAGCCCGATCACTCCCTCCATGAGAGAGAAGGGTGAAGCCCACCAGCATCTGGGCTGGGAGTGTGCACACGCTGACCATAACATGTCACATGAGTCTTACCCCCTCTCCCCAAGGGTGGTCCCGCCTTGGCTGCTGGCCCCATGCCAACCACGGGACAGGCTCTTCTGGGTGCACCATGCCCTTGGGAAGGTGGATGACCCTCCTCATTGGTACCAGGTGACGCAGAATGAATTACCTCACCTGCTGTGGGCTGGCCCCGTCCCCTCCTCATACTAGATCCTGCTTCCCAGGGCTGTGTGTGCGGTGCATGGCACCAGGTCAGGCATTGGGAAGCACTTGGTAAATATTAGCTCTTTTCCACTGTGATTATGAATCATGATTGGAGAGGGTTTCTGTGTTCTCAGACAACTGGAAATGCTAGCACTAATGATAAATATTATTGAGGCACTTGACCATGCTTTAGTTTCTCAGCTTAGATAAAAATGGAAGGAGTGAAGAGGAGTAGGGACAAGTCAGAAACCTTTATGGGAATCAGTTGTCAGAATAGATCGATGAGGAAGCACCGCGCTTGGAAGAGGGTGTTTAACCTGAAGGTAGACTAGGTTGCTAAATGTTGGCACTTCTGCAATTTAGCCAAAGACTGATTCTGGTAATGAGGTTATACACTAGTGTTGATATTCAAAATAGTTAACAATCGGTAAGCTTGGGGACCAGCCAATCAGAATAGACCTCGGTGATGGCCCCTCAGAATGGATCCCAGCAATGAGCACCTGTCGCCCCTACCCATGCACCCTCCCCACGCACAGCCTGGAGAGGAAGGCCTGTCCTCCCCAGAGGTACTCACTTAGATGTCCACCTCCAGTTCCATATCCAGGCATGCAGAACAGCAACCATGAGGTCCATCCTGGCACAGCTGTTTGGGAAGAGGCAAGCCTTTGTCTCACAGCTGCCCCAATGCTCATTCTTGCTTCCTTCCCCTCTCTTCCATGATGTCCTGTTTGCCTCTACTGTCCGTCACACGCCTGACAACATCCTGTTGTTGTCCAAGGCAGAGAAAACGAGGAGCCATTCCTTGTTCTGCCTGTTGCACCATACTGCCTCTCTTGTGTCCCCAGATGACCTGGACAGCAGGTTTCCAGAGTGTGGGAGACCCTAGGTTATGGTCATGAAGGTTGTATTGCACTATCTTCTATGCAGAACGACGACCATCTGCAGAACCACGTGTCCTCCTGGCAGTAAGCTCAATTAAGCAGCTGTGAAATGTGGGACTCATCTTCTTGGGGATGAATTTTTCCCATTTCCCATTTCCCTAGTGGTCCTCTATAGGTCTTTTGTTTTAGCTCTGTTCTGTGGTTACCAGCTGCCCTCAACCCTGACCCCGACCAATTTGTAGATGCTAATGAGAGAGCATGAACAGCTGATGGCCCCTGTAGCTGAGGGATCAATATCATCATATCTACCCTGAAGTTTTTCCTGGAATTCACAGTAATGCACGCTGGCAGTTCTTTCCCACCCGTGGTAGCTCTGGATCCTCCTCTGAAGGAGGCAGGTCAGGTTAATTATTGTCCTTACTTGATACGTGAGGACTAGGGGACCGCTGGGGCTCATCTAAGACCCACTGCTAATAGGAAGCAGAGCCTGGACCAGACCTGCCTCCAGGGACTTGGACAGCAGCTAGTGCCGCTGGACTCAGCTCCAGAACTCAAAGACTCCCAGGTACTTTCTGTGATGAGAAGAAGGGAGAGTCATGAAATGGGGAGCACTTGCTTCTGCTTTTCTCGTGAAGAAAGTTGGAGAACAGAGCAGTTTTGTCATCTTCCGTGGGGCCCACAGTGAACAAAGGTGGGGCCTGGACAGGAAAATGCAATCCCTGTGTCCTAGGCCCCTTCTTCTCTCTGGGGCCCGCACAGCCTCTCAGCTTCGCATGTCCACCTGCCGTCCTCCCCAGTGCTCCTGCACCTCTCTTCCCTTCCACCTCTCCCCACGGGATCTCTCCTTCCATCTCTCCCCACTGGAAACTTACTGGGGCCACGGCCTGCTTCACTGCCCCAGCACGCAGCTATTTGGGAAAAAGCGACCAGCGAGGTTGCTACTTGCAGTAGAACAGAGGTTTATATTGGCTTTTACACTAACTTAAGACATAATCAACATCCTGTACAACTCACCCGTTTGAAATGTACATTTCACTGGCGTATATTCACAGAGTTGTGCATGTATTACCATAATCAATTTTATTTTATTTTTTAAAATATTTTACTTATTTATTTGAGAGGGAGAGAGCATGCATGAGTGGAGGGAGGGACAAAGGAGAAGGGAGAGAGAGAACCTCAAGCAGGCTCCATGCTGAGCGCAGAGCTGTAAATGGGGCTTGATCCCACAACCCTGAGATCATAACCAAAGCTGAAACCAAGAGTCAGACACTCAACCGACTGAGCCACCCACGTACCCCCAGAATCAATTTTAAAACATCTTCATTACCCCCCACAAAACCCTCAACCCCCTGAGTCATCACCCCTCAAGGTCTCCATCCCCTCCTTCTCCAGTCCTAGGCACCCAAGAAGTCTACTTTCTTTCTTTATGGACTTGCCTGTGCCTATTTTATATAAATAGGATCATGTGGTGTGTGGTCCTCTGTGACCGGGTTGGTGTATTTTCAAGCTTTATTCATGTGATAGCGGGTCTCACTGCTTCATTTCTGTTTATTGCCAAATGACATGCCAGAATTGGATACACCACATTTTGTCTATCTGTTCCTTGGCTTGTGGCATTGTTTCCACTTTTCAACCATCATGAATGATGCTGCTGTGAATGCTCTTGAACCAGCTTTTGTGGGTCTATAGGTTTCCATTTCTCTTGGGTATAAGCCTAAGGTGCGATTATTGAGTCATATGGTGCTGTTTGAGGAATTACCAGAATGTTTTCCAAACTGGTGGCACCATTTTACATTCTCACCAGCAGCAAGGGTTCAGTTTCTCCAAATCCTCAGTATCACTTCTCAGTTTCTGTTTCATGTGCTTGTTTTCATTCTGGCCATCCCAGAATGAGGGGTGAGGGTGTGCGTCATTGTGGTTTTGATTTCCATTTTTCTGGTGGCCAATGAGGTCGAGCATCTTTTCGTGTGCTTGTTGGCCATGTGTAGATCTTCTTTGGGGAGCTGTCTGTTCAGATCCCTTGCCCATTTTTAATTGGGTTATTTGGGTTTTGTTTTATTATAGAATTATAAAAGTTCTTTATATATTCTAGATATAAGTCCCTTATCAGATAAATAACTTGAATTTCTGTCACTCTGTGGGTTATCCTTAGCTTTTTTGGAGTTGTCCTCTGAAGCAAACTTCTTTAAAATTTTGTTGGTACCCGATTTATGTTTTCTTTTGTTGTTTTTGCAGTTGGGGTCTAATCCAAGGTTGTAAAGATTTACATGTATGATTTCTGAAAGTTTTATAGTTTCGGGTCTTACCTTTGGGTCTTAGATCCATGTTGAAGTCATTGCTGTAGATGGTGTGAGATTGGGGTCCAGCTTCATTCATGTCTCTCCTTATGTCATAACACCACTATCCTGATGACTGAAGTTTGGTAGTAAGTTTTGGAATCAGGAGGTGGGTCTTCCAACATTGTTGTTTTTCAAGATAGTTTTGACTCTTTGGGTCATGAAGCAGAATGAAGTGCTAATAAGCATGCTATATGCCATGGGTGAATTTTGAAACCATTATGGTAAGTGAAAGTAGCCAGTCACAAAAGGCCACCTGTTGTTTGATTCTGCTTCTGTGAGCTGTACAAGATAGACAAATTCATGGAGACAGAAAGTAAATTAGTGGTGCCAAGGGCTGGGAGTTGGAGAAAAATAGAGTGTGACTTCTAACGGGTATGAGGTTTTGTGTTGGGATGGTGAAAATGTTCTAGAATTAGTTAGTAATGATGGTCGTACAACCTTGCCAGTACACTTAAAACCATTGGATGGTACATTTTAAAATAGTGAATTTTATGGTATATGCGTTGTATCTCAAAAAAAATTTTTTGAGAAGTAGAATATCCCTCTCTACTTACAAAATGAACATGTAGTTAAAAACATTTGCACAGGGGCGCCTGGGTGGCTCAGTGGGTTAAGCCTCTGCCTTCGGCTCAGGTCATGGTCTCAGGATCCTGGGATCGAGCCCCGCATCCGGCTCTGCTCAGCAGAGAGCCTGCTTCCTCCTCTCTCTCTGCCTGCCTCTCTGCTACTTGTGATCTCTGTCAAGTAAGTAAGTAAAATCTTTAAAAAAAAAAAAAAATTTTTTTTTTTCCACAAAGAAAACTTCGGCCCAGATCGCTTCACAGGGGAATTCTACCAAATATTTAAGGAGGAAATAGTACCAGTTTTACAAATTTCTTTCAAAAAATTGGAGAGAAGGGACTACTTCCCAACTCATTCTAAGCATTGCGGTGATAGCAAAGCCTAACAAAAACATTACAAGAAAAGAAAACATATCTCCCATTAAGATATATGTAAAATGTCAAAACGAAATTTTAGCACATTGAATTTAACGACATATACAAAGAAAAACGCATATTGACCAAGTGTGTTTTATCTCAGGACTGCAAGTTTGGCTTAATATTTGAAAATCAATGTTATAACCATTTTGGAAAATGATTTGGCAGTTTCTTTAAAAGTTAAATTTACATCTGCCATATGATCCAGACTTTCCACTTTGATATATTTACCCAAAAGACATGAAACTATATGTCCATGCAAAGATTTGTGTATAAATGTTCCTAGCAGCTTTCTTTTTCATAGAGGATAAACTGGAAGCTACCCAAATGTCTATCAACATTCAGTTGAACCAACTGTGGTATATCCATACAGTGGAATTACTACTTAGCAATAACAGGGAATGGACCATTTGCAACAATAGGAAATGGATCTCAAAACAATTACGCCAAGTGAAAGAAGCCAGACCAAAATGAATGAAGGAAGGAATGAATAATGAGATCCTGTAAGATCCCATGTATATAGAATTCTAGAAAATGTAATCTACAGTAATAGTAAACTGATCAGTGGTTGGAGAGGCAAAGAGGCATTGAAACTCCCAGGGGTGACACATGTGTTCATTACTTTGGTGAGGATTTTACAGTTGGCATATGTATGTCAAAATATATCAAAATTGTACACTTTAAGTATGTGCAATTGTATGTCACTTGTACCTCAATAAAGCTGTTTTAAAATATAAATACTTATTCAGATGCCTGGGTGGCTCAGTGGGTTAAGCCTCTGCCTTCAGCTCAGGTCATGATCTCAGGGTCCTGGGATCGAGCCCCACATTGGGCTCTTTGCTCAGCAGGGAGCCTGATCTGCCCCCCACTCTGCCTACTTGTGATCTCTCTCTCTGTCAAATAAATAAATAAAATCGTTAAAAAAATACTTGGCATTCTGAATGCCAACTATGATCTAGCTTCTGAGGACACAAGGCCGAAAATCAATACTCTAGCCGATGTCCCTGACTTCAGGGAGTTTATATTCAAGTGGGACGCTTACATAGACTAGATTTTTTCACAGTGCCACAGTTTGCCCATAAAACTCCTTCGGCCGCAGATGGCGAGTTCCCTCCCAGACGTGCAGGCAAAGCGACAGCACAGCTGGGTGCAGGGCTGTGTGGAGTTGGAGCACAGCCACAGAGCAGTGGCTGTATTCGCCCCTCTCTCTGGACATCCCCCTTCAGCAACAGACTCCCCCTCACGTTCCCACCCTTCCAGCAGGGCGTGGTCAGACGTGGTGGCCCCTGTCAACTCAGTGGGGCAGAGCCCATCTTTTTTGCTTAAAAATCTGATGAGTGGCTTGTTATTGCCTCGAAAAAGAGTTTTACTCCCTTCATCCCCTTTCACTCTTGGCACCCCCTGGGGTGATGGCGTGGACTGGATCGGCCCATTAGAGGGGCTCCCGGGGTCCTCTGATGAAGGCAGGCCTGGGGGAAACTGCCCCCCCCACCACCACCACACACACAAACGGGTTCTTGAGAAGCCACTGGCAGGAAAGCACTGGGAGGAAGTTGGAAAGGATGGGGCTATTGCAGGGATTAGGAAGGAGGGCCAAGGAAGACCTGTGTGGACTGGGGCCAGAGGGCCAGCAGCAAGGAGTGTGTGAGGTGACGGGCTGGCGTCGTCTCCTTCTGCAGGCTTGGCACCCAGGAGGACGCACGGCCCCAGCTTTGCTCGCCTGCCGTCCCCCTCTCTCCGTCTCTCGTCGCCGACCCTTCATGGCTTTCTGTTGCTGGGCCTCCTTGCTCAGGGCCTTCACAGGGGGCACTCCACGGCTCAGTAGGACCACAGAGTGAAGAAGTTGCTTGTTTGGGAACAGACACTGGCCTGAGGTTCAGACGCTGTGGCTTTGGCCTCCGTGCCCCTCCCAACTCCTCAGGTGACCAGGAGGGAATATCACTGCTCTCTGCCTTGGCTTCCCCCTCTGGAAACGAAAACAATGGTTGCCTGCATCTCCTCTCTCCCCGGGGCACTGAAGCAGAATTCGAAGTGAAGACAATTTCAAAGACCAGGGGGGCTGGCGTCCGAGGCCTGGGTCCCAGCCCTGCCTCCCGCACGATACCCACGCAAGTCAGTCTGACCCGGGAGGCTCAGCTTCCTCCCCATCAAACGAAAGAGAATACGGGCCCACGTCCCCCACAGACAACTGGGGGGGAAAATCAGAGTCCAAAGATGAGAACATAGAGATAGGACTGTGCCCGCGTGTGTGAGGAGGCGCCATGGCCACGGAGAACCACCTGGGCGATGCTTACTGAGCCCCTCAAGGACTCCACTCCCAGTGTCTTCTTCTGTGGTCCGTCTTGGGACAGAGACCCCAAAGTTCAGGATGTGTGCAGTTAGAGCAGCGTTCATCCCTGAACTTCTGGTCTTGGCCCTGTACCCTCAACAGTCCCCAGGAGGACCAGTTTTGTTGGGGTCACCCTCAGACTGTTCGGGAGAAGCAGCCTGTTTTAAAAGAGTGTCCTTGAGTGGTGATGACACTTGACATCCAGACCCCTGCGAGGGTTCTGTTGTTTCAGTGACGCGTGTCTGCTCGAGGTGAGCGCTGGGGCATGTTGGGGCTGGGGGACTTAACAGTTCCTGGAACAGGGCTCGCTGTGGGGAGCAGAATCCCGATTCGGCGGGGCCCATCCGCTAACTAGAGCAGCTCGGTTCTCAGAGACAACGTCGGGGCCACATTAGACCTTAGACAGCAGCTCATCTCATTCTCCAGAGAGGCCTCCCCGAAAACGACTTGCCTGAAGTGATATTGGGGTCTCTATTTGACTTTGAGAAGCAAATGAGTGAGAGAAAACAGAGACAAGTCTCTCCAGGAAGTCCCTGGCTTTGGTTTTTCACTTCACATTGGCTCTGAACGTCGAGCAGACGGGATGCCGCGTGCTCCACTCTTCGGCCTGCCGCCGGGCACCGTGATGTACAAAGACTCAGACGCGAAAGCTGATGACATCATTCAGTCGTCCGAAATCGAATTCTGTTCCCTGGACGCTGTGTCCCAAGGCAGGAAATTGAATGGGGACATTTTAGAGATCTTTCCGGCAACAGGCGTTGAAACAGAACGTCTTTTTTTGCTTCACCCCACCGTTAGCCAGAACACCGACCCACGTCCAAATAGCACAGAAACCCAACCTTCTGCTTCATTTTGAACAGTGGGTTTTCGTCTTCAAGGTGGCTCCTGACTGAAGCAAACCACAGCCTTCTGAGTCTGTGCTTGTTGGATGAGCTCAGTAAGGCCGTGTCTGGTCACACTACCAGACCATCTCCTGGTCTGCGTCTCCGCATCCTTTCCCCTCGTTAGAGCTTCCGGCCACAGCTCGCTGCCCCCCGTCCTCTTTCTTGCCCTGCTTCGTCCCCACAGGAGCACCGCCAGGTACTTCTTCCTTCTCTCAAAACCCCCCGTGGATCTTAGCAAGAAAGCCACATCAGCCATGTACGCGTCCGTAGAATTGTAGCACGAAGCCATACAGCCTGGTCGCATTGATAATTTAAGTTTTACTCTTCGCTGGGAAAGGGAAAGGGATTTTCAGGCAGCAGCCAGCAGGTGGAGGCAGTATTTCTCAAGCAACCTTCCTGTGGCTCCAGAAATCATACCACCTCACGGTTCTCCGCCTGTGGCCCAGACTTCAGGTATTCTCACCCGGAGCCTCCGCGCAGGGCCTCAACCAGTCCTGGGTGGCGTTCCCCGACCCTCTGGGTCAGTCTTTCGTTGCTTCCCTTGGACTCCATGGTAGGTGCGAGCCCCGTGGTGCAGGCCCGTGTAGCTTTTGTAGGCGAGAATCTGGACACGGAGTGCTCAGCAGGGCCTTGGATCCATGCCTGTCCTGCCCAGGAGGAAGAACTCCACAGACTATAGGCTATAAGCCCTGATCCTAGTCCTTAATAACTGTGGGACTTGAGCAAGGGGTTTATCCTCTAAGCTCCATTTTCTTACCTGCAAGACGGAAATAACAGAACCCATGTCACAACGTTGTTCTAAGAACTGGATAAAGAATGCCAGGTGCTTAGCACAGTGCTCAGCAGGGAGGAAGTCCTCTGGAGACACGAGCTTCTTACCGGATGGAGCAGAGCCAGAGCGTGAGGGAGGAATCTGGGATAGGACAGCTTGGGGGCCAGGACTCATTACCGTGAATTCAGCTTTAAGCCGCCGGTCTTCATGCTGGGGGAGCTCCGAGTAGGGCTGGCTGGTGGCTGGCGGGTGCAGGATGAATTTTGGACTCCGGAGCAAGGACAGCGGTCTTTCTGTTTTGCAGCCCTCATTTATCTGAGCCCCAGGCAAGATGGAAGGTAAAGACAGTCTAAACCCCTGAACAGATGGGGCCTCACCCATCCACGGGGTCTCTCCGTCCCCGTCCCCGTCCCCACCCCCCGGGCCTCTGGAGGTGAGATTCCTGGCTGGGTTTTCAGACCCCCCAGCAGATGAGAGGCAGCGAACCAGGGACTAGATGGTCACCTGAGAGCAGAGAGAAGCGACAGCTGATGGTCTGACAAGTAAGGAAACAGACAAAGGATAAAGGCAGACATCCGAATTACTAGAAAATCACAGCCACCGGGCTCTGGAGAGGGGTTCCTGCCTCCCTTTCATGTCCGAGAGCCACAGCGTCTGAAGACTCAGAGTCGTGATGTTCAAAACCCGACCTTGCCGAAGGGTGTCCAGTCTCGGTCTGTTTTCAGAAGCCAGTTGTGTAATGTGAATGGCGATAAAAACTTGAGTGCTCCCACGCATTTGCTGCGCCCTTGTTTAACCGGTCATGGTGGGAGTCCCATGGTCATCCTGTGGTTTGGGTAGGGCCCTGTCTCCCATTTTATAGATGAGGAAAACGAAAACTGAGGGGGCTGAGATTGTCCAGGCTTCTGTAGCTAGTGAGTGTACATGTGGCTTCACTCCAGGACTTCCGACTGGAGGTCTAGTGCTCTTTGCCACACAGATGTTGTCAAACTGTGTTCCTTGGAGCCTGGGGGGTTCTTCCGCAGGGGCTGCCACAGGGATGCAGGGAGGCCCTCAGGCAGGTCTGGACCTCCCACCTCTGACTCAGCAAGAGGTGCTAGGTGTTTAGCTGCCAGAGACACTGGATGGGGAAGCATCAAAGAGGTCCTGCTGCTTGGAAGAAAACAAGAGAGTGAGAGAAAAAGAGAGCTTTGAAGCTACTGAGAATGGTGCCCTTAATAGTTGGGGATCTTTTCTATCCAAAACCAATTAAAATTAAAAGAAAGGCTTGGGACTATGTGCATATAGGGCACACCTGCTCCCCGGCAATCTCAGCCAGCCTGAATGACTTACCCCAAGGGTGTCCTGGTCCTGCGGAACTCAGGTTCCCTGCAAGCTGCCCCAGGTGGGCTCATCCACTGGCCTTAGATGGGCACTTCTTGGCTCCCCTTCTCCGCAGCCACCTCCCCTGTGCAGGCAGAGTCCTTGAGCCACCTGGGGCCATCAGTGCCTTTTACAGCCTCTGTCCCCATGCTGTCCTCACTATCTGCCAGAGCCCTGTTGTCACCTCTTCCGAGTGGGCTCCCATCTGCATGTGACTCCCCAGCTGTGAACACTTGATACTCACTGGAGGAGTGACAGATGTCCTCCTGCATTTTAATAGTGGCCCCCTGCACACCCAGACTATTACCCCATATAATTTATTCCAAAGGTGGGAAATCAGGCACGACACAGGACTTCTGGGAAGAGCTATTTGCATAGAGAGGGCTTCAGTAACACCGTATAGATGGCACTGATTCACCGGGGAAGATCTGGCCTCATTGCCAGCCTCCAGCTCTGCTCCCTCCCTCTGCACCCACCCCACCCCCACCTAGAGAGGGGAAAGAATGTGAGAGGGGCATCTGGAGTTAGTCCCTGACTTACTGTCGCCGTCCTCAGCAGCAGACACCGAAAGTGGGACGTCTGTGCTGGGTGTGGTGGGAGGGCAGTTGTGCCTTCCGAATTGGTTCGAAACCAGTCCGAACTGAGCACGCTTGACAAACCTCAGTGGGCCCTGTGTGGCCACGGGTGGTGACACTGGGAAGACAGGACAGAGACTCACATTTTAGCCAAGTACACGGGGCGGCATGGGATATCCGGTGTCGAATGAGTGACACGGACGGGTCTTCTGGAGAAAACGTTCCTTTCCCTCCCCTGTCTCTGGCCCCATTTTTCCTTCTAAGTTAGAGCTCGTTTGGAAAGAGTGCGTCTTGAGGACGTGGGGGTGAAGGTAGCCTTACTGGCCATCAGGCTCTAGGTAGGAAGTGAGAGGCGGCATTGCAGGGGAGGGCACCAGCGAGGCAAAGGGGGTGAACATGTCAGGGAGAGCAGAGCCTGACCCCCCGGGGAGCAGGGAGAGGAAGGCTGGAGCAGAGCAGTGAGACCCCGAGAAATCAGGCTGAGGCGTTTGGGCACAACAAGCAAAGGGGCACCCTTGAAGCCTCTCAAAATAGAGCCAGGGGCATCTGGGTGGCTCCTTCCAATTAAGTGGCCAACTCTTGGTTTTAGCTCAGGGTCATGGGATCGAGCCCCACTTTGGGCTCTGCACTAGGGGTGCAGCCTGCTTAAGATCGTCTCTCCCTCTCCCTCTGGCCCTCCCCAAGCCCCACTGTCTCTCTCTTAAGAAAACAAAATAGAGCTGAGAATGGAAGGACTTCGTGGCACTCTTCAGAGCAGCGTGCTTTGCATGTGTTTTGTTTCAATCCCCCGACAGCCCCGTAGGGAGTCTTCTCCTCAGGGAGGTTAAGAAAATCACTGTTAAGTCACCAACATGGAAGCTGCTGGACTCAAACCCAGGTCCAGAGCTTGTGTTCCCAGCACCGATACACCACCTGTGAGGCATCTCCGTCTGGCAGGGGAGTGCGGGCTGTGGTGAGACCAGAGTCAGGTCCTCCTGCTGAGAAACCCTCCAGATGCTTCCATGTCCCCATGTTCTTCCCGTGCTGGAGCACCCGAGAGTCAGGGCGCCTGCAGACAGCCAGAAGGATTTGTGTGGGGTTTGATTTTTGCTGTTTAAAAAAGACAAATCAAAATCATCATTGCAGGAAGAAAATCAAGCCTTCGTTGGGCTTTGCCTTAGTTTGCTGGGGCCGCCGTGTCAAAGCAGCCCACGCTGAGAACCCTACAGAACAGAAACCCCTTACCTCATAGTTCTGGGCGCCACACGTCTGACCTCAGGGCGTTGCCAGGGTCAGTTCTTCTAGGTGCTAGGAGGAAGGGTCCCTTCCATGCCTGACCCTGGCTGCTTCGGCCATATTCGGCATTTCTTGGCTCTTAGAGGCTTCACTCCCTCTGTGCCTTCATCTTCCTATGGCCACCTCCCCATGAGGGTGCCCTGTGTCCACATTTCCTCTTCTGGTAAGGATATGAGTCATCCTGGGTGATAGTCCATCCTGCTGACTTCATCTTAACTGACAACACCTGCAGTGACCTCTTTCTGATCTAAACATACTTGGCAGGTTGAGGTCATGTCCCCAGAGGTCAGCCCTCACTTCAGTCATCAGCCACAAGCTCAGGGCTTCCCCGGCACACAGGGCACTGGCTACAAATTCGGGGGCCCACATACCCTCCTCATTTAAATGATTCACAGAACTCAGGAAAGCCCTACGCTTCCGACTACAGTGTTCTTACAAAGGTTACGAATCCCAGCCAGCCAGAGCAAGAAATCCCAAAGGCAAAGCCCAGGAGGGTCCCATACGTGGAGGTTTTTTGGTTACATAGGTGCGTGTCACCAACCAAGGGCATTCACTCAACATCCAGGGTCCAGAGTTCTTCCTGGGCTTTCATCATGTAAGCATGGTTGATTGAATCGTTGGGCACCTGGATGAACTCAAGCTCTAGCAGCCCCCCAACCCCCAACCCAGCTCTCTGTTTACATGGCCAGACCCATCCTGAAGCTATCTACGGGCCCACAGAGAGTAACAATTGCCCTCTTGACACGCAGGACATTCCAGAGGGTTTAGAGGCGTCCTCACGGGAACCGGGGGAAAAGACCAGCCAAATTCTCTATTATATAGCAGTAGCTAGAAGGGAATCTAACAGAAGGATGCCGACTCCCTGTTCACACTCCCTCTAAAAGCCCTGGAATACTAGACAGCGGCGAAGATGAAGCAGCTGTGGCTTCACACACCCACTGGAGCTCGTCCTATGGTTTTGAAGACCCAGTGCACTCACAGCGCTTTCTCGTAAATATTGAAGCAAAGCTCACCCCCCTTTTTTGTAACCATCCACCTAGGGTTGCCAGACCCGCTGGGTGGGGTGCTGGAAAGTTGTATAGAGGCTGGACTTCCTCTTTGGGGCCCACTCCCCCCGCCCCGTGCCCCTTCCCTTCCTCAGAGCCCTGCTTTCTCTAAGTGTCCAGGGCCCTTGCAATATCCTACCTCCCTTAGCTCTCCAGGAACTTTCCAGAGGCACCGCTGAGTGTGGAGAATAAAATCCCTGCATACTCTTTTGCGCGCCGTGGGGTGGGGGTGGGGGCATGGAATTTGCTTTTTCAGCTCTTCCTCTAAAAGTGAAACCAAGGCTCTTGGTCAAGGAATTTAAGGCAGCCGGATGGCAAGGGGAGGAGATCAGAGACCTTTTCTGGTGGCCAGAGATCATACCAGCTTGTTTTGTAAGGAGAGAAAGAAACATCCTTCAAAACGACACTAGCTTCCTCTGTAACCTTTCCCTCTTCACAGACTCTCTGGGGTGACCAGAGCTCTAGACAGTCTGCCTCAGGCTATGAGAGGTGAGGCCCTGCTGTGATTGACCTCAGGGAAGGTTCCTAGACTAGGCCGGTACCTGCTTTCCTGTCTCAAAGATCCTGACAACATGCCTCCCTGTCCTCCTCGGCCCCTGCCTCTTCCTTGGCCCTTGCCTCTTCCTTGGCCCTTGCCTCTTCCTTGGCCCTTTGTCCTCCTGGTTGAGAACCGAATTCACCACAGAGTTGGTGAATCCCAACTCAGGACCTCTCACAGTGTGTTCATATGGTCATATATTTTTGTAATATTTGCAAGCTGAGCTGTCTCGGCAGCCATCAGCTAAGAAGGAGCCCGTTTCCATTCTGACTTGCCCCCTCCCATGTCTTCCCTCGTGTTGGGTCATGCTGGTGGGGCCTCTGAGAGGAGGCTGGGCTAGGGGTACGTTTACTTTGGTTTAGTCGAGTATATTTACATGATTTGCTGTTAACTTCTATATATAGTTCAGTCATTGCCGTCGTCTTGGTGTGGGAATAGCTCCCAGGAATCCTTTGGTGGCCCCTGAATCAAGTCATGGGGTGTCAGCTCACAAAAGAAGCAGAGCCCACCTACAGCTCATAACGTGTGGCCACATCTGGCCCATCCTGGTTCACAACAGCCTGGTCAGTGAATGCCACCAATTCAAAGAATGAAAGTTGAGTCACCACATGAGAAAGCTAGAAATGCCTCCTGAGTTTTACAGCGCATACATGAAAGAGGGCTTAGTAGCGTTTTTCCCAAACTTGACAAGAGTCCTAAAAATATATATGACCTTACCCAACAAGTACTGGAGGTGAGAGAAATTTATAAAATACCAGTCATTCTGAAATATCAACCATTGTGAAGACTGAGTTACCTTTTCAGTTATCTTTCAAAGACTGAGTTATATTTAAATTCTGACTGTGAAAAATTACGGTACAGAATTGCCGTACAAGAGATCAGAGATGAGGCGGCACGTTTCAGAAGTTTGCTACCTGCAGTTTGTCAAGCAGCTAATTAGTAAAAATGTTATTTTTGTGAATTGTGTGGTGCTTGTGGTATTTGCCAGCTCTTTATAATTTTTAATTTGCTACAGTTTCTGACTGAAAAATACTCTCATAATTTTGTGTTCGTAATTTTATATATTTTTTAAAGATTTTATTTATTTATTTGACAGATCACAAGTAGGCAGAGAGGAAGGGAAGCAGACTCCCTGCTGATTCCAGGACCCTGGGATCATGATCTGAGTCGAAGGCAGAGGCTTTAACCCACTGAGCCACCCAGGTGCCCCACATAATTTTATATTTTTAAGAGGCCCCCAGAACTTACCCCAACCCCCTTTTTGTTTCGTTCTTCACACCCTGAGGCCCTATCGCCTCCCTCACTCAGGGATGAGTGTCCTTTGGCTTAATAATGGTCTTTGTAGTCAAACCAGAAAGCTCACTGCACAGAATTGGCTTGTAAGCTCCCTGAGCCAGGGAGCCAGACACAGCCAGACCTATGGGAAAAACTCACACACAGCCAGACTTATGGGAAAAACTCAAGGAATGCCTGTCAACAAACAATCCCTTCTGAAATGAGACTGAAATTCCCTGGAGCAGGGGACCCCAGTGGTCCCTCAAGTGCGGGGCATTTCAGAAGTGGGACATGTCTGGAGGCCTGCAGGTGTTTTTGGAAGAGAAGTATTTCCGCAGAGAGAGGATGTGGTTCTTGGTGGATAATGTGATCCAGGCAGCCCAGCCACCAAGGAGAGGAGACCTTTCTTGAATCAAGCTCAGACAGAGTTACTAAGCCCAGAGCTGGGTTTGGACCTTGACAGGACCAACATTGGCAGGGAGCTGGGGGGGGGTGGGGGTGGGGAGGCTGGAGTTGGTGTCAGGGCCTTGCCGCCACCCTCTTCTCTGACCCCACAGTCTTCCTCCATCCCCTGCAGCCTGTGCTTCTTCCCTGGTGGTTGGGGGAAGGGGACAGGGCAACCACCCTGCAGGCCGGCCCCTCCCCCCACCCCCCCACCCCCCTTGCAGCCTGCCCTTCCCCACCCTTGCAGCCAGAGCCTCTGTGAATTCAGAGCAGCCAACATTTCTGATTGCTTCTGTCACACATGGTCACCTGGGCCTTCAGCCTCCTCCACATGCAGACCCCAGGCACAGCAGGTGCAATGGTCCCTGCCCTCAGGGGCCCAGAGATGAGTGAGGGCTGCAGTGTGTTTCCGTCCACAAAGAGTGTGTTCGGCAGGAGCCATAATGACACGAGTCTTTGCTAATAGAACAGAAGACAATGGCTAACAGATCAGTGTTTCCTCTCCCAGGTAAGCGTGTGAACAAGAACTTTGCCCAGTATTTCCCAAAGGTGTACCCAGAGAAAGGTTGGTCCCCAAGACAAGCTTAGAAAATAATGCGGACAAAGAGGGGTGCCAGACGGTGCATCCTGAACCCTATCTAGGAGACCCTGAGACTCTGTAAACCTCTTGGTTGTTGTCCACCTGCCTGAAGGATCTGTCTGTTCACACGCTGTAGCTCCTCCCGTCAGCCTCTTTGGGATGTGAGCCCTTTTTGGGAAACACTGCCTTAACTCAAAGTAGTGACTCCATAAGGGAGACTTTCCCACCCCAGACCAGGGAGGTAGCCAAATTCAGAAGTGATGGGGCTTTTTTGGCTCATTCTCCTCCATTCTGTAGGCAGCTACTTCCTTTCCTATAAACAGGCTGGGCCCAGCAGGAGTCCTACCCTGCCCAGTGCCAACTTCCCCAGGCTCCTGCCCTTCACAGGCTCCCAAGAGAGGGATTTCCAGCCTGTTCAGGTGAACTGCCGGGGCCCAGCGTCTGTCCCTGCCCATCGCCATCCATATAATCAAGTCGCCCCAGGGCTCCAAGATCCGCCTCTCCCTTCTAACATGCACCTGACCCTGCTTCCATAGGAAAAGGCAAGACCATGACAACATAGCCCTCACTTTTCTCAGTCTGATTCCATCTTAGTTATCTTACACAAAGGTGGTGGTGTATACCCCAGAGACTTCTGAGGAGGGGGAGCCCAGAAGGTTCTTCCAAGCGTGTCCTGCAAGCTGAACAGAGGGAGAAGGCTTACCCTCCGGGAAGGGACGGTACATGAGCAGCCACGAGAGGAGGTGCAGAAATGGGGACGGAACTGTGTGCTGTGGGACTCGATGTTGGGCCTGTGCCGTTGCGCTCCCCGCCACAGAGCCGGGACAGTGACCGCGCCCATCTTACAGGTCCATCCTCTTTTTGAGAGCGGAGGTGGAAGGATTGGAACACAGAGCTGAGTCTGACCTCCACCTTGGCCCCCCAGCAAAATCCGCAGCCCAAGGGGCCCAGCTCCCATGCTGCAGCATCAAGATAATGTCAGGTGGAAAGGAGCCCTGGATTTCAGAGGGCTGGACTTGAACATGGCTGCTACTCTTGCCCTGTGATTTTTATGTGGCCTACGAACTTCAAAATAATTTATTGGCTCGTGGTCATTTCCAGAAATTCTGCTATGGGCCTATTAGTCATTCCTCCAGATTACATTCATTCCATTAATTCACCACATTGAACGTGAGCGTCTCCCCTGAGCAACGCAGGTGGAGAGAGAATGGCCCCTGCCTTCCGGATCTCCCCTGCGCCTCGGAGTTGTGCATTTAGAGGTGACGGGATCCAGGCACACAAAGGCTTGCCCAGTAAGCCAGGCAGAGGGGGTCGGGCCTGCAGGATTTCCCCAGCTGTGAGATGAAAAAATAAATATTTCTCTTCCAGGGTTGTCATGAGCTCGACTGAGCTAATGCAGGCCAGAAATCCCCGGTGCCTCATAGGAGCTCCTCACCCGGTAGCTCCCTCCCCCGCCCGCCCAAAGATGCTCTGTTACACACACCTGGGTGTTAAGGAGAGATCTCAGAGGAGGGTTTGCGAGGGGAGGGGAGAAGGTTAGAGTGCTGCCCTTGTTTGGAGGTGGAGCTGGGGGACAGAAAGGGGAGACTTGGGGCTCAGAGATGGACGTCTTTGATGTTTCCCCACATGGCCACAAGGATCACTGATGTCCCCTTATCACAGAGGCCTTCCCGCATCACCCACCCAGTCCATCTGTCTTTCTCCTTACCCTGCTTGCTTTTCATTCTTGCCCCATCTCCAGGGGACATATCGTCCATTTGCTTGTTCTGCTGTCTTTCCAGCCAACAGGTGCACTCCGTGATGACAAGGACTTTGTTCTGTTCCACGGCTAGGACTGCATCTCAGCACTGCCCATTTTTAGCCAGCCTAGCCTTGGTCAAGTTGCTCACCACTCTGTATTTTTCTCACAGAGTCATTTTGATCATGAAATGCACTAGTAATAAAGCAGCCCGTGGCACCGAGCCTGGCATATCGTTAGGCTTTTCAATAAATGGCAGCCGTTGTTACGACTGGTCGCTTTCCAGGCAGGGTCTGCTTCCCACGGCGCGGCCGTCCGGGGGAGTGTCTGTGGCTGCTCAAGGATTCATCTCCTCCCGAGTGGGGCTACAAACAGAAGCTGCCCTAACTGGGGAGTCTCAAATACTGCTTACCTTTCCAAGCAGTTGATCAGTAGGGCACCGGTTCTCAAATATGAATCTAAAGTGGGATCACGTGGAGAACTGTAAAAAGTACGGATGCTGGGGCCCCCCCACTGGAGAGTCCGCCATAACTGGTATAGCAGATGGCCTGAGCATCGGGCTTCTCTTAAGATCTCTAGATGCTTCTTATGTGTAGCAGGTTTGAGAGCCACTGCCCCACGGGGCCACCAGATTTCCCCTCGAAGGTCAGCGAGACAAATGCCTAATTAGGGCCTGTCAGTTAATGGGTCTTCCTAATCCGAGTCTTTGCTCACAGACCAGCCCATTGAAAATGAGTCACTTGGGCCCAGCAGGGCCACTCATTTAAAGGTTGCGGTTGTGGTGGGCCATGCTAAGACTCTAACGCCCCACAGAGGAATGCTTGAGGACCAGGAATGCAAATAGATGGGGAAACTGAGGCTGAAGCCGCCCAAGCAAAGACCTCCCTCCATCCACCTCTCTAACCAGCTCAGGGGCCCATCCCTGGCGAGGATGGTGCTGGTGATAGTGCTGGTGATCTTGGTACATCTTGGTATATCTCCAGACAAACAGAACATTCTGCCATGTCTTTGACCTGTGGTAGAATTGCGAGTTCATGGTTTGGGAGGACAACGTCCAAAGCTTTCATCTGTGGCGGAAGCTCTCATTTTATTGGAAGACAACCACATTTCAAGAAGGCGCTTTTTTAAAAAGAAGGCCCACCCCATTGCTCCCACTTCCCTGCTGGTAAGAGGTAAAGGGCCCCTGGGTGGCTTAGTTAAGTAGCCAACTGTCGGTTTTGGCTCAGGTCATGATCTCGGGGTTGTGGGATTGAGCCCCGCATTGGGCTCCGGGCTTTTCTGGAGTCTGCTTAAGATCCTTTACCTTCCCCTCTGCCCCCCTGCTCCCACCCCCTCTCTCAAATAAAATCTTTTAAAAAATCAATAAAGAAAAAGTAAAAGTAAGAGGAAGAACGTTGGGCTGAGTGAAATAAGCCAGTCACAAAAGGACATGATGACACTTGTATGAGCAGGAAAGTAGAAGGTTGGGGTCGGGGCCTGGGACTTGTTAAATGGGTACAGACTCCGTTTTCATTGTGTGAAACGCACAGTGGTGATGGTTGGACAACATCGTCAATGTACTCAGGGCCACTTAATTGCTTGAAAGTGGTTAATTTTATGTTAAGCGTGTCTTGGCACAATTGGAAATAAAATTTTTTTTCAAAGATTTTTATTTACTTATTTGACAGAGAGAGGGAACACAAGCAGGGGGAGTGATGGAGGGAAAAGCCAGCCTCCCACCAAGCGGGGAGCCCTATGTGGGGCTCGATCCCAGGACGCCGGGATCACGATCCGAGCTGAAGGCAGATGCCCAATGACTGAGCCATGATTCTTTCAGAGCACCTGGCTGGCTCCATCCATAGAGCACTCGACTCTTGATCTCAGGGCCATGAGTTCCTCTTTTTTTTTTTTTTTTTTTTTTAAGATTTTATTTATTTATTTGACAGAAATCACAAGTAGCCAGAGAGGCAGGCAAAGAGAGAAGGGGAAGCAGGCTCCCTGCTGAGCAGAGAGCCTGATACGGGGCTCAATCCCAGAACCCTGAGATCATGACCTGAGTGGAAGGCAGAGGCTTTAACCCACTGCGCCACCCAGGCGCCCCCCCCCTTTTTTTTTTACTATAAAGAGGAATAACCACATGGCGTCTTCAGGCCTTCGCAAACTTAACTGGGCTTTGGTTGATTTCCATGGAAACCTAGGAAGAGATTGTGAATTTCACTGGCCAGGATCCCCCCGTGCACAGAGTGGAGAAGGAGCAGCCCAGACGAATGGGGACAGCCGATCAGCGTTGAGGGCATCTTGAAGTTAAAGACCGTTCTGTGCAGCCGACTGAACCCTACTCTTTCTTCAGCCGTGTGGACTGTAGCTGTATGAACACAGCGTACCCCATTACTTACCAGCCACTGCGCTGTGCACTGGGCTTTGAAGACTGTGTGTTTCTTTCCTCGCCTTGAGTGATTCCCTGCTGTATATTTTTATGGAAATGAGTTTAATAGAATGAGTTTGGAGTCAGCAATAAGAAAGGCTCTTTGACTGTGGTGTTACTTCTTTTAAAAAAGGCTTCTAACCGTGCCTGATGGGGATATTGGCACAAGTAAGAATTACACCTTAGGAGGGAAAAGACTGGAGGAGGAAGGCCATACGTCTTTGCTTAGAGGGGCCTCTGGGAAGGTGTTGTTTTTCTAAATGATCTTTGATGAGTGTCTGTAACACAAAGAATTAACCCCATCATAGGTCAGCCTGCTGCTCTGATGGGGAAATGTGCTTGGGCTGTGAGCGAGGCAGATCGCAAGTCCTTAGGGCCGGGCATGATATGCAAGATGAGTAGGGCCTTGCTGGCCCCGGTGCGGCCCTCTGACCGCGCAGCATCACCTCACCCACCTGATGACCCGAGCGTGCACTGAATCAGTCCGGGTCCTCAGGTGTCCGCGTGCACTCCCAAGTCCGAGAAGCGGTGCTCTGGACGTCCACCAGGGGAGTGGTGTCACGGTTCCCCGTGCTGTGCCTGGACGTTGCTCCGTTAGGAGCCCAGTCCTCTCCCCATCATGCCACTCTCCCCCCACCCCCCATGCCTTCGATAGCCCTGATGGCTTTAGAGGCTTTTCTGATGTGAATGGCAGGAGGGCTGCGTAGTCAGATGGAAGGCACACCAGCCGCATAGTCTGCGGCGGAATCCCAGCTTGTCCCGTACAGCCTGTGTGACGCTGGAGAGACCACTTACCCTCTCTGTGCCTGAGATTGCTCCCTGTAAAATGGCTACAGTGAAAGTCCCTGCCTCCCTGGGTTGTTGTGAGGATGAAGTGAGTTAATCCTTGTGAAGCAGCACAGTTTGACGAGCTCAGTGCATGTTAGCTGTTATGATCCTATTACAGAGATTTCTGTCTCCTGCTTTGGCTCACGTCTGTCCCCAGAGCCTCAGGGAACAAGCTTAACTCTTCCATATGACAACCTTGCAAACATCTAAAGTCAGCTCTTGGGGCCCCTGGGTGGCTCAGTCATTTGAGCATCTGACTCTTGATTTCAGCTCAGGTCAGGATCTCAGGGTGATGAGATCGAGCCCCACGTCAGCCTCTGCGCTCAGCATGGAGTCTGCAAGATCCTCCTCTCTCTCCCTCTTTCTCTGCCCCTCCCCCACCCATGCAAAATCTCTCTCTCTCTCTCAAATGAATAAAAAAACACTTAAAGGCAGCTCTCATGCCACCCTCCCCCTTTATGTTCTGCAGGCTAAAAATCCCGCGTCTTTCCCATTCCTTGTGTGACATCCCTTTGATTTCTGCCACACGCCCCCTGGAAGATCTTCTGGGAACGTGCGCGCCTATAAGAGTCACAGCACCCATGCGGCAACCTGTACGGATCCCTAAGGCTAAAAATTTTACTTCTTCATAGCCTGATTTCTTTTTCCCTTGACCCAGTTTCTTCTAGATCAGACAGGGGTGCCTGTGTGTGCTGCAAGGACACGTGGTGCCCACGGGCCTTCCCAGGGGCCTTCCTGAGCCCCAGGGTCCCCTGCTGTCCAGAGAGTAGCATCTTGGTGCTAGCCAGGCTTGCAAGGCTCTCTAGGCTGCGAGGGACCGGGACTGCAGAGCCGGTAACCACCTTGCTCCATCCACACCCTGCCCGGAAGTAAGAACCTGCAGGAGCTCTAGCAGAGGACGCAGACCTGTCCAGGGGGAACTGGAAGAACAGAGCAGCCTCTCATGGTCTCTGATGAAACTCCCATCCTGTTCACAACCCCTCCTTCCTCACTCCACAACTGTCCATGGCTGCCTTGGTTCTTCCTGGTGTTCTCAAACTGGACAGGGGCACGCAGCCTCCCTGGGGAGCTCATTCAGGATGGAGACCAGTGACTCCAGGTGAGCAGCTTTGGGCAGTCTGTACCTCTCGCCAGCACTCCTGATTCTCCTTGCTGGGCGTCCACTAACTTTCAGAACGGAGGTCGTTCTCCTCAGCCCCTTTGTCCACATGCCCAGATGTCTCTCTGTCCCCTGAGCACATTCTAGGTCTTCCCACCCTCTACCTTGACTCACACGGGTGCCCATTGTCACCACCTAGCTATCCCAAGACGTCCCCTCCAGCAAGACCAGCTTGGACCGCATCTCCAGGAAGCCTTCACTGACCCACTGCCAAACAAAGCCTGTCCCTGTGCGTTCTAAGCGGTGTCCTTCCTTGCTGCTTATGGGGGCTCTATGGTGGTGGTCCAGCGACGTGCAGGTTAGAGCGAGGACTCCGGAGCGGGACACCCTAGGCCACATCCCAGTTATACAAGCTTGGGCAGGGGGCCCTGTGGAGAGCCTGCATCGAGAGGCTGACGGGAGCACAGCAGAATGGAAGCGTGCAAAACGCTAACCCAGGAGTGCCGTCTGTTCAGTGTCCGACTCTTGGCTTCAGCTCAGGTCCTGATGGCAGGGTCGTGAGATTGTGCCCCGCAGGCTCCGTGCTGAGCTCAGAGTCTGCTCAAGGTTCTCTCTCCCTCTTCCTCGGCCCCTCTTTCCCACTCTTTCTCTCTCTCATAAATAAATAAATAGATCTTTTTAAAAAGGTCAAAGGCTAACACAGTGCTCAGCACAGAGTAGGTCCCACATAAATGTTGACCGAGATCATTTCCTTATCTTTCTGACAACCATAGTGACTGTTTCATCTCTACCTACATTATATGCTCTTTGAAGACAGGGCTGGTTTTAATCATCACGTTCATTTCCACCGCACAGGGACACCACATGCCACAGACTTGCGGTAGAGAAGGTGAGGCTGTCCGAGTCCCCACCACCCTGGCCTGGAAGCAGGGACAGCCCTAAGCAGCCATTCAGGATGAGGGGAGAAACCAGCCTTCGCACCTTGTCACCCTACCCCTCCTTCCCCAAAACACACTCAGCTACAGCTGACTGGGCTTTTATGCTTCAGAGGCTGTGTCCCCGTTTCAATTCTCCTGTCCCTGTGAGGGGCCAGAAGGATGAAGCAGAAGGCGTATTGGAACATGGCTTCTCTAAGCTTCTGTCTCCCAGACACAAGGGGTCAGGCTCGGGAGGCACAGAGCTGGAGCCCACCCACCCCGAGCCGGCCGCGGATCGGTGCCAACCCTTCTGGAGTGAGTTTGACGGAGGCTGTTCTGGATTCCCTGGCAGGCAACTGGGACTGAGTGCAGTGTCCCTGCTCCCTCTGCCCAGAGGATGCTCAGATCGTTAATCAGACCTTCCCTCTGGATCTGTTGGGGGTCCCTGATTACCCTCATCAGAGGGCAGCCACTGCTGATGATTTCCCAAACACCTCCCGTGCTTTTAAAATCAAAACCTCCCCTTGGCTGTACTGGACCCTAAAAGGAAGTGACACTGGCTGGTTGCAGCCATTTCTGAGGAAGACCCAGAGGCCCCCATGGCAGGGTCTAGACAGGGAATCCTGGCTAGCTGCCTCCCGGGAGCACCTCCAGACAGGGTGGCAGGAGGAAAGGGACCCTCGGGAAAGGGCAGCTCCAGTCCTGCCTCTCACGTGCTGAGGGGGGCCATGGAGAATCGTGGGAGTGTTAGTGTCCTGTCTCCTCAGAGACCCACACAGTGGTGCACCACAGGGAGACCAGGTATGATGACAGGTTTCCTCCACATCCTGATGGAGCTGGAACTCTCCACACCCTGCAGGCTCTGACAGGAAAGCCATTTAAAGATACCTGTTGAGCCCATCTACTTACTGTTTTGTGAGCCCTTCTGATAAAACTCTCCATTCCTCGGTATTCTTTTAATTCTAGAAAGTTCTGTGTTCTTTCACCCCACCCACTCTGCTGAAACGTTCTTGAATTCAGATCACTAGGATCGTGTTGTAGGCCCCAGAGCCTCTTGCTTGGACTCCCAGGGCTCATCTCAGCTGAGGGCAGGACCCCTGCCACCACCTCCTTCCCCATGTCTGCTTTCCCTCGCCCTGCCCCGCCTCCCCTTCCAGAAAGGGAGCCCCCTTTTTGTTCCCAACGCCCCCTTCTGCAGGGCTCCTCTTGCTCCAGAACCTGACAGAAGACACTGCAGCTTCCCAAATTCTCCTCTGCCTGGTGGCTTCTGAAACACATCAGTATGTCCTCTGTTTTCAAAACGGCTTGAGGGACAAGTGACCCTGGGGAAGCAGCAGGACCTCGGTTTTCATTCCGAAGTAAGGAAGAGCTGTTGGGCGAACTTTCTCAGCTGCTGTCATGGCCTGGCCCTCATTTCTGGCTCGGGCAGCCTTGCCCATGCAAACATCTTTCTTTTACTTTCCAGGCAGGTGTTTCAGAAGGAAGCCTCCCTGTGTCCCCACTTCAGTCCCGGGTGCTGCGGATTGGCAGGTGTTAATGACAGGAAATTCCATCCATAGAAGACCGCTCATTTACATATCAGAAAACTCTCCTCTGGGTGACTCTGCTTTTATCTTCCTCTGGCTGCCTCAGCCTCTGACTAGAAAATCAATCAAACCATTCTTTACTGATGACCTGCCCACCCAGAAGTGAACTTCTACAGTTTGGCTTGTGGCTGTAATTTTTTGAAGAATTTTTTTTTTTTTTTAAGATCTTATTTATTTAAAGAGAGAGAGCAAGCGGGGTGGGGACAGAGGGAGGAGAGAATCTCAAGTAGATGCCCTGCTGAGCACAGAACCCCATGAGGGACTCCTATGACCCTGAGATCATGATCTGAGCCAAAATCAAGAGCCAGACGCTCAACCGATTGAGCCACCCAGGTGCCCCCCAAATTTCATTTTTTATTTAATTTAATTTTATTTATTAGACAGAGATCACAAGTAGGCAGAGAGGCAGGCAGAAAGAGAGAAGGAAGCAGGTTCCCTGCTAAAGCAGAGAGCCCGATGCAGGGCTCAATCCCAGGACCCTGGGATCATGACCTGAGCCAAAGGCAGAGCCTTTAACCCACTGAGCCACCCAGGTGCCCCTAAACTTTATTTATTTATTTATTAAAATTTTTTAAAAGTTTTTTTTTTTTTGAAGATTTTATTTATTTATTTGACAGAGAGAGATTACAAGTAGGCAGAGAGGCAGGCAAAGAGAGAGAGGAGGAAGCAGGCTCCCTGCTGAGCAGAGAGCCGGATGCGGGACTCGATCCCAGGACCCTGAGATCATGACCTGAGCCGAAGGCAGCGGCTTAACCCACTGAGCCACCCAGGCGCCCAAAAAGATTTTATTTATTTGACAGATAGAGATCACAAGTAGGCAGAGAGGAAGGCAAAGAGAGAGGAGGAAGCAGGCTCCCTGTGGAGCAGGGAGCCCGATGTAGGGCTCAATCCCAGGACCCTGGGACAGTGACCCGAGCCGAAGGCCCAGGGTCAATCCACTGAGCCACCCAGGTGCCCCACCTAAAATTTATTTTTTAAGTAAGCTCTACACCTGACATGGGCTTGAAGTCACAACCCTGAGATCAAGAGTCGCATGCTCAAGGACTGAGGCAGCGAGGCACCCCAGTCTATCTGTAACTTTCAGGATCACACTTAAACCCCTAACAAACCACCGTGCATACAGCAACATGGATGAACCCAGCTGCTTCATGCTAAGTGAGGGAATTGGGACTCAGAAAGGGGCGAGGACTCCACGTATATGGCATTCCATACAAAGCAAAACCGGAGGACAGAAAACCGTGATTGCTAGGGGGCTGGGGCCAGGGCATGGGGGATGGGTGACTCGACAGGGACATGAGGGAATCGAAGGAGTTCATTTGGGTGGGAGCATTGAGGCGAGGGAAGGGGTACCCTGTGGTTGCTTCCTCTTTCCCCCTTCCCTCCACCAGTTTGGGTCCCTCCTCTGAAGAAACATGTACCACAGAGGAGAGAGCACTGCCGCCGTACTGTAGGGCTCTCGGAAGGTTTGAGCAAATAGATTCTAGATTAATTGATCAAAAGCTCCTGGTGGGTATTGGGGTTTCTTAACTTTTCATCTGCGTGAGCCTGGGTCTGTGAGAGTTCCTACATCAGGAAAAAGGGCAGTTCAAATGCTGAATGGGGAGTTTCATCAGCGGACATCAAGACCATCCCTGGGCTCTCCCACTGGATCCCTTCCGTCCGAATTGTCTCACCTTAACCCCCACACGGGTCTGCCTTCTCAGTTTAGAGACTGTTCCGGGTCATCCGAATGGACACCTCCCAGGTTACACTCTCGGGCCAACTTTCTGGCCCAACATGTAAAAAACGGAATCCAAGTTGCCCAGCTATATTTTCCATTCTGTGCGAAACCACGTAGCTCCCCACCACATCTTGTAGGGAGGGCTTCTGTCCCAGACCACAAATCCTTGAGCAGTGGCTGAAATCAGTGAGGACATCGATGCCCTCAGAAAGACACTGTGGAGCTCCCAGAATCCTCTGGGCCAACCAAAGCTGCACCCACTCTCCGTTCAGGGTGTTTCCGTATGCCCTTCACCTGCCCCCATTACGGAGCCAGCCTTCCGTGGTCAGCAGGGGCTTGGCATCCCCAGCTCTATAGCCGCATTAATTCTTACCTTCAGCATCACAGTAACTGGCTTGATTTCAGATGTGTGGCCATTGCTGAAATTCAGCCGCTGGATCAATGAAATTCCAAGTTTCTCGTCCTCACTCCGTTGATGATGGTAATGAACTTGAGTTTGGCTCCTAGGCATCCAGCTTCTGACTAGATGAGGGCAGATTCGTTTGGCAGGGTGATGTCACGTTGGGGTGGGAAAGCCTTCCTTCCAGAATGTTGGTCTCTTGCCTCTCCACCCACAGTGGAGAATTGCTGGGCCTCAGGGAAGGCTCCAGAGTGGAAGGATCCTGGACGGGGTGCTGTCTTTGGGTGGAAAGAAATGAGAAGGTGCTGGGGAGAGAGGGTATATCTGCACAGGGCTGCTCATCAGAGCCGGGGGTTCTGTCTTCCAGGGTTACCTGTCGGAAGGGTTGGTGACTAAGTGGTACCGCTCGCCGCGCCTGCTCCTCTCCCCTAACAACTACACCAAAGCCATTGACATGTGGGCCGCCGGCTGCATCCTGGCAGAGATGCTCACGGGGAGAATGCTCTTTGCTGGTAAGTCACTGCCCATGCCTCCTTCCTTCTCTGATGTCGTTCTAGAAAAAGGGAGAACTGATTAAAAGGGAAAAAAGAAAAAACCACACACACACCCCAATAACAAAATAAGACAAAAAAAGATGGTAACCACAAAACATTCTAGTCTTTCTCTTTAAAATGACCTGTATGGCTTAATGGACCTACTTAGAAGCCCCTTATCATTTCTGGCAAGATACCAGAAAGGCTGAAAATAACCTTTTGAGGGCAGAACTTTCAAAGTCAAGTAACGACTTCTATTCAGACACCTTGGGATTGACCACTGCAAACACCCATCCTGCATTTTCAGACCCTTCCTCTTCTCTCCCAGCCATTGTGAGCAGCCAGTCTGGAGTGTTCATTTGGGAAGCGGACCACACAAGGGGCTCCCAGGGTCCCTGAACTGACCCTTCATGAGCCCGCACAGGGGGAGGCCAAAGGGACCGCTTCCAAACAGCCTGAGCCGCAGGCCCTTGCTGCGACAGCATCGCAGTAATCCTGTCCGCTCGGGGCTGCACCAGGCGTCGTTGGGGGACACAGAGGAGCCCCACCATAGGACCAGCTTCTGGCAGTTTGGAATCGGTGGTAAGGGACAGGCACGCAGAGCAGCTACATAAATCTGGGGACTTCTTGAAGATAGAAAGTCAGTTAAGAGTTTAAACTGGTGGAAGTAAGTGGAAAGGCTATCAAGCAAAAAGGGAAAATGGAAGCAGTGAGTAAGAGCAGCCTGGAGGTCGAAGGGGACAGCGAGGAGAGAGACCTGACCCCTACCAGCAGTGCCACCGCGCCGGGAGAGCGTCCGTGCTCGGGCGGCAAAGATGAGTCGCGTTTCTGAGACTCGTAAAGACTGAAGCTTCTTACGGCCGAGCATCCAGCCTGAGGCCTGCCAGGGAGAAGCTGCTCAGTAAGTCGACATTTGGTGAAGGAATGAAGGAGCACAGGCGTGAATAAATGCCCGAGTCCGTCCTGTCCCCGCACACGTCTCCCACGCACCTGGCATAGCGCCATCGCCGGTCCTCCTCCCCTCGGCCTCGGGGAGCACACGCCGCATTCCAGAGCCAGCTGGTTATTTCTGATTGTCCCCCTCCTCGTTAGGGTCCTTCTAATTGGATACCCAAAAGGCGAGGCTCAGACCTTGTTTTAAAATCACTTCCTCGCCCAGCCCGGGAAAGAACACGCAGAGGCGTCTGGGACAGAGCACTGGGCCCAGCTGTTCCCGTCACATTAGCTCTGCTGACTCAGTCTGTATCAGACGGGTCCATTCCAGAGGCAGAGACACTTGTCAACGCCAAGCCCCAGACATGGCAAGCAACCTGCCTGCAGTCACACAGCAGGCCAGCGGCCAAGTGAAGACCCGAACCCGGGTCCCCTGGCCGCCGGCCCGGTGCTGCTCCCACCGTCCTCCCGGAACCACCGTGGGGCTTCCACCGCCCCAGCCTCTCGGGCAACGCACTTGACCATGTGGTATTTGGCTCCCCAGGGGCTCACGAGCTGGAGCAGATGCAGCTCATCCTAGAGACCATCCCCGTGATCCGGGAGGAGGACAAGGACGAGCTGCTCAGGGTGATGCCCTCGCTCGTCAGCAGCAGCTGGGAGGTGAAGAGGCCGCTGCGCAAACTGCTCCCCGAAGTGAACAGCGAAGGTACCTCCACCTGGGGCCAGGCCAGCCTCCGGGAGGCTGCGCTCCGGCTTCCTCCCGGGCCGGGCGGGTGGTCAGCTTCCAGAAGGACGATGCCGAGTTCCTAGACAGAAGGGCCAAGGCCATGCCACTGTAGCAGGAGTTTGCCCCAGCTCCTTCCAGAATGAGCATCCCTGGCCCCCAGACTTTGGCCGCCAGGAGACCCTCAAGGCAAAGCTTGGCGTCCTCCAGACTCTCTCCTTGTCTTGGCTTCCTCCTCCTCCTCGTCTTTCTCACTCGCCTTCCTCCACCTCCTCCTTCAGCTCCCCTTTCCTTGTTTCCCTTGATGATGTGATGCAGAGAACGTGGGTTTTATGAGCTTCAGACCCAGACCCAGACTCATTGCCCAGTTCCACTGGAGTAGCTGTTTGGCCTTGAGCGAGTTTCCTAACCTCTCTGCCTCTGTTTCCTTAATTGTAAGATGAGTGCAGTGATCCGTGTCATGGGGACATCGTGACGGGTGAGTGAAATAGAATGTGTAAAGCCCTGGGCCTGGGAGAGTTGCTCCATCAGCTGAATGTTACCATTAGGGGTACCTGGGTGGCTCAGGCGGTTAAGCGTCTGCCTTCAGCTGAGGTCTTGATCTCAGGGTCCTGGGATTGAGTCCCATGTCAGATTCCATGCTCAGCGGGCAGTCTGCTTCTCCTTCTCCCTCTGCCCCACTCCCTGCTCATGCTCTGTCTCTCCCTCTGTCTCTCTCTCAAATAAATAAAATGTTAACATTATCACTGGATCTCACACCTACCAGAGGCTTCCTGAGGAGACCCCCTCCCGTGTTAGGTAGGACACAGGTTCAGCCAGTTGGAAGAGACACCCAAATTCCTAATGGCTTACATAAGATTTCTTTCTCATTTAAGAAAAAAGAAGTTAGGAAGCTTATTTCTCTCTTCTGTAGTAATCACAAAGCAGACAGTCCAGGGCCAAGACGGTGATCCTGCTGCAAAGTCATCCAGGGGCACAGGCCCCTTCCGTCCTCCTGTTCAGCCATCTTAGGGTGCTGCCCTTACTACCGGAGGAAGATCAGGAAGGGGGGCAGGTCCGCTTGCCCTTAAGGTCATGAGCCGGAATTTGGACACCTCACCTCCACTCACGTTTCGTTGGCCAGAACTCAGTCCCGTGGCCCCAGCTTGCTGCGGTGGAGGTGGTGAAATAGGTTTTATTCCATGCCACTTTGTGTCCATTATTACGAATGAGACCATCAAGAGACCAAGAACTTGGACCACTGGTGTCTTCTAACAATGTCCGTGGCCATGATCCCCACTCAATCATAAGCTGCCTCAGTTTTCTCTTCATGAAAGGGGAGGAAGAATCATTTCATTCACCACAAATTAAGACTCCGCCCATCTGTATGTGAGTCCCAGGGCCCTGTAGACATCCCACCACGAGGCGAGATGGGCATTCACCTCTCAGGAATTCCAGGTCAGGGGTGTGTCACCGCGTCCCCTCCCCCAAGCAGCCACACACACAGCAGCCCCTCAGTGCCCTGGCTCTCAGAGTGGTGGGCTGTGTCCCCACAAAATCAGAGTTGGCCCTGATAGGAGATGAAGCTCCTCATTATCGTCGGCAGCATCCCCTGCCGTGCGTTAAGCCCCCACAGTGTCAGGGATGGGAGTTCGGAGACACGAGAGGTGCTCTCGCTGGGAAGATGGGGAGAACCAAGACTAAGGAATGCATCCTAAGGGGCCGGCGAGAGCTCCGCCTATTTGGGGAGAGGAAGGGAGTGGAGAGGGACAGAGAAGCTGGCCAGTGGGACATGGTGAGCCCGGACCAGCAGGACGAGTCACAGACCTGTAGGTAGGAAGTGAGGCTGGAGAGGTGAGAAGGGCCAAGAGGCCAATGACTTTGGACTTGATCCTGTAGCTGAACAGTGTTCACCGAAGCTGGGCGTGATCCTCTCTCCCTATGTGCCAAAACTCCGCTCCAACCGAAACTCCCTCGCCGGCCTGTGGCCTTGAAAAGCTGACCTTGAAAGGAGGTCTCCAGCTGACCTCTAGCTTTAGGAGAATGAGGGGTCCCCAGAATGAAGTATGGGTCGGGGGAGAGCACCAAGGCCACCCACCTAGGAGAGCCGGCCGGTGACTTGCAGTCCTTCCCTTTTCTGTACATCTGAGGCCCCGCAGGCCTGGGAAGAGGCAGGGTCTCTTTCTGGCTGTAGCCCGCAGAGGCTCAAAGGGCAGCCTGGGTGACTCTGTCCCTCAGTGGCTGATGGAGCCATCAAGGCAGGATGAGGGAGACAGGCCCCAAGGCCATCATATCGAGGCATCAGTTCTGAGCTCCATTTACCCTACAAAGTAAAGGTGTCACAAGTGACAAATCTGATGGGAGTGCTCTGGGTGAAGCAGCGTTGGGGCCCTCAGGGCCCACCTGCGTCTCAGTCACCAAAGATGCCCCTGAGGATCCTTCCAGACCTGGGGGCTCTGGAAAGTCCCGTTTGAAGTTCACTAGGTCACAGGAAGGTGACAAGATGGTAGGGAAGCCTCATACTAGAAATGCCTTCAGAAAATGTGGGGAGGTTGAGCCCAGAGAAGAGGAGTTGGGGGTTGGGAGGGCTTGGTTTCTGCATTGAGAAAAACAAAGCTAGTGCCGTGGCAGATACATCCAGAAACTCCAGGAAGATCTGCTGGCGGTGTAGACACAGCTTGCCTCCAGTCTGGACAGAGTGGGGGAGCCTGGGGTTCTCCCGGAACCCAGACTGTCAGAGAAGGGTCTGCCATCTTCAACACTCAGCCTTCAGGGTCCCCCTGGACACCCACTTCCAGCCTAAGCCAGGGGAAGAGAGGCGAGAGACTCTTACAGGAGGCTTTCACGCATCCAGGCTGGAAGTGGGGTGCACACGTCACTCCCACCCCGTCCCCCAGCCTCCCGTCCCCCAGCCGCGTCAGACAGCAAGGGCGGCTGGGAGAGCCAGGCCAGTGTGTGCCAGGCAGAGGGGCCATGCCCAGGACCTGGCTGCTGCCTTGGAACCTGAGGGGACCGGACATGGGAGACCTGCAGAGGGCAGAGCTGATTTAGCTTAGAGACAAGAAGGGATTTTCTAGTCTTTAGGCTTCTGGAAGTGTCTGGCACCTGCTAGAAGACCAGCTGTCAGGAAGAGGAAGGAGGAGACTCATCTTCACTAGAGTCCATGGGGGGCACTTCAGGGTTTGCTGGGTCTTTGTTAACAACAGTGATGCCGGTGATGATGCCTGCCCATGTCCAGAGCTTCAGCTCTCTCCTGTCCTTGTCAGAAGGTCCAGAGTAATCTGCTGGATCGAGGGAGGGCAGCAGCCCAAAGAGGGAGAACCTCGCCCTGCCCAGAGCCAGGCAGGGCCAGAGCGGACTGTGTGCCGTGGCCAGGTTCTTCCCAGCCCCGCCCATCAGGGAGGGTCTTTCAGGTCCCCAGCCCTGACCCAGAGGCTCCCCCTGAGCCTCGAGCTCTTGACGGTGATCGGAGTGCCTGCTGCTTTACTGATCTTGCGGTCTGGGCTTACGGAGCTTCACCACGTCCTCCCTCAATTTCCTGAATCATGGATGAATTTTGCTGCAGAGAGACCCAGGGCTGGTGTGAGGGGCAGGGCGGTGGTGGCTGGCTTGCAGCCTTTGTCCCCTGCCACGTGGGCGGTAACGTGATTAGCCCCGCCGGGATTCAGGTGGGCTCTCCCGAGCTGAGGCGTGATACAAACCTGCAGGCTAGACCTTGTGCTGAGATGAGGCAGGGCAGAGCCCACAAGGCAGAGGGTTGCCCCTGCCCCGCCTGGAGAAAGGACACCAGTCCTGTGTGCAGAGCTGGTGTGTGGCCACTGCGCACCCACAGCGCCTGACTGGCTACCGAAACTTCGAGGTACTTTCATGCTGGCGGGCAGCCAGCCACCATACAAGGCTTTGGAGTGTCCCTTCCTGTCCCCAGGTTCCAGTGCCTAGGATCTCCCCTTGATCTGGACCCTGGTCCCCAGGAGGGCTTCAGCTTGGTGGTTATAAATATTTTAATATCAAGCCGGCCTGCTGTTGTTTGTCAAACCTCCAGGCGCAGCCTGTGGTAGGAAGGCAGGGCCGGGCAGCTGTGGGCTATCGGACCTGTCCCACCTGCCTCACCTTTTGGTGACCTGTCTCATAAGTCACTGCTGGCACCTGGGAGCCAAGGCTCCCCCAGGCACTCCAGCAACACACAATCTGTAGCCAGTGGGAATGGGTGTAGAGACACCGCAGCTCCCCCCGACCCCACAAGGGAGCCACCTCTGAGGTGTGTCCCATGCTGTCTCCTAGAGGACGCCCCCCCCAACAGTGGGACTGAGCTCCAGGTGTCCTGCTCATGCGCACAGCCCCCTCCCCTGCCAGTGCTTCCAGGGAGGGTCACCCCGTACTCGCCTCTAGCCCAGACCAGCCTAAGGCAGACTCCTAGCCCTGTACCGGCTCTTAACCAACAGCAACTGGAACAAGTCACTTTCCCCTGCTGGGCCTCTGTTTATTCATTTGTGAAATCAGAAAAGCAGTTATCTACTCTGAATTTGCACTGGATTGTGGTGAGGATCACAAGAAAGGAGAATGGCTGAAAAGCTTTTTACAAATGGGAAAGTACCAAAAAATGTCTCTGCTAGGCAGGGCAGTGAATGACTTTCCTGTCCTGTTTTGCTCCCTGCAGCCATTGACTTTCTGGAGAAGATCCTGACCTTTAACCCCATGGATCGTCTAACAGCAGAGATGGGGCTGCAGCACCCCTACATGAGCCCGTACTCGTGCCCGGAGGACGAGCCCACCTCGCAGCACCCCTTCCGCATTGAAGATGAGATTGATGACATCCTGCTGATGGCTGCCAACCAGAGCCAGCTCTCCAACTGGGACAGGTGCGGTTCCAGGGGCCTCCGGCTCTGGAGTGTAGAATCCACGTTCTCATCCTCCCGTTTCTGTTTTGCCTCTGATCCTCCGTGACCTTTCCCTCTACCTCCCAAGCTCTATACCCCAGGCACTCCCAGCGGGTGAGCATGTGTGGGTTGGGAGCCTGCCTTTGTGCAACACGGCCACCACCCCTGTCCTCCCCACCCTGAGGGTTCTAGAGCCAGGGCTCAATACAAGGTTCAGCGACATTTAAGGAGTACCCGTCACTGGAGCTCACTTCTGGCAGACTGGGAATCTGCCCTAGAAAAGTAGACTGCGCCAGCACACAGAGGAGAGACAATGTGACGTTTATGACCGCACAAAATTTCGCATGGTCCTCATCGTTGAAACCTCCCTAGAGTGCCACGAAGGAGGGGTGCTGTTATCACTACTACTCAGCAACACATGAGGAAGCCACAGCCCAGAGAGGGTAGAGACTAGCGTCAGGCCACACAGCTAATGCCTGCCTCCTGGGGGGCCTCCTGGATCTGCACCTATGCCAGACACTGCTGAATGCCAAACTGGGCTGAGCCTCTGAATCCTTCCCAACACAGTGTACCCGGAAGTCACTACCCGTGAGTCAGCATTGGGTAGAACACACATTTTTTTAACCATCTCTGTGTAGGCATGTTATCATTTCTCGGGACCCTTCCTGTTCTGACGTTGAGATGAGGCAGCTAAACATTTGGGCGTCACCATCTGCTAATCCGGGGCCGGGAGAGCTGAGAGCTGCTCAGTTTAGAAATAGAAGTCAAGGGCTTAGCAGCTAGGACTCCAAGGAGGCCTAAGTGGGAGCCCCGCTGCGGTGGGAATGTGACAGCTAGTTACATAAGTGACAGATGAGCAAGTTCTCCTTTTCAGTCATTTGACAGATGACAGGTTTCAGCGTAAGGAGGCAGTGGGAGGGCCGGGGCAACGTTGCTATTTTTGGACAGGTTTGTGGGTTTGTTGTTGTCGATTGTTGTTATCAAGAGTTGCCAGCAAATAGAGATTAATGAAGACCCTTCCTTCTGCCACCCCCATGCCTTTCCCGCCCTTGACTGTGGTCCCTGCAGCCCCTCCCCCTCTGCGCCACAGCGCTTTAAGGGCTCAGAGCACTGGCCCAGGGAGGCCCACCCCGTGCTTATCACGGCTGTAGTGCAGGGCTGGGGCCGGGAAAACTGGCAGGGTTTCTTTAGCCACTGCCCACCAGCTCTGCCCATTTCTCAGCCTGACAGAGTTCCGCTCCCGACTTTCCCATCACACCTTCCTGATGGAGATTGGCCATCCATGGCAGACTCCTTCCTACAGGCCCTCCTACTTTGGACAAATGGCTTAACCTTGGATGAGTGCCAGCATCATGTCCCAGTGGGGACATCGGGAAGGCAGCATGATAATGCTGATTCCACAGAGTCTTGTCCGAGAACCGGCGCCTGGCTCCCGGTGTGTAGCAGCCAGGGATTAGGGTCTTCTTAAGTTCTTCCTCCTAGAAATCTCGGCAGCTTCTAGGACCCTTGTGGGAAGAGGCAGTGTTCGCCTCTGGGAGGGACTCCTGCCCTCGTGGTGTCACTGGGAGAGAGGGCAGCAGTCCCGGGGCCTCCCTGTGCCTCGTAAACCACATCGTGTGGACCGCTTCTCCGCATCTACACTCTCACAGCCAAACCTGCCTGTCTTCGGTGCACCGGCTCTTCCTGTGTGAGCTCTGGGCATCCTGTACTACGAGTGGCTGGCTGTGGGCCATGCCTTCCTGCGCTCCCTGCCTCCCTCCACATGGTTCTTCTGCACAGAGCACCTGGCATGGGGAGGCGAGGGCCCAGCTCGAGCTGATGGCCAGCACACCTGCCCTTCATTTGCTCTTGGCTAGCTGACTTTACTCTCCGTGGCCGCAGGGCACTTGACAGAAGGCAGAATTCCAAGGATCTTTGGCCTCTCTGGAAGGTGTCTAGAACCTTTCCATAGATCCCACCTGCGCTGCATTGTTGCAGGGTGCTGGGGGTGGGGAGGCATCTAACCAGAGCCCCTAAGGCAAGAGGTCTTAGCCCAGGCCGTACCTTAGCATCCCCTGGGGATGTGTTAAAACCACGCAGACGCAGAGTCCCAGTGGAGACCTGCAGAATCAGAGTGTGGGGTGATTCTAATCTGAGCCAGGGCCAAGGAGCACTCATTAGGGCTCCACTACTCGAAGTGTGGTCCCTGGACCAGCAGTATCAGCATCACCTGGGAGCTGGTTAGAACCACGGACTCTCTGGCCCGCCGAGAGGCTACTGGATCAAGAGCGGCAACTTTGCAAGGGTTGTGGCCTTGGTGGGTGCCTTTGAAAGGAGGGTCCACGAGGCCAGGGAATTTGTTGTTTGGTTCTCTGCTGTGCCTGGCAATGCCAGTGCCTTGAAATAACTTAATAATGTGCTCAAGAAATAACTGTAGGATATTGAATGAGTGCAGAAGAATACAAGGGTTAAGCCAAAAAAAAAAAAAAAAAAAATCAGTCCTTCCACGGGAACCCTGGGGGGTGTGGGTGGGGGCAGCCACGGGACCAGAGGGACAGGAAAGGAATGGAAAGGCAGTCTGTGCCCGACAGACAGGGGTGTGGGGCCTTGGCTCCCTCGGAGAAGGCAACTCACCATTCCGTTTGTCTGCACCCTTGCAGGTACCCTGTGAGCCTGTCCTCGGACCTGGAGTGGAGGCCGGACCGGTGCCAGGACGCAAGCGAGGTACAGCGCGACCCGCGCGCGGGCTCGGCGCCGCTGGCCGAGGACGTGCAGGTGGACCCACGCAAGGACTCGCAGAGCAGCTCGGAGCGCTTCCTGGAGCGCTCGCACTCGTCCATGGAACGCGCCTTCGAGTCCGACTACGGGCGCTCCTGCGACTATAAGGTGGGCTCGCCTTCCTACCTGGACAAGCTGCTGTGGCGCGACAGCAAGCCGCACCACTACTCTGAGCCCAAGCTCATTCTGGACCTGTCGCACTGGAAGCAGGCGGCCGGGGCGCCCCCGAGCACCACGGTGGCCGCGGACGCTGGGCCACGCGAGGACGAGCCGACCAACCTCTTCCTGGAGATCGCGCAGTGGGTCAAGAGCACGCAAGGTGCCCCGGAGCGCGCCAGCCCGCCCCCCGACAGCCCTGAGCGCCGCCTGTCTGCCTCTCCGCCCGGCCGCCCGGCCCCCATCGACGGGGGCGCCAGCCCCCAGTTCGACCTGGACGTGTTTATCTCCCGCGCCCTGAAGCTCTGCAGCAAGCCCGAGGACCTGCCGGACAATAAACTGGGTGACCTCAACGGCGCGTGCCTCCCTGAGCACCCCGGGGATCTCGTGCAGACCGAGGCCTTCTCCAAAGAAAGGTGGTGAGGGAAAGGGGGAGCTCCAGGCACCCCCGAGCGGAGGCCACCCGGGAAAGCCCGGCCTGGCAAGAAGGGGCTGGCCCTCCTCCCCCGCATCTCGACTGCGCGCCCTTGCACCCCTCTCTGCTGCCTTGGGGTTAGCAAAACACAGGAAGGATCCGAGGAGGGAGAGGAATGTCCATTTCTTAAACTGCCTTAATAACTAGCCTTTAACCTCTGGGAGCAGGTTTGAACAGGAGCCTAGTTTGGGGGTTGATCACTTTCCCAGCAAAGAGGGGGCCCTTGTTAGGTGGCGGTTTGCCGGGAAGCAGTGTGTCTTAGACAGCAGTCTGCAAGCCCGGCCGGGTGCAGAGGAATCTTGCTGGCCGACGGTTGAAGCCATCTGGCCAGTCTAGCCTCACGGACAGAGGAAGGACAGTGAGGCCGGGAGAAGCCAAGTGAAGTGCTTACCCCCGGGGGCAAGGCTGGGAGCCCGGTCTCCTAGGCTAGTGTCTGTCCACTCTAAACTGTCTTCCTCTGCTGGGGGCCCTATGGCTTTCCAATCAAAAACCTTGGTCCAAGGTGTTTCTTCCCTGCCCATCACCATCTGCCCTATCCCATCTTTTATTCAGAGCAATGTTGCTTTATATTCCAAAATGGGAAACTGAGCCAGTTTCACCCTACAGACCAACCAGATATTATCTGGTTCCTCAAGTACTTCCGTAGCCCACCTGCCACACCCCCGTTAGCTTCATCCCTGTGTGGTCTGAAAACCTTGGCTCAGATCAGACCAGTGTGGGATCTGTGGGTCCAAGAGCTCATCTTCCAGACCTGGGCACACACCTCCTCCAGAACTCCCTATGCACTTTCCTGACACATGCACGGATGCAAGGCCACGGCCCCAGCTCCCCAGGGAGTGTCATACACAGGTGAGTTTGAAGACAGCAGTCCCAGTAACGCCTGCAGCCCAACACCCAGTCCCATACATGGAACCCACACGCAGACACGTACAGAGCTCCTCTCCCAGCCTACCTTGGGAACTAATGTTCTTGGCACAGATTGCGCCTTTGGAGTAAACAAGGCCATGAGGTGCCCGCCATAGAGCAAATGTGTTAGGAGAGAAGATTTCACACGGGACCAATCGTGCTTCATGAATACTGACCTTGATTTTGATCATCCATTTAGCCCTGGCAGAGAGTGGTCCCTAAAGAAATGCATGGAAAGCAAGTGGCCTTGGGAGCAAGGTGGGAAGATGGGAAAGGCCGGGTGCCAGCAGGAAAAGTCCTCAGGGGTCAGGCACCAGCATAGAGACCCCAGGACACAGGAAGGGCTTCCAAGCAGCCATGCCCCTCGTAGCTTCAGGCTGAGTTTGGGGCGTGCACCAGAGGTATCCTCGCATTCAGAGCCTGTGGTGATGGTATGGGGCACAGCAAGCCCTCTGCGGAAGCAGAGTCCATTCCCCGAAATGCTCTGCCATTCCCGCCACTGGTATTCTGCCCCGCCCAGCACCCCCAGAGATACCCACGGGAGGTCTAGCCAGTTTGCAAACAGAGGACTCCCCAGTGTTGGCCTTGGGCTGTGTTCACCCTCACCTTGACAGCACCTTAAACCTATCAGCTAACTAAGAGTTGTACATTGAAACCTGCAACACATTAGAAACTTATATTTAAAAACAAAATTAATCACACTGACCATAATTTTTAATGGAAAATATGTAAATATGAAGTGTTTGAGTTTCTTTCTTTTTCTTTTTCTTTTTTTTTTAAAATAAGACAAGGAAATACACACCGCTCCTCATGTGCCACTTGTCCTCAGAGGGCGGCTTTACGTTTTTGGTAAAGGAACAAGCTGCTGACCCTGACCAGGAGTTCATATACAATTGTTATTATAGAGGAATTGTTATAACTACTCATGTTTCCAAAAGATCTATTAAACTCATCAGGATGGGCCAAATAAAGTTTTATTGGAACACAGAGTCCTTTATTCATCGAAGTATGCTCTCATTCATTTACGTATTATTTGATCGTGTCTTGGGCAGTGGTGGAGTCCTTGGAGCACGGCTGGTTTCTCCTTGCACCCCGGAGGGCAGGGTTTTGAGGGGTTGCCGTCGGCAGGGAGCGGAGTGGAGAATCTATACGGATTGGTAGTCAGGGTAGTGATTCCAGAACCGTCTGGGTCTGGCCTGGTGTCCGTCCTGTAGATTTCAAACCATATCTTGGAGTTCACCCCCATCTTTCTGAGCAAGGCTAAACCCTTTGTCCAGCCCCAAAGGGGCCAACATCATGAGATTTGGAGGAGCCAACACCCACAAATACCTCCCCGAGCCACACTTCACAGGTACCTGAGAGTCCCCTCAACGAAGTTCACTGCTTTGTAAGACTGGCCAGACATTAGCCGTGACCTCATTTGTTATTCAACAACTATAAAATAAGACAACGGAGGGGTTCTTAAAATGTGTTTCTGTCGATTCGGACTTCCCTGAAAGGCCCTTGCATTAAAAGAACTTTCTCTTGGTGGGCTGCATTTGATCCAAGAGGAGCAGCCCCGTTAAGGGAGTTGGGGGATTCTCTCCAAAATGGCAGCAGAGAGTGGCCATCTCTCTGCGGGGCAGAGGTGGATGAAGAGAGCACCGGGGGCGGGGCCAGAGTCCTGGTGGGAATCTTACATTGGCCTTGAGGCCCAATTTGAGGTGCTGGTAGGTAGTGGGAAGTGGGGTTTGAGAAGCCCCAAGAGCAAACAGCAACAAAGGAAAGAAAAACTAAGAAAGGAGCACCCTGAGGTTGACCCTTGAGCATTCCAGCTTTGAGCCGCCCGGGCCCCTTGGAGACGGATTTTTTATAGTGCGATACTGTCAATGTAGTTTCTCTTCAGCAATTTTCTTCTAACATTTTCTTTTCTCCAGCTGACTTAAATATTTTAAGACTGTAGCATATAATATGCATAACATACAAAATATGTATTAATCAACTTTATGTTCTGGGTGAGGCTTCTGGCCACCAGTAGGCTCTTAGCAGTTAAGTTTTGGGCAGTCAGTAGTTCCGTATGCAGATTTTCTGCTTTGTGGGAGATCAGTGCCTCCAAGCCCCATGCTCAGGGGTCAACCGTACGTCCATTCACGTATTGTCTGATCCTGTCTCCTATGAAGATGTGTTTCTACTCACAACACTTGTGACACTAATTGTGAGTTTTCCACGCCAGACGGTTCTCCGGTTCTCTGTACTCTGACATTGGACGTGGTGTCCCACCCCTCCAGATAGCTTCTGCCCAGCTTGGGGGCTGATTCGTCCAGTAAGGAAAGTCGGATGGGGCACTGGCTTATTTTCCTTCAGAGGCAAATCGTGAGACAAAAAAAAATCAAGGGCAAGTCATTCGGGAGTGGGAGGAATGAGCTCAGAAGCTAGAGCGAAGGGGAGATGATGCAGAAGGGAAGGAAGCCGGTCACGGTGCAAGTCACCACTGTGGGAAGGAGGAGCGTGTGAATGACAAGCCTGTGGCCGAGAGCAAACCTCCTCTTCAACAATTGTTTCCCCTTCCGTCTCCCAGAACTGCTAACACGTGGTTTACATCTTCTCCGCGGTAATTCATGGGCTCGATACTAAGAGTTTTAAATATGACTGAGAAATGCCTTTGCAGAAACAAGGACACTGGGAGCCTCGCTGAGTTGGTTCAGGGCGTTGCCATGGTATCAAACATGGTCGTGCGGGTTCCAACAGCCATGACGGCCGGGTCTTCACCGTCTCGAATTGGTTCCCTCAAATCAGTCTCTGAGATGGGGGCTTCTCCGCAAGTGATTGTTGGAAGGAAAGCGCTAAGAGGAGGGAGAGGACAGGAAGCAAGGCTGGGGAAGAACGCTCAGCCAGCTCGAGGTCCGGGTAGAGACCAGCTTCAGCCTGACACCACACAGAGCTCTGGAGAATGAATGGCACCAGGGAGTTGATCCCACGTTGAGGAAAAGAGGCATTTGTGCCCCCATGTCAGCCAGTGACTGGGGACTGTTGGGGTGGAGTGGAGGAAAGAGCCCATTCAGCCAAGGGCAGTTCTCCTAGGAGCCAATTGGCCGCCAAAACCCACAGCAGCTGGGCAATGGGCCCCCTCAGCGCACCTGCTGAACGGGATCTGGGCAGGGCACCATCTGCATTGCAGGACAGTGTACTGGGCACTGTGGGGGCAAAGAGGTGGAAATGAGAGACCACCAGAGTTGGCCCCGCAGGGAGCCCTCCAGGGCCAGTTCCAGCCCTTTTGTTATTAATTTCCCACTGTTAACGGTCCCCAAAGTCACTTCTCCACCACTGCCCCCCACCACAGAGTCCTCCGCCAAGTAACTGTCCGGAGGGGGGTTCCCAAGACCATCCTCCAGTTTCAATAATTCACTAGAAGGACTCACAGGATGCAGAAAAGCTGTCGCACTCACACTTACGGTTTATTACAGTGAAAGGATACAGAACAAATCAGCAAAGGGTAAACGGGGGGCAGCCAAACTCCTGGAGAAACCAAGCACAAGATTTCAGGGGGTCCTCTCCCAAGAAAGTGGCATGGGGACATGCTAATTCTCCCAGCAACAACATGTGACAACCAGTGAGTCTCATCCCAGTCTTGGCACCCAGAATTTTTATTAAGGATCAGTTCAGCTGGGTAGGACCATGGGACTAATGTGAGCTCCTGTGTTCCCAGCACCCCGGCCCAGGTCCAAGTGGGAAAACATGGCCTTGGCTCAGCTGTATAATAGAGAATCCAAAGGCTCCGGAATTGCTCCCAGGAGCCAGCCAAGGGCCAGTCCTTCTGAAGAATGTACAAATGCTGTGCTTTGGAATGTACAGGGTTTGAGAAACGAGGACCTGGGAAGTGAACCCTCTTCTACAAGGTAAGTCTGTTTGTGACACATTGGATGTATTTGTGCCTCCTGCCATTGTAAAGTCGCGTGAGAGTCTGTTTTATGTGAACTTTACAGCAAAGCTGAAGCAACAGAGCTTTGTATCCTGGAGATCTTAAGAATATGCAGCATTATTAAAATATAATAATAATAAAAACATGCCTGCTGAGGCCGGTGTCAGGCAATCTAACACCTGAGATCCTTTTTCTTAGTAAATCATGGTCTGCTCGTAAGAGCCAAGCCTGCTGACAGATCAGCAAGCTAGCTAACCACTCATTCTGTCAGCCTGGCGATTACCACTGGGGGAATTACGCTGCAAGCATGACAGACTGCTGTAGGAAGCAGGCATTACCAGCTCCCCCGGAGCCGTACTGGAATGCCGAGCTGAGGACACCAGGGTTCTGCCGCTGAGAGAGGTCCCTGGCCACATGAAGCAAGAGGCAAGACAAGAAACTGAGGATGTCAAGAGTCAGGCTGAGCCACACCCAGCTTCGAGTCCCCACATACGGGCTCCTACTAGGTAGAATTAGAGGAGATGATGGTTTCTTTTATGTTCCAACCCGATGAGACCAAGGTGTCTGGATATTTGGTCAAATATTATTCTAGATTTTTCTATGAGAGTGTTTTCAGATGAGATTAACATCTCCAAGGTGCCTGGGAGGCTCAGTCAGTTAAGCATCTCTGGCTCAGGTCATGATCTCAGGGTCCTAGGATTGAGCCCCGTGTCAGGCTCTGTGCTCAGTGGGGAGTCTGCTTCTCCCTCTCCCTCTGCCCCACTCCCTGCTCATGTGCGCTCTCTCTCTCTCTCTCTCTCTCATGAGCTCTCCCTCTAACAAAAAATTAAATCTAAAAAAAAAAAAAAAGGCAGAGATGCTTGTCTGTCTTCACTGTTGCCTGAACTGAGGGCAAGCCAACCTGGGAACTGTGGGGTGACCAGGGTAATCAAGTGTTCCTAACCACAGAGGAAGAAGAAGAAGAAAGCAGGAGACAGACAGAAGCTGCCCAAGCACAGGGCAGTTCCCCCCATCCCAGTCCCTTGTAGGGACCTGACGGTACCCCCTGCACCCGGTTCTCATTGGATCCCCCACAGCTTCCCCGAATCTTTTCTGAGTGGACTCTGTTACTGGCCATTGAAAAGAGCTTTGACTCGCCTGCCTTGTTCCGCCCTGGCCTGGCCCGCAGGAGCCGTGCACGAAACCCCCGTACCTGACCCGTGTGTAGGGCAGCCTTGTCCCCTCAGTATCCATTCACACCAGCATAACATCACAGTGATTTCCTTCAAGCAGTGCTTAGACAAAAAGGAGGGCACTGAGTAGTTTTGTCATGTGAAGGGCTTCGGGAAGGATGTAGATAAAGCCCACATTTAGGCCAGAGTTGGGTGAAAAGAAACTCGAGAGAGCAATGAATGCCCGATGGGAGGGGAGGTCTCCTCTGCTGCCCCAACCTGGGCAGGGCTGATCAAGGTCAATCAAGGCCAGGAGAGGTCCCTCTGGCTTAGCACAACACACAGGGTCTGACATTCCTACTGGGAATTGGCATTCAGAGAGACCAAGGACACCAAGATGTTGGTGTAATTAAACTTCCATCAAAATCTGTGAGCAAAGAGTTTATCCAGCCAACAAATGTGCCCTGACCACAGGAAGCAGAGCCACAGCTGTTTTTTACCAAATGGATCTCATTAAATTAATTATATTACCCAGGACAGCTCATTCAACACCCTCAAACGAGTTTTAATAAAATCAAAAGTGTTGTAGCAGAAAGAGGCCATCTAATGAATCTAATTCTTCACCCTGGAGATAAGGTTGTAGGTTCAGAGAGACTAAGTGACAAGGACAGGTCACATAGCAAGCTGGTGGCTCCTGGCTCATAAGGTACTGCTCTTCCTTCTACAGCATGATGCCTGTCTTGGGACCTGAGGCATTCATTATAGTTAGCTATCCAAAAGCTGG